>NC_140414.1:60155484-61403698 GCF_965140295.1 Lepidochelys olivacea | reverse complement strand
CCACACCCTTAACCCTTCTGCCCCACCCCCTGAGCCTGGAACCCCCTCCTGCACCCCAAACCCCTCATCCCGGCCCCTCCCCAGAGCCTGCACCCCTTCCCGCACTCTAAACCCCTGCCCCAGCCCAGTGAAAGTGAGTGAGGGTGCAGGAGAGTGAGCCACCGAGGGAAGGGGAATGTAGTGAGTTGAGGGCAGGGCCTTGGGGAAGGGGGCATGGCCTCAGTGAAGGGGTGGGACTAGGGTGTTCGGTTTGTGTGATTAGAAAGTTGGCAACCCTAGTCTCAGAGGGAGCACAAGATGCCTTTTCCAGGCACATCTCCATCAGCGGCACTCAGCTCGACTCCTGCCCTGACAGAAATCTGGAAGGGGGCACATGAACCCATGTGTCCTCCCCTATGTGTCACCTCTGTCTCCTGCTACATGATGACAGGGCCAAAGGATCAGTCCATCCTAACACAGGAGGTCTGTGAGAGCTGATGGGTGTCATGTCATGCAGTTTGCTGGTGTTTCAGATATGTTTTGTTGCAATGCTATTAATTTTAGAGCCATGTGAAAAGTTCTCCCTGGCCTTCACTTCTCTTTTCAGAGGATATCATTTAAAGGGTTAATGGTAGAATCTTTCAAATACACTCACTCCTTTGTCTTGTTTCTCCCACTAAGAAAGCTGTTAACTAGTCAAGTCTGAGGAGCTGGAATGTATGAAGAAGCGGTAGTGGCAAGTCGTGGTGTGAATGCCTTCCAGCCATGCTCTAACTTCTTGCACACACTCACTTATAGCTGATATTGAAAACTTTTCTAACATGTTCTATTTGCCCAACACATTTGACAGTGCTTAATATGAACTACACTAGTATATAAAAACTCCACTTGTGTTTATTTTCAGTATTTTGTAAGTGAATGTTATGCTTCGGAAAGATTTTTGATTGACAACAGTGGAAATTTAATTCTTCTATTCATAGAGCAGGTACAGCAGCATGCAAGCTTCCTCATACTAAGTCTCCACGTGTGCCACAAACTTGTTCTGGAGAGACCTAAATTTAATCTAGTTTAATCTCTATGACCATTCGGTTCTTGTCTTCTATGGCTTCTACTGTCATTAAAGCATAATTTAGCATAATTTGTGATAATGTTTTTGTTGATGTTTTTAAATAACTAGAGCTACCACTAGAAAATTTGGCTAGTGCTACAAAAGTCATTGGGGAAGGTCTTTTCAGCTGCCAGGGGGTGGGATGACTATCACTGGATGGGGGAGGGAGGGATCTGCTGATTAGCATCTTCCCCTTGCAAGCCGCCTTCTAACATATAGAACTCCACACTTTCTCCCCAGTTAACCATAACTCCCTCCCTTGACCTCTATCCTCCTACGACTTGGAAAGATGAAGTGAGGACACACCTGCCTCTGTACTGGATCTCTCTGAAGCAGCTGCCTCGGAATTTTTCTATAATATGGTGGGCAATGGAATCTAGTATATTCCAAATTAATCTGGGACAAAATTCATGTATGGAGTTCCACATTCCCTCTTGAGCTATATAGTATTTTGAAAATTGACCTTGAAGATCCTCCCAACCAGATACCCGAAGTCGTGAAATTATACAATAAACATGCTGGGAAATAACCTATAATAGTTCTCTCTTTTTGTCCTTTTAATATAATTGTCGTTTTTGCTTTTCCCATTAATAGAGAGAGAATTCTGCACAAATTTGAAGGGGTGGGGAGGAGAAAGAAGTTATCAAAATTCTAGTCGGTATATTTTCCTAATATGTTGAAAGCTTCTCTGCCTCATAGCAAGAAACTTCTACTTCTTAAATCTGAGTATTTTTGTATTGAGTTAGTCCATTTCTATTTTATATCATGTGAAACTTCATCTTGTTATAGACCATAAGTCTATATGGTCTAATTTTGCATTGTCATAATTTTAGAATTATGACAATGCAAAAGTATTACTGATTTCTCATAAAACCACTGAGAAATCTGCCTGAATGTTCCAAGGCTGATTCACCTTTGGAGTCTACTTTCAAATTTTTTGTGTGTCTTATTCACATTTGTAGAAGAAAATAACATGTAAATAGAGTTCTTATAGAGGGATAGCCGTTTGAGTCTGTATCCACAAAAACAACGAGGAGCTTATGCCCAAATAAATCTGTGAGTCTTTAAGGTGCCACCAGACTCCTCATTCTTACAGAAAAATGTTGATGCAGAATATAATTTTATTACAATATTATTCCATTAATGCCCAAATATTCTTGTCTCTATCTTAAGTACTCATAAGGACTCTATTACTGAAGTTTTGTATACCTCACAAGTTTTAGTATATTTATCCTGACTATACCCCGTGAGGTAGGGAAATACTATTATCTTCATTTTACAGATGGAGAACTGAGACACAGAGGAATTATGGGTGGTATTTATAGGGAGGACTCCTGGGAGCAGGGAGACCCAAGTTCAGATCCTTTCTCCACATCAGGCAGAGGGGGTGAACTTGGGTGTCCTACATCCTGGCACCATCTCCTCATTCTCTGGCTCTTTTGTGTGGGTTTAGGTATACTCTGAGCATGCCTACTGGATGAGGCCCAAAAGGCAAGTCTAGTCTGTGAATTGTGCTGTAATTGTGATGGGGCTTACTCATAAGTTAGGTGCCAAATTGCTAGTGTCAGAACTAAGGTGGTTGTGTGCATGACCAGATGCTGAAATGTAGGCACTTCGGGGACTTTCATGTGGAAATTTGGGTGCCTAGAGACTATAGGTACCAGGGGTTTTGTGAATGTCAGTGATACCTAAATTCTTCTTATGAATCCCACCCAAAGTGACTTGCCTAAGGTCACCCAGCAAGGCTGGGGCAGAGCAAGGAATTGAGTCTCCTGGTCTAACCCCTAACCACTGGACCATGCATCATTCTCTTTAGGGCGATAGTACTAGGATAGGACTGCTTGTGTTCACTTAGAAATGTTTCTGGGATCTAGATTTTATATTCATCCTGTCTCTTCAGTCATTATTGTATTAATAACTTATTAAATGATATATGACAAATAATAAAAGGAGAGTGGAGCTTTAGAAAACAGGTTGATGAAGGTCTCCCTCTCCTCCCTCTGGAGTTATTTAACATATTTTTATTATGTTCTTGGTAACATTTTTCTCAAAGCCTAAAAAGTTTTATAAAGCAAGATCTGTGGACCTGATAAAGTTCATCTTACTGGCCCAGGAGTTCTGAAATGGGCATGGCCAAATAAATGGAGCCACATTGCAGTTGGGTTGCCAGTCAATTATTGTATTATCAGGAGCCTCCAACACTGCTTGATTATATCTAATACTTGAAGCAGGAAACAAACCTAAAATAGTTATTGCTAGGGACAGCCTTGCAAAATTTAACTTGGCCACTAGTCTTCAGTATGTAATATTTTTGATGGTAAAATAGTAGTTTTCCCATTATTATTAGTCAGTATAGTAAAGACTGAGCAAAGAGATTTTGTGGGTTGTTCAATTTTCATAACAATTTTTGCAAATCTGAACAGTGATATTTTGTCATTGTTGGGCTCTCCTTTTTTGTAATTTGTATTTATTTTTCTATGTTGTGTTTAAATAAATTGTTTGTTCATCACTCGTCTCCAGGATCCTAACTTGCAGAACCATTTAGCCTATAGGTTGCTCCCTATTCATGTTGGCTTTATATATATTTTTTCTTTTTATTTTATACTATTCAACAGATTAAATGCCTCTGTTTTTTGTCTTTGATGTCCTATCAAGCTCACAAACAAGATAACGTTCTACCACCTCCCTATCCTGCTCTGTTTCAGGCCTGGGAATTGAGTTTGTGAACTGCACACGCTGGTTGCCCCTCAGTTCAGAGTTAAAGATATTGAATCAGGAATCCAAACTGGTTCCCTTTCTTTAATGACTTGCAGTGTTTCCTTTAGGGTTTGAAGCTCTGTGATGAATTGACCTCAGTGCAATAAGAGGTATATTGTTGAATATTTTGGTATAGTGTGATTTGCATCTGGGATGAAAGACTGTTGAATTCCTAATATATTCAGAAAGATTATGTAAGCACATCTGTTAATGGGCAGCCTAAAGAATGCTACATTTTCAAAGTGACCTCAGAAAGGTGGTCTTCGAAGGACTTACAAAATCCATATTTAATGGAATTTTTAATGATTTCAAAGCTTCAAAAAATGAAAATAAAATTTAGACTTCATTAGCTAACAATTTTATCTGTTTGCGTCTCACTCATCCAAATGAAAATGGATAGATCTAAAACTTTGTATGTTTCGATCACAATAGATTCTTTTAAATACCATATTGCTTTATCTTTTCATCATGACCTAGGATAAAGCCTTTTCAGGTTTATAATTCAATGAAATCAGTGAGAAGCTGCCCTTGTGTTTTAATCAAGATGAACCTGAAAAGTGAACACTGTAAGTGGTAGAAATTATTTATAATTTGGTAATAAAAGTTTATGTCTAACACTCCAAATTTCATACAACTGCTATGTGCTGACCTTGAGATATAAAACAATTGCAGTTGCCTTTACATTTAGCCGGAGATGTAAGGTCATAAATTACACTGATGGAGTCCATAGTCATTCCCAGCTCCCAAAATTTCCATATTAACATCTTCACCTCAAACATAAATGGTTACAAAATTTAAAAAAAAAGAGTTGTGTTGGCCTTTGTCAATTGAGCTTAATGATGGAAATCTGTGTAACATATACCTATTGCTAAGCCTTAAACATGAAGCATTTCAAAATCCTTGTGCAGAGGACCTAATTAAAACTTTAAAAATCTGATGGTCTCTCTCTTCTTTTAATGCGGTAAAAACTGCTTCAAAATTAAGGAGTCCCTCCACCACCCTCACCCCCTACTTAAAATGAAAGCCTTTCAAGAGTGAGAAAATGTTGTATAACAGAGTAAAATATGTGTTCAAGGAGTGCCCAATTCCTCACCTATTTCTTGTGGGGAAAAACATTTATATAACTTAGACACAAAATCAACAATTTGGATGACAAGAGAAAGAACCCAGTTACGTACAGAGAGTCTGAGCAATTCCAGGCTACAATAACTGGAAGATAAAAGGAAGATACAGTAAACAGGAGGACAAAGGCAGCACCTGAAACTAGGGTCTTGGAGGATGAACTTATTCTGCGCCCCCAAAGAACAAAGAAAATTGGGCAGAAAATAACTCAAACCTCAGCGATTTTAAATACCTAGTCCAGTGAACTCAACTGGAAGAAAATGATGCACAGTGTATTTGTGCTAGTTCAGAGCATATGAGTATGCGGGGAGGGGAAGGGAAGCACACTCTTCTGGAACAGCAAGTGGAAGCATCTCACTGCAAAAGGGAGAAGCTTGAAAGTTCAAGGTCTCCATGGGAACATAAGAACTTGAGTTGTCTGAGGGAACAGGGGGAAACACTATTATATTTCTTGAAAATCAGAGATAAGGGGTGAAAACCTGGATCCACTGAAGTCAACAGAAGTTTTGCCAATGGAGCCAAATTTCACCCTGAAATTCTCCAAATGGATGTAAAAATGAAAAATTCAAAATGAAGCCAATCCATTGAATTGATGTCTCCCCCAACACCGTAGCCGCTAGTGTAAGGCCCCATAGGTCTATTCCCCAGGTCTGCAGAACAAGCATCTCCATGTTCCCACCTGGCAGAAGTTGTAGCCTGCTTGCATTGCACTTCTCATGACCTGCTATGAACACAAAGCATAGAAAGTTCCATCTCAAGGATTTGACAGATAGCTTCATGGCTCCTGATTGACTCCCTGCCCTATATAAACCCAAGGGACAGTCCAGAAGTATCTAGGCAACAATGTGGATCTAGCTGCTATGACTGTTCCTGAATTCCTGGCTTTGACCTCCCCTTGATTTGGATTTTGCCTCCTAACTCTGATGCTGAAACCTGATTCTGACCGTTGGTATCAACCCTGGTCTGGAACCTGTGAACTATGAACTCTCCTCTGTGACTCCCAGCCTCAGGTTTGCTCCTGCTCTGACCCTTGGCCCTGATTGCCCTTGTTGGGATCTTCACAGGCTGAGAAATTTAAGTTTTTACAACTCTGAGCTGCAAAAGCAATGAAGAGCCTAAGGGTCTGATCCAAAACCCATTGAATTCAATTAAAGTCTTTCCAAGGGACTTTGGATCAGGCTCTAATCAAGGGAAATCGAGATGGGCCCAAGCAGAAAAGATTGATCCAAATTCCAACTCAAATTTTTCCAAAGTTTGGAGTTCCTTAGGTTCAGGTTTGCATGGCTCATTGTAAAGTAGGGTTATCTGCAAAAGTAAGATCCGAACTTTGATTTGATTTTTTCAAAGTTTAAGGGTGCTAGGAGCTAAAGTTTCGTTAGCATCTATCTTTCGAAAGATGCTACCAAGTGTATGTTTTAAAGACTGTTCCTCTGGAATCCAAAAGGATAACTGGATACACTAATATATGCCAAGAGCTCTGCTTTACCTGGCAATAGCAATACATTTTCAATCTGATAATATGTTTGTGCTGCTCTATCTCATCTACCAGACAAGCACTGCAGCTCCAGTTCAGAGAGAATAGGGATGTTGGATCAGATTCTGTTCTCATTTACACCACTGTAACTCCACTGATTTCCGTGGAGTTGCTTCTGGATCAGGCCCATCAAGTTCCCCTTGTAAGCCTAATTCTGTGTTCAGGTATTAAGCTGTGCATTAGAGCAACTCTCTGCTGAAGTCAATTGAGTTACGATGGTATGAAACCACAGAGAGAGAGTGAGAGAGCCTATAGGTTTAGAATTCCAATATTTGGGTTTGTGACGATAGTGCCTAATTCAGAGGAATGTTGAGCGTCTGCAACTCCAATTGAAATCAGTACTTCTCATGATCATCCCCTCTCTATGTACAAGGTGATCAGTGACCCTCATTCTTTTTATTAGCTTTTATAGCAGTTTGATCTAGGTACTAGCTGCCACCAGGGGTCCTGCTTATATGGAACACTGATAAACAGGTCAAAATCTCATTTTGAACAAGTAGATATTACTTGGGCAGACTGCTGGGAGAGTGCCTTGTGTGCAAAAATGCTTTTGAGAACAAAAGGTTTCCAGTTTTGCACTTAGTGTACCTCCTGAAGCTGGGCACTATTTGAGCCTAGAAATGTCCTGATCACAGGTAACCTTCACACCACCCCAAAAAATCTTAAATATCTATACCCGCAGGAGAGAGTCCTTGCTAACATATCACATTTCTGTCTCTCCTCCCACCCCATGATTCTCATTAGGTTTGTCAGGGCCGTCCAATCCATCTGTAGGCCTTGTACTTCTGGGCTCTCGAGGAGATTGGGGCTATACAGGGATGAGCAAATTATTGGTGGAGGCATGGGGAATGCAAGGAGCAAAGAGAGGTAAGGAGCAGCTGGAGAATATAGGGGAAGCACTAGCACTCCTCTGGCTCCTCCAGCTCCTGCAGCTTTCTGTGGTTCACAGCATTAGGACTCCCTATGTGATTCTGAGTTCCTAGACCCCTCTACTCCTGAAGCATCTCATGTCTCCCAGAAAAAGACCCACTCCCTCAATGTCCTCATACCAGCTATAATCCCTGACCCATCCTCATGCCCCCAGTCAGCTATGCCCCAAGTCTAGATAATACTTGTCCTGCCATGAGTGCAGGGAATTGGACTAGATGACTTCTTGAGATCCCTTCCAGTCCTATGATTCTATGTTCCTTCTCAACTCATGCTCATCCTTACCCCTTTTAGAGACCCACTGGCTCCATGACCTCCCACCAGAGCATTTGGGGAGTGGGTCACTCAGGAGTTTCAAGGATGCAGGAAGAGAAGGCAGAGAGGACGTATTAGCACCTCCATTCCTTTTCTCCTTAACAGACCTCTAGTTACAGAAGAGCATAATATTCACTTGTAGAATCACAGATTTTTTTGGAACACAGCAAGTAACTCCAGCACCACAGGCAGGACTGAATTTCCTGCTAACCCCCCAGATCAAATATAACACAGGAGCTGTCCATTAATTATGTAACACTTTTTTAAAATGATTTTCAAGACCACCTACCTTTTGTAACACTGAAACAAACACACAGAATTAAGGACCCTCCCACACCCTAATGTGTTATGTAAGTTATGGGCAGCCCCATACAAGATGACAACACTAAGATAAAGATGCAGCACCATCTATTGGTGGAGGTACTATCTGCACTGAACTTTACAACTTCCCTCCCCTTTAGCTAAATAAGAACTGAAAATAGTAACTGGTTGGAATCCAAGTAGTCTGCTATCCATGCAGGTTTCCATGTTGATCTACCTGCTTTAGTCATACATTCATTCAGGGACACCTCTGAAATGTCTCTTGTGCATTCATGAATCTGAAAGGCATTCTGCAGAGTTGAAACAAAAGAGCCAATACCCCCCCTCGTAGTGGTTGTAGAAGTGTTTGCATAACTGTCTATAAGAACCACAATTTGCACAGGGGAGCTGTTGGTGAAAGGCTTTGGCATGACCATCCAAAGTCACTAGACACGGTGCTGCTTTCTCATCAGTCTACTCATTCACAGAGAGCAACAGCTCAAAGTCTAAGTATTCACAGATTCCAGTCTCATCTGTATGAACAGTAAATTTCTTCTTAGGCAAAAGGACTTTTGCCATCTAGAAGCCACTGCCATCAGTTGTAATACTCACAAATAGAATCACAGGGATTTACTGGAACACTGCAAGTATCAACTTCAGCACAGACTGTCAGGTCTATTCTTCCAGCTTGCCCCTAAATCAGATCAAGAGCATCATTAAATACATGACAACTTAACACAAAGATAAAGATACGGTACCATTAGTTGGTAGAGGTGCTGTCGACAATGACCATTGCAGGACCCCTCATGCTGTAAATCACAAAAGATCATAGGAGGATATTAGGAGGTCTTCAGGGAGGGAGAAAGGATTGTGTGAGAACTGGGCTTGGGGAAGGAGAGGAAGTCAGGGGTCATTTCTTTCCTTCTCATGTAGTTTCTCAGGTGTGCAAATAGGGAAAACTTCCAGAACACTTGAACCCCCACACAAGCCTTATGAGGGTTCCCTTTGGTTCCCCCTAATATATACTTTCATGAGCCTTCAAAGGTGTGGCAGATGTCTTTTGATGGTAAAATTCAAGCATCCCTAGCAATTCGGTTATATTTTAAGAGCTCCATTCAAGACAAGGGCTGGAGACTTACCTCTTTTTTTCCTAAGTGAAAGTTTAGTTCTTCAGCATTTCTTTGCCGTGCTATACTAAGAACACTAGAACTGCTGATTCACAGTCATGTTCCCAATTAAATAGCTAATGCATTTTAAAATTAGAGCTTAACAATAAAATATTGGTTCTTGCACTAGATTTCAGCTAAAGGAACCTAGTAAAATTCTATTCTATGTAAGATCCTATACTATGCATTAACTAATGTTACTTACATGTGTCATGTTTGTCTCTCCTGTTTTCTGTTCAGTTAAAACATAGTTTAACAGATCATGTGAAAAAATTGTTTCTCGTGTACTAAATAAAGTATGGCAACTCCATTTAATTTCGCCTGTGACATTTATCATAACTAAATTCTGTCCACAACATTAACAAATTGGACTCATTGTTTTATGTTTAGACTTTTTGAAATATTTATGTTAAAGAAACACATGTCCTTGATTTTTCCAGTGTGGAATATCAAATCCATATGCCTTTTCAGTTCAAATGTTTCCACAGCCAACTTGGTGGTGCAGATTCAGTACATCAGATTGAAAACTAGTTGGGTCAAGTTCAAGAACAGATCTAAGGGATGAAATCACTGTGGCTGCTTTGCTCTGTAAGCTAGTGCAAAGCAGCTGCAAAGCCAGTTTACCCAGCAACCTAAGGATTTTCCTGACATAGAGAACATGACCTGAGGAAATGAGGAGTGGCCATGTGATTGCTCTAATTTGCACTCAGGCTGAACCAATAACCAGATAGCTCCAAGATTCAAGGGGAGAAGTAAATTTAAAAGTGTTCAGACACCTTTCCCCCCAAAGAACGTGTGCTTTGTGCTCAACGGACTTCAGTTGGATTTAAGGATCTAGTCCATTGTCTACAGTATCAAAGAAGGATCTACAGCGCAGTCAGCTGAATCATGCTACAAGGCAAATAAATCCCTGGCCTGCAGAATGAGTATGTCTCTTTACAGGGACTCAGAAGGAAATCCTCTATCACCTGATTTTTTTTTCTGGTACCCAGCCTACTTTTGCCACTGTTCTGTATTCTCACAGGTTCTTCATACATGGGAAATTATGTGTTTCCCTCTTCTTATCAGGAACTTCAGAGCCTCTCAGTTGATTTCAAAGTATTGGATCATGGATCAAGCCCCAGGTGGACAGTCCAAACTTTGACTATTTGACATCTGTACTCAGAGAATTATGCCTTAGTTATTCTGCACTTGGATTAGACCAGTCTTCATGATCCTCTCTGGAAATGCAACGTGTAGCCTCTTCTAGAAGAACATGTTAGAGCTTGTGATGTGTCATCTTTGGGTGTCTACTCCAAGGGAGGTGGACACCTGAGTGCTGGAGCAAGTCCCTTAAGCTGAGTCTTCCCAGAACTGATCTGCAGCCGGGTGTGGCCCTGCCTGTGTGTGTGTTAGAGGAGGTTTTAAGAGCCTGGCTCAGTTAAAGGGGGCCCATGCTGGCAGAACAGGTAAATTTAGTGGTACCTCAGCACATCAGGAGACTTCCAAAGGGGTCCAACCCGTCACAGAGCTAAAGTAGCAATATCTGACTATCGGTGTGTCACCTGTTTTCCTTGTGACAAATTAAAAGAAATAGGAGTAAAAATAATTACCAATAAGTACAAAACTGAGCATAGGGAGAATTTGGGAAGACACATTTACTAAGAGCGTGATTATTTGTGTAAAATGGATTCCCAACCCAGTAGCTGAGGCAATTTGTGTATATGTTCACAAATGGGTTAGACAGATTTTAAATAATAAAAGATAACAGGGATAAAAGAAAGCCCGGTAGGCTGGAGTGGAGGGAAGAAGCCTAAAATAAGATAGGTTTCAGAGTAACAGCCGTGTTAGTCTGTATTCGCAAAAAGAAAAGGAGTACTTGTGGCACGTTAGAGACTAACCAATTTATTTGAGCATAAGCTTTTGTGAGCTACAGCTCACTTCATCGGATGCGTACTGTGGAAAGTATAGAAGATCTTTTTTATACACACAAAGCATGAAAAAATGGGTGTTTACCACTACAAAAGGTTTTCTCTCCCCCCACCCCACTCTTCTGCTGGTAATAGCTTATCTAAAGTGATCACTCTCCTTACAATGTGTATGATAATCAAGTTGGGCCATTTCCAGCACAAAATCCAGGTTTTCTCCCCACCCCACCCCCCACACTAACCCACTCTCCTGTTGGTAATAGCTTATCTAAAATGATCACTCTCCTTACAATGTGTATGATAATCAAGGTGGGCCATTTCCAGCACAAATCCAAGGTTTAACAAGAATGTCTGAGGAGGAGGGGGGGGTAGGAAAAAACAAGAGGAAATAGGTTACCTTGCATAATGACTTAGCCACTCCCAGTCTCTATTCAAGCCTAAGTTAATTGTATCCAATTTGCACATGAATTCCAATTCAACAGTCTCTCGCTGGAGTCTGGTTTTGAAGTTTTTTTGTTGTAATATCGCAACTTTCATGTCTGTAATCACATGACCAGAGAGATTGAAGTGTTCTCTATGCATCCGATGAAGTGAGCTGTAGCTCACGAAAGCTTATGCTCAAATAAATTGGTTAGTCTCTAAGGTGCCACAAGTACTCCTTTTCTTTTTTCGAATACAGACTAACACGGATGTTACTTTGAAACCTGTCATTATGCAAGGCACTGCATTTAGTCGTATGGAGTGGAAATCTATCAACTGCATCAAAAAACTTGTACAGATACAGACACACATCATCTTCCTTTCCAAATGCAAACAGATGGACATCGTACCAAAAGGACTGAAGGTAAAAAATCCATTACAATCTACATACCACACAGACTATGCTGACAGCTTGCTCAACACGCTCTCAAAGAAACTGCGGAACCACCTGATCAACATCCTCTACAGCAAACAGGGAAAGATAAAGAATGAGCTCTCAAAAATGGATACTCTCATAAAAAACCAACCTTCCACACAAACTTCCTCGTGGCTGGACTTTACTAAAACTAGACAAGCCATTTACAACACACATTTTGCTTCTCTACAAAAGAAAAGGGACACTAAACTTTCTAAACTACTACATGCCACAAGGGGCCACAGCAATGGTTCCCTCAACCCACCCAGCAATATTGTTAACCTATCCAACTATACTCTTAGCCCAGCAGAAGCAGCTGTCCTATCTCGGGGCCTCTCCTTCTGCCCCTCCACCCCCACGAACATGATACAGTTCTGTGGTGACCTAGAATCCTATTTTCAACGTCTCCGACTCAAGGAATATTTCCAACACACCTCTGAACAACATACTAATCCACAGAGACTTCCCTACCAACACTACAGAAAGAGGGATTCTAGGTGGACTCCTCCTGAAGGTCGAAACAGCAGACTGGACTTCTACATAGAGTGTTTCCGCCGACGTGCACGGGCTGAAATTGTGGAAAAGCAGCATCACTTGCCCCATAACCTCAGCCGTGCAGAACACAATGCCATCCACAGCCTCAGAAACAACTCTGACATCATAATCAAAAAGGCTGACAAAGGAGGTGCTGTTGTCATCATGAATAGGTCGGAATATGAACAAGAGGCTGCTCGGCAGCTCTCCAACACCACTTTCTACAAGCCATTACCCTCTGATCCCACTGAGAGTTACCAAAAGAAACTACAGCATTTGCTCAAGAAACTCCCTGAAAAAGCACAAGATCAAATCCGCACAGACACACCCCTGGAACCCCGACCTGGGATATTCTATCTACTACCCAAAATCCATAAACCTGGAAATCCTGGGCGCCCCATCATCTCAGGCCAATATTGGCACCCTGACAGCAGGATTGTCTGGCTATGTACACTCCCTCCTCAGGCCCTACGCTACCAGCACTCCCAGCTACCTTTGAGACACCACTGACTTCCTGAGGAAACTACAATCCATCGGTGATCTTCCTGATAACACCATCCTGGCCACTATGGATTTAGAAGCCCTCTACACCAACATTCCACACAAAGATGGACTACAAGCCGTCAAGAACACTATCCCCGATAATGTCACGGCTAACCTGGTGGCTGGACTTTGTGACTTTGTCCTTACCCATAACTATTTTACATTTGGGGACAATGTATACCTTCAAATCAGCGGCACTGCTATGGGTACCCGCATGGCCCCACAGTATGCCAACATTTTTATGGCTGACTTAGAACAACGCTTCCTCAGCTCTCGTCCCCTAACGCCCCTACTCTACTTGCGCTATATTGATGACATCTTCATCATCTGGACCCATGGAAAAGAAGCCCTTGAGGAATTCCACCATGATTTCAACAATTTCCATCCCACCATCAACCTCAGCCTGGTCCAGTCCACACAAGAGATCCACTTCCTGGACACTACAGTGCTAATAAACGATGGTCACATAAACACCACCCTGTACCGGAAACCTACTGACTGCTATTCCTACCTACATGCCTCCAGCTTTCACCCTGACCACACCACATGATCCATTGTCTACAGCCAAGCTCTGCGATACAACCGCATTTGCTCCAACCCCTCAGACAGAGACAAACACCTACAAGATCTCTATCAAGCATTCTTACAACTACAGTACCCACCTGCAGAAGTGAAGAAACAGATTGATAGAGCCAGAAGAGTTCCCAGAAGTCACCTACTACAGGACAGGCCTAACAAAGAAAATAACAGAACGCCACTAGCCATCACCTTCAGCCCCCAACTAAAACCCCTCCAACACATTATTAAGGATCTACAACCTATCCTGAAGGACGACCCAACACTCTCACAAATCTTGGGAGACAGGCCTACAGACAGCCCCCCAACCTGAAGCAAATACTCACCAGCAACCACATACCACACAACAGAACCACTAACCCAGGAACCAATCCTTGCAACAAAGCCTGTTGCCAACTGTGCCCACATATCTATTCAGGGGATACTATCACAGGGCCTAATAACATCAGCCACATTATCAGAGGCTCATTCACCTGCACATCCACCAATGTGATATATGCCATCATGTGCCAGCAATGCCCCTCTGCCATGTACATTGGTCAGACTGGACAGTCTCTACGTAAAAGAATAAACACAAATCAGATGTCAAGAATTATAACATTCATAAACCAGTCGGAGAACACTTCAATCTCTCTGGTCACATGATTACAGACATGAAAGTTGCGATATTACAACAAAAAAACTTCAAATCCAGACTCCAGCGAGAGACTGTTGAATTGGAATTCATTCTTGACTTTAGCAAAGCTTTTGACACTGTCTCCCACAGTATTCTTGTCAGCAAGTTAAAGAAGTACAGGCTGGATGAATGCACTATAAGGTGGGTAGAAAGTTGGCTAGATTGTCGGGCTCAACGGGTAGTGATCAATGGCTCCATGTCTAGTTGGCAGCCGGTGTCAAGTGGAGTGCCCCAGGGGTCGGTCCTGGGGCCGGTTTTGTTCAATATCTTCATAAATGATCTGGAGGATGGTGTGGATTGCACTCTCAGCAAATTTGCAGATGATACTAAACTGGGAGGAGTGGTAGATACGCTGAAGGGCAGGGATAGGATACAGAGGGACCTAGACAAATTGGAGGATTGGGCCAAAAGAAATCTGATGAGGTTCAACAAGGACAAGTGCAGAGTCCTGCACTTAGGACGGAAGAACCCAATGCACAGCTACAGACTAGGGACCGAATGGCTAGGCAGCAGTTCTGCGGAAAAGGACCTAGGGGTGACAGTGGACGAGAAGCTGGATATGAGTCAGCAGTGTGCCCTTGTTGCCAAGAAGGCCAATGGCATTTTGGGATGTATAAGTAGGGGCATAGCGAGCAGATCGAGGGACGTGATCGTCCCCCTCTATTCGACATTGGTGAGGCCTCATCTGGAGTACTGTGTCCAGTTTTGGGCCCCACACTACAAGAAGGATGTGGATAAATTGGAAAGAGTCCAGCGAAGGGCAACAAAAATGATTAGGGGTCTGGAACACATGACTTATGAGGAGAGGCTGAGGGAACTGGGATTGTTTAGTCTGCAGAAGAGAAGAATGAGGGGGGATTTGATAGCTGCTTTCAACTACCTGAGAGGTGGTTCCAGAGAGGATGGTTCTAGACTATTCTCAGTGGTGGTAGAGGACAGGACAAGGAGTAATGGTCTCAAGTTGCAGGGGGGGAGGTTTAGGTTGGATATTAGGAAAAAC
The DNA here is from genome assembly GCF_965140295.1 of Lepidochelys olivacea. NCBI lineage: Eukaryota > Metazoa > Chordata > Testudines > Cheloniidae > Lepidochelys > Lepidochelys olivacea. Next base: position 61,388,359 of record NC_140414.1, on the reverse strand, counting down.
TTTTTAACTAGGAGGGTGGTGAAACACTGGAATGTGTTGCCTAGGGAGGTGGTGGAATCTCCTTCCTTAGAAGTTTTTAAGGTCAGGCTTGACAAAGCCCTGGCTGGGATGATTTAATTGGGGATTGGTCCTGCTTTTGAGCAGGGGGTTGGACTAGATGACCTCCTGAGGTCCCTTCCAACCCTGATATTCTATGATTTGCAAATTGGATACAATTAACTTAGGCTTGAATAGAGACTGGGAGTGGCTAAGTCATTATACAAGGTAACCTATTTCCCCTTGTTTTTTCCTACTCCCCCCCCCCCCCCAAGATGTTCTTGTTAAACCTTGGATTTGTGCTGGAAATGGCCCACCTTGATTATCATACACATTGTAAGGAGAGTGATCACTTTAGATAAGCTATTACCAACAGGAGAGTGGGTTTGTGTGGGGGGTGGGGTGGGGAGAAAACCTGGATTTTTGCTGGAAATGGCCCAACTTGATTATCATACACATTGTAAGGAGAGTGATCACTTTAGATAAGCTATTACCAGCAGGAGAGTGGGGAGGGGGGAGAGAAAACCTTTTGTAGTGGTAAACACCCATTTTTTTCATGCTTTGTGTGTATAAAAAGATCTTCTATACTTTCCACAGTATGCATCCGATGAAGTGAGCTGTAGCTCACAAAAGCTTATGCTCAAATAAATTGGTTAGTCTCTAAGGTGCCACAAGTACTCCTTTTCTTTTTGTAAAATAAGGTAAGAATTGCTTCCTTCCATCCTCACAGTGTGTATTTTCCAGAGGCCAGGAAATGTAAGTCAATCCCAATGGCAGTATTTCATTGGATAAAGTAGTTAACAAAATTTAGGTACATAATACATTGAAAAGTAGTGAACTGAAATTCACAGACACAGGCCAATATATCATATAGAAAAGGGCAGAGTAACTAAGTGAAATGTGAAAAGTCTGCACTGGAAAAGGTTAGAAAAATGATAGGAAGATGAAGGACTGAGACCATAGATTGTCAACTCTTTGGGGCAGGAACCGTCTCTGTGTTATATGTTTGTAAGGGCATAGCATCAGGGGACTGGAGCCTCTAGACACTACTGCAAAACAAATAATTAGTCATAATCATATTTTAGAGAAAAGAAAAAATAGGTACAGTGTGTGAAAATGATTCAGTAGATTAGTGTGAGAAGAGTACTTTCTTGGATATCAGCCAGCTTGCCAGCCAGCCACAGGGGGTAGCTGCAAAGTAGCTGTTCAGCTACAATGATACAATACTATCATGAGGAAAAAGAGAATGGCTGAGGGACTGAAAATGAACTGAAATGAAGGATGGTGTTGGTTATACAGCACGGGGACCGGAACTCAAGGGATCTGGTTTGTCTCCTGGCTCTTCCATAGACTTTGTGAAACACTAAATGCTCAGTACCTCCATTCTCCCACTTGTAAAATGAATATAATATCTAACAGAGGTTTGGTTAGAAGGAAGATGTAACAAAAGGGCTAAACATTATTAGTATAAATTTTAAAAGCGATGGGGAAATATGGTGGAAATGTGGAAAATCTCAATTATTAACAGTTTCAGTATTTTTAAACATAAAGATTTCATCCACGGCTAAACTAGGAAACTGAAAGTTTAATCTGTTAAGTACTTAAAATATTAGCGATTGTGATGCAATCATCCTGTTCTTGCTATGCCATTATTAGCTGGCGCCCTGGAGAGTTCAGTTTCTTTAGGAAGGGGAAGTGATTTAGTGTCATTGTTAGGTCACTCTTAGAGCCGTCATGAGCAGAGATTTTCAGTGGACTCAACTCATGGTCATTGACCACAAAATCATTATGTCTGAGGTTAAGGCAGTGAAACTGAATATGAAAACAATTTTGCTATTTAATAACAAGAATAGATAAAATCAAAAGACATGACTAGAAATAAAGCTTTATATAAAGTTACAATTTCAAGTTTTTTATGAAAAAGATGACATTCTACATCCTAAGTCTTTCCTTTTAACTTTGTGTCTTTTTCAGTAGGTACAGTATTCCATTTATTTTTAATAATCTGTAAACATAGAATCAGCCAAAGATCATTTGTCTGTGAACCAGTCCTGATATCTGATGCTTCAGAGGTAGATGAAAAATAAACCATAATATACTTGATTGTGTAGGGTTTTCACATGAGGGGAAATATTCCTTCTACTTCATTTCTTGATCTCTTTTTAAAAAATAAAAGCCTAAACCATCAAAAATAAAACAAAGTAAAATCAGCCACTAAAGTTTATGTATTAATGTCTCTCTGCTTTATGGCCAGAGTTAGGAATGTAACATTCTAGGAAAGGGCAACAGCATAGGGCAAGTGGCTCACTATTGCTATCACTGGTGGAGCCATGCTGATGTTAGCAACAATGGGAAATTTTGAGAAGAAGCTCAATGTAGATAAGATCTATGACTGTGGAGTTGAAAATGTTTGATTTGTTCTTCTGGAAATAGGATAGATGCCACAAGGGCAGGATCTGTAGCTTCTCGGGGCTTGTCTGGCTGGGAAAGTATTAGATATATTCAGCTGAACTGGGCTATAAAGTCTTATGAATTGGACCATTAAAAAAAAACCCTACACTTCTCACTACTTGGTCTGCTTTATCAAAAATGAAACCTTCTATTTATTCACCTTCTACATAGAGGAAGAGAGTCACAGAGAGCAGGAGACAGCCTGAAGGTGAGAGGCACGTCATAGAGGAACAGTGAAAAGCTAGGGCAGAGGGGAGTAGTGGAACACCAAAGGGGAAGCTGGAAGGCTAAGGTGAAGTGATGCTGGAAAGTGGTGTAATGGTAGTGGGAGAGGTACAGCTGGAAGACAGGAGGAGGAGGAAAAGAATCCCTCCCTCCCTCCATAACTATGTGCCACGTACCCATTCCACTTTCTCTCCATTCCTGTGATCTATTCCTACCTCATTCCCCCTCTAACCCCAGCCTATTAACATGAGCTTCAGTCTCTTTCCTCTTTCCTTCCAACACATATCTACCTCAAACCCTATTTCTACCCACTTCTAGTGACATGTCCCAACTTGACCCCCTCTTCAGCTGCCAAGACCTCTGTCACTGTGCCTCAGTGGATTGCAGCTGAGGATACCAAATTCAGGACAAACTGATGAGAAATAGGGCAGACTCACCCCAAACTTAGGTTATTATATCATTAGCTTAACAAGAGAGTAACAAAGGTAAACTTCTGTCTCACTACACTGATTAACAAGAAATCAAAAATGCAGTCTCCTTAGGCATTGCAGCCCTTGACTCACCACCCAGACACTGGACTCTATGATGAGTAATTACTGAAAACCAATTTCATCGAAAATAGGGTCCTTCTAATCCAGTGGTCCCCAAAGTTTTCCTCCCGCACCCCCACTTACCAGTAATTGAATGTGTCCACACACACCCTGGGCCAGGAGCACACTTGCAGTGGAGGGTAGAAGCTGACATCAGGGGGCGGGGGCTGGTGTCTGGAGGCTGGAGAGAAGGCTGGCAGCTGGGAGCAGGGCTGGGGCTGGGGGCTGGGGGCTGGGGCTGTAGCTGGGAGCAGAGCTGGGGATGGAGGCAGGCAGCCGAGCTGCTGCCAGGGGCAAGGCTGCAGGCAGGGATGTGGGCTGAGCTGGAGCAGAGCTGGAGTTGTGGGGGCTGGGCGATGCCCCACAGTTTGCGGACCACTGTTCTAATCCCAAGGGATCAGCCACTTACCAGGTCAATATAAAACTCAGATGTTACCCAATAATCATGCTGATGCCAATCCTTTAGTAACTAAAACTAAAGGTTTAATAATAATAATAAAAAAAGAGAGAGTTAAGAATAGTTAATAGATCATAGACATGCAAATAACTGCAAAGTCCTTATATCAGGTTTGTAGCAATGATGGGATAGGCTGCCAGCTTTTTAAGTCTCTCTGGTAACTTCCAAAAGATTGGAAGGTCCTCAGTCCATAGTTCAAAATGCTCCTTTTAGTTGTAAATCCACAGTCCAGAGAATCAGGGCAGAAAAGAGGCATAATGGAGATATCTCAGGGGTCTTCTATATCCTCTGCAATGTGCCTGGAAATGTACTGTCCCAAACAAAGCCCACAGACCCTCCTTATGGAAAGTTAGATATTAGATTCATAGATATATTAAGGTCAGAAGGGACCATTATGATCATCTAGTCTGACCTCCTGCACAATGCAGACCACAGAATCTCACCCACCCACTCATGCCCAGGATGAAGTCCAGCATATTCCATGTCCTTACATGGCTTGATGACTCACAGAGGGTGGCCATTGGTCCCTTGGAGTCTGAGGCATCCACAGGAAGAGCTATCTGGGTGGAAAGGGTTTCTTCTATGGCCTATTGTGGCCTTAATACATCAATACCTCAATATATAGCTGGCCATCAATACATGTCTGGCTTCAATGTAAATTTTATCTGGTGTGAGTTACCCGGGAATACAACACATTCATAAGATACAAGTCCATAGCCAAGATTCATCACTTCAGATACAAAGATGATACATGCATATGAACAGGATAATCAGACTTAGCAAATCATAACTTTTCCATTAATACCTTACATGACATACTTTGTACAAGATTTGTTGCAATTGTATAACAGTGCTAATATCAATGATATAAATGGTCATATTCAGTCATACATCATCACAACCTCCCTATCCCAATCATAAGAAAGTTGTCCCAAGTTTTGCCTTCAACAATGTAGTTGCCCTGGATACTCACCCACTTGGAACTGGACTGAGATCAATTAATTTCATGATATACACAATAGACAGTAAAACAACTATTTCTGTCCCAACTGACATGGGGCTCATATATGAACCAGTGGCTTGGAGATGAAAGGTTTCATAATCCAGTAATAACTCCTTGAGCCATTCATTCTCTACTCAATGAATAGAGCATGAACAATAGAATATTTTATGTGGATAATGACATTTGTCAGTGCTCTGTTCTGAAAGATTATCAGTTTGAGAATGATTCCATGTTCTTAAAGAAATTACCAATACAAGTCTCTCAAAATTTTATAGTGCAATCTCAAAAAAGTAGTATCCCATTTATGTGATGATTTTTAGATACAATTCAGATATACTCCACTGCTTGAAACAAACTAAGCACTGAATAACAGATTTAAGCAGTGGCTATGTTACTGAACTGGGAGTCAAGAAACATGGATTCTATACCCAGTTTTGCCACTGACCTGCTCTATGACTTGGGGCAAGTCACTTCACCTCCCTGTACCTCAATTTCCCTTCTGTAAATTGGGGATAATGATAGATCCCATCCTACGTAAAGGGCTTTCCGTTCAATGGATAGAAAACACTACATAGCAGCTAAGTATTATTAAAATGATGCCATGAGATGAAGATCAATAATTATTTAGGAGGTATTTTGCTACTAGACATTTTCTAAAATAGTGTATATAATAGCTGAATACTGTTATGCTGTTTCAAACAGACCACATAGGTCTTTTGATTTAAAGATGAAAAACAGGTTAAATTCTTGTATGGCATTTCTCTCAAGGCTGGAGGGCTAACGTCAAAGGAAAAGATTAGTGATTTACTGCATGAGCAAGTGTAAAATGTATGCATTAATAAATTTTACAGCACTGTATATTCATGCTTTACTCATATGGTTTTAAGCCTGGATTTAAAAAAAAAAGGAAATAAAAGGATTTCTTTTGAAAATTGCCCCACTTTATATAGTTCACAGTTAAGAAAATGTAAATTTATTTTTTAAAGTAACCTCATTACTAGCAGGCTGCTATTTTTCTTTTGACAGTAAAACAGAGCGCTTATCTTCATATTTTCATAATGAAAGCTCCCCAAGCACAGGCTACTGTGGCAGATTTACAGCCTTTGAGCAGGAGAACTGACAGGCATTTTAATATGAAAGGAGATATGATGTCTTTAATGTACAGTGATGTCACTTCTAACAAGGTAGAAGCCGCTTTTTTCACTGCAATCACCATAAAAAGTGAAACCTGCCTGCTGCATGAGTGACCTTTTAACCCAGGGAAAGGTCACAAATAATAGAAAAAAGCAGGGACTCTTCTTACTCAGGTGGAAGGGTGCACTCCGAGGTTAGAGAAGCGAGTCTGTTGTAGATGTGCATTAGCTGCAGGAAGTAGAAGCCAGGAACAGTCTAGCCAGAGCTAACCTTGAGAACAGAAAAGGGAAGGGTAATGAAAATCCTCAAGGGAGTGTTAAAATAAAAGCTAGATTGCCTGTTGACCATCTTTTTTCCTTTTATGTCACATCGACTGGGCCTAATCATTTCAAAATGATGTTGACAGCAATATAGTCAGTCATTAGCTAGGTGCATGATTATTTCACCAAGAGAAAGGACAGCAAGCAAATATCAAAACCTGGGGTCTTTTATTTGTAAATTAGGCCTTCAGGGTTTAGTATGTTGCTTAGGAAATATTGCCATTGATTCTGAGATGGCTTGACATTCTTAAACTGATTTCAAATGTTCTTCTTTTAAACTTCTGCTTAAACCTGCTACCTGCTTCTGACTAAGCTGCATGGGTTTTTAGCATGTAATCCTGAAGCTGTAACTAACATAAGAGAAAAAAGAAAAGGAGTACTTGTGGCACCTTAGAGTCTAACCAATTTATTTGAGCATAAGCTTTCGTGAGCTACAGCTCACTTGCATCCGATGAAGTGATCCGATCCTACTCCTGGTGATAAAACAGACATTGTTGTAGATCGTGTGGATGTGTCAGAGACTGAACCTGCTCATGCTGTAAATAATAGGAGAAAAGATCCTGGTATGTGGGTTGATTTAGGTACTGATGATGTAGCTTACTAGATAGATCGTGGACCAAATGACTATCAACACCACACTGGGCCATTTGAGAAATCACGTCGGACTTTTACCAATGGCAAACAAACAAGATATTGTCCACAAAAAATATTTTTTGGCATGAAAGCGAATGGTGAGAAATACACTTGAGAATGGCTACTGTATTCACCATCAACAGGGTCTGTGTACTGTTTTGTTTGCAAACTTTTTGCTGCAGATGGATTTAGTGACTGGCGGAAAACTGTTTTACTTGAACAACATGAAAATAGCACTACTCACAGAGATTCAATGGTGACATTTAAATCGAAAACAGGACTTTGGATTGACACAATAATTGGGAGAACAAATTAAAGGGGAGCGTGAATACTGGCAACGTGTCTTGCAGCGTGTTATAGCTGTTATTCAAACATTAGCTGAACGTGGTCTGCCTTTCTGGGGAATAAATGACACATTTGGATCATTGCAGAATGGAAATTTCTTGGGATTGTTGGAGATTGTGGCTCAGTTTGACTGATTTTTAGCAGGCCATATCTCAAAATATGGGAATGCTGGCAAAGGTAACCCATCATACTTATCCAAGACAATATGTGATGAACTCATTGATCTAATGAGTAACAAAGTTCGTTCAGCTATTGTGGATGAAATAAGTACTGCTGGGTACTTCAGTTTATCTGTCGACTCTACACCTGATCATTCACATATTGATCAATTGAGTATTGTACTAAGCTATGTGTCTCCCACAGATGGAAAACCAGTTGAACGATTTATAACATTCCTCAATTTGAAAAGCCACACTGGCGAAGAAATGGCAAATCAAGTACTGCATTATCTGTGCCAAGTTTGCAAAATAGATTTCTCAAAGTGCAGAGGTCAGTCTTCTGACAATGATGTCAGGGCGTTATCAGGGAACGCAGAAGAAGCTTTTAGAACAAAACAAATATGCCATATTCATACCATGTGCTGCACACACTCTCAATCTTGTTGGCCGCCGTGCTGTTGATTGTTGTCCAGTGGCAGTACGTTTTTTCTCAACATCCAGCTACTTTATACATTTTTCTCTGCCTCAATGCGCCGATGGGCAGTTCTTAAAACATATTTGGGCAATGATTGTGTGTTGAAATCTCTTTCTAATACTCGCTGGGAGGCACATGCAGTGGCAACAAGTGCAATTCTGGAGTCCTACTCAAAGATTGTGGATGCATTAGAAAGTACAGCTGAAGACCAATCACAAAAGGAGAAACTATATGAGAGGCAGAAAACATTGCAAACAAGATGCAAGAACTAGAGTTTGTATTCATGTTGACCACGTGGAATGAAATTTTACAACACTTTTACCACACAAGTCAAGCTCTCCAAGAAAACGAATTGGATTTGAAAACATGTGCAGACCTCTGTCAATCATTAGCAGACCACTTACACACTTTGAGGAATGATTTCGAAAGATTTGAAGAAATATCAAAAGCTATCTTGCCTGATACTAACTACAAAGAAGCCCAGTCCCACAAGCGAATCAGGAAAAAACAAGCAAATGATAGCAGCACAACAGAAACAGCATTGAATCCTAGAGACAAATTTCACATATCTACTTACTACGCTATAATTGATACACTTGAAGCTCATATGAAGAGGAGAGGTGAAGTGTACAAAGAAGTATCAAGTAGATTTTCTTTTCTAAACGATACGGACTTATCTGATGAACAGTATTCACAAGGTTCCCAAAAGCTAGTTGACTCATACCCTGTTGACTTGAACATGAATCTCTGTGGAGAAGTACGGCAGTTCCACTGTTATATGCACGCAAAGTTTAATGAAACAAGAAAAATGAAATTCAGTCACATTGATGTTCATGACACAATATTGAAAGATGGAATACAATGTGTATTTCCAAATGCAGAGATCGCACTACGTATTTTTCTAACATTGATGATTACTAACTGCTCCGCTGAACGCTCTTTTTCTCAGCTGAAAAGAATAAAAAACCCTCAGAGAACAACAATGTGTCAGGACAGACTTGATTCACTTTCCCTATTGTGTACGGAAGCGGACATGCTTTGGCAAGTCAGCTTCGATGAACTTATCCAGAATTTTGCAACCAGAAAATCTAGAAAGAAGCTATTTTAATTTCAGCATACATCTAAGTTTTGTGTCATTTCAAAAAATAAAATTTTATTTTACAGTATAGTATTGTTTTTATTTTGAATTCCTATTGGGGGGGGCACCATAATCTTTTCAGTGCTTAGGGCCTCTAAAGGTCTTAATCCGGACCTGAATAAACCCAAATTATAATAGGCAATATTAGAAATGCTGGTACTGGTAGTAATTTCTTCTCTCTGTTTTATGCCTGTTAATGTACTCTGACAGCGCTGAAACATTTCAAAGACCAGTCCTGTGAGTTGTTGGAGATATGACAGTTATATCTTGCAAAAAAATTGTGATTCCCCTGAAGATTCATATATATCTGCAAACTTTCAGATGCCAATAATGTAATTTAAGTTTTAAATGGTTCGGTAATGATTTGAAAAGTCATGAACTTGTTCAGGACCTGACACAATCAAGGCATGAACTGCTTTCCTTTTTCCTAGCATCATACTTCTGTCAAATGGGTTATGGAGCTCTGCAGAGGGCAGTCTTGAAAGATAGAGTTCTCACACTGTCTGGAGTGGCTCATGACTGTGAGTGCCTACCTCACGGCAGAGTCTCATACACAGGGCAGATATCCCAAACTGGTGTTGTGTTCTATAATTAGATTTCACCAAGCCAGTAACAAATGTGAACTCCTGGATCACTGTACCAGTCTTACTATGAAGTCACAGACAGTCCCCTTAGACCCTCCAGCCTATCTTGCCACCCTGACAAACTGGACTTAATGGTCACTTACAGCAAAAATCACACCATATTCTTCCAGTCCCAAGAGACCAGTCACTTACCCCATATCAATTGGTAACCTAAATCTTACACCAAAGATAATGCCTATAGCCAATCCTATAATAAACCATGTAAAAGTTTAACAGCTAGGAAAAAGAAATAAGTTATTTACAGGTTAAAGCAAGCGAACCTATACACACAAATGAGTTATGATCTAAAGCCTAAGAGTGACAGTGTTGTAGTGATCTGTCAATTCAAAGTGTCTTTCAGGGTGGTGCCAGGAGGTAACCCCTGGGGATCTCTGGCTCTAGTTTGGTATCTCTAGCCCTGTCAGAGTTCAAACAGCGAAGAGATGGAAAATTTTCCGGTGACTTTGTTTCATTTCCTTCATTCAGCTTCCAAGTCCACAGGATGAGCTCCCTTCACCTTAGTAATACCATCTTCAGTCTCAGATGAATAGACCACCAATAGTGAAGCACTGGGGTCTCATGTAGCTTGTCCACCAGAAAGATCTTCTCGCATAGGACATGTCATTTGCTGCAGTCTCCCTTTGTCTAAACAAGGTTTCATAAATCCTTTCAAGGTATAGCTCACCTCTCTCAAGAAAAGCTGCCCTATAAATCACCTCCCCATATATTTATGTATAAGGATTAGTGGGACTAGAACCCACATCTGTAAAGCCTAGGACAACTGAGTTCCTATGTTGTCATTGGATGGACATGTAGGGCTCTATACAAACAGCACTGTAGAGATTAGGTGCTGCAGGAAGTACTGCCCCAAGGGTCCAGAGTGACAGCACCCTGCAGCCTTCTGATTTGCCATGCACACTATTTAAACCTGGAAAGTGGCCCAGGAAGTTGTCTGGGTAATCATACAGGCTTTTGGCTTGCAGTGATTCCAGGCTGTTTCTTGTTTTCTGTTCTCTAGTCTAACCTTGAGTCCAACCTGATAATTGCCTCTGGTCTCTGACCTGACCTCCTTTGATTTCAACCTGGTAACTACCTTAACCCAGCCCAGTCTCTTAACCCAGCCTAACTCTGATTTCCAGCCTCCAACTCTGACCCTGACTCTTTCTTGTTGATCCCAACTCTAGTGATTACTCTGATCCCTGCTCACTGCCTACTACCTCATGGCTGTCCTTGACTTGTGGATACCAGCCCAGATGTAACTGCTAGGCAAGACTATGGACTGTGCCTAGTCCATTACATCATGACTGTGGACCAACTCCTTTCTCATTGGTGACGCACAATTTCTGTGGCAAGTACAGCAATTGTTCACAGGGAAAAATATTAGGAAAGAACTTAATGCAACTTTAACTGTCTCTTAATGAAATTTGGCAGCTAGGACCATGAAGGAGGAGCCAGCACTATGTGATCAGTCAGGTCTTTGCAAACATTCAGCAAGTGTTCTGCAATCACTAGCAATCTATAGACCACTATTTTGGAATCTCTAGTCTAAGCCTATGTTTGATTTGAGTCTTGCTTTACTAAAATTAGCTTCTTGTCTTCCTGTCTTAAAGAACCCTGAAGGTAGTATTGAGGGAATTCTACCACCCTTCCTATTCAATGTGTATGTGAAACTATACAAGAAGATAGTGAGTAGTTTGACTTGTAGTGCCATTAGTATGTGGATAACACACAGCTGTTTTGTCAAATCTAGATCATATAGTGTCTGGAAGCAGAGCACTTTCTATAGAGGGCTCTCTGCACTAGAATTTTATTCACCAGTTATTTTTGAGCCTTGGTTTGCATACTTTAAGCCATGATGCTAAACCCATCTGTATGCTCAGGGAAGCATTTAAGCAGTGCTTTTAAGCACAAGTAATCCCACTGATTATTAGTCAAGGAGCACACATTCCACTGAAAGTTGCAAATAGGCATATGCAGTGTTACTGTAGCTGTGTGAGTCCCAGGATATTAGACAAGGTGGGTGAGGTAATATCTTTTACTGGACCAACTTCTGCTGGTGAGAGAGATAAGCTTTCGGTTTCCCAGACCTGAAGAAGAGCTCTGTGTAAGCTTGAAAGCTTGTCTCTCTCACCAAGAGAAATTGGTCCAATAAAAGATATTACCTCACCCACCTTGTCTCCAAAATAGGAATATGTAATATAAAGTTCTCGACTCAAAATTAGCTAACTTCAAAGGGACCACTTGCATGCTTAAAGTTAGTTATGTGCATTTGAGTTGAGGCCTTATGCTTTTGCCATGTGAGAACTGTTAGAGGATATGCCGGCAGTTTACCTGGGGTTTGATTCTGGCATATGCAGTTTGATTAGCTAAATCTGTAGTGGTTTAGGACCTTGGTTTATATGTGCCCATTAAGAAGGCTGATAGATATTATTTGAAAGTGAAAAATAAACTACATCTGGTGTTTGCACAACTTTCAGTAGTGCTATGTACGGCTACATGCATACCCCTGTGTTGTTAAGGCAAGAATATATCATATCCTTAAACATTAATTTCCTCGTTTAAACAAGTCTGGATTCAAACTGCAGCAATTATTATTCCATCCAATCAAACTTCTTTTGGATTCCTTCCACATATATAGCATCATTCACATTCAGTTTAAATATCCAGGTTGGTAAGAATGATATTTGATGTTTTAAGCATCTTCTATTTATGACAAATTAAAAGTCATAGTTGGAAAACTGGTCACTTTAGCTCAGTCATTTCTATGTCATTTGTTAATTCTTCCTGGTTAATGGTCCTTTCAAATTCAGATTGCATGGTTACATCTGACTCTCATCAAATACTCCTCAGAAACAGCAACTTGTGGTGGGAAAAGAGACGCTATTTCCTTCAAGTATTCCAGTTTTATCTGTGAATTATTGGTATCACAAGAACATTGATTGGGGTTCTATAGGTACCCAAAATGCTAAAATACTTTGCTGTCATGGTCTGTTGCAAAAGATAGATGTCTCAATTCTAGTCAACTGTGTCTGAGGTCTGAAACCAGCTGAATCTGTCTATCAATTAGGGTGCCCATGTTTATAACAATATTCTGAGTATAATGGTAATGAGGGACCACAGTCATGGCTCTGATAGAACATATTAGTATTAACCTCAGTGCTAGGTCATGCACTGTCCTTTTTAATGAGTGATGTTAGGGCTTCTTAGTGCATTCCAAGCTGAAAAGTAACCTAACCTCTTCTAGTCTATTATTTCAGGTGGCATATTTAAACCATAGTAGGATAGATTAAGCCAATCTCTTACTACAGATAATTTAATTTCTAAATCATCTTTCTCCCTTATCCCCCACTGAGCTGCTTTTGGTGCAATAAAAACATATGAAAATAAACAAAAAAGATTGGGGGGATGAAACACTGGCTCTTGTCCTCTTCCCCCCCCCTTAGCAAATTGATTGATTGGAAGGCATTTCTCATGCATTAACTGTAGACAGGCAAGCCATTTATAAGGAAAATAATTGGTGAATTTAGATATCCTCTTTGTTGACTGCCCTGCTTTTGAGGTCATATGTCTGTGCTTCGTTGTGAAGTAACAGTGCCCTCAGAAGCCTGATGGGTACCTCAGGCAGCCATACCTTCCAACTGTACCTAATTTTCAAGTCCAGTGACTATTTTTCACAAGTGGTAAGGGTGGTAAATGAAACTGAATCCATTTGTTAGAGGCCCCTGTCAGGAGCCTTGCTCTCATTTTCTCATACTCACTCTCATGTGCATACACGGATTTTTTTTGTTATCTACATTTTAAAATATACATGCACAATTTAAGAAAATTGAGTAATTTTAGGTTTATAATTGAAAGTTTCCTAGGTGCACCTTCCCTCTTTATCTACTGTGAGACGTGCTCTCTCTCTCTCATAGCAAATTTGAAATGTACCTATTTCTCTCTCACTTGCTTTCTCAAATATTGAAGGATAAAAGCAACTAATTCCATTAGCCATCATTCAGAGGCAGTGCAGTTTGTACCTCTCGCTGTGCTGATTCATTGCACTGTAGTTTATAGTTGGGAGGCAGTATGATCCAGTGGAATATGTTGCCTACTGCCTGTAGTTACAGGACAATTTGGTTCTAGTCCCTGGGTCAACTTATAATGTACTTTGTGACCCCTGATGAGTCACCTAAATGCCTGGTGCCTCGGTTTCCTCATCTATAAAATGGTATAGTAATACTACCCAATTATATCCTCCTTTGTAAATTGCTTTAAATTATTTACAAGCATTATAAGTGCTATTTATTAGTAGTATTATCAGAGATAGATTACACTAAATAGGTGTGCTCAGTGTATCTTGGGAGTAGAATAAGACGGGTGTATGACTAAATTGCTCTACGCCCTCTGAAATCAACTCAATCCTTCCCTTATAGACAGTCTGAAATTAAAGCAGCAACACCACAAGTTTGTGACTGCCTAGAGCATGGTTCAATGCAGATTGATCAGTCAATGTCCTGTCGATCAAATTAGCAGAAGTAGGGTAACAATATGTCAGCACTAACAAGGAGTTCTGGTTTTTATATTGTCCATCTATTCCTATAGAATTGATCTAATTTCAGTGTAATTACATGTAACTTACTATTATGAATAGCAGTATATTTTAGTCATATGACGTCATTCTCAGAGTTTCTTTGGTAGGTTCTAGAATTTCCTTTCGTTGAGAACTACAGTGACTCTACATATTGCTAGAAAGCCAGTTGTTTCCAGAACTTACGGGAAGTTTTGCTTAGTGGAGTGAGCACTAGCATCAACAGAAACATGTTGTTGCTGAAATGAGCATTCCTCTCTTAGCCCTCCCATTCACTGATGCCAGTTAGGGACAGCTCTACATCTGAGTTAAGATTCTGATACCAGCTGGATGAGCAATAGCTGGTCAGTCAAGATCTGTTTCTGGTGATTGATTTCAGATGTTGAAGTAAATTTAGTTATCTTTTTATGATGATAAAATTGTTTCTAGTGCATCAAAGTGTTGCATTACACCTCTGGAGCACAGCAGAGGGCATCTGAAATATGGCTTCTTAATCCATTCAGATCCAAGGAAAGAATATGCCTTTGAGTTGCCTGAGGGACAGTGTGATTGGCATCATGCACAGTATAAGCCTGTCTTCTGTTCAAGTTTTTCTCTTGTGTTCAGTTCTGATCAATGCCACCCAAACATATCCATCAATAATAAAAGAAATCCAGGACAGAAAAGGATTGTCTCATATCACAAAGTGCCTCTTGTTAACAGCAATGCTATGCTACTGGGTGCTGGGCTGATAGGCTGAGGAATAAAATGACATCCATTTTTATGCCTACATAATTGCTTGTTATGTTAAAACTTGTGTATTATATAGCGGGTTATTTTACAACATCGACTTGTGTATTTTCTTTTTATGGTTGATCATATTATGGTAGAAAACCATACAACTAAAGTGAAGTGTCAGTTTTTGCTTCAGATCTTGCAGTATGTCCTTTGCTGTATGTGAATTGAGAGGAACTGTATTTTGCGCCGTATCAATACCTGATTTGTTTATTCATTTTCATGTTCTCCATCTAGCTCCTCTTCTGTTACATAAAACAATGTCTGACTTCCCTCCCCCTTTTTTTCTTCCATTTAGTACTGCTTTAAGCAGCAGCATGATTGAGAACAGCTGGGATCCAGGAACACCTGAGTTGTAATCTTAGCTCTGCTCACAATCATTATAGGCCTGATCCAAGCCCATTGAAGTTAATGGAAAGACTCTCATTGACTTCAGTGTATTTTAGATCAGACATTATGTAGCATTTGCCAAGTTTCTTAGACCAAAACTTTCAACAGTTGGGTGTCAAACTTAGGGCCTAATTCTCAGAGTTGCGAAACACCCATAATTCTAACTGAAGTCAATGGAAATTGTGGAAGCTCAGAACCTCTGAATATTGAGCCATAGACATCTAAAGGTGGGAATCAAACATCTGATGCATTAAAAGTTATAGACCACCTGAAAATGTGAGCCTTAACTTTTGTGTTCTGTTTCTCCACCTGTAAAATGGGGTTATCAATGCATACATACACACTCAAGAGTATTTTGGAGGTTTTTGTCGATATCAGGCTTTGAAAATGTAAAGCACTATGTAAGTACAAAGTGATTTAACTTCTCTGATTCCTGTACAAACTATGTCCTGGGCAAATCATAGAATGTTTCCTGAATTAGTCTGATACTAAATACAAAATAAAATCAATAACTCAGCAGAATAAATTAAGCTACCATGTAGATATTTTGCTTTCCCCCAAATTGAATGATTGAGCAGAGGATTGTGAACAACAGCCAAAACAGGATGTTCTGTAGCCTCACTTTTTAACTAATTAGAGCTGTGCAAAATGTTGGACTCAAGCCTTAAATGCAGTTGCAATCAGCCCTGGTTCAAGTTCTGCTTGTTCTGGTGAATCAGCAGTGGGTTTTGCTTTGATATTTTTATGTCCATGAACCTTTCATCAATTATGGATGTGAATTTTTTTTCCTCTGGATGTTTGTAAATATTTTGAAGCTGCTGTTCATGGATTCCCATCAAGTCTGAACCTTGTTCACTGAGAGTGAAAACATGGAGCAAGCTACATCAGGTTTCTCTCCTGTGTCCCTGAATGGCTGAGCCTCTCTCTTTTTGATACCTCCGTCATGTCTGCCTCCAGGCTTTTTTTTTTCTATGCACACAGTGCCCTCCTTATCCGCTAATCCACTTCCTGCACCCCATCCAAATCCCTCCTCAGAATGTATTCCTGTCATATTGCCTGCATGTGTCTATATTACAATCGCTAATCTGGTACCTGAGCACAGAAGCCATGGCAGTGCACTCTTCATTGTGGGCCAGCCCCCTGAGTAATCACCCAGGGCTCCAGGCAGGCTTGTATGGCTCACACTGAAGCTTGCACTGCTACAGGTTCTCTGCTCTCGTACCTGAGCTAGCTAGAGTAAAGCTAGCTCCAGTAATCCCACCCTGTGATTGCAGAGCTAATTTGCTAACAAACAAAACCTACATAAATGACATATTCCACTGAACTATTAATTTGCGCAAACAACTTAAATTAATTAACTGCATGACCTATCTGATGTAGGGAGAGGTCTCCATAAGCACAATGGAGTTGTATACCTAATAACCTGTGTTTTTGTCTTTGAAAGTCTTCCTTGAACCGTCTTTTCTTTTCCCACCTTTTCTCTAATGTTTGCTACCTACATTTGTTGCCACATGTGTATCGATGATAAAGTCTCTTGGACAGGAATTATGTCTTTTTATTTAGTTTGTAAAACGCCTAACCCACTGCTCGGCATTGTAAAGATAAATAGCAATTAAAATCAATGTGATTAGTAAGGTCAGAGGAGGTATTGTCACTCTTTCTCTGAAAGAGAGGCTATGGTTTAGCTGTTCATTCTGATCCAGTTTAAAATAAGGGAAATGTTCTTACCTTTTTTAGATCACATACAAAATAATGAAAATAGAGGAAGGAAGCATAATTGGCAAAAAATCCATGACCATCTCATTCACAAGTGAAAAAGGTCTAATAAAATAACAAACTACAACACAGGAAGTCCCAACCAGCACAGAGAAAAATCCAGCAGGTAATCTGTGTACTTGGTAGTGGCCAAACACTGGTCTAATACAAAAGCTCTCAGAATAGGTTCTGTGGCCTAAGCTCAGTGCAGCCAATGGCATCTGTAACATTGCTACCACCAGCTTTGTTAGCGGCCCAAACTCCAACTTTTCCTTCTTGCCCTTTGAAGTATATGATAAGGGAGTAGAACTGCAGGTTGTCCAGATATCAGCTCTACAACTACCCTGTCTCCTCCCAATATGGAGTTCACAGGGAAAGCAGTCAGAGCTAGCCTATTTCTCTTCATCGGAGGGATCTGACTACCATGGCCTTCTTTTCCCCACAAGACCCTTATGCTTCCACCACTTCAGTGTATTCAGTAATTTATACAATGTGAGTTCATCAAAAGCACCAAAATTGCACCAAACTCTCTGCATCAGCCTCCAGCCCTGAAAACCAGTGAAACCTGAGCCTCAGCTCAGACAGCAGCACTAACACAAATGAAGGTAGAAAGAAGGGGAAACTCTATTTTTATTGAAAGTAATGAAAACGGTTGACAGAGGGCTGTGGTTTTTGGAAGAAAATAGTGAGGGGTGTCCAAGCTCAAGACCAGGGGTTCTCAGGCTTATAGTGTATTTAATTCCATCAATTAAAAGAAATTGCATTCACCTGTACAGTATTTAAAATTTGTTAGTTTTGTAAGTATTGGCACAGGCAGCAGTGTACATAAATGAGGCCTGCGTCAGTTAAATCAGTTTTGTCTATCAGGCAATAAATGTCCTCGTAGGACACTATCAACTATATCAGATTGAGGGAACTGGTTTCAGCCTAATAAAGCTATTGTTTTTGAAGGCAAAAGTTCCCTGATCTCTGTGTGCAACAGTCTGACATAAACAGTACATCAGGAAAGTCTAGCTTATGCATCTGTCTTGCAGGCCTAATTCCATCTGTAAACCTGTGAAACGTTTTGGAACCTATGAATAGATGGACAAACCTGCAGGCAAAACAGTTTAGCAAACCACTCTGAGGCCCCAACCCACAAATGCTTATGCATGTTTAACTGTAAGCAAATGAACAGTCCCACTGAAGTCACTGACTACCCTCATGCTCAAAGCTATTGTGTGAGTGTTTGCAAATTTGAGACCTTGCCAATTAGCAATGAGATTAATATATGGGGGGAAATAGATTAATTTGATCTCAACCCTTTTGACTCTCAGGGTTTGCAAACTTAGCATGAACTGGTTCTGAAGAAAACATTTGAACCAATTTGAATCCAAACTTGAAAGGGTCCAAACTGCAGATGCAGTAAACAAGCTTTGGGAATGACGGCATCCAAGTGAAAGTCATTTAGAAAAAACAAAATGTTTGAACAATCTTATTCCAAGTCATAAGAAAACCATGACCTAAAGTATGTCATAGTCATCATACTAAAAAAAAATGCGAACTGGCTAAAAACTTATTACTGAATTTGCTTTCAATAGTTCACATGCAGAAATATGTCCTTGAACAGGTAGTCTCATTCATGAACAGTTTCATATATTTTACTAAAATGAAAAGGAGTACTTGTGGCACCTTAGAGTCTAACACATTTATTTGAGCAAAAGCTTTCGTGAGCTACAGAGCCCACTTCATCGGATACATTCAGTGGAAAATACAGTAGGGAGATTTATATACACAGAAAAATGAAACAATGGGTGTTATCATACACACTGTAAGGAGAGTGATCACTTAAGATGAGCTAATACCAGCAGGAGAGCTGGGGGAGGGCGGGGAAGAAAACCTTTTGTAGTGATAATCAAGGGGGGCCATTTCCAGCAGTTGACAAGAACGTGTGACGAACAGTGGGGGGTGGGGATGGCGGAGGGAATAAACATGGGGAAATAGTTTTACTTTGTGTAATGACCTATCCACTCCCAGTCTCTATTCAAGCCTAAGTTAATTGTATCCAGTTTGCAAATTAATTCCAATTCAGCAGTCTCTCGTTGGAGTCTGTTTTTGAAGTCTTTTTGTTGTAATATTACGACTTTTAGGGCTAGTCCAGACAGTGGACTAGTAGCATCACTGTTAGCTTGAAGATAAGCTTCACACATCCTTATTGGAATATTTTTACTTGAACAGAACTAGACAATATTCACACTTCATCTGCTTTTATGAAGTATGCACTAAAAGAAGAACAGAGCCCCCATCAAGAAATCACTGAGACTTTGCAGGTTTGTCATATTGCCTCACGTTGTGGTGTCCCTCTCTATTGGTTGGAACAGATCTAATTCTCTTCATGAAGCATCACATTATCTTGAGCTGTTGTGAAGTAATGTAAGATTGTGATACCTCTGGTTATTCAAATTCTCCCTCTGATGGGGAAAAAACAGCTAGTAGTTTGTAGCCATCAGATCCAATAAAGTAGATGTCACATCACTGAGATACATATCACTTCACCACTGGCTTGGGGAATGGCAGGCATATGGAGAAATGGAATTCAACACAGTGGACAATAGCTAGGGGAGTGACATTTTTGGCCAGTGGCACTAGAGCAAATTCTTACTTTCAAGAAAAGTTCCATGGGGTCTTTAATATTCATCAGACTATAAGAATCTAGGTTTATAAGGACTTGCCTGAAAGACCAAAGCCAGTCAAATGCTGATGTTGTCTCACATTAAATGTCACGGCAGTTGGTTTATCTACTTCAGTAAAGTAAAAGGCTCAAATGACCCTGTTGGGATTTGAGCCTGTGGCATAAGATGGGTAGGTATTTTTCAAATTGAATACATTATGCTCTTCTCTCAGATTCAACCTTACATCAGGAGGTATTATCCTCATACAGCTGAACCAATGTGCAATTTTTTTGTAGATTTACCAAGATTCCGTTAATTTACAAGGATGCACTTGGGGCCTGTTCCTGCAAAGTGCTGAGCTTCTTGTGAGGTGCTTTCATTTTCCATTAGCTTCAGAGGGACTTCAAGATGCTTGTCATCTCATAGCAGGTGCCCATCATTCTGGCCGGGCTGAGATCTGATCAAATGCAGAGACAGCTTACAGGATGCTCAGATTTAAACACAAAAATCTCGCTGGGTTTGGTGTTGCCAATTCTCATAACTGTTATCAGTAGTCTTATGATATTTACTATTTTTCTTCAAGCCTCATCTCCAGGAGTCCTGGGATTATACAAAACTATTCACTTTCACTGGACAGGAGAAAAGTTGGAAATCATGAACCCTAAAGGCTCAAAAGCCAGGAACAAAAAAGAAGACTAACATTTTATTATGCTTTAAAGTGATTTGGGGAAAGCCTGATTCATGATTTTTGAATATTTGGGGTTGGCATTACTTGGGCTTGTGGGTTTATTTCAGCAATTCTAATTTAACTAAAATAAGATAAACTTGGCAGAAGTCTCTGGCTATGTTCCTGCCATGGAGCTTTGTAGTCAGTTTGCTTTCCAACACAAAACAAATGTATAAACCAACAAACATGGAAGTTTTTCTGCTATCCCAGAGCTCCCTTCCTATCTTCTGGACAGCAAAATCCTCTCTCCCTACACAACATGAGTAACCTAGCACCTCTTCAAATTATTGAGACTGACTAGCTAAATCTATATATTTTCTCCCATCTTGGAATACTTCCTTGGGCCTACTATGGACACCAACAGTGAAAGTGTGTGAGGGCTATGGGGACACAGAAATGGGATGCTGGAGAGGCAGAGAGAGGAGTGCTGTGGACACTGTGTCAGATACCTTAGAGATGTAGTCCCTCAGATAATAGTACTCATTAATTTCTAAAATACCATTTTTTTACACTGAACACACAAATCCTTCTCATGGGCAGCTATAATTCCACTAGAGAAAAATTAATGAAGATTGTAATGTTCTTACATAACACCTAACCTACATAACATAACATAAGTACTGTCTGCCATGAATTGGTCATCTTTCCTTGATATGTCAAGATTTTGCTATCTTCTATAGCTCCCTAATTTTTTAATGATTTCATGTATTTTTATTATATTAATTGTAAGTTTTATATAGTGACCGTTGTAAAAGCAGGACTGGGTTGGGATGTGAGCCAGCACCTTTCATATGAGCCCCCTGCTACTACATCGCTAGACTTTTAGTATACATAAATAATTCGCATTATTCTTTTTTCGAAGTAGTTGGCTATCCTATTAGAAAACCACTCTAATTTCGTAAAACTTTCTTCTGTGTAATGTTTTAGTATTAACATATAAAAGATGCTTTTCTGCTTGCCTGCCTGGATTATGAATCTTACATCTGAAAGATGCAATTTATTATCAATACATGAAGTGGATTGCTGTGCTTCTGCACTTTATTAATAGCTGTATCCATTATTTTCTTTAAAAAAAAAAAAAAAGCTTCTACGCCCTTCCTGTGATATAAGCAATACTGTTAACGGAAGAGTTGGCTGGAAAGTATGATAGTGTACCCTGCTATTATAAATCTAGTGAGCTCACCTTTAAATGTCTGTCTTGCTAGCCTTATTCTCCCCTTTGGGCATTGTTCCAGTCACTTTTTGGCCTTTTTTATTTTAAAGAAAAATCCTATCCATATGGCCAAATGACAGAAGTATACTTGCCCTCAGATTCAATTAATGTGTGCTTTTTCTATATATTATACAAGACTGCCATTGTGCGAGGCAGTAGAGGTTGTAAAGGTTTCAACTGAAAATAATAAATTCCTAAGCTAGCTGCATCAAACAATAAAAGACCATGTTGGAAAATACAATTCATCTAAATATGCATGCCATATTTCATATGGGTGGTAAAACTCTTTGAGACATAGGCATTATTTGACCTATATAATAATTCAAGTCACGTAACGAAGTTTACAAACGCCACACTGGAGAGCAAGGGGTTAAGGAGCAGTTCTGGACCCAACTGGCCTCGCCCAGCCACACCTATAAATCCTGCACAAACTGGCAGTGGGACTTAAAAGGGGAAGTAGAGGAGCTCAGAAGGTGGTAGGGAGTGGAAGGAAGCAGACTGCTGTTCTGAGGTAAGTTCTGCCTAGTAGCTGACTGTCTGAGACCTGAGCAAGCCTAGCAAGAAGATGCATGTGAGAGACTTTACCTGAGATCCTTTGATTTTACTCTGTGGGGAAAAGGAAACTTTGCTAGGAAGTGATCAAGGGGGTGGTTGCTTATCACCCCAAGATCTAGAGGGTAACTTCCCACTGGTGGGCACCAGAGACTGGTAGACCTGGACTCCCCTAAGAAGACAGAACAACAACAGGAGTCTTCACACCACAGAAGAAACCAGCTGAGAAAGACCCTGACCATTCAGGGGCCCAGACCCACAAAGTCCCTGTGCTAAAGAGGAGGACTGGAAACCTTAAGGACAGTATTTGCAACAGGGAAATGACCTGCCACATGCCTGCCTCAACACTAGATAGCACTGTTTGTTGGTTCACCTTCTACAAGTCATTATTATGAAGAGGCTGTAGCCTATAGTAAGGATGTCACTAGCTCCATTATTAGGAAGCACTAATTTTGCATACCTATATCTCTGCCTTAAACTAATTTGGCTGTAAAATGGCTAGTTTTGCTCTAACAATGAAGAAAATAGGTCCAAATTTTTTGAGTTACAGATCATTATTTTATTTTAAATGTTGACATTTTGAGTTACAGATCATTTAAAACACCATTATTTTAATGTCAACATTTCCCCTGTAACTCAAAATTATCTTACTACTCCTTCCATCTTTCCATATAGGGGTTTTTAAGAAGATACAACTATATTTGAAAAAAAAAGGGCTGTAATTAAGCAAAATTTATTAAGTTTTTGTGATGGATGGTTTGGGGTCCGATCTTCCTTTCATTTATGTCAATAGGCTTTTTTTGCCACTCTTTTCACTGGGAATAGGATCCGGAACTGTATGCATAAAATGTTTGGCTCGGATCTATAAAGGGACTTATGGATTGTGAATATTGCAACACCAACATTTTAGGCACCTTGAAAAATCACTGAATCTACAAAGCCTGAATTAGACCTCTAGGCTCCCTATCCACAAAAGCCAGCACTAGGTGGAGAGCTGCCTAAACTAGCCAGGGATTAGTGTTGTGTCCTAAGACCCACCCCTTCTATGAAATTAGGTGCTCTCTTTGCTTGTGATCCACAGCTGGGAACCCTTCTCCTGGAGTTAGGTAGCGTAGGGCCCCTAAGCTGTTTCTTGGAAGACTGGCTTAGGTGCCTGCCTAACTGCATAGGGCGTAGAGAGGCAGCAGCCTGTGGAAGATTCCAGTTCAAATCCATTCTCTGCCTGATGAAGAGAAGAGATTTGAATAGGAATTTCTCACCTCTCAAGTGAGTGCTCTAGCCACTGGCCTATTCTGCTGTAGGGCTGTGTCTCTCTTGTTGAAGCTGTTGTTCCACTTTGTACCAAATATTAATTGGGCCAGGGAGTGCATGAGTGGCACTATAGCCTAGGGGTTAGGGCACTCACCAGGAATGTGGGAAACCCCTGTTTAAATAACTTCTCATCAGGCAGCAGGAAGGGGGGCAATTTAACTGGAGTTTTCCACATTCCAGGTGAGTGCCCTAACCAGTGGGCAAAAGATTACAACAGAAGTCTGCCACTTTGGGTGAAATTAAACATACTCAGCATATACCTACCAGAGTGGGCCCGGCAGGCAAGATAATCATCGCTCTACCTATCTTCACCCGGTTTAAGGACCACGCTGGGGCTTAGGTGGAAGAGAGGCATCTGGGCGCCTGCCTGAGGCAGCAGTATGGATGCCCAGAGGCAGAAAGGTAGTATCTATGGGAACTCTTACAGCACAAATTTAGGTGCCACATGAGTTTAGGTATCTACAGAGTTAGGTGGCAGCTGAACTAGGGTTTTGTGGATCACAGTGGTGCCTTAGGTGTCTAAATCCCTTTGAATGTGGGTTTTTCTTTCTGTTGCACTTTATAAAATAACATAATGGTTTTTCTATAGGGAGTAGCTCATGGGAACTTTCCTGTAGCTCAAGGGGAAGATACACATGTTTTGGAACTGTACTGGGCCCAGTCCTATTCAGTATATTCATAAATGATCTGGGGAAAGGGTAAACAGTGAGGTGGCAAAATTTGCAAATGATACAAAATTGTTCAAGATATTTAAGTCCCAGGCAGACTGTGAAGAGCTGCAAAAGGATCTCTCAAAACTGGGTGACTGGGCAACAAAATGGCAGATGTTGTTGATAAATGCAAAGTAATGTACATTGGAAAACATAACCCCAACTATACATACAAAAGGATGGTGTCTAAATTGGTTGTTACTACTCTACAAAGATTTTGGAGTCATTGTGGATAGTTCTCTGAAAACATCCACTCAATGTGCAGCTGCAGCCAAAAAAGCAAACAGAGTGTTGGGAGTCATTAAGAAAGGGATAGATAATAAGACAGAAAATATCATACTGCCTCTATATAAATCCATGGCATGCCCACATCTTGAATACTGCGTGTAGATGTGGTTGCCTCATCTCAAAAAAGATATATTGGAACTGGAAAAGGTTCAGAAAAGGGCAACAAAAATTATTAGGTGTATGGAACGGCTGCCATATGAGGAGAGATTAATAAGACGGACTTTTCAGCTTGGAAAAGAGACGACTAAGAGGTATATGATAGAGGTCAAAAAACATGACTGGTGTGGAGAAAGTAAATACGGAAGTGTTATTTACTCCTTCTCATAACACAAGAACTAGGGGTCACCAAATCAAATTAATAGGCAGCAGGTTTAAAATGCAAAAAAGGACTTCAGATATTAGGACTTCAGATATTTTTTAAAAAAAAAAGAGAGCAGTGTCTCAGATCTTTGTGTTCCTCCATCTGCCTAATGAAATCACACTACCATCACATTTGAAATATTGGCAGATTCTGACTCTGGCTCACAAGACAGGTTTTAAGGGCCGGGGAGCAAACTGCTTAGAAAATTGTATCTATCGGTTCAAAATTACCACAACTTCTTGTCATTAAAAGCCAACAAAGAAAAAAATGTGATAGAGAATACTTTTGTTCAAAAACGGTTTTGAAAATACTTTTCAAAACTGAAAGCGAACTCCAAGAGCTGGTCAAATGACTGCTCTTTTGCATTCCCCTTCAACGTGTCCCCTTTACCTTTGATAAAGATATGTAGGTCCTGAATTCTAGGCCTACTTCGTACAGTGAAAAGCCTCACTAAACCTCTGCCCTTCAAAACCCTTACTTAGTATCTGTTCATACCATTTACAAAAGACATGTAGGAATGAAATTAGGAGGGCCAAATCGCACCTGGAGCTGCAGCTAGCGAGAGATGTCAAGAGTAACAAGAAGGGTTTCTTCAGGTATGTTGGCAACAAGAAGAAAGCCAAGGAAAGTGTGGGCCCCTTACTGAATGAGGGAGGCAACCTAGTGACAGAGGATGTGGAAAAAGCTAATGTACTCAATGCTTTTTTTGCCTCTGTCTTCACGAACAAGACTTCAGCTCCCAGACTGTTGCGCTGGGCATCACAACATGGGGAATAGATGGCCAGCCCTCTGTGGAGAAAGAGGTGGTTAGGGACTATTTAGAAAAGCTGGACGTGCACAAGTCCATGGGGCCGGACGAGTTGAATCCGAGAGTGCTAAAGGAACTGGCGGCTGTGATTGCAGAGCCATTGGCCATTATATTTGAAAACCCATGGCGAACGGGGGAAGTCCCGGATGACTGGAAAAAGGCTAATGTAGTGCCAATCTTTAAAAAAGGGAAGAAGGAGGATCCTGGGAACTACAGGCCAGTCAGCCTCACTTCAGTCCCCGGAAAAATCATGGAGCAGGTCCTCAAAGAATCAATCCTGAAGCACTTACATGAGAGGAAAGTGATCAGGAACAGTCAGCATGGATTCACCAAGGGAAGGTCATGCCTGACTAATCTAATCGCCTTCTATGATGAGATTACTGGTTCTGTGGATGAAGGGAAAGCAGTGAATGTATTGTATCATGACTTTAGCAAAGCTTTTGACACGGTCTCCCACAGTATTCTTGTCAGCAAGTTAAAGAAGTATGGGCTGGATGAATGGACTATAAGGTGGGTAGAAAGTTGGCTAGAATGTCGGGCTCAACAGGTAGTGATCAACGGCTCCATGTCTAGTTGGCAGCCGGTGTCAAGTGGAGTGCCCCAGGGGTCGGTCCTCGGGCTGGTTTTGTTCAATATCTTCATAAATGATCTGGAGGATGGTGTGGATTGCACTCTCAGCAAATTTGTGGATGATACTAAACTAGGAGGAGTGGTAGATACGCTGGAGGGCAGGGATAGGTTACAGAGGGACCTAGACAAATTGGAGGATTGGGCCAAAAGAAATCTGATGAGGTTCCATAAAGATAAGTGCAGGGTCCTGCACTTAGGACGGAAGAACCCAATGCACAGCTACAGACTAGGGACCGAATGGCTAGGCAGCAGTTCTGCAGAAAAGGACCTAGGGGTGACAGTGGACGAGAAGCCGGATATGAGTCAGCAGTGTGCCCTTGTTGCCAAGAAGGCCAATGGCATTTTGGGATGTATAAGTAGGGGCATAGCGAGCAGATCGAGGGACGTGATCGTCCCCCTCTATTCGACATTGGTGAGGCCTCATCTGAAGTGCTGTGTCCAGTTTTGGGCCCCACACTACAAGAAGGATGTGGATAAATTGGAGAGAGTCCAGCGAAGGGCAACAAAAATGAGGGGTCTGGAACACATGACTTATGAGGAGAGGCTGAGGGAACTGGGATTGTTTAGTCTGCGGAAGAGGAGAATGAGGGGGGATTTGATAGCTGCTTTCAACTACCTGAGAGGTGGTTCCAGAGAGGATGGTTCTAGACTATTCCCAGTGGTGGTAGAGGACAGGACAAGGAGTAATGGTCTCAAGTTGCAGTGGGGGAGGTTTAGGTTGGATATTAGGAAAAACTTTTTCACTAGGAGGGCGGTAAAACAGTGGAATGCGTTGCCTAGGGAGGTGGTGGAATCTCCTTCCTTGGAAGTTTTTAAGGTCAGGCTTGACAAAGCCCTGGCTGGGATGATTTAATTGGGGATGGGTCCTGCTTTTGAGCAGGGGGTTGGACTAGATGACCTCCTGAGGTCCCTTCCAACCCTGATATTCTATGATTCTATGACCACAATTGTTACCCCCATTTTCCAGTGAGGTGATGGAGAGTTTAAGCAACTTGCCAAAGGCCACAGAAGAGATCTGCTGCAGGTGAACGAAAAGAAACCTAACCTCTGACAGAGTAGACTGACATTCTAGATACTAGACTAGAGTAACTCTCTTACAAACTGCTTCTAATCTTGCTGCTTAAAAAAGCTGTAAAATCAGGCTAATAATTCTTACTCACTTTCATAAAGAGCTTTGAGACTTAAAAATGAAAAGTCATCTCAGCAAATGCTAAACATTATTTTTCAGCTGGGGTAATTAAAATACAGGGGATATTTTGAAAACATTTATGGGATTTAGGAGCACAATGAGTTTCAATGGGACTTCCCTTGTGCTCCTAAACTCCTTAGACACTTTTGAAAATCCTTCCTAGAGAAGTTGAGGCCCAGCTCCACAAAGTTATTTAGGTTCTATCTTCTAGGCCTCACTGATGTGGCTTTGAAAAACTGTATAGTTAATGGGAATTGAAAAGAAAAGTTGTGGCTTTAGTTCTGGAACTTCCAATTAACATGCTAGGAATTTTTTTAGTACTTTTTACCAAATTTGAAAGTGAAGGTATAATGAGCTACATATATGTAGTGAAAGCTGCATACTTAAACGTACATGGTGTTAAATCTGTATTAACATCGGCAGGGCTTCAAAGATTTGAATCATTGGATACCTGATAAGATCTCTTAAGGCATGCAGGAAATGGTACTCTGGTGTCTAGCCAAATAATTCCAGGTTATGGAATTTGTCTTTCCTTTCCCCTCTCTTCTCCTCCCCCTCTCCCCCGCATCTAAAATTCCATATAAAAATAATGTTGATAATATTAGCTGTTTAACCATGCATCATAAAAGTCAGGAAATGTGAAAAGTCAGATTACACATATATAGCCAATATGTTACATTATTTTATTACTTGATGATTTCTTACACAATGAAAGCATCCATTTTTTACAACTTCGTATCAGGTACATTAATGACTGCCCCTCCCATGGTTAGTCAGCTAGAATGGAACCTAGGATCTTTTGCACCAAAAGCAAAAGCTTATACTACTTAAGCTAAAAGTTGTCTATAAATAGTTGGTAGAGTCTTTTGTCCTGTGTGAGCCCGCTACTATGTGATCACTGACATTGTGGCCTCGTTTTCAAAGAATCTGAGCACCTGCATGTCCCACTGACTTTGGTGAGGTGTAAGGGTGTTCAGTCTTTCTGAAAATCAGGCCATTAGTGTTACACACTTGCCTCTTTTAGTGGAAGCTTGTCCCAAACAGCAGTTCACGACCTCATAGGACCCCATTTTGTACTAGGGCCATCATGAATCTCTATCAGGGATAGGAACTATGGACGTAAGCACCAGAGCACAAACACTTACCACCTGAGCATATGACTGCGCTCTTCTAGAGACCCCATCAGTGCAAAAAAAAAAAAAAAGCCTCGGACAGAGGAGGGGACCATCAGCGAATAGCAAATGGGAGTTCAGCGAGTAACGTATGGGAGTATGCTGCACTGTGTCAAGGCATCTCCACATTGCCCCACTGCAGGTCAGTGTACAAAGGGTACTATCTGGCCTAGAGATGGAATAAAACCAGAATCCCAGATACAATCCCCTCCAGACTTTGGAGAAGTTCAGATCTGGATCCAAACTTTGCAGCTTGGTCCAATCTCTGCTTTGAGAAACCAGCCACCACTGATGAATTAACTCAGCCATAGGCAAAATAAATTAGTTTTCAATACAACAAACCACATCCTGCTATTTTTGGGTCCTGGCTTCTCCTTTTTCAAAAGATTTTAAGACCAACATAGTAACATTCTTATTCTAACAACTGTTTGACTCTGAAAAGAGAATGTTTTAATCCAGGGGTTTAGCGTGAGTTCCCCAGAATTTAACCACTGACTTGCAGAATGGCTCATCAATCTCTGCCTACAGTTGCTGTACATTTGAACTTTTGTATCCTTTTTCCATTATGTAATAGACTAGAGGTCACATGTGTTCCTCTGCTTTGAATAATACATGTCTATGAAACTTCAGTATTTCTGTTTTATAAATTTATTTCTTTCATTTTAATATTTTATCAATTTTGTCCTAAAAGGATGACCTTAACTGATTGCAGTTCATTTCATTTTTTTCTCTGCTTAAATATTTTAAAGGTTCCAAAGTACTAACATTACTCATACCATGTATAACAAATGTTCATCTTAAATTGAAGTTATTTAATTGTAATTAGCAGGCTTTTATTAAATAGGATTTTTACTTTTTCTAATTTTTTTCCCTTTTTGGTTTTTATCCTTTTGTTGTGTGCATGAGCTATACAATATCACTGCCAAACACCATAGATTTATAGATTATAAAGCCAGAAGAGATCATTGTGATTGTCTAGTTTGATCTCAAGTCTAGGCTATGGGACTTCCCTAACTTTAATTCCTCTTTGAACCAGAGCACCGGTGCCCTCAGTTGGTGGTAACAGCCTGCTTCTTCTGAGCTTCTGCCAAGAACTACAAAGACTACATGGTGGCGGGCAGGTAGCATGTTAGGTCATGCTAATACCTAGAGAAAATACTTACTTATAGTAGCAAACCCAGCACTAAGTATAGTAATCTGTTTTAGGCTACATACAGCTATTGATGGTCTTTCTTATGAAAAAATTATGACCTGGTACTGCTTTGTGCTGTGGATTCTCTTGGATTTCACTAAGGTGGGAAAGGGCAATACTAGAATGGTAAACCTCCAGGAAACATGTATTTGCAGCAGGAAATGATGGCAGTGAATGAGCTGCCGGCACCCTTAATTAATGGGGGCGCTGTGCTGCTGCACTTCTTGTCCTTTTAGATGAGACACAAAATCAGTGTCCCGCTTTGTCTTGACAATGTCTTTGGTAAAGATGCCATTGCATTCTGTGTAAGAATAGCAGCTCTAGCCGTTCCCAAATCTCATTCAGATAATTAAATCCTGGCTACATAAACTTCTCCTTCAGTTTCAATTGGATATGGGTTTTGTCACATCCTGTCCTGAACTGCCAAGTGCTCTTTCATACCAAGCGTATTTTATTTCTGGGGTTGGTGACCCTGATAATCTGTAATGTGCTTTGGGATCCTTGGAGATGAAAGTTAGTAAATACTGGTAAATGCAAGCTATTTTTAGTAGTATTATTCTGCATATATGCTATGGTAAGACAAAACATATATATACACATCAAACATACAGTAACATTTTTATTAAAGAT
This sequence comes from Lepidochelys olivacea, assembly GCF_965140295.1. NCBI lineage: Eukaryota > Metazoa > Chordata > Testudines > Cheloniidae > Lepidochelys > Lepidochelys olivacea. Next base: position 61,357,848 of record NC_140414.1, on the reverse strand, counting down.
ATAAATAAACAATGATTCATCACTTAGAGTGATTCTAGAAGAACTTTACATTTTGTTGCAAATAAGTTAAAAATCAATGCAAGCTGTTCTTTAACACTTTAAAAGGAAATAGAAAGTCATTACATTGAGGGGTTAATTTAGTTGGGTTTACATTTATTCTGGTAGTTACCTTTCCAATTTTCTTTATTCTGTTCTTTAGTTAACACTAAAATCTTCGGCAATCGCAAACCTATCAGCATCTTTTGTTCAAACTTAGGCTTGTGCCATGTTACAGCATGGTAGGGGAAGCAAAAGTGGATGGAACCCTGGGAGGCAGTGACCATGAGATGATCAATTTCAGGATCCTGACACAGGGAAGAAAGGAGAGCAGCAGAATACAGACCCTGGACTTCAGAAAAGCAGACTTTGACAACCTCAGGGAACTGATGGGCAGGATCCCCTGGGAGAATAACACGAGGGGGAAAGGAGTCCAGGAGAGCTGGCTGTATTTTAAAGAATCCTTATTGAGGTTACAGGGACAAACCATCCCGATGTGTAGAAAGAATAGTAAATATGACAGGCAACCGTTTGGCTTAACAGTGAAATCCTTGCTGATCTTAAACACCAAAAAGAAGCTTACAAGAAGTGGAAGATTGGACAAATGACCAGGGAAGAGTATAAAAATATTGCTCGGGCATGCAGGAGTGAAATCAGGAAGGCCAAATGACACCTGGAGTTGCAGCTAGCAAGAGATGTTAAGAGTAACAAGAAGGGTTTCTTCAGGTATGTTAGCAACAAGAAGAAAGTCAAGGAAAGTGTGGGCCCCTTACTGAATGAGGGAGGCAACCTAGTGACAGAGGATGTGGAAAAAGCTAATGTACTCTATGCTTTTTTGCCTCTGTCTTCACAAACAAGGTGAGCTCCCAGACTGCTGCACTGGGCAGCACAGCATGGGGAGGAGGTGACCAGCCCTCTGTGAAGAAAGAAGTGGTTCGGGACTATTTAGAAAAGCTGGACAAGCACAAGTCCATGGGGCTAGATGCGCTGCATCCCAGAGTGCTAAAGGAGTTGGCGGATGTGATTGCAGAGCCATTGGCCATTATCTTTGAAAACTCATGGCAATCGGGGGAGGTCCCGGACGACTGGAAAAAGACTAATGTAGTGCCCATCTTTTAAAAAAGGGAAGAAGGAGGATCCTGGGAACTATAGGCCAGTCAGCCTCACCTCAGTCCCTGGAAAAATCATAGAGCAGGTCCTCAAGGAATCAATTCTGAAGCACTTAGAGGAGAGGAAAGAGATCAGGAACAGTCAGCATGGATTCACCAAGGGCAAGTCATGCCTGACTAATCTAATTGCCTTCTCTGACGAGATAACTGGCTCTGTGGATGAGGGGAAAGCAGTGGACGTGGTGTTCCTTGACTTTAGCAAAGCTTTTGACATGGTCTCCCACAGTATTCTTGCCAGCAAGTTAAAGAAGTATGGGCTGGATGAATGGACTATAAGGTGGACAGAAAGCTGGCTAGATTGTTGGGCTCAACGGGTAGTGATCAATGGCTCCATGTCTAGTTGGCAGCCGGTATCAAGTGAAGTGCCCCAAGGGTCGGTCCTCGGGCCGGTTTTGTTCAATAGCTTCATAAATGATCTGGAGGATGATGTGGATTGCACCCTCAGCAAGTTTGCAGATGACACTAAACTGGAAGGAGAGGTAGATACGCTGGAGGGTAGGGATAGGATACAGAGGGCCCTAGACAAATTAGAGGATTGGGCCAAAAGAAATCTGATGAGGTTCAACAAGGACAAGTGCAGAGTCCTGCACTTAGGATGGAAGAATCTCATGCACCACTACAGACTAGGGACCGAATGGCTAGGCAGCAGTTCTGCAGAAAAGGACCTAGGGGTGACAGTGGATGAGACGCTGGATATGAGTCAACAGTGTGCCATTGTTGCCAAGAAGGCCAATGGCATTCTGGGATGTATAAGTAGGGCATTTCCAGCAGATCGAGGGACGGGATCGTTCCCCTCTATTCGACATTGGTGAGGCCTCATCTGGAGTGCTGTGTCCAGTTTTGGGCCCCACACTACAAGAAGGATGTGGAAAAATTGGAAAATGTCCAGCAGAGGACAACAAAAATGATTAGGGGACTGGAACACATGACTTATGAGGAGAGGCTGAGGGAACTGGGATTATTTAGTCTGCGGAAGAAAAGAATGAGAGGGGATTTGATAGCTGCTTTCAACAACCTGAAAGGGGGTTCCAAAGAGGATGGATCTAGACTGTTCTCAGTGGTAGCAGATGACAGAACGAGGAGTAATGGTCTCAAGTTGCAGTGGGGGAGGATTAGGTTGGATATTAGGAAAAACTTTTTCACTAGGAGGATGGTGAAACACTGGAATGGGTTACCTAGGGAGGTCGTGGAATCTCCTTCCTAAGAAGTTTTTAAGGTCAGGCTTGATCAAGCCCTGTCTGGGATTATTTAGTTCGGGATTGGTCCTTCTTTGAGCAGGGGGTTGGACTAGATGACCTCCTGAGGTCCCTTCCAACCCTGATATTCTATGATTCTGTGATCTTCAGGGGTCTAATTCTGGTATAATATCCCACACTAGAAATGCAAGTTAAATCCCTTTGTTTCCTCAGTCATTAACTGCCATGATGAGTGTGGAGTGAAAGAAATGAATATCTCTTTGGGTGGTACCACAACAGCTGAGATCATCTGAGGCACTCAAGTTATCATCTTCATAGTTTACAAACAGGGGTTAGAGGCTGATTATTTTCAGTGAGATTCTTAAATTGTGGGATTAACTTCCCTTTGTACAGGAATGAGGAATGGCAGAGCTGCTAGGAAGTATAGTGCGTGGCTGGATATAGAGTTTAGTTGACCATGGGATGAAGCTCTGGGAGGGTCTGGTTCCAGTGAACATTGGTGCAACTGTTTTCTCTGGTAGTTGTTTTTAAAGTAATTATATATTCAGCAAGAGCTTTGGCTGGCTGTGTGTAAATTATGATAAATGCTATGAATGTATTTTCAAAAAACACTTGAAACATACTGAAAATGGTTCCTCATCTCATAGAAATAATTGTCCAAGTTCCCGGTGCTATTTCAAATGGAATCAGCAAACTAAACAATGGTGCTTTTGTATCTACATTTGTATCTTATTTCAGATGATGTGGGTCAGGCTTTCTTCACCTAATAGGCAGTGTGCTCAACATAATCCTTCAGAAAGTTTATGCAAACACATCCCCCACCTCCCTAAATACAAAAGTAAAAGTACTGAAAATCCTACTTCAATACTTTATCTACAGTCTAAAATCTCCCTACACTGAAGTATCAGATTAGACAAGAATGTGAAAAAGGTTAGCAATGTTTCGGGGTTCTACTGGAGTTTCTCAGAATCTCTCAGTTGTGCACATGTTCTCTGTATTAATGAAAAGCAAATATCAAGATCACAAGTGTTGCACCACAAGTGTTGTATGATAATTTTAATGTAGTTGAAAATTCATTTCCAGCAGATGTTGGTTGTATAAATAAACAAGGTAGACAAAGAGGTGGGAGAAAGGGATAGAATCTACAAGCAAAAGATTAGGAACTGAGGCACAGTAATTTAGTAAAAATCATACCAAGAATGTTCAAAGAATATCCTATACATGGCTAATGGTCTAGATCTGACAGGCACTGCTCATCAGTAGCTCAACAATAGGCATAAGTACTCTGAAAACCATATGAAGCTGGCATTTTTCTAGAAGTAGAGTTGCCTGGGAATTATGTTACTCTAGAATATATTGGCTTAAGGGAAAAATGTACTGTTACCCTTTACCACAACATGGTAAAATTGCTCATGTATAATGGTATTTTCTAAGGGTACAGCTGCTCTTTTAACTTGCTAGATAAAGACCTGTGCTTGGGGAGCTTAAGGTTATGATTTCAAATCCCAGTCTCCAAGATTCATGGATACTGTTGGCTGAAAACAATGGCGTCTGTATGTGTACAGCCATGGATCATTACAGCAGCACAAGTCAATTAGCCTTTTGTGATGCTCCATCACCCTGTGAAATAATTTTATGAATACTTAAGGGAATACTGCAAAAGGATGGCACTGAGAACCAACACTACAGAAAGGGTAAGTGTAGTGCAATAACCAGCTTTTCCACAAGCCCCCAAATACCTCTGTGTTTACAGATACCTGAACTCTTCTAAGCCTGTCTGGTCTCTCCTGAAAAGTATAACAATTAACCTTTACTTATCACAAACCATGAAAAACAATTGAAGCTACTCCAAGGCTACATGTCTTTTTTGATCTGTCTGCTGATGCCTGCAATGATATGCATTATGTGCAAGTGAAGATGACTAGCACTGAGGTCCCTGATTAAAATGTGATTCTATCAGTCCTGATTTGTCTAAGCAGTGACACACAGGTTGTCATCTAAATTAACATATGACACATCACAACTATAATATTAGTATAAGATGTTGTCCATTAATTCCATAGTATCTCCCTTTTACTCATGATACAGTGTGAAATAGCAAAAGCTTGCCAGGAGAATAATTCATATCACCAGCATTTTGTAGATGGTTGTCCACTTTTTCCACCAAAATCTGTTTGTCCCAAAGTCTTAATTTAGCTTGGATTCACCTAAGAGTGTAAGGATCCAGAGGACTGGAACCTAGGTCTGTAGGTGACCAACATGTCCATGCCACAGCAGCTATGGCACACCTTTAATCCATGGCCTAGAAATGCTGGGGAACTAAGCACCACGAGAAGTGCTGCCATGGGGGTCCCGATTGGCTGCACTGCCTATGAATGCTGATTGGTCCAGGTGCACTATTTAAACATGAAGGGAGTTAGAGGAAGCTGTCTGTGCAACCTGACAGTATATGACCTGTTGGTACAACAGACCCTGCTCTTGTTCTCGGACTCTGATCCCTGGCTAGTCTCCTGATTCCTGACTCTGGCTCTGACCCTTGCCTTGACTCCTGCTCTGACCCCCTAAGCCAGACTCCTGGTCAGACTCCCCATATCCTGATGTCCTTTCAGTGAAATCAGTTGGTTGCTCGAGGTCTGTGACCTTTGCTTGCTCCTTTTGACTACAGAGTAGGGTGACCAGATGTCCTGATTTTATAGGGACAGTCCCGTTTTTTTGGGTCTTTCTCTGATATAGGCCCCTCTTACCCCCCCCCCACCCACTGTTCCAATTTTTCACACTTGCTGTCTGGTCATGCTACTACAGAGCCAACAGAAACCTCTCTTGGTGAGCAGTAAATCTAATATAAGACATTCACTGCAATACTTAGTTCATATGATTGTGAGCCTAAAGAGAAAACGTAAGCCTTAATTTCCCATATCCGGGCTCTTGCTGGGTTTTGGTTTTTTGTTTTTTTTAATGCCATAATCTTCACATTATTTTAATGTAGCTTTTTATGTATGAATTTCCTTCTCTTTTTTAAAAAAAAAATCCATGGAAATCTTTGAGAGCTGAGAATTTCCTTGGAACAAAAAGTCAATAGAGACTAAATGAAGTAGATGTAGTATATAGTGACATTAAACATGGTTCCTCACGACATGCTTGTGGGAAACGTAATGTATTAGATGGAAATGTTATATCATGGGGATGAATACACAGCTAGCTTTAAAAAAAAAAATCAAGGATTTAGGGCTAAATACTGTTTGGTTTAATAGTACCAGTAAAGTCAAATGCATAGTCCCATTGACCATAGTGCCAGGTGGGATTTCAGATCCAATACTTCAACAGCTTGGAGGATGTAATGGAAAGTACACTGACTGTGCAGAGGATCTGAAGCTGGGAGGATTGCAAATACCCTGTAGAACAGGAGTAAGATACAATACAATCATGATAAATTGCAGAAATGGGCAATATATATATGTATCTTTAGCTGTTTACTAATACTAGCTTAGATTATTAAAACTGAAATGTCATACTTATTTTTACCATTTATGTTTTCTATTTACTTTCTGCATTCCACAGAGCTTGAATAATAAAACTAGATGAATTTACCAATAGTCCGTTTCACTTCTCATTCACTAGCACACTTTGACTTTGCTTGGATTGCAAATGTCTGCAGGGGAATACTGCATTATTTAAAATTAATGTAAAATTGGATTCAAAATTAACAAAGACATTTTACGTTAAATATGAGCAGCAAAGGAAAAGTGTGGTTTTGGACCACTTTTTGCTGCTTTATGATCCTCCAAGAAAGCCCCCCGATCCCCTCCCCCGGCCCCCACACTTGTTGTTTGCAAAACAAATTTAGGTCTTGTCTACTGGTTTTTTTGTGGAAGACTCTATGGATGACTGGAGATTTAGTAGATTTATGAAATCCTAGATACCAAAGAAGTGAAACAATCTAGAGCAAAGTAGTCTTTAGATAGGATTGATAAGTCTTTGTTTTGTTAATTATTTAACTCAAACACCTTATGTACAATTGAAACCAAAACCTCTTTGGTAAACATTCAGTATTCTTATACCTTCAGTTAAAGACTAAGAAATCTCACAGTTCACTTTATTTTTTCTCCAGTTGAGACCTGCAGCAAAAACTGAGAAGATGGGACTTGCTATTCTTGACATCTAAGGTAAAAAGTGAGTGGGAGGGAGGGAAATGACGACAAAGCCACCTAAAAACCCAACAGTAACAACAAGTAATTCAGCCCTACTTTATATATCATTTAAAAGTCAAAGAGGCATTGGCCTAATTTTCCCCCATTTTGTAGTTGCCTTTTAATGTTAAAAACTAGACCAGGTTGTAATTTTTTGCTGAAAAAAACACAACCCCAACCCCAGCCCCCACCCCATTTTTCCACAGAACAAAACGTGTGTGTTGGTGGGGGGAAGGACATTTCTGGTCCATTTTTACTTAGTATGACAAAAGTACAAACACTAACACTTTTTTTAAAAACTTTTTTTCACACTTTTCCAATATGGGGGAAGTATATAAATGAGAGATTTATTTCCCTCACTGGTTTTTTTTACTTTTTTGACATTGGGAAAGCATGAAAAGTTTGTTTTTTATAACTTTTTTCAAAATAACTCTTAAAGAAAGTAACACTCAGATTTCACTCAGCTGAATAAAATCACAATAAATCGTATCTCATGGGTAGTGTAAAATTGTTCACTAGTTAATATGGTAACCCCTGTTAAATAGAGAAATCTATTACTATATATTTCTCTTAACAAAATATCACTGTTGTAGTGATTATTTTGTCTCTTAACATTTACATGGCAAGGATCTGCAAACCTGCTAAAATGTCCGATAATGGTTATATATATAAACAGTATCACCCCTCAATTTTTACATTGAAATAAGAACAGCAGAAAAAAGAAAACATGGAGCAGGGAATATTTAAATAACTGAAAGAAAAGGGCGAAGTGAAAATGTTTGGTGTGAGGGGACTCCATAAGAAAATCAAAACAACACAAAACTAAAATTTTTCATTTGGTTTCAAACTTTGTCAAATCAAACTTTTTTGTAGAAAAACTTTGAATGAAAACATTTAATTCAAAGTCTCCCCTGCCCCCAGGGAACCTGCCCCCCCCCTTTTTTTTAAACCAACATTTTAGGCTTAGCTTAACCTGTACTTGACATTATCTGATTAACTATGAGTTGGAAATGAGACATTACCATTAAAAAGCCTAATGCTATATTGGTTGTATAATGTGAGTATTACGTAGTAAAACAGGCAAGATAACTTAGATTCTATTTTCAATGCCATATTCTGTTGTCGGCCCTATATTTGAACATGACTTCAGTAAATTGGAGAGAATTGAGAAGATGGCAATAAATGCTAAAAGGTTTGAAAAGTAAGACCAAAAAGAAGGGTTAAAGATGCCCTACATGGGACATCAGCAGGGTTGGACCCTTTAGATCCCTACTGCACGTACTGCTGCCATTTGTTTAAGAGTAACTGATAACACTCGCTGGTTGTCATCCTCTGTGTAGACCAGTACCACAGGGAATGAGACATGTGGGTTTCACAGATATTTGCTGACAGCAGAAGAATGGCAAGATTCAGGAATTTGGGGTTCCATTCTTGGCTCTGAAAGAGAACTGTTCTCTAGTGAGCACAGTCTCCATTCCCCCCAAGCTGGACCCATTTTGCATAGTCATCCTCAGCTGGTCCCTGTCCCAGTCCTGTCTCTTCCCCACCTGTTTTTGTCCCAATTCCATTTTCCTTCACTCTGTCTCCACTCCTCAGGCTTCTCATCCTAGTCCCAGCCTCCTTGCCCAACCATCCCTGTATTCTCCCCGCAGACGTTTACTTCTCCTCAATTCACCCATTCCCAGTTCTCCCAGTCTACTCCTGTCCCTCCACCCTAGTCTCACTTTTGTCCCCCCTGCATTCTAATCAGATGGCTTCTTCTTTCATGCTGCATAGGTGTCAGTAGGCAGGGTCATTGGGAGCACAGGAGACACAAGCTCTCTGCTCTCAGTTCCAATGCCTGGCTCCACCCAGACTTGAGCATGCTCAGTCTGTCAATGGGGATGGTGCATATGCCATCTGGTCAACACTAGGAGCTAAGAGAGGCTGAATCAAGCTCACTGAGGACCGATTCTTTGGAAAATTTACCTGCTAAGTTCTAGAAAGTATCTATTGAACATGTGTGATTTGGAATTTTTCAAAAGCTTATAACTTGGCTAAATCTAGGCAGACTTTCACAGGAATGACAAAAGATACAATCTTAACATCAAAGCCACCCCTTTGCCAAACTTCAAATGCGCATTCCAAAAAGGGGGGAGGAGGTAATTTCAAAGAAAAGGTCTCAAATTTTTTTTTAATACAGTATGGATGAAACAATGTGTTTGTTTTTCCTTAGCTTTATTCTCAGAAATGGCTGAACTATTTTGGCTGAAAATCTCCAAAACACTCAACCTGAGGCAGATACCCACCATGGACAACTGGAGCCCAAATGGTTGAAGTTTTGGCAAAGTTCTGGGAAGTTTTGGACAACCCTAATAGGCAGTTGTGACGTTCTATTCCTCAGGGGAACACTGAGCACCCTCATGTTCATCCTTATAAAATGATTGTGAGGTATCCAAAGCAAAGTTTGTCATGTTGGGTGTCTTCAGAAGGCTCATGATGCACTGAGCATTGTTGTTATAGTAATGTTATAGGTTGTAATTTCATGTATATAGTTATGAGGCTGAAAATGTGTCGTCATGGCTTACAACAAGCCCAGATAAAAACTCTCCAAGAGCAGAGGGGCAGTTCATACCTCATCAGGGCATGTGTGGGACAAATCCAGCCCAGCTAATACAGGAACAAAAGACACTGGACCAGGCAACAACAAAGGATCTGTTGGACTCTCGAATGAGTCATCCCCCTTCCTTGGTCAGTTTGGGACTGCAATGAGGTAATGCTCACCTGACTCCGAAGGGGGTGGGGGGGCAAAGCCAAGAGGGAAGAAAGAACATGATAAAAAGGAGAGACATTTGCCATGCTCTTCCTTTCTTCAACCTACATCTACAGACACCACCACCATCAAGTGACTGAAGCGTTGATCAAAGGGGAAAGCCTGGATGAAGGGCAACCAGCCAGTCTGTGGTGAGAAGCATCTAAGTTTGTAAGGGCATCAAAAGTGTTAAGATCCGTTTAGAATGTGTTTTTGCTTTTATTTCATTTGACCAAATCTGACTTGTTATGCTCTGACTTATAATCACTTAAAATCTGTCTTTGTAGTTGATAAATCTGTTTGTTTGTTCTACCTGAAACAGTGCATTTGGTTTGAAGCATGTCAGACTCCTTTTGGGATAACAAGCCTGGTACACGTCAATTTCCTTGTTAAACTGACAAACTCATATAAGCTTGCAGCATCCAGCGGGCATAACTGGACTTTGCAAGATGGAGGTTCCTAGGGTTGTGTCTAGGACTGGGGATATTGGCTAGTGTCATTCGGTTGCACAATCCAAGGAGAAGCTTACATACAAGAGGCTGTGCATGAACAGCCCAGGAGTGGGGGTTCTCACAGCAGAGTAGGGTACGGCTGGCTCCGAGAGTCAAGGATTGGAGTCACCTAGCAGATCACTGGTCCAGATAACACCAGGGTAACGTCACAGCACTACTACCAGCTCTGCCTTTAGCATAATCTGTCATAATTCTTTTCCCTGAATTCATACAAAAATCTAAGGCAGGATTCATTCCTATTACAAGGAAACATTACAAAGTGAAATCTCAGTTCACAGCTAAGGAAAAACGGTAAGTTAGATATCTAAGAATGGCTTCTTATAGAGAATAATCAATATGTGGAACCAAGCTGCTAAACAAAATAGTTAAGATGGATAAAATAACTTAAGGATATGGAAATTGTGCTATATCTAGATATTCTTGCTGAGAGGTAGAATAAATCTGCTTTGAGACAGCAGATTGATCAGATGACTTACTAATGATTGCAGCCATAATATTTCTATTATGGAAGATCTAGAGAAGTGAGCAATTCATGACTGACTTTTTGGCTTATGTCTTTATATTGATGCTTATCTATCATGAAAAATTAGGAGGTGCCTCTACATTAGAGGAGTATGGTATGTTAGTTCAGGGTTGTCAAGGCACTGGGGTATCACATTTTCTGAACCACCTTCATAATTATATCAAAATTCTAGATTATGGACCTTCTGGGGGCAGGGACTGCCTCTGTATTTTTTTTTTCTACAGCATCTAGTAAAATGGGTTCTTCATTCTTGTTTGTGGTTCTTAGGCACTACTGTACTAGAAATAATAAATACCTCTGTCTTCCTTTCTCATTTACCAATCAAATATCACATTGTGAGCCAGATCATTACCTAATGTAAATCAACATAGCTCCATTGACTTCAATAGAGATATGACAATTTACAGCCTCTGAGAATCTGATCCTGTATTTCCATACAGGAATGAATTGGATTTATAAGAGCTATAGTTTTTGTAATCTAGCAGCTGCACATAAGTTGCGTGGGGTGGGGGAGAGACTTTGTTACAGAGCATCTGAGGAAGAAGAGAATTATATCACTGTCCTATGTAGATAAATAAGAAGGCATGCTACCAGTGAATTATTTTTCAAATGTACTGACATGTTTTCTCTGGTATGATTCCTACCCACTTCCCCTGATTGGAGGATATTTGTAAAAGATTGAACTTAATTATGAAAATACTAATATATAGCTCCTTCAAATATTTTAAGACTTCTTAATCTGACTATCACCACAAATTGATAGAGAGAACCTTTGTGCAACTTTATGGGCCTGATCCTCCATTGATCTATCCCTTCTGTAGTCATTTGCACCTGTGCAAAGCATGTGTAAAATGCTATCATTCCAATCTGATAACATTTTTATACCTACTTTGTACACTTGGCAGTGACTACACAAGGCATAAACCAGTAGGAAATCAGGTCTAGTGTGCCTGTTTTCTTGCATTATTCACGTGTTTGTGTATATACTGATATGGTTACTGTTTCAAGGCAAAAAAACCTTTGGAATCAGGGTTGTAAATATAAGTTATTTAAGGGCGGGGGGACCTCTCCTCTTCCTTCCTTCTGTACCTTTCCCTTACTTCCTCTGCTTCCTTTAGTTTTCTTTCTCTCCCTTCCTCTGTTGATCTTACCATTCTCTTCTTCTCTCCTCCCCACACCCATTGCTGCCTTTCTCCTGCTCCTTCACTTCCCAGTCACGCAGAAAAATTCCGAAAATGGAATCTTGCTTCCATGTAACAAAAAAAGCCCTTTTATTTAGGGCCAGATTGAACATCATGAGTAATCATAATCAAGAGGACTAACTGAGGAGTAAAGTAAAACTCAGTATGAGTATGGGGTAGAGATTTAAAATCTAGGTATGGCCCTTAGGAAGAATACAAGGAAAAATGAACTTGTTGCCTCAGTTTTCAAAAAGGATGACAATATAGATCATGGAGACAACGGCAGGATAACAAATGGGAATGGGTGTGTAGAAATAGAAATTACTACATCCAAGGTAGATGCAAAACTTAGTGCACTAAAACTGTGGGGATTGGATAATCTCCATCCCGGAACACTGAAAGACCTGGCCTCTAGAATTGCATGTCCAACAGGAAGGATTTTTAATAAAAATATCAAATGGGGGTTGTGGTACCAGATGACAGGAGATCAGCAAATGTAGTACTACCTTTATATAAGGGGGTGGGGTGAAGTGATCTGGGCCACTACAGACATGTTAGTCAGACCCTAATAGTATGCAAGGCTTTAGAACAAATTTGGAAGGAAAGAATAAAGCCATGGAAGTAAACAAAAAATAGGATAAAAAGCAAACATTGTTTTAACACAAGTAAATCATGGCAGACTAACCTGATATTTTTTAATAAGATAACTGAATATTTAAGCAAGGTAAATGAAGTAGATCTAACCTGTCTGGATTTTAGTCAAGTATTTGGTATGGTACCACATGGGCAAACTTAGTTAAACTGGAGAAGGTGGGGATTAGTACAAGAATTGTAAGGTAGATAAGGAACTGGCTAAAGGGGAGTCAACAACAACAGGCTGTGCTGAATGGGCACCTATTGGGCTGGGGGAAAGTTGCTAATGGAGTTTCTTGATGACTGGTCTTGGGACCGATCTTATTTAATATTTTAAATAGTGACCTTGGCAAAAAAGTAGGCATGTACTAATGAAATTTGCTGATGGCACAAAGTTGGGAGGCAGTGTCAATACCGAGGAGGATTGCAATACTACATATGAGGAATTGGATAATCTTGAGGACTGGAGTAGTAGAAATGGGATGAAATTTAATAGTACAAAATGCAAAGTCATGCATTTAGGGACAAATAACAAGAATTTCTGCTACCATTCAGGGGCTCATCAGTTGGCAACAACAGAAGTTAAAGACCTGGGTGTATTAGTTGATCACAGGATGACTATGAACCACAAATGTAATGAAGCTATGAAATAGACAAGTAAGATTGTGGGATATATCAGGTGAGATGTTTCCAGTAGAAATAGGAAAGTATTAATGTCATTGTACAAAGCATTAACAAGTAAGACCTCATCTGTGTGCAATTCTGGTCACCCATGTTCAAGAAAGATGCATTCAAACTGGAACAGGTGCAAAGACAGGCTGCTAGGATGATCAGGGCAATGGACAGCCTCTTTTCTGGGAGGAGACTATAAGAGCTTGAATTTTTTAGCCTAGCAAAAAGAAGGACGAGAGGGGATAAGATTGCTCTCTATAAATATGTCAGGTGGGTAAACTCCAGAAGGAAGAAGAGCTGTTTAAGCTAAAGGACAATGTTGACCTAAGAACAAATGGGTAGAAACTGGCCATGAGTAAATTGAAGTTGGAGATTGGAAAAAGGGTTTCTAACCCTCAAAGGGGTGAGGTTCTGGAATAGCCTTCCAATAGGAGCTGTAGGGGCAAACAACATAACTAGTTTTAAGATGGAGCTTGATATATTTATGTTTTGGAAATACAATGGGGTTGCCTGCAATAGCAGGGGACTGGAAACAAGGACCCAGGAGGTGCCGTCCAATCTTATATTCCTATGATGTAACCTCATTTACAGGGAGAGCTGGATGGCTGAAAATGGGTGAAACAAAAAGGAGGAAAGTTTCACTTGTGCCCTCACCTCCAATTAATATGTACATTAGAATTTGTTTTAAATATAAAGTACAGACCCTGGGGAGGAGGCCATTAAGCTGCCTACCCAGAAGACAACTGAAAGTAAGTGGAGCAACCCAGGCCTATGTAGAATAAGAGGTTTCTGCAAATGACAGAGAAGAAACTGTTTGGCTTCCTCATCCGCTTTTAGGAACATGTGGTGTTTTACTTGACTCATCCCTAAAGAAAACTTTTGTATTCATGTGTGCACTCAAACATAATACATTGGCTATGAGAAGTCTCCAGTCAGATAGATGTTTAGCAGCCACAGTTTTACATAATCTGGCCTTGTTCAACTCTGTGGGTGTGTGGCAGGTTTTTCTTTGAACCGTAATCAGTTATTTTCCAGATTGTAAGATCCTCGAAGCCCAAATACAAATGGGAATGAAATTAATAGTGGTGCCAGATCAGTATATCTAGTGCCAAATGGCTGGGTCAGGGAGCATTGTGATACATGCATACCTTTTGTCCTATTGAACTGAATCTGCTCTTGGACCTCCTTCTCTGGATGGTGCCATCTTATAAGAAATACATCATCATCATCAGAGTGCTTTGTTCCAGTAATGTATTACACTAATACATCTGTTGCTTTAATGATATATTAGTGTAATACATTATCAGAGTGAAGCATACCAGTGATATATTACTTAAAAGGTGATGCCATTCAGGAATGAAAGGATTCATGGGCATAGTCAATGTAATTAGAAGATAAAAGCCAGGATGCAGCACCATGGAAATGCTTTCTTGGAACCAGGGAGAAATACCAGCATTATGTTAGCCTCTTTTGGTGCTATAGCACCAGATTTGTAAAACTGTGGTTATTATATCTCATAAACCTTTTAAATATACTAAGAGCAACTATCATGGATCATTCTGAAGTATACAGTTACATTATTTTTGCTGTATAGTAGTACAGTACTTTATTTCATATGGTTCTAGGTAACTAACATTAACCTCCAGATATATGCCTATCTCATTACAATAATCTGGACTCAATTTTTTTTTTACTCATTATTTATTGTCTCTTCTCAAATATTTTCTGTTGCTTGACAATTGAACTTGAGCGTATCATTAACTGTAGGTCTCTTTAATCTTAACCTCCATTCTGCAGAAAAGGACCTGGGGATTACAGTGGATGAGAGGCTGCATATGAGTCAACAGTGTGCCCTTGTTGTCAAGAAGGCTAATGGCATATTGGGCTGCATTAGTAAGAGCATTGCCAGCAGATCGAGGGACGTTATTATTCGGCACTGGTGAAGCCACATCTGGAGTATTGCATCCAGTTTTGGGTCCCCCATTACAGAAAGGTTGTGCACAAATTGGAGAGAGTCCAGCAGAGGGCAAGGAAAATGATTAGGGGACTGGGGCACATGCTTTATGAGGAGAGGCTGAGGGAACTGGGGTTATTTAGTCTGCAGAAGAGAAGAGTGAGGGGGGATTTGATAGCAACCATCAACAACCTGAAGGGGGTTCCAAAGAGGATGGAGCTAGGCTGTTCTCATGTTATCAGATGACAGAACAAGGAGCAGTGGTCTCAAGTTGCAGTGTGGGAGGTTTAGGTTGGATATTAGGAAAAACTAATTCACTAGAAGGATGGTGAAGCACTGGAATGGGTTACTTAGGGAAGTGCTGGAATCTCCATCCTTAAAAGTTTTTAAGGCCTGGCTTGACAAAGCCCTGGCTGGGATGATTTAGCTGGGGTTGGTCCTGCTTTGAGCAGGGGGTTGGACTAGATGACCTCCTGAGGTCTCTTCCAACCCTAATCTTCTATGATTCTATGATTTTCTCCACTATCACAAAGCTTTTTTGCATTTTTTAACCTCTGCAGGACAGTCAGCCTGGTTTACATTAATTAGCATAATCCACAAAACAAACATTTCTAAACAACTTCCCGACATCATAGCAAAAAAAAAAAGTCCTTGTTCTTTTCTGTTGTTTCTATTTCCCAAAAAGTATGGCTATTTAAGAAAGGTGAGAGAGACAATAAAAGCTCAGAATTCTAACCCTTCTCCTCCTCATCCCTAAAATGATTTTGATCCAGTCTAAGGAAACATGTTAATGTGGGGGAGGATCACAAGAGCCATATTTCCATCAAGCAGTAGTTTAACTAATGCATAAGCACCAATTCATATTTATTTTCTCTTTCTTCCAAATGCATTGACAAAACTGGAAGTGGGGACTTTGCATTAACCTCTACCTAGGTATTTCCCAGGAAATTCACTTAACATTTATTGTACCAGAAGTCCATTCTTGTCTAGCATATTTTCAGTATAGTCCTTTGAACTCCCAGGTCTCTCATCTATCACATCTGCCCCACAGAGAGGTTATACAATCCTGATCCACAACAAAACATAAACCATTCATTTAGTACAATGGACCCCAAAGATACTTGAGCTTAATTCAATAAGGTCTCCCAAGGATGTCACAGGACATTGCCATATCTGTCTCATTTTATGTTATCTTGAAAATTAGCGACTTTAAGGAATAGATTCTGCCCTCACTTCAGTCTTGATCCAAAAACCACTGAAGTCAATGATTCTGTGCATTCATTTCAATGAGCTTTGGATCAGGTCCCTGTACTAGCGCATGTCAAAAGAGCTCCATCAAAGTCAATAGAGATATCCTAGTGTGAAGCTGTCATGAGTGAGGGGAGAATTAGGCACTAAGGTCCAGATATACAAAGAGTGATTTAGCCTAGATTTAGGGGGAAGATTATAAGGGGGAAGTCCTCTTCACTTCCATACATTCAGTGTGGGGATAAGTGGCCTCTGAGCTTACTTATTGGATTGGGTCCTGCAGGCAATATAGGCTTTCCTTACCTTCCCCAATTTTAGGATTATACTGGGGTTTAGGCATAATTTAGGTATCCGAACATCCGCTTAAGGCTGCAGTATGCATGCTCAGAGGCAGAAACCTGCAGCACCTACATCCCTTTGTGGATCTGGGCCTAAGATTGAAATCCTGGGCCCCCTGAAGTCAACAGAAGTTTTGCAATTGGTTCCAATGGTGACAAGATTTTACTGTAATTGATAGAGGATGGTGTTTCTTTTTCTCTTCTTTTTTTTTAAGGGGTAGGGGCATTTAGATGGGCTCAGCAAGATGGCAGATGTACAGCATTGTAGTAACCTTTGTGCAAAGTATGCTTTGTGTGGTATCATTTGAAAATTCATAATTTGCTGGTCAATATTGTCCTGATAAACTGTGTTGCAACATTGTACATAAAGTTATAAGATTCCATTCTATGGTGTTATTAACACGTTTCAAACCACAGTCCTGCCCAGATAGAAGTTGGCCAACATGTCTGTCTCAAACAAAAGAATGTGTGCCCTGCTTAATTTGCTATTAAGCAATAAACAGAGCGATCAAGCACAAAGGAAGTTCTAACAGGTGGGGAAACCAGCAGGAGATACTCTCCCCTGTAGACTTTTTGTCTCCTGAATCTCAGTTGGAAATGTTTGCTAAGAGGGGGACTGACACTATAAAAATGAGACAAACACCTCAAGGCACCCCTCCTCCTCTCTGACTCTCTGTCCATTGATTGACTGCACCATAAGGAACAAAGGAAGCAGTCATTCCACAAAAGAAGGTGTCCTGACTAAGAAGCTTGGCTAGTAAAAATGTTAAGAGCATGTGGTGAGAGAAACTATGTTTTGAATTTAACATAGATTGTTACATTATATATTTATTTTTCTCATAACAATTTCTGACTTTTATGCCTTATTACTTGTTTTCACTTAAACTTTTTTTATTGTTTGATCTAAACCAACGTTTACACTGAACTGTTCGGGATAGCAGGCTTTGTGCATATTATTTCTATTACTGAAATGACAGACTTAATATGAGCTTATATTGTCCTGGAGAGAACAGGGTAGTACACAGGGTTGCCAATATTGTACAGTATTTCAAAAATAAGGGACTGTTTTCTTAGCACCCCCAGCCCACTTCTCCTCCCGATGGTGGTATTAATTATTATTTATTAATTTATATAATAATAAGCCATATTCACCTACATTTGGCATGGGATATTTCTTGCTGCTTTTTGCAGCACTCAGCAACTCCTGATCTTGTTATACAGAGATGAAAAAATAAGGGACATCCCTTGTAATAAGGGACTGTTGGCAACCCTAGCAGTTCAAGACATACATTTCTGGGGGGAAATGTGGGACTGGGAGTGTGCTGGGATCACCCTGCTGTATAATTCAGGCAGGTAAAAGCCTGGGTGTGAGTGGCAGGCTTCAAGTACATACAGGCATAACTGGGAGTGACTTGCATGCTGGAAGCTGTTTGTGAGCAATCCAGCCTGGAAGCTACAGCAGCAAAGCACGCCCCAGGTTGGAGGGCAGGGGTGACACAGCTACTCACTTGTCTAGATTGTACCCCGGATATGTCAGAGGGGGTGTTTCTTTCTCTTTTTTTTTAAGGGGTAGGGACATTCAGATGGGCTAGGCAAGATGGCAGATATACAGTAGCTGTGCTGTGGCTTATAGTATTGCCAAACCTCCCGGGTAGGGCTGGAGTCTCCTGGAATCGGCATTGATTTCCCGGTGACTATTGAAAGCAATCTTGGAGATTTTAATAGGCTATTTTAAGAAAATGACATTACCTCATGTTAGGGAAAAATAACCTCCCAGAATAGCTTCAGTTAGAGGTGGCAACCCTAGTGGCTCATAGGCGTTGCCTTCTACTAGCACCAGTGGGTGCTCGACCCCACTCTGCCCCTGGCCCCGCCCTGACTCCACCCCTGCTCTGCCCCCTCCTGTCCCCATTCCAACCCCTTCCCCAAAGTCCCTGCCCCAACTCCACCCCTCCCTGCCCCTATTCCAACTCCTTCCCCAAATCCCCGCCCTGGCCCCACCTCTTCCCCACCTTCTCCCCTGAGCCCGCCATGTTCCTGCTCCTCCCCTCTCCCTCCCGGAGCTTGCTACAGCTGTTTGGCGGTGGCAAGCGCTGAGAGGTAGGTGGAAAAGTGGGGATGCGGCGCGCTCAGAGGAGGTGAGGTGGGGTGGGGCGGGGAGCTTGGCTGCCGGTGGGTGCAGAGCACCCACTAATTTTTCCCCGTGGGTGCTCCAGCCCCAGAGCATCTACGGAGTCGGCACCTATGTAGTGGCTTAGCTTTTGTTTCATCACTTCCAGTTTGTTGTCTCTTACAGAAATAGGGTCTCTTCAGATTTCTAGACCTGAAAAAGAATGGGCAGGGATCCATTTTGGCACCTACATTTGGAGGAGTGTGGCTTACAAAATAGGATTTGGCCAAGGAGAGGCTGTGTGGAAAAATAACTCCACCAAATGAGTGGTGAGTTCTGATATTGCTTTCCTCCTCTAGACCTTCAGACACAGCATGCTGACCTAAGTGCATTAAATAACTGCATAAAATATTTGTGTGCTCTGTCTCATCAGGTTTTTCTACTATGCTGGAAAGAATGATCTGCAGCAAAGGGTTTTTTAAGCCTGCTGGAACTGTCCGTAGCATTTCAGGCAGTGCCATCTCTAATTGCTGATGTGGTATCCGTCCCTGATCTGTTAACAAATAGTTCTCCGGTGATTTTTGCAAAGTAGCTAGCCTCCACTTAAAGACTAGATGATCTCCAAAGGGCTATGATAGTCAGTAAAAGATTTACAAGACTGGAATAAGAATTCAGAGAATTGGTAGCTATATCTGGAATACTGAAAACAGTTTAGATTTGAGATTATGGCTTGTCAAAAAGTTATAGTCAAAACTGTTTGATGGAAAATTGGGGTTTTGACTAGCAAAAAATGTAGTTTGCTTTCTGCAGAAAATGTAGATTATTTTTTGTCAAAAAAACAAATGAACAGCCAAAAATGGAAAAGATTGGTTTTGGCCAAAACAAATTTGGAGCTGAAGCCCAGCCCATAGAGGAAAATGAGGGCATAAGGCACCCAAACAACAACTCCTAGAGGCACCATGGAGGTATTTCCAAATTGATATTTTCAGTTTTTGATTTATTTTTTCACCAGAAAGCTGAAATTTCATGGAGTGAGAGGGCATGCTGATCAGTTCTACTTAAAACTCTTCCCAGAGATTCTTAAAGACCTAAAAGTATATAAAGAACACATGAAGGAAATGGAGAAGAGGTTAATCATCCAAAATGTAAAGATTGTTCTGCTCAAAGAGAGGCTAACATGAGAAGAGCTAGAGATTGTTCATGCAAACTAAGAATTTGAAATCATCTAGCATTTGGGGACACATATCATGTGTCATTGCAGGATACCTCATTTGGACACACAGACCAATTTAGAAGAAGTGGAGGAAGAACAATTATTATTATTATTTTTTCTGCTTTCTGGACGCACAGTAATATCTTAGCAGCAGCAAGACCAGCTGCTGGCGTATGGCTAATGAGTCCCACATTTCCCTCTGCAGACTACACCACAGCATTGTTAAGGAAGTGTGTATGTGTATTTCCTTTCTATATGGATCGCCTAACACATTTGTGCATTGGTAACATTGTGCTGCTATGAAAAATTTTAATCAGTGTAAATTATGAGGAGAAGGTATGAACTTGCAGAAATCACTTTCCTTTTTCAGGGTTAAAAGCAGAAATTTGCACACAGTATATGTTCATTAAAAAGGTAATTAAAATATTAAAACTAAAACAAGTAATGACAGTTGAAATTTTTTTTCGGTCTTAAACTGAGTTAGCTGGCACCTTTAGTGTTTGTTTTTTATTATTATTGTCATCGTTGTTTTAGCATGAGTCCTTAGATTCAAAACCTAAAATGAATGCAGGTCTCCAGCTTTTTATTTTACCCCTTTCCTCGCTGCTGCCATTGAAAGGTTCATGTGTTTTAGCAACTGTTCCCTGTGGCTTGTTGGGACATAGCAGGTTTGGTTAGCAACACTTATAAAAACAAGTTGTGAGGAAGAGTCTTGGGGTGGGAATCATGAGCAGACCATCATGCAGCAGTTAAATAGTTACTAGTGTTGGCCTTTTATGCAATTATGACTGGCTTAAAAATTGGCTTAAAATGAATGGAGAAAATTTACACCTCTCTAAAAGCCTGAGTCTGATCTCACACAGGCTGGTGTAAAAGAGGAGCAACTTCACTGAAATCAGTAGAGTTACACAGGTATACATGTGGCCTAAGTGAAAGACGTATTAGGTCACTTATTGCATCAGTCCAGTTAAAGATTCAACATGACATCAAGTTGCTGGTGAAACTACTATTTTTAGTTTGGGGGGGTGGGGGGCATGGAGGGGGGAGTTAGTTGGAACCTTAAATTATGAAAAACCTATTAAAATATGTTAGGAGACCTTAAATCTGTGCACAGAACATACTGTACTATCCTACATAGTTTTCTCCAAAAACTAGCTGTTAAAGTAGCATGAATGGCAATGTTTTAATTAAGCAATAGGAAAAGGTTGGCTACTATACATAGTGGCAGCTTGGAGTGCACAATGAGGCCTGAGTCTCTAGCCTGGCAAGAAAATGACCAGGAAACTTAAATATTTTTTTAATGGCATTGATGAATTCCTTTAAGTAATACTTTCCAATTAGTGCTAAAAGCTGACATACACTACTGTTTTAATGACACAATAGTTAAAGGCCTGTCTGAAATTCCAATCTAAACCTCTATTTTTAGCGATTCAGCATATGTAACTTTAAGTAACAGAAATAGTCATATAACAGACTGTTTCATACACTTCCAAGAGATTTTCTTTCTTCAGTTGTTTTTATATGGCAAGTCTCTTTTAAAAAAAAAGAGAGAGAGAGAAATCCAATAACAAAACCGTGTTAAAATGACCTTAAGAGTCTGAGTTAATTTAGGCTTTTTTTGCTTTTGTTTTTAAGAATGAAATGCACCCAATATCCTCTATATCTCAGCATAATGGGACATACCCTTAACTACTTTCTTAAAATGCATCCTATTGTGCTTGCTAATTAGAGGATTTATTGCACATTTCACTTTGGCTTGGTGTGCCAAGTTCATTTTTTGGTTTAACTCCACTGTCTTCTGAACGTTTACCTCAGCGCTGGATTTGGCCCTCCGTGTTTAAATCAGACCCTTCACATTGCTTTAAAAGAGACGGTGTGGGTTTTTTAGGTGGAGTTACTCAGTTTATGTAATTACGTTCAGTTAATGGAAGTCATTCCAACCAATACCTTTGCTATATAAATATGACCATGCAGAAAAACTGTTTCAATCATCAGATCAAAGAAAATATAATTTCATTGTGTAATATTCTTTGTAATTAAGAATGCTTTTACTATAAATTTAGTGAGTGGGAGTTAACGTGTTTAATTTAATTCCTCCTTTGGTTATCCCCTACTGTATGCACAGTAGGCACAATATAGGAAAAAGTGTGAGCTGTCTAGCTTTGGCCACGGTGCCAAAATCTGACTGGGGAGCCGTACATTTTTCCACACTGCTCCCACAGTGCTAACACTCAGCAATTTGTCAACACTCCCTGGAATAAAACAAAGCAAGAAGGCACGCCCCTCTTTCACAGCCCATATATGGACTACAGGCTACTCTGAGACTGTTACACTGACTTAAAGGAGCATGCCCAGAGAGAACACTGACATGGACACATGGTGAAGACTGTCAGAGGAACACTGACAAAACCCCCGCAGCTGCCCTTTCTTAAAGGGAAACACATGTGTCTGGCTTATGCCTGCCAGCATTTTGCTAACAGACGTTTATGGGCTCTGGCTCCTGAGTGGAGCAAAGTTAAGGGAAACACACCTAGCAAGTAAGCTAGATATGCTTTTTTTTTAAGTTTCCCTTAAATGTACAAAACAAGGGGAAAGAATGGAGAAATGCCTCCAAGAACAAAAATCAGCATTTTAAAAGCTGTGGTTTTGCTATGGGCACAAAATCTCTTCCAACCTGGTGCCAATTATTCTAGAGCAAAATACACCTTTAAGAAAATATTTATTTTTAAATGGCTGTAATTTTTTAGGCTAACAAATATCATTTACTATTCCTGTATTGTTGGATTTTATTCCTATGCTCATAAAGCCAGTTTACTTTCATCACAAATAAACAAGAAGTGGTCTAAAACCAATAATTCTGCATTCATGATTTTTTATAGTTGTAAGTCTGATTCCTTTCTTGTGCAGCCTTCTCCTCTGGAAGCCTCTCCCTCACAAGACAAAGGAAAGAGTTTTGAGTTACTCCTTATTCAAGGGGTGAGGGAAGCCTCCATGAGAAATGAAAAAGCAGTAGTGCAAAGTAGGAGTCAGACCAGCATGGGAAGTGTTACTGGAAACACTGGCTTCTTACTTAGTGATTAGTGGTGAAGGGCAGCCTGAGTACTTTGAAAGAGCTAGATACAGGTTTGTAAATATTCATTAAGTCTGTGCTGAGGGAGGTTGTCAGAAGACAACCATCTACTCCAGGATTTTCCTGAGGAACAGGAGTTTGGAGCTAGGATGGCAGGTACCGAGTATCAGAGGGGTAGCTGTGTTAGTCTGTGTACACAGAAACAACAGGGAGTCTGGTGGCACCTTAAAGACTAACAGATTTATTCCGGCATAAGCTTTCGTGGGTAAAAAACCCACTTCTTCAGATGCATAGAGTGACAGGTAATAAGTGAGGAAGGGGCAGGTGACAATTATTTTCAATAGTGAAAATAGACCAGCACTTCTAAATGGGATAGGGTGACTGATAAAGGAAAAGATATAAAGAATAAGGGCTAGATTCACATGGGAAACTTAGGTGCCTAACTGCCACTTTAAGCCCCTAAGTCCAACATTGAGGTCCCTGTGGCATTCAGAAAACTACCATTGAGCTGTGCCTAACCCTGCAGGTATCTAAAGTTTGTGTTTCCACTGAGAAAGTCCTCTAGGTGCCTAAATTTCTGCTGATGGGCATGTGCAAAACCACCTAATTCCTAATGCTAACAAGCAGCTCAGTACCTAACCACTGGTTGGCTTCACAAAGTAGGCATTCTCCCTCACAAAGTCCAACAGACCATTCAAGACCTACCCTCTGAAGGTCAGGCCCTATTCTCTGAAAAGACAGACAGGAGACTGCACAGTTTAAAAGACTTGAGGGCCACCTTCAAGTCCCTGGGCATACACACCCCCACTACACACCAGGCACTTCAGGCCGCAGCCTCCTCCACAGTTTTACCAGCAAAACCGACAGGATGGTTCCCAGAGGAGGAATAGGGGCAGCAGGAAGAGGCCGCATGCATCCTCAGGCCAGGTTCTGGCAAACCCAACCCACCTTCCGGCCCCTAACTGCCTTTTGAAGGTGCGGTTGAGGGTGGCGCACCAGAACAAGAACTGGATCTACCCCGTCTCACTTTTTCGTCCCGACTGTCTCCTTTCTTCTGTGCATGGTCCCGTGTCACTCTGTCCAATTATGTGCCATCCCACCCTTCCCCATCCCTCTTCAGGGACCCCTCTCACAAGCAACTCCTTATGCAGGAGGTGCACTCACTCCTTTCGCTAGGGGCCGTAGAAAAGGTTCCTCAGGAGCAGAAGGGCAAGGGTTTCTATTCCCGGTATTTGCTAATACCAAAAGCCAAAGGTGGGCTCAGACCCATCTAGATCTGCAAGAACTCAACAAGTTTGAGAAGAAGCTCAAGTTCTGCATGGTCTCTTTGGTTTCCATTATCCCTTCATTGGATCCAGGAGACTGGTACGCTGCCCTTGACTTGAAGGACGCCTACTTTCACATAGCAATAACTGTCTCACAGAAAATACCTCAGCTTTGTGGTGAACAACACCCACTACCAGTTCAGTCCTCCCATTCAGCCTGTCAGCGGCACCTCAAGTGTTCACCAAGTGCATGGCGGTCATGGCTGCATTCCTGCGCAGGTGGCACGTACAGGTGTTCACGTACCTCGACGAATGGCTCATCAAGGGCCGCTCCAGGTCTCAAGTGGAGGCATAAGTCGACTTCATAAGAATGCTGTTCGACAAACTGGGCCTCCTTCTGAAAAAGGGGAAATCAATGCTGTCCCCTGTTCAGTGGATGCAGTTTATAGGGGTAGTACTGGACTCGACACAAGCCAGGGCATACCTCCCGGAAGCAACATTTCGGTCCCTTGGCAACATCATACGAGATCTCAGGAAGTTCCCCACCATCACAGCAAGGAATTGCCTGAAACTCCTGGGACACATGGCAGCTTGTGCCTGCATAGTACAGCATGCCAGATTCAGACTTCGATCTCTTCAGTCATGGCTAGAGTCAGTGTATCGGCCAGTCTGGGACAGCTGGGACAGGATCATAACCCTGCCTTGGCCGGTACTCAGCTCCCTCCTGTGGTGGCTTGACCCACAGGTAGTATGTACAGGGGTCCCTTTCACCAGCCCCCAGTTGTATCTCTCGCTAGTGATGGATGTATCAGCCTTGGGCTGGGGAGTAGTACATTTGGGAGACTTCAGGACACAAGGCCTCTGATCTCAGGTGGAACTTTCTCTCCACATCAATGTCAGAGAGCTGAGAGCAATGCACCTTGCGTGCCAGACTTTCCGAGCCCACTTGACAGGGAGATGTGTATCAGTTATGACAGACAACACCATGGCAATGTTTTATATCAACAAACAGGTGGGTGCACATTCCTCTCCCCTGTGCCAGGAAGCCCTCATACTGTGGGACTTCTGTGTAGAGCATTTGATACACTTGCAAGCATCGTACCTCCCTGGAGTATAGAACGAGTTGGCAGATTATCTCAGCAGGTTGTTCCCCGGCCACAAGTGGTCCCTTTGTCCAGATGTTGCAAACTCAATCTTCCATCACTGCGATTTTCCTCAGATCTGTTTGCCACGCGACGCAACAGGAAGTGCCAGCAGATTTGCTCCTTCCTGAATCACAGCCCAGGCTCCATCGCAGATGCGTTCCTCCTCCCATGGGAAGAGGCTATCTCCTATACACGTGTCTGCCTATCCCTCTTGTTCACAAGATGCTCCTCAAGATACAGAGGGAACAAGCTTTGGTGATATTGATAGCCCCAGCCTGGCCTCACCAGCACTGGTACACATCACTCCTGGAAATGTCCGTGGAAGCTCCAGATACCTTGACGCTCTTCCCAGACATACTAAGTCAGGATCACGGTCATCTCCAGCACCTGAACCTTGAGTTGCTGTACCTCATGGCATGAAAGCTCCATGGCTGAACCTGATGGAGCTCTCTTGCTTGGACCCGGTTAGACAAGTCCTCCTTGGCAGTAGAAAGCCTCCACCAGGGCTATCTACCTTGCCAAGTGGAAGAGATTTTCAATCTGGTCAGCGTAGCATCATTGATCCCTGATGCTTGCCTCTACCAGACTGGACTACCTTCTCCATCTCAAGCAGCAGGGGCTGTCCATGTCGTCAATAAAGGTTCACTTGGCTGCCATCTCTGCCTTCCATCCAGGCGCAGAGGGCTGGTCAGTCTTCGCCAACCCTCTGGTCAGCTGTTTCCTCAAAGGTCTCAACAAGCTATACCCGCAAGTCAGACAGCCAGTCCCAGCTTGGGACCTCAACCTGGTCCTTTCCAGACTGACGGGGCCGCCCTTCAAACTGCTGGTGACGTGCTCCCTGCTTTACCTCTCGTACAAAGTGGCATTTCTGGTGGCTATATTTCAGGAGGGTGTCTGAGCTCAAGGCCTAACATCAGAGCCCCCTTACACCATGTTCTACGAGGACAAGGTTCAGCTCAGGCCACATCCAGCTTTCCTCCCGACTCACATCAACCAGGACATCTTCTTTCCCGTGTTCTATCCTAAACCGCACTCAAGTAGTAGGGAGCAGAGGCTTCACTTGCTGGATGTCTGCAGAGCATTAGCCTTTTAAATCGAGAAAACAAGGCTGTTCTGAAAGTCCATCCAACTATTCATGGCTGTGGCAGACAGAATGAAGGGTCTTCCTGTCTCCTCTCAATGAATTTCATCATGGATCACGTCTTGCATCCAAGAGTGCTACACCCTGGCAGGGGTACTTGCCACACCAATCACTGTGCACTCCACCAGGGCACAGGCCTCTTCAACAGCTTTCCTGTCTCAGGTTCTTACCCAGGAAATATGCAGAGCAGCGACGTGGTCCTCCATACACACTTTCACCACACATTATGCAATTACCCAGCAGGCCAGAGAAGACGCGGCCTTTGGTAGAGCGGTACTCCAAACAGTGGACAACTCTGACCCCACCTCTGGAACTTAAGCTTGTGATTCACCTGATTGATTGATTGGAACTGACATGAACAAGCACTCAAAGAAGAAAAAACAATTACTTACCTTATCATAACTGTTGTTCTTCAAGATGTGTTGTTCTTATCCATTCCAATACCCACCCTCCTTCCCCTCTGTCAGAGTACCCAGCAAGAAGGAATTGAGGGTCGGGTCGGCAGTGCCCTATATTGGGTGCCATGAAGGCACGACTCCAGGGGGCTCCCAGGCCGACCTGACAGATACTGCTAGGGGAAAAATCTTTTGACTGTCGTGCATACGGCGCACGCACACCTGATTGGAATGGACATGAAGAACACATCTCGAAGAGCAACAGTTACGAGCAGGTGAGTAACCGTTTTATCCCTGCCCTGAAGGACTCATATTCTATTCCCTCAGTCTTCCTTCCAACACTTCTCCTGCACACCCTTTATCAACTGAACACTGAGTAGCTTGCTATATTTTTCCTTTTAAATATCAGAAAGAAACTCCCTCTGTTCCTGCTTTAAACCCAGGAATATTTTTCTTCCTTAATTCACCTTCAGCTTGGCACCCTTTACATCTCTCTCCTCCAGCTTTAATTTCCCTTGAAAATCTATCACTGACCTCATCTCCTTTGAACAAAAGCACCCCCAACACCATAAACATGCTGCTCCCCTGCCAAACTCACTTGATGCCACCTGGTCTGTGTACATGCTCTTAGGGGAAAATAAAAGAATGAGACAAAAGGGTTTGTCACACAATTGACAGATGTGAGTTTTGCATTAGCCAGAGGGCCATCTGACTTAGTCTTAATGACCAGAAGACAGCAAGAAGGGAATACAAAATGTAAAAAATACAACAGCTTTATTTGTTTTCTCATTAGATGTAGTACAATCCAACAACACCTTCATAAATGAGTGTGTGTGTGTGTGTGTGTGTGTGTAAATAAGAGCTTTAACAACACAGTTCTGTCTTGCTCAACCCTACTGCCTCATTAGATGCTTACTCTCTTATTCTGCTGGTCTGGGATCCCCCCTTACCAATCAGTGACTTAAAATATATGCTGGTAGCTCCTCCCCAATCTGGCCACAGGGTTGTGGAGTACTTTCTTTCCATCCTCTTTCAAACCATCCACTGATTTGACTGGTGCAAAATCCTCCCCAAATGTGTGAAAGGATGGGGACAGAAGCAATCCTGTCCTCAGAAACTCTTCCTGCTTCTGTATCCTCTAATTTCCTCTTCAGAGAAATATACTCTAAAGTTACAAAAATGAAGAGGAGTTTGTTGTTGCAGATGTAAAAAGGAACAAACCAGATGCATGCTTTACTGTTCTGGTAAATCACATTGCTTTCCATTACAGTCCTTCCCCCAAACTTCATGTGTACACTGCCTATTTAGAACAAGATTTTGTAGGGTAGTAGAGGGACAAAAAGCCACACTGCACAGTTCTCCTCCTTAACCTGCCCACATTGCGGCTCCAGGTATGGGAGCAGAGGAAGCTGAATGGGGCCGTATTCCTGTCTATAAGTGAGAATATATTACTCCTTGCTGAAAGCCACAATTATCTATGTTGAGCAGTACTTTAGGCCAGGAGTAATCCTACTGAAATCAATTGGAAGATGTCATATATGCAGCTTAAGGTACTACTGACTATAAGTAAGGGAATCAGAATCTGGCCTGAATAAATAAGAGAAAACAAATGAAGAAAAACAAGGAGAGCAAAAGACTGAATTGATGCATGTACTTACCAATTAATGTTTGTTTCCATGAAGAAAGAAGGATCCATTCGGTGGGCAATATACTCCAGGCAGTTTAAAGCTGGATCCTTTTTGGTAAAAAAAAAAAAAAAAAAAAAAAAGGATTGCAGAGATGAAGTGGAAATGTGGATCAATAAGAAAGAGAATTTAAATTCCGTTTGGGTAGTGATAGGCATATTTTCTACATGCTTAGATGGTAGTCAAGAATAGGAACCTTCAATTCTATGCTTGGCTCTGTCATGGAAATGCTTTGTGACCTTGGTAAGTCACTGTCTTTTTCTGTGCCTCAGTTTCCCCATATGTCAAATTAGGATAATGGTACTTATCCTTCTTTGTAAAGGACTTTGAGATCTATGGATCAGAAGAGGTAAGTATTCTTATTGAGAAGAAAAGGAAAAAGATCAAATCTTGAGTATGCAGTCTGTCAGGTATAAAATACCAGTACTGTACCTGCTCCCTTTTCAGTTTGTCTTCATTTGTCATGTTGCAGCTTCATTTAGACTGTAAATTCTTCAGAGAAGAATCATCTACCACACTGTGGGCACTGTTTAAATAATAATAATTACTACATTTGTTATCAAGAAGATCATAAACCAACAGGGATTTCTTGATAAATGTTCTGATGTTAAGAAAAGAAAGTTTGATGTTAAGAGTTAGGGGGAGATGGGCAATGAAATACCTTTGTTAGTAATAAATGCTGTGGAATATCTGTGTTTGTGTAAACTAATCCTAATCCCAAATACACCAATATTACATGTAGGAATGGAAGAAGCTAGTGATTTAGCATTATATGCTTCCTCTTCTCTGTTTTAAATACTGGTCTTCAGGTATCCCACATCTGACTGGGGACTCAGAATCTATCTGTTCCTTACTAAACCAATAAGTCTGCAGGTACTGTTCAAACTGTTCACATACATAGTGCTCAAACTGTTTCTTTAAAGAGAAAGTAGGGGGATTAGGTTATATCTAGGACTGGCTACTTTTTGAGAGATAGCAGTTCCTTGTTGGGTAGTGCTGTTTAGTGCAACCATTCAGATAAAGGGGACAGCTTGTTGCGTTTGGCTCATCCTGCTACGTACCGCTGATATTTTCACTGCAATTTTGGCATAAGAGGTTTGCCATCACCATAGAAGCTCTTCAGTGGTTGGGATAGTGCTATGGGAAAAGTAAGAAGTTGCAGTAATAATTATTCTTATCTGCTACAGCTAATCAAACAGCAATCTGGATAGTTTGGGTAATGCCCCTTTAACAGGAAAAGGAGTGAAATGTTGGAGTCGGAAGTTTTCTGTAAGGTTCTATGGCAGTGTGAGTGACAGTTGAGAGCTGGAAGTTATAAATTATGAGATTTGAAAATAAAACAAAAAATCATTGATTTGTTTTGCCTCTTTTAATTTTTTTTCATCTTTTAAAAGGAAGTCACTCACCCCCGGTTTTTGTGTGACCATTTTAAGGTCAAGATTCAAACTGAAATACATACAAAAATGCAGCTTCCCTGTTCTCTGATTGGAGGGCACTCCATTTACCTTCCCCTCTACCCTGAGGTGTGGGGACATAACATTCTATTCCCCTCTATCTACCTGCCTAGCTACACAAGATAGGAAGCTGCACCACTCATGCTCCCTTACACAGTCTCCTGCCCTCTCCCCCTGTCCATATTACCTTCCCTTCCCTCATGCCATATTCTCCAGCACTCCACTCAGTCGCCCGCCTGCTCAGTGCCCGCTGCAACTCTTCTCAAGCACTTCATATTTCTGCACCCCTTCAGTCTGCCTCTAGCTCCCCATATCACCCCTCTTCAGAGCTGCCAAGTATTGTGCTACTCCGTGCATGACATTTTATGCAAATTATTTAATTAGTTAATTTTTATCTATCTAATTTGCAAATTGCCAGAAACATCAAGTTTAAAAACACTAGGTGGGTTTAGTGGTGGTGAAAGGCATTGGCTAGAGAGTAAATGTCCACTGAGCAGTAGGAGCAGGTATGGGAAGGCAGAATCTTATTCCTTGCATTTCCCAAAGAGAGGGGACACTGATTCTATGGTGCCTCACTCGTTGCCTCCCCTCTGCTGCTCCATGTGCTGGGGAAAGCAGAGAGCACCCAGAAGAGAGGACAAATGATACGTCTACACTGCAAAATTAAACAACTTACAGCCGTCTCAGGGCCCAGGGTTACAGACTGGGGCTTGCACTACAGTACCAAAAATAGCAATGTAGATGTTCCTGCTCCAGCTGGAGCTCAGGGTGTGAGACCCACCCCCTTCGCAGGGTTTCAGAGAAGTATAATAGGTAAATGTGGCGTGATTGTCCTTCTCAGAAGCCATGTCTGATTTGTCTCATAATATATCATCTTCATCTATGTTTTTTATTTTATATTTTTCTTCACTACTCTGCTTTCTTTGTGTCACTGGAGTGGTGTAAAGGGGATGGACACTGGCCTCATCTCCCAACAGGGGATAAGAGGTGGCAAAGTCATTTTCTACACCCTCCTTTCTCCTACGCTCTACACCCTGGTATAGGGCTGGTATCAGGGCAGAGAGGGTGTGTGAGCAGAGCAAAATCCCCAAATGGCAGACAGTCCCTTAGGGACCATTGCCACTTCTCAGGGGTTAGAGCAGTCTCCGGTAAGCTCTCCTGCCCCTCAGCATTGATACAAAATCAACCAGAGAAGCAAGAAGTAGTAATTGGCTGAGAATCCCACCCCTCCTATGCTGCACTGAACTGAGCTACGGCTAAGCAGAGAGTCTTGCCCTAGATGATCATAGTTTGGAAGTCAAATCAGTGGCCAACAAAATGTTAACTTAAAGCAAAATGGCAAGAGTGAAAACTCTGGGCCTAATTCTGATCTAACTTACACCAGAGTAACACTGTTGTAGAGCCATTAACTTGAATGGAGATACTTCTAACGTACAAGATCAAAATCAGGCCCTATGTTTGTCTATCTGTCCAGACTGGGGACTGCAGCAATCCAGAGTTAAGTATCTACATTAAAAATGTTGTCACTCACAAAATCCTTCCTTAGAACAACAAAAATATTTGAAATGCAGTCCAAATCTCCTGGCTTGCCAAATTTGCAGGGGCATATACCCATGGAGATTTAAGATCAGCCACTGTGCATGGATCTTATTAATATTGATTTTTTAATAGAAATTGGGCTCTGTATCATCTGTTATATGCAGAGACTGTAGTATTCAAACAGCAGCAAAATGTAAATGCCACCATTATTGTAAAGAGTACATGCTAACATTTGCATAGCAGCTAACGGTATTTTGTGGCGTTGTTACTACAAAACAATTCATGCTAGTTCATTTGCCAGGTTTTGTTAGAGACACTTGCAAAAACCAGTTGTGCTTTGGATGTTAGATATCAGCATGACTGTGCTTTTCCTTCTTTGTGGCTTTCAGCTCTAGATCTATGAGTGTGCAGAATATATTGAAATTTACAATAATTTTGATCTTTGAGCACTTCCAAGAGAGTTATTTCAATGTACTATCTGCTCACAAGCATGGTGCAGATGCTTAAGAGTGAGAGAAGTGGCATCAGTGCAGATCTCGGATTTCAGAGAAGAACTCTGTAGTGGGTTGTTATAGTGAGCTCACAAACAGTGCGCTTTTTTGTTTTTGTTAAATAAATGTACTTAGAGATGTTAGGGTGGTGGTCTTTGGGGGAAGGCAGGGTGCGTTGTCTGTTTAAAAACTAAAGCAGGGGACTGAATGGGTTAGAACTGATGGGCTACACAGCTTTTCACCTTTGGGTGGTTCTTCATAATCTGTTCCTAGGCGATCATGATCAAAAATTGATGGGTGTTCATCGGCCTCTGCGAAAGAAATTGGTAGCCTCGCTAGTTGTTAACTTTTCCATTGTTCATTATTTAAAAAAAAAATTACACAATGCTATTCCTTTGCATAGGAAATCAATGGGACTTAGGCACCTAAATACCTTTGAGAATCTGGGCCTCACTGTTGAGTGTGGTGCCATTGACATCAGTAGTGGTAGAGAGAAGATGAGTTTGAGACCGCGCTTGAGGGATGTGCCTTCTAGAGTGGGTGGGATAATTGATGTATGCTTGGTGGTAAATGCTACACTTGATAATAAGGTAAGGGGTATGAAGATTAGGCCTATAGGTAAGATTAGATTGTAATATCGTCTTCTTTGCCCCGCAAAATGACAATTTTAATAAAACAAAACTGGACACCATTTCAGGAGAGCCCAGGAAACCTGATTAGCATTCATATTATACATGTACGCACACTCAGCTGGCCTGACAGAACAGTTTGGGGCAGATTAAAGGATCATACTTCTTGAAATTACTACTGGGGTGATCCACTTATTATTAGTAGTATGGCTTAACAGGGGGCCCAAGATTTGCTTACACTGGCTTTGCTTTTCATAACCACTGAATTCCCCTTTTTGTTGTGTTTTGTTTAAATCAGGGCCCTGGGAAAAAATGGATTGTAAGGTAGAAAAATAAGAACATAAGAATGGTCATACTGGGTCAGACCAATGGTCCATCCAGCCCAGTATCTTGTCTTCCAACAGTGTCCGGTGCCAGATGTTTCAGGGAATGAACAAAACAGGGCAATTATCAAATGATCCATCCCCTGTCGTCCAGTTCCAGCTTCTGGCCGAAATGTTAGCCTACCATTCTTAGGTGTCTCATTAATAACTCTTTCAGGCACCCATCATACTGTTGGCACTATACAAATAATGTCATATTACACAAATATAGAGCCCAGGCAGTTAGAATGCTATGTCTGTGGATAGACTGAAGTGGATATTCAGTTGAAGGTTCCAAGGATGTAATATCAACAGAGTATTCCATTTACGCTGTTACATCATGTATGACTTTGAGGCAGACACCTACTATTCATGCCTCAGTTTCCTCATCTGTCAAATGCTTACTTTAGCCACAAGGATTTACTGAGGCTGTATTAATTTGTGTCTGTAACAAGGTTTGTGGTTTGGAAGATGATGTAGCCATGGAAAGTATTAACTGTAATTGATTATTAGTAGGGCCTGCAGATGGAATTCATTTTTTATATTATTTAGACAACAAAAAGACTTGTCATTGTTTTGTGTTCATATATCAAGCTCAAAGGATCTGAGAAATCTCAGAAATGTGGTCAGTTGAATTTTTTCAACATTTTAAAATATTTCAGCCATTACTATCATGATGGAAGTTGAATACAAAAATTGCATAATATTAGTCATATCATCTGCCCTAAGCCAATAAACAAACGTTAAGACTGTTGCTGCATCTCTGATTTTCATGTTTTGCCTAGAAAATACAGCATGCTATATTCTTCTAAGACCCATGCAATATTTATGTACAGTACAATTAGGCAAGAAAGAACAAAAAGCTAAGTTGTCCCTACATGGGTTATTCACACACACACAGGACTAGAAACCTACAAGTTTGGATTTATAGTTTCTGCCGGATAGTTTGTTCAAGATGTAGGATTTCTTCCTCCATGGAGCAGAATTAGGATTTGGCCTCAAAAACCTTTGGATCACTGAAGATCTATACAGGCCCTCTGCTACTGTAGTGCTTGCCAATCCCAATGACCTTACAGCTCTTTTAAGGGATCCGTGTCCTTATAATGTCTCTGATTGCTGCAGCCACCTAAACTCCCCTAAAGAGGGTGTCAAATGAGGGACAGGAAATTGGCATATTGTAAATTAATGCTGACACTGTCTGTGTTAATTTGTGCCAGAAATCCATGCGGGAGGGGTAGAGGTGATATTGCAGAAAGCAACAGTCCTTACACCCTATCCTCTCCTGAGCAGTGACAATATCCTAGAGCCAGCACTCCCTCCCTATGTGAATCCACTGCTCTCTGGTCTCCTTCATTGCAGGGAACATTTGGACAGAAGATCAGTCCTAGTCAGAAAGCCTGTGTAGTTCAGTGCAAAAAGAGCTGCATATGGGGTATATTTTAAAAACAGTACAAGGGCACCACTTCTATTAATTTTAACAAAAGGTATGTAACTAAAGTCCCACATATTTAGGTATTAATATTAAGGAAGGACTCACCTGCCAAGATGTGGATTATAACGAAGGGTATTTTATGACATCATTAGTACACATTACTAATTTTATATAATATGTTTAGGGAAACAGCACAGTCTGGAGAACTGAGTCCAGGACCTAAGAACTGAGGCACTCCTGCACTGCCATTAACAGGATTTGGCCTTGGGCAAGTATTTTAACCTTTCTGTATCTTAATTTTTCCGGCTGTAAAATGGGTATAATGGTATTACTTAATTACCCCACAGGATTGTTATATTAAGTAATAAATGAGTGTACTGTGCTTCAAAGATGTAGTGTGCCTCACTATTGCTGTGTATCCATCTAACCGTATCTAATATGTGAGCGTTTTGAAGTTAGCAGGATAAAATGTAATGTGATAAAATGATGAGTCAGATTGTCAAAAGCAAAAATCCAAAAAGGTATACATAGCAGAATAATGCATTTTTTTTATTTTTACTACCTCTGACTCATGATTTATATTATGCATTCTACTAAGTTCAAAGTTTCCTTTCACAAAGAGAGAGCTATATGAAACAGCTGTGCTTCAAACCATTTTACTTCAATTGTAGTAGCAGGTTTTAGAGTTTAAATCATTAACAACCTCTTAGTGAACTTTTATCCAAATGACTGCAAGTCACAAAGAGAACACTTCTCTTTCACCAACTACCTTTTGTGCTTTAGTGAGACCTAGTCCCTTTTCTATTTTTTTCCTCCTCCTCATGTCTTTCTTTGAAGAAAGATGTGTGATTTGTGAAGTAATGAAAGTAGGTATCAGTTAATGAAAACTGCTATACTGGGTTCTTAATGCACATTGGAATTGCTTCAGGATAAAGCTTCATATACCTGCTTTACAGCAGGAAAAAAGTAAATTTCAGAAGTCAAGATTGCTGTGTGCACTGTCGGAGCATTATGTAGCAGTTAAACCATCCATTGGCGTGATCTAATCTTGATCCCCCCTCCCCTTTTTGTCAAGGAGTTGTGATTTGCATGCTGACTGCATTTTTTCATATTTTTAACTGCACTAGGGATTTTTAAAACCTGGTATTATATTATTGCATCAGTGCAGTTATTTATCCATCACGCTTTTTGTTTTTTTCCCCATATAATAATTCATTTTTCAGAGGGGGGAGGGGAAAGAGGTTATCCACACCTTTCCCCAATTAATTTAAATTGAAATTAACTACACAAGCTGTTTCTTTTTCTCCAAACATCCCATAGAATTCTCTTTAAAAGCTGGTAATTTTCCCTCCCCCCCCCCAAAACCCCCCCACACACTTTAATCAGATTTGTTTTAAAAAATAATCAGTTATTTTATTTGGTTTTATAGGAAACGTGACTGAATTGCAATGTGAACGGTCGACATATAAACTGCCCCCCCTTCAGATCGAAGACAACTGGGCAAATAATTTAGGAATTGCATCCTCCCCTTGTGAACCCTTCCTAAACGGAGCGCTTGCAATTCGGTGTCTAAAGTACAGCCTGGGAGCCTGGGGGCACCTTCCTCTTTGCTCTGCCTCTGTGTGTCTGTCTCTCTTTCCAGCCTGTGTGTGAGCTGGGAGCTCGGCTGCTGCCGCCGCCGCCGCCGCTGCCCTTTGATCCCTGCATTAGTGTTAGTTAGGGGCTTGGAGACACACAGGGAGCAGCCATAGACACCGCCGCACCAGCCCTCCTTATTGACACCGCACATAGCACACACTCACTCTCCCACAGATTAGATCCATTCCCATTGAAGAATATTGCGACCGGGGACAAGCCAGGTGCACGACCGGGGGAGGGGGAGCGGGGGGGACGAAAGAAAGAAAAGGGGGAAGCAAAAGAAACCCCCCTTCTTGTTGGCTCCAGGAAAAGCAGCTTCAATCCCATTCCCCAGCAGAAGAAGAAACCCCCCGCTGCCGGCCGCCCCCGGCCCCCGCTTTGTGCCTGCCTTTGCCCCCCTTTGGTTTTATTTGATCTCCCATTAAACCAAGGAGGAGAATGTGAAAAAAGGGGGAAAATGCCCAGGAGGAAGCAGGAGCAGCCCAAGCGCCTCTCTTCACGTAAGTGCCCCCTCTTTTGCCATTTTCTCCTTCCTTCTCTCCCTGTCTCCTTCCTCTCTGCAGCCGCCTCCGTTGTTTTGTGCATTAGTTTAGGGTTACAGAGGTGAAACTGACAAAGACACAGCCTGGGTTATTCCTCTTTTAGGTCTGAGCTAAGGCAGCCATGTTGGTGATGAACAGCCTTGTGCCCTTTTAATTTTTCCTCTCTCCCTCTCCTTTCCCCCCTTGCTTTGCAGCCTTCGCCCTCTCCCCCCCTTCCCTCCCCTCTCCTCTCCGCTGATCGTGCATTTGTGCGGGAGTGCGGGTTTCTCCCGGGGGCCGGCCGGGGGGCTCTTTTATTGGGGTGGGGAGGGGGGTGGCACTGGAGGGGAAGCGGCTGCTGGCGTCTTGTGCAGAATCAATCGAGAGGTCCGTCTCCGGCTAAAGGTTGCGGCTGGGCTTGTCGGCCCCGGAGCCGGGGAGGGCGAGGCGGGGAGCGGCCGAGGAGGGCACAAGGGCTGGGGGACCCACACACACGGAGCCGGGGCTGCCGCTGCGGGGGAGGCAGGGGGCAGATCGTGGCATGCGAGGTCCCTGCAGAGCAAGGGAGGCGGCGGCGGCGGCAGCAGCGGGAGGCAGCATAGGGGCTGCTCCTGGCCGCAATAAAATGAAGGGTCAGGCGAGCCAGGCTAGACTCAGGCTTCGCTACTGCTGCCCCAGCCTTGAGAAGCAGAGCTCGGGACTAAAGTGCATCGCAGCCCTCCTAGCCTGCAGGCTACGCATTGACACCGAGCTCACGCTCCCCCGGCTCCTTTTCTGCCCGCTCCCCCGGCTCCTTTTCTGCCCCCTCCCCCATTTTTTCCTCTTTGCAAAACAGTTAACTTTTCTTCCTCTCTCCTTCCATTAAGCGATCGGATGCTATCGAGCGAGGCAGAGGGGGAAAGAAACCCTATAAATATCGTGCCCCGGCGTGGCGTTAGGGTCGGTCTAAGGAGGGCGGGGGGGGGGGTAGATTTAGGGGTCATTTTGCTGTCTCCAGCACATATGTTCAGTGCCTGTCTGCAGCCCCTCCTCGCTGTGCCCCAGGGTTCAGTGTCTGGTGAGAGCTGAACTGCTTATGTGTCAAAGCCATGGTCGGTCACCTGAAGTTCACCAGGGAGGGGGAGGGTTAAGGTTGTGGTATATGGTGTGCAGTGTTTTTTCCGCCGCAGACAGAGTGCGATCGATTACCTCTCTCCATATATTTTTAGCTATCGGGGAAGGGGTTTGAGGCACCGCTTCCCCTCCTAGCCCTTTACCACCTCCCGGACACTGTCAACCTGGCACATTAGCCAACGCAGAGGTGGGGGAAGAAATGGCACTTGCAGCTCCACAAATATTTCTCTCTCCCTTTCTTTCCGCTGGAGCCGACTCACAGGGCTTGGGGTTGTGTGTGTGTGTGTGTTTATTTGCCCCTGTACAGTCCTTTCACCGTCTGCCCGCTAGAGGATCTGAGTCTGAAACACACACACAGAGAATTCCCCGTATAGAAATCTATCTAGTTCAGGAAGCTTGCACAAGTGAGTTCATGAAAGTGCAGTGATCTGTGTTTGCACCACTGCTGCTTTCCTCCAGTTCACTGATCTCTAATAAGGGAAAGGAGAGGAGGGGGGGCTAATCTCTCCTTTGTATGTATGATTTGGGTGTTGGCATGAACATCAAACTTCCACAAAATAACAACTTTGAGAATAGTGGTTGAGAAAACAAGATTTTAATTTTAAACTTTTGTGTGTGGGGGGGAGGGGGGACGGATGGCTGGTGAGGGCAGAAAATTCTTCTGGATTGACAGAATTTGGAAATTGAGTTCTGTGTGTGCAGATAAGATAGCTTTGCAGGCAGCTGCAGACTGCCCTGCTGGTGACCTTGACCCTGACCTGGTGCGACTACCCTCTGTTTCTTTAGGGCTGAGATGAAATTCAGTCTCCATTTTAGTTCACTTGGGTTGTGCCTCTCCTGCACAGACCGCTGCTAACTATGCTCAGTTTTATGTACTGGCTTTTCCTTACCCCTCAAGTTGCATGCTGTTACCCGCTCACCCCCAGACTCCCTGCTCTAGTAAAGTAACATTTGCTGAACTGAGGAGCAGTTGCCTTTGTTGAAGTACTGTGCAAAGCTAGGTGTTTAAACTCAGGGCCTAATTTGCAGAGTTTTTACACTAATTTTTGAGCTAAGTAGTGGGTTTTTTTCCTGATGTGTGCTTATGCACTAAATTTTTCTAAACTAATGTCAGTTTTGCTTGGTGGGATTTATATTTTTATAGACAAATTGCACTGGGATTAAAAGATGTTCTTGGAAAATAATGTATTAGGTAATTCAGTAAGAATTGTTCAAATGCTGTTATGCATTCAAAGGGTCCTACAGAGTTAGAAAATGTCTTGGGAGTCCATTGCAATTAGTGTGCAAATGCTATAAATAGTGACTTTTGTGACATTTTAGTGTTAACATGTACTAAATGTAAAATATATTTTGATTTTAAGGTTCAAATTGATTTTAGCAATATGTTTCCTAGATAAACAGTATTTACATACTTCATTCAAGAAGATCCCCAAATCTGAAACTGCAGTAGGAGAATGTTAAGGTTGCATAGTTAAGCACTAAAGTCTGGAAATGAAATAGTTAAGAATGTACTTGCAACCTTAACTCTTCCATCCATTATGCATTTACATTATGATAAAGTCTTTATTTACATAATAACTTGCTAATTCTTAAATGCAATATAATATGCATATGTTGTGTATCTAAGGTTGCTATGTATGACATATGGGCCAAACAGAGTGTATTAAAGTGAATTATATGGAAAATACACAGTAAAACATTGTTACACAGCATACTACAGGTTAACTATAACAGAGAATATAGTGAAAATTTGCTGACATACCTTGTATACTTAAAGGTGTAACTTTTCTCATATAAATAGTCCTGTTGACTTTAATAGGATTTCATATAGGACTAGTCTTGTCCATAAATTGAAGCACATATGTAAGTACTGTATTTTCAGGACCTACGCCCTAGTTATTTCTTAGTTAACAGTCTTATTCCTTGAATTGCGTTTAAGGAAGTCTGTATTGTCCATCAAAAAGAAATTGCAGCAGAATAATACATGGTTACTGAATAATGCCACAATTCTGTACTTACAGAAACTGACGACAGTTGAAACCACTTACATGTGTAAAGTTACAAGTATTTGCAAGATTGGGGCCTCAATTATTAAAACACATGCCTCGGAGAGAAAGTGTATAAAAAGTTTATCAAAGTTATACTGGACCATTACAACAATTAAAATAGTGTAAATATAGGAGAATGAAAACAATTGCAAGATGGTAGCCGTATGTTTCTAAGGTTGTAGAATAAAAAGTATATTATGTTGTTTTGAGAAACAGTATTGCCTATTTTTGGTGGCTTTTTTTTTTATGAACAAGAAATTCCATAATTAAAGTTTTTAGCTAGACATGGCCAGAATGCCTACCCTTCCCCACCTTACAAAATACAGTGAATGCTTCTTTCCTACTTTTAAAGGTGCAAATTAATAAGGCTAAGGTTTAACAAATTGCTGTGGAGCCCGTGGCTCAGTCGCTACCCATCCTCACTAAATTTTTCACAGCCATGTGTAGCATAGTCTTTCTTAATTTACAAACCTAGTTATATTACCTTTATTAAAAACTTGCCATGCATGTGGAGAGTGTGGTTTTCAAATGCTCATAACTCCCATAAATCAATCAGTTTCAACTGGAACACTCAAAGGCTGTCTCCTCAATGAGGGATATTTCCATAGCATAGCTACTTCAGTGCTTAGAGATAATTAAAAGAAAAAGTTGTAGGTGTGTGTTTTAAAATGGAGAAAATATTTTCTTGTTTACTTCCTCCCCTCATTTTGAATTGTTTTTTCTTGGATTTTCCAACAAAAATTCACGTTCTGGCAGAAAGTGGAAACATGCCTTACTGGAAACATGGCAGTCTGAAAAGTGAAAGTTTCAGAAAGTAGTGAGGCTTGAAACAGGTGATTAGAATGTCCACTTTCAAGTCACCTTTACTATAGCAGTCACTATTGCTTTGACTTTAATTCAGTTTCAAGGGCTTACAGGAAGTGCAAAATGCAAACTAGTAGACTGATATTATATAAGTTCAAACTAAATTTGTAAGACTGATCTGGACAATGTCCTCCTAAATGTTAAATGGCTATTGTCTGAGGAATGTATTTAATCAAGTACAAACTTCAATATAACTCTTTGTTGAATCTATTTTGCCAATTAAGTAAATGTAATTGTGGCACTATATTGGTACAAACAGCATAGTTGAATTTTTAGGAGGAGCCTCATAACTGTTCAGTCATCATGCCTAGGATACAGTCCTGAACATTCCCTTATACGAAGGGTTCTCAGACTGGGGGTCCGGACCCCTCAGGGGGTCACGAGGTTATTACATGGGGTGGGGGGTCATGAGGTGTCAGCCTCCAGCATTTATAATGGTGTTAAGTGTTTTTAATTTATAAGGGGCGTCGCGCTCAGAGGCTTGCTATGTGAAAGGGGTCACCAGTACAATAGTTTGAGAACCACTGCCTTATACTATTCTGAAACTGAATTTCAACTGACTCATATTCTACACCTAATTTACCGCATGTTCCATTTAGCCTTGTTATCTCATTTTTTGTTGTAGTAATTTATTGACAAAGAGCGTAAAGAAAATGTTGCTAGATAAATTCAATATTATTTAAAGTTTCTTTCTTTTTTCTCTTTCTATTCTTTGTTTGTTTGGGGATTTGATAGTTTGAGACTACAGTAGGCATTATGGATGGGACTTTCAAAAGGCTCCCCATACGTCACAACAGTCTTTTGCCTTCGTGCAGGAATCTAGAGCTGCCAGTGAAAAGGACTTTTATCAGCAACAGGAGTCTCTCTCTTTTAATAGTATTTATTACCTTACTAGCAGACATCACATGTACATGGAGAAGCTTTTAACATAGTTTCTATTTATTATTTTTAACCTCTTGCCACGGCGGGGGTCATGGTATAGCTCATTGCTGACAAGAGAATACATGTAGGGAAAATTATTATTCTTAGTGAATTTGGGTTAATAATTTCATTGCTATCATCGTAGTTAACCTTGTGGTATTGTAGTGCATCTTTTACCTAAAGAGCAATGTGAGATGCATACAGTGTTGTCTGCATTGCTCCACCTAAAAAAAACATTGATCTTGTTTGGTCCCTCCCATTGTTTTCCTTGAGGAAGAAAGATCACATAAATAAAGTATGCCCAAATAAATTAGATACCTACTTCAAACCACAAAAAGAAAAAGAATCAACCTCTTATGATTGTATTTTTAAAAATAATTTCTCAGCATTACACTGGGACACTTGTCAAAAGTCAGACAATGGTAGTACGTGTCTTAGTGTTGTGCGATAGCACAAAACATTAATAAATCATGTTGCCAGAGCATAAATTAGACTGCCCAAGAGCCAGCTTTGGAGCTCACTGAGCCATGTACAATTTTAGGATCTTTTGAATGAAATTTGGGACAGGGTGGGGATGCAAATTAGCGTAAAGTACAAATGCAACTTTTTACAGCCCCAACAGAAGGAACCACTGTGGTGGAGTGGTGTGGAGGGTTGGGGTATGGAGACATCAGAACAGAATGCATTCTTTTAAATATATGAGAAAATTAATTTAACCTCACCTTTTGCAGAAGAGTGATTTTCTTCTTTCTTTTTCATATGTAAGAAGGTAGGGATGGAGGGAATTAAGGAAATAAATAAAACCGAACAGCCCAAGAGGAGCTGGTCTGTTCAGAATGAAGTATTAGTAATTTCCTATAATTTAATCAGACCAGATCCCAGAACAAGATAATGAGAGCTTGACCTACAAAAGAGAACTTTTTGGAAGTTAAAAGGTTTTTTAGCATGACGTTTCATAAGCCATGTGATTTGTCATGAAGCACCATATATGAGACTATTTTTGTTTTACCCCTATTGAAAGAAATCAAGATCTAGACATCAGTTCAGATGTCTATGAAGAGGTAGTTTGGCTTACTCCTAGAATCCCTTCACAGTTATATTTTAGTTAAGCTACTGCACAGTCATACTTGAGTGTATTTTGTAAATAATGATGTTTCTGTTGTAATGGGAATTTTCTGTTGTTTAGTTTGCTAGGTGTAGTACTGTAATGAATACCATTTAGGTATTAGTGTAAAAAACACTTCATGGTGTAAGGAGGCTGAAAGATCTACTGATATATTTTATAAGAAAATGTTTGCAAAAGCCTAGACTTCAAAGTAGCTAACAGTACATGATGAACTCCAGTTTGAGGGTTTTCTCTTTTATTTTTTTCTCCTACAAGCAAGTCTTGTATTTTCATGCTAAGTTTGTAAATTACATTTTTATGGCATGAAAGTAAAGTACATGTCTAGATGCTGAAGCAAAAAGTCCCAGGTAGGTGAATATTATCATTCCCTAAAGCCTACTTTTAGAGGGAATTTCTTCCACTAGAAAATAGTTTCGAAATTAAAATAATAAAACTTAGGCTTGATTCTGATCTTAGATACATGGGTACATGTTGCTGAGTATCTTGTAAAATCAGCTACTGGATCTACACACATACATTGCAGTGTAGCTGATTTTACAAAATGTTCAGTGATACACAGCCAGAGATCTGTGATAAGAATATGTCCTTTAGGAGCTTTCTTTTCACAGATTGACTGAGGGGCATAGTTAAATGCAGTAAGTGTTATGCTCCCAAGAGGCAGTTTTTCTTTTTCAGATGTATCTGTGTCAGCATGAACAGTCTGACTTCCTCTTGGGTCAAGACACTAAAGTTTTTTGGGTGCTTAATTCCAATCTCAGTCAACTCAGAGGTGCAGTCCTGGCCCTTAAAGTTATTCCTATCCTACAGAGGATTTCCTGCTGTGCGTACAATATTTAGAATAGAATACAAGATTTGATTGAATAATAGACTCCCTGGTTAAAATAAACAAAATACCCACTCCTTTTCTGCAGGACAGGTTGAATTTTAATACTCCAGACTGAGAAACAAAGAAGAGGAAAAAGCAGACTTCATGAAGCAGGGCCTTTTCTCCTTTTGTTCCAGCACTTTGGCAGCACAAATGGAATGGGGGAGTGGGTAGAACTGATGAAGACTAACTTATGTAGCAGGCAAAAGCACAAGAAGAGAAGTTAGGTGTTAGGACAAACTGTTTACAAGACCTGTCAGGAAACCAAATTCTCTTTTCCTTTGCTCCCTCCGTCCCTGTCCCAAGTGCAGAAAAAGAGTAAGAATCAGTCACTAGTTGCCAGGTCTGCCTTTGAAATAGTGGCCTAGATGTGAAATGTTCTGCCTGTAATTCAAAAGCCAGACAAAACACTGGAACTTGCACATAGGCTCCCATTCCCTATATCTGAAGCAGGGGAGCAAATTCAAGGTCAAGGAAGGAGCTGGGAGAGGGATCTTCACACTTGTCAGTCAGGAGGCCTGGGATGGAGACACCTGTAGGGAGCAGGAGCCGGGTGAAGGGAAGCCTCAGCTGAGTAGGGCCCTAGCCCTGGAGGAAGGGGTATAAGGATGGCAAAGCCCTGGAGACAAAGGCTAGACAAGACTTTGAGACTGGGCTGCTTTGAGCTGTTCTGAATCTATGTTTCTGCGTTAACAAAGAAAAGCCCAGATCAAAGGAACTGGAGCAGTGCACCAGTGCAGTTGTTTGGGTCACTATTTCACTCTTCTTGCTGGTGGATCAGCCTGCCAACTTACAAGAACATTTACCGCTTACTGTAGAACTTCAGAGTTACAAACACTTTGGGAATGGAGGTTGTTTGTAACTCTGAAATGTTTGTAATGCTGAACAAAATGTTATGGTTGTTCTTAAAAGTTTACAACTGAACAGTGACTTAATACAGCTTTGAAACTTTATTATGCAGAAGAAAAATGCTGCTTTTAACCATCTTAATTTAAATGAAACAAGCACAGAAACAGTTTCCTTACCTTGTCAAATCCTTTTTTTAAAATTTCCCTTTATTTTTTTTAGTAACTTACATTTAACACAGTACTGTACTGTATTTGCTTTTTCTTTTTTGGGGGGGTCTCTGCTGCTGCCTGATTGTGCACCTCCTATTCCAAATTAGGTATGTGGTTGACCGATCAGTTCTTAACTCTGAGGTTCTACTGTACTACACGTTCTACTTGTAATGTAACTTCTTCTACCCTGGCATTTCTCATATTCTGGGTCCCTTACCAGACACCAGTGTAAGATAGAGCAACCTTACGGCTGTTCTAATTTATACTCTGCTTCCCATGGGCCCAGAACCAGTGCATTCTAAGCATACTCTGATTCATCCCTTTTTCTGGGAACTGACGTAGAACCCTTTTGCCACTTCTACACTGAGAAGGGAAACCCTCTG
Source organism: Lepidochelys olivacea (assembly GCF_965140295.1). NCBI lineage: Eukaryota > Metazoa > Chordata > Testudines > Cheloniidae > Lepidochelys > Lepidochelys olivacea. Next base: position 61,312,940 of record NC_140414.1, on the reverse strand, counting down.
CACAGGGGCTATTCTGAGGGGGCATCTTCTGTCCACTTTTAATGTCCCTTTAAACTGGTGTAAAAGGGCCTTTGCAAAAAGTGTGAATCAGACTCTTGAAATCATCGTATTTGAAGGCAGTTTAGCGGCCTGTATGAAATGAGTTGATAAACTCAGTAGCGTTCCTAAAGGAGAAGTGTGCATATATATTTTTTAAAAGATCACACTTGGTGCACTTGTTGACTGTATCAGCAGAGAAGCCAAAGACTGGGCATGAAGAGGAAACTTCCCTCGCTCCTTGATGTGGTTCCCTCCAGGTCAGAGTTTAGATGCGTTGTTAGGGCAGGATGAAGAAATGCATTGCTGTTGTTTATGCAGTACCTGTTCTGTGGGTAATTACAAGACTTTATTTTCCTGTATCAGCAAGTTGGGATGAAATCTAGATTCTCTTTAAAATAAAACAAGGTTTGAGAAAAGAACGTCTTTTATTCAGTCCTAGAATGTTGATTATACGACCTCTGAACTCTGTCAAGGGTCGAAAGCTGGGGCAGTGTCTTAAACAGCATGTCGAAGAGTGAGCAATGCCTATTTCACATGGAGAGGACTGCTTCACTGTTTTAGCCTATAACTATGGGTAGCTTCCTAATCCTCTCTTGTTTGGCTCTGCTTGTTAACCCCAGCAATCCTCTCAGGGGCACAGAAAGCAGCTGTCTTTGGTAGAAAACACAGCACGACAAAAAAAACTCTTCTTGAAATTTCCCATAGATACGTACCAGAATGCCTTCACTGTGTGGGAAAAATTAAAAACACAAAGAACATAATTTACCATGTTCTAATCTGACTTTAGGAAACAGCAAAGTCAAATTACAGTGAGCTAGATTTCTGTGACATTTATAGCATATAGGATTAATTTCACCATCAAGAGGCAGGAACAGCACAACCTGAAACCATTGTCTCTGAACCCATGGGAATGCTACCAGACTTAAAGTACCATGAGTGAGCAGGAGAGAGAACAAAAGTAAATATTTTAAATAGTAAATCAGCTTCATATTATTTACGAGAGATATAGCAGTAGAAATTAAATTAGCAAAATGAAACACAAACCAATTAAAAACAAACATCTCTGTTAGAGCTGCCATGCTGTCTTGATGTCACCTGTTATGCTTGAGTATTGCAGTGCATATGGTATATGAGATCACCTTTTACTTTGTGACCCCTTGATAGAGGACGTGAGCACAATAAGGATAATTAAGGCCACTGTAGCAGCTTGAGCTTGTTTTGTTTATCTCAGCCTAAATACTATGGTAACAAGGTTTTTTAATTGATTTCCTTGGTTGTTTTATTAGACTGATCACTTGAATTACCATTACAAAGCTAGTTTCTAGCAATAACTCCAAATACTACAGTAGCACTAGTAAGATTTAGTGTTTTGAACCATTACTGTAGAAAACTGGTGTTTTTTTATAAAAAGGAAACTATTAATTACAACATACGCTCTATAGCTACTTTTTAAACTTTAAATATTTGAATAATATAATTCCACTGAATTCAAATTAACTTTATTTTTAAATTACAACTTAAAACTAACAGCATTGTCATCTAGGGGCCAGATTCACAGGCTCACTCTGCTCCTTTTGCATTGCTAAGATGATGTAACAGCAGTGGAAGCTGTTTGTGCGTTCCTAGCTGGGGATGGTATTGGGGAGTTCCCAGAGGGTCGAGAGCCACCGTAACTGTCTTTTATTTTTCTATCCTTCTACAGCCCAGTGTGGGGGGTGTGTCAGGGATGGAAAGGATAGAGAGGAGGGTGTGGTTGGAGCACTCAGCATTCCAGCTATCCGCAGCTAGACAGTCGTGCCAGCTGACCTAGGTTAGAGAAGTCCGTGAGCCTAAACAGAATATAAAGTGATACCTCTGTTTTGGGAGCTTTCTGGGTCAGGCACAATGCCAACTAAGATGAACTTTAAGGTTCATCTGGACAGCTCACAGGACAAGGGGGCTTTAGATTTCAGGGGTTCTTGTTTTTCCTTTGGATCAACTAGGAACTTCTGTTGAGAGGCTACCCTTGGCCATTAGGCTAATGCGTTGCAGGCTTCTTTTCTTTGCCCCCAGCTTAATCTTTGGTTGATATTGATACTGACAAGAACCTCTCTGAATACAGTGGGGGTAAGGAGAAATCTGCTTTCCAGTTTTCCTCTTCTGCCTCTCCTAAAAGAGTTAGCGTATAATAACCACTTGCTTCATTCCTGCAACTGATTATAAATCTTGTTCTGTTTCCATCTCTGGCCAATGTTCATATCATCTTTTCTAGACCAGATGGAGAGGACCTGGCATGTGATATTGACCAGTCTTTCCCTACAGATAAGGAAGCTGCAGCATCATCCATTTCTCCTCTTGATAATATCATTTCGTCATCAGTGTCATTTCCTGATGACTACAACCTGTTTCAGGAATTGATAGCTCAAATGAGAGATTATTTGGAACTTGACTCTACTATGGTTCAGGAGAAGACACATTGTTTCTTTAATGTCTTGGAGACTAAGGAAAAGGTGACAATTACTCTTCCCATTAATGAAGGCATGTAAAACCCTGCTTGGAATATCTGGTTGACTCTGGCATCTGTGCTCATCAAGAAGAGCGATCACTTATATCAGGTCCTTCTTTAGCTTTCTTCACTCACCCATCCATCTTGAAGGGCTGTAAAGTACTATGTCATCTGAGAAAGAGGCTCAAAAGAATGACTTCTTAGTACGAAGATATACTCCTCACTTACTCTGGGAATTCAAGTTGTTCATTATCAGCCCATCACGGCTAGATACCAGTACTTATGGATCTGGATGTTTCTCTTCGTGACCATCTCTTTGAGAGGCAGGGGTAAGTAGTGAAGGGCATTGATCTAACAGGGTCAAATGGTTTCTAGACTTGTTTGATGAACATTTTACAATGTTTTTGAAACCTCCTCAAGTGCGTTTGCTCAGGTGTCACTCTTCAAAGATCTCTCTGGCTTAAATCATCTAGTCTTTCAGCTGGAGCGAGGCCAAGGTAGAAGTTCTCCCCTTAAAAGGAGAGGGTCTTCTCCGTTCTAAAACAGATGATTTTTTTTGAAAGATAAAAGAAACCAGGTATATTGCCATATCTCTGGGACTGATTCATTATATTTAGAAGCAGAAGAGCATTATTGCATCTTCTTTCAGATTCCAGAGTCAGTACGGACACTTTCCAAGAGTTCTAGATTCACCAGCAACTAAGGAGATAGGGTAGAGGGAAATTCATTTCAGAGATGAAGTTCTTTTTCAGCTTTCAGGTCATCTTCTGCATCTGCCCAGCCACTAATTTGACAATTCATCCTGAAGCCTAGATCTGTCTTCCACTTGTAGGCTGGGACCATATCTTTGTCTCATTTGTGCAACATCTAGCACAATGGAGTCCTGATCTTCAGGTGTCACTACATTACACCATTGGAATTGTACTGTTCTTTAGACTCCCACAAGTCGGAATATGCAGCGTTCCCCCTAGAAAAGAAACCAGTGACTATAGTTCTTTGAGAGTGTTGCCTCAGAGTTCTATGCTCACGTAGGACTTTGGGATGTAGTACAAGGAACTGAGATGGCAGGGGACTGCATGGCTCTTTTATATATCATTGGCTGCACAATGGGGCACTGATGCAGAACCAATAGGCACTGCTTTTCTGGAAGATTCTTGTAGCCCACTGGTGCTAGGGGCAGGAAAGGTGCTGATCACAAAAATTTAAATATGCATAGACAACATTTTCAAAGAGTACTTGTGAGTAATCTTTATTTTCTTTTATTTTTATTTTCTACAGCTTTGTTTTTAGAATCCTTTTTTAATAAGCCAACTGTAATTCCATTTAGCTCAATTAAGGATCTGGTAATTTAAACAGTTGTGTTGGCAATGCACACATCATCTTGTAACAGGTATTGGTAATGTAAGGATGAAAACATTTACACAAGAAGAATAAAAGTCAAGGAGGCATATAATTGACCAATTTATCAATCTTAGCAGACAATTTTTTCTGATAGCATTGTGGCAGCTATGGTAAATTTACTTCTGATTGCTTAAGGGGACAGATCCTATATAGTGGGTACAACACATAACAGCAGCCCCTTCAAATGAATGGGTAAAGGAGCAGGTAATCAGCCTGTGCAACTTTGGTTCCTAGATTGGCCTTTTGGCTAATGGTGTGTCCATAGGTGCTGGAACTAGGGGTGCTGGGGGTGCAGAAGCACCCTGTGGTTTGAAGTGATTTCCATCATGTACAGGGTTTACAGTTTCAATGGCTTTCTTCACCTCCACTATACAAATTGTTCCAGCATGGCTGGGTGTGTCCTGTGAGGAAAATTTAAAATGATCCTGCTCTGCTCAGTTAATAACTCCAGTACTTTACTGCCTTTTCCAATAGTCTTTAAACCAATTTCAGGCTTTCAGATGGCTGTCAGAATTATTGTGATCATTGAAGTGCCTTTGGTAGACCTTGATAATAAGTTGCAGTTATGATCAGAGAACTCTTAGCTTCATTGCAAATTGTGTGTGTGCAACAAGGCATGCTTATATACTTTTCTTACTTTTAGTCAGTCCTTTGTGCTGAACTGATGCTCAAACTTCCTCTTGTCCACCTCTTTTTCAGCTGGAAGGGTGACTGAAATCTAGACTCATAGACTCAAAGATATTAAGGTCAGAAGGGACCATTACGATCATCTAGTCTGACCTCCTGCACAATGCAGAATCTCATCCACCCACTCCTGCAATAAACCTCTCACCTATGTCTGAGCTAGTTGTCTTGATGACCCTGGCAGGTTTAAATGACTGGCTGCACTCAAATAAGTTGCATGCATCGAGGTGCATTGAAGTTTTAATAATCTATAGCCTAAACAAATCACTTAGTCTTGGCTGCTCTAAATTGCCCAGTATGTAGAAGTATGCTTATGCCTACTTTTGGCTGTAGGACCTGAAGGTGTGGCGGGGATTGCAATACATTTCAGGTGAAGGAAGTTGCACTTTGTTTCAGGAAGCAGTCAAAACAGCTATTGGTGCATCCATTTATGGCAGTGGCAGGCCCCGTACAGGCTCTAATTTAGATGAGTCGGACACAATTGAAGGCCCTGAGAGAATAGGCAGGAGGCTCTGGGGAGTAAGAATTTGGTGAAATCAATAGTAGGAATATAGATATTGTGCAAAACAGATTGGACCAACAGTTTTTATCTGATGTGGCTATCCAGTTAAATCAGGATTAGAAGGTAAGATGTTCTTGCCTTTTTTTTTTTTTTAACAGTAAGAACTTAAAAGACACATTTTGCGTAAATAGCACGTACACTAAGCACCCCTCTCCAGTCTCTTCTCAGATGCTCCTTTTCTCGTGAATGGCCACTCCATAAAAACTAAGCTGCATAGGAACTCTCCCTCTCCTTTTGGTGCTTGACAGGAGGGAAGAATATAGTAACCTTAAGATAGATGCCATGATCTATCTTGTTGGCAGATACATCCTCCAAAACACGTGTTAGGCTTGGGGAGTGAGCATGACAACTCCACAGCACCATTTACAAAAATGGCTTACAGATTTTTTTTTTTTATAATCAGGAGGGAAATGTTGCTGGTATTACTTGAGCTGTTCAAGGCAGGGGCCTACCTGTAACCATTCATTCCTCTCCAAAAATGTGGATGATCTATTTTCTGAGCCCTCTGACTCAGATTGCTATATTTAAGTCTTATCTGGTCTCATGATCATTCCTCCTTTAAATCTCTGAGCCCCCTCCCTCCAATGCATTGCCCTTCAGGGGATAAAAGAAATCCCAAAGAACAAAGATCATTGTTCCACCCCTTTACCCTCACATACCCTAAGCATGTGGTGTGATTCTCCCCATTGCCTCAAATAGAGGTATTCCCCTAACTAGATTTCACATTTCACAAGCCTTAGACAAAACTGCATGTTGATGGGTGAAACCATTATGCTGCTTTGCTGGTCGACACTATGGTGATACCTTCACTTGACCCTATTTTCCTCATTTGCTGTGTCTAGGGAGGACAAAACACTGATAGCACCATGGGCTCTTGTCTGAACAAATTTGTGGTTGTGACTTGTCTTTAGACTAGGGTCTCTGAGGCCATTCCTTAGAATCTGGCCATTGTGCAAGGTTCTGATCCATTTGAAAGTGGGCTGCCAGGTAACTGAGTCTGCCGATTGGCAGACTCAGGTATCTGCAGATAGCCAGGATTCAGCCCTCCTGTGTTTCTGCTCAAAATGCACCAATCTGGACTGTGGTTCTGTGACTAATGTGAAACTTTTCAATGTGAACTTCATTAATGAGAAGCAAAGTTCTTTCAGTATCCACAGGGCCAAATTCTTGTTCAAGAATGTCCCAAAACCATTGCAGGTCCCTCAGGAGCAAGCAGGAAGGATCATTCACTTGGCCATCACTTAAAACAATTTGACTCAGAACAGACACTGCGAGGATCTTGTATAGGCTGCAGATGTCAAGGTCATATATCTAGGGATCCTTCTGGATACAGAGCCAGCTTTTCCAGACAGCTATCTAGACTGGTGTATGGGTTAATACCCGTATTGATATGCTGTATGGGAAAGCTTAAATTGGTCTTTCCCAGACAACTTCTGTTAGCAGCAAGACTCCAGTTTCTCTTCCTTCCCCAAATGGAAACAGATGACAAGGCTTCCTTGTGTGCTAGAGATGGCAGAACTGTTGAGATGACAGCTGACCTTATTTGCATTTCAGGAAAGCCAGTATCTCTGCCAACCCTGGGATCTGACACTTCCTGATTGGAACAACTTGTCATTGTAGAAAGACATTCAGAAGATGTCAAAGCAAAACGCTTCCCAAAAAAGTAAACAATCTGTTGTGTAACTCAGGAGAATCTTATCGAATTTAAAAGTTCTCTTTTCCTGGTAGCCAAAGGAAGGCGAAGTTTTCAGTGGTCCACCTGTGAGCCCTGGTGTGTAAATGTACCCACCATTTTAAGTGTACAGTGAGGAATGTGGTGCATTGCCACTTGAGTATGGAGAGACCATAAGGAGAGAATCCATGTCCTCAAGTACAATCACCTTCTAGACAACTTCATGGACCAAATGGACTATGAAATCACTCTGCTGACTGCAGGTTCAGTGGGAGGTATAGAAGTAGTAATTGAGCTCCCTCCCATTTAGTCAGCTTCATAGGGCTTCATCAAAATCTCTAATTGACAGCTTTGCTGATTTAAGGGGACTCAGAGAAAACCCAGGCCTTTGGTAAAGGGCTTCCCGGTCTTTAGTCTCAGGTTTGAAAAAGGTCTAAGTGGTTTATGCCAGCAAAGGTATTTGGATCTCAGTCACAGTTTATCTCTTTCTTCATATAAACAAGGTGAACTCTCTTGATCTATTAATGTACAGACAGGGCAGCTCGTTCCTTTAAAGGTAAGTCAGTGAGGTCGCCATTTGGTGGTAAGGTTATGAAAGTTGTGTCCAAATATCTGTTATGGGATGTTACTTCATAGGGAATTAGTTATCTTTCAGCAAAGTTGCTACTGTAGTTTACTCATTCCCCATTAAACCTAAAAGCATTAGATACTATGAGATATGTTGTGGGAGGAGTGGAATATTTTGTTGCATTTTAGGTCTTTGAACTACTCCTCTGTGTAGTTGGTTAAAAGAAAAGGAGTACTTGTGGCACCTTAGAGACTAACCAATTTATTAGAGCATAAGCTTTCGTGAGCTACAGCTCACTTCCTCAGATCATCTTGCATCTGAGGAAGTGAGCTGTAGCTCACGAAAGCTTATGCTCTAATAAATTGGTTAGTCTCTAAGGTGCTACAAGTACTCCTTTTCTTTTTGCGAATACAGACTAACACGGCTGTTACTCTGAAACCTGTGTAGTTGGTTGACATCAAAGGGAGGTTTATTTCCTTTTGACTCTCTCAAAAGGAGATAAGGGCTTTTTCTCATTTTATAAACATCTGCTATCATTGTCCACTCTATCAGGTGGATAGTGGTCCAAGCAGGTATTGATAGCACTTTTTGTAGCCTGCTCTTGTATGACATGCTACGGCCTACAAGGTGGTCTCCTTTGAAAATATTCTTATGGCATCTGACTAATCTCAGAGTGTTATGGTTAAAAAAGTTCTCTCATAGATTATTCAACCTAGTGATTTCTTTTGAGGTTTATAATGACAATTTGAACAAAGAATGGTAATAGAGCTGCTGTCTTGCCTTAAAATTGTGATTTTTCTTTTTCCTTTGGGAAAATCGTTATTTTAGAAGACATGGTGATGAAATATAGAATCACTCCCAGGGCTTTTCTCTCTAGCTAATTGTGTTTATATTTGCACATATTCTAAATATGAGGGAGAAAGACAGAATGTAGGAGCAGTTGTTTTCTGTTTTTTTCCTGTTATAGCTGTGCTACTCTCTAGGTCAGTCTACAATGGAGACGCTTGGTGTTGACCCCATTGGTTCGGGCACCAGCCACATTGATAAACCATTTTGTGATGAGGCCAAGAGTTGAATGGTCCTTAGATGAATCATCAGTGAACCAAAAGTTCCACTGAGAGAAGAGACAGACTTCCTGTGCTTCTTATCTATTATAGGTCACCAGCATCATGAGGGAACTATGGGGGATGGTGTGCACTCCAGCATCCATGTGCTGTTTATGCAACTGTGTCTTTTCAGTTTTAGTTGGTGCTGTGAATGTAGTACAGAAGCTATGGCAGGCCTTTATTAAAATCATGATTTTTCTTCAGCATCCCTGTGGGAAAATCGGCATTCTACTACTCTGAATGTATAGTCTATTCCGAGACTGCTGTAAATGCCGTTCTGTGGAGGGGAGTTTCTGGAACTTCAGTGGGAACGTATCCCCCACTGCATAGCAGTCCCTGCAAGATTGGTACAGTCCAGTCAGTGCAGAAAACCATAAAAGTTCCTCAACCCCCAAAACTGCCTAATAGCTTTTATTATTCTAACTGGTTAAAAGGCAGCCTTTTTCAGCATTTCAAATAATAAAAAGTTAGTCGGCAGGTTTTTGGGCTGGGTTGGACAACTTTTATGGGATTCTGTAAAATTAACTTCCCAGGTATTTTTTATCATATGGTTGCACAGCTACTATTCTTTAGACGTAGGGTTGCTGACTTTCTATCACATCTTGGTGTGAAACTAACAAAGATTCATGTGGAGTTGGCAGCCAGAGGCACACAGACGAAAGTGACGCAGAATTAGCATGTGATCTTTGGGGGAGGGAAGGGTTTCAGAGTTAAAAATAATGTATTTGAAGGTAAGTTATTTACATGGTACAGATATGTACTGTATTAGGAAAGCTGACAGAGCCATTATTTTCCCATTATTTTCTTCCATATATTTCCAGTAGGGTTGCCAGGTGTCCGGTTTTGACTGTAACACGCAGTTGAAAAGGGACCCTGGTGGCTCCAGTCAGCACTGCTGACTGGGCCGTTAAAAGTCCAGTTGGCAAGGCTGGCAGGCTCCCTACCTGGCTCCGCACAGCTACCAGGAAGGGTGACATTTCCCTGCAAGGGCGGCCAGGGAGGCTCCGCGTGATGCCCCCACCCTGAGCGCCGGTTCTGCAGCTCCCATTGGCCAGGACCTCTGCATTTCTGGCCCCAGCCGGAGCCCGCACCCCAACCCTTTGCCCCAGCCCAGTGAAAATGAGTGAGCAAGTGAGGGTGGGTGAGAGCGAGTGACAGAGGGAGGGGCGATGGAGTGAGCAGGGATGGGGCCTCAGAGAAGGGGCAGGACAGGGCCTCGAGGCAGGGGTGGGGCAAGGGTGCTCAGAGTTCTGTGCGATTTGAAAGTTGGCAATACTAATTTTCAGGTTTGTATTAAATTCTGAGTTACAATTCCATTGTTGGTTGATATAGTACCCACTGAATGTGCTGTTCACAAGCACTGCTTTGAGTTCCTCTACACTAATTTCATGCTGGATCCCCTCCAATCTGGTTTCTGTCCTCTCCACTCCACTGACACTGTTCTGTCCAAGGTCTCCAGCGACTTTTTACTGGCTAAATTTCAAGTCCTCTGCTCCTTCATCCTCCTTGACCCCCTGGCTGCATTTGACACTGATTGACAATACCTGACTTCTCAAAATCTTGCCCTTCCATGACACCATATTCTCCTGATTCCACTTCTTTTCCTTTCCCACTCTCCTTAGTTTTCCTCCCAGATCAACTTCAAGCTGATAATCTGGAAGTCATTCAATGCCTCCTTTTTCCTAACTGTGTCTAGGTTTTCCCATTCTGCCTCTGTAACATTTTTGTGGTCTGATCATTTATTTCTATCCACACAGCTAAAGCTTGTTCAGGCTTTCTGTTTGGCCTGTGTTGTACTGCATCCTCCTCATCCCTGGACTCTCTGACATCTATATTACCCTACCTCTAGTTTATTCATCTCCCTTGCCTTTCACTCTCCTGTGTGGCAAGCATGTATTGTGTTGGTGCCAGAGAAACAATTCCAGCAGTTGATTTAGGCTGGATAAGTCCAAGGCATAATTGACTGGCGTTTTTTTAGTTTTCAGAAATGTCCTTTTTTAAAAAAAAATAATAATAAAATTGAAGCTTGTGTAATATCCACAGCAAATCAGCAAATTCTAATATACTGATACTTTTAAATAAAAAGGGAAAATACCCATAGGGTAGAATCATAAAATATAATTTCGTAAGAACATAAGAACGGACATAATGGGTCAGACCAAAGGTCCATCTAGCCCAGTACCCTGTCTTCCGACAGTGGCCAATGCCAGGTGCCCCAGAGGGAATGAACAGAACAGGTAATCATCAAGTGATCCATCCCCTGTCGCCCATTCCCAGCTTCTGGCAAACAGAGGCTAGGGACACCACCCCTTCCCATCCTGGCTAATAGCCATTGATACACCTATCCTCCATGAACTTATCTAGTTCTTTTTTGAACTCTCTCTATGAATTTACCTAGTCATTATTTCTGGTCATTAGGATTTGCCTTTGAATCTGATTTCCTCTCAAAGCAGAGTGTCACTATATTTTTTACAAGGTAAATAAGTTAGTAAAGAGGGTTTGGCACTTTTACTGTTGCACATATTTGGGGTTCTTCCGAAACATGCCTCATACTGAGCTAAATCAGTGGCAACAGCTGTCGAAGTATTTGGTTGGATTTTTAACACTGTTAGCAAGTTTAGGATGTACTTTGACTCATTTCTGTCCTCTAATCATAGAATATTAGGGTTGGAAGAGAACTCAGGAGGTCATCTAGTCCAATCCCCTGCTCAAAGCAGGACCAACACCAACTAAATTATCCCAGCCAAGGCTTTGTCAAGCCGTGCCTTAAAAACCTCTAAGGATGGAGATTCCACCACCTCCCTAGGTAACTCATTCCAGTGCTTCACCACCCTTCTAGTGAATTAGTTTTTCCTAATATCCAACTTAGACCTCCCACACTGCAACTTGAGACCATTGGTTCTTGTTCTGTCATCTGCCACCACTGAGAACAGCCTAGCTCCATCCTGTTTCGAACCCCCCTTCAGGTAGTTGAAGGCTGCTATCAAATCCCCCCTCACTCTTCTCTTCTGCAAACTAAATAACCCCAGTTCCCTCAGCGTCTCCTCGTAAGTCATGTGCCCCAGCCCCCTAATCATTTTCTTTGCCCTCCGCTGGACTCTTTCCAGTTTTTCCACATCCCTTCTGTAGTGGGGGGACCAAAACAGGACTCAGTACTCTAGGTGTGGCCTCACCAGTGTCGAATAGTCAAATAGGAATAATCACTTACCTTGATCTGTTTGCAATGCTCCTACTAATACAGCCCAATATGCCGTTGGCCTTCTTGGCAATGAGGGCACACTGTTGACTCTCATCCAGCTTCTTGTCCACTGTAATCCCCAGGTCCTTTTCTGCAGAACTGCTGCTTAGCCAGTCGGTCCCCAGCCTGTAGCGGTGCATGGGATTCTTCCGTCCTAAGTGCAGGACGCTGCATTTGTCCTTTTTGAACCTCATCAGATTTCTTTTGGCCAATACTGCAATTTGTCTAGATGTAATCCTGAGACATGCTGAGTACTTACAACTTCCACTGATGGTCAAATATTGACAAACAATTCAAGGACCAATCCTACAAATGCTCTATGTGTACAGAGCTCCCATGGGAGTAAGCAAAGAAGAGTCTTTACAGGATCAGCCCCATAATCCTTGACAAGAGAAACTTGAACAATTGTTGGATAATTTACATAGAAGTTAGTGAGATGCTCCAGCCAAATTCTGCTCCCACTGAAGTTACATTACATTTTCGGCCAAATTCTCATTAACTTATCCATTTGCAAAGTCCAGGCGATTTATACTCCCCAAGACTAGAACTTAATTTTCTAATTAAAAAAAATTCAATACCAACCCTTATGCTCATAAGTATCCCTGCAGTAACAATGTATAGCCTGTATATGATGGAAAAATTCAGTAAGGAAATATATTTTCCTTCCAAGTTTTCCAGGACTCCTCATAAGCAGTGAGTCAGATATAATTATGAGAAAATCTTGTGTCTTTTCAAATAGTGCTGTTCAAATTGTCCAACACAAACTCAAAATATAGCCAGAGTTTGTTGATAGGCTCCCTGTGGATGACACACAGTTCAAGCAGACCAGCTCCAACTGTCAAATGAACATCCTGGATTCTGGGGAGGGGATTATGATTTAATTTGAAACCATAGGAAAGTTGGTGGGTTCAGGTGTGTTTCTTTGAGTTTTCAGCTTTGCTCAAGCACAGGGGGGCATGAATCCATATGAACTAAACTCCTCCCCAACATGCACCTGCTCCCATGTGATACAAAACCATCAGGCTTCATACAGCTTCTTTAAAACCAAAACACTAATGTTTAAATGGAAGTTGGACTGTGTTCATGATAGGATTCGATGCCAGCTCTCAACATTAGCCTTAAAGTAAAGAGGACTTGATGCTGCAGGGAGGTACTGAGAAGTGGAGAACTAGAACAGTGCCAGCAGTTAGAAGAGATCCTGTTTCAGGGGACTAAGGAGCTGATGGGTAAAAAATCCAAGCTGGTGTTGGGGATAGAGATACTGGGGAAGAACTTTCTCTCTACTGTTGGAGGCAAGTTTGGGATCTGGGCTGGTGTTGGGGATAGAGATACTGGGGAAGAACTTTCTCTCCACTGTTGGAGGCAAGTTTGGGATCTGGAGGCAGCCACATTGCAGTAGTTAAAGTAGAGTGGAACAGGAGGAGGAACTCTCGCTTCATATATTTTCTATGGCAGGTTTTATTTAAATATCTGTTAGCTGAGGCTGCATGTGTGGATGAAATGTGCAATATAAGTGCTAGGTATTAATTATTACTTGTTCATCAGCTGCTATCTAAAGGTTTTTTTAACTTGTTGGAAATGAATAAGGAATCAGGGAATATACAGTATGTACCATAAAATCGTAATAGTAGTGTCCATATTTTTTTAAATCCTTTTGTTGACTTGCTGTAGTATGAGTCCTATGACTCTTTCATACTGTGGGACATTCAGTCTAAAAGCAAGATATGTGAGAAAGGTACGTGGCAAGAGGAGATAAGATAAATTTAATTTTAACATTGCTATTGTTCTTTGCAACATTCTGATTGGCCAGCTAGATGGACAAAAATCTTTAGTCACATCTATATCTCTCTGAATAACCATTGTGAAGAAGAGCAATCCAGGGTCACCACACTTTAAACACTGCCAGTCAGCTCTCCAGAGAGAGGCTAGATACGTTGGAATCACCTGTCAAGAAAAAATGTGGCTAACTGTATGAAAGAAACCGTTTTCATTTGATAAAACAAAATTCCATTTAGTATGTTCTTTGTTTTAACTTTTAGCGCTTCCTTAAGATTTTTTGTTAAAGCATGTCTCCACTGCAAGAAAATTTGTTGTATGTTACGTTTCCTCGCTAAATAGCTGGCAAGATCAATACATTAGCTTGCAGTTCAAGTGTTATTACTCCCAGCTATTCAGAAAAGAAACATCATGTATTACAGCAATAAATTTTCATTTTTTCAAAAATAGGGTGCAGTGCAGATTGGACTAAGATTAAAATAACTGTAGGCAACTACTATTAATATAAGTGATTCAACACCTGGTCTGCCTTTTGAAGACATCTCTGCACTAAGCTTACAGAGTTTTAGGTATCGTATATAGTATTTAGTGGGTCAAATACATCACTGCTTTTACACCACTGAAATTATAATGTGAGAAATTAGCAGACCATGTTGGTTTAAATAATAGCCATCTATAAATGATGCCCATGCTCTGGTCATGCAAATACCTTACTACAATTATACTGTTACACTGACTTAGCAAGTTTTTAGGGACTTACTGATAACAAGTCCATCAAGCTTTCATTTTTTATTCCACTATTTCCTTTTATTATTCCACTCTTTCATTCTTTTTTTCCTGAAAGCCACCTCTTCTGACTAGTCCAGATGCCAAATGAAAGCACTTGAGACAAATGTTTAGTAACTGTTCAAAATGCTCCAGCTTTAGGGCTCACCCTGATGCAATTGTCCCTAGCATTCATTAGAATCTTGTTGGGGTGAGACGAGAACTGGAGGTATTAAGAGAGCTTCACACACTTAGCATTAAGGACACATTAATATTTTGGAAATAAACTTGTGGTTCTTGGTATCCCACAGATGGTACTAGACAGGAGGAAGTGGAAGGTGAACTTAGTGAAGAAGAACACTGGTTTGGAAACTCTTCAGAGACCCCATCAGAAGCATCATATGGAGAAGTCCAGGAAAACTTTAAGTTATCTCTTGAGGATAGAATCCAGGCACAGTCCACTTCCCCGGATACTTCTCTGGGAAGTGCAACTCCTAGCAGCAACACGCTGGAGCTGGTAGCTATTGACAATGAGGCTTTAAGAGACACATTACAGAGCAAAGAACACCTTTCTCCTGATGTGTCGTCTTTGTGTGAAGATGAACCTCCTGGCCCAAATAAGCCACTGAGCAGTAACCTGAGAAGGCTTCTGGAGGCCGGTTCTCTCAAGCTGGACACTGCTGTTACAGTCAATGGCAAGGTCGAGTCCCCTGTAAATGTTTGTTCAAATCTCTCCTTTTCTCCACCTTCTCATCATGCCCAGCAGCTAAGTGTTCTTGCTAGAAAGCTTGCTGAGAAACAGGAACAAAATGATCAATACAATGCAAGTAATCGGTTTATATGGAATCAAGGTAAATGGTTGCCAAACTCAGCCACTACCTGTGGTTTGTCCCCAGATTCAGCTATCCTGAAATTGAAAGCCGCAGCCAACGCAGTTCTTCAGGACCAATCGCTTTCAAGGACTGAAGATACTATAAGATTTGAATCCTTTTCTTCACCTTTTAGTTCTCAGTCTGCCAGCTCAACCTTAGCGGCTTTATCAAAGAAAGTTAGTGAAAGAAGCATGACTCCTGGGCAGGACCACCCACCTCCAGCTAGTTCTTTCCTTTCCCTAGCCTCAATGACCTCTTCAGCTGCCCTACTCAAGGAGGTGGCTGCAAGGGCTGCGGGCAGCCTGTTGGCTGAGAAGAAAAAGTCACTGCTTGCAGCGGATCCCCTGCAGCTTTCAGAGATGAAGCAAGAGAAAGTAACTCCACCACAGTCTTTGGAATTATTGCTACTTCCAGTCCCTAAAGGAAGAATTTCTAAGCCCACTAATACAGGTATGGACACTTATCTTAACCGTCAAGTAAGGCATGTTTGTTTTGCTCTAGATTTATTTAACTCTTATTTTCTGGTCTGGTTTGTATTGTTTCCACCTATTATGAAAATAAGAACAAAATAAACAATAGGATAGCTTTTAAACTACCATTTGAAGATCAAACCTTCACAAATGTTTCCATATTTGAAAAGTAATGAGTGTACAGTTCAATACATTTTTTTTTTATTCCATACAAATGTATTTTTTCCTCACCAAGTTCAGAATAGGTCCACACAAGAAATATTTAATGGGGGAAGATCAAAGAATCCCTGTTAGGGAGCTTATGGTATCAGTGAACATGTACAAAACCAGTGCTTTTGAAATATTGGACAAGGGAGAATTTTCCCTCCTGCTGTCTGTGTCACAAATGGACTTTTGTATAATCGCTTACTACCCTGTCCTAATTTACCAGAGTATATTATTGTGTTGCCACTTTTCATTAAAATTTTCTGCAGAAGCACGAACAAATCTCTCATGTTCATTCTTTCACAATTCTTTATCATGAAAAATAGAAGAAAATGAACTGCTTTTTCCTAATTCTGCTCAACAAAACCCGCTTTATACTTCTTGGCCCACCCCCTCCCTCTTCCTCCCTTAGTTCTGTCAGCATTCTAAGATATAGGCCTATTGCAAACAGTACTACTAACAAAAGAAATCAGGAAAGAATGTGAGTAATTATATCAAAATAAGAAATATTTTCTTTTATACATACTGACATTTCTTTTTAAAAAAATTGCATGCATCAAATGTTCATATTTCCACGGACATCTCCATGGAATTTAGGTGTTATTTTGCTAACAATGAAATTTTGATAATTAGAATGAGGAAGCTGGTCAAAAGCCTTCACAAGATAAAAGGTTTGGGTGTTAGTTTGTTAAGGATTGTCTACATGGCGCAGTTTTAGCAGTATAGTTAAACTGATATAGTTTTGTGGGCACTTTTATTCCTGCATAAACTGTTTTTTTTTTCAGGTAAGCTTACGTTGCTTTGGAAGGGGTTTACATTAAATTGGAAAAAACCTCTTATACAGGAATAAGACTGTCCACATGGGGAGTTATACTAGTGTAAATGTATTCATTTAAATTCACACCTTTAATGTTATACCGGTATAACTTTCTCACATAGACAAGCCCTTAAAGAGAGGGAATACCAAGGATTCAGTTATATTTACTATACTACACCATTCCAAAAATGTTAATATTATCTGCTTATTTACTGCATGTGCAAAAGGCATTCACATGATTAGTTACTTGATAAGGAAGAGTAATGCAGAAGAGAAACTTTTTTACTGTAGTAAAATCCAACTTCTATATGTTTGGCTAACGAATTGTGAATTTTTATCTGTACACCTTGGAAAAGAGGAGTGCGTCTAAGTATATATGCAGTGCTGGCAATTCATAAACTGGCTGTGATGCAGTGAAATCTCTAGCATCTACTCTGCTTAAGACACAGGAATGCTGAAAGGCAGTAATGGGAGCATGTTACCTCAGGGCCTTGGTAACCATGAAACAATCATTTCCCTTTGCTTTATATATAAAAAATATGATCAGTTTATATGTACTGGGCCTTCACCAACCTCAGCTGGCATCCAAACAAACTTTATCATGATAGATTAATAACAAAGATTTTTGTTGAATTCTAGCTCCCTTTCTGACATGCTCATTAGTTTTTGACTGGAAAGGAATTGACCAAATGAAAATAAGGGACCAAGAAAAGCAATGAGATAGGGTATTTGGATTTTGAAGGAATTTTGTTTTCTGTAATCATTCTTTCTGCTGTAGAGACATACAGCTTGCAGAAAGAGGTCACTGTTGTGTGACTTTTGAGCAGTAGACATTACAGTACTCCTCTAAAATATTGAGTTGGGCACTTGATCATGTATATTTGCTATGAAAATAAATGTCACACATTCCTTTGATTCTTTTTTGCAGCCATGGTTTTATGGCAGTAATTCTTTTTGCAGCCACGTTTTTATGGCACTGAAAGCATAATATAATATTTCATTTTCTAAAGTTTTGTCTGTCTGTGTGGGTCTTCTCTTGAGGACATGCTTGTGTTGCCAGTAAAATAAACATATTTTCCCTGAAGGCACTGATTGGCAGATTTTCCCATATATTTTATAGCTGAAGAAAGTCTGCTTCCAGTTATTATGAGTCAGCTTCTTTCATCAGCAATGAAGCTATCCGTATAGCCAATGGTCACTGAGATCAACTACTAGATATTGGAAAAAATAAGGAGGCAGTAAAGGGGGAAATATGCTTAACAGGCCTACTGCATGAAGTAAGCTCTGAGTTCATAAACTTTTTTTAGTATATAAGGAGCAATAGCACATCAGATTGTGGTCTTGTCAGATCTAACATGCTAACCCTAGTTAGGCCTGATCATTACTTGGATGGGAGATGCCCAGTAAATCTCAAGGTGGTGCACGAAGAGACTGAAGTGGCACCCACTCAATCACTGTAGCAGTGGTGTTATGAAACATTTTAGAGTTGGTATTGCTGTCTTTTGGATGAAATGTAAAATGAAGTCCTGACCTACGTTCCCTCTAAAGTGCATGCATGCGCGGCCATGCAGGAGGCCACCAAGGGACGTGCACATAATTAGCAGAGCCGTGCAGTGCACACTGCACTCAGGGGTGTGGCCACAGGTGCGCCTGGAAGATGGTAGTGGGGTGAGGTGGGAAATAGGGGGTATGTGGAGGTGTGGGGTGAGGTGGAGGGTGGTGGCGGGGTAGCTTGGGGCATGTGGGGCCGCGGCGGGCCCAGACACCTCTCCCTCCCAGCTGCAGGGCTGCTGCGGCGAGGCCAGATGCCTTTCCCCTGCCAAGCCCCAGGGCTGCTGCGGTGGGGCGAGGCGCCTCTTCCTCCCCACCGCCACAGTCCTGGGACTGCTGTGGGGAGAGAGGGCTGGGGGGAGTCCTCTCTCCCTGCTGCACCCCTGGGGAAGCCTGCACCCCAAACCCCTCATCCCAGCCCCACCCCAGAGCCCGCACCCCAATGTCGGAGCCCTCACCCCCTGGACTCCAACCTTCTGCCCTAGCCCTGAGCCCCCTCCCACACTCCAAAACTCTCGGCCCCTGCTACACCTCAACTCCATATTGGTGCACGTAACAAAATTCATTCCGCACATGGATGGGAAAAATTAGAGGGAACATTGGTCCTGACTCCCTGTTTAAGATCCCATGCCACTTTTGCAAGAATGAGTGTTAGTCCCTATGCCTGGATCACATTCCCATTTGAACAATAACACTTTGCCTGGAACACCTACAACATTCTTCCTGATTTTCAATTGGATTCAGTGAGTCTGATTCTCCTCTCACATCAGTTTTACAGTCATGTATCTCCATAGAATTAATTGGAGTTGTTCCTGATTTTACGTCAGTATAAGTGAGAGGCAACACAGGCTCAGTATTCTTTGCTTCCTATGCTAAAGCATTGTGTAGTGTTATAAGCAACTCTTGTGTTCCAGCCCAGAAATGGCTGCATTTTTGTGGTGGATTACACAATTCCTGTATATTAGGAATTCTCATTGTTATCAGCGGAGTTGTACTCGCTCACTCCAGTTCTGGGTTTGGCCTAAAGTAATGTGCAAAATTGCTGGTAAGCCACCTTGTTTATAGACTTATTATTAATGGGTTAGAAAATAGGTGACAGAACTTGCTACATTTATTTCTGATTCCCTTCTGATGATAACCAGTTACTCAAAAGGAGACATGATAGAAAGAAATTACTTGATGAATAAAAAATGCTACTAATATATATTTCTGTAGTTTCTCTTACATTTTATAAAGAAATAAGGAAAGACATGAAAAAAGTGAAACACTAGCAATTATAGTGTTGGTTTCTGCTGATTTTTCAGAGATGCAGTGATGGAGCAATTTAATAATATATTGAGTGTGATAGAAATTCTACTCATGAAGTTTTCTGAAGCTGCAAAACACATATTGAAAATGTACTCTTTTTCTCAGGCTTGTTGATTAGGTCAGAAGGACTATGTAATCAGACGAATTATATTTTTGTCTCCTACCAGCTAGTAGGAATTATCCTGAAACACATTACAAAATCATTCTGGAGGCTTTATTAGTTGGTTTCCAATCACAGGAAATGTTAAATTTCATGAATTCTTGCAGGTAGAAAATAGCTGATGAATACGTTTGATAATGAACTGAAATAGTCTGGAAATAATTCCAAATAGCAGGATAGACACTACTGACTTCTGGATTTTCGGAAATAATCAAACTGCCTTTTAGCAGTCACAAAAAT
The DNA here is from genome assembly GCF_965140295.1 of Lepidochelys olivacea. Classification (NCBI taxonomy): domain Eukaryota; kingdom Metazoa; phylum Chordata; order Testudines; family Cheloniidae; genus Lepidochelys; species Lepidochelys olivacea. The sequence continues at coordinate 61,293,022 of NC_140414.1, read as the reverse complement.
TGTCTTCTAGTTCAATGACAACACTACAGACTTCCTTGTAATGGGCAGAGGCATTTGTAGTGAGATGTCAGAATATTTAATTGTGTCAAGTCAAAGAATCTCCTTCTCCTTAGCCTGGTGATTATTCCATACTTAGTAGGTAAATTTCCTGGGCCTTGGTTGCCATTCCCTCCTACAATGGATGATACTGTGCAAAATAGCATCCAAATGTCTAGAAAAAGGCAGTAGGTTTAATGCACTGACACCCAGAGAAACAGGATAGAAGAATAAAAAAATCCCATGACCCTAAAATCACCTGATGACTGAAGCAGCATCAGCATCTGCTTGAGCCATAAGTAAACAAGTTCAACAGCAGGGATTCTGAAAACACTCAGTATTGGCCTTGAGCGTGTCCGGTTTATGACACCAGCATGGTTTATGGTTAAGAAGTGTGAATTATTCTGTATTTAATATCTTATTTTTTCATTATCCATCAAATACTGGAATTCACCACTTTTAAAATCAAGAGTTAAGCATTTTTTCCCTGATCAAGTTGGCAGCGGATAGGAAATTTGGCTACCGAATGATGTTTGTGAGAAGTATAGGGCCAGGTGAGGAAGAGTAGCATCGCCTATTGGCTATCTAATGAGTTTTTGAGACTTTTAACTTGATAAATGAATCTTAAATTACAGCTTTCAAGAGGGAGCATAACTAGATTAGGGAGGTTTGAATATGGAAGGAGAGGAATTGAAACCTTTGTTGGGCGTTGGTGTTTAACCAGTACTATGTCTGTCTTTGCAGATGAAAATCTAAAGTTGTAAAATGATATTTTGATATGTGTATGAGGGGAAAGTATTCTACCAGTGGCTGTAAAGGACCTTTTCTTTTTCTTTTCTCCCTCCACCAAGCCCCAGAAGAAGAAGGAGGAAAACCTTTTCAGTGTCCAATCTGTGGGTTGGTTATAAAGAGGAAGAGTTACTGGAAACGACACATGGTGATTCATACAGGTTTAAAAAGTCATCAGTGCCCACTCTGTCCATTTCGTTGTGCACGCAAGGACAATCTCAAATCACACATGAAGGTAAGGGCAGTGTTCACTGACAATGAAGAGACTGGCTTAGTGAGCAAAAATATATAGAAAAAAACCTATCTGGTTAAAAATCACATAATTAAAAAAAAATCTCATTTCCGTACCTGTGGTACTAATAACATCTTATTAAAAATGAAAGTACAAAAAGTTTTAGATTTTAAAATTTCAATTTGTTTGCCTTTTGGATTTGGTATAACTTGGGCAATGAAAACAGACTGGTCAGTTTCACCTTCTGGCTCTCCTACAATGCTGTAAAGTTTGCAGGCATTTCAGGGGAATGTTCAAAACCAAAACAATAACTGTTTTCACTGTAATACGTTTTTGTAAATAATGTTTTTATTATTTATTTATACACAACTTATATTTCAAGCCTAACCTACCTGAAGGTTAAATGTCCATGTTAAACTGGCAAAAATGAACAAATTCAACAAAGAAACTTAATGGAGAGGCAGTAAAGTGCTGCAGGGGTTAAAGAATGTGGTGTGATGGTTCTTGCTTACCATAATGTGTACTTCAATGCATGGACACCGGATGGTGAAGTGAAGATGGGCTTTGGTTTATCCAGTCTCTATATAAAGTTACTGATCAGAACTGTTGAGTTTCCTTCATTGGCATACTTGACCTGTTATAGTAGCGGTACAATTTTTTGTTAGTGGCTAAATTTGTTGTTTATAGTTATTAGCACAGATAAATACCTTTAAAGTACACAGGGAAATAGTGGGCTTTTAGGCATGATTTGTTACAGCAGAGGTTGGCAAACTACAACAGCCCGTGGGACCCTCCTGCCCGGCCCCTGAGCTCCTGGCCCAGGAGGCTAGCTCCCGGCCCCTCCCCCACTGTTCCCCCTCTCCCGCAGCCTCAGCTCATTGCACTGCTGGCACACTGCTCTGGGCAGCAGGGCTGCAAACTCCTGGAGCAGCGCAGCTGCAGAGCTGTGGCCTGGCCCGGTGCTCTGTGCTGCACAGTAGAGTGGCTGGCTCCAGCCAGGAGGCACAGCTGTAGAGCTGCCAGCCACCAGTGCTCCAGGTAAGCAGTAAGGGGGCAGGGAGCGGGGGAGGGAGGGTTGGATAGAGGGCAGGGGTGGTCAGGGGGCGGGGGTGTGGATAGGGGTCAGGGCGGTCAGAGAGCAGGGAACAGGGGGGTTGAATGGGGGCAGGGATCCCGGGGGGGGCAGTCAGGAAGGAGGGGGGGTTGGATGGGGCGGCAGGGGGCAGTCAGGGGCAGGGGTTCTGGGGGTGGTCAGGGAGAAGGGGTGGTTGGATGGGGCAGGGGTCCCGCGGGGGCAGTCAGGATGAGAGGAGGGGTTGGATGGGGCAGGGGTCCCTGGGGGGCCGTCAAGAAACAGGGGGGGTTGGATGAGGCAGGAGTCCCGGGGAGGGGCATCGGGGGCGAGAAGCAGGGTGGGGGCCGGCCCATGCCTGGCTGTTTGGGAAGGCACAGCCTCCCCTAACCGGCCCTCCATAAAATTTCCAAAACCCAATGCCAAAAAGTTTGCTCACCCCTGTGTTACAGCATTTGTTATGTTAAAACATTTTAGAACATTGGGCCAGATTCTGATCTCACTTACACCAGAGCAACTATTGACTTCAGTGGAGTCATCTTGATTTACACTTGTCATGGATACAGGGCTAGCTGCACCTCTCTTTCCTCTCCAGTCTCTGAGTGCACCACATCAGGTCTCAGACCTTGCGCCTTTACCTCTCCTGAGGTGGAACCAAGCAATTCTCCCACTCTTAGACAGGGTTCTGGGCTACAGTACCCTGTGTATCGATTGTGCGTACCTGGCAGGTCTGACTAGATTCAGTACCTGTAGTTCTTTGGGAGTCCGTGACCAGTGGTAAATACAGTGACCAGACAGCCTTCTCAAACCAAAATATTGTTTAATCTTGATAAGAACAAAGCATAACATAAGGGAAAAAAAGGGTTTTTTAAAACAATAAACAGCCTATACGCAGGTGTGTCTTACCTAGAGACTTGTCATCCTGTGTTAGAAACCCTAGGCAGGCCTCTCTTTACTGTCTCCTGCAAACAACTCTCCCTTCCCTAGAGAGCGCCACTTTTAATCCCATCTGAGAAGCCCTCTGTTTCAGTTTCCAGGGCCTTTAGGTTCTCTTTTGTTTACTTGATGGGACCCCTGTCTTGACAAGCTTTTCCGGTGAGTTTAGCAGAGGGTTAGAGGTATGACATCAACGTGAATGATTGGTTCTTGCACTGTCTCTTAATTGTTGGTTGCTGGATGGCTATTTGAAGCCATTCTACTCTTTTCTGCCTATGGGTAATCAGCCTCTCCTTGAATTATCTCTGTCTTCATACAGTAAAGCCCCCTTACACCAATCAGACAAATATACAGATCATATAGTATTCTGTGCAATAATGTGGTGGTAATTTTATGAAAACTTCTCTGTAACACAGATAAAAACATTAAACTGTCCAATAGCCATTTTTCAAAATTTGTCTTCAACAAAAAATACCAAGGAATTAATTAGGTAAAGCAGAGTCCTCAAAAAAAATCTGACAGCACCAAAAATTATTTTTAGTTGTTCTACTACATACTGAGAAACAGTGTTTAACCAAGTCAAGCTATTCATGAGCAGAAAAATTGCAATTACGCTGCCAACTAGTATGCCAGTTTTATCCCAATATCAGTTAAAACAATGTATTTATAAATCCATAAAAGCAAAACTGTAATAGAAATTACAACTGATCCTTACCTCCTGCGACACTAGCTAGCTGTGTGCACCTTTATGATACAGACTCTAGCTTGTGACGGTATCACAACTGAGAGTTGCACGGTTTATATAGGTTATATTGTCTTAAAATGCTTTCAGAACAAATCAGCAACCAGTACAGTAAAGGATTTATGTATGTAAGGAATATATTTAAATTCTTGGTCATAACCATTGAGACAAGTATTTATATTGCTGTGTGGTGGGTTAGGAATAAAACTAAAAACAAACCCTGAATTAAAATTTTTATAAATATGATTAACCCTACCACCACCACTATATGCATACGCTCTTCTCCAGTGCTGGCAACATTTTGCAGAAGACTTGGTTACATCACTGCTTTCTCTAATATGTTTACACATGAGAAGTGTCCACATGCTGCCCAACCAAGGGCCACTTAGATATAAAATTACTTTAGTGGTTACTCAACACCACCTTCTAGTGCAGAGGTGGGCAAACTACGGCCTGGGGGCCACATCTGGCCCGTGGGACTGTCCTACCCAGTCCTTGAGGTCCTGGCCCGGGTGGCTAGTCCCCAGCCCCTCCGCTGCTGTCCTCCACTCCCCCGCAGCAAAACCACCGCATGGGCAGCGCTCTGGACGGCGGGGCTGTGTGCTCCTGCAGGGCAGTGCAGCAGCATGTCTGGCTCCAGCCGGCGGTGCAGGTGCCAGACATTCTGCTCTGAGTGGCATGGTAAGGGGGCCGGGAGGGGGGGTTGGATAAGGGACAGGGAGAAGGGGGTGGCTGGATGGGGCGGAGGTTCTGGGGTGGGCAGGGGACAGGAAACGGGGGCTTAGATAGGGGGTGGAGTCCTGGGGGGCGGTTAGGGGTGGGGGTCCTGGGAGGGGACGGTCAGGGGACAAGGAGCAGGGCGGGGTTGGATGGCTGGAGGTTCTGAGGGGGGCCGTCAGGGGTCGGGAAGTGGGAGGGGGCGGATGGGGGTAGGGGCCAGGCTGTTTGGGGAGGCACAGCCTTCCCTACCTGGCCCTCCATACAGTTTCGCACCCTGATGTGGCCCTCAGGCCAAAAAGTTGGCCCATCCTTCTTCTAGTGTCATTATGAACTAATCTGCCCTGAAGCTGGTCTCATGGAGGGTCCCACAAGGTCTCACTCTGACACCCCTTCTGCTCAATGTGTGTGTGAGGCCTTTCTGCGTCCAGATGCGATTCAAAGTTTTGACAGTGATCTTTAAAAGCCTTTATGTCTCAGGTAACTTGTATCTGTAAGCCTGTATTTTCCCCCCATTTCACCATAATGAGTGAGATCAACTGAAATGTACTTGAACAAAGTGTTCCCAGATTTAAACCTCTGCAGGTTGGTGACAGAGTGTTCTGAGTGGAGGGCCCTCAACTCTGTCATTCATTCCTCCTCTGTTCTAACAGAGTCTGCATATCAATATGAAAAAAAAAGCCCATCAATTTTCTCTTTATTTTAAGTGGGTGGGTATAGGGATGTTGTGTTAAGTTTACTCCTGATTTGCAGGGTGACGTGTATCTACTAGGGATTAATATTGATTAACTAACTTGGTGGGGTTTAAAAAAAAAACAAAACAATATTGTTACACCCTCGGTCAGTTGTAAGAGATGAGATTTTATAAGTGAATCAACAAGTAAAATAAACTGGAGCAAATTACAGCCCCCTTATCCATGATATAGAGGTGAGGCCTGCAGACTGCAAATATCAGCACTCAACACAGTGTGATGTCACAGGTCAAAATGGTGGGAACTGTGGCCTTCACTGGTCACACCACCCTATTAGAGATGAGGGCATACAAGGATTGTATGGGCCACATTCAGTCTCTCATGCTCACTTTGGCAGTCTCTGGTTTACAGATACATTCAAATGATCAGACTTACAGTATAAGGGTTTGGAAAATATTTTCTGTTGACATTGGGGCTTGATATATATTCTCTTCTGAGTAGGCCTCTGGTGACAATGTGGTGCATCAGGGAGGACAAAATCAAGATGAATCCAAAATGCATGTGTGGCTGGTGAGGGGGATAGAGAATATATGTTTGAAGTCACTGTCACCCTGCCAGAATGACATGAGTTTTCTTTGGTGATGAAGTAAGCTGATGACAAATTGGGGTAAGCTGAGGAACAGATTTATTTTACCACAGTATAAAATGTTTCCTTAACCCTCTCTATTTAAAAAATAAAAATAAAAAAAAAATCCAAAAACAAAAAGTACATAGACATAAAATACGTACAAAAAAACCGAGAAATAAAACCAAAAGAAAAATTAAATAGAAGTAATAGGGTAAAACAAAAACTGAAGCTGTTATTCAGAGGCACAGTATACTTTCTCTTGCTGGAGATTTCATAGCCTTTCAGTGTCCTATCATTTCTCTGGAACTACTTTATCTTACTCTGGCAGATAGGATAAAGAGGAGAGACTCCTACACAAACTGTTGCCACTAGCCACACCCACTGAGTCTACTATAAATTCAGGCTAAATCCCTGACTGCAGCCAAGATTGTATGCCATCTCCAGAGCCCAGGTTTCCAGAACAAAAGAATGACAAAAAATGAAGTCTATAATGGAATGGATTTGTTTGTCCATCTGCACCATCTGCTCAGACAGGATTCCATCAAAATCCAGCGTTTTTTTTGTATAAGTGTGTTGAGAGATTTGTGTCTCCTGTATTATGTTTAGTAGAGCAGGATGGCAGACAGGATTGTTCAAGGCATTAATCTATTGCAGTCCTGTCACGCTGTCATCAAAATCTAGGAGCCTTTTCTTAAGTTTGTTTCTTACAGCAGCATAGCCTTGAGGCACAGTACCTTTACCCACTTCTAGAATTATAGATGTTGTGCATCTTTTTTCAGACTTCCATTTTTAATTAGGGATTCTGAGTTTTGATTTCTGTTAGTGACATATAGGTGTTTGTTTATGGCATCTTTTTTTCCCTTTTCATTTCTTAAAAAATCAGTTTTGATAGCTTTCTGTTAACAATGTCATGCTAATGAGTTTGGACCAGAATACAACATTGCAAGGAGCAGAGCACTTCTGGTGTCTTGACTCCAGCTATAGAGCATTTGGCTACAGGGTATTGGGCTGATTCTAACCCTAACAGTGTTTAGATTTATACCTATCTTTTGGATAAAGACTATCCAAGAAGGACCCCTTTCCACTGCCAACTTGCAACTGTTGGCAAGGAAGTGAAAGGCAGGAAGGAAAAATACCCACAGGTGCCTTTTGTAAACAAGGGAGGCTGAGAGAATATTGTCATTTAGGGCACATTCTTTTTATGTTTAATAGTTGTATGACATTTGGATTCAATGATCATACCCATAGAAAAACCTAAAATAGATTCAGTACAGAAATATAAACTAAAATTAGTTTTTATTCACCTGGGATGGGACAAAAATCATATCATTCATAACCCAAAGTTTTGGTCATTACGCTTGGGCCTTTGGAAGGCCTATCAAGCCTCCTCCCAGGAACCCAGGACTCATTTCTGGTACTGCATCATGATTTAAACTGGTGCTACAACTGTGGAAAGTGATGTTGACCAGCATAAGGGTGGAACAAAGAGGATTTCTGAAGGAAAAAAAAATTAAGAATAAAAAAGCAAGACGACAGTTTTTGAGCCCTTCCCTGTCTGGGTTTAATATACAACAGGAATTTATTTTCCTAATTTAAAAAAAGATTATGTACTTATTTTGAAGTGGCAAAATGTAACATAAGGGAGAGTGATAATCTGGGAAGAAAATCTCAGTTTTTTCAATTTCCCCTCATAGGTAAGTATGGATGAAATTCACCTGAGAACACTGCTACAGGCTTCATTCACACAGCTTCCGGCCACTCCCGTATCCATGGAGCATGCACATACTAGTACGCAGCTTCCTGCTCTACTTCCAACACTACTTGCAGACGGATTGGTTAAGATCACAAAGTTATGCTCCAGAAGAGCAACTGGGTATCCGCATAAGGATTTAAGAATAAGCATATGGCCAAAAATAAGTATAAGTGTGTCATAAATATAAAGGGAAGGGTAAACACCTTTAAAATCCCTCCTGGCCAGAGGAAAAACCCTTTCATCTGAAAAGGGTTAAGAAGCTAGGATAACCTCGCTGGCACCTGACCAAAATGACCAATGAGGAGACAAGATACTTTCAAAAACTGGAGAGGGGGAGAAACAGTCTCTGTCTGTCTGTGTGATGCTTTTGCCAGGGACAGAACAGGAATGGAATCTTAGAACTTAGTAAGTAATCTAGCTAGATATGCATTAGATTCTGATTTCTTTAAATGGCTGAGAAAATAAGCTTTTTCATTGTTCTTAAGATCCAAGGGTTTGGGTCTGTGTTCACCTATGCAAATTGGTGAGGATTTTTATCAAACCTTCCCCAGGAAAGGGGTGTAAGGTAAGGGAGGATTTTGGGGGGGAAAGACGTTTCCAAATGGGCTCTTTCCCAATTATATACCTGTTAGATGTTTGGTGGTGGCAGCGATAAAGTCCAAGGGCATAAGGTAAAATAGTTTGTACCTTGGGGAAGTTTTAACCTAAGCTGGTAAAAGTAAGCTTAGGAGGTTTTCATGTAGGTCCCCACATCTGTACCCTAGAGTTCAGAGTGGGGAAGGAACCTTGACAAAGTGTCTATATAACAATACAAGAATCTTAAAGCAAAAGTAGGGGTGAACTCGATTGCCTGGCAACTCGATTGACACAGTGGACATAGTAAACATGGCTGAATTGCTGTGGAATAACAAAAAAACCAACAAGAATCTGTATTACATGGGTATAAACTATTCAGAAAACATGGATAAGTAGAATTATACCCAACTAAAGGTTCTGTGTGAAGAGGACCATACTGTGGAATCTGTAGAAATCCCATGCCATAAGAATAGAAATATATTAGCCTCCTGATTAGAAAATGGATACTGAATGCACAACATTGAGGAATAGCAAAGCAGCAGCTAAGTCTAATATGATAATAAATGGGTGACTTCAAAGATCTATATATAAACTGGTCAATTTTCATATTAGAACAAGATAAAGAGAAGAAATTTGATACCTTGAATTATTTTTCCTGGAACAGCTAGTCCTAGAGCACGCAGGCAGAGAGGCTAGTCTCAACTTAGTCTAAATAATACACAGGAGTTGGTTCAAGAAGTAACTTTTGTTGAAGTGCTCATTAAGAGTGGCCCCAGTGTAAGTAAAGTCAACATCCTTAGGGGAGGGATCATACCAAAACTAGCATGGTGTAATGGGTTTGGCATCCACCTCTCATGAGTGCCCCCTCTGGTTGGGTGTGTCCACGGTCTTTAAACCAGTTCTGGCCCTGGTATGGGGCCATATCCCCAGGGCTTCCTCCCTGGAGACACTATCTTCCTGCAGCCTCCCTAGGCTCAGTCCCGACTCAGTTTCCGCAGCCAGCCAGGCGCTCCTTCATTGCTCCCCTGGTCCCTGCTAGCAAGCTGCCTTTAGCTCAGTCCTAGCAGCCAGCCATGAGCCTCTCGCTGTCCCGGTCCCTGTCCCTGTCCCTACTTAGCTGTCCATGATCATGCTTCTTTTCCAGCCAAACACACAGTCCTTTCTTCACCAGCTCTAAACCACTTTTGCTCTGTTCTGCGTCTCCGTTTATATGGCCCTCCTGGGCCTTGATTGGCTGTTTCCCCTGCAGCCACTCTAGCCTGAGTGGAGGACCTCTCCACTGCTCCATTCCTTGGATGGGTGTGGCAGAACCCTGAGGCCTCCAGCTGGGGGCCTTTGGGCCTGGTCCACCCCATCACACATGGTAACACTAAACTTTAAAAAAGACGGGTGTTTTTGTTTTAAGAGGAGGTTTGTAAGAAAAAATGCCCTAAATGAAAAGAGAAAACTATAATTTTTGGTCTTAGCATAGTGACTTCTCAAGCTTACAAGGCCTGAAAAGCATGCATATCACTAAACAAAAATGGAAGCAGGAAGGCAGAGTGGGGCAGGGGAGAAATATGGTTAAATTGCAAGGTTCAAGAAGGTATTTTAGCCAATTATGTCCTCCAGAAAATGGTTATCCATCCCAAACAAAACCAATAGTAAGTAAAGAACATAAACTATGGCAGCTAAATTGTCAAATAGTAAGTAGGAGGTCAGAAATAAAAATGTTTTTTGGCTATTTACTCTTTAAATTCTAAGTGTATTAAACTTCAGGACATCTATGAAAGAATTGGTGGGTCCACTTGACTGCCAAGGAGTTAAGGGAACAATTAAGGAGGATAATGATGTTTCACAAAAACTAAAGGTTGTCTTTGCATCAGAATTCACCACACTGGGAAGATACTTCAGAGCTACTCTTTACAAGTAATAAAGGTGAGACACTGTCAGCGGCTGAGGTGTCAAAAGAAGTAGTTCTGGAACAAGTAGATAAATGTATAGAACAACGAGTGACCTGCACCAGGTGATGTACACCCAAAAGTTCTGAAGTAATTTAAAAATAAAGTGACAAAACTGCTGAGAAAAATGTCCCTTATTAAAATCAGCCAGTAGACTGGAAGATTGTAAATCTTGAACCTGTCTTTAAAAAAGACACGACGGGTTGATCCTTGAAATCACAGACCAATACAAGGGAAACTGATTAAAATGATAAAAATAGAACACCTTGAATAACATGATCTGATAGGAGTACATGGCTTCTGTAAAGGAAAATCATATTCTCATATACTGGGAAACTTTGAGTATGTCATCAAAATAATGGATAAAGGAGATTCAGTTGAGATAATTAATTTGGCCTTTAAAAAAGCCTTTGGCAAAGTCCCCCACCAAGAGGCTGTCAAGAAAATTAAGTAGTTGTGGAGTGAGGGGTAAAGTACTATCACAGATTAGAAATTGGTTAAGAGACAGTAAAACAACAGTTAGGAATATATTAATCAGTGTGAAGTATGACGGGGTTAACTGCAGATTTCTCTATACTTGGACTAGTCGTGTTTGATTTATTTAGTAATGGTCTAGAAAAAGGAGTGAACTAGCAAAATTGCAGATGACGCAACATTGCTTAGGAGTGTCAAGACTAGAAGGAATTGAGAAGATCTTCAGAAGGCCTAAAAAATCTAGGTGATTAGTCAGTACAATAGCAAATGAAATCATTGTTGATAAATGCAAGGGCATACTTACTAGAAGGAACAATTTAAACTAGTCATGCACATTCAGGAAAAATACCTGAGTGTCACTGTAGACAGCCGAATGAAAACGTCTTTTCGTTGTGCAGTAGTGGTTAAAAGAGCAAACAGAATGTTTGAATTTATATAGAAGGGGACAGCAGCAATACTGAAAATACTATGATGCCATTATTTAAATAGATTGCATGCTGTCACGGTTCCTTCCCCACTCTGAACTCTAGGGTACAGATGTGGGGACCTGCATGAAAACCTCCTAAGCTTACTTTTACCTGCTTAGGTTAAAACTTCCCCAAGGTACAAAATTATTTTACCCTTGGATTTCCCCTGCCACCACCAAACTTTATCTGGGTTTACTGGGAAACATGGTTTGGACACATCTTTCCCCCTAAAATCCTCCCAAACCTTGCACCCCACTTCCCAAAATCCTCACCAATTTGTATAGGTGACCACAGACCCAAACCCTTGGATCTTAGAACAATGAAAAAGCATCCAGTTTTCTTACAAGAAGACTTTTAATAGAAGTAAAGGAATCACCTCTGTAAAATCAGGATGGTAGGTACCTTACAGGGTAATTAGATTCAAAACATAGAGAATCCCTCTAGGCAAAACCTTAAGTTATAAAGAAGACACACAGACAGGAATAGTCATTCTATTCAGCACAGCTCTTTTCTCAGCCATTTAAAGAAATCATAATCTAACACATACCTAGCTAGATTACTTACTAAAAGTTCTAAGACTCCATTCCTGTTCTGTCCCCGGCAAAAGCAGCATACAGACAGACACAGACCCTTTGTTTTTCTCCCTCCTCCCAGCTTTTGAAAGTATCTTGTCTCCTCATTGGTCATTTTGGTCAGGTGCCAGCGAGGTTACCTTTAGCTTCTGAACCCTTTACAGGTAAGAGGATTTTTCCTCTGGCCAGGAGGGATTTTAAAGGGGTTTACCCTTCCCTTTATATTTATGACACATGCTCTCACCTGTAATTCTGTATTCAGTTCTGCTCAATCAAAAAGCTATATCAGAGATACAAGAGGTTCAAAAACAGGCAACAAAATGATTAGCAGGATGGTAAGAACTTCCTGTGAAGAAAGGGACTGAAAAGAATTAAATTGCTTAGATTAGAGAGGAGACGACAAGATTGAAGTAATGAATGTGATGGAGAAGGTAAATCGAGCTTCTTTTTATTCTTTCTTGTAATATGAGAACAAGAAGACACTGAATTCAGCTGGCAGAAACAAATTTAAAACTGATAGAACAGAAATATTTTAACCCCCACCTAACTGGGACCAATTCTGCAAACATGCACATGCTAAAGTTTAAAATTTAAACATGCACATGCTAAAGTTTGAAGCCAATGGGACTTACTAGCATGCTTCAGGTTAACTGATGCAAAAGTCATTTCAGGATCAGGGCCTGGAACTTTATAACCCATTGCCACAGGAAGTCATTTCAGACCAAGAACACTGCAGGATTAAAACAAAGTTTAGACAATTATACAGACAAGGAGAACATCCACAGTTATGTTAAATAGGATTAAAAAAAAAGGTCCTTATGCTCCAAGGCATAAACGTAATAGGATTAGGAAGAAACTTGCCATATAGACAGGTTATATTATAGCTATCCACTTGGTTTATTGCTTCTCCCTGTGAAACATCTGGAAGTAGTCATTATCTGAGAGAGGAGACTGGACAACTGTAGATGGACCATCCAACGTGTCAATAACTAAGTTCTTTCCTGCAGTTAAGGACCAGGAAGTGAATGACAGTTAAAATCCCTTTGAATGAAAATTATCATTTTCTGTTTTTATCATTATTTGTTTTCAAACCAATTTATTTATTGAAATTTTTTAAATACTACTATAGGCATGCTAGCCAGTGCTCTGGAAACTTGTTTCATCCATTTCCTATGGTTTAAACAGGAATCCCTGAATTTGGATCCAGTGAGCAAGAATTTTTCCTTTTTTATTTATTGTATAATCTGCAAAATTGTAACCTAACATGTATTTTGTTTCAAACTAAAGCAAGTCATGATTAGCTGGGTGATTTTGCTGTTGTGACCTATCACAAGAGAAATCCAAAACGGACAGACCCGTCACCTCTCTCTGAACTCTGGAAACTGCAGAGGTGGCATTCTGAGCCCCTGGGAAAAGAAACTGGGCTTCCACACAAACTTTGCCACCTCTCAGCAGCAGTGGCTTTGACAGCCTTCAAAAGGAATCATATTTATGACATCAGTCCTCTGGCAGAAGTAGTTAAATATGGGCGCTGGGAGACATTGATTGGTGGGAATCCTAAAGATGCAGCCTGGCACATAGCAATTCAGTGGGTGTAGCAGATAAAGTTGACATACTGAAGGTGCTTGCAACTGTTAGCACATCTCAGTGCCATGTGATAAAGAAGAAATTCACTTCTATATCACAGTATTTCCAGTAGTACAGATAATTAATTTTGTTGACGTTTCATTACAAATTCTTATTATTTATGATGCATTATACAAATGTTCTGCTGTAAGTGGGGGGTTGTTTTAAAACCCACTTTGGGTGCTATAAGGACTGGGCTTCAGCATTAGCTCTTAATATCTTAATTTTTGTTAGCTGCAACTTTTAACATCTTAAAATTATTTTTGGCTGTAAATACCCACATTTCTATCACATTGAGAATGTCATTTTGTAAACTCTGTGCAACAAGGATTATCTTGTACTGAGTGTTTGTACATCACATGCACAATGAGACCTGATCCTGTTTGGGGCATTTGGGTGCTGCTGCAGTACAAATCTTAGCAGCATCAATGAAACGTACTTTCACTGAATGCAGAAGGGCTAAATGGCAAGCGAGATTTTGATTGCTTCGCTAACCTTACATCTCTGGAGGCCTGAGTTCAAATCCTGTTTAGGTCACAAGTGAAAATGAGTGTGTTTATCTCAGCTGAGTGCCATTTTGTCCAGATTATACACTCACCAAACAGAATGGAACAAATTTACATCTCTAGCAGTATTTGTAAAAGGAATACCCAGGGTTGGAATAGCATGGTTGCTAGAGTCTGAATTTAAAGTTGTCAAGTTTCCTTCCCCACTTTGAACTCTAGGGTACAGATGTGGGGACCTGCATGAAAACCTCCTAAGCTTACTTTTACCAGCTTAGGTTAAAACTTCCAAGGTACAAACTATTTTACCTTATGCCCTTGGACTTTATCACTGCCACCACCAAACGTATAACCGGTATATTACTGGGAAAGAGCCCGTTTGGAAACGTCTTTCCCCCCAAAATCCTTCCTTTCCTGGGGAAGGTTTGATAAAAATCCTCACCAATTTGCATAGGTGAACACAGACCCAAACCCTTGGATCTTAAAAGAAGAATGTTAATAGAAGTAAAAAGAATCACCTCTGTAAAATCAGGATGGTAAGTACCTTACAGGGTAATCCGATTCAAAACATAGAGAATCCCTCTAGGCAAAACCTTAAGTTTCAAAAAGACACAAAACCAGGAATCTACATTCCATTCAGCACAACTTATTTTCTCAGCCATTTAAAGAAATCAGAATCTAACACATGATCTAGCTAGAATACTTACTAAGTTCTAAGACTCCATTCCTGTTCTGTCCCTGGCAAAAGCATCACACAGACAGACAGAGAGAGGCTTTGTTTCTCCCTCCACCCGGCTTTTGAAAGTATCTTGTCTCCTCATTGGTCATTTTGGTCAGGTGCCAGCGAGGTTATCCTAGCTTCTTAACCCTTTTCAGGTGAAAGGGTTTTTCCTCTGGCCAGGAGAGATTTTAAAGGTGTTTTCCCTTCCCTTTATATTTATGACAAAAGTGCATTGGGAAAGTTTGCTAGCATTATGCTTAGGGCCATACCAAATTCATGGTCCATTTTGGTCAATTTCACAGTCATAAGATTTTTTTAAATTGCAAATTTCATGATTTCAGCTATTCTAATCAGAAATTTCAAGGTGTTTTAATTTCCTGCTCCATAAAGAAATTGTGTGTGTGCTTGGGGGGGCGGGTTTGTGGTACTGCTACCCTTATTTCTGCACTGCTGCTGGAGAGCGGCGGCTGCTGGCCGGGTATGGTATTGCCACCCTTACTTCTGTGATGCTGCCTGCAGAGCTGGGCCATCAGTCAGCAGCCGCCACTATCCGGATGCCCAGCTCTGAAGGCAGCAGCACAGAATAAGAGTGGCATGGTATGGCATTGCCACCCTTACTTCTGCTCTGCAGCTGGCGGGGTGCTGCCTTCAGAGCTGGGTGCCCGGCTAACAGCCACCACTCTCCAGCTGCCCAGCTCTGAAGGCAACACAGAAGTAAGGGTGGCAATACTGTGATCCCCCTAAAATAAGCTTGTGACCCCCCTGCAACTCCCTTTTGGGTCAGGCCCCTCAATTTGAGAAACGCTGGTCTCTCCTGTGAAATCTATAGAATATAGGGTAAAAGCACACAAAAGACCAGATTTCACAGTCCGTGACACATTTTTCATGGCCATGAATTTGGTAGGGCCCTAATTATGCTTGTTCCCTCCCTGTCATGAATACTACATTAATTTACAAATTAGAGAGAGAGTGTGTGTACATACACAAATGGTAGCTCCCAAAGGCTATAGTTGGGACTGGAGTCCCATTGTACTGGGAAGTGTACAACCACACAGGAAGACGTGGTCCCTGTGTGAAAGAACTTGTAGTCTAAAAATATGGAAGATAAAAGAAAATGTTCACCAGGTAACACCTGATAAATCAGAATGTGATGCAAATACTTTATTGTCTCATGTCATAACAAAATCTTTCATTTTCTGCTGGAATTAGTTCTCAACAAACTATTTCAGTGACTATAAACAAGAACTGTGTTTTTCTCATAATGGAGGATTAATATGGGACCTAAATTGTTTACAGTATTTGTTATACAAGTTAGCATTTTCAAGGTTTGCACTGAAACATCATAATTTACAGAATGTTATAGGCATAACGCTCAACAAAATACACAATAAATAAGGTTCTTGTCCAAGAACCAGCTGCCTGTCTGAATGGAGGAGTCAGAATTTTATACAATAGGCATTACAGCCAGGTCATAAAGGTTGATTTGTACAAAAAGGACTTCCAGTTTTTATGGTGCAGAAACAGGACATATCTGGTTTTTGAACTGGGTTCAGAATTTATGTTCTTTGCTGCCTAGGTGGTGCCATACTGTTTTTATTAGAAATTGATCTTTAGCAGGAGTCTTGTAATGACATGTTCACTAATGAGTTGAAGTATTTATAAAAATGTGTGTGAGAAAGATATATAGGAGAGACCGTTAGAATATTTTTATAACATTTTCTTTAAATGTATGTTTGTTTTCAATCATATAATTAGGTTCATCAGCACCAGGACAGGGGGGAAACCTTCCAATGCCAGCTATGCCCTTTCACGTCCTCACGCCACTTCAGCCTGAAACTCCACATGCGTTGCCATCAGCACTTCCTCAGGACAGAAGCCAAAGTGAAGGAGGAAATCCCAGAAACTGAAGTGAAGGGATCGCCACAGCTAAATAACAATTCCTGCCCTGGGCAACAGAGGGAAAGAGGATCTGAGCTTACAGGGACAGTGTCTGTGTCTAAAACACTTGAGGTGGCTGGGCAGGCCAGTGCTGGTGTCCCACCTTTAGTAGTAAAGGAAGAACCCAAAGATGACAACAGCATCTCAGCTACATCCTTTGCTTTCAGCACCGTTGACAGAGCCACCAACAACACAAAGCTGAAAGACTCCTCTGACTATGTGGCCAATACAGCCTCAGCACTATTCAGCCAGGACATCTCTGTCAAGATGGCATCAGACTTTCTCATGAAGCTGTCAGGTAACTGAAAGGCAGGCAGCAGCTGCTGCTCCTTCTCCAATCTTAAGAACCCCCCCTGTTCTGCGTTCACTAATTCTTGGAATTGCCATACGTTTTTTTTTTCACCTGACTTTAAAAAAATAACAATTTCCTGTTTATTCTTTGGGAGGTCACACCTAATTATTATATTAGAGAGCTGGGAATAGGAACTCCAGATTCTGTTATTGAGTCAATGTGACCATATACTAGTCCTCTTGGGCACGCTTTTCAGAAATGCTGAGCAGCCACAATTGTAGCTGAAGTCAATCAGAGCTATTGTTGCCCAGCATCTCTGAAAATCTAGCCTTTAACCTTCCTTGGCCTTTTACCATCTCTTAAATGGGGCTTATAATGCTTGACCCCACTTCACAGGAGTATGTGAGGCCTAGTTAATCAGTGCTATTAAAGAATGGAAGATGTTACTTCATTTTATTGATTATTATCATCAGAATGTTGGTAGCCTAAGAAGTACGTGAAGAACTTCTGAAAACCTTTGTTTTTAATTGAAATCCTTATTTAATGCATACCACGCTTCTATTTTTTCCCCCTCCTTTGGAGAGTTGTCTGCAGAATAATTTTATGAAATGGAGTATATGTGCCTAGGGAGAATCTGTTGTATTTTCTGTCTTCTATTGTTGGTTTGACTGAACATTTCAGTTTTGGGAATATGCCAGAGGTGGGGTGGGGCATTATTAGCTAAACATCTTCAAAGGTTGGGCTTGAAAATTTCAAGGAGAGGAAGGGGGGAAAATGGTTGATAGAGAATCAGTTCTGTCTTACATGGAGATGGCAGTCCCCAAGGTGATTTCCATATACCATTTCTGCCCTTTGGAGGTTAACAATAGCCTTTTAAATGGAGACTAACTGGTCACTGCATTCCTTTAAATGGAATGTGACTTGCATTTCAATAAATGTCATTGCTAGGTGAACCAGAGGATCAAGGTCTGGCCTAATGTCCTTTTGCTCAGTGACAATTCAGTCTTGTCTTTTGGAATGGCTTAATGTCCTCATCTGCCCCAGATCTTTGTACCTCTGGGAGTATGTAGACTCTTACCTGAGAACACAGGATGGAATGAAGAGAGCTGGAAAATAAAGTTTCAGGGTTCATAGAGCCAACCCAACACAAAGCAAAAGGGAGAGGAAAAGAGGAATGAGAAGTCAGGGATGGGATAGCAAACAGCTCTCATTATGTTTCAAAAGAAGCTCTGGAAACTTCTGGATTTTAGAAGTATATGTTGACGGTTTTTTCCATTTTTTGTTATGGAAAAACAATTTTTGTTTGTCCGCACCTTATTTTGTTGTTGCTGTTGAGTTTCAAACTTAATCCATAGAAAAAGCCCATTTTTTGTTGTGGTTCTGACAACTGGTTTAGATTAGTGTTGCTTAAGAGCATGTTATGCAGTAAGTGGCTCTCTAGACCTCAGCTGGACTGCACTGTAGATAATAGAGCTCATGATGGCTGCTTAGAGCATGAATTGAGAGCGGAAAGCAAGAGGCGAAAAAGCCTACTGATAACTGGGGGAAAAAAACCCACAACATCTTGATCTGTTGTTTTTCATGTAACAGTTGATGGGGAGCTGTTTACAGTTTGGCAGACAGTCATGTTTTCAATGATTGATCTGTTGGCATCAGAAAAAGGATAGAAATGTACATTATTCATGCAAAAAGACCCATGCAGTTATTTTATGGTGACTTACTAAAGGTCCTGAAACCTGACTTGTATGCACTGTTACCTAGCAACATGCTATAAAGTCACTCGGGGAGTGAGATGTATCTGTAATTTTGTGTGTGTGCATATTTGGATGAAAATGTACTGCCACCGTCACCAAGTTTACAATACAAGAAAAGCTATGTTAAAGGGGAAGGAGTGTATTTTCCAAAGGGGTTGATATTTTGCAACATAGTTTGTAAGTTGGTGCTATTCCCTATGCAATATGCGTGGCTATATAGCAGTAGTAGTGCTCTTTTATTTAGCAGATCTGATAAATATTAGCTGTGTTTTTTTTGTTTCCAGGTTTTTCAGTTAGTGTACTGAATTCAGTCCCTTTGATTAGTTTCTTATAATGACACTATTAACTCTCAGCCCTTAACTTTTCAAGAATATAAATCTCTTGACTTCTCAAATAACATGTGACAGACTCTTTCCAGAGAAATTGTCAGGCTAGATGTGACTCTTTAGTTTCAACTTTTCTGAAATAGAAGATTAAACCAATTCAGCAATTTTAAAGTCCAAAACATTAAAAAAAATCCTGAAATACTTGCCCAATTTTATCATTCAGAGTCAAAACAGTTTAATTTAGAAAGATACTTGCAAGGTGTGTATGCTAATGCTTCCTAGTGTTCTGTTTTAAATGAGGCTGATCTACGGATTTTATTTGGTTAGGGGCATAGGTCTGGAAGGGACCTACTGGGTCATCGAGTCCTGTCCCCAGCTGTTGCAGGGAACCCAGTCATAGAATCCTATTCACAAATTTATCAAGCTCTATCTTAAAACTAAGGTTGTTTGCCCCGACTACTCCTATTGAAAGTTTGTACTAGAACTTTGCTCCTTTGATGGTTAGAAACCTTCCTCTCATTTCCAGCCCAAATTTATTCATGGCCAGTTTATATCCATTTGTTCTTGTGCCAACATTGTCCTTTAGCTGAAATAGCTCATCTCCCTGGTGGTTACTCCTCCCCACAATGTATTTATAAAAACCAATCATGTCCCCTCTGAGCCATCTTTTTGGCTAGGTTAAATTAACCAAGCCCTTTTACTCTCCCATCAGAAAATAGGCTCCCTATTCCCTAATCATCCTAGTAGATCTTCTCTGCACCTGTTCCAGTTCAAATTCAACTTTCTGGTGAACATTGGTGAGCAGAATTGTACACAATATTTGAGGTGAGGTGTCACAGATCCACAGGTCCAGTGCTCTGGAACTGCTTTGGAGCAATCCCTGGGAGGACCCCTTCAGTGTGCCAGACCACCTTAGGATCTCACTCTTTCATTAGGGTTAAGCCATTGGACTGAACCTTGGAGTCTTGGACTGAACCTCAGAACCTTCAGCACCCTGATTCAACCATGAGCTCCCTTTAACAAATCCACCTGAGGTGGGCACCTGAGGGAGACTTATACACCCAAAGGAGGCAATGCATCCCCACCTTCAGCATCTGCAGTGACTCTCAGCCAGCACTGTAAAAACAGTAGGGTTTATTACAGCAGTTCTCAACTAGGGGTCCAGGGCCCTCTTGGGGTGGGACGGGGGGATGGACGTGAACAGGTTTCAGAGGGTCCACCAAGCAGGGCTAGCATTAGAGTCACAGGGAAGAAAGCCAAAGCCCTGCTGTGTGGGGCTGAAGCCGCAGCCTGAGCAACTTAGCTTCACGGGGCTCCTATGGTGTGGGGCCCCGGGCAGTTGCCTTGCTTGCTACCCCCTAATGCCAGCCTTGGCTTTTATATACAGAAAAACAGTCATTGTGGCACAGGTGGGCTGTGGAGTTTTTATAGCATGTTGGGGGGGGCCTCAGAAAGAAAAAGGATGAGAATCCCTGCTTTGTTAGGTGTGTAGAATAGTAGAAAGACCTTGGTTAGCACAGAGAGAAGAAAGTTACACCTTGGTCCATTCTGGTTAGCCCAGAGTCCCAGCCAAGCAGTGTGTCCCTGCTTGGCTCCTGCTCTGTCCCCTTCTGTCCTTTTTGTGCAGATTTCCCAGTGAGTCACACCCGGCCTCTCCTCAGTCTTTTGTTCTCCAACTGGTCAAACATGGCTGGCTTCCTGACCATCCATGATCGTTAGTTGCTAGGAACCAAATGTCCCAGGGGTCAGCTTTGCCATTGTCTTCATGGACTCTCCACTCACATGGGCCACAAACTCAAGACAGCGAGGCTTCATCCACACTGTGTGGTAGCCTGCCTAAGAGTAAACAGCCTTTTTCTGCTCCCAAGATGATCATGCAACATATAAGGGAAATTGAGGTACTCACAGTATTCCTACAAAATATTACAGAAAATTCCCACTCCGTTACATGAGGTCTTTGCTGTACCTTGTACAATGGTATTCATACGTCTACTGTAAATGGCTTGCTTGATACATCATAGGATTGTATTTGCCTTTTTCACAGCCACATCAGATTGGTCATAGTCATCTTGTGATCGACTAATACACTGAGGTCTTTCTCCTCTTCTGTTGTTTCCAATTGATAGCAGAAGTTCTTATTTGTCCCTATGTGCATGACTTTGCACTATTAAATTTCATCCCATTTCCATTGCTCCAGTCCTCAAGCTTTTCCAATTCTTCCTTTATAATATCCCAACCTTCCTCTGTATTGATGGTATCTCCCAACGTTTTATCATCAACCGATTTCATTAGCACATGCTGATCTTTTGAGCCAAGGTCATTAATTAAAATATAAAATAAGATTGGTCCCAAGACTGATCCTTGAGAAACTCCACCAGTTACCTCCTTCCAGCTTGATAGTTCTCCTTTCAGCACAACCTGTTGCCAGTTTCATACCCCTTTATAATTCTTCTACTGATCCCCATCTTCTCCAGTTTAATAATTTCCCTTTAGCTTGTTAGCTACTGGTTATGGTCATGTAGTCTGTTTGACTCTGTTTAATGACCTCTGATCCAGCAAATCAATTAAGCATGGGCTTTACTTTTTTGCATTTACTTCAGTTCAAACAGGCCTAAAGTTAAACATGTGCTTAAGTGCTTTGTTGAATCAGAGCCAACACGTTTTTTCATTTTGTTTTAGTTTGTTTTCTGTACATCAATTCCATACAGAAACCCTGTAACTGCATTTGTAACTTAATTTGCAGAATGTTAGTTTCTATTTTTATGGTTTCAATTTCAGCAGATTCAAAGTATGTGTCTGTGTGAAAATTTTTCCCTTCCACTCATTTTAAAAATTGTGTTTCCTATTGTTATAAAACAGCGTTTTCTCACATTAAGCCAAATTGCTTAATGGCCAGCATAGTATAATAACATCCTTACTGTGCTAGTTTTTGTGAAGTGTTTACTTTTCATCACAATTTAAAATAAATGAGTCCCATTGAAATAAATGTCATTCTTGAGCTACTAATTTCAAAGGGACTTTGTGTGGAAACAATAATTGTGAAGCATACTTCATTCCCTTTCTCTTCCTGGTGTTCACCCAATTGCATTGCCCTAGACAACAACTCTTTTTATCTTAGGATGTACTTTGCGTCTACAGTTCTTTTTATGCTGTTTAAACTGCTCATGTGAAAACACTCTAATATGAGGGAAAACTAACAGGAGCACTTATCAATATATAAAGTTTGGCCAGCCTTACTTGTTAAAGAAACTACAGTCTGTGTTTAAGGAGGGTGGGGGAAACCCCTTTTAATTCATAACTGATATCACAGCCATACAGTGATACACATTTTAGGAAATAATACTATCTTGGGATTCTGATGACTGAAAAACACTAAACTCTGTACTCATGTTTTCTCAGCTGAATCCATTGATATAATAATAAAAAATTACTAAATCAGCTGACTGCTCCATACAGTACATTATGAGGTAAATTGCATTATTAGTTAGAAAGATCATCCGTACTGTGTGGGTTCTTGAAAACCTTGGTACTTATGTGGTGTCAAGCAAAATCTCCCTGCAAAGTTTCCCATCAACAGTGCTGAATTGGCTGGTTTGGAGACTCTTCAGAAGGTTATTTTTAAAATAATAAAAAGTACACCCAATTAAATTGTCAAAACTGATATATTTCTTTTGCAATTCGAAGGAAAAGAATATACTGCATATGTTTAAAGTCCATAGTTTATGCCCAAATCAGAGATTTCAAATAGAATATGTAAGCACACATGGCTGGCAAATATTTGGTCATGTCCTTAAGTTAAAAACATTGTAAATTCCATAATGTTGCTGTCAGTGTAGATATTACTGATGTCAAGATAGCTCTTTGAAGTGTCTCTCCAGATTTACATTTTCATAATTTCCATCTAGATCTTTAATTGAAAATAAAACCCAAAAAGGGCAATAGCACAGTTAATTAAAAGTTGGACAAATAAAAGCTTTTAATAACCTCTGCTTCTGATATATCACCAGCTTCATCTTCCCCTTCCCCAATAGATTGCTGTTTTACATCCAAGAATTTCTTGGCATCATCAAAATCAAATCTCTCATATTTTACACCTCCCAGAAATGCACAGAATTTAGCAGCATACAGGAATGGAAAGTCTGCGCTAATGAAGCGTGATTTGAACTTCAGTACAACAAACTGCTTCCCAGTGCATTTCCCCAAGACACAGCAAGAAATATACAACCCTGTGCTTCTAGAAAGTGTATATTTTCAACCTAGATTTAAATTGTGCACAAATTACTATTCACAGAAACAAACATAATGATAATTCTCTTTGTTCTGTGATGGGATCTACTGCTCTGAGCAGAAGTCATAACTCATAGGCCTTTCAGTCAGATCCACTGGCAAAAAGGCGGAGTTTCATTCGCTCGTTCTTTGAAAGCTCCTTCCCCAGTATCTCTGCTTTCATGGAGGTGAGCAGATGTTTTCTCTGCTGCTCTCTGTGAGAGAGCCTTTTGCAAGAAATTCTTTCTCATGGGAAACAAATCGTTTCCCCCCCGTCCATCTTCCTCCAGCTTGGTCTTCATCTGTTAGGGTGGAAAGGGCCCTCGCAGAGGGTCTCACTTTGCTGCACAACAGACTAGGGACATATCAGTGGGTTCAGCAGGATGGTTTTAGCACTTGGTACTGACCTGCTTTCCCTTCAGGATCATGCCTCTGTTGCAATGGGCCATGCGCCATGTAGCTGGCAAACAGGGGGACGGCCCTGAAGACAGTAGTAGAGGGGTTTTTAAACCAAAAATTTCCTGTCTTCACCCTACCAGAATCTACATCACACCATGTAGCCTGCAAGCAGGTTCCAGTAAGGGAACAAAAACTCATTCAGTGGGCTCACACAGACAAGCAGCCTCCATTTTTCTGTGCACCTCTCCCTATGGCCAGTCACACTCCTACTCTGCATGCTCTCTTTTCTGGGTTCACTGTTCAGAACTAGCTGTAATTTAGCCAGTAGTGGTGACGGAAGGGATTTCTTGTGGCAATACTTGTGTGTGAAATAGCACTCTCTGGTTTCCTTAAACCTCCACCCCCCCGCCCCAAGCACTTAGGTTCAAAGCAGTTTAAGAAAAGGTGGAGCTAGGTAGCTAACTTTTTTCGAACACTTCACTTCTACTATTACTTCCAATTTGCCTTAATATTCCTAAACAAGATGATTTGAATAACCATGAATTTAAATAGAGTGTTGCACCTGATAGGTTATTGCTCAGGGGTAAGGCTTAACACTCATATCCCTTCCTTTTAGGCATGCCTACACTACAGTTTCACCACCCTAGTTCATATGGAACTAGGGTTTCACTTTGACAATGTATATTTCAATTCAGATCCTTGTGGAGGATCTCAAACACACATAGTGAATTTGCCGGCAATAGTTCCCACAGAGGTAAATTTCTTTCAGTGGGGAGCTTAGGTGGTAGCCTACTTGGTTTTCCTGAGGCAGAGATTGAGTACACAAGGAGTTGGAAACTGAACAGAATTGTGTTACAGCACCTCATGTACGGTGAATGACAACCGGTGTTCTGTAATCTATCAGATCCTTTGAGGAGAGGGCACCGGAAAGAATAAGAGCAAGTGAGAGACCCAGCTAGATTCTATCCTGTCAGGAGAATGGCATTTCTATTTCCAAGCCATGTATTTCCAAGCATCTCTTTCTAATAAGTCAAATAGAAATTATCAGGTAAATAGGATCTTATTCTGAAAAGTCAATAACAGATCTCAACCACATAGTTTCTTCCTGCAAAGAGATCACTTCACCACTTGCTCCTTTTGCAGAGTTTGCAGATTTTACAAACTTCCTGGCTATCTGCAAGTGTGAACTAGGGTCTTGTATATAGTTTGCCAAAGTTTACTCCAGCCCCCCAACTTTCCCAATATAATAGCAAAAATAGCTAGTAATACTTATCATCATACTGTTAGTCCTTTACTCATCACAGCTTCTCTTTAGGGTGTGAATGTTCAACATCAAACAATGGATCCTTCCAAATATAATGAATATGAATCATCAGAATTCTTTGGTTCTTCCTGATCCCCAATGCCCACAACTTCCCACCTGGAATCTTAGTAAGTATTCACTTATTGAGTCACTCAGGCATTCTGGCCTCAATGGGATCCCAACTAAAACGTTATTCCTTTCTTTTCTTCCCATAAACCCTAGGGTTCCTTGTAAAAAGTTTTCCTTTCTTAGCTTACTTAGCTTCATGTCTCAGCACTTGGTGCCACTGATCCTCACATCTCCCACTGCTGTCTTTGGTTGGATCCTGCTATCTCATGCCTTTGTAGTTGTGGCTCACAAGCACCACTTATAAAGCATCCTATGGCCCAAGGTTATTGCTGTGTGGTTCTAGAGCCCTTCATTAGAGCTACTTTCAACCATGGTGTGTCTATTTACTGGCTCTGTAGATCTCTTTTCTTGCAGCCTTCCCTTCGGCAGGAAGGTTGAGTGGGGATTCTTTTATTTTCTTAAATTCTTACTTTCAACCCATTAGTAGCTGGACCACAGACCAGTCTTTCACTGTGCCCAACTTATAACACCAAGCTTCACTTGAAGCAGATAATTCCTTTTCCTTTTTTCAGTCATAAGTGTTGTAAGCACTGAGAAATACACAGTAAGTGAATTGGTTTGGTCAGCAGCTTCTGTTGAAAACTTTGATTCCTTTATTTGTAATGACTATTACATCTGTTCACTATTTCTCCCAATGTGGTTGATGATTGGTCACTGTGTGCTACTTCCCATGTGTTATGATGAATTCTGTCTGGAGCAGTGAAACTGGTACTGAAGAGAGACAAGATTAGTTTTCTCACCTGTAATTTTAATTTATCCTAGTGCAGATCCATCACTCTGGAAAATCTTATTTATGTTTATCTACTCTTCTATATAGACTTGGTTTAGCTTGTAATCCTCTTTGTTATCTTTCAGGTTAGAGCAACAGGGAATATTAAATGGATATCAACACAATAGTTGGTTCTTTTTTCAATTAATTGTAATAACTAGGGCTGAAATTCAGCTGGGGCTATCCAGAGATGAGCTCTGATAAATATTTTCAAATCTGCGGGAGCTCTGGCAGGGCGGAAGTCCCAAGCCCTGGCACCTCCTGTGGGGCTGAAGCCCCCAAAAGCCCCAGCCCACAGCTGAAGCCCGGAGCCCCAAATGGGGGAGGGACCTGGGGATTCCAGGAAATAGTCTCTGAGAATTTAAGCCCTGGTAATAACTGTCCTAGGTTTGTGTGTCCTCTGGGTTGGACGTATTCATCTGGGGAGGGTTTTGACAGTTCAGGAAATGTTCCAGGAGTAAGAGCTTTCAGTTAACCAAACAAATATATATTCTGCTGGATGAGTTATGACTTCTGACTAGAATAATGCATCTATACAAGAGAAATCAGGAAAGGCAGGAACATCAGTTTAGCCTTTTTCCTTGTATAATTTAGCCAAAACCACATCTCTAAAGCCCTGTCTAGACATGGGCCCTGATCCTGCATTGAATTCCATGTGAATGGACCCCTGTACCTCCGAGAGCCAAATTGATTCAAATGTAAATTGAGACTGAGATAAAAGTTGAGATTCTGGACCCCAAGAGGTGCTGCTACACTCCTCATGGGAGATGTGCTGGTACACAATGCCACCGCACATGGGCCAAATTGGAACCCTAGAATAGACTATCTAGTTTAGAAATGGGGCATGAGAGACAGAGCTAGACAGAAGGGTCAGACCTGGACAACGGATGGTGGAGGTGTTTGGAGGGCTTACATATGTAACTTGGTGAGGTTAGCATAACTATGTTAACCATAACCTGTATTTTGGTGAATTTAATGCAATGCTTATCATTGCATTAATGCATATTTTTGCATTAGATTACCTAAAATTGTAAAGGTAAAAAATCCATATGGTGGCATAAGTGCTAAAAATGCATATTAAAATGTTCACATTTAAGATGATTTAATTCCTTAAGAGTGAGTATTGTCAACATGCACTGAAATGTGCATACTTACTGGGTGAGCCCAATCCACATCACTTCCTTAAATGATCTGTGATAGCATCGTGCCAACCCTAAGCCCAACCAAAAATATAAATCATCCAAAGGCAACCCAAGCAGCTCCATAGTGTAAATTGCAAAGCTTTTAAAATGTGTATTAGAGGTCCGGATATATATATATATTTTTTAAGGCACAGTGGAATGTGTGTCCAAGAGTTGTATCCTTTTTAAGCACCCTCAAATTGATTGTGGCCACCAACTTCAAGTTTCTCATCATCTGAGAAGCAACTATGATTGCACTTAAAACTTCATTTTCTCTTCCTTTGAGCACTTCAGATAGGGTTACAAAGCAGAAGACCAAGCTTCAAAAGTAGCTTTATGTATGCTTGCTCTGAGAAGGAGCAGTTGTTTATGTGAGGCATTTTTAAAATAAATCTAATGATTTAAGGCATTCTCATAATTTTAGGGGGCTTGACTCATAAGTTTAGAATGTTTGGAGTTGGCAATATTGTTTAAGTGGTATCCAGGTCCCTGGTTTCACCAAGTTGACCAAATCCAGTGCCATGGATCAACACTAGCAACTACTAACTGAAGAGCTATTTGCCAAAGTGATTCTGTGCCAAGCCAACATAAGCAGCACCAAGATCTATGGAACTTGCTCCCAGAAGCAGCAATTGTTTACATGAGGCATTTAAAAAGAAAACCTATTTGCTTTGTTTGGTTTTTCTCCAGGGTGGGGACTGGGGTTAAAATGATATTTTAACAAAATCTCCAAATATTTTGATAATGCAGGGCTCTCTTCCCCAAGAAGTATTTGGGACCTCTAAAATTCCTTCTATTCACACCTGTAAGATTATTACAACAAACCATTTGGATTTGGGTAACTAATTTGCTCTTCTCCATTTCCTTTTGCTCCCCTCTTCTGCCTCCTCTCTTGCTATCCTTTATTATTCCTCTCTTTTATATCCAGTTTTTAAAAAATAGCTTCATAATTAAATGGTTATGGGTTGTGCCAAATTGGCTATTATGTGATGTGTTATCTTCAGGTGTCCATCAGGCTTGTGGGAGACATACAAGACAGCACAAGCAATGGGAAAGCTGTTGTGGGGGTAGGAGCAGAAGAAGAAAGGGAGGAGTGGGAAATGTACGTTTCCTTGAGATTCAACACACTGAGTTCTTATGTGCCAAAGATGCTCTTTGTACAAAAGGTGCAGATACCTACCTACCTCACCAGCCATCTCTAAATGGTGTCATGTTCTAGCGCCCAGTATCTGCTCCAGCTGTTCTTGGGTTGCAGTTCACTCCTGTTTCTTGCTGCTGTGTGATTATGCAGTACACATCTCATTAAGTCCAGCCTTTTAACTCCCTTGACAGCTGCAAATCAAAAAGAGCCCTTGACTCCTACATTTAAAGTGAAAGATGAGCCTCGGGATGAAGAAGCTGCAAGCTCAACTTTGTCTCAGTCCAGCTATGTGTTCAACCCGGGATCTGAAGCCTCAGCCCCAAGCATCCCTGAGGAGACTGTCAAGCCACAGGAAGTGCAGACAAATGTGTTAAGGCAGGACATGTCTGTCAAGGCAGCATCTGAGCTCCTCATGAAGCTATCAGGTAATTGATTAATTTAAAAATATTCAGCTTCTTAAATGTTCACCTGTATGCTAGCAGGGATACACTGAAAAAAAGGCATATGGTATCAGTTACACCTGAAGGAGCAGCAAAGATACCTCTACCTACCCTCAGATAGGCAAATCTAAGGTGCCTAACCACCTGGTGTCTAATTATTCCAGTGCACAGATTTCAGTGGTCTTCAAGTTAATGACTATAAAATCAGTCAACAGAACTGATAACTTAAAATTTGCATATGTTGAAATAGTTTTATAATGTCCCGAAACACTTCCATACCTAATTTATTTGCGTCTGTTTCTCTCTTCATTAACACCATCAGAGTGTGTATTTGTATTGTACACATGGTGTAGGTATCTGACATAACCTTACACACTACGGGCTTTAGAGCCTTTTGTCTGAGTGCAGTATCCTAAATTGTGAGAACATATTATAAAGTAGATACTGTAGATTGAACAGGCTTTGTAGTGAGTTACAAACCACTTGAACTTGACTCCATTGCTTTACTTTTTCTCTCTGTACCCCCAATAGAAATATAACCTTTTGCATTCTGTTGGCTGTTTGGTGTGGGCATGTGTGTGTATATAATATGCTCTATATCTGAGCGTAGAAAGGAGGAACATAATTTTTGCCTTCAGTCTATAGTAGTGTGCACATGGACATAGACACGTGCATACATATTTCGGGTGTGAGGGTTGTGAGGCAGGGGATTAATTTGATGACTTTTTTGGTATTTAAGTTAGTGATGATGGGACCTTGTTGCCCTTATAATAAACTTCAGGTTTTAGCACAGATCAGTGAACATTAGAACCTTGAATTGAAACTATGAACGGGTGTGGAGGGGAGAGGTAGGAGAAAGGGGAGTGATAATATTCATAGATTCCAAGGCTAGAAGGGACCATTGTGATCGTATTGTCTGACCTCCTGTATAATACGGGCCATAGAACTTCCCAGAATAATTTTCTAGTTAGGAAAACATTTAATTTTTATTTAAAATTCCTCCAATGGTTAATTACTCTCACTGTGAAAAATGTATGCCTTATTTCCAGTATGAAAACTAAGATTCATATCTCCATATCCAAAATTGGAAGAGGTTTTTTTGCAGTTTGGCTATGTCAAAGTCTTTCAAGAAACACCAGTGGAAATTCAGTGATCAGTGACTTTTGTGATCTCTGCCATTTACATCTGAAATTCGTCGACAAGATTTTCGAATTGTCAAATTAGAAGCTAAACTCAGAGCCCTACTTAAACTCCTGGAACTAAGCAATGTCTGTTATCTCTTGTTTTCAATTCATCCTTTCAGTGTGGATGTCTCAGGTTAGACTAATGGGGGTACGGAGTGAGAGACAGACAGAAAGATACATGGACACTTGTAGAAATACTTTAGTCTGGAAGCATCCACTTTGAATGAAAAATTACTGATTTGGGTTTTGGGGTGGGAATTTCCCATAGAATACTGAACATTATAAGATGTGTTTTGTATTGACGTAGCATGCTATCAATACTAGTAGGAGGAGTTTTGAATGGAAGTAGACAGAATTCCAAGCATGGTGTTCTAATGATAAAACCCTCCAATCTGATGGATATTAAATGGTGGTTTTCTGTTTTTCTTCATACTTACAAATGTGTTTATACTCAATAAAGTAATAGCTCTGTAATTTAATATAATTCCTCCAATGTTCTGGAGATACTATAAATCATGACAGTGACGTCTGAGTAATAACAGTACTAACGTGGAATCTCCTTGTCTTATTGTAAAATACAGGTTTTTTTTCTTTTTATTATAGTAGGTTAGAATATTCCTTTTTGAAATACCTATTCAAATAGGATGAAATCTTGTTGGCCCCTCCACATCTGCTATTCAAAAGGAATTTTCAGAGACTATATAGAATCTTACACAAATCTTCAGTCATTTTCAGTTGGGAATTGACTGAATGCTGCAAGTAAGAAATGCATTAAGTAAATGTTTCTCCAGTGATCATTTCAGTGATTCAGCAAAGCTTGCTGATGGTATTTCCGGCTAATCAATAGTTTAGAAAGTAAGGAATTAATTGTAGCAGTTGATATTCCTAAATTAGCCTGTGGATGGGGTTATACCGTGTTGGTGGTTAAACATTTCAGCTTTATAGTCTGTGACAGCTCTTGAGGGGCATAATGATAGAGGTCAGTGTGGGTCATGTTGAAAAATATTTCACGAATGAAAAGCCCTTTTTAATTTTTTCTTGGGACTTGTCTACACAGCACCAGCAAAGCACACTAGAGGGGTGTGATTTCAAATGGGACTAGATCAGTACGAACTAGGTACCATTTAGAGTGTGCCAGCAAGGTCTACATAGGGCAGTACTGTAGCACATTAGAGTGCTTTTACAGAATGTTTGGAGTCACATGGGCAAGTCACATGTTCATGCCCAATTTCACTCAGTCATTGCAGGAAGCCATTACTTATATACCAGACAGCACGTTTATAAGACAGTCCACTCCCATGGTCCATTGTGAGTTAAGTGTCCTTTTGATGGGCCACTCAATTTGAATAGTCTCTCCAAGATGTGCTGGCTAACTACTTTGTGGGTGTTACCCCAGGAGCAAACATTTGAAATCCATGTATAAAGCTAGTACTTACAACTTCAAATACAAAAATGATACGTGCATAGAAATAGCATAATCATAATCAGCAAATCATAACCTTTTCATAGATACCTTACATACCACATTTTGTACAAGATTCATTGCAAATATATAATAGTGGTTGTAACAATGATCTATATAGTCATATTTTAATCCAATAACGTCACAACATTCCAAAAAGTCTTTCCAGAAATCTGTTTTTTCAAATGTAGCTAAACTGCTTTTTCTACAAATTTATCCATTCTCAAATATAGAAAAGCAACAGTTCATCCCCAAAATGTTGAAGTAGGTTATTCAAGCACTGCACTGTACTCATCTAAGTTTAATGCATCCAGTCTCGCTGCAGGCATTTCTTGTAAATTTCAGTAGCCAATGCAACCTGTCTTGTTAACTTTCATTTACACTCTAATGTTACACTCAAAAAACTCCTTTCTACTGAAACAGTAGAGAGATTTTGTTTTGTGTATGTATTATCTTTCAGAATCATTGAATGCTTTATCCTTTTGTGCAAAGTCTATCACAGACCTGGAAATATATAAAACTTTTTCTCCTTTATACCCTCTTAATTTCCTCACTTTCTGAATGATTTTATCTATTCCACTGAGTCAGCTCTGTCTTGAAGGTGTGTGAGCTGAAACATGATTTGGTCAAATTCTTAATTGTTGTGGTACATATAGAGAAAATCTGCTTGTTGTTTAACAGTGATATTTGCCACTCAAACCCAGATGAAGTCAAAAATATTTTAGTAGAAAATCTGGCTCTTCTGCTAAAAAAAAAAAACAAACAAAAAACCAAAAACAAACAAAAACAAAACACATGATTTTCTTTCTCTTTCTGAGACAATATGGTTTAGTGGATTGTGAACCTGACTGGAAGTGTCCGTGAATTCCTATCTTTGCCAGTAATTTCCAGTGTGATCTTGGGCAACTCACCTAACCTCTCTGTGCCTCCATTTTCCCATATCTAAAATGGGGCTAATAATGCCATCATGGTAAAGCACTTTCAGCTCTATTACTGAAAAGTCCTAAGTATTAGTTATTTATCTTCCATTGACTTGAATTAATTTGAAACAGTGCAAGGCTGACATTTCTATACAAAGAAGCAGGACATGGGTGTTTGAAGAAAACTCTTTGGGAGCGCATGGCACCAAGTTGTCTTGAAATAAAAGGGCTGGCTTTTCTGCTAAACGTTTAATTGCTCAAAAAGAACTTCCAATGTTTTTGGAAAATAAATAACAAGAAACAGAACATCAGAAATAGAGAGGTATTATATAACATACAGTGTCTGAGACAGACTTATAAATACAGGCTTCAGTGTGAATTATATACTGTAATCAATGATGTGTTATGATTGGTTTTTTGTTTGTGACAGGCCGCCGCACCTCCTGATAAGACAATATGTTTATATTAAAATAAACCTCTCAATTTATGAAGCAGTAGAAAAGGAAGGATATGTCTACTCAATTAGACACCCACTGCTGGCCCATGCCTGCTGACTCGGGCTCGTGGGGTGTGGGCTAAGGAGCTGTTTAAATGCAGTGTAGAAGTTTGGGCTCAGGATGGAGTCTGGGCTCTAGGAGCCTGCAAGGTGGGAGGCTTGCGGAGCTCAGTCAGTAGCCCAAGCCGGAACGTCTACACCGCAGTTAAACAGCCCCTTAGCCTGAGCCCAACGAGCCTGAGTCAGCAGGCACAAGTCAGCCATGAGTGTCTAACTGCAGCATAGACATACCCCATGTGACCCATTTTGCATCTCTCAGTTGTCCCTTATTTCAAGGAATGTCTCTAATTTTAGATGCAGATTTCCCTGTCACACCTTGCTGGTATAGTATCTAATTTTCATTGCTGTAAATTGCACACATTTGGCCTTCAGGAGGTTGACAGGGTGTGGTGCATCGCATTCTTGTGTGCAAGATGAAAAACATTTGGTTTTAATTTGTCCCTTGAACAACAGCTATGCATCTTTGAAGGTTAGAGATCACATGATCCTGTCCCTGCTATGTAAGGGCAGCCTTCTTGGGATTCTGTTTTAATTTTTATTTTAATGCCAGCTCTTAAGAGTGAAGAACCTGGTTGTAAGCTGCAAAACAAATCCTCCTAGAAGCTGTGGAAAAGTAGAAAGACCGGTGGTTTGGTAATGGAGTACGGTGAAGTACATGCTTTATTTTGTTTTTCTTGTTTATATAATTATTGGGATTTTCTTCAGCTGATCTGAAAAGCCAACGAAATCTGCTGTCAGGAATAAAACTATACTGAAACCTTCCTGAAGTACTTCTCAACCGATCAACCCTTAGTTTAAAAAATCCTCTATGACCTTTTTAATTTTACATACAAGCAGTCTGGTTCCATTTTGGTTTAGATGGAGCCCATCATTTCTCTACAGTCCCTTCTTTTCCCCAACGGTTCCCCAGTTCCTAATAAACTTAAAACCCTGCTGCCTACACCATTGTCTCATCCACGCATTGAGACCCTGCAGTACTGCCTGTCTTTCTGGCCTTTGTGCGTGGAATTGGAAGCATTGCAGAACATGCTACCATGGTGGTCCTGGACTTGAATCTCCTACCTAGAAGTCTAAATTTGGCCTCCAAGACCTCTCTTCCCCCTTTCCCTATATCATTGCACCACAACCACCAGCTTCTCCCCAGAACTGCCCATAAGTCTGTCTAAATACCTTGTGAGATCCTCAACCTTTGCACTCGGTTGGTAATTTACTATGCAGTTCTCCTGGTCATCACAAACCCACATAGCTATATTTCTAATAATCAAACCCCCCCATTTCTCTTACTGTGCTTTTCAAAGTAACTGGGGTTCCCTCCCCAGGATGAGTGTCCTCAGTGCGAGAGGATACTATGACATCATCTGGAATGAAGGTCCCCACTAGAGGATTGTTTGTCTGCTGCAGCTTGATGTTCCCCTTCCCCGAGACTGCCATCCTTAACAGCACAGAGGCTGTCAGACTGGGGGTGGGACCACTCTATTTTGTCCCTGAAAGTCTCCTCTCTGTACCATCTGTATCTCATAGGTCCTCCAGTTCAATCACCCTGGCTTCCAGAGCCCATACTGTCTCTCTGAAGGCCATGAGTTGCCTGCATCCATGATTACCCATAAGGCAGGTACATGTTGCAGTCAGTGCAATAAAGTGGATAGCCCCCCACTCAGCAGCTGGACTTCTGCCTGCATTCTTTTTACTCTTGCAGGGTTTTGGTTTTTGTTTTGGATGGGTCGGGGATAATTGGCTTAAGTTTAGAATTAGTTTGTTAGGTGTATTGGGTTTTTCTGTCTCTTTCCTTCTCCCACCTCCCTCCCCTCAATGTTTCTTTCCCAAGGGCTTTGCTGGTGCCCTTCCAGTCATTAGGTTATAGTCCCTCAGCCTTAGAATCACAGAACTGGAAGGGATCTGGAGAGGCCATCTAGTCCAGTCCCCTGCACTCAAGTCAGGACTAAGTATTATCTAGTTACTTCTCCCCTTGCTGCTGAAGTCTCACTGCAGCTACACTCTCCTTACCTTGGCAAAAAGAAAAGGAGTACTTGTGGCACCTTAGAGACTAACCAATTTATTTGAGCATGAGCTTTCGTGAGCTACAGCTCACTTCATCGGATGCATACCGTGGAAACTGCAGAAGACATTATATACACACAGAGACCATGAAACATACCTCCTCCCACCCCACTGTCCTGCTGGTAATAGCTTATCTAAAGTGATCATCAAGTTGGGCCATTTCCAGCACAAATCCAGGTTTTCTCACCCTCCGCCCCCCCCCCCCCACACACACACAAACTCACTCTCCTGCTGGTAATAGCCCATCCAAAGTGACCACTCTCTTCACAATGTGTATGATAATCAAGGGTGCCACAAGTACTCCTTTTCTTTTTGCAAATACAGACTAACAGGGCTGTTACTCTGAAACCTTACCTTGGCAGTTAACTCTGTCTGGTGATTGCTGTCTGTCCCAGGGCACTCTCTGCTTGAGAGCTGGATGTGGAAGGAATAAGGGATGCCTCTCTCCCTCTGTCTTTAAACTCCTTCGCAAAATTTACCTGGTTGCTGCTCCTGTTCACTTAGCTCAGCACACAGCCCCCCGAAACAGACCACAATATGATCTTCAAGCAAGCACACAACAAACTAAATAAGATAGTTATGAAAATCTTAAGAATTTCTGTAACTAGATTAATTCTGTTATAGTACAGCGGTCTTACTTTGGACCAGTTTAGATCAAATTGATACATTTTCCTCAGGAGCCTCTGACCGATTATGCAAAATACTAGTGATTTATTTAATGTTTGATAATAAGAAATTTTATTATTTTAAAGAGATTGTCAGCTTTAAAACACATTTTAATCTGATTTTTTTCAAAATTGCTGTCTCAAGTGACACCTGTGATTGCTATAATTCAACAAAATGGGGGTAAATATTTTCCCCTGTTTTTTCCAGTTTGTGTGCATTGGACAGTTCTTTGTATATAATTTCGCTGTTTTTTGACAGAGAGTTAAACTTCTCATCTCACGCTCTTGCATCTTGACAGCATATTCATTGCACTTCCCTGGGGAGATCTCGCAACCCGGAATCTTCCCCAGGCCCTGCAAGAGGGTTTTTACTAGTGTCACAGCAACAATGCTGCTGCTGTTCCTGAGTTTAGTACTGAGTCAATGTCTCTGAGGGGCAAAGAGCAACAGAAGCCTGGGGGAGCCGCGTCTTCGCTGTGTAGATCCCTGCTTAGTGCTAGGGAGCCCTTGGGAGCCCGGCAAGGGATGGGAGTAGGAAAGTCCTTGTCTTAATTTCCTAGACCCCTACGTGGGGCTTTGGAGGCATTTGGCAGAAGCAGTAGCTTCTGCTTCACCTCTCTGTAAGAGCCCAGCAAGTAAGAAAGAGAGAAGGTGTTTGACCAGGAGATAGATGCCACTCTGCAAGAGCCAAAGTGATTCCAGAAGATTGTGGACCAAGCAGGGAAGGATATGGCCCCTTTGAGGAAGGGCAGAGATGGGAAATAATAGGAGACAGGAGGTTTGCAGGGGCTGAGAACCTAGGGGAGGCTTGGGGAACTGACCTCTTCTGCTGTAGCCAGTATGAGTGATAGTCCGGGACCAAGACGCAGTAGGATCACCCCTCATGAGCCCCTCAACCGGAGCCCAGAGAAGGAGAAAGAAAATAAAGGAAATATTTTCAAACTAAAAATAGAAATGTAATGATACAGTAGAAAAGAAATCTTCTGTCTAAAGCTCATGGTAAAACTATAAGATTATGAGACTTTTGATTACTACTACAGAAATATGATAACAGTAGTACAATGTTATAGAGCTAATCCATTTTTTCTAGTTATTTACAAAGATGTAACCTGTTGAAGAGCTAGATTTACTATGTGTTAAGGCAAATCTAGGATTTTTTGCTGTATTTTGAGGTTTACTCCTAGCAGCGGTATACTGCAGAAAGTTCATATAGTTCATTTCACTTAATAGGTTTTTCCATGACAATTGCATAAATATGTAGCCCCAAAAGAATGTGAATAGTAATGGACTTCTATCTGGGGATGGGACTTGTCATGTTTCATGACACCATTAATGACTCAACCAAAGAGCAGGCAGAATGGTGGAAATATACTGCCTAATTGCAGGGGAGAAAAACTCATTTAATTGCAAATTTAGTTTCTGGTGAAAAAATCACTGTGTTCAGGATACTGAGCATGGAAAAGGAGAGATGCATGGCAAGCTGATTGCATGTTAATACCCAGAATTCTCTTCCAGCACACCAAGGTCTAATACAGCGTTTCTCAAATGGAGGATCACATCAGTGAGTCACAGGAAGGTTCTAAATGGATTGTGGGCCCGGTTAAGAGAAGAGGTCCTTGGGATGGAGGCATTGGAGAGCAAGCCCATCCTGATTCACCCTGTAGCAGCGGCTTCTATCCCCTGGGGCTGAGCCTGGCTCCCCACTATGCGTGTTGCAGTCTGACACATGGGGTTGCAGCACTACTCAACTTTGGCCCAATTTTAGTGAGCGGTGATGATGGGGGGTGGTCATTTGCCAGGAGACGGCCAGGCCAGACCTGGGTGGTGCTGCAACCAGTGCAACATCTGGAGCAGGGAGCTGGGCCCAGCCCAATGGGAGGAGCCCAAGAGCCACTGATGTGGGTAAGTGCTGGGCTGGCTTGCTCTCTACAGTCTTCCTCCCCCTTTCCTCACTCCTGGCACCTCCATTTACAGACTCCTATACTTTAAGGCCAGAAGGGATCATCATCAGGGGCGGATTTACCATAAAACACACTGTATCCTGGCATGGGGCCCCCCAACAACAGGCGCACCCCCTGTGGGAGGGCTGCTCCATGGGATGGAGGTTGCAGGGATAGAAGCTGTGGGGAGCAGGAAAGCAGGGAAGGAGGTTCACCCACAGCCTCAAGGGAGCAGGTGGGAGGTGCGGGTGGCAGGAGTGCTGCAAACGCGGGCTGGAGGACTCAGGAGGAGCACAGGGCAGATTTTACCAGCAGGTGTGTGCTTTTTAAAGTTTTAAATGATTAACAAGGACACTATTCGCTTCTTACGTTGCTGTTGACTTTCACTGTTTGAATTAAATTGTTTGTGCATGGAAGTGAGAATAAAACCCTTGAGTGAAGATCTGCAAGTCCTTCCAAAGCCCGCTGAGTCAAAGGGATGCTGTTCATTGCATTCAGTAGGCTTTAGATAAGGCCACTAATTAAGGTGCCACTTAGGTGCAAGTAACAGTAAGTCTGTGTATGTCTGTTTCTCATGTTTGTCACAAAGGCCGCAACTTTATGAAATAAACTACCATGAAGAATGCAAACAAACGGCAGGAGTTTTTGTGACAAAGGGTGTCTAGTAGCTCGGCCCAAGCATGAGCTGCCTTTTTTATGGTCCTGGCTGACAGACCTCAAGACCCAATCAGAGCTACCATCCGGACTCCCCCTTGCCTCGACATGGCTTACACTAAGCCACGCTCCACCTCTGTAGAGAAGGTTAGAGCCATCATTGAGACAGATTCCCATAGGCATAGTTTGACTTCTATATTTGGGGGGACTGGGGCAGCAGGTCCAGTCAGGCCAATGGGGCTGCACGTTGGGAGGGTGAGGACAAATTTCATGCCTGCCCACAAGGGTGCCATTTCAGATATGGGGAGGGGGAGGGCACAGCCTTAACCATGATTCCAGGGGCTACTTAGGCAACTGAAAACTCTGGAGTTTTTGCATAACTTACACTCAGCTCTAATACTAACATGTTCTGACATCTTGTGGCAAGTAACTTATGGGATACTGGTTAGGTTTAAAATTGTAATGTATATTCTTACTCAGATACTCTTACTAAAGTTAGAAGGGACCATCGTGATCATCTAGTCTGACCTCCTCCACATTGCAGGCCACAGAACCTCACCCACTCACTCCTGTAATAGACCCCTAACCTCTTGCTGAGTTACTGAAGTCCTCAAATCATAATTTAAAGACTTCAAGTTACAGAGAATTTATCATTTACACTAGTTTAAACCTGCAAGTGACCCATGCTGCAGAGGAAGCGAAAGATCTGCCCTGGGGGAAAATTCCTTTCCAACCCCAAATATGCTGATCAGTTAGACCCTGAGCATGTGGGCAAGACCCACCAGACGGATACCTGGGAAAGAATTCTCTGTAGTAACTCAGAGACCTCCCCATCTAGTGTCCCATCTCCAGCCATTGGGGATTTTTGCCCAGGCAGTCACCAATGGGCCACATGCCACTGTAGTCAGTCTGTCATACTATCCCCTCTGTAGACTTATCAAGCTCAGTCTTGAAGCCAGTTAAGACTTTTGCCCACACTGTTCCACTTGGGAGGCTGCTCCAGAACTTCACTCTTCTGATGGCTAGAAGTGTTCACCTAATTTCAAGTCTAAACTTGTTGATGACCAGTTGATATGTGTTTGTTCTGGGGTCCACATTGATGCTTAACTTAAATAACTCCTCTCCCTCCCTGGTATTTATCTCTCTGATGTATTTATACAGGATAATCATATCTCCCTTCAGCTTTCTATTGGTTAGACTAAACAAGCCAAGCTCTTTGAGTCTCTTCTCATAAAATAGATTTTCTATTCCTCAGATCATCCTAGTAGCCCTTCTCTGCACCTGTTCCAGTTTGAATTCATCTTTCTTAAACATGGGAGACCAGAATTGCACACAGTATTCCAGATGAGGTCTCACCAGTACCTTGTATAATGGTATTAACACTTCCCTGTCTCTGCTGGAGATACCTTGCCTGATGCACCCCAGGACTGTGTTGGGTTTTTCACGGCCACATCACATTGATGGCTTATAGTTATCCCGTGATCAACCAATACCCCCAGCTCTTTCTCCTCCACTGTCACTTCCAACTGATAGGTCCCCAGTTAATGCTTGTTGTTAGTCCCTAAATGCATGACTTTTCACTTTGCACTATTAAATATCATCCCATTTCTATTACTCCCTTTTACAAGATCATCCAGATCTTCTTGTATGGTATTCCGGTCCTCCTCGGTATTGGCAATTCCTCCCAACTTTGTCTCATCTGCAAGTGTTATTAGCACACTCCCATTTTTTTGTGCCAAGGTCAGCAATAACAATGTCAAATAAAGTTGGTGCCAAGACTGATGCCTGAGGAATTCCACTAATAACCTTCCTTTACCTGAGAGTTCACTTTCAGTATGACCTGTTGTTGTCTTCCCTTTAACCAGTTTCTTATCCACCTTTCAGTTCTCATATTAATCCCCATCTTCTCCAATTTAACTAATAATTTCTCATGTGGAACTGTATCAACTGCCTTACTGACATCCAGGTAGATTAGACCTACTGCATTTCCTTTGTCTAAAAAAATCAGTTATCTTCTCAAAGAAAGATATTAGTAACTTTGTTACCACCTCTTGAATACAACAATGGAAACCATTGTAGAAAAATCTACAATTACTCTCTATCATTTAGTGGCTTATGTGGTCGTGGCACAGGGCCCCCGCGCTCTAAAAAAAGCACCTCCACGAGGGGCGTAGTCCCAGCGCCGGTGCACTGTCTACACTGTCGCTTTACAGCGCTGAAACTTGCTGTGCTCACAGGGATGTTTTTTCACCCCCGAGCGAGAAAGTTGCAGCGCTGTAAATTGCCAGTGTGGACAAGCCCTTAGGCTACTTACTTTTTGAGCTCACCAAGTTTGGAACAGATCTTTTAACTTTAGGAAATATTCTAAAAGCCCTTTCTTATCTTAATCACCTGCTAATCACTCTGTTTATAAACAAAATGCTGACTCCCCTCCTCCAGGGTGCAAGCTGGCAGCAGCACCTCCTCTGCAGAACTCTTTGCACTGCACATGGAGGGTATGTCTTCACTACCAACGTTAAAGTGCTTCTGCGGCAGCGCTTTAACATGGCTGTGTAGTCACGGCACCAGCGCTGTAAAAAATCCGTCCCCACGAGGGGAGTAGCTCCCAGCGCTCGGCACGCGGCTCCCAGTGCTGTCTACACTGCCACTTTACAGCGCTGAAACTTGCATCGCTCAGGGGGGTGTTTTTTCACCCCCCTGAGCGAGAAAGTTTCAGCGCTGTAAAGTGGCAGTGTAGACAAGGCCTCAGACTGCCTGCCCCTGAGGCTTGCAGTTTCGGGGGGCAATGCCTTCCCTTGCCCCCCCAAACTCCGCCTATGCAGACTCCACACAGTCTTTGCTGGCAAGTCTTTTGGTCCCAGCTATCCACGAATCCTACAAATCTGGAAGATATATATCCCTCCCTCCTTACCAGTCTGACCTAACCAGACAGATAAATTTACCTTCCTGCAAAGACTATGTCCGCTCCTAAAATTGTGACGTATTGTGGAACATATGGAAACCTGACTGCAGTGCTGGCTTGATGCAACCAGAAACCAGAATGCAATACAGTTTTGCAAAGATAAGAACCAGCGACTTACCTTAGGTTTCAGAATAGCAGCCATGTTGGTCTGTATCCGCAAAAAGAAAAGGAGGACTTGTGGCACCTTAGAGACTAACCAATTTATTTGAGCATAAGCTTAAGCTTAGTCTCTAAGGTGCCACAAGTACTCCTTTTCTTTTTGCGACTTACCTTAAGCTCGGTTATCAAGTGGTACATCAAGAGGAGAATCTGAATGTCCTTTACTCCTTGCCCAGCTAAACCTAATGGGTGAAGCTCCCTTTTGGCCAATAAGAGAGCTCCTTAGAGCAAGGGGAATGACTTTGCACAGTCAGCTAGCAGGCCAGACTGTTGTTGGTTATGAGAACCAAGCAGCTCCTGGTATCCCTCTAGGGAATCACTCAGCAAACCCAGCCACCTGTACATCACCTTGTTAGCCTATGTGGAGAGCAGAGTGGCCAAGGACAGCTGAGCTGAATTCCACACAGCAGTGCAAAGCACTAGCTGCAGCAGCATCTGGCAAAAGTGGCACTTTTCTAATATGTATCTGAAGTCCTGTGAGATCACAATTTTTCTACAAAATGCAAAAGGCACTAGTTGGAAAAGTTCACGTTCATAGAGATGTACAAGCATATTAATCACAACTGAACAGAGCTTAAAGTTTAGTAGATGTTAATGGATAATAGATCTTTAAATAGGTTAGATCAGAGATTTTAATTGACCTTCCCTTTTTTATGTAAGTGTAATCTTGACATCTATTGAAAAGCATATTAATTTAAAAGATGAGGTCATTTGGAATAACGAATGCTAATGTCCACAGTTTAAATGTACCTTCTTTGTTAACTTTCAGATAAAAGTTTAAACAAAAAGCAAGAGCCTGGATTCTTAGCGCTGCTTTTGTCCCTCTATATTGTTCAACCACCATACAGAAGCCACAGAGTTGGTAAAAGTGGCCATATGGATATGGGAATTGCCCGGAGTAAGGGATTCCCTGGATGTATAGGGCCATTGGAAAGGCTCTGTGCTTTCCTAGCATAGTAGCATGTTGGGTAGAGAGGAAATGTATCCGAGATTGTCACACTCAAGCTGTTATGAGCTGCTGTGAACCCATATAGAACCTTTGAAGAGGACTGCAAACTAGAGCAGCCTCTGGAGATGCTCTGACTTTTGCTGGGAACCCATCCAGTCCCTGTGTGCTCCCAGAATCTTGGAGGTGCAAAGTTTGCATGAAGCCACCTTTGTGTCCCCTTCTTCCCTTTGCTTATTTCTGCATAGAACACAGTGCAGTGAGATGC
The DNA here is from genome assembly GCF_965140295.1 of Lepidochelys olivacea. Lineage (NCBI taxonomy): Eukaryota > Metazoa > Chordata > Testudines > Cheloniidae > Lepidochelys > Lepidochelys olivacea. Next base: position 61,250,834 of record NC_140414.1, on the reverse strand, counting down.
CAAGGTGAATAAGAGCCAAGGTGTTTATGAATTTATAAGTATCCACAGATACTCTTGAAGTTCAGTAGATGAATCTTGAAATATGAGAGAACTATATTGATTGGAATGTGTTGGGTGAGCAACAACATTGGTCACTGCATGTGTAGACTTTAAAACACTTTTCAGTTATTTTTTTTTAATCTTAAAGGGTTGATAATCCTGTAATCAGAATCTCTAAAATTAGCATCCACAGTTTTATAATTTAAAAAGGAGAAGTGAAATGTGTATTGCGTGACTCTGATGTATCCCTATGTTGTGGTTTACTTGCCTTTGCCAGTTTTTTCTAGTTCTAGTTGTTACTAAATTGGATTTTTTAGTTATAAAATGCTACAGCATGGAATTTTGTTAAAGTGGAAACTCAAAACAGTAGCCATTTTCCAATTTTGTTCTTTTATGCAAAGCCCTGTTGCATTGATTCCAGCCTTATCAACATTGCCTTACATAAAACATCAGTAAGAAAAAAGAAAAAGTTACAGCGGAATAAAGCATCAAGCACAGAGCCCTAGGGAAAATCAGATGTTACTTGTTGTGGCTCTGAAGCTGAACCTCTGAGGCTCACCAACTGTTTCCTACCACTAAGGTTTTATTTAAGCTGTTTTAGGGCATGTTTATTTCTAGCAAATGAGAACAATTAGCATAACAAAATGCCTGATTCACCATATTGAATGCTTTTGAAGAGTCAGTACAAGTTGACCCACTAGTTACTCCTGTCGACTTGATTGTGACAACTAATGCACAAATTCAACTTATCAGACATTCAAGGGAAATATTTTTCACCCAAATTGCCAGTTGGCATGTGAACCTGACTGGCATCCCAGCTAATAATCAGGTAATTCAGGCTCTTGGTTATCAGACACAAAGATTCTAGGTCTGAGGTATAACATCTGAAATTACTCTGGAAGCCAAATTTTTGGAGACTTATGGTATTGCCAACATCAGGCTTTACTACCTGATTCGTGATATTTTAAATAACTATATAGTAGGGCTGTCGAGCGATTAAAAAATTAATCACGATTAATTGCAATAATAGAATACCATTTATTTAGATATTTTTGGATTTTTTTCTACATTTTCAAATATACTGATTTCAGTTACAACACAGAATACAAAGTGTACATGCTCACTTTATATTTATGATTACAAATATTGTGCTATAAAAATAATAAAAGAAATTGTATTTTTCAATTTACCTCATACAAGTACTGTAATACAATCTCTTTATCATGAAAGCTGAACTTACAAATGTAGAATAATTTACAAAAAAAAACTGCATTCAAAAATAAAACAATGAAAGACTTTAGAGCCTACAAGTCCTTCAGTCGTACTTCTTGTTCAGCTAGTCACTCAGACAAACAAGTTTGTTTACAGTTGCGGGAGACAATGCTGCCCGCTTCTTGTTTACAATGTCACCTGAAAGTGAGAACAGGCGTTTACATGGCACTCTTGTAGCCAGTGTTGCAAGATATTTACGTACCATATGCGTTAAAGGTTCATATGTCCCTTCATGCTTCAACCAGCATTCTAGAGGACATGTATCCATGCTAATGAGAGGTTCTGCTTGATAACAGTCCAAAGCAGTGCAGACCAACACATGTTCACTTTCATTATCTGAGTCAGATGTCACCAGCAGAAGGTTGATTTTCTTTTTTGGTGGTTCAGGTTCTGTAGTTTCCACTTTGGAGAGTTACTATTTTAAGACTTTTGAAAGCATGCTCCACACCTCATCCCTCTCAGATTTTGGAAGGCACTTCAGATTCATAAACCTTGGGTCGAGTGCTGTAACTGTCTTTAGAAGTCTCACATTGGTACCTTCCTTATGTTTTGTGAATTCTGCAGTGAAAGTGTTCTTAAAATGAACAACACATGCTGGGTCATTGTCTGAAACTGACTGCTATAACATGAAATATATGGCAGAATGCGGGTAAAACAGAGCAGGAGACATACTATTCTCTCCCAAGGAGTTCAGTCACAAATTTAATTAATGCGTTATTTTTTTTAATGAGGGTCATCAGCATGGAAGCATGTCCTCTGGAATGGTGGCCGAAGCATGAAGGGGGATACGAATGTTTAGCATATCTGGCACATAAATACCTTGCAATGCCGGCTACAAAAGTTCCATGCGAACACCTGTTCTCGCTTTCAGGTGATATTGTAAGTAAGAAGCCAGCAGCATTATCTCCCAGAAATGTAAACAAACTTGTTTGTCTTAGTGATGGGCTGAACAAGAAGTATGATTGGGTGGACTTGTAGGCTCTAAAGTTTTACATTGTTTTGGTTTTGAGTGCAGTTACGAAACAAAATCTACCTTTGTAAGTTGTACTTTCACGATAAAGAGATTGCATTACGGTATAATATGAGATGAACTGAAAAATACTATTTCTTTTTATCATTTTACAGTGCAAATATTTGTAATAAAAAATAATAATACAAAGTGAGCACTGTACACTTTGTATTCTGTGTTGTAATTGAAATCAATATGTTTGAAAATGTAGAAAAACATCCCAAAATATTTAATACATTTAAACTGGTATTTTATTGTTTAACAGTGCGATTAAAATGGCAATTAATCGCGATTAATTTTTTTAATCATGATTAATTTTTTGGAGCTAATCACTTGAGTTAACTGCAATTAATTGACGGCTCTACTATATAGGCTTGATTCTGAATTTGCACCAATCTCCGTAAGTAACTGCCAACTGAGTCAACAGAGTTACGCTGGTGTAAAATTGAATGATGAGACTCAAACCCTCTCTATGTAAATAACATTTATTTTTATAAAGTATAAACCAAAAGAAATAGCCATTGCTGGGCATCATTTTCCCCACCATGTGTAAAATGGTTAGTGATCATCAAATGAAAGATGCTATACAAAATAAGTTTATTGGTATATTGATACTAACTTTATTTTGCATGGAGGTAGTTTAATCTCCGTAATTTAACATTTTTACACTTTGTATGAGCTGACAGCTTATGAGTTAGCTCCATTTCTATTTTAAGATACTATGGAAGCAATGAACTCACAGTAGAGGCTTATGTTATTGGAATAAAATCTTATGTGATCATTTTTACTTGTCTTCCGCTTTTCCGCTTTATTTCTACCTTAATGGCTCATACTGGCAGCCCAACCTTTTGATGGAAGAAATTTGGACATGGTCTTTCTGAAGTTAGTCAATACTGGTTCTAAACAGAGCAGAGGGTGTTACTTTAGAGTGGATTTCTGCACAACTCTCAGGCCCTGCTGCCTGGGGGATTGGGAGAAATCTCTGGAGCTGAATGCCGATCTGTGTATTTTCACCATGGCAGTGCACTGTGCTACAATTAGACTGTTAGGATCTCCCTTATGGTTTGGTTTGGTCTTTTGGGATGTTACTACTTTACAATTCCTTGTGTTCATGAACACAAAAGAGGCTGTAACCTCTGATGAATGCACTTCAGACCAAAATAAACCATATGCAGTACTCTGTTTTTATGACTGATTTGGAAAATAGTGTCTCTTGATATGAATAGCTGTACCTGAGGGTTTTATGGGTCACCTGATTGAAAGGCTTACTGATGTGTAAAGTAACAACTCTTGGTGGTTTGATGTTAGTGCTTTTATAGATGCAATAAGTTTCCCTTATTTTGTTAAACTAGTTGGGCATCATGTAAATTAGCAACAGAAAATCAGTCCAAAATTACAGGTTTCAGAGTAGCAGCTGTGTCTGTCCATATCCGCAAAAAGAACAGGAGTACTTGTGGCACCTTAAATACTAACGAATTTATTAGAGCATAAGCTTTTGTGGGCTACAGCCCATTTCATCGGATGCATAGAATGGAACATATAGTAAGAAGATATGTATACACACACACACACACACACATACAGAGAAGGTGGAAGTTGCCATACAAACTGTAAGAGGCTAATTAATTAAGATGAGCTATTATCAACAGGAGAAAAAAACTTTTGTACTGATAATCAAGATGGCCCATGTAGACAGTTGACAAGAAGGTGTGAGGATACTTAACATGGGGAAATAGATTCAATATTAGATCATCTAGTCCAGCAGTTCTCAAACTGCGGGATTGCGACTCCTGATGGGGTCTCGAGGTTATTGCCTGGGAGTTGCAAGTTGTCAGCCCCATACCTGGTGGGGCTCCAGCTGTCAGCTCTGCCATGCATGGAGCTGACAGCCCCAGTTAAATTAAATTAAAATTACCCTCTTTCCCCCTGTTTTTAATTTATAAGGAGACAGGGTTGCACTCAGAGGCTTGCTGAGTGAAAGGGGTCGCCAGTACAAAAAGTCTGACTAGTCCATCCACAATTGTTCTCTGCTGTATTTTTATGGTGCTTCATCCAGTGTATTTTTAAGTGAACAACAGACTATATTTTAGGGTGATCAGATGTCCTGATTTTATAGGGACAGTCCTGATTTTTGGGTCTTTTTCTTATATGGGCACCTATTACCCCCCCACCCCATCCCGATTTTTCACACTTGCCCTCTGGTCACCCTACTATATTTTGCAGACCAGTATAACAGCTCTGTCATGCTACAAGTTAATTTGGCCATCAAAGTTTATTTGAATAGTGCATAAACCGTGACGATAATTTAACCCTGCCCAGCTACCCAGGTGTAATGCAAAAGAAAAGAAAAATCAAAGTAGTTGTTGTGTTACATATTCAACCTTAGTCTTTTCAATGTGCTAACCTCATTCCTAATAACACTGGGCCCAGTTCTGACCATGTGTAAACCTATGCAGGAGTGCAAGGAGCCTTTTACTCCCTTGCATGAAGGGGAAAACCACTTTCATGCGGTACTATTCTCCCACCTGTGCAAGTGGGTAGGGAGTGAGCAGAGACTTGACATCATTTCCTCTCCCACCATGTGGGCCAGCATAGCTAAACAGGTGCAGAAGTAGTAGTAATCTGTGCCAGGAGTTGGACTGATTCATGTTGCTTCACCACCTAACCCCAGGGCAAGAATGAACCAGAGACCATGTTGTGACACTGAGTCACAACATGGTCCCCAGTCATCTGCTTGGACAACATGACTATGTGCTTCCCCTTACTCAGGTCTTGTGATAAAATTACAGTCTAGCTATGTATCACTTTTTCTTTGCTTTACTGTTAGGAAAGAGGCTAAGGCATGACTTATGTTTATTTTTTTTCTGACAGGATGGAATGGGGGCCTAGAATAAGATAGGGAAGGAAGAGAGAAATATCTCAAATGTGTAAAGTTAGCTTGAGCTGTGGAAGTGTTCCCTGATCATGAGAGAAAGGAAGCACTTGTATTATTCCATTCTTGCCTCTGCCTGGCTTATGTCAGTGTCTCTCAATCAAAAGAGTAAGCAGGACAGGGGATTAAACTCTATGGAATGGAAACAGAAATCGAATATTTTGAAAGAGAGGCGGAGCAGCAAAGGTTAACCCATATCTCTTCACCTAAATGTGGAGGCTGGTCCCAGAACTCTGGATGTCACACATCTGAGGAACATATTTGTTTGCCAAGTTACCTGAAATTTTGATTAATAATAATAACTGATGTAGACCTTCCAAGCTCACTTTCAGTGCACTATATTTTATTTTTTATCCTTCACCATTGATACAATTTTCTATGGCTTATTATAAGAGGGTGAGAGAAGCTTTAGGGAAAGAAGAAATATGCTTGATAGAGCAAAAAATAGTATTGAATTATAATATTTCTACCTTGCTTTTCCATTGAGAACCCAATATAAAATGTTCTTAAGTCTGAAATAAATCAGGTAGATCGTGAATGGTGGAGATTTTTTATCAGTTTGGCCTTTTTTCAAAAAAATGCACAAAGGTTGTCATAGGATAGAAAACACTTCATGTAAATCATTCTTGGAACATTCCCATGTAGCTGTTAACTGCTAGCTTCATTTCTATTAGTGCTGCAAATAATAAAGCCTCTTTTCTCCATTTAACAACAAAAGCAACCAAAACAATCTCTCCTTCCAGGTCCACAATCTAGGGAAATACAAATGAGTCAGTCAATAAGTCAACTTGATCTTGCATGAAAAGGTTTCCTGTATGAAAACTTAATATTTGTACTAAAGCCATATAAAAACACTAGGACTATATTGGGGTCGCATGACATTGTGAATGGCTGAACCATGTTATACTACCTTACAATATTCTGTAAATATTTAGCAGCTCAGGACAAAATGCATGGCAGAGCTTGAAGATTTGATGGCCAAGATTAGAGAAAAATGGAAATCACGGAAGGTGCTAAGTAAACACATCCTTAATTGGCACAGGGGGAAACAGAGAAGGCAGAATCAGAGTAACTACCAAGTGAAGTTAGTTGAACCAGTGAACTTTTGTTGGTGAACTGAAGTTGAAACAGCTATAGGGTGGTGGTTTTGATTTTTAAAAACATCCCTAATATCCTTACACTTCAAAGAAAAGATTGGCAAAGAGGAACTGCCTACCCTTCCAAACCTCACTAGTAGGCTGTATCCTCCTCCTCCCCCAGTAACAGATTAGTGGTCAGATACTGCAGCTATGATCTCCTACCGTCTACACCAATTAATATTCTGACCCACAAGTGCCCATTAGTACTACACTAAGCACACAGCTCTCCATGGTGCTCTGATGAAGTCAGACAATGAGGAAAGACTGAGGAAAATTATGAATTAAATTGATTGGGAGGTAAAATTGAGACAGGAAAACGTGGACAAAAATTGGAAGTTCCGTAAGAAGAGTTTATTAGATCAAAAAGTCATGATTCCACAATCAAGAAAGAGGAGAGGACAAATTTGGCTAAAAGCCTATCCTGGTCAGTGGCAAAGTGAAACCAACAATTAGAAATATTTATTTTAACAAATGGGAAACGGAGGAAACAAATAGGAAATAGCATAAATTAGAATTCATGATGAGGAAAATTGATAAGGGGAGCTAATGACAGGGAAAAATCCATAGCTGGCAGAAGTAAGGACTATAAGAAGGAGGTTAAGTACATTAGGGGCAAAAGAAATCCTAGCAATGATGTAGGCTCATTACTAGGTGAAGATGATAAAATTGTTGATGATGCAGAAGAGGCGGGAAGTGTTCAATAAATATTTCTGTTTTGTATTCAGAAAGAAGCAGTTTGATGTACCCCTATCACATGAGGAAGATGAAGTACTTTTCAGTCCATTAGTAACTAAGGAGGATGTTAAACAAATATACTAGGGGTAAACGTTTTGAATCAGCAGGCCCATATAACTTGCACTCAGGAGTCCTAAAGAGTTGGCTGAGGAGATTGCTGGGCTGTTGCTGTTAATTCTTATCAAGTATTGGTATTCTGCGGAAATTTTAGAAGACTGGAAGAGAGCTAATGTTTTTCCAGTATTCAAAAAGAGCAAGTGGGATGATCTCAGTAACTATAGACTGGTTTAGTGTGATCTCAGTCACTGGCAAATTTTAATGGAAAAGCTGATAATGGGTTCAATTGATAAAGAATTAAGTCATAGTAATATAATTGATGCTAGGCAACATGGTTTTATGGAAAATAGGTCACATCAAATAAACGTGATTTTATTCTTTGAGGAGATTACAAGTTATCCCTAACTGGGTGAAATGTAATGGCCTGCAATACACAAAAAATCAGATTAGATGAGCTGATGGTCCCTTTTTGCCTTAAACTCTATGAATCTTTGAAAGGCTGGAATGCTGATGGAGGAAGACCAGGACTCTGCCAGTACTATGGGCTGGACAATTATAGCTGCCTTGGCCAGTTTTGGAATGCAGTGTAATAACTGAGATAGTGTGGCCCTGTCCCATTAAGGGTTTTATAGATCAGCATCAGACTATGAAGTGAATCTGGACGTGAACAAGAGCCAGTGCAGACTGAATGTTTGCCTAGAGCCACATAGGGAGTTACAGTACTCTAGACTGGAGCTGACAAATGCATGGATTGCTGTGACAGATTTCCTCATCTGAAAGGAATGGACAAAGTCTTCATGCTAGCCAGAGAAGGAAGGCAGCATTTTTGGTTACTGCTGCTGTTTGGATGTCCAGTGTTAGTCATGAATCTACCATGACTAAATGTTACAAAATGTTAGCTACCAGACTGCAGATGGTAAGAAAGTGGAATTTACTAGTTCCTCAAAGAGTTTCTCTCTTCTAATTTGTATTACTTCTATTTGTTCAGGGGTCAATTTGAGCCAGCTGTTCTTTATCCAGGCTCTACCTTCCTACATATGCTAAAATATCTGGGCCACTTTGTGCTATGTAAGAGAGCTGCAGAGCTGCATTTATGTAGGAAGACTGGTCTAGTAGATAGGGCACTTGAGACCAGGATGCAGTCCTTGGCTCAGCCACAGACTTCCTGTGTGAACTTGGACAATTCACATATGTACCCTGTGCCTCAGTTCCACATCTGTAAAATGGAAATAATACTTCCCTGCTGCACCAGGGTATTGTGAAGATAAAAATCTGTTAATGATTGTGAGTTGCTTGGATACCATGGTGATGAGGACTATATAAATATCTAAATAGGTAGACAGACGCATTATCAAATCTATTGCTGTCATCATAGCTAATATTTATCTCATGATGTCCTCTAATACTAAACAAGAAGAGTGACAGAATTAAGGCTTGTGAAACTCCATGTATCAGAGGTCTCAGGATCGAGTAACAGCTGCCTATCATCACTGTAGGTGATCTTAAGGAAAGGAAAGAGCACAGTTAGTTAAGCACAATTTAAATCTGCTCATGCCAGGACATATAGGTGAAGCAGCACCTCGTGGTGGATTGTGTCAAAAGCAACTCACATCAGAGTATCAGCATTGTTGTTTTGCTTCTATTCAGTTCTGTAAAGTTGTCCATCCGTGTTACCAGTGCTTTGCCAGTTGTAACTTAGCCTGAAGCCAGGTTGGAAGGGGTCAGATGTTGCTAGAGCTAGTTCACTATCTCTTTCCCAGGAAAAACAGGGTTGAGAGCAGATGGTAGTTGATGACGATGGCATCGACCATGGATTTTTGGAAGCTAGATCACAGTATTTCATGCTTCCTGGTGGTTGATTACCACCTTTGAGAAAGCCGTTGACTGCTTCTATTTCTGTCAGAAATGGGCCATTACATTTGCTGCTGACTCTAGCAAGAGTCAGATTTGAGGCACAGATTTTTTAAAAAAGATTATAGTACCTCTCGTTATTGAGAATGAACTTAATTCTGAGAAGAAGAATGGTGAACGTGCTTCCTGCAAATGAGAGGCTATCATGGATTTTCAGTTTTCTGAGCAAAGTAGGAGGGCAGCCGTCAGGTTGGTGGAGAAAAAACATTCTTATTGGTTGGCTTACAAATCAGAACAGTTCCTTTAGATAGGATTTGGTGGATGCTGTAAGTCAATGAGAAGAGCAATTTTTGGCCTTCTCACCAGCATGGCCCAGACCTCTTCAAATTCTTTATGCTATGCTTCAGTCAAAAAGAACCTTATTGGTAGGGAAGCCAAAGCTCTGGAGTAGAGCTGTTCAAAACTGGAAATTTCCATCCCACTGGAAATTCCAAAATTTTGAAATTTCCTGCAAAATGAAATTTTTTGTGGGGAGAAAATGTATCTGGTCAGTCAAATCATTCAGCCATTCAATTGAAATGTTGTTTTGTTCTGATTTTGATGTTTTAAAAATTAATACTATAATTTATAATGAGGAAACGAAAAGGTGTTTCAAAACCAAACAACCCCTAGGGCCTTCCACTCTCCTTTAAACTTTGTTTATAACTGAAAAAACTTAAGTGGGAGTCTGGAACCAACTCTCAGTTCAGGATTACACTTCAGAGCAGCCCACCTGCTTTATAGGTATTTTGGTGTGCCATGATCGAGCTGCCTTGAAGTGCAGCCTTTGAGGTTCTTTTGAAGTGGAAGGGAGCCAATATTTCAAGGGGATAAGGTCACTTCACCCTGCACCTGCATCACAGCACTCATGAATACACATGAATAATCTAAGTGTACCTACACCGTAGAAAACTGAACTGAGAGTTGGTTTTTAGATTATCACCTCATTTTCTTAATTTAAAAGACCAAGTTTTAGGGCTGGGGAAGAAGACAGAAGAGGGGAAAATTGGATTTGGAGAGTTGGACAGGAAGGGTACTATGGGTTTGTAGTGTTTTAAGAGAAAATTCCTATGCCTGTTATCGAAAATGGGTTTTAAGAAAGAGAGGAGGCATAAAAATGTTCCTCCTAATATATTTGCTCTTAACATGTGCATAGGATAACTTTGTGTGTGTGATGAGGTTTCAGCTATGCACCTTTGGGAACTGGTGTCCATCAGTGACATCATTTAAAAAAAACAAAAACCTTGGCCAATTAGAATATGACTGATTAAACAGTGCCCACAGCCAGTAAATTAAATAACTATAGTTTTTTTTAAAAACAAAAATACGTTTTTGGGCAATCTTCCCATTTCTGTTTAGAAAAATAGTCTGATGAATATAATTCGGATAGGTTTAAGAGGGGTAGCCGTGTTAGTCTGTATCAGTAAAAACAACGAGGAGTCCTTGTGGCACCTTAGAGACTAACAAATTTATTTGGCATAAGCTTTCGTGGGATATAACCCACTTCATCAGATGCCTGGAGTGGAAAATACATTAAGAAGGTATAATATACAGCACATGAAAAGATGGGAGTTGCTTTACCAAGTGAGGGGTCAGTGCTAACGAGGCCAATTCAATTAGGGTGGATATAACCCGTTCCCAACAGTTGACAAGAGGGAGGTGAATATCAACAGAGGGAAAATTTACTTCTGTAGTGCTAACGAGGCCAATTCAATCAAAGTGGGTGTGGCGGATAGTGATTCCTGCTCTCCCCTCCAGAGATCTAAATCAGACCAGTACCACTATACTCAGCTACTTGCTTTCAGTCCTGTTTATGCTGATATCCTAGTAATATGTAAAACTAGCATTTGTTATTCCTCCTTACTTGCTTTGAAAATTTTTAATTGAATTAAACAATTTTGTTTGTTGTTTTGTTTATTTTAACACATATTTGCAGCGGAAAGTTACAAGGAAACCCAGATGGTAAAGATTAAAGAAGAACCAATGGAAGTTGACATTCATCAGTCCCAGCCCTCAATTTCACCCAGCCAGACTGTTGGTTACAGCTCTTTATTAGGGAGAGAGATTACTGAACACATACAAAAGGTACCAGAGGGCCGAGTGCTCCCGGAGAGAAACCTCTTCAGCCAGGATATATCAGTGAAGATGGCTTCAGAGCTGCTCTTCCAACTGTCAGGTAAAGACGGTAGACATAGCTACCACTGTGTGCTCTTTGGAAGTGAAATTTAAAGAACAAAAGAAGATAGCTAACATTGTTCTGATTTTACACACAGTTAAGTCTAGTATGGTATAGAAAATAATAGAAATGAAAAACACTTTCTTCTATGCCTTACATTAGAAATTCAAAAGCTTCCCCATAATATTGGCCAAGAATTCTTTAGCTATTTAGAATACGGTTTTGGGTGTTGTCAGTCAGAGCAGTTTCATAACATTTTAACTGTTTTGGAAAAAACAGAGTTCATCTCTTGTGTCTTGAAAGCTAATTAAATAATTCCTGACAGCTGGTAGATACAGATCTGAAAATAAAGTAAAGGAGGGTTTCTGTGCACGACATCTATTGGAATAAGCACGTGATGGTTGCAGCATCAGAGGTTCTTCTGACTGCTTTACAGATTCCCACTCACAGAGGGGACAAGCAGCAGAGAACACAGAAAGGTTTTCATTGCCATAAACTGAACGAATGCAAGAATTGTGAATAGTGATGCTAAAATGTGCAGCAAGACTAATATTGTGATAGTTACAGTTTAAAATAAAAATGATTCTAGTGTTCTTAGCTCATTCTAATTATTGGATAAAAGTTTTCCTGTACTGTAGTATAAAGCAGCAAGGATATAAAATAATTAAAAATCTGAAAAAATGGTTCTCATGCTAATTAAAATTATCTTTGTTCTTCTGCAGAAAAGGTGAGCAAAGAGCACAATCACACTAAAGATAACACCATCAGAACCACAACCAGGTAAGTTCCATCCATGTAGTGCTGCAGCAGAAATTGCATGGGTTAGCTTTACATTGCAGTTCATAATTTAAAATGACACCATTTCACAATTGTAATATCATATTATAAATGTAAGATAGTTTTCTGTGTCCAGGGTAACATATATGACTAAAAAAATTAGGCCTATAAATCAGTGCATATTATGAGGCCATAAAACAAGACAAGATGGCACCTTGGCACTATACCAGAGCTATCTGTGGTAATGATTCTTCCTTTCCCTGACCAAATGTGCAAACGTTCCACTGGAAATTGATTTTCCTAGTTTATTTTTTTCTGCAAAACAAAATGTTATTTCAGTAAATTATAACTTAAAAGAATATCAGGGACAATTGGTGAGTAAGGAATTATCTGACAGTACAGTTTTTAACATTTTTTTTGTATTGGTCCATGTCTTGTGATTCATTTTCCTGACAAATTCAGACTTCTCAAATAACAGTTCAGTTTTGTGATTTGGTCCCACTGAGATGGACCCTCGTAGTTTCTTTCAGGTATTGTGTGAGGTAAAAACTAGTGAAATATTTGATGTAGACTAATTGTCAGGGTTAGGAAAATGGGGCAAAATTGGCAGAGAATTAAGAGAACTAACATATGATTCAACCAGCCTATATTCTTAGAGGGCTGATGTACAGTATGTTGCATGAGAACAAGCCCATAAGGGGTGCTTACGTTTAAATGAGGAATGGTGACTTATGTTTCTGATATAAGGAGCTTCCTAATCTCTTCACTAAATGGAGGCTGGGAGATCTCTTTGAAAACTGTATTGCACTAAGCACTTATTTACCAAACCTCCTCTTCTAACTCTGCCATTCAGTTTGAATTAATATTATACATTATGTACAATATATAGCCAAAGGGCTATATGAATAGCACTTTTTTCTAAACGCTTTGGATGCATTTAAGAGAGTAAACAAAAGGGCACATTGAATTAATAATGACTTTATTCTCTTGGAGCTGGTACCTAGCTTAACTTCAGGACTTTGTATGTTAATTATGCCTTATATTTAAGATAAGACTAGCTGAGATCTCAGCATGTCAAATGAGTACTTTGCTCTGTGAGCCTGAAAATTCCAACTTCATGTTAGAAGCTAAACTGCATAAGGTATGCAGTGAAGTGTAGGTACCTAAAGAGAATTTGCTCACCTCAAAAAGTTTCCCTCCTCTGGCAATTTTCACATCTACTTTGAACCCATTATCCATAATGTTCTCATACCTGTGCTCAATTAGATGGGAAATAAGTTTGTAGGGTTTAATGGACAGGAACTTTTTACTGTTCTTCAGCCAGCCTCGGAGTGTATTAACTCACAAATATTTGTATTTAACCCTGTCGGAGGCCTCAGGGTTCTGCCACACCCATCCCAGGAAAGGAGCAGTGGAGAGGTCCTCCAAGCAGGCTAGAGTGGCTGCAGGTGAAGCAGCCAATCAGGGCCCAGGAGAGCCATATAAAAGGAGCTGCAGAGCCCCACAGGCAGTCCTCAGACTTATGACACAGTTGGTTCCTGAATATCGCATCTTAAGTTGAAAACGTCGTAACTCGAATTTTCCATAGTAACAATGTCAGATTGAGTGTCATAATGTCGAAATCAACATCATAAAGTTGCAACACAGTGACAGTTTATAAACATCGTAAGTGACGTTCGTCGTAACTCTAACATCGTAAAGTCGAGGACTGGCTGTAGTTTGCTGTTTGGAGCAGGAGAAGAAAGGACTGCAGGTCTGGCTGCTTGGAAGAGCAATAAGGTCCCATATGGTTTGCTAGCAGGGATCGCGGGAGCATTGAGGAAGCTCTTGGCTGGTTGCTAGGACTGAGTAGGGACTGAGCCTGGGAAGGGCAGCAGAAAGATAGTGTCTCCCAGGAGGAAGCCCTGGGGATACAACTGCATTCCAGGGCTGGACTACTTAAAGACCAAAGCACAGGGAGGGCTAGCGAGAGAGACAGGTCCCGGTGGACCGTATACACCAGAAGGGGTTTGTGCTGGTTAACATGCAGACAGTGACTCGGACGGAGCGCTGAGTCGCTGAAGACCTGCCTGAGAACCACTGAAAGGCGTCACCAGAACTAAAGAATGCAGACACGCCCAACCAGAAGGGGGCACTCGCGAGAGGTGGGTTCCAACCCCATTACAAACACCTAACACTTTTTAGGCACTACTGTAATATACATAATAAAAATTTTAAAATGTCATTTGGTCACCACCAAGCGAGGGCTAGTAGGACTCACGTAAAGTGTTCTAGCGTTCCTGATTCTTATCAGCTGAGCTTATAATTAATACTCAGGGCTGCCCAGTGTTATGCATCTTGCATGAAACATCTTTGGCAGCCCTGTCCCATACCATGCATTTAGCTAGGCTGCAGGAGTACCCTGTAATTGCTGCTGCTGTTCACTAGGGGCTGCTGTAGTGCCTACTGAACAGGCAGCTTCTCTGCCTTCCTTTGCTGCTCCCCTTGCTGTATCTGAGCAGGGCAGGGGCAGCCAGGAGGAGATGGTGACGGCAGCAGCAGCAAGAGCAAGCAGAGGAGGCAGTGGCAGAGACAGAAGTTGAGGGGGCCCATTACAGACTCCAAACGTCCCCAGCTTTCCTCCCATCATCCTCCAGACACAACCACTCCGCTTCCCCTTCACTCATCCACTCTCAGCCTCTGGCTACTCCCTTCCAGCAGCATCCCCATACACTTCCACCTGTCCTCAGCCAGCTTCCCCCACCATCCAGTCACCACCGAGACCCACACTCGGTTTCCGTCTGTTTCTTACAGACATCTACAGGCACCTTACCTCAACCTCCCCACTGCCACCTCTGCCAAAGCAAACCCCACCCACCAGCACTTAGCTACTCCTCAGACCTGCAGATGGCCTCCTGCACCACCCATCCGAAACACCCTAGCTTCTTCCAGCACCCACCCATCTACCTAGCACCCCCACCCCCAGCACATATGATGGCTGCCATCTTGAGCAGCATATTGGAGATTGAACCAGTGGCCTCCAGAGCTTGAAACAAAGAGCCAGTCTTTATAGTTGGAAGCTGTAACAGATTCATTCTTTGTGGATAAGGCAAAAGAGGTGCTTGTAACATTTACCGACCAGTGGATTACTTTCTCTGGACAAAGTATAGCTCATCCTGGGCATCTGAGGCTCACAGCCCTTTGATTCCTATATGTGCCCCTGCTTATGTGAGACAACAGCTGCTGCCAGCAAGCTCCCTCCATCCTGAGCCCTGTCGGGTGTCCCCCTGCTCTGTGGAGATGGGGTACAGGAGGGGGGGCAGGAGTGGGGGGGACACCCTGACATTAGCACCTCTCTTCTCCCACACCCTCTCTGCACAGCAAGCAGGAGGCTCCTGCTTGCAGCTCCAAGGCAGAGGGCAGGAGCAGCACTTGGCAGTGGGGGAGGGACAGCTGAACTGCCTGGCAATTGATAGCCTGCTGGGCAGCTCCTGCACAGGGAACTTAGGGGAGCGGGGAGCTGATGGGGGGGCTGCCGGCCCACCCTGGTTCCAAGCCCCCACCATCTAGCTGCAATGGGCTGCTCTTCCTGAAGCAGTGGACAAAGTAGGCGGCTGCCAAACAACATTATAAGGGAGCATTGCACAACTTTAAACAAGCATGTTCCCTAATTGATCAGCAACATAACGAAACAACATTAATTGGGATGATGTTAAGTGAGGTGTTACTGTAAAACTTTAGAGCCTACAAGTCCACTCAGTCCTACATCTTGTTCAGCCAATTGCTAAGATAAACAAGTTTGTTTACATTTACGGGAGATAATGCTGCCCACTTCTTATTTACAATGTCACCTGAAAGTGAGAACACATGGTTCTCATGGCACTTTTGTAGCCGGCATTGTAAGGTATTTTACATGCCAGTTCTGCTAAACATTCGTATGCCCCTTCATGCTTTGGCCACCATTCCAGAGGACGTGCTTCCATGCTGATGACACTTGTTAAAAAAATAACGCATTAATTAAATTTGTGACTGAACTCCCTGAGGGGGAATTGTATGTCTCCTACTCTGGTTTTACTCACATTCTGCCATATATTTCATGTTATAGCAGTCTCGGATGATGACCCAGTACATGTTGTTCATTTTAAGAACACTTTCACTGCAGATTTGACAAAACACAAAGAAGGTTCCAATGTGAGAGTTCTAAAAATAGCTACAGCACTCGACCCAAGATTTAAGAATCTGACGTGCCTTCCAAAATCTGAGAAGGACGAGGTGTGGAGCATGCTTTTAGAAGTCTTAAAAGAGCAACACTCCAGTGTGGAAACTACAGAACCCGAACCACCAAAAAAGAAAATCAACCTTCTGCTGGTGGCATCTGAATCAGATGATGAAAGTGAACATGCGTTGGTCTGCACTGCTTTGGATTGTTATCAAGCAGAACCCGTCGTCAGCATGGATGCTTGTCCTCTGGAATGGTGGTTGAAGCATGAAGGGACATACGTCTCTTTAGCGCTTCTGGCACATAACTATCTTGCAACGCCGTCTATGGGAGTGCCATGAGAATGCCTGTTCTCACTTTCTGGTGACACTGTAAACAAGAAGTGGGCAGCATTATCTCCTGCTAATGTAAACAAACTTGTTTATCTTAAAAAGAAGAGGAGTACTTGTGGCACCTTAGAGATTAACCAATTTCTATGAGCATAAGCTTTCGTGAGCTACAGCTCACTTCATCGGATGCATTCAGTGGAAAATACAGTGAGGAGATTTATATACACGGAGCCACAAGTACTCCTTTTCTTTTTGCGAATACAGACTAACATGGGTGCTACTCTGAAACTTGTTTATCTTAGGTTTCAGAGTAGCAGCCCTGTTAGTCTGTATTCGCAAAAAGAAAAGGAGTACTAGTGGCACCTTAGAGACTAACCAATTTATTTGAGCATAAGCTTTCGTGAGCTACAGCTCACTTCATCGGATGACACTAGTACTCCTTTTCTTTTTGTTTATCTTAGCGATTGGCTGAACAAGAAGTACGACTGAGTGGACTTGTGGGCTCTAAATTTTACTTTGTTTGTTTTATATTTGAATACAGTTATTTTTTGTACATAATTCTACATTTGTAAGTTCAACTTTCATGATAAAGAGAGTGCAGTACAGTACTTGTATTAAGTGAATTGAAAAATACTATTTTTTTATCATTCCAGTGCAAATATTTATAATAAAAATAAATATAAAGTGAGCACTGTACACTTCGTATTCTGTGTTGTAGTTGAAATAAATATATTTGAAAATGTGGAAAAAATCCAAAAACATTTATATAAATAGTATTCTAGTTATTGTTTAACAGCATGATTAATCGCGCAATTAATTTTTTAAATCACTTTGACAGCCTTAGTAAATATAAAAATTAGCTGATTAAATGTGATGTGGAGCAGCACAAAATTTGGCAGCTATGAGTACTAGATTTCTTTGACTTCTGTCTAGATAATGTCCATGTAGTACAATAAGGAAAGTAAAGAGAGTGAATGGGGAAAAGAAAAGAGAGGTTTACTAGATCAGTTTAACTGTAATTATCAGTGAGCTTCCCAATGGCAAATAACCTTTCATTGTGAATGCAAACCTCTCACTCAGACCACATCAGTAGAAATCATTGTCCTCTCTCTACAGGAGAAGATTGTGACAGGAGATGTGTGTCTGTGTCAGTCTTCAGATTGACAGTTATTGTATCCAGACCAGCAGGATTAACTTGCTTGGGCATGCTGCTGGCACATATGCTCTGATTCTGGACTCCTCACAGTGTAACACTTCATAAAACCCAATACTTTGTTCCATGGCCAGAAAAGGTTCCTAGTTCTTTACGGAAGCAATGTGTTTCTTTACAATTTCTATTTAATTTTTTTTTTTTTAAGTTGGCCAGATCAACTCAATGAAAATGTTTAGCTATCCCCAAACTTCCCCCGCAAAAGTATGCCAGGTTTGTTCTGTACATAATTACTAATTACTTGTGATAGTACAGTGCAGATGTGGTTAATCCCATTCTGGAAACAATCACTTCCTCCATCCTGCCTCTTGATGCCTTTTAAAATACAGTTGTCTCTATCTATTATACATTCTCAATTTAGCAGCTATCAGGTTTAAATGTAATTTTCATTTTGTTCTGGGTTAAATCATATTTAACATGCCAGGGAAAAAGAATGACTTTCCAACAAATAGACTATTCTTTTCTATTTTAAATTTTGTGTACCTCTTGGTATTTGTATTGTAGGCAAGTCTTGTTTCTGTTCAGGTCTTTAGCTGCATGCGAAACAAAACTGCTCTATGACATATGACAATCAGTATCAAAACTAACTTCTTATTAACTGTTACGGTGAATAAAGAAGGTATACTTTCAAAGTCAGATGAAAGTGAATTCAAAATAGTGTTTGTATTCTGCGGTCTTTGAGAAGGCACCATTCTGGTCAGTTATAACAATTTTTTCCTGCTTCTGCATTTGATTATTTGATAAAACTGTCCAGGATAGGGAAGGATACAAGGAAAGCCAACTAAACTTCAGCTGAGTTGCAGAATACCACGTTAAAAGAGAACCACACAGGGTATTTCATGACTTGTTTAGAATTCCATTCCTAATTATCTTAACTGATTAGATAGTTAAATGCTCTCATTAAGAGATATAATCAAAATAATCCCACTCCTTCCCTGCCTCCCACAATAAAGTTCAGATTGGATAGAAGAGTACAAATTTAAAAAAAAAATCAATTCTTAGTTACTGATACATATCTTGATGTTGGGTTGTCACTAAATTATCCTGAAGTGATGCCATTAAAAGCATTTTGGAGAGAGAGTTTTCACTTTGATAGGAAATTTGATGTAGGGGTGCCACTGAAGTAAGACCGCTGTATGGAGCATCACATACTGCATCTGTTTCAGTAGGAGCCTTATACACCAAAAAAACTTAATTGAACATGAGCTGTAAAAGTATTAGGATCAGTTGTCACACTTACTTCTTTAGCTAGCCAGTGTTTTGTTTACTAAAAAAAAATCTCTTTCCCCCTCAGCCCGTTCTTTTCTGAAGATACATTTAGACAATCGCCATTCATTTCCAACTCAAAAGATCTCCTGCCCAATGAAACTGCTCTTCATGGAAGGATATCAGCACCAGGTATGGCCTTTTTTCTATTTAATTACTTTTAATTTGTTCAGCATAAAAAGACCTGTGACAATATTTACTAGACAAATTTTTGACTAGACAAAGACAAATATTTACTAGGTATTCTAGATATAGTCCTATCTGTACTATATTTATTCAGTACTTTAATCATCTATATCTACCCTTAATAAAACTTAGTTTGCTGTGTAAAAACAAATAACTCAGCTACCAAAAAAATGAATATTTTTAAAAAGAAAAAAACAGAATAAGTTAAGTTTCTTCATAATTGCCTGAGCACTTATGTTATTAGCCTTTAAACAACTCTCTCAAAAAAAACAAAGAAAAACACCCAAAGCAAGAACCTAAAAAGGATGTAGCTCAATATTATAAATTGAGTGCATTTCTTTTCACATCCTATATTTAAGGGAAGTATAAAGCTGTCTGATAAGAAATAATTATTGCCCTCTGACTCCCTCATTGGTGACTAAGCCCTTCCAACTCATAAAATACAGGAAAACTCCCTGTAATTTCTACATATGCAGTTCATGTGCCTGAACGGTTCAGCTTTCCAATACAATTCTCTTACCCATATCATTCATTTAGGACCCTATCCTGAAAGGTGATAAGCACCTCCTATAGCATGCTGAGTGTTGTCAATACCCATTAGGAGATAGCAACTCTCAGCATCTTTCAAGATGTGCTCAGAACTGCAGAAGACATAGCCTGTAGAGCCAACATTCTTGTACCATACCAGAAGAATCATACCACAGCATGAAGTCTTGATTTATATTATCAGAATTATTGCAATTAAATTATGATTGTTCTCAAGAGTCAGTGTTTTAACTGAGGTAATTGGAACCATAGTGTATGTTTTTGTATCAGATAAGTTTCAATAGTAAAAAAAAAGTTGTTATCCAGAAAGCGATTGCTCAGGAATCATTTTTAACTATTGGTTTGTCCCTTATTGTTACCATTTACATGTAGCATATAAGGGCTACTTATTTAGTTATTTATATATAATATATTGGTTACAAAGTGCATATTGTTTACTGGTCATATTGTAAGGAGTCTATATGTTGGATCAATATGTAATTTGTATGGATAGGTATGCATAAATACTAGTTTCCTTTTCATTGTTTACTGCATACTTTTGGAATAACTCTATCTTATGAGATTTTTCATCACTTTTCACAAGCAAATAACCCTTTGATAAATGGGGTTTGGAACCGAAATGTTGAAACAACTTTACAGTAGCAATGTGGTAGTGATTTAAAAAAATAAAAATAATAATTATATATAATGTATAATCTCAGAGAGCTGATAATTCATTCTTTGTTAGTAGAAGGTCGTAGTCCTTCTCTGTTTCTGGTGGAAATTGTGGATGTTCTGGAATGAATGAATAAATAATCCATGGTATCGTCAAATCTACCCCCAGGAGCTTCCTTCTAAACAAAATCTGTTTTAAGCAACCACTCAATAAATGGACAAATTGACTGATTAAATAAGGTGTTCTAATGACAGATCAGAATTGTACTCAGTACTTTGGGACTACTTTAGGTTGGTCTCTTAAGATAGGACATTACCTAATAAGAGTTGTGTCCAGTACTTCAGAAGTTCTTAACCTTTTTCTCTCTGAGTCCCCGTCGCCAACCCATGCTACAAAAACTCCAGGGCCCACCTGTGCCACAACTGTTTTTCTGCATATAAGAGTCCGGATCAGCATTAGAGGGTAGCAAGCAGGGCAATTGCTCAGGGCCCTATGCCACACGGTGCTCTGTAAAGCTAAGCTGCTCAGACTTTGGCTTCATCCTTGCACGGCAGGGCTCAGGCTTGGGCTTTCTGCCCTGGGCCCTATCAAGTCTAACGCCATGCCTGCTTGGTGAACCCCCTGAAACCTGCTTGCAGCCCCCCAGAGAGTCCTGGATCCCCAGCTGAGAACTGCTGCTGTACGTGTTTCAGTGTGTTTTCAAAAAGCTTTGGATAAAGTCCCTCTGAATATAGATATAAGAAAGCTTGCTACTATAGAGTGAGGAATAGAGTCATGTCATGGAGTAGAAGCTGATCAAGACATAGGGTACAAGGAGTAAAAATGGCTAATTAGTATGGAAATTGATGCTGTAGTAAAAAGATGTACTTACAAACAAGGCTGTGCCATATATTAATGAGTTGGAAGAGCAACTGCATAGTGAAACTTGCTGAGAACACAACATTATTTAGGTTAATCAAGACTCAGAAGGATTGTGAGGAAATCCAGAAGGATCTAAGAAAACTCGGCAATTAGGCAATGTGAATGCAGATTAAATTTAATAAAGGTAAGTAAAATACACATGGAAGGAACTGTTTAAACCATTTATATCCAAGTCTGTGCAGAAGACAGTTTTCTTGAAGATTGGTCTGAGTCTGTGGAATGAACTCCCACAGACCAACTGCAAGAGTTAAGGTCCAGGTCGTGTCAGGTGTGAAAACAACCGGACCCTCTCAGATTGGGTCAGCTCTCCTCCACCTCCATGTGGGGGTCAGTGGAGTGGCAGCTAGGTACCCTGAAGCTGCTTGCCATCACCACCTTGCTATGCTCTGTGTTGTGAAGTGAGTGTGCCAAGGAGTTGCAGGGCCTCTTTTATTCTGCAGTGCACAAGAGACAGCAGTGCACTGAGGTGCAACTTACAAGCACTGTCTATATAGCTACTTTTAGGGCAGTAGCACAAGCCCCACTTGCCTAAGTCTTTTGACCTGGGCTGGGATGCTCACTCCAAAATGCTGTTTAGACATACCTTTAGTTGACAGCAGCAGTGTCCATGTGAACACTTAGTTGCGGCAGGCTAACATGGGGTAGATTTACACCCAAGCTTTCCACAAACTAAATGTTCATGTAGGCAAGCCCTAAGAATTAAAAGTGAAATGAATTAACATCAGAGAAAAAAGACCAGCAGCCACATCACATGAAAGAAGAGCTACTGTCATGTTGCACCACTTTGGCTGGGCAACCAAGGAAATAAGACGGAAATTGCAATAGCTGTCTGAACTGCAATCCAGTCAACATGCTAATAATTTGTGATGAGTCATGACTTTGAGGGGAAAATGTAGTATCCTTTAAAAGTAATGCCTAAACTAAATATCTTTAAGAAGGCCCCACACCAAAGGTTCTTGAGCAAAATAAGTAGTCATGGGATAAGAAGGAAGGTCCTCTTATGAATTAGTAACTGGTTAAAAGATAGAAAACAGAGGGTAGGAATAAATGGTCAGTTTTCACAATGGAAAGAGGTAAAAAGTGGGGTCCTCAAGAATCTGTACTGGGACCTGTGCTGTTCAACCTATTCATAAATGATCTGGAAAGGGGAGTGAATAATGAGATGGCAAAATTTGCAGGCAATACAAAATTACTCAAGATAGTTAAGTCCAAAGCTGACTGCAAAAAGTTACAAAGGGATCTCTCCATACTGGGTGATTGGGCAACAAAATGGAGATAAAGTGCAACGCTGATAAGTGCATAGTAATGCTCAGTGGGGAAAAATAATCCCAACTATACATATAAAATGATTGGATCTAAATTAGCTGTTAACACTCAAGAAAGAGATCTTGGAGTCATCATGAATAGTTCTTTGAAAACATCTACTCAATGTGCAGCAGAAGTCAAAAAAGCTAACCATGTTAGGAACCATTAGGAAAGGAATAGATAACAAGACAGAAAATATTATAATGCCAATATACAAAACCATGGTACCCACATGCCTTGAATACCCCATCTCAAAAAAGATATATTAAAGTTGGAAAAGATACAAAGAAGGGCAACAAAAATTATTAGTATGGCATGGAACAAATTCTATATAGGGAAATATTAAAAAGACTGGTACTGTTCGGCTCAGAGAAGAAAGGACTAAAGGGGGATATGATGGAGGTTTATAAAATTATGAATGCTGTGGGGAAAGTGAATAGGGAAGTGTTATTTACCCCATCACATAGCACAAGGGGTCACCCAATGAAGCTAATAGTCACCATGTTTAAAACTAACATAAGGAAATATTTCTCCACCCAACATACAGTCAACCCATGGAATTCGTTGCCAAGGGGTGTTGAAGGCCAAGTTTTTTAACTGGGTTAAAAAAAGATTTAGATGAGTTCATGGAGAATAGGTCCATCAATGCCTCTTAGCCAGGAAGGTCAGGGATGCAACCTCCTGTTCTGGGCATTCCGAAGCGTCTGACTGCCAGAAGCCAGGACTGAACAACAGTGATGGATTACTTGATAATTGCCGTGTTCTGTTCATTCCTCTGACACATCTGACACTGGCCGCTGTTGGAAGACAGGATACTGGGTGAGGTGAACGATTGGCCTGAACCAGTATGGCTGTTCTTATATTCTAATGTTTGGGGGACTTCTTTTTTTCTTTTCCCTTTGTTTATCGAACATTCCCATCTCTTCCTGTGGAGTTGGTATCAGCCAAATAAAATAATTTTTGATAAAGAAAATAATGACCTGTGATCAGCAACTGTTCTGTGTACATTGAGAACTTTATTGTTAAGAGCTATCAATCCAATATCACACACAGTTTTCACAAAAAATTAGTACTAGTCTCACACACAATACATTTTAAGAAAACTAAAAAAACACAGTGTTGCACAGAATCACTGTAAAGAGATTCCACTTTTCACATTTTAATTAATTAAACCTATCTGAGAGAGAATCTCATTTTATTTAACAATAAATAGAGAATTTTAAACAGATTCCACTGTACTTGATTTGGAAATAAGAAGAGTAATAGGTGGGAGGAGGTTGAAACTCAGTTCTCAATTAAACTCTTCCATGTCACTGCGGCTTGATATTTATATAACTGTGAGAGATGCAGACATTCATAGGTTCCAGGATCAGAAGGGACCATTGTGATCATCTATAACACAAGCCTTTGAACTTCCCTAAATTATTCATAGAGTATATCTTTTAGAAATACATCCAGTTTTGACTTTAAAACAGTCTATGATGGAGACTCCACTACAACTCTTGGTAAATTATTCCGGTAGTTAATCTCTTTTGCTGAATTTGTCTAGCTTCAACTTCCAGTCATTGGATAGTGTTTTACATTTCTCTGAAAGAAAAGGAGTACTCGTGGCACCTTAGAGACTAACCAATTTATTTGAGCATAAGCTTTCGTGAGCTACATCTCATTTCATCGGATGCATACTGTGGAAAATACAGAAGATGTTTTTATATACACAAATCATGAAAAAATGGGTGTTTATCACTACAAAAGGTTTTCTCTCCCCCCACCCCACTCTCCTGCTGGTAATAGCTTATGTAAAGTGATCACTCTCCTTACAATGTGTATGATAATCAAGGTGGGCCATTTCCAGCACAAACCCAGGTTTTCTCCCCCCCCCACACACACCAACAGGAGAGTGGGTTTGTTTGGGGGGAGGGGGTGGGGGGGAAACCTGGATTTGTGCTGGAAATGGCCCACCTTGATTATCATACACATTGTAAGGAGAGTGATCACTTTACATAAGCTATTACCAGCAGGAGAGTGGGGTGGGGGGAGAGAAAACCTTTTGTAGTGATAAACACCCATTTTTTCATGATTTGTGTGTATAAAAACATCTACTGTATTTTCCACAGTATGCATCCGATGAAGTGAGCTGTAGCTCACGAAAGCTTATGCTCAAATAAATTGGTTAGTCTCTAAGGTGCCACAAGTACTCCTTTTCTTTTTGCGAATACAGACTAACACGGCTGTTACTCTGATACATTTCTCTGCTAGATTAAAGAACCCACTATTAAATATTTGTTCCCCATGAATATACTTAGACTGTAAGCAAGTCATAACTTAACCTCCTCTTTGTTAAACTAAATAAAATGAGCTTTTTGAGTCTGTCACTATAAGGCATGTTTTCTAACCCTTTAATCGTTCTTGTGGCTCTTCTGTGAACCCTCTCCAATTTATCAACATTCTTCTTGAATTATGGGCACTAGAACTGAACAGAGGATTCTAGCAGAGGTTGCACGAGTGCCAAATACAGAGGTAAAATAATCTCTCTACTACTCTCAGGATTCCCTTGTTTATGCATCGTTTGGCCACAGCATTATATTGGGAGTCCATGTTCCGATGATTATCTACTGCAAGCCACAAATCTTTTAGAGAGTCACTGCTTCCCCCATAACAGACCCCCCATTCTGTAAGTATGGCCTACGTTCTTTGTTCCTAGATATGGACATTTACATTTAGCTGTATTAAAACACATATTGTTTATTTGGGCCCTGTTTACCAAGCAGTCCAGATTTCCCCAAATCATTATTGCTCTGTCCTCTTCATTATTTACCACGCCCCAAAATTTTTGTGTCATCTGCAGATTTTATCAGTGGTGATTTTATTTATTTTAAATAGCACAGGGCCAAGAATAGATCCCTCTGGGACCCCACTAGAAACGTATCCATTCGATGATGATTCACCATTGCAGTTACATTTTGAGACCCATCAGTTAGCCAGATTTTAATCCATGTAATGTGTATGCCATGTTAATTTTATTTTTCAAGATTTTTAATCAAAGTGTCATGTTGTACAAAGTCAAATGCCTTACAGAAGTCTAGTAACACTAATGCCTTTATCAACCAAACTTGTAATCTCACCCCCTCAAAAAAAAATCAAGTTAGCTTGACAGGAACTATT
Organism: Lepidochelys olivacea; assembly: GCF_965140295.1. NCBI lineage: Eukaryota > Metazoa > Chordata > Testudines > Cheloniidae > Lepidochelys > Lepidochelys olivacea. The sequence goes on along the minus strand of NC_140414.1, from coordinate 61,225,030 downwards.
TTCCATAAACTCATGTTGATATGCATTAATTACATTGTTCTCCTTTAGCTGTTAATTAATTGAGTCCCATATCAGCCTCTTCATTATCTTGTCTGGGATTGATGTCAGGCTGACAGGCATATAATTACCCAGGTCATCTCATTTACCCATTTTGAAAATTGGCACATTAGCTTTCTTTCGGTCTTCTGGAACTTCTCCAGTGCTCCAAGACTTATTAAAAATCTTGGTCCAGTGAGCTCTTCAGCCAGTTCTTTTAAAACTATTATCTGGAGCTGCTGATGTAAAAATGTCTAGCTTTAGCAGCTTCTGTTTAACATCCTCCAGAGATTCTAGTGAAATGGAAAGAGCTTTATCACTCTCTGAGGAGACTGTCATGTTTTTTTCCCCAATACAGAACAGAAAAATGTACTGAATACTTCTGCAATATTATTGATAATATAATTTTATTGATAATTCTACCATTTCCATCTAGTATTGAACCAATAACATTGTCAGGGTTCTTTCTGTTCTTACAGTATTTTAAAAATTCCTCCTTACTGTCCTCAATTCTGCTAAATTTGTTTCTTGTCTTTTTGCTTTCCTTATCAGTTTTCTACAATTACCAACTTTCGGTTTATATTCATTACTATCAATTTCCCCTTCTTTCCATTTGGTAAATATTATTTTTCTGTTTTGTATAGCTGCCTTTCACTTAGTTTTTAACCCATATGGCATTCTTCCTTGATTGTGGCTTTTGGGGTATCTAGTAAGGTGTTCTTCAATGATTCCCAATGATCATTCACATTTTTCTGATTAAATTCTTCCTCCCAGCTGATTTGGCTCCTGTTTTCACTTTTGTGAAATTGGTACTATTAAAGCACCAGGTGTGGGCGTGTGTATATTCAGCTTGTACATTATAAATGTGATCAAGTCACGATCACGTGTATCTAAGCTACCATTAGTTTTCAGTTCTGTGATCGGTTCCTCTCTGTTAAGACAAGGTCTAATAAAGAATTCCTCTGGGTTGATTGCTACACTTTGAGGTAGGAAATTGCATCTATAGTCTTTAGAAATTCCAAGGATGTTTTAGTACTGGTAGAATGAGACCTCCACATGTCACTTGATTACAACAATTTTTTCCCCCTACACCTTATAGTTAAGTGCGTAAAGACACTGTTATCCTTTTCCCTAGCATGATATGGTGATCTGTAACAGACACCAGCTAATACCCCATCTTGCGTCTTATTGGTTAGGACATTGATCCATAAGCATTCAAGATCATTTTCTTCTGAGTTATCAGTGACTTTGGAACAGATAATACCATTTTTTACATAGTTCTAGTCCCTTTCCTCTTCTGCCCACTTGATCCTTCCTAAATAGGTTATAACCATTGATTTTAACATTCCTGTAGTGTGACTTGTCCCACCACATTTCAGTAATATCAACTAAATTGAATTTATTCTCATAAATGAGCAATTCCAATTCCTCTGTTTGTTCCCCAGACTCAGAATAGGCAATTCAAGAATTTCTTCTCTTCATGTCCTCTGGTTCCTTGATTAATTTTGTTTTCAAAATCTCAGTTTTGTGTGTAGTGTTCATATCTTTCCTCTTTTTACCCTACCCTTTGCTATTACTTTAACACCTTTTGACTACTTCTAGACAGCCTGTCCCTGAGGAGTTTGGTTCCGCTTCTTCTGAGGGGGAGGCCAAACAAACTATCCAGATCTGTAGTGGGTTAGCAGTGGTCCCACCCCTCTGGCTCGATTGGAGGCCACTCCGCTTCATTACGTCTCTGGGGCACTTTTCCCTATCAGTGATTAGAGCTCTGGCCCTTTGGCAGAACAGCACAATCCAGCAGTCTTAAGGAGCCCAGGCCCTCAGGCAGATCAGGGGAGATAAACAGTCTTCGGTTTCAAGTCCCTAGGCAGGACAAAGCAAACAAATAGTTGTAGAGCTCAGACTCTCAGGCAAGACAGAGTCTGTTTAGAGGTCCAGGGGTCTCTGAACCTTTTATGCAGGGCTGAGCAGTAGGCAGTCTATCATCTGATATTTTGGCTCAGGTAGACAGCAGACAAACGCAGGCCCCTTGGCCTAAGGTAGGGAGGCTGCCACCCTGGGGCGGGGGTTGGCTGCCGGGCATTGGAGGGACGTGGGCCCATCATACTCTACCGGATCCCAGCCCAGGGCCATAACAGTGGCAGAAGGTTTAATCACTGGGTCAGTGGGGATCCTACCACAACACACTGACCAATGTTCAGGCAGCAACACAACCTACCTGTAGCCTGCTGTCCCTGGGCTACTTCCTACTCGTCCACCGTAATGTACCTGTGGCTTGGGATTGTCCCCTGTCTCTTTGGGGTATACTGTGAGCAGCAGTCCTGGCAACTTTTCTCCTTCACCGGGTCAGTCTCCTCCAGGAGCAGGGCATGGCATAGTGCAGGTTCAGCTCCAGGGATCTGCAGTGGCCTGGAGCTGTCTGCTCCCTTCCCTGGTTTAGACTCAACTGAGTTAGAGGCTCCGCCTTTTATATTTCCTGTCCCGCCTCTTAGCTTCCAGCGGGAGGGGCAAGCTCAGCCTGGCTCTGCCCAGCAGGGATCAGAGAGTGGTCCCTCCCCTTCCGGTTCAGTTGGAGGCCACTCTGCTTCCGTACAAGCCCCCTCTCCTCACAGAAGGTGGACCAATGTTCCACAAAACCAAAACCCTTTACACTACACCACTTGCCTAGCCAGTGGTTCACTTCCTTCATTCACTTGTCGGACAGGACAAGATCTCAGAGAAGATCACTTGGACATGAAACAATTCAGAAATTATGACTTTAAAAAAAATCACTGATTTGCCTAACAAATTACAAAGAAGATATGAAGTTATTCAGAATGAGCAAATGGGAAGAAGAGGACATCTCTATTTCATGCCTTTTGAGACTGACTTCCATTGATAAGTATAGTGTAGTTCTGTATGGAACTGTATACCTAGGTCTATATCTCTAGATAGATTAAAATTTTAATCTTCTGTTGACTTTCTTGACCCTGAGACAATTTTTAATCTATTTTAATAGTTCTCCACTACCTTGCTGTCTCATTTGTAAATCAAATTGCTCTTCTGAAATACAGATAAGTGATTTCCACAGTTTCAACTTTTCCAGTCAGTTCAGCAATATAGTCAAAGAATTCAACTACAGTTTTTGAGGCCCAGTCTTTATCTATGAGTAGTTCTGAAATATACATTATTTTATTACTATTTTATCACCCATTTCTAGTTCAATGAAATACATATTATTTTATCATCCATTCATCACAGTTGAAGTCTTGTGACCTACGTCTTCCCTCATCCATTCTTAAATATTGGGACCCTCTTGTTTATTGCTCCCACCCTTTTTGGAAATACTTGTTGTGAGGTGGAAACCAGGGTGTTGAATATGGTATAAATACCTAGATAGATTAGATAAATTGCATCCCAAAATTACAAAAAAAATCTATCTGGGCTTTTTCCAGTAGTTCTAATTACTTGAGTTTTGGTCATTTGTGCCATGACTAAATTTGCCCTAAAGTATCAAAAAAACAAAACAAAACAAAAACGAATAAACAAAACCAATTCCCAGCTCATTCCTGGAAAATGTATCTGTCTCACCATCAATAACCTTCCACTCTTGTTCTCTAATAGCCTTTGTCTCCTTATTGACCTTACTTCCTCTATATTAGTGTCCATTAGTCCTATATTTAATCAATTTAAATTTTCCTGTTTTTACCAGCATTGCAACTTGTTTTTATTTATTTTTTTAGTTAAAAATCAAATAATATTCTGGAGGAATTTGTATTTTGATAGTCCCATCCATTTGCCCTTATGTCAATTATAACTCTATTCAAATCGGACAACTTGACTGATGAAATCAATGAAACATTTACACTGGTGCAACTATGGTAAATTGTGTAACAAAGACACTTATACAAGTACAGGACCATTAATTAGACTGTGTAATTATCTGATTAAGTCTGTGATGGAGTGCCATTTTTCATAATATATACCCTTCTTTCCTCTCTCTCCATTCTTCCTGTATTGCTTTTTTTTTTCTGCAGCTATAGTTCAAAAATCTCACCGCTTTAGCAACATATCTTTAATATGATAAGTAAGCCATTCAGACTGTATGGGTTTCATGTTCTTCAAAATGGAGACCTTACAGTGTAAATCTCTTCTTTTTTAAACTATTTTTCAAGCCAGGCATTACATTTCTAGGCAACAGCACTAAAAGAAGAACTGATTACTTGACATCAGGGGCGGGGCAAAGCTGAAACTGTAACTGAAAAAAAAGTCATGAATGAGGTGACCATCAGCTCCAGTAATGGGACAAGATAGAAACTTTGCTTTATATTCCTCAATTCATATGTTAATGTACTTCCTCCAAACCATTCCCTCCATGAAGAATGCCACTCTATCACAGACTCAATCACACATTAAGGAAGTACAGAAACTGCTCCCACAATCCAGTCAGGGGCACAACCTTTCTTGTGCAATGGTCAGAACCATTGATGTATGTCTTCTGTCCCATCCCTCTCCTGCCTCACATCCTCTGAACTATCAAGTGAGACAAGGCAACAGTGATCATAATAGCACCATGGTGGCTGCAACAGTTCTGATTCACCATGGCTCTGCAGCTGACCTCCTTCTTGTGCATTCACCTACAGCCATTTCTGGACCTACTGTCAAAGACTGGAGACAAAACCAACCATCCCCCTGGCAGTCTGGTTTTTGCCTGGGCAAGAGACTTAAGAGAGATTGTGCTCAGAGGAGGTCCAATGCATCCTTCTCAATAGCAGGAAACTCTACAAGAAAGTTTTATGTTGCCAAATGGAATAGATTCGCCATCTGACAAAAGCATCATTGCTTCCTAAGGAGTCCAGGATTCCTCTTATCTTGTATGTCTCCTCTCCTTGAAGTCATCGGGCTTACCTGTTATAAGTTCATTATAGTACATTAGCCGCTATTAGTGCATTTCATCCTCTAGTGGAGAACTGCTCAGTTTTCTGCCCCACAGTAAAGTTCTAAAAAGGCACTGTCAGGACATTCCTGTCAGTAGCAAGACCTACTCCTGCTTGAGGTCTGAACCTGGTACTGCCAGAACTTATGAACCTGCCATTTGAACACTTAGCCTCCTGCCTCCTCTTGCACTTATCAGTAAAGGTGGTCTTTCTAACAGCTATCACCTTGGCCAGAAGAGTAGGTGAGCTCAGGGCCCTTAGGGCGGACCCACCTTATATGATCTTCCAAGGACATAAAGTATCTCTCAGATTGCATTCCAAATTTATCCACAAAGTTCTTTCTGACTTTCACTTGAACCAAACAGTTCACCTACCTGTAACCTCATAATATTAGAGAGGACAGGAAACACCACTCACTGAAGGTACACAGGGCTCTGGCCTAACCTGGGGCTTCATTCACACATTTATTGGGAACTGTGCCTTGGTTCAAGACTCAGTTGGGGATGCTTGATTTGGTTCAGCAGTCCTGAGAACTGATACAGAAGACATCCTCTCACTCACATCCTCAATGAACACTGCTTGGGAGTCACCCACAGTGAAACACCTTTAGGGACCAGCACTCAGAGAAGAAAGGAAGGTTACTTACGTTACAGTAACTGGAGTTCTTCAAGATGTGTGGTCTCTTTGGGTATTCACGTCCTGTCCTCCTTCCCCTCTGCTCAGATCCTCTCAGATTTGCAGTAGGGTGAGAACTGGAGAGTCAGTCTGTGCCGCCCTTTACGCCCGCAGTTGAGAGCACGATGACATGAAGAGCACAGGTGCAAATCAACGAATACTGCTATTGGAAACATTTCCAGTCCCAGATGCATAGAGCACATGTGCACCCACAGCAAAAACCCATAGGGATCACATCTCAAAGAACTCCAGTTACTATGAGGTAAGTAATATTCCTTTTTTTCTTTGAATGCTTGTCCCTATGGATATTCCCTATGGAGGCAGATGCAAAGGCATGTTCTGCAGCACAGTGTTGGGGTTGCCTAGAGATTTCTGTAGGTACCTCTTTATTTTGTCTATAAATCCAAATAGATAAAATAAAATGTATTGACATAATCAATCAGACATAACAGACCTCTGTGACAAGCCCTGGATTTGCAGGAAATTCCCTATGGCAGAGTGGTCAATCAGTTTGAGTTATAATGGCTCCTGGTTCCTTGTCGCCTTCATATGCAGTTATGATTTTTCATAAACAGAAAACTAATTTAAGGTATCTGTTATATGGTACGCTTTCTCTACATTGCTGCCCTTTAGAAGAGAGAGGATTTGTCAGCTAGCCTTGTTACTCTCTAGTAGCAGGAGACAGATGACTCATTACAGCTTGTAGAAAGCTGTTCTAGGAAAGCCAGTTCACTTGGATTACTGTAGAAGCGGGCACGTTTGGCATATTTCTTCCTAGAGACACAGATTTAACAGCATTTGTTCAACTTAATTTAGCATCAAACTATATTTCAGTGGTTCTGGCTTTAGCACATTGCATCACATTGTTCTTTATCTCATCATATCTTTAAATTCCCATGATCATGTGCCTAACTGAAGCATAGACAGTTACATTGCTGGACACGCATTCTCCAACTGCCTTGATGGACAGCTTGAATTGCACATAGCGAGCAGAGGGAATGGTGTTCCAGATCCCTGGCTCCCTTTCTGGGGCTATAACCAGCTAGGATGCGTATGATTCTAAGTTATTCTATTATATTCTGTCTCTATAGTACATTTCCGTTGTCACTTTTTCCAGGGCTGCTACCAGATAGGTTTGCATGTAATGCATATGTGTTCCCTAGCAGGGATGTCACGGTCACTAAGAATTCCATGTGTTGCAGGTCTCTGATATTGTAATAATGACTGTCTCCTGTTATCCATTATAGTCACTGTAACTAACATGATCTCAGCAGCCAAACAAATCTTTCCATTTTGAAAGAATTTTCAGGGCATGGTAATGTGTAACTGTGCAGAACAATGAACACTTCAAAATGATTGCACAAAAGAGAAACTCACAGCATGAGGGTGTTTATGAAATTAATAGTCTATATGTGGCCTAGATTCTCTATTTACAGTACTTGTAGCCATCCATAAAAGAGGGAGAAAATAATAATGATGTGGGTTATAAGGTAGCTTTCTCACCTCTGGCCTGTAATTTCGTGGGTTCAAGTTAACCATTTTTTTTTGTAGAAGATTGAACAAAACCCTAGCTATGACCATCCCATGCTCTTTGAGAACATTCAGGTCTGGATCAAAGCTGTGCAGCCCAAGCCCATCTCTAATTCAGACACTGGCAAAGTCCTTTGGGTAAAATAATGAAACCAAGCCCTTTTTTGTTGTTTAGCAGTCACTGTTTGGTGGCCTTCCAGGCAGAATTTAAAGATCTCTTTGAAGTATATGTGAAACTCGTGATGTTCTGGCTATTACTCCTTTCCGCAGTATGACAGATGCTATATGCCTGGAACTAATGTTGAGCGCACAATGGCTGCTCTCTTTGACTGCAGAGTCACTGCACTCACTAATTACTTTGTAAACACTTCAAGGGACCCTCAGGATGAAAGATGCTATAGAAACCCAAAGTCTGGTCTATGTTTAATGACTGTGTGGAAGAGTACTTGTTTTATAACTGAAACATTGTGACTCTTGTTTTATTATGGGCTAATTTTAATTGGCACAGCCTTTCTCCTCTCACACTGTACATTCCTCCCACACAAGCAAAAATGTATATTTTCATTTTGTGTAATATCCCTTTTTGCGTTTGTTCCTTTCTAAAGCGAGATCAACATTGGGTAACCAACACAAGAACAAAGTAAATTCAACAAATACCTTCCTGGTTTCATTCAAAATAAACCTACTCTGGATCCCAATCATTAAACCCAGCAAGCCAACGACTGTGTTAATAAATTTCACAAACACCAAATCCAGGGCAAAACAGCAAAAGATAACTGTTTCCTTCTGTGTGGGAAACAAAGCACGTGGGCTTTGACTTTTTCACTCTTTCATACTGAATGCACTTTTGAACCGTGGTAACATTTTTCATCTCTCCAAAGTCCATGTCATAGACGCAGTAAGAAACCTAGCACTTACTCCACCAAAACCAACTTTACAAGAAGTAAAATAATTAGTCACAAATGTTTTACTGTCATTAGGATTTTAATATAAATACATAAAATGAATGGAGATATTACAAATGGAACTTTCTACACTGTCATTAAGTTGAGTGCTACAGATGTGTCATATATTAAATTACCAGCCGTGTGGCTCTTGATAGAAGGAGCCTTTGGTTTACAAATACTCGTTGTATTGTATTGGGCTCTTATTTATATGTGGGTCTAAATATGATGAAGCCCAAATTTTGTCTTGATTTTTTTATATCAGAATATTTGTGGAAATTTAATGTCAGGGTTTAGTTGTACTCCTTCCTAAATATGAAATTTACCTGAATACAAGCTAAACATAAAGTAGTAAGACAGATTTTTAAAACAACTTTTCTGTTTTTACTAACAAATGGAGACCTGTCCCAGACATTTATTTTAAAAGTTAATTTGGGACTCTCTCCTCCTCACCCCGTCTTCTATCTTGTGCACAGCTGTCTTCTACAACAGCTCAGTCCGCCTAGGAGGAAGTTAATTAAAAACAAATCCCATCAGCTACTAGTGAGGGTGGGCTGGCAGAAGACGGTTTTTTAAAAAATAGTACCTTATGAGAGGGTGGGGAGAAGACTTTCATACCTTTCTTCTAATGGCTTCTGAGTTAGACCTCAGTTAAAATTTGCCACATTGGTTGTTGGGAGTTATAGTCAACTCCATTACGGGCAGCTCAATATGCTGACTAGACTGATGCCACAAAATGCTACTGGATACAAGATAAACAGGGAGAGCTCCTACATGGAATCTTTTCACCTCTTATTTGTGTGTGTGAGACAAGGTATAAAGCTCTCCTTAAGTCCCAGTATGTAAGGGGTTTCAAGCACAGCCCAGGTTCACTGTCTATCATGTAAGTGAGCTGCAGTGAGGTTGTAAAAGCAAAGGGGAAGGGGCTGCAGCTGTCTAGGGGAAAGGGTGTGTCCTCTCCCTTACTAGCTTGCTGAAAGCTGGAAAAGTGGCTGAAACCAAGTGTTCTGATCTTTTTGTATCGATAAAGCTAGCCCTGAGGAAAGGGACTTGATCTGAGCTAGTTTGGGCTGTATTTTTACCTCCCTCTACTGGTGTATCTGCTCACTGGCTTAACAGTTCGTATATTATTTTTTGTGTAGCTTTTTGGCTGGAAAATTGAAAGGGTTGCTGAAGCCCAGAGTGAAAAATGTAACCGTAAGGCAAATTCATTTTTATTAACCTCGAACTTCTGGATGGAGAATATTAATATTAATCTCTGTGCAAATCCCTAATTGTATTATTGCCTTCTTTCTGTGAAAGAGAAGTCACCATTTCACCAGGACTCGTAAAGGAAAGTGTCACACTGACAGATAAAGCAAGCATTAAATCTGTACACTGCCCAGAATGGTCCAAAAGGTATGTATGAGTAGCCTAGATTGGTTTTGAGTAGGATTTTCTCTGAAGTTTATCATAACAAACTGAATTGCAAGGAACAAATAAACCTGCACTGGCTTTTATTAGAAGATAAGTGCATTCTATTTTCCAAATACAGTAGTCACTCAGACATACAGAAATAGATGCAGATTGGATTTCATAGCACCCAAAATAAATGTAACGAGCAATATAAATGAGCTAAAAATGATGGTGAGGTACATGGAACTGAATTAGGAGAGTAGTTGATGTAAATTCCTTATGGCACATACGTATCTCTCCCTTATGGTTGTAGTGAAGATATTTTAAAGAAGAAATCCCGTCCATACAATAAAGTTAAAATAAATTGAAACATGCAAGGAGAACAGTTTCAGGTTCTGTGTTGGGAATGGATACATACTCTCTTTTTTTAAGACATACAATACTTTTTTAGAATAAGGCAAAGAGAATGACATTTTTTGTTACTCAGATGATTGATTGTCCAATTTGTCAGCAGTGATCAGTTAAGCTTTTAAAAGCATATATGTTGGAAGGAAAAGAGGATTTTTCATCAGTTTCACCCATTTTCCTGATTTTGTAATGACACAATTCCCTCAATGAAAAACTAATTCAATTTCCATTCCCCTCTCTCCTCCCCTCCCCCCGGGGGAATTGTTTCTGCTACAGTTAGAAAATGAAATGTCAGACTGATTGACCTTCCACATCATGACCGTCATTAATGATGGTAAAGGTGTTAGATAAACTTCTGAAGCCAATGCAGTGATCTGAAAGGACTTCTGGTTGACGATGTTTTTGCTATCAGTGTTACTTTTCATGACCAGTGCCCATCTGACCTTAGTATATGTCATACATTTTACATTGTCTTTTCCTTTTGTCTTGGTAAAGACTGACGTTTCTGAGAAGGCAGTCCTGTTTATGACTCACATTGAAGAGGGCAGTACAATATATGGTTGAATTTGGGGCCTCTTCCATGTTATATGCAGTCTGAAGTTGATGAAAAGAGGTTATTACGTTTGCTGTAAAAACTAGTTTCTGTAAAGGAACTACAGCAGAATTATCTCTGTTTCAGGGTTTGTTTAAAACCTGCAACTGAGACTAGCTTCACCAAGATTCATGAACTTGGACTGATTTAAAGTATGGGAAACCTCTCTAAAATGAGTGGTTTTTCATGATTTATCTTCAAAACAGAAAAAAACCTTGATGGCTTCACTTCATATTCCTGCAATCATTTGAAACTCACATCAGTGTGAGAAGCAAACTGGAAAAAAGTTTCACTTCATCCCCTATTTGTTCATATTGGATTTTAAATGACTCTCTTTAAAAGCAAGTTTTGAAGAGAGAGAGATGGGGCAAATAGTTTTGTATTTGTTTTTGAAAACTCAGTTTAAAAAATAAAATCTCAAAATTTGAAAAGTACTTGCTAGGTTTTTGTTTGTCACTTCGGTACATTTTACAGGATGTGATATGATGTACCATGAGACTCATAGGTCTGTTCAATAGTTTTACAATGGTCACATTAAAATATTTCTCCTTTTCAGCTAGATAATTGTCACTTTTGTCCATCAAGGCTTAGCTATCCTCCTGAGTCTTTATTCTTGTCTGTTGGTTCAGTCCAACTTCAGACAAAGCACCAAAGGCAACTTGTGTTTCATTTTTGGCAACTGAGAACTCAAGCTGGGTTTAGGGTCAGATATCCCTCTGCCTCTCCTCAGAAGTCAAAGGATTGTTTGCCTCTGCATAGATAACAGCTAGTAACTTTATATTGCTTAAATCAACAAATTTATCCAATATGGAAAAAAAGAGAGAATCGGTTAAAATAAAAGCAAATCTCAAAGTTGTGGTATTCAGTTTAAGGTTACCATAAACCTTGCTGCTTAGGTGAAAAATTATTTGTATTACAAGTGAAGTTTATGTAGAAATGCTGTTTAAGGACAAGAGAAAATAAGTCCTCTCGTCTTAGGCTCACCTATGTTGCTGTAATTTCCTCTGCCTCCTGTCTCCTAGTCTACCTCCTGTTTTATTCGGATTCCAGCTCTTATGTTTGTCACCATCTTTGTGAACTTCCATTTTCTAGCAACCTGGCCTATCCCTGGTGTGTGTGGTGGTGGATTCCTGCTCCCACCTTTCGTTGTCTCATCCAACCACTTTGCTTGAGCAGATAGTTGGCTGCATGTTTTTCCTGACTCCTATCTGAAGTTCATTAAAGTTCCATCTCCTCATTATCTCCCTTCCTGGAAATAGACATCTTTATCTATCACTTTTCAGTGACTTCTTCAAACACTTTTGGGCAATTCTGTTGTTCATTTGGAGTACCTCAGTGCATAAAGTCAATGCTGCCTTGTGAGGGGCATGTTGGCTCCTTAGTCCAATACTTCCACACCTAGTACCAGGCAATTTTAGAAATACCATATGTAAAACTTAGAAGTATCATACTATGGACATACAAATAGTCATCTTATTTAGCTCTATCAAGTAAGGATCTTTGTGGTCAGTCAGACAACAATAATAACATTACTTTGATATTCACCGAATTTCCATGGTAATGATAATTATTTGCAAAAACATTTCAAAAACCTTAAGAGTATCCACTAAGGTTTAGTTAATTAAATTGTTTTATTTAGCAATGAGTTTTTTCTCCTTCTACCAGATGGATCAAAGATTATTATATTTGGATGATAAATTAGTAAAAATGGAAACTTGACATCCCCTTAACAGCCATTCTTATCTGACATGCATTGTGACTAAAAAATATTGCAGGTGACAATACTGAATGTTTTTATAATTACAAAAAGCATAACAAAAATATTAAGGAGACAAACAAACTTGTAGTATTTCAACTGAAGTGAGGTTAAGAAATAGGATCTCTTTTAAAAAAAAATTATGGAGATGCATATGAGAGTTTAAAGTAAAAAAAATCAAAGTTGCTCGTAACAGATTGATCACATAAAACAAGATTCCATGAATGATTATGTTCACAATGAAAAATATTATCCAAAAATAAAGTACTAGTTAGTTCAGTGTGGTAGTGACAATGATAAATGAAAACAGCGTTCACCCAGGGCCACAATTACAGTAGGTAAATAGGAGAACATATTTTATAAAGGAACTGGAAAGAATCCACAATTTATTTTAACTGGATTACTAGCAACATAATTGTTGGCAGTGCAGGTAGAATCACTTTGACAGTGAGTGGGGGAATGAGAGTAAGATATATTGTATTTGGAGAAGATGCAACTTCATACAGTCAATATATTATTAAGCTTGTAAGAGGTTTGTGGGCTTTTAGGGACCAAATTTGCAGTGGTACTTTAATTGCATAGTTCAGGAAAGGAGTTCTCTAGTCAGCTTTTAAGTACTGTGCTATTGGCACAGAAGATGGATGAGCATGTAAGTGGAAATTTCTAAAGCAAAAAAAAAATCTCAAATGAGGCACTGCACAAAAACAGAGAGCCAATGAAATATCTTAGTTGAGTGCAGTGATAAGAGTGGAGAGGAGAATTTCCAAATGCATGTTTTTAAAGCAATGTTTACTTGACTGGTTGAATATTACAACTATTTTTCTGAATAAAACTTTTATTAAACTTTTCATCTTTAAAACATAAAGAAACAGAAGTAGGCTTTCAAGTGGTACAAGCCTCGGTGATACAGATGCAACACTATGTACAGTGTGTCCTATCCTCTTTGAATGGTAAATAGGAGGCATCTGAAGGAACCAAAAGTTATTTGATGGCTGTTCAAGTGACCTCTGTGAAATATTTGGTTTGGTCCAAAGTGGCCCTTCAGCTCAGAGCTGAATCACACTTGCATGGGAAGCATGCACAGTAGCTACCTGTGCTACCCCTGTTTTCAGGCCTCTATCTCCGTGCACTCACAGAAACCTAGTCACCTATTTGACACTGCTTCTCCAGCTGCTTTGTCCCAAAGTGGCTTCTCTTTCACACACGTTGCCCTGAGTTGTTCCATAAGAAATGTGGTGGGTGTGTTGAGTAGATCTGGGCAAAAAATTTTGACCAAAACTTTTCTCGGTGAAAAACGCAGATTTGGGGACACTAAAACATTTGGCAAATTTGCATCAATTTTGCCAAATTGTTTTAGTTTTAAAAAAAATATTAAAAAATTTCAAAAAAAATCTAAATTTTTAGTTTCAACGTTTTCTAAACTGAATTTTGAGTTTTCAATTCAAAATAACTTTTTGTTTCAAAATTTCCTTTAAAATTATTGAAAACTAAAAGTGAAATTAAAAAAATTCTCAAATATTGAAACTTTTTGTTTTGGGTCGACTCAAAATAACATTTAATTTTTTAAAAATTTTTTGATTCACTAAAAATTTTTAAAAAAATATTTTTTGTTTGGCCCACAATGAAATGTCTGTTCAATTTTTCATAATTGCCAGTGAACTGAAAAATCTGTTATTCGCATAGCTCTACTGTTGATCTCCTACTCCCCCACTTCTGCCATTTCCATCTTCTCCTCACTTCCTACTCATTCTCTTAAAGTATCTTTTCCCTTCCTTTTCCCTCCATCTTGTGCCTTCTGTTCGGAATTTGATATCCATCTCTCCCTCTCTGTCTCGTTCTTGGTTACTTCAACTTCCATGCTGACCTACTCTCTTGACACCTGGCTCTCACCTCCTCATTTAACCTTCAACGGGACTGATCAAAATGGCCACTCACTCAATCTTGTTTTCACTAAGCACTGCTCCTTCTCTGATCTCTCCATCATAATGTTCTCTTTCTGACCTTCACCTCTGTCACGGAGTCCCTGGGCGATGCTCTGGAACTGCTCCACATGAAGCCAGTCAGGACTCTGGGGCAGTCGCCTTTCTGTGAGCAGCCTGTCTTCAGGACAAACAGCTCACACAGCTTCCACCTTCCTGGGTCTGACCTTGGAGCATTCAGCATCCTCTGCCCCTCTGTGCGCTTCCCACAGCGAGTCCACTCAGGTGGGGCTCCTGGGGAAGCCAGAGGGTCCTGCACCCCAACTTCGCAGTCAGACGTGACTCTCAGCCAGCCAGTAAAACAGAGGTTTATTAGACGACAGGAACATGGTCTAACACAGAGCTTGCAGGTGCAGAGAACAGGACCCCTCAGCTGGGTCCATTTTGGGGGACAGTGAGCCAGACAACCACGTCTGCCCTTCACTCCATGTCCCAGCTAGCCCCCAACTGAAACTCCCTCCAGCCCCACTCCTCTGGGCTTTCTCCTTTCCCGGGCCAGGAGGTCACCTGATTCCTTTGTTCTCCAACCCTTTAGCTCTCACCTTGCAGGGGGGAAGGGCCCAGGCCATCAGTTGCCAGGAAACACGGTGTCAGCCATTCTTTGTGTCCAGACTCCTGCACACACCTGCCCTCTAGGGCTCTGCAATGATCATACACCCTTACCCCACCACCTAGATACTTAAGAACTGCATAGGGGAAACTGAGGCACCCCCACACTATTCAGAGGAAACATTAAGAACAGTCCCACTTCGTCACAACCTCATCTTATGAGGAGAGGCTGAGGGAACTGGGATTGTTTAGTCTACGGAAGAGAAGAATGAGGGGGGATTTGATAGCTGCTTTTAACTACCTGAAAGGTGGATCCAAAGAGGATGGATCTAGACTATTCTCAGTGATAGCAGATGACAGGACAAGGAGTAATGGTCTCAAGTTGCAGTGGGGGAGATTTAGGTTGGATATTAGGAAAAACTTTTTCACTAGGAGGGTGGTGAAACACTGGAATGCATTACCTAGGGAGGTGGTGGAATCTCCTTCCTTAGAAGTTTTTAAGGTCAGGCTTGACAAAGCCCTGTCTGGGATGATTTAGTTGGGGATTGGTCCTGCTCTGGGCAGGGGGTTGGACTAGATGACCTCCTGAGGTCCCTTCCAACCCTGATATTCTATGATTCTATGATTCAAAGTCACTGTCCTGGCTTCCACTTGACCATGTGGAGTGGGTCTGCTTGTGTGGATCCCATCCTGAAGTTGTAACCTGATATCAACAACCCCAAATGCTTCCTAAATATAAAAAATGATACACAGTTTCAGAGGAATTATGATATTGTAAAGGCTAAAAGTGCCTGTTAGGTTTCATCAGCATCTTTAATTTCAACCTTTTCAGGGGGTACTTTTAGCACAGGAAAACCCTTATAATTCATTCAAGTGGGCCTCTACATGGACACAAGGGTCTGCCCATGCAGATTGCTTTGCACTGCTAGGACCACTGCTTGTAGACCATGGAATCTTTGATTACTTGTGGCTGCGTGGAGGTTTGAAATGGAGGCAGCTGAAGCAGCCGTTTACATGGGGTTTAGGATGAGAGACGGTATAGCTAGTGAAACAACCAAACGTATAAACCCTAATTTCTCCTTCGTGTGACTTTTTTTTTTTTTTTTTTTTTGGTGACCCAAAGCTTTGTTCTTTTATAATAATTTTATTTATAAAGCATCCTCACTGTCTTCCCCCATCAAGGTAATGCTGGTGCTATACAATAGCTTAAAATAGAATACAGTTAAAACATTGTGAGGCAATCATGTAAAAACAGCTAAAAAGCTAAGTAAAGCGAAAGTTTGATTATTTTCTTTGATCGTGTCTCATAGTCTAAAACCAGAGTCGGCACATTCCCTTTTGTGAACTACCAGCAGTGATTACAATGCTGATTTAGTGAATCTGGACAGTTATTTATGTACTCAGGTCACACTTTGTTCTCTTCTTTGCTTATACCTTCAACCAAATGAAGCAGCCTCTCTCAGCATTTCTCAAGCAAAAGTCAAGTTAAAGGCTTTTTATAAAGGATGGTGGAATATGCTATCCATACTGATGTCATTAATTTGAGGATGCAAAACCAAGCTTGCCAATATACATGAAACATCCATTGAATTTACATGAAATATTTGGTATAATGGGGCAAATTTCTGCAGTTATAATACTGACTTGTGCTTTCTCCCACCTTCTTCTAGCCTTTTTTCAGACCATCAGCCTTACACTGCTTGTCGGTATGCAATTACTAGGATTGGTGGCAAAATGACATCTGGGTGTAGCATAAAGGACAGAAATGTTGCTAACAAATTTTACTACTTTTTTTATCAAGAAATTTATTGAAGATTCAAATTCAGCTTTTTAAAGTAACACATTAATTATTTAACGTGGTACACAGTGTGTAGTCTTAATTCCATACATTTACATTTTAAAACCATTTTAAATCCGTGAGTTCAGAACTCTCTGTATTATTACTTTTTAAAATTATGAATTTCAGTAGTACTTAGAAACCTTGCATTTCACCAAGAGTACTTTGTTTTAAAACATTTTTAACTCTTAAGTCTACATGTAATAGTATATTCTGATTTGGGAACATCAGTATTTTACATAAGTTCTTTTTTCACTTAAAAGTTTGAAATTTGCCTTTCACTTTGCTCTTTTTCCAGCAGCATTTTTGCTATTAAATACGGGTTTAAATCAGAAATCTTGCACCAAACACGCTTACCTATTTTTAAAAAGGTAAGGATTTCTTGGCATACAAAACAATTACGGATTCAAAGAAATTGCAAAAGAAAAATGACTGTTAGACTGGGTTCTCTACTCACACAGTGTCTACAGTACCTTTTCAATCAACAGATGAGCCTGTCTTTCTCCCTATCTATAGTACTATCAGTATTTTGTACACAATGTGGGGAAAATTTATTTTGGAGTTTAGTGAGGGAACAGTTTGATTTGATAATTTGATGAAGGATGGATTTCTGTGGGAAGCCTTCCATATAATGATGATTTGTTATGCAACATCAGTTGGTATCAATCCAGTTCCTTCCTGTCTGACTGAATGATCCTCTGTCTAAAGTATCTGTAAGATATCTACTATAATACTGTTGTATTTGAGTTGGTACATACATACCCACTTCAGAAAAATAACCATCACAACTGGCACTAATCAGCACCCCTATTTGCCGTCCCACAAAGGAACCAAGAATAGAGTGGATATGATGACTGAACTATCCACTCACTCCCAGAAGTGACTCTTCAGGTCGTTGGTGAGGTAAATTACAGGAAGGTTGTGGGAAAGTTTGCTGTACCTGTTCTTTGAACAAAGAGCTTTGGTTACCATGGATGACAAATAGTGTCTTTTCACAGCATGAAATCACTCAGTGATTGATTTCTATGAGAGTGAAGAGCTCAAAGAACCTTGTGGGAGGTGGTCAGCACCACATTGCACCAGATGCTTACTTTAGTCATGATAGCTAAAGTAAGGGGCACGCTGACTAGAATACTTTGCAGTATCCTAGCCAGGAAAGCAAGTCAGCAACTACTGAAGAAAAATCACTGAAAGTTGCAACCCAGCAGTATAGCTTTAAAATAAAACTAAATAATTAAAAGCATCAAAAGTATCCTATTCTACATAAATGGAACTAGTTTTTAACAGCTCTGGATAATCTGAAAATGGATATTTTTCAAGCTTTCTATGAGTTTCCCACAACTCTGATAGATATAAATCCAGCATAGGGAACAGGATATTGTATATCAGCTTCTTGAGAGATAAAAGAAGGCCAGTGACTAATACTGGAAGGAATTGTTAAGAGATGTATTTACTTCTATTTGAGTCTGCTTGTTTAGTGTGTGTCCCAATTAATTCATTTTTGTTGTGACGCTATTGAAGAAACCTGCATATTCTTGACCTTTTCTTATAATTATGACCATATTCCCCTTTTGAAGCGCTGTTTTCATTATGTACTCTGAAAACTCTACTAAAATATCCATAGCATTGCTGCAGTGTCAAAATGTTCATTGTTTTGAGCTCAAGAATATAATCAAATGAGTTGTTTATTGATGTTCTTGGACATTGTGACACATAAGGTCTGCATTCTTTTTCGTATTAATTTTTACAAAATGACTAATTTCACAGATTCATGAGTCCTCTCACTAGAAAAAATTGTTTGTTATTTATATTATAGTAGCATCCAAAGGCCTCTATCAAATATCAAGTCCCTGTTGTACAAATAGATATGGGATCATAGCAGAAACAAAAAAAAAAACCCAAACCAACAACATGTAGCTGTGGTGATGCTGACAGATGTGACCTCCAATAAAACATGCTATAATAACTACATAACTACCCCCTCCCAAATAAAGAGCCTTTCTGTTATTACTTAACTTGTCAAGTATCGGAATTAATTTTTCATTCAACTGAAAAGCTGCCCAGCCAGCTCTATTCTATAAATGGAAGCAGAATTGGCACAGATAAGGAGTCCAAACCTGCAACTGCAGGGGGCTCTTGTTCATGGGAGCATCACCAGTGCTAGTGTGATGTTTACTGCTCATGGTTCAGTGCCTCATTGCTTCGTGCATACAGGGACCTGCAGTGGTAACTTGAGCCCTACAGGACATTACAATGTCTCAGCCTTTGTGCCTCACCTCCACTCCTGGGTGAGTCATACTATATTTTCCTCCCCCTGCTCCCGTTTAACAGGAAATCCCAAACCAGATTTCCTCTATTGCTCTAAATAAACACATACCAGTTCTATAGTCCTTGACTTGTGAGCTAGTCACATGATACATCCAGAATCCCACAGATGGTGTAGAATATAGGAGAAAGTCCCACTGAATCCTGGCCTTTTAGTCAAGGGGACCCTGACTGGAAATTATGGTCCTTAAACAAAGAAAGAACACAATCCGTCTGTGTTGTATCTGGAATATTACTGAATACATTTTCCTTCTTTGATTTTGTGAACTTCTAAGTATAGAAGTCCTCCTGCTCAAGCTTAATGAGGTATTGTATAAAAGCGTCTCCTCTGATATAACATGCTGATGCTCAGCTTCTGACGTGTACAAAGTAGGGTTGCCAATTTTCTACTCCCACAAAACCGAACACCCTTGTCCCGCCCCTTATCTGAGGCTCTGATCCCCACTCATTCCATCCCCCCTCCCTCTGTCTCTCGCTCTCCCACACCCTCACTTACTCACTCGTTTTCATCAGGCTGGTTCAGGGGGTTGGGATGCAGGAGGGGGTGAGGGCTCCA
The DNA here is from genome assembly GCF_965140295.1 of Lepidochelys olivacea. Lineage (NCBI taxonomy): Eukaryota > Metazoa > Chordata > Testudines > Cheloniidae > Lepidochelys > Lepidochelys olivacea. The sequence goes on along the minus strand of NC_140414.1, from coordinate 61,205,532 downwards.
GCCTGGGGTTGCAGGCTCTGGGGTGGGGCCAGAAATGAGGAGTTCAGGGTGTGGGAGGGGGCTGCAGACTGAGGCAGTGGGTTAAGATACAGGTGGGTTGAGGACTCTGGCTGGGGTGCGGGCTCTGGGGTGGGGCCAGGGATGATGGGTTTGGGGTCAAGGAGGGGGCTCCGAGCTGGGGGTGGAGCAGAGGGTTCAGAGTATTGGAGGGGGCTCCGGGCTGAGGTAGGGGTTGGGGTGTGAGAGGGAGTATGGGCTCTGGGCTGGGAGTGTGGGTTCTGGGGTGGGGCCAGAAATTAGGGGTTCAGGGCATGGGAGGGGGCTTTAGGCTGGGGCAGGGAATTGGGGTGTGTGAGGGCTAGGGGTGCAGACTCTGGGGTTGGCCTGGGGATGAGGAGTTTGGGGTGTAGGAGGGTGCTCTGGGTTGGGACCGAGGGATTTGGAGGGTGGGAGGGAGATCAGGGCTGGGGCAGGGGGTTTGGGTACAGGAGGGGGTCAGGGGTGCAGGATCTGGGCAGCACTTACCTGAAGCAGCTCCTGGAAGCAGTGGCATGTCCCCACTCCGGTTCCTATACAGAGGTGCAGCCAGGCGGCTCTGCATGCTGCCTCGTCCGCAGGTTCCGCCCCTGCAGCTCCCATTGGCCATGGTTCCTGGCCAATGGGAGCAGCGGAGCTGGCGCTTGGGATGGGAGCAGCATGCGGAGCCCCCATGGCTGCCCCTACTCGTAGGAGCCAGAGGAGGAACATGCCACTGCTTCTGGGAGCCAAAAGAGTCATGGCAGGCAGGGAGCCTGCCTTAGCCCCACTGAGGCACCGACCGGACTTTTAACAGGCCGCTCAGTGGTGCTGACCAGAGGCTCCAGGGTCCCTTTTCAACCGGGGGTTCCGGTCTACAACTGGACACCTGGCAACCCTCGTACGAAGCAGCAAGATGACATCACCACTGTCCTCAAGCTCTCCATTTGTTCTAGGATCCAGTTCAAAATTGCCCTCTATATCCTTGCTGCTCTAACTTATCTTGTGAACATTATCTATTTCTACTCCCCCTCATTCCCTGGGATCTAAAACTGCCCTTTTCTCTATCCCTCCCCTGAGTCTGGTGGTATGAGAGCCTTCACCTCTGCATTTTCTGTCATCTGGAACAGACTTTCACCAATGGAGATTTCATCTAGTCTTAAAGTAGTTAAAACTCCCTCTTCTCTAAAGATGACTCACTCCTGGTCCTCAGCTTCTTAGTGCAAGAAAAGCAGAACTCCCCAAGCTGTTGAAAGTTTCTGATCCCTAAGGGCCCTGGGAGCAGGATGGAACACAATTCAGCTTTCATCAGTTGATGATCATGCTTTGCTCTCTTAGCTTAGCTGCTGCCTTTGCAACATTCCAATCAGTTTTGAACTGACCAGGTGTCAAAACTTCCCCAAAGAAGTAAGCCAATAAAAATGAAAATGTTTGAAAACATTGCCTGAGAAAGTGAATAATAAAAATTAGTGTAAAACTTACCACTGCCTCAAAAGAGAGACCCAACAAACACTGAGGGGAAGTGAGAAGACCGGTGAAATGATCTATTTAGAAAAAATCAGTGCTTTTCTCTGCTCTGTCTTGCCTGTACCTCTTCCTCTACTATTTATGGTTTGCCTCTTCAACTTTATAGTAACTCTGAAGTGTTCTGCAATACAGTTTGTTGGAAAGATGCCATACAAAATAGTCAGATCTACAACAGGCTTTTGATGGAAAAAAATTACAGTCCATATTGTGTTGCAAAATTCCTTGTATAGTAGATGAGTGGAGTAACACTGATGTGGTGGAGACTCGGTTGCCTTAGAGTAGTCTGTACAGCAGCCAGTTTGTTGACTTTGTAGGGATAAAAACAAAACAAAAAAGCATCTTTTGTTGCCTTTTTGTTTTCTTAGTTTTATGATGGATTTGAGGTTTTATCAGATTATTGCTACCTGTCTATACTATTCTTATAATGTCATCTGTAACATTGCTTTTTTTTTTCGTGTTCTGCCAGAGTCCCCAAGGGTGTTCTGGTTCTGTGGAAGCCCTGCTTTGGGATTTTGTATCAGAAACTCAAAATGCTATGGACCGTGGAGCAGAGGAATATTTGCAGTTTAGGTTACAGATTAAATTAATCTCTGCTTCAGAGTTCATGTGAACTCATGCGCCATGAACAGCAAAGTAGAGTTGAGAGTGTTCTCTTTTACATGACACATGGAAGTAGTCCATACAGTGAAATCTAACAGTTCTTTAAGTTGTTAAAATAAGACTTTGTATTTATGCATTTTTGGAATAGACACAGAAAGGATAGGGCTGGATGCAGGAAACGGATTGCCATCTTGGAAATTTAATGACCAACTCTTTCCCTGTGACGTGTGTGGAAAAGTATTTGGCCGACAGCAGACATTGTCCCGACATCTCTCACTGCACACAGGTAAATCAAACATTTTGGCATTCTCATTTACAGTGTCATGCAAGTTTGTTGCAAGAAAAACATGATGCAAGTTTCACTGCAAGGTGTAGTGGAAAGAGACATCCTCTGTTCCCTTCACTTGGGATGAAGACAAGTAGAACTGGGCTAAAGATTCAAGAAGCTAACCTAACTCATTATGGCCCAACCATCATCCATTTTAGAAAACAAATGGTTAAATGGAGATTTGTCCAGTTGCCAGGTTCTGACAATATCAAACTACCTTTTGGTTACCACCAATTAAGCAAGCCTGTAAACAGGGTTCTAAAGAGAGGAGGAAAGTTGTATTTTGTTTTGTTTTTTTGTTTATATGACAGGCTCTTTAAACATTAGTGACCAGCAGAGGAAAAAGCTCTAGTGTTTCAGATATTAGTTAGCCTCTGGGATGTTCACCTTCATGAACTGTTAGCTCAAGTTAAGATAGTAGAGGATGACTCTTTTCTACAACACCCTTTTCCATAAAGTCAATGGAGCTAGATCTATTAAAGTCATCTGAGGATCTGACTCCATGCCCAGTAGTTTTATACAGAGGATTTGCCTAACCAGATGTTGCAGCCAGTGTATAGTGCAAGCTTTTTTGGGAGAATGTCTCAAACTCAGGCCAAAGGACAAATGTGTTGAGATGCAATGCACAGATTAATAAGATTAGGAAGCAAAAATGTCAGACATAGTGCTGAAAAATATTGTTAGCATAATGCTGGTATATACAGTATGGCCATGCTAGAAATGGTGTTTTCTACGGTTTTGTGATTTTTGTCTTCTTCGGATTCTGAATTTCTCTTTGTTAGCGCTTGCACATTGTATTATTGTATTCCAAAAGCGAAGCAGCTCTTCTTAAAGAGGAAAGGTTTTAAAGGCAATTTAATGTTTGATTGTTTTTTTTAATCAAGTAAATACAAAATAAGACCTGCTGTGTGCAATGACTTTGTTGCCAAGATTTAGAGATGTTAATCAAAAATTGTGAAGCATCAGAAACTGCCGAGGAGTTTGGTTTGGATTTGTTTTATTATTCTTCAAGGGGTTTTGGCTGACTTGTGCTCAGAACTTGACTACCTCCATGGACTCTTTTCTCCAAGTTTTGGTAAATAAGCATCAAAAACCATAGATAGAAAGATAGATAATATGCACACAACCACCTTCAAGAACTAAAACCCTACAGAAAAAAATAGTGCTAGGTGAAGAAATGAATGGCACATTGTTGACCTGAATCTATAGTAGCTGAGGGGCAGTTCTCAGAGCTGCAGTTACACCAGTTTTCCACAGCCTAAAAAGTTTTGTATTAAACTTCATACAGTCATTATACCAAATTTCAAAAATACCCCTAAATTAGCTGAAAATGAGTCATCTATATAAATTACTATTGTGAAGCCTGATAACTTTCTGAAGTTTTTCAACCTCCTAAATGTGTCAGCCTGGATGATTCTAAAAGCTACTCAGATTTTTTAACCCAAGCAATGTGTAGTTGCATATTTGAAATGAGGTTTTTAAAGTATCTCACTTAAGACTGATACACACACTCGAGATGATTTGTTTGTTTTTCAGAAGAGAGAAAATACAAATGCCATTTGTGCCCCTATGCTGCTAAGTGCCGTGCTAATCTGAACCAGCACCTGACTGTCCATTCTGTGAAGTTAGTGAGTACAGACACTGAGGACATTGTCAGCGCTGTCACTTCTGAAGGCAGTGGGAAGAAGCACCCTTATTATTACAGGTGAGGACCCAGTAGAGGGCCACACATGAGAGACCAGAATCCAACTGTCTTATATGCCTGTCTGCTTGCTAAAGACAAATTATGAGGATGATCCTTTTTGTTCTAAGGTAGAACGTGACTGAAGTATTTGGCTTAGCCACATTTGACTTTAGGTTCAGCAACAAAACCCAGCTGGTTATGTCATGCTTCTGGGCCTTGCTGGACACTTTGAAAGACTGTGCACTTTTTAAATGGCTTTGAAAGGCAAATAGGCCTTTAAATACCTCATGATCTTTTACCACATGTACGACATACATCTAATAAGTTCCCTTTTGTGGATACTAGCGTGTATACACATTTGCAGTAATTTATAGTGCCTTCCACTTGATGCAATTAGTTCAATCATTTCAACTAAAATTTCTGTTATAAATATAAACATTTCCTCTATTTGATTTATCTCTTTGATTGCCTTAGGCAGGTATGTTTTATAATTCAGCTATCTGTGAAATAATGTTTCCATATAATAAAGAAGGCCAAAATTATGAAGGTGAGAATAGGAGCATTAGGAAAACTCATGATGGTAAAAGAATGGTACAGATACAATTGTGTTGCTCAGGCATTTATTATTGACGTAAGCACTATCACATATTCTTCAAGCTTAGATATGAACCCTAGTGTACATATAGATTACAAAAATCACTCTTATTTCAATCTAAGTGGTGGGAACAGATTTAATTACAATCATAGAAATCAGAAATACACAAGCTCTGTTAGATTATCTCATCTATCCCTCTGCAAGTGCAAAACTGTTTTCAGTGTTCTGGCTTTGTTTTAAATGTTAATGCCTCAATTAAAACAACAGTATAAAACAAGTTAAACTATAAGTTCCTTTCTATTATCTGTGAACATCGTTGTTGTTATCTGCTAGTTGTAAAATTTGCATCAGTGCTGATTATTTGCATTGGTGATAATTGCTTTTGTCCAGTCACGTAGAAGGAATCCCTGAACCCATTTTTGCTTGCTTGTACTCAGAAAGTCAGGCAGTTCTGCAGGAGATCCTGATCTGACATGGGACTGTTTCCAGGGCTTGAGAATGTCTCCTGGAGAGTGCAGCAAACTCTCAGTTTCAGAATACCAGCCCTACTAAACATCTTGGCAAGACTGCAGTGCATCTTATTGCCCAAAGGATTCAGCTAGGTGATGTGCAGCATCTGGAATCTGTAGTTTTTAATTAACTTTATGATTATTGAGCATCATCATAGCATGTTTGGGATTGTTGCATTGGGCCTCCCTTTAATCAGGTTGGCATGGCCCTCGGTTCAGAGGCAGTTCAGCTGGCAAAAGAATTTTCCATTGAAAATTCAACAGTAGAAAAGAGAAGAAATTAGTGAAGCAAGAGTTTTCTTATGAAAATGAGCAGAAGCTTTGTACATTTGTTATGGGGATTTTTTTTTTATGTTTCTTTCTCTTTCTCTCTAATTCCCTTCTGTCTGCAGCTGTCACGTCTGTGGGTTTGAGACCGAGATGAATGTCCAGTTCGTCAGTCATATGTCCCTTCATGTGGATAAAGAGCAATGGATGTTTTCTCTTTGCTGCACAGCCTGTGATTTTGTCACCATGGAAGAGTCCGATATGAAGGCTCATGTCAGCACCAAGCACACAGGTGATGATCCCGCACTTTCTGCTCCTGTGATCTCTGTTCTCCCCCCCATTTTTCAGTGCAATCATTCACACTTCCTATCAACACTCCTTTTCTCCATGGAAATTCATACTAATTATGGTCATGATCCCACAAAGTTGAAGTCAGTTGGCCCCCACCAGGTAAGAAGTCTGCTTGGGGAGATCACTTTGCAGTCAGGGGGCATAAATAAAGGACTTCTATGAAGTTAAAGTTGTCAAAAACACAAGTTATTGTTTTACTTATTTGTTTGTTTGTTTACTGGCTTATTAAAATGTAATTTGACTTCAGTAGCTGTATGGTGATTTCTGGGTGTTAACTACCTGCCCTAGATTGTAAGCGTGTAATACACTCAAATTGTACTGAGTTGTGCCAATATTTGGAGTTTGTTCCCTCCCCCTCACTCTGTATGTCTGGAAACTTTGTTGCCTGAGCTCTGATTCAGTAACTAAACTAATGCAGCTGTTGTTTTACTGTCCCAACATCATATTAAATAGTTGAACAGATCGTGATTTTTAACTTCTGTGTTTCTCTAGTTCTATTCACTTACCAGCAGAAGAAAAGAACTTCTACATTACCTCTGATTCATGACAATTTTCAAATAAACCACATATATTTATACCAACTAATGAACCCTGGCGTGATGCAAGGAGAGGAAAATTAGAATACTCTTAATTTCTCTCTCAGTATCAGCAGTCATAAGGATTTTGTCGTTAGAAACTAGCTGACAATTTTGTAGACAATTATATTGGGGAGAATTGAATTCAGCTGTCTCTTCCATCACTGTATTGGCTCTACAGTTCTACGAGGAATAAAATTGGATTTTTTTCCCCTCAACTTGCAAATAGATGCACTAAATGCAACTACAGAAATATGAAGTCAGTGAAAGTCCACAGAGGGTTCTGTGCTAGTGCAAAGTACTGATATGATTCCCATCTCCATAATATCTGAACACCTCAGAAACATTATTAATTTATCCTCACAAAACCCTTATAATTATCCCCCTTTTAGAGATGAGGCAAATGGAGATTGTCATCCAAGGTCACATGGAAAGTCTGTAGCAGAGCTGGGAATTGAATCCAGATCTGCTGAGTCCCATTCTAGTATCTTAAGGATTGGAGCCTTTGTCAGTGAAATTAAACACTATGACTTGAAAACATGCTGAAAGCACATATATTGTTGACGAAGAAGGTGCCTTCAAACACTCACTTTTCTGACCAGACAATCCGTAAGGTGTACAGTTTTAGCTCTACACAAGTGATGTGTGAAACCTTCATTAATTAGTGGGAGATGAGTTCCTAGTGTGCTGTACAATGCTGAAAAATATACTTTAAAAATATTAAATATTGAAAAGCTGTATTTAAAATATATGTATGTGGTAAGCACAAGTAACTGCTTGTATCAATTATTCTTCTATATAAGCCTGCATTTATTCCTAGGGCTTTACTGCTGGTGTCATAAATGATAGGAGTGCAGCATTCTCAATTTAGACATCAGCAAAGAATTTTTGGAGATTTATATGCTTCTGTACCGTCTGGAATCATCTGTTATCCTATGCAGTAGTCTTTGTGTTAAAAGCTCATACCATTTTAGAGTCAGAATTAGGAAATGCCTCTGTTACACATTTTTGTTCTCTAAGTAGATCAGTGACCTATAGAGCAAGTTTTCACTCTTTCACTTCTTCCTCCTTCCCCCACTTCCTCTATTTGCAATAATACTGTAGCCATTTGGACCCATATTTTAAAAACCTGAGGCCCAAGACCAGTGTGCAAATGGGTATGGGTAAACACATGTAGGTAGGTAATTAGCCATTTTTGGCATATTTGCCCAATTTGTGCATATAATTTCTGTAATATGCAGGTAACAAATTACACCTGTATTTTTGTATGAGAACCAGGGGCTGCCATTTTTAAAAATGAAGCCGATAAAATGAATCCAACTTGGTGTTCTGCAAACCTTTGTGGAACTTAAAAAATGCAAACTCAGAAATAGCCTTATGCATCCATATGCATCTCTAACTGTTCTCCATAAACACTGGTTACAGGTACTTATTTTTAGTTATACATTTTATGGTCAATCACTGCAGCATTTCATCGAAAACTTAATCTGTACTGGGCAAAGCTGGAGAGGAGTTTCTTAGTGAATTTAAATGTGGCAGGATTTCAGGGGAAACTCACACCCTAAGGATGGCCTCTCTCATGTACTCTGTTTTAAAAAATAATTTCAGATCTCATCTGTAAATTATGTTTCAAGAGTGCATATTCAAGACTCAGACTTTGGCATCTCTGCATTCTGCAGGTCTTTGTTCTGTGTGAAAATGAAGCACATTTCTTTATGGAGTCATTGTGCTTTGAACTTTCTGTTTTGGGTTCAGTAAGTGATGCTCATGGCACAGATGTTAAGAAGGCCTTAATTTTACACAGGTGTGCTTTATTCTGAGCATGATTTCTAGTCAAATGAAATCACCATTTCATCCCTAAGAGGAACAATGGTGAAAATTGAACAGTTTGTTTTAGACATATATAAAAGATAATAAAGTGGTTGAAAAGGCAAAGAATAAAACTTTGGACAGGACCAAACCCTGAGTTTTTCTGTCTGGTTCTTTGATTTTTTTTGTTTCAAATATTTCAGTATTGGATATCAAATCCAGTTTTACAAATATTTCTGTGTATTTTGTTGTCTTCTGATGACTCTGTATCTTAAAAAATATTTTCCATTCATCATATTGAATTCAGCTATTTTAGGTGCTGATGAGCAAACTCTTATGCTTATGTTTAACCTAACTTTGTCTTAATGAAACTACTCACCTTTTTAGAGTTAAGCCTGTCCATTACTGTTTACAGGATACAGACTTTAGTTAAGAAATCTTATCACATACATAAGGTTAGGATTTTTAGTTAGGTTCTGCTTTTTATGCAACTGATTAGACTGAGGCAAAGACAGATCCAATAATTTGCCTATTGCCAAATAAGGTTCATTGCAGATTATTACCCAAATCCTCCTTGCTCCCAGTCTATTGCTATAACATCTAGACAACCTAATCTCCATACTTAGCTAGCATGTATTACAGTTCTGAATTGACGCCCTTTGGAATGTTATGTGCTTATTGTACACACATGAAATCCCTGACTGATTTGAACTCTGTATCCAGTTGGGTGAAGTCTGTATGTATGTGTGTGGTGTGTGTGTGTGTGTGTTTGCTTTTTCTTAAAATTAGTTTTTCCTCATTAAAAAATTCTAATGATAACCAAACCTTGAGAGAAGACTACTAACTTCATGCATCCAGCAACATGGAAGTCTTCTATAAATTTCATCTTTATAACACAAACTATTACATAGCTGTCAACAACCCAGATTTATCTCAAATGTAGTTTGTAGTGCTATGCAGTAGATGACAATGGTACTTTTAGTTTTAAGTGCACTAGCACCTAAGCAGAGAGGACCAGATTTTTACAGGTATTTAAGCACCTAAAGATGAATATGAAGTCAATGGAAGTAAGACACCTAAGCACTTCTGGAAATCCCACTAAGTGCTTATCTGAATATGTAGGCACCTAAGTACGTTTAAAATCTGGTCCTAGAACACTAACCCCAGAGCAGAGGCTGCAGAGAAATTTTATAATAATATACAAGGCTTCTGATCTTTCCTCTCTATGACATGATGACAAATTCACCAATGGCTTGACTGGAGTTACACTGGAATGAATGTGTTTTATCTCTTACCAGCAGCAGTAACATCTTCCAAATGTTTATAATTTGATCTCTTCCCTCTGGTGTTCTGTAAAAGTCTGGAGCACCAATGGAGTGAAAAATAGCACTGCCTATGGGACAGAAGTAGTAATCAGAGAGAGAGGTGGAGGAAGAGACTTAAAGTATGAGGAAACTCTCCTCAGGAGAATGAGTGGAGCGGGTTGTGAGATTTTTCTCCTTTCTCCCGTTTCTCCTCCTAAATTAACCAAATGGATAAACTACAATGTAAGTTAGAAAAAGTCTAGCTGGAACAGCCATGAGGTAGAAATACATGTGAGTTCAAAGGTGATATAAAAACAAAACCTAAAGGAACTTAATAAACTAACAAAAAACCAAATTCCCATTAAGTTGTAAATTCTATGCTAATTAGAAAAAATTCTTTTAACCTTTCTTAATTTGGTAGTAGAACAAAATTACACATTCTCTTCTCATTGCCTATATGGACTAAAAGTCAACAGTGATAAATTGGTAGGTGCACTGTTATAACTCTTGTACTTTGAGACTAGCCCTGCAGAAGGTAGGCAATGTAGCCATGATGCTTAAGAACAAATTGATTTATACTAAACAAGCTCACCTGTGAGTTCAGAATAACTTTGCTTCTCCTTTTAACACAAGTCACTTTTTTTTTTAAAACTATGAATACATAGGATAGGATAACTGGAAATCTATCACAGAGATTGAGTTTTTCCCCTTATACTAATGATCAAGTGGACTTTATTCTTGTTTTTCAGGTGAAGAGCGGAAGACACCCAGTGAATCAAACAGCCCTTCTTCATCTTCTCTGTCAGCACTTAGTGATTCTGCCAATAGCAAAGAAGATGCAGATGTTACCCAAAAAAATAACGGTTCAAACAACCTACTAGTAATTTCCGTAGTGCCTGGTAGCCAGACCTTACTGAACACTGAAGAGAAATCAGAGAAAGGTAAAAGCTAGTTAAACAGACAGACTCCTTTCTTCTAGGCAAGGGAACTGGATGGAACTTGGGTAATATGTGTCCGTATTTTTATTTTTCAGGTTTTGAATGTGTTTTCTGTAACTTTGTCTGCAAAACAAAAAACATGTTTGAGCGCCATTTGCAAATCCATCTGATTACACGGATGTTTGAGTGTGACGTGTGCCATAAATTCATGAAGACACCTGAGCAATTATTGGAGCACAAGAAATGCCACACTGTCCCCACCGGAGGACTCAAGTAAGGAAAGCAAGTACACAAACTTTTACTGTGTTAAGCATCTCCAATACTGTGTGGCGATAGGTAATAAAGGAAGTAAATTAGAAGGGATTAGTTAATGTCTGATGATCCAAAGTCAGGGCTACCATTTTTACCTTTAATTGGGTAACAATAGACTCAGCCCTCTAGGTTGAATGTAGTTTATTATATTATTATTATTTATTTATGTATTTATTTATTATGTGTGTTACCATAGTGCCTAAAAGCCCTAGTCATGGACCAGGACCACAATGTGCTAGGCATTGTACAAAAACAGTCCCTGCCCCACAGAGCTTACAATCTAAATATAAGACAAGAGGCAACTAGAGAAAGACAAGTCAGACAGAGGAGTACAAGGAAACAGTGTTGGACATCATGGCAGGCTGTGGTCTCACACACCAGCAGCCTAATTGTTGCCGAATGTATTGTAGGTATCATGGCAAAGGATAGTTTAGAACCAACCACTGGGTTTGAAAGCAGTGGTCAGTGGATGCCACAGATGTAATGGATGACAAAATTATTTCACTTAGTTTGCAGCCTGCCTGTCAAAGGAAAAGGGAAAAAGAAAAATAATATAAAAACCTAAGGCTGAGCAGTTTTTACACTGAGGCTAGCTCAGATAAAGTCGGCAAGCTTTTGTTTATGTAACAAAGTATAAAGTCATTCTAACTTTCCCAATTATTTACAGCCTTTTCAGGTCCTAATGCAAAGGCAATCTTCACCGGTAATCATGCATGTTTTTGTTTTCAAAGTGGAAAAGATTTTTGGATCCCAAGACTTTGGATCCCTAATTTTTGTTCCTTTTTAAGGTTTTTTTGGGGAGTGGGAAGAAGTGATGTGCGTATAGTGAATACACAGAGCACCTATTTTTTTCCCTATTAATCCCTGAAGAAATGTCCTTATTACAAATGCAGGTGAATAACAGAAGCAGATATTGTCCAATGTTTTGGTTTGTTTTTTTTTCCCTCTCCAAGTATCTTTTCAGTTCTGGGTAATTTTTGTTGTCCTCTCTAGTTGTGTGAGTATGGAATATATTGATGTGACAGCACTTTTTGTTTCATATTATTAATTTTGTGTTCTCTGTTGTAAAAATACAGAATCTGTAAATGTAACAAGGAAGGAAGTAGTTTAGCTGTACATTTATATACATGTTCCCGCAGTCATTTCTTACATTACAGTATTGTTTTTAAATTATAGGCTAGTCACAGGCTTTAATAATTAATTTATAAATTATAAGGTGACCAGTAACAAATACTTTCAAAATATCCTGATATCCTCTGCTAGTACAGCATTTTCTTTGACTATTTGAGTGGATTAACTTGCTTGAAAAGGTATTGTTAATGAGTCAGAAAAAAATGTTGTCTTTGCCTGAGCTGCAATTGAGAGACCAATCTGTGGTCACAGAAATGTCCTTACAATGTAACAGACTGGAAATGTCTAAATTACTTTTCTGTGATGGAACTACTTGTGCTGTATTTCCTGTTCATTATGTAGATAATACAATTTTTGTGCATAGCTGAGGACAGTGAAAGACTTTCAGAATTGTCCAGGAAAAGTACAGATTTATGTAGGTGTGTCTGAGTTGGGCATGGGTTACTGCATTAAATTGCAACTTGTCTGTTCCTTCTACCAATCTTCCTTTTAAGAAAGCTTCATTAGTTTTAAGAAATAAGCGTTGTCCTTTGAGAATTGTCTGTATAGACCCCTATTTCTAGAGTGCATGTGTGCCTTTGTGTCAAAGTTGGAACCCTCAGACAAGCAGTGACTGTTGGGTATGCATGCATGCTCCCTCCCGGATCTAAACATTCAATATGATGTCATATAAGGACTCACGTCCCATTCCTCTGTGTGTTCCAACCACTTCAGACAATAAGGTTGGAACTGTTTCAGCCGTGAGTAGGGTTCAACACACTAGCATGCCCTGTTTCCCGCCTTGTGTTGCATTTGTTGACCAAATTAATGTTAGTGTATTGTAAATGTTACATTAATACTTTTCTGGTTTAGTTTTTATTAGCAGTAAGGTAAGCCATTTTTAGTTTAGCTAAATCTGTGCATTGCGCATTTTGGTGGATTGGTTCCATCTGCCAATCAAACTCTTGTATCAAGCTCAATAGTTCCATCAGTCAGGGGGTCTGTATTTGATTCCGATGTGATGACTGAATCTGGGAAGAAAACCAGATTTAGACAGTATGCATCTTGCAAGAACAAGACATCTGTCTCGGATGCACATACCAGTTGCCTTTTGTGCCTGGGTGTAATATATGCTGAATCTATTCTCTGTGCCAGGAAAGACTATGCATCTTGACTCAAGTCTTCCTGATGTAAGGAGCTTTGTAGGTTTTTCAGGTTAGCTCTGACGGACAAGGTGAGCGAGGTAATCTCTTCTATTGGACCAACTTCTGACAGTGAGAGAGACAAGCTTTCAAGCTACATACTGCATACATCAGGCTAGCTCTGGCAGTCCAGCTAAGTTATCTCCTTGTCCTTCTTCAGTTACACAATGTAGAGGCAAGTTAAGAGCTGGATCTAATAAAAAGTTATGTTCTGAAGACATCCAAGAAGCCCAAAGAGATCTAAATATCAAATAGGTTTGTACTTTTCTGCTTCCTGTTTAACACTGAGGATTGAGCAAAAGATGAGGAAAACCATTATTCCTCCAGTTTCTATCCAGAAAGAAATCTTAAGATTCTGATCCAAAGAGGAGTCAGCACCAAGAGAGGTAAGTATGAGTGATGTCTTGACATCAAAATCCTTGGTTCTAGTACAGTTAGTTGCTTTGGCATCGTCTTTGCAAGGCTGCTTTTTCAGTTTAGGGTATTTTTATGGACCAAGAATATTGACTGGTTGCTACTATCCGTCTGTCCTTTTGTTCGTCATCATCTTCCTCCCTGTGTTTAAAGGTGACTTGTTTAGATAAAATTAAACTTATGTGTATGCCTCCTAGATTTTTTTTATTGTAGATATAACAAGTCTGTGAGAGAGATGATATCTGCTCAGAGATTGTCGTAAATGTAATAATTTTTCTGCGTATCTGTAAGGCTGCTACCTGGAGCTTTAGTCATATTTTACTTAGCATTACTCTTTTAGCTTGGCAGGTAGATCTAAAACAAGTTTGGGAGAACAGTTCTGCAATCTTTATTTAATTAATATACTTCAGAGCCACTGCAAACAGCTGCCTTCTCCAGCCTCCTCTCAAATACAGTGCACATGCTAAATAGAGTCAAAACTCACGCACTTTCTTTGCTTTGGTTTTATTGATGAAGAAATGAACTATCGCAATGTTTAAACCTACCTTCAGCCACACACCGTTGCTCCTAATGTTCCTCTCTCCTGACTACTGAGCCCACAACCTAGATGATCCTCCCTTTACAATGAGCCACCCCCACCTCCCTAATATCCAGGTGGACTAATGAGTCACTTGCTTCAATGAGTCAGCAGAACCCACTCAACTTTCCCCAGCAGTATGAAGACTGCCGACAAGTAGTATTTCAGGCAAACACTGCCAGCCACTTTTACCCATCTCTTTTGAGTTAGTGCTGCTAATTAATTTCCCAGAAATGACTATCTCTACAGACAGTACTCAAATGAGAAACCTTACTTACCAGAAATTGTAGTTCTTTGCATAGATTGTATAGACCTACCATCCACCCCCACTTCTTTTTAGTCCTTTTATCAAAGATTTTGAGTAAGTGGAAGGAAGTGAAGGGAGTGGAGCTGTGGCATTCAGTTTCACAAGGGAGCATACGCTTGGTGCCAGTAGTTACTGACTTCAGTTTTGTCTTCAATGCCAGGAGTGGGGATCAGTACAATCTACTTGAAAAAAAACTACAGTTACTGGTAAGTTACCTTTTTGTTTGTCTGGTAAACAGAGTAGGTACTGACTGAACTTCCCACTGACAAACCAACTTTCTGTTGTTTCTTTTGGTACACTGTCAGTTTATCCTTGAAAGCTATTTTAAAGGAATTCCCGACATTCTCTTTCTGTGTATGTTTGGTTTCGTGCATGGTGAGTTTATTCTTACTTTACACAAGTGGACACTCATACATTTTTGCACAAACTCCCTTTCCATTAAGAGATGAAGTAAGATTAGACACGCACTTTTGTGGGATGAATCAATGTTTTCCTAGGATTAAGTTAGCCCTGCTGTAGTAAATCATCCTGCTCATACATTTTTATTCTAGAGGCACAGGCTAAGAAGAGCAAAATATACTAAAATGAACTGAAAAATAATTTTGTTTGCCCTGTATTTAGACTCAAATGGATTGAATGAGAAGCTAAACCAAGAATGTCAATGGGTAGAAAAAGGTGAAAAAATTCTATTCAGAACTGACTGTCTTTTCTTTGGTTTTGTTCTTTTGATAGGTGCCCATTCTGCATTTACTCCACAAATCGCCCTGCAGCAATGGAATGCCACCTGAAGACCCACTACAAGATGGAGTACAAGTGTCGGATCTGCCAGACAGTGAAAGCAAATCAGCTGGAGCTAGAAATGCACATCCGGGAACATCGTCTTGGTAACCATTACAAGTGTGACCAGTGTGGCTATCTTTCAAAGACAGCCAACAAGCTGATAGAACATGTGCGTGTCCACACTGGGGAGCGCCCTTTTCACTGTGACCAGTGCAGCTACAGCTGCAAACGCAAAGACAATCTCAACTTGCACAAGAAACTGAAGCATGCTCCACGCCAGACTTTCAGCTGTGATGAGTGCCTGTTCAAGACCACCCACCCTTTTGTCTTCAGCCGCCACGTGAAGAAGCACCAGAATGGGGACTGCCCTGAAGAGGAGAAGAAGGGCCAATATTCAACCTCTAAGCAAGCCAGCCCTCTCATAACAGTCAATAGCTCCAGGAACCTCTTGTCACCCCTCTCGGTCATGTCTGCCTCCCAGGCTCTTCAAACAGTGGCCATGTCAGCTGCACACAGCAGTGGAGCAGAGCCAAACTTGGGAGTGAAGGCCTTGGCCATAAATGGCACCTCTTTGTGCTTTGATAAATACTGGAACTCTGATTTTGCCCATCTCATTCCCTTAACAATGTTTTTCCCCAAGAACCACTTTGATCTCACATTCCATCCACCCAGACCTCAGACTGCACCTCTAGGTGGCACCTCACCTAAACACTCCTTCCTCGCCTACCTTGGACTAACAGAAAGGGCAGAAACTGTCTGAGGACAGTTACATTCTGTACCAAAAATACCCTAACAAACCCAGCAGGTATACATTGCTGCAAAACCTAGACTGAAGAGGTATGAACACTTGTACTATATATCATTAGTAAGATTTAGAAAATGGCTCTGTGTGTATACTTACTGCATTGACCTAAAAGCTGCTTTATTAAATCTTCAGAGAGGTGAACCTACTGCATACTTCTACCTTCAGAGGCATGTTCCCAGTACTCTTATCTAAGAAACAATTTTGTCTTGTTAAGCTGAAGAAGAGTGTCCTTAATGGCAATCAGCACTTGTAAGATTACATATTGATGCGTTTTATTTTTGGTTTGTGTGTGAGTGCGAATGTGTGAAAGAGAGCCTGTCTGTAGTGTGCCATGACATTGCTTTTGCACATCCTTTGTATTGGCTTATTTAATAATTATTTTTAAAAAATTCCCTTTTTATTTACTTTCTCCCTTCCTTCTGCCTCCCCCCACCCTCCTTTTCATTTTAGAATTTTGTAACTCCAGGATTGTTGAGAAGAGCAATGCTTGGTTCAGTGAGGATTGGTATATTGGCTTAGTGCTGTTTGCAGTTTCCTATAGTGTGTTTGGTGCCTTGTCCTCACATAATCAGTTGTAAAGATTTGAGGATTAAGGTGGAACAGATCTGGAAGAAATTACTTTCAGCACTGTAAGATGAGTGTGTGAAATTGAAGTGTGTGTGTGTGTATATACATACACATGCCTTTAGTGTGTGCATTATATATACACACATTCACAGGGCCAGATCCTTTACTGTTACGCTGGTGTAACTACGATCAGAATCTGGCCCATAGTGTACATCTTTTGTTTTAAAAGGGCATATATATAGATATAAATATATATACTGTATTAATGCAGTGGTTACCTTTAGTTTGCAGGAACAACTTGTATAACTAGAATTCTATGGTGGTTAAATCCAGCAAAGGGGATTAAAAAAAAGATATGGATAAATTCTGGGTATAAATGCTCAGACTAAAAAAGGCAGTTTTGCACAGTGCTTTAGTCTTGCACTAGTTTGTTTCTCACTTGCAAAAAAAAAAAAAAAGAAAGGAAAAAAAGGAAGAAAACATTTCTTTTATGGGATGAAGTAACATCAGATTGTATGTTTGAAAAGGTACCGGCAACTTCTTTGAAAGAGAAAGATATGAAAAGGTGCTGTGTAATCATACAGTTCTCTTTTTATACTCTCAACTTTTCAGTTGTATCTGCAAATTACGTGGTCCTATCAATATTATCCTCCATGTTATTAGTACTATTTTATTCCTTTTTGTTAATGGCTGATAGAGTGTACACTGCTAGAAGGCTAACTTTATACTTATTTAATGCTCTTACTTTGTGGTCATTAAAATGACAACTTTATATGTAGCACTTTATTGCAGTAAGAAGCAAAAGTGGATTGGTTGTATAACCTTTGTTAATCTTAAAAAGCAAACAGTGATCTTAAAGAAAGAGGAAAAAACTTTGGCTGCATGTTAATAGATCTCTATTTCTTAAGATAACAGTTTCCAGAGCAAAACAGACAGAAAGGTCAGGAGTAAAAGTTTCTTTCGATTGAAATTTGAAGTATAAAGTATTGAACCTTTAAAAATTATTTCTCTCTTAAAATCAGTTAATGTACAAGAATGCTTTCTTATTGTGTTACTGTTTTCCATGGTATTGGCATTTGGTCTAGATCTTTGTTTCATCATTTGTTTAGAGATCTCCCTTGCTTTCTTCAGAGTTTCCCCCAAACAAGCTTTAAAAGAAGTGGCCCTAATCAGATTTAATTTTCTACCCCCACATCTTTCCTATCTGAAAGCATCCTCTCACACACACATTTAAGGGTCTAATCCAAATCTCCTTGAAGTATATGGGGAGATTCCTAACAACTTCAGTGGCTCTGAATCAGGCCTGTTGTTTATGACTGTACCAAAATAAGGCCCCAATCAGGAAAGCTTCCTTGTTCAGGGAAGGCTCTTAGTCATATATTGAACTTTAAACATGTTCTTAAATTCTGTTGTACTTAAGAACTTAAGTTAAGCATATGGTGAAATGCTTTCCCGAGCCAGGACCTAAGACATTAAGTCATTAAGCTCATTTGTAAGTTTCCACACCTTTTAATATGTGTTAAAACATTAGAAGCTGTCTGCAATGAGAAAACACAGAATGAGGAGAACCTCACATTTTAGCAGACTGTAATATACCAATTTAAAAGTAAAGTAATAATGACAAAATATTTCCCACCTAATTGTTTCAGTTCCATCAGATATTTTTGGTCCTGTGAGCATGTGGCTATTCTAGCTAAGCTATTAATATAAGTCATCTGTTCCAAATTTCTGTCTAACTCTATTAATAGGCAAGGCAAACAATTCAGGCCCTGTTTATCATATTATTGCACCTACGCCATCAAAACCCTCTTTGACTTCTTCGGGAGTATTGACAAAAATAGAGAGTGCTGAGTAGTGCTCTCCATTAGTAACCCATTCAGAATAAGAACTGTTAAAAGATGAGTTTCTTTACCCCCTGAATTATGCAGTCTGCATTTCAGTTAATACAACTGTTACAAAAATACATTCACAGTGTTTCTGACTGAGCCTACTACAATAGAGCAGACACTTTAAAAAGAAGAAAAAAGCCCACGTGTGCATCAGTGAGTAAACTACAGATGTATAAGAGCAAAGAAGTAGGAATGTTTAAAGAATATTTTCTGTAAACCAAATTGCAATATAATAAGGCTGGAACTCACCCAGGAATGAGTGTTATGAAGCTGTCAGCATATTAATCCCATGTGTTTAAGTTTTCTGCCAAACCTATATTTGAATGACAATAACGTTTGATATAACTGAGCAACTTTGTTTAGCACTTTGGAAAAAGACATTTAATTCTTTCTGGTGAGGGAGAAAAGATGTATTTGGAGGTGTTTTATTTTTGTTAAGAAAAATATACAGTATTTATTGGAGCCCTCGCATATACATAATTGGTTTGCAGTTCAAAGCTAAGGAAAGGAATGTTCTCCATAGATATCTCTGACCTATTAAAGACTAAAAGTTCTGGTAAACTTCCACCACCCCAAAGCTGATTTCATAGCCGTTTTCACTATGCATTCTTAAATGAAGGTTGACTTGGTTTTCCATCCAGTAATTCAGTTAAAGTTCTCAGCACTTTCTTCCTTTCTCCTGTCCTTTTTTACTTGCATTATGTTCAAATATCACACTGTCAAGGTTTGTGTACATTAATAAAATTTGTATTGTATAAAGCTTTTTGCATTATAAGGCTGTACAGGGTCATTTTGACAGTAACTGGTATATTCCTTTGCATCTTATGTTGCATTGCCAATTTCTAGTGTATCCAGTTTGGAAGTACAATATACGCTAATTAAAAAAGGTTGGCTATACTCTGGTTTCTTTTCATTTTTCCCCTCCCCCTCCATTGGTTTGTTAACTAATCTATCTAACTTTAAGGATTTTTTAAAAATGCGGATAGGGGAGTATTCCCAACAGGAGTAACAGACCTAAAAAGGTAAGACCGGCATTTTATTCAGTTTTAACCATGGGAAAATTCTGTGGCTTTTTTGTAATTCTAGTTGTTGTTACATTTTATATATTTCTTGATCAAAAGTATGAAAATGTAAGTAAATTAATAATTGACTATTTGGCCTTCAGCCATACTGTGTTGTGTTGGAATCTTTTCTAATCTTACAAGCTAAGCAGAGTGGGACCTGCTTAGTACTGGGATGGGAGACCTCCAAGTAGCACTTGTATACTGTTTGAAGTGGTGCTGCATGATTCAGGATGTGGTACTTTTTCCTTTGATTCAATAATGAACCAATGCTCCAGTATATTTTTAAGGGGCATACTGTGTGGCTGAAAGTGCTGTCTTTCAGATGAGATATAAACGAGGTCTTGACCTGAGCCATTGTAAGAGCAAAAAAATAATCTTACTTGCTAGCCAAATGTAACTTTATGTAACTACATTCTATCTACCTTCCAAATATCCCCCCTGTATTTCAATTGAATACAGCATCCTTCACTTCTTTTCCTAAAGCTAATGTGTAGTATTGTTGTGTACTGTTAAAAACTTGTTGTATTCCACCACAGATATTTTAGTAGTGATCCCTAAATATAATTTGTATATGATTTCCTTGTAAAGTACTTTGAGATCCTTCAGATTAAAGGTTGGGCATATAAATGAAAGCCTTGTTGTGACAGCCACAACACAGAATTTAATAAAGGTCCCTCTTACTATCCCTTGTAAAAGTATGATCAATTATTCATGATAGCCTTTAGGTAAATTATAAAGAAATAGTGTCAATGACAGGGTGATTAGATCAGATTAGGTTATCGTCACGGTCCCTTCTCCCCTTAAAAGCTGTGACATGCTGATTTACAACCAGATTCTGCCACCCTTACTCATATTGAGTAGTATCTTACTCCACAGATAACCCAACTGAAACCAGTGGAACTAATTGTGGAGTAAGGTGCTCCTTTTTCTGAGTAAAGGTGGTAGAATCTGGCCTTTAATATTCATTTAGTACATTTTGGTGAAATAATGTGAATTTTTCTGTCATCCAACACAGTGTGTATGTTTTGTCAACGTCTTGTAAACATCAACATAAAAAAAGGATAATGCCATTAAGACATTCCGATGCACAGGAGAGATGGAGAGAGGGGAAACATCTACACAGATCCAAGGTCAGACATAAATTGTCAAGGGTCATGGAGGTGAGGGCACTAGTTACCAAAACAAGAGCTTTGAAATGAAGTTAGAATAGAATATTGAACCACTGTAATGAGGGAATTCTTTTATTCAAAGCAATCTTCAGTGCAAATCAAGACATGGTATAAACTTCTAATTAGCTGGAGAATTCTTGGTTGTATTCCTAGAGCAAATATTCTAATCCTTGGGTACCATGTTAGCACCTACTAGTGATTACGACAATGCTTTATCATGCTTTTTCAGTCTTGTGTTTAATCCTGCTCCTGCATCAATTGGTAACTAGTTATGTTCTAGGAAAGGTGCTTCTATTTTTTACATGGCCCTGGCTGCATAATCAGTCACGTTTGAGAAAAGATTGCCTCGCGCTCTCCACTTCAGCTGTTTCTATAACAAAGGAAAAGTAAAATGAATATTCTTCGTATACTTCGAGTTATAAATATTAATAAATCTGCATCACTAGTAAAAAGATAGAGGATAAACTAGACCCTGGGCAGCTTCTATAATATCTTTCATATACAATACCAGAAACTGATCTATCAGACCCTCATTATGTCTTAATCCCTCCCTTACAATAAACATTTTGGCCAGATCATCAGCTTTCATAAATTATCATAGCTCAGCTGAAGTCAGTGGAGCTGTCACAATTACCATTAGCTGAGGATCTGGTCATTTTGTGTAATTTAAAGAAAGAAAGAAAGAAAAAATCCGGTTTGTCAGATTTGCCATATTAACTAAAATGACAATATTTAGTTCCTAATTAGAGATGGAACAAAACCAACCCAAACAGGTCCAAACTTTCACAAACCTTAGAGTCCCTCTGGACTCAAATTTGTGACAAAAGAGTTCTAGAGATGACTAACAGCAGAGTCTATATCTTACCAAGCCACACACTGATCAGTATACATCCATACAGAACATAGGTCTATTACAGAAGTGGGTGGGTGGGTGAGGTTCTGTTGCCTGCAATGCGCAGGAGGTCAGACTAGATGATCATGATGGTCCCTTCTGGCCTTAAAGTCTATGACAACAGTAAATATTCAAATAGTAAGACTAAAATTAATCAAAGTTTGGTATGGGGGAAGAGAGAGATCAAAAAATGACATTCGCAAATCTAGAAAAGTTATATCACTTTTTAAAGGTCTCTGGCTACCTCGGAACACTGCACGGTTTGATTTATGTTATTAAAACTTTATTAAATTAATTTTTCTGACATATACAGAATATGTTTGTGGGGTGATATAAAGGCTTTATCGGTACACAGATGGGATGATTCCCTCAATTAAAATTAGAGGGAGCAAATACCTGACGATATAGTATAAAGATTTTGTGTGTGCTGCATATGCCTCATATATTATAGAGAAGCTATTTTAGAAAAGTTTTAGAGCATTTTAAACATTTGAATTGGCACTATTTCCTGTAATCCTCTACCTGTCAGACTGTAAAGCCAAGTGCCTCTGTCATGAGGAATCCAACAGTACAGGGCTCCAAAGGATACATTAAAAACCAATAACAGTTACCTAAGATAGCTTCTCTATACCCATATCTAAATTGATGCTAACTGTAGAGATTTTTGTCATAGATCATATCAGTTTTGCATAGCCATATTTTAAAATATATATGTGTTGTGGTTTTAAAATATCACTTGTTCCTTGTGAACAGATGTCCACAGTACAACAACTGCAATAATATTTGGTGCTGATTAGCTTCCTTTTTGGCAAGTCTCAGCAGAGAGGCTAAAGACTGACGGTGAAAGTAAGCTACTATCTCACCCCTAGAAATGGTCCCTTCAGGTCAGGACCAAGGCCCTATGTGCAGAAGGTTGCACTGTACCTTTCAAACAGATCCTGTTCTGTGGGCTAATACAGGATGTATTCTCTAGGGCTGTCAATTAGGCACCCTTTGCAAACACTTAATTCACATTTTTTAAAAGTCAACTGTACTCGACACACTTGATTGGCTGTCTAGTAGCAATATGCTCCCACAAGGCAGGAATCACATTTTTTGACCCATGTTCATGTTTGAGCTCCCCAAACTGGCAGAAATGTTTTATTCAGTATTTTATTAATACTTGGTTTGTATACAGCCCTTGTCATCCACACAACTTAAAATACGTGACAAAAAAGGGGTCAATATTCTAATACCGAGGTTAAGTATCGGAGAAGCTGAAGCCCATAGAGTGACATGACTTGCTGTAAATCACACAGCAAGCCAATGAGAGAGGCATGGTGGATGAGGTAATATCTTTGAATGGGTCATCTTCTGTTGGAAAGTACTCATTTCTGAACTACACAGAGCTCTTGTTCAGGTCTGGGGAAAGAAGTAGAGTGTCTGTCTTTCTTCTGCAGACTGAGAAAGAGTTCTGTGTAGCTCGAAAGCTTGTAACTTCCACCAACAGAAGTTGGTCCAATAAAAGATACTACCTCATATACTTTGCCTGGGACCAACACAGCTATGACAACACTGCAAAAAGGTCAATGGTAGAATAGAAACAACCTTCCTAGAAAATTACTATGCTATCTTTTAAATCTCTTCTCTTCGGCTATCCCTTGATATGAGGATGATGTGTGCCAAGGGGGTCGGTTCATTGATAGGTTTTTAAGTGGCTGAGAAGCCCAATACGTGACCTGCAGATTTTCCCACAGAAGTGGCAGTTGTAATCTTGGAAGAGACATAGTTGCTGGCTGGACTGTTGTGCCCTTTCTTTCCTCCTTTGTTGCTTCTCTGTCTCATGAGCAGGTCTGTTTTCCCCAAAGTGAGCTGTGGCTCGGTGTATGGTGTGGTGCCACTGTGTTCTGTTCTGCGCCAAGTCCTCCCAGTTTGCTGGGTTGATGCCTCCCTTTTTAAGATGTACTTTCAACATGTCTTTGAAGTGCTTCCACTGCCCTCCAAGAGCCCTTCTTCCCTGACTTAACCGAGAGAAGAGTACTTGCTTCGGGAGGCGAGTGTCAGGCATATGTACACAGTGACCAGCCCAGCGGAGCTCGTGTTTTATGACCTGCACTTCTATATTGCTGATGTTGGCTGCAGAGAGAATGCTGATGTTAGTGCATGGCTCTTCCCAGCTGATCCTGAGAATCCTCCTGGGGGAGTGCTGTTGGAACCACTCCGGCCGCTTGAGATGTCGTCTATAGGTTACCCAGGTCTCACATCCTTATAGAAGGGTGGGGATGATAACTGCCTTGTAAACCAAGATCTTGGTGCCAATTTGCAGATCCCTATCGTTGAAGACTCGTTTCAGTAGTCTTCCAAAGGATGTGCTGGCACAGCAGATCCTGTATTCAATTTCTGTGTCAATGCTGAATGTTTGGAGAGGTGGCCCCCAAGGTATGGAAAATGGTCCGTATTTTCCAGGGGTTCTCCACTGATGGTGATTTGTGGAGTATGAAGAGTAGTTTGTGCAGATGAGGGCTGGTAGAGTACCTTGGTTTTCCCGATGTTGAGAGAGAGAAAGACCCGGGCTGTGATAGGCATCTGCAAAAAGATTTAGGGTACTTTGCAGGTCAGCCTCTATGTGTGCAAGAACGATGCAGTCATCTGCATACTAAAGGTCGGTGATGCCAATTTTCGTGATCTTAAATTTTTTTTGGAGGTGTCAGAGATTGAGGCGTTGACCATCCATATGATACTCAATCCTGATTCCATCAGAAAGGTGGTCATGGATGAGAATCAGGACCACAGCAAAGTAAATGGAGAAGAGTATTGGAGCAATGACACAGCCCTGCTTGACACTAATGCAAATGATGAATAGTTTAGTCTCTGAGCCGTTGCACAAAATGGTGGCAGTCATCCCATCGTGGAGTAGTCTGATGATAGAAATGAATTTTTGTGGACAGCCAAACCTACACAGCACCTTCCATAGGACATCAGGATTGATAGTCTAAGGCCTTGGTTAGATTGATGAATGCCCTGAACAGTTCCGGGTGTTGCTCTCTGCACTTCTCCTGAATCTGTCGTGCCACGAAGATCATGTCATTTGTGCCTCGGGATGGCCTGAAGCCACACTGTGATTCAGGGAGGAGGAGTGCCTCAGTAAGGGGGAGAAGGCGGTTTAGCAGGATCCAGGCAAGGACTGTCCCTGCGATGAAGAGGAGGCAATACTGCTGTAGTTCCTGCACAAAGATTTGTGCCCTTTCGTGAATATTGTAACAATGTTGGCATTCTTAAAGTCAGGTGGAATTTCTTTGCAGGGCCAGAGTTTGTCGAGAAGTTGGCAAAGTTTGTGCTGGAGTATTGTTCCACCAGCTTTAAAAACCTCAGCTGGGATGCCATCTGGCCTGGTGCCTTGTGGATTTTTTGTCAGGATGAATCTTTTAAATACACATAAAGCAGTCACCATTGTAATATTAAAAAATAGATCATAATACAAAAATATTCCTTCTACTTACTATAGGAAATACCTAGGGAGTAACAGCAATATTTACTTGCCAAATAGCTGTAAAGATTTTAATAGCAACTTCTTTCGTTTTTCTACTGCAGGATAAATAAAACTCAAGTTTGTCGCATATTCTCATCCCTTTGCAGAGGGATCAGTGTAAATAACCTTCCACTACTTGCTGTACTGAGGTGGTTTAGGGTCTCATCAATTCCTATTCAAGTCAGGGAAAAGATTCCTATTGACTAGAATAGGAATTGGATCAGGCCCTAGGAGCTGTGTTGAAACTCACTAGCTTCAATTCACAGTTGTTTCATATGAAAACCTTTCCGTCAGTTTTACTTTCTGTGGGTTTGCACCTCCTGTGCCTAAAAACTCAATGCAAAGTTCACTTGAGATTACTAAGTTTCAGTTGGCTTCTCATGAAAATCATGTCGATCTGTGAATCTCACACCCTTTTGGTATGAAACCAAAAATCTGCTCAAGAGTCACAAATGTTTTAACAAATCTAAGCTAAGTTTTGAGCTTCTATCTAAACCCAGTAAGAACATGGTTTTATTTGGCTTGTGGTCTTGTTACAAACATGTTGCACAGCTCTTGCATAGCATCTTGCATCAATGTTGCCCGGTATCTTGCACAGTTGCAAGATACTATCCAACATCAAGACTAGATGTTGCATAGTATTAGTATCCCAAGATACTATGTAGGCTAGAGATATGGCTATGCCGCATGTCAGTCCAGCTGTTGTGCTTGCATGCATGTGCAGAGCAGCTGATTTTTACAAGTTGGATGTGAGAATATCTATAAGAGGGACTGAATTCCATGAGTGACTGCTGTGCAGTAACAATACTGATGAGATGCAGCAGTACTGAATGATCTGATTCTTCAGTCTGCTTGCCTACTTTTACATAATTGGTGACAACTTCCCATTCTTGGAAGCTTTCATGCTTCTGTTCTTTTTTTCCCTTCCCCGAATTGTGTCTAATATTTTGAGTTGCCCCTTCCCTCACACATGGAAAAAATCTCTAAGAAAAATATGGACTAAGAACAGAGTTACTGAAATGGTGGCCCATGTTATTGTATTGTCCTCTGTAATACAGAAACCTGGTGTTCCCACTATGCTTTTACCTTTATAGATTTTAAAACTAATATACCTTCTTTTCCAGCTTTCTTCAACCAGTGATTCATTGAAACGACAAACTCAGGCTTGTTACTCTGCTGGAAAGTTGCCTGTTTTAATAAAACATAGCAAAGTGCTCTTTAGCTCTGATTACTGTGCTCATACTCCCCACGCTGATGTTCTTTCTGGCCTGATGTGACCAGTAACGCTAAAAGGGTCTCATTTTGTAGCTGGCTAGACCATAGGTAAGGACTTGTGAAGTTGTTTGCTATTTTTGATTGAAGCCTGGAATCTTCAGCCAAGGGCTGGAACAAAAGATTTGATTTTTAAAAGGGTTTCATAGAATATCCAATTGGGAGTTTCACAGAAACATTTGCCTCAGACAGTGGCAATTGACTTGGGTTTTAGAACCCATCACATATTTCAGTGTTTAAAGGTGCCAAAAAGTAGGACATATTTTCTATTACTTCCCATTCACCCTTGTGCTCACTTCTTATAATTACAGTTTTGAAGGTGGCCAGGATATTCTGGTGCAATTTGGGAGACCCACATTTTAATGGCAAATCCTGACGTCAGTGTAGGCCTAAGAGGAAAGGCCATTTCACTTTCCACAGCCCATCAGCTGAGAGATTGAAGTACTGGCAGTGATTGCGTCCTGGTCAAAAAACAACTTTCTGCCCTTCATTCATGTGGAAAACACAATCCAAGTGAACAGTAAGTTCCAAGGGGGTCTTCATTGGAGACCTAGAGCAGCCATTGGATGGATGGGTTTAAGGCAAAAAGCAATCTGGGATTCCTACAAAAATCATTCACTCTAAAACAAGCTGAAAAGCTAATGCAAAATCTCCTGCTAGATCCAGCAGAATAGATTATTATTAGGAACAAATTAATTCACATGACTAAAATCTCTTGTATTGTTTGAACAAATAGATTTTTTTATAATGCATTACATAGAATTGTAATGCATTATAACACGGAACTGTTGCCCTACTACTTATAAACCATTAGTATCTCTTGCTAAATAATAATTGGTATGGGAGTGTAAATATGAACCAATATTTGCAGGAGTTATTGCTCTATAAGCATGATGCTGTAGAATAAAGCTCTAGGCATATATTGCTCTCTGTCACTCATACAAGAGACATTTCTTAAATGTAACTGAATAGCTCCTTTTTCTTGTGTAACTAGACTGATGCCTGTTTGCACTCTAAATATTTATTACGCAATCATCTTTAAGAGTTCATTTTTGTATATCTAGCTATTTCTAATGTGACTATGTAAGTAGAACCTAATGAAAAAGCTAAACAGAATGTTAATGTAATTAAGGAATTTGCACTATCTTTTAAGTAAGCATTTCAATTAAAAATAAATAAAACCCATTACATGGTGGTACAGTGCAGAGATCTCATTTTCATCAGTCAAGATTCATTCTTATTCAAAAAGTGACAGATTTCTCTCGAGAGAACTGGAAGCAGCAGTCTTCTCTCTCCACTCAAACCAGGCAGATGTAGATAATTAAGGGGCCACAGACAGATCACTTTCCCAAAGTTCAGACATCTCTCGATACCACATTTTATGCATAAAATGTCTTTCGAGATTGTTGTTGTTTTTCGGTGGTCTCTCTGATACGGTCAGTAATTTTATAATAAAATTTAAATCACATCTAAGTGCATTATAAAAGCTTATATATGTATGAATTGCTTTAACATTTCAGTAACATGACTGCAGCCATATCACCTTGTGGTGTTAGCCTGTCCACTCCCATAAAACTAAAGCGTATGAGGCTGGGTTAATTTTTGAATAGAAGATCTCATAAGACCTTTCAGTGGTAGGTGGTGCAGATGTTTCAATGGGAGGCACTCCTCCCATTTGTCTATACTGCAGTCATGGGTTGCGACTGCAGCTCCAATAGACATACTTAAGCTACCTTTAATTTAGCTCGCTTAGGTGCCAAAGCAGTGAAGCCATGGCAGCATGTGGGGTGTACAAGCCCACCCAGTACCCTGGGTAATTACTCATGGGGCTATCCCATGTGTCAGTACACACTGCCAGTACCTAAGCTAGCTAGATTAAAGTTAGCTCCAGTATGTCTACTCAAGCTTTAGTCACACCCTGTGACTGCATTATAGACATACTCTTAGTGATGAATCAAAGCCTGGTGTGGTGCTGAACACAGCTGCTGGAGGTTCCACCTTTGCAGTCAGCATCATGGCCACTTGTGTTGATTAAAGATCACTTGGCACTTTTCAGTATCCTAGTCAAATTCCAACTCATATGACAGGTAGTTATGGAACAATCTACAATTGTGTTTCCTCACAGGCTGTATCCGGTGAAATAAGTTGGCATTCACACATGCATGTCTTCTGTCCTCTGTCCCTTATGCAGAAATAGGATTTGTTCTGCCTGGATCACATCATTGGTTCCTCTGTTTTGGTATCCTGCTCCACTAAATGCCACTGATGACTCAGAAGAAAGCAAAAATAAAAGCCAGCAATTAGAGCTGACTGAAAATTTTCTGAGTGTTTTTCAAGCAGAAAATGCCAATCCATTTACCTCAAAATATTCTACAGGGACACATCAATTTGGATGAAATTTTGTTTTGGGGGAAAAAAATCAAAATGAGGATTTTGATAAGGGCAAATCATTCAATTTCAAGCTTATAAGAATGGAACGTTGTGATTTTAATTTTGAAATGATTTTGTATTGAAATTTGTTTAAATTATGTGTAAAATAATACAATTTAAAATACAATTAAAATAAGTCAACATAGAAATGAATTAAAACATGTTCACTGACCTAAAGCAAACTTTTTTGTTCAGATTCTTAATTAATTTTTCCCCCCAAAATGTCAGAATTTCACATGGAACAGAAATTTCGGTTCCTGGCCACTACTACCAACAATGCATCTGACCAATGGGCTTTGAATCAGATCCCCAAAGTAGTTTCCACAGGGAAGAGTCCCTGCAGATTCTTTATTAAGGTGGTCCTTTTCCAACAGTTTTTCTGTTACAGGAATGAGAGTCTTTTTTCCTACTTTGCTAGTGTATGGTCCAGCTCCTCCACTAGGTAACTATGCAAAAAGAATGTTTGTTCTTTCATTTTTCTTGACAGGAGTGCAAGCCGTATGTGGTCCTGCCATTGGCTTTTTATCATCTATTCAATATTTTCCCAAATATCCCACTTCCTATTTGGCAGTAGAGGTGGTTTCAGGAATTCTCCACAGTGATCTGAGACACACAAAACAACCATAGATAATTTGTTTCTTTATGGCTTGGAAAATGCATTGTTTTGTGGAGCCCTTTTTAAGTTTTTTAGCCTCTAAGAGTAGTAATCCAGTCAATTTAGTCTGTGCAGAGAAGGGAAAATTAACCTGCAAGTTAGCTTCTCTGAAGTTATCATTTGACTTGCTTCCCTGCTTGCCTACTCAACTTCCACTGAAAGTTGGGAAGTAAAAGCTTTTGATTACTTTCTTTCTGATCATACTATCATATATATCAGGGGTCAGCAACCTTTCAGAAGCGGTGTGCCGAGTCTTCATTTATTCACTCTAATTTAAGGTTTCACGTGCCATAATACATTTTAACATTTTTTAAAAGGTCTCTTTCTATAAGTCTATAATATATAACTAAACTATTGTTGTATGTAAAGTAAATACGGTTTTTAAAATGTTTAAGAAGCTTCATTTGAAATTAAATTAAAATGCAGAGTCCCCCGGACCAGGGCCAGGACTCGGGCAGTGTGAGTGCCACTGAAAATCAGCTCATGTGCCGCCTTTGGCACGCGTGCCATAGGTTGCCTACCCCTGGTATAAATATTTATTTCTGGCATAAACTATTCAGGGGGGATTAGAAGCACTTTGCTGCTGAGACACTGACAGTCTGTTCATGACACTCACCTACCCAGAGCAAAATAACTTAAGTGAAGAACTCCCACTAGCTCTCCATCTCACACCAAAAGCACAAGACTCAAAACCAGGAATTCAGTCAAATTTTATCTTCAGAGAAGATCAATCATAGGTAAGTAACTGTCCCTTCCCATCCTTTGATCAAATACATCTACTCTTCCTGCTTTGTTTAGGTTGCCAAAACGTCTAAATTTACCTCACTACAGTGTTTCCTTTATTTAGCATAAGAAATGTTGCAAATACCAGATTATAGTTAAATACCATATAGCAGTAAATCACTTTGCTTTTTTATTTTAGTGGCAACATCTTTTTTCTTCTTCTTCTTCTCTGCAGGAAGACGGCTTCAAAGAACCCTGATCAGAAGGCAAAACAGAATAAAGAGGTGTCTCTTCTGAACCACAAAGGTGAACCTTCTATGGATTCTGTGAATTTTTAACTCTTGGTATTTTAGTCTCTCGGTGTTTGCTGGTCTCTTAAGTTTCTGGAAAATGTGTGTATATAATGGAATATATTTTAGAGCATAGATGTTTGATTTGCTTTTTATATTTTAATTGCTTCTACATCTGATATGAAAAAAAGAGAGATTTTCCTTCAAGTTTAGATTAAGTTGATTGAAAGTTTGTTTCATGACTCTATAAAGCAGATTTACCTAGCTGGCGATATTGAAGTTCTATCAGTGCCAAAGACCTCTAGCTTGTATCTTTAGAGCACCAACCACGATACTATCTGGTGCTTTTAGTCTTTTTTATGTCTTTACATCTGGATCAACATCATTTAGCCTCATTGTGATGAGACAGACCCAAAAAACATAGTGTAAATCAGGAAGTCCTGGGATTCTGAGCTAGGACTTTATTCTGAAGTATCACTCACACTTGTGAAGGAAGTTCTATATATGCTGGAGAGAAGCCAGAAGCATTTTGAGAGTGGACTGGTGGGAAACCTTATCCAACACCATGATTTTAAGTGGTAGGTGATGCATCATTATTTCCCTTACCATCTTCAGCAGTGGTACAGAAGATTACATCTGACAAGTGTCTCTTGCTGTCAAGATCTCTACCTTGCCTGGCAATCTAGCACTGGAGAAAGATCTGTCAGAATTTACAAGGTAGGAGATTCTGACACACAATAAAGTTGAATCAATTGCAATGTTAGTAATAGGTAGACGGCTCACCTCCAAGAAAGTGCAAAGATATGGTCAGTGAAGAAATTGGCACAAAATGGCTTTGCAAAAGTGGGATTTGTTGTTGTTCATTTATAGCACATAATGGGCACTGCTAGGCACTTTCCAAATATTTGAGAAGGATGGTACCTACTCAGAGGAGATCACAATATAAAGACTGATAGACAAGTAAACAGAGGCTAGGAAAATGGGAACAATAATAGGCAATTGCTATACAAATCAACTTGATTCACTGTAAACCACATGACAAAAATGGGTCTTTAAGAGGGACTTAAATATGGACAGGGTAGAGGCTCTATGGATGAGTTCAAGAAGGTCATACCTAGAGTTGTGCAAAGAACTGATATTATTTGGTTTGCTGGCAATTCCAATAAAATTGTTTGGGGTGGAAATAAATGCTTTGTTTCTAAATGTTTCATTTTGATTTTGAGCTTTTTAAAGCCTTTTTTTTAATTAAAGAAAAATTTGAATTAAAAAAATCAAAATGTTTCCGTTTTTAAACGTTAAAATGAAACAGTTGGATTTTGGGGGCATTTTTTTTCTGACAGAAACAATTTGGTGAATTCTGCATGAATTTTTAAAACGTTTCAGTTCGCCCAAATCTGCATTTGTTGCTGAAAAAAGTTTTGATCAGAAAATTTGCCCAGCTCCTGGGCATACTGTGTACTGGAAGCTGCATGGAAGAAAGCGCAGAGGTGTTATAAAGAGGGATTTGAATTTCTTCCTTCAGAGAAGATGGCTGGTTTTGAGTAGCTCTAGAACCTGGGTCTTCTGCCTAGGCCACACAAGGGACCTGTTCTAGAAAAGTTATACAATGAAATCTACTTACATGACAGCTATAGGACTTTACCTTGTGTGGTGTAGTCTGCATCTTCTGACTCTCCACTGCAAAATTTTTCATGTTCTTAATCGTTCTGCCCCCTGTCATGAAGAGGTGAAAAAAAATAGGCTGAAAACCAGCAGGGAATTTGAAACATGGAAGCTTTATATTTTAGGGAAGCAAATGAGGCCTCGGGGGAGTGATTTAGGGTTATACTCACCATTTTCACTGGCATTTTTTATCCTGTTCTGAGCTGCCTGATGTGGCTTTGAAGCACCACAGTACATATTTTGATACACCTGTATAAAGACAGTAACAAATCACTGCTCCTTTTACCAAGGCTGCCAATCTGAGTACATCACAATACATCACGAGCAAGTGTCTATATTCAGATATATTGTGTGATGCTGTCCTAACAGTTCCACAGAGCAGCAGCAAACAGAAATGAGAGCACTGCAGTGATATGTGAAAGCAAGCAGACCTGCTGTAACTAGGCATTTTTTATTATATGGGCTTGATTTTAAGAAGAGCTGCCTACTCACAACTCCAGCTGACATCAATAGGAGCTCCAGCACTTCTGAAAATCAGGCCCACTATCTCTGAGTATTATCTATGATTAGCAGGTATAGCTTCTGAGAGAGAGAGAGTGTATGTGTGTGTGTGTGTAGTTTAGCACACAGAATGATGACAGGATGGTTGAGCAAATGCCCCAGTGCCATTCAAGAAATACAGGCTAGCATTTAGGGCTCAATCTTCCTCCAAATGAAGTCAATATCAAAACTTCCATCGACTTCAGTGGTGCAATAACTTGCCCTTACAAAGAAGTCACAAAACTAAATTGATGAGGGTACATCTTCCAAGTCCATTGCCAAATGGCTAATTAGACTCCAAACAATCAAAAATGCAATACTAAGGCAGGCCAGATAGAGGGGAAAAACAGAACAGTATTTAAAAGTGGTAAAACATTAAACCCATTTTAAATGTATTGCCCACTGGGAGCTATTCAGAGCAGACCCTCCAATGTTTTGACCTCCAATAGGTCTTGTTCTCAAGTCATTGGCCATAGAAGCCCAGCAGGTATTCCTAATGAACACAATAACAGATGCAATTACTTCAACCAATAAGCATTAAAAAGAAAATGCAGCACCAAAAGCCTTTATTGCTTTGTTAATTCAAATACATCTGCAGATATTACAATAAAGACAAGAGCACTGCATCCTTACCCCTTCACTTGTCTTTTCTGCAGACTACACATGCTCTAGTCTTTAACTCTTTCCTCACAGGTTTTATTTTCCAAACCTTGTATCTTTGTTGCTTTCTCCTAAATTCTCTTTCTAGTTTGCCTGAAGTGGGCTGTCCCAAAATGAACGCCTTTGTCTAACTGAAGTCAAATTGATGCTGAGTAGATTGGTTTAATTACCCCCATTTTCTTCATGTGTGTTTCTCCCATCATAATTTATAATCTTCTTCAAGTAGTTGCAGCCGTATATTCCATGTGGGCATGTGCACATGCTGTGCACCAGAGCCGGAGAACTTTGCCTAGCAACCCCTGTAGGGAAGGCGCTCACACCTTGCCGATGTATCCCCTCCCCTGGCCAAATAAGGGTGGTGCCGTCCCAAACCCCTCTGTTCCTTCTCACCGCCCATGGCTAGAGTCAGAGCTGTTTGGTGTCTTCACCTCACACTTCCACCATCAGTTTTCTGAGAACTTTGCTTGTATATAGTAGTAACAGTATCTTAGATGTAGTTTAAAAGTTAGTTTTGTGTTAGTAGAGTAGTTGGCTTCCCTGTGAGATGCCCTCATTGGGGTTCGAGCATTGTACATCATGTAGGGCGGCCATCCCCAGCAGCAACCCCCACCCAAGGTGCTTGTTGTGTCTTAGTGAGGGACACATTAAAGATTGTGAATAACTTGCAGATGGAGCACCAAAGAGGACTCGGGTCAAGAGACTTGTGGTTGAAGAAGCACCTTCTGGAGCAGGCTGTGAGTAGAACTCTGTGTCTGTCACGGAGGTCACAGAAGTCACAGATTCCATGACTTCCTGCAACTTCCATGACTTCTGCAGCAGCCAGTATGCCTGACCCCAGGGCTGCCCATGCAGATGCTCCAGGGCAGATGCTCAGGCTGCCTTGGGGACAGCCACACCAGCCGCTGCTCGGGCAGCCCCAGGCAGCAGTCCCGGGCCAGCGGAGCAGCCTCAGTCTGCGGCCCCAGGCAGCGGTCCCCAGCGGTTTCAGCCACGGGGTATCCATTGAGTCCAGTACCGACGACGACGGCACCAGAGCCAACCATCTCCATGCCAATAGCATACCAGGCAGCACCCGACATTCTTTGCCTCTCAGTCCTGGACTCTAGTTCAGGAGTTCTCCAGTGCTATGACTTTTACCAGCTCTTCCTCCATTCTGCCTCCATCACCTTCTGGCCAGGTTGCAGAGCCGCCAGGTCTGTCAGCACCGCAGCTCACATCACCTGGGCTGCAGACTGTGGCATCAAGACTGGGTCTGGCACCGAAGACCCTCTTAATGTTGTGCATCCTTGGGTCCTGTCATTGTAATGGTGGCAGATCCCGTCATCTAGTTTGGTACTGGCCTCGGTGCCAGTGTTTCTCCTGGTACCAAGCAGGAGTGGGTTCCATTTGGTGCCATTGGTGCTATACCGATGATGCCTCCATATTGGGCTTCAGATGAGTCTGATCAGTTGTTTGGCCTATCAGGGCTGGCTCCCCCGTTTGTCACCACAGAACCTCCAAGATTCCTCAAGATCCAGGTCAGTGTCCTCGTCAGATTGCCCTTTGATCCCTATCAGTACTGAGATCAGGATAGGGGCTCTTGGTTTGGTGCCTACTGACCACCAATACCTTATCTGTATACCTAGTGGTTTCCTTGGAATCCCTGGGACACTCCACAGTCCCTAGTGTCCTACTCCTTGACCTAATCCAGAGAGATATCACTGGTCCCGCAAGTGACTCCTGCTCCCATACTGTCTCAGCTGGAAGTGACCACTGAGTCCATTCCCTCAGCACCTACGGGGCTCTTCTGACCCAATCCTGTGGTGCAAGAACATGATTCATTATTGGCGCAGTGAACCGCCTCCTTACCCTCCCTGGATGACTCTACCATGACAGAATCTTCCTCTCCCTCGGTGCCCGAGGATTTTAAAGTGTATCAGGAGCTCCAGAGGAATATGACCACTACTTTGGGCATCCACAGGGAATTCCTGCAGGAGATTATGCATAAACTGCTGGATATTCTCCAATCATCAGCTCCAGAGAGAGTAGCCCTCCCAATAAATTAAAGGCCTGCACAGGCCCTCTGGAATACCCCCTCTTCATTGCCCTTATGGCAAAGCATTCAGAGAAACAATAGTTCGTTCCCATGCAAGGGTTTGAGGGTTTCTACTCTCGCCAGGCCCCTAACTCCCTGGTTGTGACTGCATGGCTAAATGAGGAGGAGGAGGACTGATGTTCAGAGTGTGTCCAGCAGGTCTTGCTTGACAGGGAGAAGCCCTCCACTGGGCAGCCTATTCAACCAAATGGAAGTGATTCTCGGTATGATAGTTAGCCCAGGGAGATCAACCGACACTCCAAAATATCCTGGATACAAGCCAGTATCTGTTATACCTTCAGTCTTCTGGTCTTATAAAGTCCACCTGGTGGAAATTTTGGCATTTCATCCACCTATGCGTGGGAAGTTGGTGTTTTCAAATTACATGGCAGTGAGGTTCTTGAAAGGAGTCACTCATCTCCACACATCAGTTAAAGAGCTGGTTCCTTTGTAGGGCCTTAATTCAGTTTTAGAGGCTCTTATGAGACCTCCATTTGAGCCTCTGGCAACTTCTTCTTTCCCCTTTGTGTGTCAGAAAAATGCCTTCCTTGTGGCAGTAAATCTGCAAAGAGAGTGCGTGAGTTTCAGGCTTTGATGGCAGAGCCTCCTTACACTCAGTTTTGTAGAGACAAAGGACCCCTGCGGCCACACCCTAAAGTTTTTATCTAAGGTGATTTCCCAGTTTCACTTGAACCAAGTTAAATATCCTCCCTAAATTGCGTACAATCCCAGAGAAGCAGCATCTTCGCACATTGGATGTCAAGTAATGTTTAGCTTTTTATCTGGATAGAACTAAGCCTTTCCATTCCTTACCTCTTCTATTTGTTTCATATGCAGACTGAATGAAGGGTCAAGCAGTCTCTTCACAGACAGTGTCCAGGTGGATGACTTCCTGTATCATGACAGCATGAAATAGCCCAGACTACGCTGACTCAAGGGATATGAGCTTATTCCATGAAAACTCAGGTGATGTCAACGGCATTTCTAGGTGACGTTCCTATATTGGACATTTGCAGGGCTGCTACTTGGTCCTCTGTGCGTACTTTTGCAAACCACTATGCCATTAAGGCTGCGTCCAGATGAAATCCAAACTTTGGGAAGGCAGTCCTGTAGTCCTTCTGTAAGTACACTCAGAGCCCCGCCTCCTATTAGTACTGTTTGCGAGTGGCCCACAAGGAACGCACAGCTGCATCTCCTCAAAGAAGAAAAAACACCCATCTGTTGCTTTTGTTCTTCGAGATGTATTCCATGATCCACCCTCCATCCTGTCTGCATCAGAGTCTGTACTCCTGATATTCGGTGCGAAGGAACTGAGGGGTTTGGGGGCAGTGCCATCCTTATATGAGCAGGGGAGGAGCCTTATATACGGCTCCAGGGCACAAGCGCCCCCCCCAAGGGTACTGCTAGGCAAAGTTCTCTGGCTCAAGTGAGTGGGGCATGCACATGCCCACATGGAATACTCGTCTGCATCACATCTCGAAGAACAACAGACACAAGCAGCTAACCATTTGTTTATAAATCTTCAGTCATTTGACTAGGATAAAATGCTGATGCCTTCTATTGTCAACACAAGATCTATAGATTTAAATGATCAGGTACAAATTCACTTCAAATTCTGTACTTACTACTCGTTGTCCGAGATACTTTGAATCGTCTCTGTAACCTGGATATTCATAGCATTTGCCTGGAAGGAAAACAAGAAATGAAAGCCTTAGAGTGAGTAAAATGTTCAGTCCAATTTCTTGATACATTATCAAGTTGATTATCGTTTTTAAGTTCAACAGATGTTTTGTTGAATTTTACAGTACACAAATATACACAGAGAGGAAAATTAGGCTACCAAATTAAACAGTGTCTCCCCAGCTCATCCTCCACCCTCCTGGGGAAATTTTGTGGGATGGGGCCACAGAGGAGGTGATCTCCTTGCAGTTATTCACCTTGCCTGCCACATTTTGCCATGTGAGGAGCAGGTTTGCCTCCCTGAATGAAAGGCCCAAGGCCTGCTCCCAAACTTGGCAGCTCCCCAAGGATCTGAAGGATATCAGGTCCATCTGCATGGAGGCTTTGTGCCTCCTCAGCAGCCACCTTCTCCCACCCCACCCACTGGCTCCCCAGCAACACCAGTCCATTGGAACTGTAATACCAGGTTCTCCGCTGACCATGGCTGCCTCCAGCACATTTGGGCAGAAAAGTAATACAACCTGGGC
The DNA here is from genome assembly GCF_965140295.1 of Lepidochelys olivacea. Classification (NCBI taxonomy): domain Eukaryota; kingdom Metazoa; phylum Chordata; order Testudines; family Cheloniidae; genus Lepidochelys; species Lepidochelys olivacea. The sequence goes on along the minus strand of NC_140414.1, from coordinate 61,167,921 downwards.
TTATATTTATTAAATTATCAGAGAAATTTCCTTGGAACTTTCCTTGAAACTTGGTCAGATGTGGGGCAATATGCATCCTTCCCCTAACCTGGCCGGTCCCTTCCACTTGACCAGTGCAGAGCATGGACCATGCCAGGTCGCCACTGCAGTGGTGGGGAAAGAGCCCCACCGGTGCACATGGGTCCAAGAAGCACAATCTGGGTTAAATAGTTAAACAAGATCTGAGAGCTGAGTATAATATACTAAGTAATATAAATGTTAGTTACAAATATTTATTTACATCTACTTTTTGAATGCGATTTGTTTTAATTAAAACTGTGTTGAAACAACCTGCACAAAAAATGCATATATGGAGCAATGAGAAATAACTATGGATGCATCGCTGCCCCATAACAATGGAATGCTACAATTCTTTTACTGAGTTGCTAATTCTGGATTATTAAAGATATTATACAATGACTCTTTAATACAGCTAGAGCCCTTTATTAGATCATTATCAATAATAAACTGTAACTTTGTGCACCATTCTGGGATATGACCTTTTTAAACAGCAGTGTAGTCTAGTGAGAGCCAGGAACCTCCTGGGGTGTAATCCCCCCAGCTGTACTACTGACTTGCTGTGTGCTATTGGGCAAGTCACTTTAACGTCTCCTTGGCTGTTTCCTCCCCTATAAAATCAAGGTGATACTTGCCTCCCTCACAGTGGTGTATAGACGATTACTGAGCTGAAGATTTAAACAGCACAAGGAAGATGCAAAGTGCTAGATCCGTGCAAAATATTGTTACTGGTGTTTAAGGATTTTCATTCTGCAAAACTCAGCTATAGCTAGAGGTAAACGGCCAGTGTAGAAGTGGGACTTCCCATTCTTTGACAGATGAGAGTTTACCACTCTATTTGGACCATTGATGTGGCACTTTTCATTGGTGTGGTGGAAAAGCATCATGGAAGTTTCTTTGGTAGTTTTCAAAAAAAAATTCTGGCGGAGACAAGTGAAGGAGACTAACCTGGTAACTTGACACTTTGTCAGTCAGTGACTTCAGCAGTACAGTTTCTCAAGGTACAGAGAGAGACAAAAGACAGATAAATTTTGTTCCCAGCTACATGCTGGCAGCTCCCATTCAAGTGAATGAGGGTAATGATAATGTGGCCCATATAATAATAAAGAATACTTGTAACACAGCAGCATGCAGGCTTTGGGATGACTAGAACTTATGGTACATCTCCAAGTTATGTAGTCTTTACCTTTCAATTGCTGAGTTACCATGGTTATAGGAAATCACAAAGAATGTTGAAGGTTTTTAACTAGTATTTTAATATAGACTATTACACAGAAGATGATTGAGACAACAATAAATAAGGTGTTTCTTAAATATTAGATCAATATAATTGGCTTCAGTCAGACTACTCGTGCTTGCGTATCTTGCTGAATTGTGCGAGTTTAGAAAGAATTTGAAATATCTCAAAATGATAGAAACCAGAAGGAGCACCCTATTATACTGTAGGGAGTCACATTCCCTAACAGTAACAAACTTAATTTTTACCTTCTCTCACAGAAAAATCTCCACTTTTACTGTAGCTCATTTTTCCTCATCCTCCTTACAGAAGTGACAGCTAGATATTTGTTATTTATGAACTATTGATAATGTAGATGGAGAGTACTTACAATTGCCTTTCACAAGTTCACCAACAGCTTCAAAATAAAACCTACATTACAGCTTGAACTCTGTCTTGCTGAAAAAGATCTTAGTTTCAATATATTTTTAATTAAGGTCATTTAATATAGCCCTAATTTGTTGGCATGTCTCCAGTCCCCAATCCAGATCCCCAATCCATGAACTCTAACTTCAGAAATAAATTGTGTTATACAGTGAGAAAGACTGATGGTGAAAGTGATGATACTACACTGTAATTATGTGAAGAAGCTCCAGGAGTTAATACTATACTTCTGTAATTGTGATCCCCAAATCTTATGCTGCTATTAATGAAATGCTGTGGGTGTTTTATTTAAAAATAATGCTGCTTACACATGTATAGACAGACATACTAAAACATCCCATGGTTTAAGTTTAGTAGGAGGAATAAATTGTAGCAATTACTGCAGTCTGTGTTCAAATATAATATTAAAATGTGTCTAATGACAGATGACATTTAGTGACCTTAATAAATGGTGTCTGCAGCCAGTGTTCCTTTGTTCCCATGGGTGAATTAACTTAGCCTCCATGGATTTGGGACCTGGGATCAGAGGGGGCCGATGGACCCACAAACTTTGGATCTATGGGGGGACGTTACCCAGAAAGTGCTGGAGGTAGCATTGGCTGGGCCAGGAACCAGGAATTTTCCACAGGTGGAGGGAAAAGATTTGATTGGGGAGGGTGAGGAGGATGGACTTCGGTTGGACCAGATCCAGGTTCCTTTGAGTTTCAGTCAACCCCTGTTTGTACCCATTGTCCATGGGCCATTTTGCAACTGCTTGTCTTTCATCTGACAATTCCCTGAAACAATTGTTTATCTTTCTGTGGCAGTCCTGGACTGGTGGCCTACTTGGTAACTGCCCGGGTTGCCTGGCCCATTTGACCAGACTAGCTAGAGGGAGCACCCCCAGAAGGCGCAGAGGCATACTGAATGCTGAGCTGCCCTTGCCTCAGATTCTGGCTAGCTGGTGGCTGCAGGGCTGAGGAACACTGCTCCACAGCACCATCTAGGCACTGCCTGTAAACGCTGCAGCCCAGGCCCGGTCATCCTGCAGCTGCTCTGGCCAGCTCCCAGTTGCTCTGTTAATGTCTCTTCATTGCCTCCCATCTACATGAAACTTTCCAAGTGTTTTCACTCTCCCCCCAACCTACATCTCTCCATACCTCTAAATCATTGTCATTGCTCCATCAGTAACAAGAATCTGGAAATCACAGAGGTTGCCAGATTGGCTAAGGAACCATCTTCAGAATAACCAAGTGTGTTAGATTTACCTTTGTCATCTGAAGCAGTTTGTTTATCACTGTTGTAATATCCAGGTATATAATGAAGCTGGTTTACCATAAATACTCTAGAGAACACACAGGGGGAGAGAATGTTTAAGTCTTTTAGATCAAACAAAAGGCTGCTTTATTTCTATAAGCTTGTGCAATATGATAAATTTGCAGCATCTTTACCTTGTCATTGGTCAAGTTTCTTTATTTATAATACGTTATGCAGGCATTTTTTAATATCTGTTTTATTTAGGTTCTTAATGCCATGCCCATCAACACAAGAACAAGAGCCCAATGGTCCATCTGGTTGGGTATCCTGTCTCTGACAGTGCCCAGTACAAGCTGCTTTGGCAGAAGAAACCTTAGGGAATTAAGCACCAAAAAAGGTCTGTTCTTTTCCCCTGGCACTTAGAACATTCATTATGCTCTAGCTGGTCAATAAGGCATAACTTTTCAAAATGTTACATGGGAGATGCTATTCTAGTTCTATAGTTGTTTTACAGGATTCGTACGTATGTCTCTAGGAGCAGGATCGCAGGAGACAATTCTTAACTCTCTGAGTTGTCTCTCTGACAATTCTTAACTCTTTGCAGCTAAGGGTCCCGAATGGAAGAAGGAATCTTATCTGTGGCTCATCAGCCAGGCACAGCAGGTCAGCTTCTTAGGCACCTTAGACCCGCCCCCCTTCTCCCCACCAATCTTCTCAGCATTTCACTCCTGGCTAGCTTAGATGGCTGACTTGTGAAAACCCCCTTTTCAAGTGCTTAACTATCCCCAAGGATTCTATAGGTAGCATGGAGCCACCTAACTTGGGGCTGAAAATTCCACTAAGCAACCCAGGGGTTGTATGTTGGCGCACTCAGCTGACCAACACCTAAATCCCTTTAAAAATCTGGCCCTCAATGCCTAAAACATTTTTGAAAATGGGACTTAGATGCCTAAATTACTGAGGTGCTTTGGAATATTTTACCCTAAATCCTGCTGTGTCTGGCATTGTGAGATTGAATAGTGATCAACTACAAAACTCTGCTAGCCAGGGCAAGATTCTCCACTGCCAGAAGGGACAATGTCACTGTGTGAATGGGGGTAATGTGAGCTCTCAGTGCGTGGTGCTGACAGCACTGGCTGCCTGGTACATTGGAAAGACACCCCATTAACCAAACGGTAAATTTCTGTCCCTTAGAGCCATGATGCACAGGCCAGCAAGCCTTCCCCCTCACTCTCTCAAAGATCCTGCTCTGTTGCTTGGGTGAGGGAAAGTTGTTCACTACATCTTCCTTTTCCTCCTCCTCTTGGGAACTAGTACAGCAGAATACAGGCCCCAAATTTGCTACAACATTATGAAAGGAAGGAATACATATATCATCAAGTCAGAAAACTGTCAATTAATGTTCCAGAACCTACTTCATTTCCAAACCCTGTACTCCAACCCACCTCCCGCATGCAGTCCGAACTCTTCCCCATTAGTACACCATTCTGATGCATTCTTCACCTATGTGCAGACATATCCCTGCCTGCTCTCCTGATCTAACACAGATTTAATTTACCTGGGAAGCACCTAGAATGGGAACTAGAGAAAACCCTCAGAACAAAGTTATATTGTGAATCTAGGGGGACGGAGCCCAGAGTTGAAGAAACAACTGCTCATATGTGTATGTAGAGTGTTTTGGGCCCATATATTGAGTAACAGAGGACGCAGGGTGGAGAACAGTCCATGATATGAGGAGCAGAATTACAGTTGTTTTTATAATGAGTAGGAAGGGGGCCTGCATATGCCATGTATGGCAGGTGAGACTCAAGAGCAGCAAAAATTAGGTTGGTGCCGCAACTGTACCTGAGAATTCATAACATTTAGGCATTTAAAGTCTCACCTACAACAACGTAGCATATTTTAGGGTGAAATCCTAGCCCCACTGAAGTCAGTGATAAAACTCCCATTGATTTAAATTTGGCCAGGATTTCACCCTTAGTTTTTTGGTAAGGTAATATATTTTTACTCTTCAGCCTGCATTATAAGGGGTTTTTGCTTGTTTTTTAAAGGAACAACATTATGTATTTTAGATCTTCTAGTTAGGCCAGCGGTTCCATACTGGGACCCCTTTTTCATACCAAGGCCTTGCTCCCATCTAGCTGGGATCCCCCTTCAGACTTAACAATATGGGAAGGCCAAGTTGGTTGCAATCGTGTAACACCTGGGGTCTCAACTCGCATATCACAAACTCAGACTTTAGGCAATTGCTAAGTTACTGAATGTCTTTCAATACTCTATTTCTGATTAACGACATGAGTCATATACATGTTTTGGCTCTATCAGGCAACAAATACTAACAGATGTTTTCCCTCAGACCCAATATTAATCAGGATAAACAATGACATCACATTCTCTCGACAGCTTGCAAAAAGCGTGCTACTGTGGCAAACTAAATTTGCTTCCACCAAGTAGGGATGCTGAACCAAAAGGAGGCAATTTTTTTTGACCTTCAAGTACTTTCTGAGATTTCTTGATGGATGGTTCCTGTTTCTTGTTAGACTTGAATAAGGATTTCATCAAAAATGGATTTTTATAAGCATGTACACTGCAAATGTTTCCATCTTCTAGCACTGTGTAAACTTGAATACGCTAAGATGTGTGCATGATATCATCAACTGTTCTTCAATACAGCACTACTGCTAATTGCTGTTCTACTAACAGGTTCAGAGAATCTGGTAGAGGACAGGAGCCAAAAACCAGAGAGGAAGAGAGAGAAGCTACAGCCTGCCCCATCAATTCTTGAATGTAATGCCTGAATTGTGAAAATTGTCTCCATCGTTAAATGGATAGATAAGCTGTAGTGTGTATATATATGTTTCTCTAGTTCTTTAACTTATAAAACAGAGCTAGATCTAGAATTAAAATCTGAGTAGCAAGGCAATGATAAAACGATTCTAGGTTAAGATTCTGATGACATCATAAAGAATACGAGCCCTTGCAGTTTATGATCTCATTAGAAACCCTCCTTGCAGTTCTTTACTAGCTGTTCCCATTCCAGGATTGAAAATGAAATGTGGCTAACTTAACCCTGGGTCTTAAACAGAACCTGCCGAATTTGATTAGGTGATCTTTTTCTATGTTATTCTTGATTTCTAAACTGATCCTACTCGTTTTCTATAGCAGTCAGGTTTCATTCCAGTTTAGTATGTTCAAATTCCTCTTAGAAGAGATGAAGAATAAGAAAGGCCTAGTGTAATAAACCTCTCCTAGCCTCTACCTCTAAGAGGAATTTATTTTTCCACTCACATAAACTACGTATTGTAGGCTCCACTAAATAGGAATAAACCTTACTCTGGTGGATGAGGTCTGTTTATCCTAGTAGGAGAGGAGGGTTTGGTGCTCCACCTTGTGGGGTCAGCCAGCTCCTTTTTTCCATAACCAGCAGAATAGGTTGTCGCACAGTTGGCCTCTCTTTGAGCCTCCTGTCTCCAGGCTTCCCCAGCATGGCGTTGGATTTCTTTAAAAGCTTGAGGAGAGAGAGGACTAAAGGGCAAAGGCAATTCAGGAGATAAGAAGAGATAGCTCATCCTGGATGCAGCTCATAGATGCTGAGCAGCAACTTTACCTTACTTTAGAAATAATTTTCCTCAGCTGATGAGTGCTAAAGGTGATCAAGCCTAACTTTAACAAGGTCAAGGAAAGGGAAAGTGCTTTGCTGCTGTTGATAAAAGTTGCTAAGCAACAGGTCATAAAAACTCTACCAGCACTACACCCAGTAAAAGAAGAAGTAATTAGCAAACTACAAACTGGATTTTTGTGTGTATTTATATACCTGCTGGGAGGAAATATTTAGAAATGAGACTTCTGCTAGGGCACTGTCTATATGTGCAGTGATAATTTTTTATTCTTCTTATGTGGGTACTAGCATCACAATCAGTCAAAGGACAGGGCAGCTGAATAGTCTCCCCTTTGACACTTCCTTTTAATTGTTAATTTTTTCATAGCAAAAATGAGGAAGGTGGTGGTAAAATAGCAGATAAAGCTATGTAGTAGGAATATATACGATTGATTAAAAAAAAATAAGGGCCTTAAAGTGATCTTAAATTACATTTATGTAAATAAGAATAAAGCCTTAGCTAATTACAGCAGTATTGCAATAAGGGAAGCATTTACTTTTCAGTGTCAACTACTGTGGAACACACACATTGTAAAGTTTCTCATTTTTGTAACAGGTGAATAGATATCATCTACTCAAACATCTAAGACCTGTGAGTACTTCAATCTCTTTGTAGCAAGATCGTGATTTTTAATCTCCATTTGGTTCCTAAAGGACAAATATTTTCTTTGCAATTGTGCCTCTAGGTAAGCGGAAACAACAATCGTGGAGACTGAAATAACCATTCAGTCTTTAATGTAGTCCATGCAGCCCAGAAATGAAGGATGTTCACAGTGGATTACATCAGTCTCTAAGTGTTGGCAATCAGGCATCTTTCACAAATACTACAGTCCCATTTAAAAACAAACAAACAAAAATCCAACCACCGCCAAAAACAGAGATTTTCTTATTTGGTTACACAACATTCCCTTGTTTCAGGCTACCGTGCATGTCATGTTTCTCCTTTTTTGTCTTTTTCTTTCCATTTGTTGTTTAGCAAGATCTTAAATTGTAAAGGTAATAAGGAACATTTTTAGGTATGTGTGTTTCCGCTCAAAAATGTTCTTTTCAGTTGTTTACAACTTTTTTCTTTTCTAAAAAAATGCAATCAACTTTTTAAGGGAACTAGGAACATGATTAAAAATATATATTTGCAACATCTTTTGAATTGTAGATTTAGAAGCTGAACATTGGACAGGGACAGAGTTATCTACCTGTTGGTAGTTCAATGAAAATTGCCTGTCTGTGAACTGTCAAAGCTATAAAGGTTTAAAAATCATACTTTGTGCATGCACGCTGTTTTTTTAAAATAAACATGCTCATGTAGCAGTCTGCCACTGTTCTATCAGCATTGCACAGACACCCTATGTTAGGAAAGTTCATCAGGAGTGCTGTCCCTGCCCCTCTATGCGAAGGCACCGAGGAAAAAGGCCGGGCTTCTCCCTCGCTGAGTGCTCATGTGTGTAAAAGGATTCGGCTGCTGCCTAGCAAACAGTGGCACATCATGTTCAATTATATTTTTACAAAAAACAGTTTATTATTCAGTGTTGTTTATTTGTATTACAGTAGTACCCAGATGCCCCAACTCAGATCACAGCCCCATTGCACAAAAAGATCAGGAAGGCGGCAACATGCTCCATGTATATTCCGAGCTGCAAACTGAACTGATAGAGCGTTATTTGAGAAATGGTATGTGACATCATAATACTGAATTATAATATATATGCCAAACAGGATGGAGTTAAAGTTATACATCCACCCTTAATTTTGTAATTTCCTGATTTAAGTGGTTTGCATGACATCTATTATCCAGCTATTGTTAGGGAAAATATGTATCCAAGGAAAAGTATTGCTATCGAAGTCTTAAACTATGTGAAGATCCATTTCTCATTCCAAAAAGTGGAAAAAACAGAAAAGGGGTGATGTAGATTTTCTCTGAACATCCCTGAAAAATAGAATAAAAAATGTGGCGTTAGGGAGAAAACTGAGGTAGTTACTGCAGTGTGGAGGGAGTGGATACCATAGCAAGACATGGCTACTTTTTAAAAGTAAACATCAGGAGGGAGTTCTTCTCCAAGGTTAAAAATATAATTTTATTTACAGACAGTAGCCTCAGCAAACACACAGGAAGCGAGTCAGTGCAGCTTGCAGAGCTACACACATAAGGAACAGACAAGAGAAGACTTATTCAAGGCTGACAAGCTTGTAAACCAGGAGGTAATGAATTTACAAAAGCGGTAATTTTGACAATGGAGCAGTCAGCCAAGCGTGGGTCACTTGGCCCCATCACTGAAAACAGAGATTAGATATGAAGAGAATAATCCAAGCTAGGAGAAGGGGATTGAATTTGCTGAGGGCACTTCAGCTGTAGATTCCTTTTAGCAAGTTTGACTGTTTAAGTAGAATAGTTTCAGATTTTCCCCGGAGATGGAAAATGGCAGCCGTTGAGCACTCGAACAAAAAGTCAAAAGGGTAAAGTTTTGTTTTAATAGATTAGCATGGATGAACTCCACTATTTTTCATCACACAGATGGTCTAGAAAAATATTGAGAAAACCAGTCTAAATGCTGTTCTCATCACTTTCTAGATCAAGCCAGTTTCCAGCTGAGAGTTACGTAGCATATTAGTCCGTCCACAAGGTGGGTGCCCTCAGCCAGCCTGAAATTTAGATTTTAATTTTGTATGTACACAATCATAAAAGTGTGATCAAGACAGCCCATTTAGTAAATGAACAATGTATGTTAGAGATTAACCCAAAGAATGAAGTTCAGATGCAAACTTCACTACATTTCAGGGGGTTTAAAGCCCTGGCTTTTGATTTGGGGCATACTCTAGCTGATACAGCTTCCTCTCACATGGGTGCAATTTAGCATTATACTGTGACCGATTATGATGTCATCATAAAGCATTTGTGTTTCTGCCCTCATCCTCCTATCAGAGTTAGCATGAGTACATCTAGACTGGAGCTGGATGGTACAATTTCCAGCTCCAGTAGATGTACACATGCTACGAACAGCAGCTGGCATGAGCAGCAGTAGGGGTTATCCACCCAAGTACATATCTAGGGTTTGACAGGATCATACAGAGGGCAGCTATCTGTCGTGCCCTGGATATGTCTAGTGCACTAGCTTGATCAGAACTACTTGAGCTGGAAATTAAGCCTCTAGCTCAAGGGTAGATGTTCACTCTTAGGCAGTGGTAGCTTAATTTCATGTGTTACCAACAGTGGTTTAAGCATCATTTTACCCTGGTGCAGCCAAACTACATTAGGGGTTTGCATCAGTATAACTAAAATCAGTTACGTGAGTGCAAGTTTTCTCCATACGGAAACTGCCTTTCATCCCTCACCAGCCAAACCATGGTTGTCCTGCTGTTCAGTACTATAATCCCTGAAAATGTACTTCAGCAGGGCTAGTCCTGTGAACGCACATGCATGTTTGCAGGATGGGATCCTTCCATCCAATTTTATCCTTTCTTTTTTTATCATAATGAAGGATACTGGAAAATAAGGCAAAAGCTGTCACCTGACAGGCGAACTAACTTTAATCCTGGCAGCAAGAATTAAAGTAGCAGGACTTTAACAAGGGGGGGTTCTTCATTGTCTAAGGATAAAAAAAAAATTCCTAGTGTCTTCAAAAGCTAACTTTTCTGATGTATTGCAATTTACCTAGAAGTTTAAAAAAAAAAAAAAGCTGAAGATCTAGAGAAATAAATATAGATGCAAAATCAAGTATCCCCACTTTTAACATAATTAAAAAATTCAATTTACCTATGCAAGATACAAAGAATTCTTCATAGAACTCCAATTATTGCTTTATTGCTTTTCTGCAGTTTCCAAAATTGGCATTTTTTTGTAATAATACATTTCTGCCAAACAGACCATGTTTTCCAAATAATATTTTAGAAGATCCTCCAAATATTATTAAAGGATATCAAAATGTGCGTATAGACCTTGAATAGTCAAAGTACTTAAGGTGAATTTAACAGGAGAAAGTTTAGAAATTGAAGCTTTGATCCAGCCAAATGGCCTTAAACCCCTATAGACAAAGTTGTTTTTTTACCTATAGCTCTTTAGTTATGGAAATACTTATCTTTATCATTAAACTCTGATGTGGGTTCCACTTGAAGTCTTTATCATTAGCTATATTACCTAATGAAACTTCACCTTTTGTTTTAAAAAATTCCTATTCAGGAGATATGAGTAGGGTGTTTCCTTGGATAAATATAGCTCCCAGGCGAGGCTACTTCAATGCTATATCTGTTTGTAACACAAAGAACAGGTTTTGCTTAGGTAATTATACAGCACCCAACACTTTTGTTGTCACTCACAGTGAGGAGATGGGCAATGATCCATGTTGGCAACCGCTCCCCTTGCAGCATCTACCACTATACCAGAGCTGAAATCTGTAGCGTGGATAGAATCTAATTGTAGCCCTAAACCACAGAAGGCTCCAGCAGCAGTAAGCTGTGTTATACCATAGCCATGTTTAAACACTTATTTTTGTTGTGTACATGAGACTTTGGAGACTCGCTGTTTAATGTGCTTACTGAATCAGAAAAATCTCAGGTTTTTGGTAAGTTATACAGACAGGTCATGTATGCACTGTAAAATTTTACAGGCATGTCCCCTGCAGTAAAAGACACAGATGAGCCCAAGAACAGTTATCCTTATTTTGTATGGGGGTTTTGTTGGTAAATATAATAGGACAAGTGCTGAAAAATTTGGAAAACAGGCAAACAAATTAACTAGCTTGCTGTGACAAACAGTACCATAGTTATTTTGTTTTAACAATTTCTATTACAAGCTCATTAAAACAACCAACATCCTTCACTATGCTGTACTCAAATAAGAGTTTTAGACGTGTACATTTTTCTTTTTGAATATAATCTGTAGTACTCCCAGAAACTAGCTTTGTTCCTCATGTGTATTATCTTTGCCTGAGTCTAGTACTATATGCAAGTATGCTGCAGTAATAAAAATGTGAAGCCATGCTTAGGAAAATTTTATTTAATGTTTAAATAATTTGTGCAAATTGATCAATGACACAGTAGAACATGGTATCTTAAGGTCTGTCTTTGAATGCTTTCAGCAATAGGTCTGCTGCCAGCCCTGGAGCTAAGACACCACTGAGAACCTTTTCTTCTAAAAGTGGAATTTTATCCCTCACTGCTAAATGACTCCGAAAATGGTCCAGCATATTTTCTTGGATTAGATTCCACATCCACACTTTCTGCTGTTTCTGTCGTTTCGTGGTCAACTCACCACTTGTAAGCATGAGATCATGAAATTCTGTCATCTTATCCCACATATCTGAAATGCCTTCTCCAGTTTTAGCAGAGATGCGCATTACCTGTTGGATTAAGGACGACATCTTAAAAGAAATTAAGTAATCATTGGGTTGGGGAGGGTGTTTACACCTGAGTTCTGCATCAGCTAGATTCTACTACAATCACAAGTTCCAATCCTAGTAAGGCAAACTCATCCTTCAGTGCTACTGTAGACCTTTTTCTCCCCCCCCTCCCCCCATGCAGCTTATGTTGTGTGTCCTCCTGATGAGACTTGAAAACCAAGTTTCTGCCACCTCCAAAATGTTACTCACATCCTATAGTACCTGTGACAAAGAGGGTTTGCCTAAGTATTCTTGAACAAAGTTGCCCCTGTACTGTCTGATGGCTTACACCCAAGCAGTTGCTGCAGTTCAGTAATATAATTTGTAGAAGGTTTTAGGATCCTATCAAATTAAAGGTAAAGTATACAATATTACTACTTAAATGGGAAGTCAGTTAGGTCTTTGCATAACCACATTAATATGAAACCCTGGATAGTTTCAATACTATAACAACAGTATTAACTTCTCATTGTACATTGGAAGAGTGATTGTAGGCTAGAAAGCAAACATCCAAGCCATTTGAAACAAGTTCTAAAAACACCCTAGTTAGAGAAGTGTTTTTAGTCAGCCAAAAAAACCCACACGGGTCCTTTTTTTTTTTTTACTATTAACACTTCACCAAGATGCCTGGTCTGTTAAATGTGTAGAGAGAGAGCTTTCACACAATGTAATAAAATCTCTAGAAATTACATATTATAGGTGTTGTAATGATGCTCACTCTATAATATGGTAACACTCTAAAAAGAAAGATCTGATGACTCTATTCCTGTGTAATTTGAAACTTAAGCTTACTGTTGTAAGGATTGTTTTCTTGCTGATATTTACAGGGCAAGGATTTGTAAACTTCTTAAAATTTCCTCTTAAAATAAAAAAAGCATGTTTCTCAAAAGCTTCCATATCTAAACTTCTGCTCAGCAGTGCTGAGGAGGGGAGTGTGTGGCTTCTGCCAGTTGATATAAATCTCAAGTCACCTGTCAGCCCTCCTGGTTCATGTTTATATGGAGCAGAACTGAACCAGACAGGGAAAGACTACATTCCCTATTAAACTTTATTGGGTAAAGGTTTCAGCTCTGTGTAAATTGCTCTGCCGCTTGAACAAATTAATCACTAGACACTGCAAAGCACAAATGTATGTGCCACCTATGTAAGTATGTTAAAAGCTGAACACATTTGCATCAATAACACTGTTTCAAAGGGCACATTCAGGTCAGTTTGCATAACTTCCTGGGTTTTGTTTCAAAGGGATAAGCCAAAGGACTAAAAATCTGATCAGGAAGCAAAGTAATAGTTGTTCTACAGTGATGTCCAATCACTAATTGGGTTTCAAATGACTGGGAGTTGAAGCACTCTAAGTGTAGGGGGTAGAATGGGAACAGAAAACCATGACCAAGGAAGCCTCATTTATATATAAAAGCATTTTATGACTGACTCTTTGCCGCAATTATGAATTCTAATTATTTGTATTGCGGTAGTACCTGAAGGCCCACAGAATCAGGGACCCATTGTCCTAGGTGCTGTACACACAGAGGAAGACAAGGTCATTGCACTAAAATCACATGACACACATCACAAGTGGGTATAACAAGGAGGAGAAAATAAAACATGGATAATAGTAGTTACATAGGTTAGTATGGTTTACAACAAGATGGTTCCCAAACTTCTTAAAAATGTATAGAAATGATTAAAACTCAGCAAGCCCCCCTGACCCTAGGTCTAGCCATTATCACTTTGCTGTAGGCAACGTGGTAGATGTGAGTTTTGAGGAAGGATCTGGAGGCGAGAGAGAGCGAGCGAGTAATGGCTTTCTAAACTAGTTCAGGGAGGGTACCCAATAAATAAGGGATTGCATGAAAGAAGTAGCAAAGATGTTTCAGCCGCTGGTGCACAAGTGGTGCAGGAGAGACTTTTACATAAATGTCCAGGTGGTTAATATGTAGTTAGGATTAAGTTAAGTCCCGTAACCTACACACCACCTCTTCGGAAATAAAAAGAAGAAAATTGTGAAAACATACAAACCTTTGGTCTCCAAACCTTAGAGCGCTTGCGAAGCAGTTTCATAGCACTAACATATTCTGCTTGTATCCGCCGTGCAGGCACAACTAAATCCCCATCAGCTTTAGTTATAGCAACTAGATCTGCCATCTCAATTATACCCCGTTTAATACCCTGAATGGAAAAAGAAAAAGGAGAAAAAAATGAATATGTTAATGCTCAGTCATAAAACTTTGATAAACTAATGGGGCTTGTTTGTTGTATTATCTTACCCCCTGACTTTCTTCTTAGAGTCACAGACTTTAAGGTCAGAAGGGACCATCATGATCATCTAGTCTGACCTGCACAATGCAGGCCACAGAATCCCACCCACTCTTGTAATAAACCCCTAACCTATGTCTGAGCTACTGAAGTCCTCAAATCATGGTTTAAAGACTTCAAGGTACAGAGAATCCTCCAGCAAGTGACCCAAGCCCCACTCTGCAGAGGATGGCGAAAAAACCCCAGGACCTCTTCCAATCTGCCCTGGAGGAAAATTCCTTCCCGACCCCAAATATGGGGATCAGCTAAACCCTGAGCATGTGGGCCAGATACCCAGAATTCTCTGTAGTAACTCAGATCCCATCCCATCACAGGCCATGGGGCACATTTACTGCTAATAATCAAAGATCAATTAATTGCCAAAATTAGGCTATCCCATCATACCATCTCCTCCATATACTTATCAAGCTTAGTCTTGAAGCCAGATGTGTCTTTTGCCCCCACTGCTCCCCTAGGAAGGCTGAATCTTAATCATTAGGCACCAGGAATTTCCTAATATTAGGACTGTCTGAGGTTTCATTAGTAGTTAGGCAGTTGTTATGACTCTGAACCATTAAATTCACATATTTATTCCTCTACCATGAGAAACTAACACCCTTCATGTATGTATAGCATGGGTTGGCATATATTACCTGAAAGGAGCATAACTGAATTTGCTAAACCAGTGGCTCTCAAACTTTTTTTACTGGTGACCCCTTTCACACAGCAAGCCTCTGAGTGCGAATATATACACTTTCTAATATATTTAAGCACCATTATAAATGCTGGAGGCAGAGCCAGGTTTGGGGTGGAGGTTGACGGCTCGCAACCTCCTGAGGGGTCCTGACCCCCCAGTCTGAGGACCCCTCTGCTAAACTAATCAGTTGTTACACAATTGATTGTTGTTGTCATCGTCATGTACATATATGAGCATTCAAAAGTGAGAAGTTAATCATATCTAATGAGTAATGTGGATCATAAGAGACTGGCCAGAACCAAAACTTCAAATCCTAACACCTGTAACATTTGGGAAAATTCAGATCCAAATTTTGTGGGTCAAGCTGGTAAGATTCTGACTTCAGTGGGAGAAGAGTGAGGACACCACCAAGCACTTCGGAAAATACTACTAATACTTGCTTACTCAGACTTAATGCACACACACATTCCAAATTCAGACTTATGTTTTAGGTCATAATTAGCATTTGAGAAAGATAAATACCTGTAACTCATCTCCTCCTGCTGGTGGTAGCAGCAAAACAAACATATCAACCATGTCAGCAACTGCAAATTCAGATTGCCCCACACCTGAAAAATTGAAACCAGAATTGAACTTTCACAGCCATTCTAATGACAGTACTAAGGAGAAGTCCCACTATGGCTCCCTCTCTTTCTGAGCTCAACAAAATTGGATACAATGAAGGTCAGTATGAAATCTAGTTTTAATAAAATTCTCTCTCAGAATTTACAAGGCTTAAAGACATAACAGAAAGGCCCCATTGGGTGAAGTCAACACACACTTATGAAAGGAATGGACCAAAATGGAACAGAAAAGATGAAGTACCAGAAATAGACAAGGCAGAAGAAAAGCTGTAAGAGGAAATATGCATCATTAGTGCCATAAGTTGGCCTGGACAGTACAGTGCGGTTGCAAGCGCTAAATTTTTAATTTTTACTTTTAAATCACATACCTACTGTTTCCACAAGAATGATGTCATAGCCTCCTCCCTCACATAGCAGAATAGCTTCATTTGTGGTCCTAGTCACACCTCCTAACGTTCCCCTGGTTGGAGATGGCCTGATGTAAGCATTCATGTCCCTTGACAACTCAGTCATCCGTGTTTTATCACCCAAGAGCGAGCCTTAAACATTTAACATTAACAATTTCAAAAAGGGCAAGTAGTCCGTTAATTTTCAATAGTCAATAACATAGGTGGGCAGGTAAGTGTCTCTGCTGTGGAATCAAATGAGAATTTCCCAGCGTTGTGTGCTAGCAAGCTTCTGTGTGGCTCTTTTGGCTTGCAAGATGTGAGAATATCACAAAAGTGTAACGGCAAGTTAATGCAACCCACTGTCCCTAAACTCAGAGGGCTCCCTCTATGCCAGCACAGACTCTGCAAGTCCTGAACCCCTTTATGTGATCTGAGCACAGCTGGGTCAGCAAACTCTTACCTATCTGTTATCCCTCCCACTCCATAGGAAACTGCCCAAAGACCAGCAGTGTCCTCCCAAGACGAAACTCTCCTATAGTCAATTTTTTATTTGAATTTAATGAAAATTTACTAGTATGACAAGTGTTGCTAAAGTTTAAAAGGAGACAGACCCTCTCAGTCCTCCTTTGTTCCTTATCCTGACCCTTTCTCTGGTGACCTATAAGTCTTGTCTCCACTACACATTCAAGGCATATTCCGTCTAGCCACAACTAATCGCACAGTCGTTATTCATAGTTAACCTGTAACATCTCCCAGTAGTAGAATTATAACAAGTTTCAAGAGACAGATATACAGAAAATGATAACGTATTAGTCAGATACAGCCATCTATGACAAAAGGATTAAAATCTCAGTTTCTACTGGTTAGGTCCCAGATAAGTTTTCTAAATCAAGCTTAGTCAGCATTGCACCAGAGGATTTAAATTTTGGGAGGGGCAGGGTTTGCAGACGAAAGCAACATGGGTTTGGAGAGCCTGTTGCTGAAGACCAGGTAGCCCACAAAAGTTAGTCAAGTTC
Organism: Lepidochelys olivacea; assembly: GCF_965140295.1. NCBI lineage: Eukaryota > Metazoa > Chordata > Testudines > Cheloniidae > Lepidochelys > Lepidochelys olivacea. The sequence continues at coordinate 61,150,924 of NC_140414.1, read as the reverse complement.
AGCGGCACTGCAACATCACCATGACTTACTACACAGAAGAGTCAATCTTGGCACCAAGATAGTCCCACAGAAGTTAAACAATTTGTTCCCATTCAAGGATGATAGTGTATTTTTCCAAGATCCAAGGCAAAGCAGGAATATATATATTGGTGGGGAGAGGGGGAGGTTGAGTTGCAAGTGTATTCTGATGGCCTCTAAATGAAGAGATTATTTGGCATCACTTCCAGTCTACATCGCAAAGTTTTAACAATAACAGTACTGATCACAGAAAAGGAAGTTTTCCCTTTCCCCATACAATACCAGGAGAGAGAGGCTGTACAAGGCCACCAGAAGACAGCACAAGTTTGGGGACCTCACAAAACTGGGACTATGATGCCTAATTCCACAGCACACAAAAATGACTAAAAAGCAATATATAGTTCATTAATGTAACTTTATAGGATAAATTTTCAACCACACACACCAGAAGCACCAGATAGTGTCAAGATTAAATGCAGAAGAGCCGACAAAAAGCTTTAAGACACACTCACCACCACTTGTGCTAGAGGAAGGGTCCACAGCCAGCACAGACACTTTGTGACCCCTGTCTGTAAGCATTTTCCCAAAGCATTCTATAAATGTTGATTTCCCAGCACCAGGGGGACCAGACAATCCTAAGTAGTAGGGGGACAAAAAACTCTAGTTTAATGAAATAGGCAACAGCCTCTACTGATCTTTCCTTCTCAATGCTCTTCAATGTTATGAACTAATCCCCAACACATTCCTTTGACAATAATGTGAAAGAAATAATTTGTCTTAAAAATATAATTCAGAAAAATAGTACGAGACCCTATTCCAGTTATTTACTACAAATAATCTGAGGCCTGTCACTTCTAGTAAACGACCCCTCCTCTTTTGTACACACTCCCACCTCCACACAAAACCCTCTACTAATAGAGGGGTGTAGGTTTTTTTAATTTAGATTTGACTGAAAAAGTAACTTCCCCCTTTCCCTCCTCCAGATATATCACAAAATGCAACCAACTGCTACAATTAATCACCTTCATAAACCACATACTGGTAGATTTCATCTTCCCGTTAAGGCACCTAGAGTTACATGTTAATATTGAATTTTCTAATGAAGAAATCCAAACTTTCTCATTTTGGATTTGCAGTGTATTACATCAGTCTGCTCTGGAGGGGATCATTCACTTCTCTAACGCTTATTCATTCTGCCCATAGCAACATAAGATTGATTTCTTTAACCTCTTCTCCTCTTCCCAAACAGAGGTTTCTCAATATTGGTTTGCACTGCAGAACTTTAAAAATGCAACATGTCAAATCTACAATTTTCAGAAATCATTTAGTATTTAAAGCTGCTGTTTCAGATAAGAAGGTGGATGACTTGCATTCTAATTTAAGACAACTTAACTAGGACTGGCCTGTTCCTTTGCGCTTTGTGCTCTTCACTAACATTTAAGATGCCATGCTCCAGTTCTTGCTTCCTTTGGGCATACAAATGCATAAGGCAATTGTGCACTACACCACTCTACAGTGATCCTTCCAACTGATATTGAAGCATTTGATAGGCTGTAAAGGGAATCTCACCCACCTCTCCTCAGCTAAAAGGTAGGTTGCTTTAAGGTGGGGCCTTTACTAATGATAAAACAACTGAAAATTTTTCCTCTTCCTTTTTTTGGGGAAAACACATGCACCTCAAGAAAAAAAGATACAGCCATTTGGTAATGCTCATCTAAACTCATCTGAACAGCTGGTGCAGCTATGCCTTCTAGCCCCCCACATTCTTCAGCTCAGCAAAACTAATCCTATCATCCATGAGAAATTCCCCTATATCCTCTCCAGAAATTGAGGGGCCATTTTTAAAGCCTCCCTAAGAGTATTTTCCAGCATTGTGGAGAAGCTATTCTTATGAACAATACAAGTGACTTAAAGATGGTTACAAACTATTAATAATCCAATGATTTCAGACTCTACTCCATATTTGCTTAAAAATTATAAATATCAGAAACAAGAGATGATATCATCATAAGATCACAACAGTTACTGGACAGACAAAAGAGGACTGACCCACTCTAAAGGCTAGTGGTTTTCCTTTATTTAACTTTTCTTGTTCTCTGTGGTAGGATAATACCTTCTGAATGAGCACCTGGGCTATCTCCTTTTTCCTGCTCTGAGTTGATTCTACGAGGGTAATGGCCTCTGCCAAGCAGGCTCTGTGCCCTTGGATTAATCCACTGTAAAGTTTGTCTACAAGTCTCTGTTCCTTGTCACAAAGTCCCTGTGTTTGTTGGTCTACGGTTGCTTGATAACACATCCCTCTTTTCAAATCACTTGCTGGCAACATCCACTTTGTACAATACAAGCATACTGAATTAAAAGATTGGGTATATGGAAATAATGATCTAGGAGTGAAATTTGAGTGGAAGCTTTTGGAAGAAATCTTTCTCAGAAAACGGTAGTGAGGGAATCTTAGCAGCAATGACAACGTGTTCATCTTGTTTGGAATCAGAGAGTATCAGTGGTATCTGTTCAACTGTGTTTGCAGCCAGCCTAAAAGGAGAGAAAAAACACTTTAGTTTCTTAAAAATACCTCTAAACATTGAAATTAACAGATGTAGATGATCAATCTTTTCAGTCAAATCATTAGATTTTACTTTATCCACACCTGTGTCCATAACATGTACAAAGGAGATTTGCACACAAAACAGTTGTGTTAACTACTCTCTCTAAAAGATGACATTTTATTCTTGTTGGAAAAATATCACCATGGGAAACCACCCATTAGGTGGATTTAGGAAGACACATAATTGTTAATTTTTAAAGCTGAAGTTAATAAACTAAACCATTTGTTTAAAAAGTTTGTACTCTAGTTATAGGGAGAAAAAAAAATCATCTATCCTCTTGATCATCAGAAAGCTGTTTTAACAAAAAACCAAAAACCAAAAAAATTCACCTCAACAGGTAAGAAAATTCTCATACACATCCCCCCTTCTGTGCTCTTGACACAACAAACCTTATATGTTTATCCAATAGTTTCCTCAGGTCTGTTCTGCTCTGAAGCCCATAATAAAATCAAATAAAACAACCCTCTGGAGTTTACCTTTTGTACCTTTTCTCCAGAAGTAGATGTAGTTAGGTGCACTAAATAAGTGTGGGGAACTTGGAAATAATTTGTTAACTTTGAAGATTTAAGATGGAGCCTATTAGGTCTCATCTACATGGAGGTTATTTTCTGGAAAGAAAAAAAAAAGACCCATAATTGCACCCTCATAGACAAGTTGCCAGAAGCACTACAACACCTACTCTGAACAGGTTTAGACACAGGTTAAAATGTTGGCAACTACCTGAAGCTGCATCTATATTACTGCTCTGCTCAGTGGAGCTATGCCAAAATTAGCAATGATGGGAACTTTCTCAGAAAGAAGTCTAATGTAGAAGCAGCCTCACAATGCAAGAGACATTCTATTCTACAATCCTATTTTCACTTCCTTGTAAATTTCACAATTTACAAAAAAGTCCATGTTTCCGGATTGCAGATCAGATACAGGTACAAATTTTCTATCTGCACAGGGCTCTACACACACCTACAGTTAGTGAGCTTCAGCGAAGATGCTCCCCCTGCATAGAACTGTATTAACTTTAAACTACCTATATGCCTTTTCCAAGGCACCCGGTTTGTCTTTTAACTGGGCTACTGTAACTCTAGTAGCTTCAGACAAAATAAGATGCATTAGCAATAGGACAAGATTTGACTACACTCCATAGCATGTGCACTCACTTTATACAGTGTATTATGTATTCTGCTTATTTTTACTGCAGCAAATCTTCAGAAAAAAAGCACAGACAAAACTGTACAACTAGTTCACTGTGATTGGGAAACACATTGACCAAAATTTTAAAATCTATGGGACTAAAGTTAGACTCCTAAATCAATATTTAGGCATCTAAGCAAAGTAGCCCTTATTCTGAGGGACTGAGCATCTCACATTCTCATTGACTTAAATGGAAGCTGGTATGCTTCTGAAAAATCAGGCCACTTCTATTTAGATGCCTACAGCCCAGGTCTTGCAATGACATCTATGCAGGTGAATCTCTACACACACACACACACACACACAGATGTCATTGCAGAAGTGGGGCCTTGACATGGATTTAGGAACCTAACTTTTGGGCAGACAAATTCAAAAAGGGTGGCCACTCTGAATCACTAGATTCTGCAAAACATCAAGTTTGTTAACAGAGGACATAAGGAAACTGAACCACCAAGTGACGATTGTTCACTTATTTTGACAATGAAAATTTAGAAAATAAGAACATGGGAATGACCCCCCAGACGTGAGGCAATGGCGGGCGCACCCCAGCCCCACACCCCCCCGTTCAGAGATCTGTGCTCTCTCCGCGCTCACACGGCCAGGACACGGGCTGTAAAAGTATCATCGGGTTATCTGGACAACCACAGCGCCCAGGAGCCCGCCGCACTCGCGCCGCGCCGCGCCACGCAGCAAGGGCGGCGGGTCTACGCGGGGCTGCTCGTGTGAACGCGCATAACCCACGACGCCCCTCCCCCGCCGCCCCAGACACACAATCCCAATACGCCACTCGACACAGGCCCCCGGCGCGGCCCTCCCGCATCACCCACGGACCCCCCAAGGCCCAGCCCTACCCGCCCAGCAGCAGGTTCCGGCTCCGGCGGCTTCCCCGCGGCCTCCCCGCGCGGCCGAGCGGGACATCCGGGGCAAAGGGCGCGGTCGGCGGGGGGGGGGGCGCATGTGTGAGCTCCAGGCATGCGCAATGCGCATTAGAGAGCACAGCGCCTGCACTTTCCTAGAGCTCGTGTGTACAAAGACTAGAACAATCCCCCCCAGAGAGACCGCTTCCCCCGTGTCCCCCAACACCCCCAGCCACCCCCGTACACATCCCTCTCCCAACAGACCCCCCAACACCCGCAGCCACCGCTCTAGGGGTCATCCCTGCACCCCAACCCCCACACACACCCTGAACCCCTGGCCCCACCACAGAGCTCGCACCCCCTCCTGACCCCCAACCCCTGCCCCAACCTGCAGCTCCCTCCCACACGCCAAATCCCTCGCCCCACCCCCCAGCCTGGAGCCAAGCCCCTCAGCCCCACCCTTGAGCCATCACCCCCTCCCACACCCCAAGTCCCTGCCTGGAGCCCCCTCCTTTCTGGCCCCACCCCACTTAGAGCCCTCCCCCAGCCCAGTGAAAGTGAGTGAGAATGGGGGCGAGCAAGCCAGAGAGGGAAGGGGAATGTTAATGAGCGGGGGCGGGGCTAGGGCGTTTGGTTTTGTGCAATTAGAAAGTTGGCAACCCTACCATGTACACACACCTCTCCCAGCTGACACGCCCTCTGCACACTCCTCTCCCAACACCCACAGCCACCCCCTGTGCACACACTTCTCCAAACACCCCCAACTGACACCTCCCAGACACACCACTACTCATATAACTGTCTCAGTGCCGAGACAGACCCCTTCCAGTGCACACAGACATCCCACATATGCACCTACACCCCTCACTGTATATACACTCACCTCTCCCAACACCCCCAACAGACACCTCCATACACACCCCTCCCAACACCCACACACTTCCCCATACACACATATAGACAACCTCTACCCAGACATCCCCACACCCACTGACCTTTCCCCTGACCCCCCTACTGTTCTGCTATTACATTCTAATCCTGGCCAGCAGATCTCATAGGAACAGCCACAAAGAGGAGCAGGTAGGGTGAAGAGGGCATAGTATCCTGTCACTGGTCCTGAGCTCTGCTAAACAACCCTCAATTAGACTTCAAACAGTGGGGCTTCTACATGCCCCTGACAACTTCACCCCCACAACAACTCACTCATTCACCAACATGCTGTCCCCCTATGAAAAAAGACACAAGAATGTGTGTATACCTGTTTATAATGGAAAACTGAAAAACCTGAGATTCCCCCTTGGCTGCTTTCCCCACACTCCCTAGCTTTTCTTCCATGTGCAAGGCCAAGGGGCAGGAGAAAGGGTGAGTGTGTTAGAAATTACTGAACAAACTTAGTATTTTTCTTATGAGAAAAAAATTCTCTCCTTTATTTTAAATCAACCCAGTCACCAGTGGGATTCTCACTACCTTCTCTGCCCTACCTGGACATGTCTCTGTTCGTCCACTACTTCATTCAGCATCAGTTGTATGGTCACAGGACCACGAAGATGCCATCATGAGAAAGCCCCCTAAAGTCTGAGACGCAGGTCACAGCCTGACAAGGAGGCTGGTATACGCATCAGTTTCACATAGTAGCTGCAACAGCAATTACCCAGTTGGTATTGGCACACCAGAGATCCAGGCTATAGTGCACAAGTGATCCAGGACCTGTAAGTCCTACATGCAGCTGCCTGAGAGGAGACTGAAATGGTGGTGGTCCATAAGCACCACAGGTTTTAACCATGTCTGCTTCCTTCCCAGTCTATCATATAGAACATACTGGAGCAAGTCTATAGCTGGTGACATGGATTTGCGGGTGCAGCATTGTGCATTGGACTCACAAAAAAGTGTGTAATTCAGCAAAGGGCTTGCAGCTGGTCGTCAGGCTGCATATGATTTTATCTTGGCACAGCAGACAGGGCATGTAGTGGATTAGCTCATGCCTCCTTTGCATGGACTGGTGCACCATAAGGATATGCCACACATTATTATCCCCCTAGGGAAGAATGACCTGGGAACGGGCTCCAGGCTCCAACTGATTTGGAAGGCTAAGCAGGATATTAGACTGCTGCTAGACATGTTTCCTAGCATGGGGATGATATAGTTGGAGATACTAGTCTGCAGGGTTTGGCAGACTGCAATCCACCCACAAAAAATGTGGATAAGGCCTGGAGGAGGACCAACTGGAAAGTACTGACATGGCTGGAGTCCTGAGGTAACTTGGTTATCATCAGCCCAGCCTGTACCTGAGCTTTTTCTGATACAGGCACAGATTTGTTCCTGGATGATCTTAGTAGTGGGTTGGCTGAATTTCTAGGTAACTTCTTGTAGGGACATGGGTGTGGAGGCAGCCAATCTGATGCTAGTGCCTACTTGTGGCAGGTGCCCAGTGCAGGAACTCATTGATTTAGACTCCAGATACAAACAGATAATGTAGAAGGCATCCCAAGGTGATGCCCCATCTCATTAGGATATGATGTCTAACCTCCTGGGGGGAAATGCAAACCAGAGGCCAGGGGACACCCAGCCAATGCACTTGATGGCAGTGCAGGCTGATGGTCAATGTCCCCTCTGACCTCAATCCCCTAGAGGGGGAGAGATGCTATCAGGGGAGTGGAAGTGCCCAGAGACCCTCCTAATGTGATGACAGACTTCCCCTCCAGTGGAAGCCCCCATGAATTGGCAAAGAATCAATGGGTTGCAAGTGATGGGGCTGTCCCTCAACAGGAACCTTGGATGTAATTAAACTAATAAAGCTGCAGCTTAGTTAAAACACTTACTGTGTGTCTTGCCTTCTTCCATGCAGTGAGCACACCAAACTTCTTTTCAAATGCCAAGCTGCTAGATTTAACTTGCAGAAGAAGTGGTCCATACAATACCAAATCCAGCCCTTGAGTGAGGAAAAATGATGGGTTTACTGACACGTTCACCAGGTTGGGAAAACAAGATCTCCTGGGCCATTGGGGACCCAGTGAGATCACTTCCACTTCCTCCTCCTCGATCTTCTGTTACACCCTTGTGATAAGGGGCACTAGGGGAAAAACAAAGTAGCGCCTTGGCCACTTGAGCAACAGGGCACCTCTGTGTAGGGCTCTTGGCTCTTTCCACATTGCTAAGCATTGGCAAGCCTTCCAGTTTGCTTTGGATGGAAAAAAAATCCCAAATTGGAGTTCCAAACATTTTGGTGATCAACTGGAAAGATTCATTGTGAAGACTCCATTTTATCTTATTGATTTTTCTTCTGCTCAGCCAGCCAGCCTTTATTACTGGTGGCCTTGATATGCAAAACCCTGATAGAAAATGGGCCTCTGTCCACTGCATCAATAATGCTGCTTCCTTATGTATATACCTTGACCTCCTACCGCAAGGTGGTTTACATATGTATGTTATCGCCAATGTATTGTCCATCGTTATGAGGATGATGGGGTCAGTTATTCAAAAACACACTTTCCTGCCCTCGGTTCTGGAAAATTCATGCTTTCCTTTTGTTCAGAGGACCACCACTCTGAGTCACTAACTTCTCAGAGAACGCACCCCATCCCTCCAGACCTATAGTTATGACAGACCTATCTGGTTCTGCCATGGCCATCTCTCCCTAGAACCTCTCCAAACTCATCCACCAATCCAGGGAATTCAAACACAAGTGATGGAACATTCACTTTCCAAGAAGAAAAAAATAAAATTAAATTAAAAAAATCATAAAATGGCAGGAAAGGGAGACGAGGAAGCCCTGGAGAGTCCTCATATGCATTCTTGCCCAAACACTCAGAGTGCTGACATCTTTGCGCACCTCCTTTAGAGGGTAACTACTGATCTGATCCTGTTCTGTCTTCCAGCTGACAGAAAAAAATTGTGGGTCTGTGTCTATCAACATTCCAAGATGAACTAGGTGCCTGCTGTGGTAACTCCAGAAAAGAGACAAAGCGACTCTTCAAACTTTTTTTTTTTTTTTTAGTGTGACCAGCGTGTCCAAATAAGACTAAATGTTATCCAAATTACTAATTAACAGAAGTCCTCTCTCTCTCGCAGAAGGTGCTGGATTCCACTTCCCTATCAGTAGCTTACAGGAGGCAGAGCAGAACTAAAGGGGTCGCTGGAATGGGGTTGGGGAGGGCCACTGCCTCAGCCATCCAGTCAGTTTTGATTTTACTCACTACAGCAACAGATCAGTCAAGATCCACTCTGCTGATCTGTGGACTTATCCCTGACAGAGAAACAGTTATCTGATCCCAGGACATTTGATTTTGAATTTTTTTCCCATCCTGAATCAGGATGAAAACTTGAAATCTCAAAAATTTGCACAAACCAATAATCTATAAATATGTTGGATTGGGTCAATCAAAACATTTCAATAATTTCTAAAAATTTTGTTTCAACTTTGACCTTTCTAAATGTTAACCTTTTTGTGTAAATTACCTAAATTTTCAAAACAAAAAGTCATTTCAAACTGGAAAAACAAAAAACTTGTCCTGTTTCCACATTTTCAAAATTCTGTAAAAAAAATTTCAAATCTGAAGATTTATTAGAACAGATCCTTTCCCACCAACAATTTTGGGTTTAACAAATGGACATTGTCTGACAAAAAAAGAGTGCTTTCTCAGAAAATTCCCAAACGTCTCTATTGGATAGCTTACAATGTAGTTTAAGACAGGATACAATAAATAGGTGCAAACAACAATAGGAGGGAATGGGGTGAAAGGTGGGAAAAATGATGATGTACATGAAGAAATAAAATCCAGTTCACTCGGTCTCTATTGGGGCAGTGCTGTCATTGAAAGACTGATGCCAAGTCGACATTAAAAAAAGTTTGCTCGTATAGTTATAATGGCACACCGTCCCAGTGTAGACATACTTCATACCAGCAAAAAGTGCTTTTTCTGAGATTGCTTATAGCAGTTCCCTAAGTAAAATAAGCTATACTGGCAAAAACACTTTCTGTCGTAACTGCATCTACACTAGGGCTTTTACCAGGATAGAAATGTTGCAAAACACCCCTAAGCTACATTGCTATACTGACAAAGTTTCTAGATTAGACCTGGCCTAAGAGGACTAAAAATGTATATGTCCCTAATGTCAGCAGATCAGATTCTGAAAATACAGAGGCATGTTGCAGAAAAGGTGCCAGTTTTATCTAGTCACTTTTCACAGTAGGACCACACTTCCAGAGAAACTTTGTTTCTCTTCTATCACATGTTTTCAAACATAGCAGCTTTCCTCCCACCCCCAGTAATATATTGACTTGAGTGCTATGACCCACAGCCTTTACCTGGCAGTCAAATAATGGCAATCAGATGATGGAGGTGGATATATCTTGGTGATACAAAACATGTTAATAATCCATATCTTAAGCATATACAAGAATATAGACCTACATTTCTGTAAAACTTTTCCTGCCGAGGGATTGCTGCTCCCTTCAGCCAGAAGGGGAAGCTAGTGCTATACCTTTGTCTAATACAGCTTGAATGTGCCCTGATTTCACTGGAATTTTTATAAATTACATCATAAATCTGTACTGTTCAGCCAGAGCAGTTTTAAATCACTTGGCCTTAAAAACATTCAGAGTTCATTCAGTAAGACTCCAGAACGCGTGATATAAAATCACAGAGTTCAACCTTTGTCTATGTGAAAAGATTTAAATCCATGTTTTATTTTAACATTTAATCAAACATGACCAACAGTGAGTGACCTTAACCCTGTTTAAAAGTCCTGGATTCTGCAGTGAACCTCTGACTTTCTAGACCCTGGTAGAATTGCATTGTTGCCCTCTATGTGGGCTCTGCAGTAGGTCAGAGAGCTTTCTAAAGTATATGGTACTTGTGGGGACTACATCTTGTTAGTTACAGAAGCAGATGTGGAATGCAAAGCATAATTTTAACTCGTAGTTCTGCTTTTGTGACAAAGCATTTATTCAGAAGGTGGATGTGGGGAAAAAACGGGAAACAGAGCTTATTAAAGGTATGAACAGTTGCCCTGTGGCATAATTCAATATTTATCAGATTATTTGTGGGTTATTGCTGAGAGGCTGAAAAAAGAAAACTGTAGCTGTTGCCTCAGATGACTCATGCTCAGCTGTATATGATAAACACCCTTCACACTCTCTAAACCAAATTCAACTTATGTTGACTGTGCTTATTTTGATGCTTTTCAATTTTAGTCAAGAAGGAGACAGACTGAACCACTGTTTCTTTTTTGATCAAATATCCTATTTCAGCTTGTCAGCATTAAGCAGAAATGTCTGCTTATTTGATTAAAACTAATCCATGGCCAATGTTAGCTTTCTCCTGATGCTGTGGGCTGTAACACTAGCACACAATCAGACATCAAAAGCTGTGTTCAATTCCTTTTAAATTTTCTAGTTTTACATCTGTCACATGGGTGTTATTTGGCAAGTTCTCTGAAGACTTTTTGCCATTTTAGAAAGGCCACTGGCTATCCCAGGTTTCAGGAGTGCCCCACATACCTCCGCTAGGGGACAGTCTGCTGCTGCCTGCCATCAAATCTTCACAGGACAAAGCAAAGAGGAACACAAAGGTTGCCAGAATAATAGTTTGCATTACATATTCATACCATTTCCTGCTCCCATTACATTTCTTCCAGGAGACTGGATTCCTGTTGTGCCATTTTCTGTTCTTACCAGTACTTTGACACTAGAATGTAGTATCTGAATACCTCATTTAGGGTAACATTTACACAGGTGTAGAGGCCCACAGGAGGCCCAACACACCCTTTATATCCTTTGTTAAGTTCTTAAACATAACCCAGAAGGGGGAGGAAGGAGTGAACTGGGCTTGTTCCCAGTCATGTATGAAGAGACCTAAACCTTTTTGCTTTTGAAAAGGTTTTTCCTCTTCCCTACTGATTTAGCTCAGGAATTCAAGCCCTGCTTACCCTGGAAGACTCTATGGATGACTAGAGAATTACTAGGATTATTAAATTAAAAGTACCAAGGAAGATTTGCCTTTTTAAGTGAGAGGGTAAATGGTTTTTATTCAGACATTTTTGGTCAGCTTTATTCACAACTATTTATTTCAACCTCTTAAGTGAAAAGATCTCTTTGTTAAGGCTTCAACAGGCTACCGCTTTCAATTAAGAGCTGAGAAAACTCCCAATATACAATTCTGGGATCCCCAATGAGTCCACCGTGAAACCAGGAAAGACTGGCCTTGACATTTTCAAAGTTAAAAGCAAACAAACAATACCCTTGATAAATGTCTCCACCCTTGTAGGTTTTGTTTAAAGATAAGTGAAAAAAATGGGGGGACAACACAAACCTACCTTTCCTCCTACCCCCTCTCTGCTGGTTGCTTTTAAGTGATGATTATAGCTTTGTGTGGGTGGATTTCACAAACCGCTACTGCCTACGGTGAGCCAACATGCTGTGTGTTAATTTGGTTCACCATTCCAATCCTCCTACAGTTAGAGCAGCGGTGAAGACTAGGGAGAAGAGAACCCAGTGTAACAGTAAAGAAGAGGTTTCAGAGTAGCAGCCGTGTTAGTCGGTATCCGCAAAAAGAAAAGGAGGACTTGCGGCACCTGCATCCGATGAAGTGAGCTGTAGCTCAAGAAAGCTTATGCTCAAATAAATTTGTTAGTCTCTAAGGTGCCACAAGTCCTCCTGTTTTAGTAAAGAAGAGGGTAATGAAGAGCACCATTCCTCCTTTACCTGATTGCTCATCTAATTGGAGGCAAAGGGGAAGGGTGAAGCATATCAAGATTCTGAATACACACCAGTCCTCAATTTAATTTGGCTGGCATTCTGGAAAAAGGCCAGTGTTCTAAGTGTTAAACATTTATGGTCCATCCTGAACTGAGCAAGACATACAAATTCTGTTGGCATCTTCTTAAAATGAATCCATTCTTCTAACTAAGCCAGTGCCAAGAATCTGTATCATTTCTCATTATAAAAGTAATATCTCCAGTAGAATGTCAAAGTCATTGCCCATCAGTCTATAGGGCTGTCACCACCTTCCCATGTTCTCTGCAGGGAGTGGAGAGAGTTTTAGTAGTTCCCTTTCCAGAACATTAATAAGCCTTTAGGACGGTCTCACATTAGGGCAGTGTTTTTCAACTTATATGGTCCACAGACTAGGCCTAAGATTTTGAAAGGAGTCCTCACCTCCATTCAAAAATTTTTAGAAATTTAGAATTTCATTTCCCTAAATGAAAACTACTGCATTAGGGAATACCTACGTTAGGCTTTTTTACTGCTGTATAGTTTCAAACCAAGGTTAAATTATACTGGCAGTGCCAGCCCCACTTCACACTGGTGACCAGGCAGCACATCTACATTGGGGGAACAACAAAGAAACAACACAGCAGCACATGCACCGCTGTAGTGCTTAAGTGCAGACCCCACCTATGCTGATGGGAGGGGGTTCTTGCTCAGGGGGGTGAAAAAACACTCCCCTGAGCGCAGCAAGTTTCAGTGCTGTAAAGTGCCACTGTAGACAGTGCACCAGCGCTGGGAGCTGCGCCCCTCGCGCTGGGAGCTAGGCAGTGCTTTAGCATTGCCAGTGTAGATTAGCCCTCACTTGTAAAGCAAGCTTTTCCACAAAGCAGTAGTAATACAATCACAGACATTGAGTGAACCCTGATATGCAGTTTCCCCAGTTGATTTTCCTCCTTTCGAAATTCAGCCACCAGGGCTGCGAGTATTTTAGTGATGGTTATTTTTGAAAAGTTTACGGCTGACCTTTTTTGGAAGACTGAGTAGACAGCTAAGGCTGATTATCCTCATCACATGTTGTTTGTAATTCATACAGTAATTCTAAATTGGAATTTAAAAGAGGGATCGACAGAGAGAAGATGCAGAGGGAGGCTGTCACTGTTTTTTTTGGGAGGTGGAGAGGAGAGTTCTTTATGATGCATAAGGACCTGAAAGATGTGTGTTTTCCAAAGGAAAAACAAAGAACTGCTTTTCCCCCTTTTGGATGATCAATTAATGTCAAGTCTTGTCTTTTCTGTCTTTTTTTTTTTTTTTTTTTGAAGACTTTTTGGATGATTTGCAGATGTTTATTGGGAGATCTCTCAGCCTTTATCTGAAGTAGGGGGAGTGTTAAATTCTTAAACAGCTTTTCTTCCAAGAGCTATAGTTTAAAAGGTGTTAAACAAACAAACAAAAAATCTTTCAATCTGAATAAATATCACTGAGGGAACTGATCTGATTGCCAATTCATTTGAGGTAGTTAACGCTTTTGTAAAGACTAGTCTGGATACACCCCAATCCTTTGCTTCAGGCTAGAAACTTTTGTAGTTTAGCGTAGGCTGACCCTGACTGTTAATTTTGTTTCCATCAAAATTCTACGAATTCTAATTATTCATCAAGTCTTCCAGGAAAGCAGGACAGAAAGACCTAAGTTTTTAATGTAAAAAACCAAGCATGAAAACCCCCCATTACACCCTCCCTTCAACACAACTAACCATTCCAGAGGCAGAAATCCACTGTTTATCCACAGACCGGTACAATGTGGGCTACAGCACTGCTGGGCCTCAGTCCTGACCTAGAGGAACCACCTGGAGGGGTGAGAAGCTAGGTCTGAAGGGCTCCATGCTGAAACTGCCAGATAGGTGGGTCACTTGAGAACTGTAGTGGTTTTGTGGACACTTGTCCATTGGTAACTGCTGAGAAAACATCTAATTCATTTCACATACATCCCCCAGCAACCTTAAAATGAAGACAACTTTCCATGGCTTGGAAAACATGGTCTGATGGACTGAGAATATGACAGAGCTCCTAAATTTAGTCCCATCATTAGTTAATCCTTACTACAATACCTTTAAGCTATAAAATGCTAAATATTATTGCTGACCTGAGCTTGAATGGACAAGGAGTGCAACACGAACGCTGATGGGATGCATCCCTGACTATCTTGGCTAATTTACCATTGATGGACAGTTCCTCCATGGAAGTTATCTAATTCTTTTTTTGAACAGTTATAATTTTGGCCTTCACAACATCCACTGGCAATGAGTTCCATGGGTTGATTGAGTTGTGTGAAAAAGTACTTCCTTGTGTTTGTTTTAAACCTGCTGTCTATTTTATTGGGTGCCCCCTGGGTCTTGTTACATGAAGAAATAGATAACACTTCCTTATTCACTTGCTCCATATCATTCATGATTTTATAGACTTCCTTCATATCCCCCCTTAGTTGTCAGCTTGGAAAAGAGACCGCCCCAGTCTTTTTAATCTTTCCTCATATGAAAGCTGTTCCGTACCCCTAATCATTTTTGTTGCCCTTCTCTGTATTTTTTCCAGTTCTATTTTTTCTGATGAGGTGACTATAACTTCAGGCAGTGCCATGGATTTATATAGTGGCATCATAATATTTACTGTTTTTCTATCTATCCCTTTCCTAATGTTTGTTGACCCCCTCAAAGAATTAGAGTAGATTGGTGGGGCACAATTTCCCTTTATAAAAGCCATGTTGATTCTTCCCAACAAATCATGTTCATCTAGGTGTCTGATAATTCTGTTCTTCATTATAGTTTCAACCAATCTGCCTGGTGTTGAAGTTAGGCTTACTGACCTGTAATTGCCAGGATTGCTTCTGGAGCCTTTTTTAAAATTGGTGCCACATTAGCAAGCCTCCAGTCTTCTGGTCCAGAAGCTGATTTAAGTTATAGGTTACATACCACAGTTAATGATTCTGCAATTTCATATTTGAGTTATTTCAAAACTCTTGGGTGAATACATAGGTGCTGGAACTAGGGGTGCTGTCTCACTCCCTGGCTTGAAGTGGTTTCCATCATACAGGGTTTACAGTTTTGTTCAATGGTTCAACCCCACTATACAAAGTGACAGGTTTCAGAGTAACAGCCGTGTTAGTCTGTATTCACAAAAAGAAAAGGAGTACTTGTGGCACCTTAGAGACTAACCAATTTATTAGAGCATAAGCTTTACGAAGTGAGTAAATACCATCTGGTCCTGGTGACTTATTGCTGTTCAATTTATCAATTTCTTCCAAAATTACAACTGATACCTCAATCTGGGACAATTCCTCAGATTTGTCATCTAAAAAGAATGGCTCAGGTATGGGAATCTCCCTCACATCCTCTGCAGGGAAGATGGACGCGAAGAATTCATTTAGCTTTCCACAATGGCCTTATCTTCCTTGAGTGCTCTGTTAGCACCTTGATTGTCCAGTGACCCCACTGATTGCTTGGAAGACTTCCTGCTTCAGACATATTTAGTTTTTTTTTGCTATTAGTTTTTGCATCTTTGGCTAGTTGCTCTTCAAATTCTTTTTTGGCCTGCCTAATTATAACTTTACACACTTGATTTGTCAGAGTATATGCTCCTTTCTATTTGCGTTCTTGTATAGCAGTGGTCACAAACTTTTCAGGGTCCCCTGTTCCCCCCACCCCGTGGCTGGGCCAGAGCAGAGCTGGGAGTGGAATGGAGCAGGGCTGGGTGCTGCTCCCTCCCCACCTCCCGTGGGAGCTGGCCCAAGCCCCACTGCACTTCCCCAAACATTCCTCTGCACACACCCCCCGGGGGGGGGGTCGTCACATCCCACAGTTTCAGGACCTCTGCTATATAGGCTCCTCCTTTCCCAAAAGGCTCCCAAGTTCCTAATAAACCTAAATCTCTCCTCCCTACACCATTGTCTGATCCATACATTGAGACCCTGCAGTTCTGCCTGTCTAACTGGCCCTGCGTGTGGAACTAAAAGCATTTCAGAGAATGCTACCATAGAGGTCCTGGACTTCAATCTCTTACCTAGAAGTCTAAATTTGGCCTCCAAGCCCTCTCTTCTCTCTTTTCCTATATCATTGGTATCTACATGAACCACAACTATCAGTTCCTCCCCCGCACTGCATATAAGCCTGTTTAGATGTCTCAAGAGATCCGCAACCTTCGCACCCGGCAGGCAAGTCACTATGCAGTTCTCCTGGTCATCAGAAACCTAATTAAACCTATATTTCTAATGATCAAATCCCCCATAACTATTAACTATGCTAATTACCAGCATTCCCTCCTGCAAAGAGGTATTCTCAGTGTGAGAGGATACCCTGACATCATAGGAAAGGAGGGTCCCAGCTATGAGATCATTTCCTTCCACTCCACTTGAAAGTCTCAGGGAAGGAGAACATCCATCTTCCTCAACAGAAGACAGGCTGTAAGACTGAGATTGGCACTGCCCTACTGTGTCACAGAAAGTCTTATCTATGTACCTCAGCTCCTCCAGTTCAGCCACTCTGGTCTTCAGAGCCCATACTCTCTCAGAGCCATGAGCTCCTTACACATGCCACCAGCCCACAAGACAGGTGATCATACATGCTACATTCAGTGCAATAAGCTGAATAGCTCCCACTCTGCTGCTGGACTTCTGCCTGCATTCTTTTTACTCCTGCAGCTTTTACTCCTGGGGGTTTTGTTTTTTGTTGCGGTTTTTTTTGAGGGGGTGGGGGAAGGAGAAGAGTGTTTATTGGCTTAAGATTAGACAATGTTAATCAGGTATGTGTGGATCTCAGGTACGCCCTCTAAATTTCCTCACAAAACACCCATTAGCTGATCTTGTTCACCAGCCCTCTGGTCACCTAGGAGCTGGCTTTTTAAACTCCTGTTCTCTCTGAGTAGCCCCCCCACACACTTAACAGGTGTTAACAGGCTTAGGGATTAAAGCCTTGTTAAGAAACTCTAAGCCAGTTAAATATTTTTTGTCAAGGTCCAAATTTCTTGGTCAGATATAGTCAAGGTCCAGACTCGGAAACATTTTTCACACTGCAATAACAATAGCAATAATAAGTAAATGGAAAGATTTCACGGCCCATTCAAAAGCTTCTGGCAGTCTGGATTTTGCCCACGGTCTGCCTTATTGACTACCCCTGCTTAAATGTTGCCTGGTAGGCTCAGCACACAACCCTCTAAACAGACCACACTATATACTTCAGTCAAGCAGAAAGCACACAGACAGCAAACTCACCCCAAGGTCAGAGTCACTCCTCCTTCAGCTGGAGAACTCTCTTGACATATTCCCTGGTAGCTGCTCCTGTTCACTAGTTCCTCTGGTCGCTTAGGTCACTATAATCCAAATTATATTGATAACCAGTTTAAAGGGGAGCTATGTTTGAACCATGCTTTGAACCAATTTTTTAACAGGTGTGTAGAGAAAACTTTGGAGGTATCAACAAGACAAGCAGGCCCTCAAATTATAAAAAGTAACTGGCTGGAGAGGTGCCGGCTTGGAATCTTAGGACTTGTCTCCACTGGCACTTTACAGTGCTGCAACTTTCTTGCTCAGGGGTGTGAAAAAACACCCCCCCCCCCAAGCACTGCAAGTTTCGACACTAAGGCGCCAGCACGGACAGTGCCCCAGCGCTGGGAGCTATGTCCCCCATGGAGGTGGGTTCGTTAGAATGCTGGGAGAGCTCTCTCCCAGCGCTCTGCCACGACCACACAAGCCACGTTAAAGCGCTGCCACGGCAGCACTTTAATGTTGCCGGTGAAGAGGTGCCCTTAATGTAAAGCCATTCAGTGCAACTGCTCAGCTCAGAATGCTGTTGGATTTCAGAAACATGGGTTCTGTCAGGTGAAATCGTTCTCACTGTGGCAGCTTCTGAGCATTCAGTGCAATTATTGGGTTTCACGCCTCATTTCTTAGGCACCAGAGGATGACTGAGGCCAGAAGAATTATTCCATCAATCTAGCTGTACCTACACTGAGAGTTAGGTTGACATAACTACACAACACAGGGTGGGACATTTTTCACAATCATGAGAGACGTAGCTAAGCTGAGCTAATTTTTAAAGTAGACCAGGCCTAAGTCCTATCTATACACTGGTGTTGGTTACCAAGAACAGGATCTCGTGAGACTTTTCCTCACAAGGTCTCATAAGAGATGAGCAAGGAGCTACCTACCCTGATTTATTTGCTTTAGTCCTGGTCTACACTATAAAGTTACATTGACCTAACGTGACTTAGGTTTGAATGTGCCCATGCCTAAAGTGTGTCTCCCACAGACACTGGCACCCTGCTACACTGACATGACAGATTCATAGCTTCCGAGTCCACAAGGGACCATTGTGATAACTTTGTCCGACCACCTCTATAAACACAGGCCATAGAATCTTCCCCGAAATAATTCCTACTGCATACCTTTTAGAAAAACGGCCACTCTTGATTTAAATATTGCCACTGATAGAGAATGCACCATTCCCCTTGGTAAATTGTTCCAATAGTTAATTACCTTCACTGTCAAAAATTCACATCTTATTTCCAGTCTGAATGTGTCTCGCTGCAACTTCCAGACATTGGATCATGTTATATCTTTCTCGGGTAGATTGAAAAGCCCACTATGAAGAATCTGTTCTCCACTTAAGTATTTCTAAATAATCAAGTCACCCCTTAATGTTCCTTGTTAAGCTAAACAGTCTATCATAATAGGGCATATTTTCTAATCCTTTAATCGTTCTTGTGGCTCTTCTCTGAACCCTCTCCAATGTATTCTTGAATTGTGGATACCAGAACTGGACACAGTATTCCAGCAATGGATGCACCAGTACCAAATGCAGAAGTAACAACCTCTCTAATTCTATACAAGATTCCGGTTTATGCATCCAAGGATCCCTTTTGGCCACAGAGTCACTCTAGAGCTCATGTTTAGTTGATTATCCACACACACACACCCCATCCCAAATATTTTTCAGAGTCACTGCTTCCCAGGTTAGAGTCCCCCAAATAGCATCACCTTCCCCTGAACAACTTGGGGCTAAAGCTGACCTATTTCCATCAATGTAGTGCTAGTGTAGACATTGCATTACCTGTGTCCACTAACTGACTTCCAGCTGGAGAAGAGGCAAAGGGACCAAAAGTTTCATTGAGAAATGCACTAGGACATTATGGCTTTGTTCAGGCTGCAAATGCAGATGTTGCACTACATTAATGAGCTAAATGCCTAAAGACCCTGTACACAGCAGCCTCTCCTTCCATGGGAAACTCCACACATTGCTCCCAACATCACCCAGAACAACACATGGCAGCATGGCATAAATCTTTACCTCTACCACTTCACATCTGGGGAGCACAAGGAGAACCATGACTACACCTATACTGGCCTGTGATTACCGCAGGCTCCACCAGCAAACACACGGCACTGTTTGTTTTTACCATGAATGAAGATTTTAATATGTAAACAAATGTTTGTTTTACTGGTGCTTTATAAGTATGGGTTACCCTAAGACAGTGCTCTAAAATATTTTCATCTTGTTTATTTGCACTTCAAGTTTGTTGCTTGTTCAGTTATGCACAATAAACTTTTAGTTTTTGAAAACCGGAGTATATGTATTGATTAGTTTGCACAGAGTAGACATGTCACATAGTCTACCCCTACGCAAAAATAATAATGGGAGTCAATATCCTACCCAGAGTTAGTGTAAACACACAACACTACTATGGCTGACTGTTCAAATGTTATTTTAAGGCCTCCCTCAGCCACATAGCCTTTGTGTCTGGGCAAAAGCAGCAGTTGGCACGCTTCACCCTTCCATCCTGCTGGTAGCCTTTCCCCTTTTGCTTGTCAAACATTATGTAATACTCAACATGCAGCAACAATAGGAACATTTGCCTCACTGAGATCCAATCTAGCATTAAACATCACCAGCAAGCTTTAAGTCTTCCAAAGCACATTCAACAGTCATCCTGCACCTGCTCAGCCAATAGTTCAGTCATTCCTTGGTTCTCTCAAGGTGGCCAGTGTATGATTTCATAAGCCAGGTGAGCAAATGTCCCCCCAAATCATTACTGGCATGTCAACTTCACCAATGTTAGTAAGCCAGTCAGGCAAGAATGTCCCTGCTTGCAGCTTTTGGAAAAGTCCTGCATTCTTAAAGATGACAGCATCCCTCACCTTCTATGACCATCCCACATTGGTGTCAGTGAAGCATCCTTAGTGACCTACTAGCACTTGCATAACCAGGGAGAAGCACCCCTTTCAATTTATTACTCACTGGCAAGGTGGGTGCTGCCAGAATAGGGCGTGTCCTGTATATCCCACCACAGTTCAGGAACTACAGTGCTTCAAATCCATCTGCTATTTTCTGTACATTGCCAAGAGCCACAGTTCTGTACAGCAGACAGAATGGCCTTGCGTAGGTAGAGGACAATGGAAAAAATCTACAGATGGCCCACTGACTGATAGCAATCTAGTATTGCAAGCTTCCAGACCATGATTACCCCTCACTTTTCCACTGTCAGTGCAGCTCTCATTCTGTTGTCCCAATGCTGGAGGGTTCGGGCAAGCCTGGCACTCAGATCCAGGAATGGGGCCTATTGCATCTCAAAGTTCTGCAGCCACGGCCCCTCATCCCAAATCTGCATTGCAACATGAACCCACCACTCAGTGCTAATTTTTCAGGACCAGAAGTACCTGTCCATCATGCCTCTCCATGAATGCCTGCAACAACCTATTTTTATTTGCTGTCTCCTTCATCCATACATCATCCTCAGGCATCTCATCTTCATTACTGCACCACTGGTAGTGTTAATTGTTGTTCTGCAGATAAAGGAGAATTGTGGCATCCTATATTTGCAAAAGACATGAGCATTGTGCTGAGCTATACAGTGTCCATGCTTCTGCCGCAGAGATGGCAACCACCGAAGAGTGGCATGTGGAACTGTGAGAATTTAAAAAATTATGTGATGGAATAAATGTTATGGGATGGAGAAAATGATCCTGTGGGAAACTGACTCCTAGGTTCACAGAAATCCTTGAGTGAATTGCTGGTATCCCCAAAAGAACAGCAAAAATGTCCCACAAGGCATTGCTCCAGACAGCAATGCAAGGTACACTGTACCTGAGAGACACCACATCCTCTGTCGATGCCATCACTCGTGGTGAGAACACAACATGACACAGGCAGCCAAGTGTGCATGTACTCAAGCAACATAAAAAGTTGGCAGCTGTAAGCCACCAAGACTTCAGTCAACCAAATTTTATAGTGTAGATACAGCTTTAGATGTGGTAGGGTTTACAGCCATGGTAAGGAGAACACAGAATCCTGAACTCTGTCTTGATGGTTACATATAAGGGGAAACTGATTGGTATATAGGAAGTGTCCGTTTCTAAAATAAACTTCTAGATGGCCTTCAAGACACTATCTTTAAAAAGAGAACACACTTTTTTCCTTTTTAAATAAACACAAGTTTAAAGGATGGACTGGCTATCATAAATCTGAATTCTCTGCTTGTGCCCATTTAAGTTACCCAATTAAAATTATAACATTTGTTAAAACCAGCAGCATAGGAAAAACAAGTTAAAATATCTATTGATATTACCATAGTGTTTTCATCAACATAATAGCTATAGATGGAAATGCAAGACTAAAATCTTAGTGAAAACACCACTCCCCTTTCCATTCACTGGAACAGTACTGTACAGGACTGTGGCCCCTTCAAACTCAGTGTAATACAAATGGAGCTGCAAGGGTATTCTCTCAGTGAATTATTAACATTGTTTGCAACTAGTGAGACTATGACATGTGTAGTAGCTGCTTTTCAAAGTGATTAATTCAGTCATTAAAAAAAAAACTTGGGGGGAAAAATGCAATCAAGTCACCTAAGACAAGACACAGGAACTACAGAGTTTATTTGTAAAACTGGAGGCAGCAGGCAGGGAATCAAACCACTGAACACAAACAAAAATTGTGCATATGGGCGGACAACTCACGTGGTTTCAGTTGGATGAAAATAAAATGATGACTACTGGAAAAAGGGCTTTAAAATGAAAATGACCTTTAAAATGAGAGCTGGTACATAACCCAGAGCAAAACGAAGATAAAATTTCAGGGATCCTCCTCCTTCATTGGACGGGGTAAAGCAGCAACAAATGTGGTGCCTATGAAATTTGCATCTTTATCTGGTTGGTTTCCAGAACCAATGGAAATCTGTAATTCGTCATCTGCCTTTTGGCAACTGCACTTTAAAGCCTTGTTGTCTGACTGGAACATATGCTATCCAGCACTTATGAGAAAACCATTTGGCAAACAGAGTTGTGCGGAAGGAGTTGGACAAAACAAGGGAATGGATTAGCCATGAAGTAGAGAAAAGGTGGTTCAGAGGTAGACAGGGTAAAATGACAGTGACCCCAGAATGATGTGGTAGAAAGTCTGCCTTGAGTGATTTGTAGAGCACAAGGCACAGCAAGGGAGAGTCTGAACTTAAGCGCCCGCTTATTTCTCTCTCCCCACATGCAATATAGCCGTGTGCAAAATGAATTGTGAGATGCATGTGAAAGATATATTGCTATACCATGACTGGTGATGGTAAGAGTTACACTGTATATTTAGGCACACACCCAAAGTAGGGTGACTGCCAGTTCACACAGTTCTGAATCATGAATCTCAAGAAGCTGAACAAGAGGCTAGTGTGCTGAACAGAAGGAACCAGAAAGTAATTAATAAATCAGACTGTGAAAACACTAGTAACTCGCAAAGGAGTGAACAGGGATTTGGAATATGACAATACAAAAAAACCCCCACCAAAACGAATGATGCATACCATGAAAGGTTCATAACACAAAAGGTCACAACATTGAGATGTCCAAAGCCTTTGGAAAGCTGAAGAAATGTATAAACGGTTCTGTAATGGGAAAAGAAATAGCCATAGAGAATAAAACCATTTACATTCATTCCAGTTAGAAAGACAACGGAAGTTGTGAAAGCATGACCATGGTAGGAGGAGAAGGAGGATTGATTTTAGTGCCCTGGCAAACAGGATACCAAGGCCAGACTAAAAACAGATTAGTGGCCTTCTGTATTGTATGTGTGTCATAAATATAAAGGGAAGGGTAAACCCCTTTGAAATCCCTCATGGCCAGGGGAAAACTCCTCTCACCTGTAAAGGGTTAAGAAGCTAAAGGTAACCTCGCTGGCACCTGATCAAAATGACCAATGAGGAGACAAGATACTTTCAAAAGCTGGGAGGAGGGAGAGAAACAAAGGGTCTGTGTGTCTGTCTTTATGCTGTCTTTGCCGGGGATAGACCAGGAATGGAGTCTTAGAACTTTTAGTAAGTAATCTAGCTAGGCATGTGTTAGATTATGATTTCTTTAAATGGCTGAGAAAAGAATTGTGCTGAATAGAATAACTATTTCTGTCTGTGTATCTTTTTTGTAACTTAAGGTTTTGCCTAGAGGGGTTCTCTATGTTTTGAATCTAATTACCCTGTAAGGTATCTACTATCCTGATTTTACAGAGGTGATTTCTTTACTTCTATTTCTATTAGAAGTCTTCTTGTAAGAAAACTGAATGTTTTTTTCATTGTTCTCAGATCCAAGGGTTTGGGTCTGTGGTCACCTATGCAAATTGGTGAGGCTTTTTATCCAACATTTCCCAGGAAAGGGGGGGGTGCAAGTGTTGGGAGGATTGTTCATTGTTCTTAAGATCCAAGGGTCTGGGTCTGTAGTCACCTAGGCAAATTGGTGAGGCTTTTTACCAAACCTTGTCCAGGAAGTGGGGTGCAAGGTTTTGGGAAGTATTTTGGGGGGAAAGACGCGTCCAAACAGCTCTTCCCCAGTAACCAGTATTTGTTTGGTGGTGGTAGCGGCCAATCCAAGGACAAAGGGTGGAATATTTTGAACCTTGGGGAAGTTTTGACCTAAGCTGGTAAAGATAAGCTTAGGAGGTTTTTCATGCAGGTCCCCACATCTGTACCCTAGAGTTCAGAGTGGGGGAGGAACCTTGACAATGTGTTTTTGCCATACACTACAATTACAAATAAATAGCAGCAGAAATCGCTAAGAGAAGGTGTAGTTGAAGGCGATGTCACAAAGATTGTGACCTACAAAAACAGCTCCAGTCAAAATCTTTGAATGAGACTGTACTCCAAACAGAAAACATTTTATGCATTTCTGAATTCAAGTTTAGGAATAGCCATGCTGGAGAATTACTGCAATATAGTCAAAGAGATGGGGCCTCAAAATGCAATTTATAGAACAGCAGTGACATCAGGAGACTAAGAACCCTGATACAGTACTTCAATATGGAAGGAAGGAAGACAGGTTTCAAATATATAAGGGAACACTAACACTGTTTTAAATTTTCAAAAGGAAGGCTTTCCAAAGGAGGTTTCAAAATCCTTCCAAGTTACTTATATCTTCATCAAATTGTACATCAGACAAATCTCACTCCCACTGCCTCAGACATCCCAAACTATTTGGAAAAAATGTTATACATTTTGTAAAATTATTATTAAAATACTAGCAAAGGTATCTTTTTGATTATTAGAAAGGTTACATGGTGCAATGTAGTCAAGAATTCCCAGTGAAACCACCCTTTGGTCCAAGATCATTGTAGAGTTCTCCAAAACTTGTTTGGATTGATCCAAATGGAAAAAACCTTGTCCTCAAGCTGTGCATCACTTATTGTAATATTACTCTCCTTACAAAGGCCACCATCAAGTGCAATACTGAATATACCTCTCAACAAATGCAGCTGTTGGGAACATCTCAGCACAGAGATTGGAGGGCTGGAAAGAGTGAAAAGATCACACTTATTCAGCAGTATCATTCACTCCCTTTTAAATGTGTCCAGAAATTGTGCGTCCAGATTTAAGAATTAGGTTTACGTCCATTATTGTTTATTTATTTTTTATATTATATATATATAAAAAGTGCCTGAATTGTTTTTGGAAAAAACAAAAGTCTGGTTTTTTTTTGTTTTTATTTTAAAATTTCTGAAACATCAGGAAAATCAAATTCTCATCTCCCTAAAATAAAATACCTGGAAGACCTTCTGGACATCTTAGACTATATAGACCATTAGTTTGCAAACCTTTATTAAACCAGTAAGGATTGATTCAATAACCTCTAAAACAGTAATTCACTTAAGTTAAGCATTCACAGTGAAAAAGAAAATTTCAAACCATCTGACTAAACACGCATTCAAGTCTTCAATGCTCAGCTTTCACTCTCATTCTTGTGATCTCACCACATCATTTCACTAGTTCTCTAGTCATCAGTGGATTCCAGGCTAGACAGGAAATTAATTTCTAATGTAAAAAACAAGTAGAACACACACCTTTAACAATTCAGCACACCACCTTACAGGCTTTTTTTACATGCTACAAAAAGGAAACGAAAAAGAGGCAAAATAATATTTTGTATCCATTCTAACTGAATTACCTTTTAGGCCCCATCTACACAATGTCTTACTCTTATGAAGCTCCATGTAATGATTGTGCCCCAGCCTTTGCAACACAGCTCGGTCTTATTTACACAAGTAAGATCCAGGCCTCACTCTTCCCCACCCTATTATACCAGTTTTATGCCAGCGTAACTCTATTTAGTCAACGGAATTACAGTGGCATACCTGAGTGGAGAATCAGGCTCTGGGTTTATAACACGTTAAAGCTTCATTATAGCAGCACTCCGATATGAGGAAGTTTAGTAAAAACAAAAATTTAGACATGGTTTACACCTAGGGCCTGCTTTTTTTAGGGGGCTGAAAGAAAATATCCAACTGGCCTCCTCTAGGCTACACAATTTGTTTTTTGTTCTTATATATTACACACAAAAAACTGTAGTAAAAGAGAATTAAGGTTACAAAGTCAAGCATTCAAGTTAGGAAATGCCAGAATTAAGATTGCTGTGCTCCCTGTCCCAATTTCCTTTTCTCCAGGCTCCTCACCCAATCTTAATGTCTCTCCCACCCCAAACTTCTTTATCCAGTGTCTTTGTCCAGCTAGTCCCAGTTCTGCCCCAATATCTCAACTCCTTGTCAGAGCTCTCACCCCCTCCCCCGCCCTTCCCACACTGGTTCCTACTTCAAGTCAGCCTCCCTTGCTCCAACTACGAATCATTATTTCTTTCTCCCATAGTCCCAGCCTCACCACCTACTCCTTTCCCTCTCCCATCCAAGTTTTTTGTTGTTGTTGCCTCTGAATTTATATCAGGCACTTTCTCCTCCATACTGCCAGCTGGGAGTGGAGCAACTGAAAGCACAGGAGAGATAGGCTCCTCCCTGCTCAGTTCTGGTGCCCAGTCCCACCGTGGCCCAGAGCAGCAATTTCAGGAAAAGTCCTTCTGAGTTCCATAGCCCTGGGCTGGAGCTGCTCTGTAGGAACGGCACATACAAAGTTGGCACCAGGAACTGTGAGGGGGATGGTGCAAGGTCAGTGAGGACAAACTTTGGAAATTTTAGCTGCTTTATTAAAAAAAAAGGGGGGAAAAGTTCCTATGGAAAATGCACAAATTGTGGATTTTTCAAAGGCTTATAACTAGGCCAACATTTGGACATTTTCACCGGGATGGCAAAAAGAAACATCTTGGACACAAAAGCAAGGCCCTTGCCAAATTCTGAGTCCTTGCTCCAAAGCATGGGGACACTAGAGCATTTCAAAGAAAAGCTCTCAAGACTTTATCATGGGCAAAACAAACTATTTTTCCATAGCCTCATTCTCAAAAATGCCAGACCTTCCAAAAAGGTTTAGCATGAGGCAGACACCTGAAATGGAAAGTTTAAGTCCAAAGAGTTTAAGTTTGGCAAAGTTATAAGCAACTGACAGAAGGGTCTTATAATGGAAAGTGTTTGGCAACCTTAATAGGCAGTGCTACCTACCCCAACTATATTAACCCCTCACCACACACCAGATCCTACCTCCTTCAAAAACTAGATCAGTGTATTTCCCTTGTCTCTGCTAGTATGAAAACTTCCCTCCCACAAATGCCGCCAAAGATTTTTACAGTGCCCTTTTTTGGATCTTTGCTGTCACATTTGAATTGAGATGAGAGACTGAATACAAGTGCTGACAATATTATTCTCTAACCCCAGGGTTAATTACAGTTTAACATCTTATTTGCTCTCCTCTCCCTGATCAATGGTGCATTTTTCTTCAACTGATCACAAGGATTGCTAGGGTTTGTGTCTTTCTTCCCTGCCCCGGGGAGATTTACCACTAGTTCAGACATTTTTTCCAGAATCCTGCCACCTAGGCTTTGCAGTTCAAAGCAATTGTCTACCTGGGGAAGGAGGCTACCAGACTAGTCTAAGGCAGGAACAGAATCAAAGACAAGAAATCAAAAGGAGGTCACTGCATAACCTCAGATCCATCCAGCTCTTCACTTTCCAGTGCTCCCACTACTGTGGATAAAGAAGCATATGGATCTTGGAAAGCTATTTCTCCTCCCACCGCTTCTTCTGGCTCACTGTAGGGAGCAGAACAGTAAAACGTACATCAGGCTCTGGCAGCAACCCACTGATCCAAGTTTCCCTTCTCTATTCCCACTCAGCTCAGGGGCAGCCTGATGCTATCAGTGATTCCCCCACCTGGAGCATCTTGTAGACTTCGGGTGACAGCATGTATGGGGGAAATGACAACTGGGGGACAAACAAGAAAAATTAAAGCATTTCACAACCAATGGAAAAAGAAAAGACAGATGCTGTCCACTGTGCCAGAGAATGGCATAAGAAGCTGCTGTGGGTACACTTTAATTCCAATAAGAAAAGGAGTACTTGTGGCACCTTAGAGACTAACCAATTTATTTGAGCCTAAGCTTTCGTGAGCTACAGCTCACTTCATCGGATGCATCTCCAGTAAAGGGTGGAAAAGTGGCAGTTTAGACCCAAATCTCTGATCCATCCTCACTGGAGGTAAATAAAGTTTCTGCAGATATTCCATACTTGGGGAAGGGGGGCGGGGGGCAAAGGGAAATCAGTGGAAGTCTATTAAGTTATATGGGCACATTAGTTCTACTGAATCTATTCTATTCTCACCTAATGAAGAAATCCATCTCCCCCACAAAAATCTCTCATCACCAGTACTGACTTAACATTGCTACCAAGCGGCATCAGAAGTTAAAACGCAGAGTAAATTTTTTTTCCATTTGAAGCAGTATTATCCAAGAGAATCTTTTTTTCTGGGTTGTTATAAAGCTGCCAAGAAATAGACAAGACAAGGCATTAATCAAAGTAAGCAATAACAATGGTTTTATTTAAAACTTCCAGTAAAGAAGACCCACTAGTTTTGGAATAAAAGTACTTAAAGTACTACAGAGTAAGTGAATATAAAAGATTAGCAGAAAACAAAAACAAAAACCAGTAAAAAAATTAAAAATATTTTTTTAAAAAAAGTTTGAAATAGATCCAAACAGGGTTTTTAAATCCTCCAAACATTTAACAGTTACTAGGTTTGGCAAAACAAAATTCTTTTACACAATTAAAAGTTTACTTCTTTTATGTAAACTGCCTAAAATCGCTCAATAATTCAAGAACAGACTGTACAATTTGTCTTGAAATATACAGAGCTGCAGTCTCAGGACCGCAGGAATGATTAATTTTGCCTTCTTCTCAACTATATGAATTAACCAGCTACATAAACTGTTTTTGGGGGGAGGGAAGAGGCAAAAATAATCAGAGTTAACAAGATAAAGCCACTATAAAAAAAATTAATGAAATGCACAGCAAAGTTCAGACCTCTGTTTCATTTCTTTAAACTAACAAGCTACGTTTACAGTATATTCTGCATGTCAATTGCCATTTCCCCCTCCCCTTTTCCCCACTCAAATATTCCTAAATCCTCTAGTCCAAGCGAATTAATTCTAAACTTTCAAATACACTGTACATACATTTAGCAAAGAGCATACCTAACATTATTCTTACAGCAGTATGGTCAGTACACAATTTCATAAAGATTATTACACATGACCATGATTAAACCTCCCACCCCATTATTTCTTTCTTTCAAGAGAACAGCAAACTATTACTAGACAAATGGTTTTAAAATATTTTGTAGAAAGCCTGTGGAAAGCAGACTTCATCAATATGGGCTATCAACCCCAGAGAACATAATGAATGCTGAACATATAAAAGAAAGGTAACCTCAGAGTGCCAAGGAAGATTCCTTGGGAACACTGTCTAAAAGATTATTAGCTTGGTCATCCCTAACTATTACACAAAGTCCTGCTAAACAATTTGCATGTATCAATTCTACAAGAGACAGGTACAATGTAAACTGAAATTTTTGACACCAACAGTGTGTTAAAGGCTTTTTTTTTTTTTGCGCTTTTTCCCTGAATCCAAAAGTTGGTCACAGAGGTCAAGTATTATCAAGGCTCTTATTCAGCTGCTGCCAGTTCATAAATGTGTCTGACTCATACATCCTTCAAGTACATGCAAGGCTCAATAGTTTCCAAACTGCAGAAGCTTGGGACCCTTTAAGACACAGAGGAAATAGGATTATGAGGTGAGCCCATCTGAGTAAGAACTTTATCCAGCCACTGAAGGGGACCATGCAGGTGTATCTCAATCCAGCATGGAGTGCTCGTTACATCTTGGCGATGATATTCGGCTCCCCAACCCTACAAACAAAAATCACATAGAAAAGTTATTACTTTTACCTTCTTTTACCATGTCAAGGAAGTGGAAAATGCTTCTCTCTCATTTTATATAGTACAAAGGCAACAGATATAACCTAGCCTCACAGGTGGAGGTTACCAAGGTTGAGGAACCATTTTTGCATGAGTTATGTTACCACATTTCCCCATGTGAATCTAAAGCAGATTTAAGAGAATCTGGGTAAGGTGACAGACAGATACTTGAAAACTGAAGTCTCACTTCAAATTTGGCAATGGTAATGCATGCTTCCCCATATCACCCAGCCAGTATGCCCCTATGTTGCCCTTGAGACACCACTCTTCTGGATTCCATCTACACTAGGGAAGCGACCTATGAACAATATCTCTCCACCCCCTCGCCAATGACCTTGGTACTGAACAGTTCAGGTACCACTGCATGTGGGGACCAGAACATTTTAGAACACCATGGCAGAAAGCGTTCTGTAATGAAAGTGGTGCACACCTTCTGACATGGGTGTTAAAAATGGTTTGGCCTTACAGGCAGACAATCTGACTATTAGAGTATGTGGGGCCAAACCATTTTTAATACCATGGCAGAAAGTGTGCACTACTTTCATAATAGAATGTTAGAATACTATAGCATTAAAAACAGTTTGGCTCAACATATACTAGTAGTCAAACTGTTTTCAACACCTATGGAAGAGCTAGGGGCCCTTTGGGGGGTTTGTTGACCAAGTTACCAACCTGAGGTTATTTTCCTAGGGCAAACAAACAGGGTGTGTGGACAGCTCAGCCCCCATGCCTTTTTGGTCCTTGCCTTCTCTAGTGTGACTGCCACAAGGGTGTAATTAGTGCAAAGTCTGAGGCTGGATATTTTTTTTTTTTTAAATAATGGACATCTGTGCACTAGTAACTGGATTAAGCCCACAAACTCAGGTCCATCAGCCAGTGAACATCATCTTCAGCTTTCACTCAGTACTGACCTGGGCTGAATAGGAAATAGTAACCTAGAAGAGGAAAGGCTCCATGTGTCCCATTATGAATCCCAAAGCAAATATTGATTTTGATTTTTTCACAAGGTGACATTCATTTTCACACCTGTTTATACTGACTCAAAGGGGAGTCCTAAAGCAGATTCATATAGCAATGCATTTTGCAGAACTAACATTAAAATGCAAGGAAGCTCTTTGACTCCCAAACCCATGGCTCTTGTGTTGCCCATGGTAGTCCTAGTCCTACTGAAGATTCCCCGCAAGTCTCTCCTCTTCCAGAGGACATGGAGGGAGGCAGGATGCAGTATTCTCTTGGAGGAGAGGGAAGTATAACTGATTAAAAACAATGAAATACAAACAGGATTGAGGCTACCATGTTTGTGTATTTTTGCACTTCTCGAGAGGTACAGGTAAAAGGATTGAAGATAAGGGCTACTGGAATCCCATAAGGCCTCTAGAAAAAGACTGAAGAATCCTCATGTACTAAGACTAAAAAGAGTGAGATGGGAAGATACACTGCCAAACAAATTAACAGGCATAAAAACAAGGCATCATGAATCAACATTAAGGTGGGAACTCTACTCCATGCAGCTAGGGCCAAGGTTTCTTCACAGGAAGGATGGGAGTACTGAAACAGATAAAGATTCCCAAAACATCTCAGGCACTCTTGTAGCTATAAAAACAGCCAATGGAAGAAAGTAGTGTACACAAGAAGAAGGTGGTGTTGTTAAACTGGACAATTTTGGGGGAGAAAGGTGGCACTGGTCATATCCTAGATGGGCTGATGATATTTCCTAAATTAACAGGTCGAGCACCGATGGGTTCTCTTTTAGCTAAAACCGAGTCAGTTATAAGATTTACTAATTATCTGGAAAGAAATCTAACAAAGTTCATTGTGTAGTTTGATAAAGTAAATTATCTTTTTTGGGAAGGGCTGTGGATGGACCACAGGAATCAAGAGTAAAAAGAAAATATTTTGTATTAACCTCAGATTAACCCGTAAGGCATGTGCACAAAGAAGTCACCTTATCCCTTTAAGCCACCATTTTAGGATACTGCGCAATTAATTTGGCAGTCTTGAAATATTTGACTGATCCACATTTCTGTCCCTCACGCCACTGATCCCTTTACCCCGATCCACACTTCTGTCCCTCACATCATTGCTACAATCCTTACATGTACCCTGAGAACAGAACGGTATGCACTTTGTTTATAGAATTTCTAATCACCAGACAGACCCCAGGGAACAAAGCTACCCATCTTCCAATCACTTACATGACAGTCCCAGCTATTCTGACCAAGAAATGCCCACCACTTCACAATTCTGATCCTTCAGACAGTAGGAGATTGTTACTGAATACAATGTGGTTATTTGAAGGGCATGGAAAAGACAAAGCCTGGAAAAGTTGCTTGTTAATTACCAAACTTTAACTTGACCCACTGTGCATTAACTCTGTTCATAAACACTCTTGGAGAAGTGGATTAAACACTGGGTAAATGGAGAGGAGCGCCACAAAAATGCTAAAAATTCAGAAAACCTGACCAATGAGAAAAGATTAAAAAACTGTGCATGTTTAGTGTTGTGTAAAGACAACTGAGGGGGACCTGATAACTATTTTCAAATATGTTAAAGGCTGTTAGATGACAGATCAATTGTTCTCCACATCCCCTGAGAGTAGGACAAATAGCAAGGGGCTTAATCTGCTGCAAAGGAGATTTAGGTTAGACATTAGGAAAAACTTTCTAACCATAAGGGTAGTTAAGCACTGGAATAGTCCTCCAAGGGAAGCTGTGGAATCCGCATCCTTGGGAGGTTTTTAAGAAGTCAGAGGAATCTGTTTCTTAAGAACCTGTCACAGACATTTAGGTTTAGTTGGTCCTGCCTCAGTGCAGGGGGCTGAAGTGATGACCTCTCAGGGTCCCTTCTCACCCCTACATTTCTATGATTCTAATGCAGGGGTGGGCAAACTGCGGCCCATGGGCTGGATCCGGCCCATCAGGGCTTTGGATCCGGCCCACGGGATTGCCACCCCCGTGGCGCTGCGGGGCTAAGGCAGGCTCCCTGCCTGCCCTGGCCCCGCGCCGCTCCCGGAAGCGGCTGGCACCATGTCCCTGCGGGCCCTGGAGGAGGCAGCGGGGGAGGCAGAGGGTTCTGTGCACTGCCCTTGCCTGCAGGCGCCGCCCCACACAGCTCCCATTGGCCGGGAACAGGGAACCATGGCCAATGGGAGCTTTGGGTGTGGTACCCACAGGCAAGGGCAGGGAGGAACCGCCTGTCTCGCCTCACCCCCAGGAACCACTGCCGGACAAGCTGGCCACTTCTGGGAGCGGCGCGGGACCAGGGCAGGCAGGGAGACTGCCTTAGCCCTGCTGCATGCTGCTGCCACCCTGGAGCCACTCAAGGTAAGTGGCACCAGGCCGGAGCCCGCACCCCAAATCCCAAACCCAGAATCCCTCCTGCACCCCAATCCCCTACCCTGAGCCCCCTTCCACACTCTCTCCTGCACCCCAACCCCCTGCCCTGAGCCCCCTTTTACACCCCACACCCCTCCTGTGCCCCAACCCCTTGTCCTGAGCCCCTTCCTGCATACTGCACCCCCTCCCACACCCCAACCCCCTGCCCTAGCCCTACATTCATGGCCCTGCGTGCAATTTCCCCGTCCAGATGTGGCCCTCAGGCCAAAAAGTTTGCCCACCCCTCTTCTAATGTAACATTCTACTGAGACAGTAAGAATAGTTGCTAGGCATGATGGAAACTACTTAACTGTGCCATTATCAAACCTACAAAAAAATGTAATGGGGAGAAATCTGAAACCAAGAACCTACGGAATGTACCTTTGATTTTAAAATTCTGTACACCAACAAAACAATGTTTGTCCAAACGGATAGCTTTGTATGTTTAAGGACATGCATACAGCTTTTGTTTTATAGAGAAAGTGTTTATAAAATATAACACACATTTACAATCAATGTCATTGTTGATAGGGGAACTTTTCCAATATAAAGGCATGAAATGGAACTGTTCGCACTAGAATTATTTAACGAGATTCAAAAGGGAATATTCTTTTGCTTACAAAACACAAGCCCAACTGAACTCTTACCTACCTTTACAAAACTCATACGGATAGTGCACATCTTAGTAAGCTCGTACACTGTTTCAAAGCCATGGTTCACCGATTGAGCCAGAAGCTGCGCAAACTCTTGGTTGTTGAAAATTTTCAAACTGCAGCCGCTGGGAATTTTACAAACTGTGGTTGGATGGAACCCATGGTGGTAGTTGCAGTTTCGACTTTGAACAAAAATACTGCTGTCACTAAGGCATTCAGCATACACTTCTCCCCCAACATAATAGAGGTGAACTCCTAAGAGGAAAAAGTATTTGTTATGGAGAGGTCAAATGAATTCGTATCACATGCACAGTCTAGCACACATCTTTGCGGAGATGCTTTTGTGC
The DNA here is from genome assembly GCF_965140295.1 of Lepidochelys olivacea. Classification (NCBI taxonomy): domain Eukaryota; kingdom Metazoa; phylum Chordata; order Testudines; family Cheloniidae; genus Lepidochelys; species Lepidochelys olivacea. The sequence continues at coordinate 61,116,481 of NC_140414.1, read as the reverse complement.
TTCTCCAGTTTAAAGAGAAACGTTAAATTTCACTCACTAGTAGGACTCTCGTAAAGCTTTGTTGTACCTGTCCCTCCAGGTTCCACGGAAGTTTGTTTTTCAAATCAACCGTTCATTAAAGTTTTACTTCTTGTAAACTGCACAGAAGGAAACTATTGTAACAGTGCAAGATGACGGATTTACAGGGCCAGAACATCTGCTCAGATCCCATGGGTTCACATTTCGGAGACAGAAGATTGACTGGGCCCAGGGTAGGGAGAACAGACATTGTTCCCCTTCCAGCGGCACAAAGAATCCTCGGAAAATAGTAATACAGCTCCAAGATGGATTCTCCTCCAGCACGTACTAGCTAGGATGAGTCTCGGTTAGGATAGCTTCAACAGAGGTGCACTTCCAGGGAGCCGGAGCACAGTGCAGCGTCCAGAGGAACAGCTTAACGCCGCATGAATCCAATGGTTTCTCATGGACCACTCAAGATCTGAGCCCATGCCTTCGACATTTTCTATAGGGGACAGCAAACCCCTATGGGATATTGGTGGGGGGTGGGGAATCTCCAGAGATCTCTCCCCCCAGAACCCTATACACAGGCTTTTAAACTTTACGAACTTTGGGGTTCAAGTTCTCCACTGTTGGAACAATCAATGTGAAATAGCAAAACCAGAAAAAACACACAGAAGGAATTAAAGTAAATCAAATTCCGAGAAAGAAAATCTTGATAGCATTTAATAGTATGGTCGATGTAAAATTTTGCTGAGGACATAACTCCCATATCATCTTAACAACAAAACAATCTGTGGCCACGTCTTCAAGCTGTGAATCTGTTCTTCTTACAAAGGGAGAGATTTAAATGGCGTTTCTATATAAGAACATGAAAACAGAAGAATGGCCATACTGGGTCAGATCAATGGTCAGTCTCACCCAGCATCCTGTCTCCAACAGTGGCTAATACAGAGCTTCAGGGGAACGGTCTTAAACAGGGCAGTTGGAGTGATCCTTCCCTGTGTTCCCCCTCCTGGCTTCTGGCAATCAGAGGTTTAGGGTCACCCTGAGCCTGGGGTTGCATCCTTGACCATCTTGGTTAATAGCCATCAACAGACCTATCCTCAGTGAACTTATTTAACTCTTTTTTTTAACCCAGCTATACTTTTGCCATTACAACATTCCATGGCAATGAGTTCCACAGGTTAATTGTGCTTTGTGTGAAAAAGTACTTCATCTTGTTTGTATTAAACCTGCTTCCTATTAACTTCATTGGGTGACCCTGATTTTTGCATTGTGGGAAAGGTTAAATGCTTCTCTATTCACTTTTTCCACAGCATTCATGTTTTTATAGAGCTCTATCATAGCCTCCCTTCGTCATATTGCTTCTAAAACTCAACAGCCCTAATCTTTTTAGTCCCTCCTCGCAGGGAAGCCATTCCATACTCTTATCTTAGTTGCCCTTTTCTGAATCTTTCCAGTTCCACTATATCCTTTTTGAGATGGGTGACTATAATTGGACACAATATTCAAGGTATGGGCACCCCAGGGATTTATATAGTGGACTTATATTTTCGATCTTATTTTCTATCCCTTCCTAAATAGTTCCTAACATTCCATTAGCCTTTTTGACTGCTGCTGTGCAGTGAGCTGAAATTTTCAGATAATTATCCACGGTGACTCCAAGATCTCTTTATTGAGTGGTAACAGCTAATTTAGAACCCATCCTTGTATATGTGTAGGTGGGATTTTTCTCCCCAGCATTCATTACTTTGTACTTCTCAACCTAGAATGTCACGTGCCATTATGTTGTTCAGTTACCCAGTATTGTGATATCCCTTTGCAACTCTTCACAGTCAGCTTTGGATTTAACTATCTTGAATAATTTTTCATCATTTGCAAACTTTGCCACATCACTGTTCTCTCCCTTTTCCAGGTCATTAATGAATATGCTGAACAGCACAGGTTCTAGTACAGATCCTTGGGGGACCCTGCTGTTTACCTCTTCATTCGTAAAACTGACTTTTTATTCCTACTCTTTGTTTCCCATATTTCAACCAGCATGAGAGGCCCTTTCCTGTTAGGCCATAACTACTTAGTTTTCTTAGGAGCCTTTGGTGAGGGATCTTGTCAAAGGCTTTCTGAAAATCCAAGTACACTATATCAACTTGATCACCCTTACCCACATGCTTGCTGACACACAAAGAATTCTAGTAGACTGGTGAGGCATAACTTCTCTTTACAAAAGCCATGTTGACTTTTCCCAACAAATCATGTTTATCTCTTGATAAGTTTATGGAGGAGATGGTATGATGGGACAACATGGTTTTGGTAATTAAATATTCACGGTAAATAGGCCCAATGGCCTGTGATGGGATATTAGATGCGGTGGGATCTGAGTTACCCAGGAAAGAATTTTCTGTAGTATCTGGCTGATGAATCTTGCCAATATGCTCAGGGTTTAGCTGATCGCCATATTTGGGGTCGGGAAGGAACTTTCCTCCAGGGCAGATTGGAAGAGGCCCTGGAGGTTTTTCGCCTTCCTCTATAGCATGGGGCACGGGTCACTTGCTGGAGGATTCTCTGCGCCTTGAAGTCTTTAAACCACAATTTGAGGACTTCAATAGCACAGAAATAGGTGAGAGGTTTTTTGCAGGAGTGGTGGGTGAAATTCTGTGGCCTGCGTTGTACAGGAGGTCAGACTACATGATCATAATGGTCCCTTCTGACCTAAATATCTATGAATCTCTGTGTCTGTGTGTATATATATATAACACTATAGTAAATAACTGAACTACCAATTTGCACAGTACTAAAGTTAGGTTTACTAGCCTGCAATTGCTAGAATCACCTCCGGAGCCCTTTTTTAAAAATAGGTGTTACACTCACTACCTTCCAGTCATCTGGTTGAGAGGCTTATTTCCAGCAATAGGTTACATACTGCAGTTAGTAGTTCTGCAATTTCATTTGAGTTCCTTCAGAACTATGGGTGAATACCACCTGGTCCTGGTAACTTATTACAGTTCAATTTATCAGTTTGTTCTAAAACATTCTCTATGGACACATCGATGTGGGACAGTACTTCAGATGTGTCACCCAAAAAGGATAATTCTGATGTGAGATCTCACCCACATCCTGTGCAGTGAAGACCAATGCAAATAATTCACTTAGCTTCTGTGCAATGGCCTCGTCTTCCTTGCATGCTCCTTTAACACCTTAGTTGTTTAGTGGCACCTGTTTGGCAGACTTCCTGTTTCTGATGTAAATATCTTACTGTCAGAACTTGTTAAAGAGACAAAAACTTTCCTAGCCTGCCTTATTATACTTTTACACTTAAGTTGTAAAAGAGTTTGTGCACCTTCTTCTTATCCTCACTAGGATCTGACTTCCAATTTTTGAAGGACTGGTATCTGGTACAGTTAATGTTAGTACCTCTGGTATCTGTACAGTTAATGTTTCAGTAGAACTTTGCTTGCAACGAGGCTGCTTTTAAAAGTTTACTTTTATAGGTTTAAATGGAAAATGAACAAAGTGTTATATAAAGTACATAGATACTTTCTGGGGTGGAGAAAAAAAAGAGAAGGAACAAGACTTAGTGGCACAACCTCTGAGTATGAACCTGGGAGCAGCACAGGTACTAGCATGGAAAAAGCTTTTCTTAGCTAAAGGTTGCTTTTCAGAATAATAAACTGTATGAAAACTAATCTCCCTGAGGCACAAGCTCAGTTTCAAAACTGTTTCCTGTGAGATCCAGAACAACATCACTGTAAGAAACTGATCTCCAAGCATAAAAAAAAAAGAATAGGAAGATATTCAAAGACAGCTTTCCCTCTAAACCCATTTCATAGGGCCTCAATATAAAAAAGGCAATATAACCCTTCCCCTGAAATACAATTTTTTGGTTACAAAGCTCCAAGGACCTCTCTCCGGAAAAAAAAAAAAAAAATCTTCAGAATTTTTTCCCTGCCTAAAGATGAACAAAGTACTTTTACAATACCACTGCTAGGTGTTGTACAAACACAACATTTGCTACCACAAAAATTAAAATAAAGTTAGTCTGGATTTAATTTACATGACAACATTCCCCTCAAAATGGACTATTATGAAGCTAAATTAAAAACAAAGATCAATTCTTTTGGGAGAAGACTGTCAAAGGCACGGAAACAGGAATACCATGAACTGTCCTTTGGACTTCTGAAAATCCCTCCTTTAAACTGTATTTGGAATATTACTTTAGCAGGCCTATACTCCTTTAAGGGAGTTTAAGGGCCAGACAATTTAGATATCTTTAATCAAGAAAAAAAAAGATTTTGTTCAGAGAGCTGTCTGCAGTTATATAGTTCAGCTTTCCAGAATCATCAACAGCCGGGCTGTGTGTGAGAAAGCAACTGCCTTAAACTGTTGTGCTAATTAAAATTAAAATTGATGAGAGTCTGCAGACAATAAAAAAAACTGATTAGAAGATAGAAAGCTTCCTGCAATTATACAACAGGTGAGAACTTACAAGAGTACAGGACTTGACAAAGAAATTATGTATTTGCCAGTGTTCATTAGAACATGACTTTAATACGTATATGATAGTCTGTCCTTGAGGCAAGAAGCCCAGATTGCCGCGTTTAGCTAGAAAGCAAAACAAGAGAAAAACTAAATGCACCTTTGCCAATATGCCGCCTGGTGTTCTCAATGGTGGAATTCCGGTTAACATTAGAGAGCAGCCCAAGGCAAAATCTGTTCTTGTTGTTTGAAGGATCAGTAAAACCATCTACCAATACGCTGGTGGAGGAGGCATGAAATGCTTCCCCAACACGATTGTTCAGCTCATAGTAGACAATAGAACACCAGTGTTTTGGCTCTTCATAAGCAACTGCCTGAACATCTGGAAAGAAACAAAGAAAAGGTTACAATCAATGGCACTGCAACTAATATGTTTCTGAACTTTAAAGATCTGCAACCTGTAGGCTTTGGCTTAAGATCACAGAGAGAAATTCTGGATAAATAACTGCTAATTAAGTGCCATCTTCTATGGAGTTCATTTATCATTTAATTATTAAAAAAAACAAAAACAAATACACACTTTTCAGAGCCAAAGAAAGAATCTGTACAAATACAAGTTAAGATAAAATTACTCGCAAAACTTCAGACATAGGGAAAAATATCAGAGCTGGCAACAGCTACTTAAGTAAGAGAACATGTTATGGGCTCAACTACCACACCTATCAAGCACCCCTGCATTCTTTACAACGTATGACCTAGATCAGCACTACCTTGAGTGTTGACAAATCAGTGAAGTACTCCCTCAGTTTATTGTACAGAACTACCAACTTTTAAAATATTATACGTTACAAAATTCTTTATTAACGATGAGAAATCACATAGCAGAAATGGTCAGAACAACTGGAGGTTTTCACAACTGCCTAGGAGACAGCTGGGATTTTGGCCATGCAGGCAGGAGTGACACATGGCTTGGGTTTTTGGTATCCAGATGGCAGATTAATCTTTTGTATCTGGGAAGGCAATGCATCTCCTCCCCCCCCCCACCCCTCACCTACTGGGCAAGTGCAGAAATTACTTTAAAATTTGGGAAGGGGATGTTTGAATTCTTCATTTCCCTGCCCTACAGACCATAGGGTTGGTTCACAGCGACCTTCCCCAGTATCAGCCACTACATCCAACAACAAAAAATATGTACATTACAGTTGACGGTTCTATTAAAGTGATCAGCAATGAAATAGTCAACGTGCATGTAGTAGCTAGATTTCAGGGTTAACACCCTAATGAGATGCATAAACAAATTTCACATCTCAGAGCATTTGTTTCATACTCTTTGCAAACTCAAGCAGACAGTACTGCTTCAGTTTAGATTCTGAAGATTTTTTTCCCCCCCACAATCAGAAGGCTAGGAGGCTTTTCTAAAAAGAAAAAATAAATGAAAGCTTAGATTTTGGACCATAATTATGCAACAATTTAAAAATAATATGGAATCGGGAATTTACAAGGCTATGAGATTACATTATACACAGGAAGCGGAATATAGGAGGTTTATAGGAATAAAAGAGGTTGAAGAGGAGATAGGATGTGGCTGTTCTATGTGTGAGGGTTTTAAAGTGAAGAGGATGACTATTTCTGTGCTTAGTACACAGTTTAGGAATCTGAGATAGCTGCTCTGCAGATCACAGCTCTAAATGCAAGTCGAAGTGCAAAAATGACAATGACGTTGCAGGAATTTGTTTCTCCTTTCAGCGCATTCTCAATGCCAACATTAACTTTAGGACCAACATTCTATACTTTCCTTTGCTTAGGAAAATGTTTCTCATACACTGATTTTTTTTCTGATTAAAAGGGACATGAGCAGAATTTAAAAAATTTAAAACGTGATTATCTAGCTAACATAAATAGTAGGAAAGTATGTAGCCTACGCAACGTCAGCGACGAAAACGGTGTGAGACAAAAATCTTGGTGCAGGGTTTTTCGAGTGTGATGTCCATTGCTGACCAAGAATATGCTGGGAAATGCTCATGAAAAGGGGTTTAACTTTTGTAAAGCCACAGTATTGTTAAGCCTTTTCAAATCATTGTAAATAAAAGAAGCCTTTAATTATTAGTAAGGGGTTACTACACTTTGCTTTCAAATTAAGTTGCCAGTAACTACCAAAGCTACCGCTTTGCCCCAGTTCTCAAACTCAGGAAGAAATCTTGCCAGCTGGCCATTCTTACAGAATGAATCATATCTCTCTCACACAGATTTCATACTAACTTCCTTACGTTTGCTTTAAGTCATGCAGAGCAGGTGCGTTTTGTCTCTCCATTCCCAGCATGGGCCAACAATGGAAATTACCCAGCTTCAGTGACAGGATGCAGCTTGTTAAGTCAAATCTCTTAAGACTAACAAATCTCCATAAAGAACATGCTTCTAAACATTTGCAACTAAAATGTTTAACATAAAAGTTTATTGAAACAACTGTTTTTATACAACCACAGCAGACCTTTTAGGAGGGCAATTAGACACTGGATAGGCACAGCAAACAGACAGGGGCTCAAAGAATGAGCAGACGATATAAACATAAGCAAAGAAATAAATGTCTTTTTCCCTCACTCAAGAAACAGTGAATTAAAAGAGACTATTCAACTTACTAGCAAGAAAAAAAGATTTAAAAAAACAAACAAAGTAGAAAGCTCTTTTAAGATGAAAAGAAAAACGCAAGCCATTCCCTCTGGTTGTTATGGGTCTCAGATGTGATGCAAAAATCCCCCAGCACAGATAGAGCATATTTACAAGGGGAAAAAATGTGCAGAAGTCTGCAGAGTTAGGTATAAACACTGATAAATGCACTTTGGGCCTTCATCAGCTGCAGAGGCCAGTACGCAGTCATGTATAGATCAGCAAAACAATGGACAATGCCAAAGATGGTGCTGATCAAATGCAAGCTCACTCTGAAGGAGGAAAATAAGCGAACACGGCACCGATATAAATTATATTAGAAGAGCAGATATATTTGTGAGCCCAGACATTTTAAGCTTAACAACAAAACTCAAATGAAATTAAACAATAGCTGAAGTGTTCATATGCTTGTAATCTTTATAATCATTCTGGCACAGCGTTCAACTTGCTACTCTCTCTCCTGGCTGGATGCACGGCACTGTGAGCTAAGTGTTCTCAGAGGGGGCTATTTCTCACCATGTGCTGAATGCACTAAATCCTTTACTCAGCAGTTTATATTTGCAATGTGTTTAAAAAGCCGCGTGTAAAAAGTTGTCTGTGCCATACGATGTAAAACAAAATGAAAAGAATTTAACACATCTTCCCTGCAACAATACCACCTCACGCTGCAATCTCACGAGCTAAGGAGGGTCATGCCAGGTCACTACTTACATGGGAAAGGAAACATTCCTACTCCAAGCTCCCAGGAAAAACCCAAGGTGCTGCAGGAAGGAGTGTTGGCAATTCAGTGTCATGCTCTTCTCTAGACATCAGAGCTAAGCCAGTGCAATACCATGGTGGTTAGGAGGCACTTCGGTTGGGTGTGTTGTGTTTCAGAAGACAAAGCATACTGAGACCCTGACCATTTTTATTAAAGTATCCATAGTACTTTTCACAAGTGCAAAGATGTTAGTGCCAGTGTCCTGACAAAATCTCAGTTTGGGCAGCTATATTTCCTGCTCTCAATTCACCCACCCACCAACTGGATATCAACCATACAACATCAAGCACTGTCTCAATAGTCACTATAATCATAATAGATACCTTTCACTGCCTGTTAACAGGTGTGCTTGTGCCATTACACATAATTACTATGCTTTACCATAAGAATGGTTTAACTTCAGTGATTGTTACAGATGAGAGTTTGTAATATGCTTTTGGATTCTTCCGGCTGGAAGTCAACATTTAAAACATGGCGATGCCTTAATTTAATCATGTACGGTCACTTAGACTTTTTTAGACCTAGAGGCTCATAAGAGTGTATAATTTCACCCCCAGCGGGGGTGGGGGAAAAGGAAACCACGTTCCCTGTAGTTTTTCTTATTGTCTACAGTTACATATTTCCGTTAAATAATATGAATCCAGATCAATATTCAGCTTAAAAAAAATTATGAGACTCTTTGCACTTTAGAAACCAAGCAGAAAAAAAAAAAAAACGCATATAGAATCCTTTTACCTCCTCTGTTTATTTCTGGGGGAATTGAGGGTGCCATCATGTTGGTGTCCATTGGCTGTGAGCCATCCTGTGTCATCTGATCTTCCGGAGGCAGGTAAGCAGGAGGGGGAGTATCAGCTAAATATAGAGAAGGCAGAGATACAATTCCTCCCTCTCTTTAAAATGTACATATATATCCACATAAACAGTTCAGCATTAACTTGGAAATACTTTCAGCCTGACTCAGCCATAACTTCCACCCACTCATCAGAATATCTGAGAAAGCAATCATGGACCTTGATTCAGGGAAGCAGAAGATTTCTGTGTATGAAATAGTAGTAATTTTTATTCTAGTTATAACTATCAATCCACAAGTGAAAGCTTGACTGCATTTCTGTCAACAGTGCTTCACAAGTTCAAGGCACTGGATATACATTAATGTCTCCATGCTCAGCACCATCAGCCCTACATTCATATAGAACATGAACAGACTATGAGCACAGGATTTGGAGTCTAGAGGTTCTAATCGCATTGATGTTGTTTCCAATGTGGCCCTCCATCAGTGTAGTATCTGAACGTACCGCAAGTGTTAATGAATATCCCGGTGAAATACCACCACCAGTTTATAAATGGGGAACTGAAGGACAGAGATTTAGGCCCAGATTTTTAAAAGGTATTTAGGCATTGCTGTGCTCAGTGTTGCAGTGCTCAAAATGATTTAACAGCATAAGTTTCATCATGGTCTAAAGGGATTTAGGCTCTTAGGAGTGCTTAAAAAAAAGTCTTCCTGACCCCCACAGACTTTTTGCCTTGGTGCACGAGATTTGATTACTACCATTCTACACCAAAAAAGAGAACAAGTAGGCAGCCTATGTATCACTGTTATCTCCATCAATAAGTGAGTCATCAACTATTATGACAAGTAACCGAAAGGCAAACAGGCCAATAACTACACCATTTCTTTCATGCAACTTTCTGGTCTTCAAAATCTCAAGCTAGTTAAAGTTAGCAATACAAAGCTCTCAACTAAAGCATTACAGTAATACTACAGCTATGTTTTTCCAGTTGTCACTATCCTTTTCCACTTGACCTTACAAACAGTCCACTTTATGAAGGGTGGGCAGGCATGCACCATGGAATAAGTTTGTGGGGTGAGGATCAAAATTTTGATTCCTTATTAGGCCTCTAATGAGCTATGAGAGATGTGTAATTGAAATTGTTATGCTACTGTCATGCATATGAGAAAGTACTGTGGGAAGGCCAGCAAACGTAAAATTTTCACATTTCTAGATATAGTACTGCTCCCCTTTATATTTTCACAACTGGGTCTCCTTCTGCCCTACTAACTCAAAATGGGTGTCTGCCAAGAGACCTATCTTAAGGCAATGACTCAGAACACTGAGTCAGGGCTAAGAGGGCCTCAAGATGGATGCCTTTTCATCTTTTCCACCACAACGCCCTCTAATTCAGTTTCTCCACTGCAGCTGCTGACTCTGCTTTACCTCTAGCCAGGAATGCAGGCAAAAATAGGACTCCTCAGAAACCAAATCCAATGACCTACCATAAAACATCTGGCATGGGGATACTGTAGGAGACCTTTCCCATTACAGACCAAGCATAGGACCTCTGTGACCTGATCTGTATCCACTGGGACAGGGAGTCCCAGAGCCTAAAATCATAATCAGCAGTCTCTCAAGCTTTTATTCTATAGTTTCTTAAATAAAATGTGGAGGGGGAGGGGCGAGAACGGGGACACGACCATAACATTTACGGATTTCTCAGAAGAAATTACAAAACACATGCACGCAGCGCATACAGTTCAGTCGTCTTTACCCACCAAGGGAAATTTTTGAAGACAGACAGCTATCAGTAGCTAACTTCAGTGAACACCCTCTTGACACAAGAAATTACATGTATATTTTTGCAAATCTCTCTCCCCCTTCCCTCCTCCAGCCCCAAAGGAAGGAAGGCAGCATGCCATTTGCCCAGGCTTCTTCTCCCAGCAGCAGAAAGTTAAATCAAAAACATCTTTCAGAGGCTGCTTTCTTCACGATACTTAGTCATGGACAAACCAGGCAAAAAGATGACATTTCTGTAAAAACCTTATAGCCAACCACCAAAACGGAAATAAAAGGCAATTGTTCCACTGTCTTTAAGACAGACATGCTGAAGGTTTCTTTCCAGGGCCTCTGCTGAGAGACTGTTTTGCAGCTGAAGCATTTGTTTCTTGGGATTACATCACCATTTGAATGAATTTAATCAAGTGGTGGTAGTGTGATCCCCTTGGGAAACATCTTTTATAGAACCATAACCTAATGCTGAATTTAAGAGTAGGTCTCTTTCCTGAACAAGGACATTCTGTAGCAATATTTGTTTGTCACAACATTAGCTGTGCATAACGCCCCTCTGCCCCCACACTATACCAGGACTCAATGCTCCAATAATACACTATTTCCCCCACCCCATGAAATGCAGCTGATTTGTAAAACAAAAACAAAGCATTTTACCTGCATTAGAAAGAATACTGGACTAAAAATTGAACATTATTGCTAGGCAGCCTGATTTAGTCACCACGTTACCGAACATCTCTTCAACTGGCTAGTGAATACACTTAAGTGCTGGCTGATGATGCTTTTGCTTAACGATACTTGCAATATCTAGCTATACTATCCTTAACTCTTACAGAAGGTGAACTTACCTGGCATCTGGAAAGGACTTCCTGGGTCTGAGCTAGCAGGAGAGTGTGGATAGGTGCTACTGCTGCTTCCAGGAGAGTTGGGATAACTACTGTTGGGGGAATGGGGGAATGGATGACTGTTGGGTTGCTGGAAAGAGTCCGGGAAAGTGGCATTATGTGGCATGTGAGGCTCATTTTGTCCTAAGTTGCGGAATTGAGCCAAGAGACTGTGCTGAGGGTTGTATTCACTGTGTCTTGGAACCAGCACTGGTGGAAGAACTAGAAGGGGGAAAAAAGAAAAACAACATTGAAGATCTGATCTCTAAGGGTTACATTATGCAGAGACATTTATACTTAGATGAAGTGAAGAGAGTTCTTCAGAGTCCCTTATGCCATATAGAGGTGTGTCAGAAATGAGGTAGTCACATTCTAGGAACATATGTCTAGGCAAGAACCCTTTCCTTGTATCCTGTTACTGCATAATTTAAATTCACAATGATCACACTAGTTGTCTGGATCCCTCGCCATAAGCTTGTTTTTATGGAGGGCCAGCATAGAAGAATAAAGGGATAAAGGGACAAGCTATAACAACCTTTTCTTTTTTAATTAAATAAATTATCACAGAGATGCAATGTAACAGCATTTCACAACTTAATGCTGACATGTAGTTCATGTCAGTGCACTTGGTTCCCATGCTAATCGTTTAATGGTCTGTAACCCAAAACCCTGCTAATAAGGACAGATTTTTTTTTAACACAATGTTAATACTACACGGGCCTTGAACTAATCCTGGTTCCAACAGCTGTAATTTTATTTTTAGCCTATGCAACGTGCTTAAGGGTTAATTAAAAAAAGGTTATTCCCTCTATGCCAATTTACCATCAAATGCCTAGTTTAGATAGGGTTATATAATACAATTAAAACAGAGCAATCTGGCAAACTAAAATCCTACCCTGTGTTGTTATGGGACAAGCGAGATACAGGTCAGAACTTGCTAGATCACACTCCCAAGATCCATACACTCCAGGGAAACAAATTTCTTTTTAATTCCTTTTTACAGAGGAAATGAACAGGACACCAGATGTGGTAAAGTATAATAATCTTAGTCAGCTCTTTCAGCCCAGCATCTTTGCCTCCAAACTCCTTATAGCAGAGGCTGAACCGCTCAGATTATCACCCAGCTCTTTTAAAAGCACAGCTGTAGGTTTTTATTTTGGGAAGGGGTGAAAGGAAGAGAATCGTGGGGGGAAGGCACACATAACAGTGGGAGACACATGGAACATGATTCCTTTTGTTCCACCCCACTTCACTCCCTGGATAAGGAAAACTGGAAAAAAAAATCCCTTTTGGAGCCTGCTGAGAAAGGAGAAGAATGGTGGGAGGGAAGGGAAGAAACTACAGTGTCTTACCCCAGAGGCTTATTTGCTGCCTCTCAACTCAGTTTGGCCACGTGAGGAACCTTCAGATGCAAATTATGTATGTGGCACTTTGAACAAAGGCCTTCTCATTCCTGTGTTTAGAACTCTCTCTCTGTGATGAAAGCAGCTCAGCTGTTTACCTCAACTGCAGGAGATGCCACAAGAGTGTTAGCAGTGTTTCTTGACTTTGATATATCCAGGAGAGGTTTTATTTAGAGAAGCTAGCCTAAACCTGCAAATCTTCACTCACTCAAGCAGTCCTGACAACCTGGGGAATTTATACTTCGAGAAAGGGTTGCAGGATCAGACCCTTGGACTTTAAGGTCAAGCTGCAAGTCAAATCAGTACCAATTTTACATATACATCCAATTTCACCGACAGCAGCTTGAGCAGAGTTTTCATTATATTTACAATCCTTAAGCCAGGGTGTCATTATTTAAATGGACTGCTTCATAGTTAACTGTGTTCATTTTATGAGTGGAATGTCACACTAGAGGATGAATGTATGCTATGAAATGAGGTATCTTCATCTTCCACATGCTGGAAGTTCTTGCTCTTTGGCCTAATACATCACCAGGCAAATGAGTAGGAGAAACATGTTCATTCTATCATGCATATTCCTTGCTTCTAAGGAACTATTTCAATAATTAACTGGAGAAAGTCATTTAGATTTACCCCAACACTCACTCAATATTTCAAATCTTACCAGTTGCAATACAGCACACGTCAAATTCCAATTCCTCTGAATATCAGGATTCCTCTTTTCATTAAGATTTGCTCTGAAAAACTTTTGGGTTTTTGAGCACTTCTTATTCAATAAAGTTCAAATAGTGTATTACTTGCCATAGCAAACATGCGTTGGCCTAATAAATAAGAAGTGAAAAGGGTAACAATAAGAGCTTATGTTTAAAGATATTTTTCCCTTTCCTGTCTTTATAATTCTTCCTTACTTTTCTGGGCATTAAAACACTGCTTCCCTGTATCTCTATTTCCTGCAGATGAAGGTCAAACTTTTCTAAGCTAATTTCTGAAAAACAAAGTACATCATCTACCTTTCCCACCCCTACAATGACATACATGACATCACAGGAAGCCATGTGATTTATAGCATTTTTTAAAATAGCTGGAGGAACAGGATATTTTCAATATGGTTTTAGCAATTAAAAAAAGCAGTATCAGATTTTCCCAAGGAGTGCACACACTATCGCCAGTTGGAACTGAGCCCTTCATAAAAAAACCGGGAATATGTATGGATGTAAATTCTACATTTCTCCCTACATGTCTTCCCCTTCTCTTGCACCCAAACCATTCCCAGGTACATAATATGGCTTTGGCGGGTGGAGAAGAGAAAAGATCTCGCAAAAAAAATTATATTACACCATAATTTAAGCGTTTTTCTAAATTGTAAAAGAGTTTGGAAGATGTCAAACATTACTGTGAAGCAGCAAAGAAACTGACGCCTGGCACACACGGGTTAAAGAAAACCTGTGGGCTCAGCTAGCCCCACCCTGCTATATCTGCAGCCAATGCCAGGCCAAGAAGGGCACGGAAAGAAGGGAGCCAGGCTCAGTTGGGGGCTGACTGGCAGGAGTTTTCGCAGCTACGGGAGACAAATCAGCCTTGCCCTGCCAAGGGGAGCCTGCAACTCAGCCCCAACTGTGGGATAACTGAACTAGAAGGGCCCTGCCACATATTAGAGAGACTTTAATAGGAAGTAGCCCAGGGAAACAGGTCTTGAAAGCCACCCCAGCAGACAGGCAGACCCATCAATCCCTGTTTAGGGGTCAAACTACACCAGGCCCTGGGGAGGGTCTGGGTCCCCCTCCAACCCCTCTGACCAACAATCTAGCCACTAGGCCACCTGGCCACCGAAGGCTCTATCACAAGTGGTAGAGAATGCAGGCAATGACCTAGTCCCTGCTGAAGGGAATTTAAAAACAAAACAAAACCCAAAACAAAAAGAAAGCTCTTGAATGGAGATAGAACAGATGCTGAAATTGATGGCTGAGCAAAACACCCACCATCAACAGCAGCAACTCCTGCAGCAGACAGCCATGCAGCAGCAAATCCATGAATTGGCAGCCCAGCAGCAGCAGCAGCTGGTCCAGCAGGTGGCCTCCATACTGCCACCCAGTGCTCCAGCAGAATTGATTAACGTGCCTCCATCAGGCTTACCAAGTTGGGGCCTGATGATGATCCTAAGCTTTCTTAGAAACTTTTGAGAGGGTAGCCACAGTAGCCCTGAGACCAACTGGCTGCAGTGCTGGTCCCATACTTAATCAGGGTAGCACAGACCACATAGCATGCTTTAGACCCTGCAGCCGCCAAGGAACATGCCCGGGTTAAGGTAGCGATACTCGATGCCCTAGACATGTCGGAGGGGACATTCTGTCAGTGCTTCCAGGGGGAGCGGTATCCACAGGGAACCTGACCCCATCTGGTCACCCAGAAGCCGCGGAACACATGCTTGAGATGGCTCAAGCCCGAGGCAAAGTCGGGAACGCAGGTCGTTGAACTGGTCCTGTTAGAGCAGTTTGTCCAGATCCTGCCCCTTGGGGGAAGAGAGTGGATGTTGCGGTACCATCTGGAGACTATGACAGATGCCATCCAGCTCACTGAGAATTACCTAGCTGCCAAGTCCCCCATGACGACATCCCCCCAGGGACTGGCCGGGACCAAGAGCCCCATACTACCAAAGGATGGAACCTTCCATGGACTCCGGTCCCTTGAGCAGCATAGACATGCTCCCCCTCTTTCCAGAGCTCCAGGGGGCCCAAGGACCAAAATGCCCAGAGGTTCCCCAAACAAGAGCCCCAGAACCATTTGCTCACACCCAAAGTCAAGGAACCACTGGCCCCCTGGAGGTTCAGAAGGTGGTCCAGAACTCAGGGAGGCCCATTGGGAAGAGACCACCCAGATACCCAGACAGGGAGCCACTCGCACCACCCAAGATCCAGATCAGTATTTCACATATGGCTGTTCTGGGCATTGGTCCAGAGATTGTCCTTATATGGAATGCAGCTTTCAGAAGATCTGGACCCCACAGACCCAAGCACGTCAAGGCAACCCAACTAAACTGACCATCCCGGTGCGGGTAAATGGGAGAGAAGTAGTGGGGCTGGTGGATTCGGGGTGTGCCCAGACCCTTGTACCGAAGCACGGTGGTTACTAACTCAGGGCACCATCATGCTACAGTGTGTTCATGGGGACAGGAGGGCCCCCCACACGGAAGTAACATTGACAGTGGGGAGACAGGAGAAGTCCATGATGGTCGGTCTGGCCCCGACACTCACCTACCCACTGATTCTAGGCAGAGATCGGAGCTATTCTGGGGAGTTGTTAACAGAGCTGATAAGACCCACTTCTGATGGACAGAACGCCCTTCCTCTGACCACAGGCTGGCCTGAAGCCGCAACCCTTGTGGGCACGGAGGAGGCTGCAGACCCTGGTGAGGGGATATCTCAGTCTTCAGTACCAACCTAGCCAGACTAGGGATGTAAATACCATTTAAACAGTTAAACATTTAAACAATAAAAAAATTTTGTTTAAGCGGTTAACCAATTAAAGGGTCAGCTGGTGCAGGGCAGGGCAGGCCGGCCTGGAGGCTAATAGTTAAGGCGGGTTAACCAGTAAGACTAATGCTTACCAGTTAACAGTCAACATTTTATACCCCTAAACCAGACTAGCCCCACTCCCAGCCAGCTAAGGAACTGTCCCCACTACCCAAGTCTGAGATTCTGACGCACCTTTCTGACTTTGTGGAAAGGCAACGGGCTGACGACACACTGAGCCAAGCATATGCCCAGGTGGTAGCAATAAATGGGGAAACCGTTAAGCCCCATCAAGCAGGACAGTTTCCCCACTTTGAGATTCAGGGTAACTGTCTACGCTGCTTAGAGAAAGATCAGCAGACCAAAGAGGTTTGACATCAGCTCTCGGTGCCCTGCCCTTAGCTGAAGGAGGTTATGCGACTCACCCATGCCATATCTGCTGCTGGGCACCTGGGAAGGGAAAAGATGCTAACCCAGGTTCTGGCCCGGTTCTTTTGGCAGGGGTCTACAGAAACATGGTGGATTTCTGTGTCTCCTGCCCAGAGTGCCAGCTTACTACACCTCAGCCAGCTGAGAAAGCATCACTCATCTCCCTCCCACTCATAAGTGTGCCTTTTGACTGAACTGGAGTCAACATAGTCAGCCCTCTGGACACCGGTTTATTCTTGTTGTAGTAAACTATGCAACCCGGTACCTGGAAGCTGTGCCATTACGCTCCATGAATGCAAGAAACAAATTTTATGTCTCAAACGACGGAACAACGCTGCCATTTACTAAAAATCAAGACTCTACAAACATCCATATACCACCCAGAAACAGACGGCCTGGTGGAGTGCTGTCACAGAACCCTAAAAACAATGTCCCAAAGGTTTGTCCTGGTGGATGTCTGACATTGGGACCAACTACACCCTCCTCTTCTATTCACGGTCCGAGAAGTTCCCCAGTCTTCCACTGGCTTCTTGCTATTCAAGCTTTTCTATGGAAAGCATCCCCAAGGAATTTTAGACCTAGTTCGGGAAATGTGGGAAAAGCAGCCATCTTGAGCCAACAACATAGTTTGGTATGTCTTAAGCCTGTGAGAGAAACTTGAGGCTTTAGGTTCATTTGCCAGAGAGAACCTCTTAGGTTATGTCTACATTACATGAATAATGTAGCTGGAGTTGACGTACCTTAGGTCGAGTTACTGCAGGGGTCGACGAGAGAAAAATCTCCTGTTGACTTACTTACTCTTCTTGATTTTTAGTAAATGGCAGCGTTGTTCCGTCGTATGAGACATAAAATTTGTTTCTTGGTCTGTCAAGATCTGCCAGGACACCCTGACTCAAGCAAAAATACTCATAAGCTCTGTAGCCACTGTTTTTGCAGGGTAGATCACAGGGGTCGACTGCAGACTGATCTGCAGTCGATCTGGCAGGTCTTTATTAGACTCGCTGGAGCGATCTCAGAGTGTCAATCCTGGCTGTAGTGTAGACCTGCCCTTACATGCCCAAGACACCCAGGAAGCTGCGTACAATAAACTAGCATGCCTCCGGGAGTTTCAGCCTGTTGATTGGGTACTGTTGTTATTGCCCAGCTTGGAGTCGAAGCTCCTAGCCTGCTGGCAGGGAGCTCTATGAGGTGATCCGATACGTGGGACAGGTGAACTAAGAAATCAGACAACCTGACAAGCATAAGGTACAACAAATCTACCATGTGAACTTTTAAAACGTGGAAAGCCCAAGAAAGCTTATTAATAAACTCCCTACCCACCAGAGCCTGAACTAGGCCCTTGGGCTGCAGAAGTCTCAATGTCAAGTGTGGTCAAGATTGGGGACAACCTTACCCCTGAGCAGAGAGACCAGGCATAACAACTGATCACTGCCTTCTCTTCCGTGTTCTCTACTTGACCAGGGCGGACTCACCTGATAACTCATCAGGTTCAGATGGAACCGGGAGCTAAGGTCAGGGAAAACCCTCGGTCCCAGCCCAAGAAGTTAAGGGCGATCGTGAAACGGGAATTCCACTCGATGCTAGCGCTGGGGGTGATCGAAGAGTCTTTCAGTGACTGGAGAAGCCCTGTGGTACTGGTACCTAAATCCAATGGGACCACTCAATTTTGCATCGACTTCTGCAAGGTCAACGCAGTATCAAAATTCTACACATACCTGATGCCACATGGACGAGCCACTCTGGACTTACAGGAATATTGGCAGATCCCCCTCACACCTGAGTCCAGGGAAAAGACAGCTTTCTCCATCCCCTTCCGGCTCTTTCAATTCCAGACCATGCCCTTGAGATTGCACGGGGTCCCAGGCACATTTCAGCAACTCATGGACCCAGTCCTTCGCCCCCATAGCCGGTATGCAGCTGCATACCTAGATGATGTGGTGATCTATAGTCACTACTGGTAGACAGTCTCTCGAGGCCAGCCTGACAGCAAGCCCCACTAAATGTCACCTCGGTAAGGATGAGACCACTTATCTCGGGTACACCTTGGGAAAGGGCACAAACTGACCCTTGATTAGCAAGGTCCAGGCCCTCCAGATATACTCCCCACTTTCCTAGAAGAAGCAAGTACGCCAGTTTCTAGGTCTGACCCGATACTACCACCGCTTTATTCCAGGGTTCTCATCCACCACAGCCCCTCTTTCTGATCTACTCAAGAATGAGAGCCCCAAAAAGGATCCAGTGGACCAGAGTTCTGTGAAGAGACTTTTCAAACCCTGAAAGCCCAGCTTTGTTGAGAACCAGTCTTTTATAGCCCCAACTTCACCAAGGAGTTTTGTTACAGGAGCCATGGGGCTGTTTTATCCGCATCTTATACATTAGCCGGAAGTTGGTCCCGAAGGAGGAGCCCCACTCTCTAATTGAGAAAGAAGTCTTAGCAGTAAAGTGGGCTGTGGATTCACTCTTATTACCTTCGGGGTGCACCCTTCAGACTAGTCACTGACCATATCCCTCTCCGCTGGTCACATGCCATGAAGGATACAAACCCCCAAATTATGAGCTGGTACCTCTCC
Organism: Lepidochelys olivacea; assembly: GCF_965140295.1. Taxonomy (NCBI): domain Eukaryota; kingdom Metazoa; phylum Chordata; order Testudines; family Cheloniidae; genus Lepidochelys; species Lepidochelys olivacea. The sequence goes on along the minus strand of NC_140414.1, from coordinate 61,097,225 downwards.
CTCCAGCCCTTCTCCTTCTGCATTCAGCACCGAGCTGGAAGAGCCCATCTGAATACCAACTTCTTCTCATAGGATAGTGAGGAGTAGTTGAGGGAGGGGAGGCAGAGCCCAAATGGTGTCCTAAGGGGGAAGGGATGTGTGAAGGAGCAGAGTATGTGCCGCCCGGCGCAGCAAGGGTTAAAGAAAACCTGTGGGCTCAGCTAGCCCTGCCCCTCTATACCTGCAGCCAATGCCAGGCCTGAAGGGGGAAGAAAAGAAGGGAGCCTGGTTCAGTTAGGGGCTGACTGGCGAAGAGGCTGGAGCTCTCTGTTTGGCAAGCCTTCCCCTGCCAAGGGGAGCCTGCAGCTAAGCCCCAAACTGTGGGGTAATTGAACTAGAAGGGCCCTTCCCCAGATTAAAGAGACTTAAATAGGAAGTTACCCAGGGAAACAGGTCTTGAAAGCCACCCTGGCAGAGAGGCAGACCCATCAACCCCAGTTTAGGGATCAAACTATACAGGGCTCTGGGGAGCATCCAGCTCCCCCTCCAACCAATAATCTAGCCACTAGGCCGCCTGTCTACCAAAGGCTCCATTACAACAACATAAAGGCCAATTATTTCTTCAGAATGTTTTAAAAATTCAGTCTAAAGGGTAGACAAAAGCAAAGCAGGCCCATCTAACTGCAAAGTTAGAGTTATAACTCAGTGTTATCCCTAATTCCAGTCCCCCCGCCCCATACCCTTCACCCCAAAATCCCTTAAGTCAAGTGGTGCTTTTAATGGGAGTTGGCTGGCCCATCAGGCTACAGCTTGAGTTAGCACAACCTAGCAGCTCCTAACACACACTATACAGTTGGAGTGTTATTTCACAGTGAGAGCTGCCAACTCAAGAGAGGAGTTAACTCCAGTTATCTGCACTCAAGTTAACTGTGCAGGGAAGACATGGCCAGAGATTGTTCAGAAGTATGGAGGAATGGGTAACAGTTCAAAATGTTACTGTGAACACAAACTATTCTTACTCCCCAGTTTAAGTCTGTGAGCTTCTGGTCACGCTGAAGACCTGAACCATACGGAACAACAAATTACCGAGGCTCAGTGCAGCAGAAGAGGAGGTTGATCTCTGTAGCAGTGGCTAGCCCCCCGAAAGAAGTAATTGAAGGGGAGAAAGCATGTGAGAGAGTGTTATTCAGTGTTAAGCCAGCACAAATGTTGCTATAAAATAATCAAGTAGGGCACATCTTTGCTGTGGAGAATCCTGAAGGACACTGCTCTAGGTGATAGCTTGTGGAAGAAATGTCTCCCTTTTCCTTTCTCAGTGAAGAACAGATACGGTGAGAAGCAATAATATTAATTTTACCTGAGACAATTTTAACTTGTCTCTTTTTAATACAAATATCACTATTTAATGAGGGAAATATGTATTCATTAAGTGCTTTTCAGAAAAATGACTAAAAAAAGGTACCATCTAAATTCAACAGATCTGAGAGTCACATCTATCTGCTTCATTAAAGTAAGGGTTTTAACTATCAATTAGAGCAATAGCTCAACAAAGCAACAAAACAAAAGCTAGATTCTATACCTTCTCAAACACCAGATTTTTTTTTTTTTTTTTTAACTCCAGGTCTAAAATTTGGTCCTTAGTTAATCTACGCAACCCCACTGAAGACTGCGGACAGTTTCTGGAGTCTGGGGATTGTACATGTCTAATTAAGGGCATAAAATAAAGGTTCTACAGGCCAAATTATTACCACTCAATGCATAAAAAAAGGAGTTAGAAGGGGGACTGACTTGACTTTCAGATTTCAGTTAAAGTTTGCAGAGCTGCAGCTAGAAAAACATCTTATTCGTAAATGGTAAATTTGCATCTGGAGTCAGACACGGATATTTACATATAGATTTACAGAGACGGTATTCATAGTAAATAAGTGTTATGACCACATTCAGTTGCAAGCGTGAGCTTGGTGCTGTACAAAGTACAGCAACAGGGCCATTTCATCAAAGAGCCTACAGCACCAACACACAAAATCTAACAAACAAGATGCCATAAATGGCCAGATGAAATTTCTAATTACAGTAGTATTTTTTACTTCATTAGTAATGGTAATCTTTGTGGAAGTAGTTTAGGGGAAACCTATCAGTCCCTATTCTTTGTGCTCTGTTTTTCTGTATGTTAAGTCTCCCCATTACTTGATTCTGTTGTCCAACCAATAGCAGTGGAATAATCTGGAAGCAGCGCATGCTACTAACACCCAGAGGAGAGTGATATATGTATGCAATTCTAATCAGTTTCAACTTTATTTCTGAAACACAAAGCAGAACAAAATGGGTGGAGTAAGCAAAAAATCTGAATTCTCCTTTTAAAATCTTCATGTTTAGAAGTGTAAAAATTAATCCAATTGAAGGACTTGTAACATTTTCAAGTTAGGGCATGTTTTCTCCCTCATTTGGTTTCGCCATCATCCTACATGAGCACAGATTAAAGGGTTTAGTTCCCTTGCCACCCGTAGTTTTGTATTTATCTCCACCTGCTAGAAACTAAAGTTTAGTAAACTTCTCTTCTGTTTGAGACAGAATCTCAGAAGCCAGGAAGAACTGAGTGGAGGAGACGGGAGAAAGGGAGAAGTGGAAGAGGAAGGAGAGATACTTCCATCATCCATCCTGCAGGATGTTAAACTACTTCTTGAAATCCAGGTACATATGCAAATTCTAATTTTTCCATAAAAATTATGAATAAGATGAACTGCTGTTGCATTTTCACTATTGACTCCGGGTGGAATTCTGTGCCAAAAAATTAAATTCTGCGCACTACACTTTCAAATTCTGCAAAATCTGTATACTTTTGTCAAAACAACACAATATAATCACACCCGTTTCAATTGTTTTGGGTAATTTATTTCAAAATACCTGTCAGCAAGTATGTCTGTAACAATACAGACAAATAAAAAAGATTCAGTAAATATTTTTAGACAAAGATTCCTTACCAGGCATGTTAATACAGAGCTCTGAGTAATAATTCATTTAAACTACAACAGAGAACCATATTTCACTCATCCCCCAGAAACAGTGCAAAGGCTGGGGGGAAGTCAGGTAATGGAGGAGCTGAGGGAGAGGGAAATAATTGCTGGGAAGGAGCCTGGGTGTGAACTTGGAAGGTTGTTGGGTATGGATGGGAAAAGTATGGAACAGGTTTTTTGGGGGGTGGGGAGGGACTGTTAGGGAGCTTCCCCCATGCAGACCCTGGCTGACCCCAGCCTCTCCCATTCAGTCAGGCACATATGTTTCTCCATCCCTACTCAGACACACACTCCCCCCCATCCCCATGTGGCCCTGCACCTCTCCCTGTCCATGTGTCTCTGTGCCCCCACTCGGCCACTCCCCCATCTCTACGTGGCTCTGTGTCTCCACTCCCATTCTGTCCTTGCCCACTAGCCCTTATAAGCCTGTCTGACCAGCCAGCAGCCCCACACTGTCCGTCTCCCCATAGCCCCTGTCTCCTGACCTGGCCCTAAAGGTGCTGTGAAGGCAGCTCTGCAGGCTCTCTCTTCCCTAGCTGGCTGGGAGTGGCTGCTTTGTTCTATTGCCACAGTGTCCTCTGGTGGGCAAGAGGTAGAATTGCAGTGCCTTTTCTTCAACAGAAGCTTTTTCTGCTCAAAAAATTAAAAATATGCACAGCTCATTAATTATGCACACTCACAGTGGCACAGAATTTCCCCAGGAGTAACTATTAAGATTGACTGTACCAGGATTTGACAGACGCATACTACAAAGGAGCATTTGTGCAATTCCTGCCACATTGGGGCCCCCATCCCAAATCAGGGTCTCTGGGTAGTACCATATTTTTTATATATATATAAAAACATACATACACGCTTTCAAGAGCATTTACCCACAGTCACTTGCTGTTATATTTGAAAGGTTCAATTAAAAATTAAACTGTAGGTTTTGTTCCAAACAAAGAGAAATACCAATAGATAAGGGAAAACAGAAATGTGGGGCTTGTGTTCAGAATTCAAGATGGAAAATCTTATATGGATGAAGTGGCAAAAGAATGATTTGGAATGAGAAGGAAATCCATATGGTAACAGTTTTAGCCTATAAAACTCTAAAAGGGTTTAGGTCTTAGATTAACCCCCCCCCCCCCATCTCCCTCCTATTTGATTCCTCAGCAGTTGAAATCAGCTGTGATATACTGGCTAGCAGCCCCCCAGTTTAAATAGAGACGGGTTTAGTGCATTTTAAGTTGAGGACTCAAGTTGAATTTGCTTGACTCTCTTTGGCAACTGTAGTGTTAAACAGTTGATGTGAGTGTACTGGTTGGAACCTTTGCCAGGAACCCTCTTCTCCTTGCAAAGGTTAAACACTGAGTGGAAAGAAAGTTCTGATGCACTTATGTTTCAGATAGTGCAAGAGAACAAGACTCTCCTTGGCAAGCATAAGTAGTCTTTAACCACAGGACATGTTCCCAAATACAAAGACACTTACATTTCTACACCGTGGATTAAGTTGCTCTTAACAATAACTAATATTGTTATGTCCAAAGCTGGTCTCAGAGGACCTAGCTACATTATGCTGTTCTACCACCACTTGGTTCAAACAAGGCTTTTCTATGCCATGTGGTGGTGAAACTTTGCTTTACTGTTTCTCAGAAGCAGAAGTGCCAAGATTTTAGCTGTTTGCTTCAATAGGACTTAAGTTACAGTAACTGTAAATGGAAAGGCTCAATAATAGCCATCCAGCAGTCTGTTTTGGGTGACTATGATCAGACAGGCAAACATTCCAGGCTATTCATTCAAGAGACAGCTGAGAGTCTGGTTTTCTTAACTTTATTTCTCAATTTCAGTAGACCTCACAGCTTGATTTGTATTTTGCATATTTGCTACTGAAGACTTTATTTTAAAACATTTGTTGCTTCATTTACTGTAATTTTAAAATCAGACATCTGGCATAACACATTTGGCAAGTAATATTAGTAAGTTTCCTGCATTATAATGCTCAGCTAACATTAGAAGCTTTACTTGGATGCCCACTGATTCATGAAATTGACATTTGTTCCAAGTGCCTCCAGAATTCAGCACTAATTACATGCCTACAATTAAAGCAACACTTACTAGTCTATGGCAAAAGTAATTGACAGTTCTGCAGAGGATAGCTAATAGTTTGACAGTGCATTTTAACTTGAGGACATTTGAAGTGATCAAACTTCTCATTACACTTGTAAGCAGCACTACCATGTTGCCATATAGGAGAAAAGATTTGCAACTTCAAGTCTGGAGTGACATTTGACAGGAATTTGGTTAATTTTTAAAAGGATTTAGTCTCATTGACAAATCCATCAATAATGGGATCCCCTTCTCCGGTTCACATTGGAAAAGGGCAAAAATATTCCCCCAAATTGTGCTCCCTTCCAATTGTTTTCAGTGGTGCATTTTAGTGGTGCACTGAAATTGGCAAAAATTAGATGAAGAAAGTTCAATATCACTTGCCAAACAAACTGACAGTTGTCTGCTATTTTGGGGAAACATCCTAGAATTGTACACACCTGTTGTAGCATGCTATTTTTAAAGCTACGCCCAACAGTAACATTATGAAGCAATATGACAAATCCTCTCACCAGTGACACTCTGCAGTCTCCCATCCCTGAACTTGCAGAGCTATAGGATGCCTAATAGAAAAACAGTCTAGAAACAAGAATTTCACTTACACAATTCAGACAGTTTTTTCCTTTCCTTGTTTAAGTCAGCGAGTGACTAACTCCCTGTCTCCAACCCCCCTTCCCATCCCTTTCTTCTTCCACCTCTAATTCATCCAGTCTCCATTTTCTTGTCTCCTCTTGGATGATTTCCACTCAATTTATCTTCGCTGTCTTTGAAAAGGACACTTCATTTTTTTTCCTCTCCATTCTCCAGACTGGAGCAGCAACAGCTTCTCCTTTGCCCTTGTTCTTTTATAGTCTCTCCCCATTGCTTTCCTCCCCCTCCTCTAATTCTATTACTGTCTAATGTTCCCCTCAAAAAGTGCTGGCAGTATGGGAGTATTGCACACAGCTGTTCCACTCTGCTCCCTCTAGTCTTCCTGATCAAAGCTTTCCCATCTGGCCGGAAACAGACCAGAGAACTGAGCGCTGATCAGAGTTCTCCCAGGTGTTGGATGGAGGAGGGAGTTACTGATCAGTCCTGGAATCCTTACACTAGCCAGATAGGTCACAAGATAGTAGTGTTTAAGAATAAGTTTGCCAATTATTATAACTCCTGTCTTAGTCCCAAATTCAATTCTGAAACGATTTAGCAGCTGTTACCTTGAGAACCACTAGAAAAACCACACTAACAAAAACTGCCTATCAAGTATGGAACCCAAGGTTCAAATGATAAAGCACTAATTTTAGTGATCTAATTTAAGTTTGGCTAAAACTGTATCAGAATTGAAGTGCTGTGAAAAAAGCAAGATGATAGGTAAGAATGGAATGATATTTAAAGGGCCAGAAACAGTTTCAGGACCAGTAAAGTTTTCTAAATACTGGTCCAAAGGACCAGAAAGAAAACATTTCAAATCCCCATAAGGTGGATGGGGAAAAAAACGTAATACAGTTTGGGTACAAATTTCAGAGGCACAACACAAGTTTCTTTCATTCTTTTTAACACATACATAAACAAGTTTTTAATGAAACATGATACGAAATGCAAGCTAGGGACACATTTTAAAGGGGATTTATCTTAGGACAGCATGGATCTCAAAGTAGCTTGGCCAAGACTGTTATCACTTAAGGGTTTTCTCCTCTGGTGAATCGCAGGGTTGCCTTTGTGATCAGAAAAATATACTTTTTCACTCTAAAACAACACACCCCGCATCTGTGTCTGATTATACAGGCTCGATTTAGACAGCAAGTTACTCAAGGAAGTGATCAAGCCAAATCTGAAAAACCATGCTGAGGGCATGAGAGGAGTCCATGCTGGGGATGAAGACAGCATGACATGGCTACTGTTTCTCAGAGTCAGACCTCTGCTGCTTAGGCAGCAAGAAGCCTCCTATACATTTAGTGTGTTACTTCCTACTCTCAACTGACCTGCACTTTGAATCCCAGGCGTGCTAACTGACTGGAACATCAGTCTTCAGACTGAAAATAAAAACTGGCCTCTTACTTCAGTCTCCCAGTAAATGCCACTGAATGGCAGCTGTGCTTCATATGGCAATTTGGGCACAGTACGTGCACGACTAGTCATATCAGCTCTCCTCAGCGTAAGGCATAGGCCACAACTGGCTGCACAACTCCGTCCACTTGTTATTGGTAATTACAAGGAAACTGGAGCAGGAGCAGACCAGTTATTTTCAGCCTCAGATTGGATGCAACAGTGAGCCAGTCAATGCCTATAGGATTTTTGAAGTTCAGATCAGCAATTTGTGCAACTAATTGCGAGTAATTATATTTTATACCACCCTTTCACTATGTGTGCATCAACAGTGCCTAATTCAACAGGGCATCTACGGCTTTTGCAAACTACTGCAATAAAATATCACCGCCACCAACTACCACATCATTCAGAGCAGGAACTGAGTTTACTTGGATTACTGGACAATACGTTTTTTCCTAGCCTGACTGCATGCTAAATTCTCAACAGTCCTTAGAATTTGACGGTCACCTCAGGTTTGGAGAAAGCCTGATGTGCAAGGGATTGCCAAAAAGGAAAACCATGTATTGTAAATTACCACCCTACTTCACATGAGTAAATATCAGAAAAAAGTTAAAATGTAAAATTATGGATTAGAAATTTCTGCTAGCAAATTAATTAGCTTGGATTCTCAAACTCATTTATCTGTTTTACTTTCCATTCCTGTTCCCATTCACGTAATTAGACATTCTAGTTATACTCATGGTATAGAATAACCATGAGACATGACTACAGTTTTTAAAAATTTCAGAATGATGTATAAAGACAACCTAAAGTTTGCTATTTTAAACCATTCTTTCTGCTTGTTTTTAAAATACATTAGAAATTCAGGTCCTGTCTAGCTTGGATGACTATAATGACCAGAAAACTAGTGAAATGAAAATGCAAGAGACAAGATAGTAAAAGTGATTTTCGGTCCAACTGTTTCCAGTTTAAAAAACCAAAAAGTTTTAAAACCCCATATAACTCAGAAGACTAAGTAACAATTGGGAAAAATGAAGCTTTGGTTAAAGATTCATTACACCCCTCTTCCTTCAGTTAAGGCAAGAGAGTTGACAACAGGCTCCAAGATCCCACAAACAAGTTCCCCAAGCAAAACTTTAGATGTCATTCCTGATATTTCCAAGGGAAGGAAAAAATAAACCCATGACCTTCTCTCTCCCCTTCCTGCCACACAAAAAACCATGCATAATCCCAGTATTTAGAACAGCCTTTGGATCACCTTTAAATTTCACTCCTTGATTAAGTTAAAAGAGGCAAACAGACTGAGTCATACTAAATATGCCAGTCAGATTTTTTCAAAAAGTTCTTAAAAGTTCTGTGCAAGTTTTAAAAGCTTTGCCTTGCCCTGCCAAAAGCAGCCAGTCAGATTTGATACAGCCATTAACTAGACCATTGTCTTCACTAGCAAATGTGCAGCATACAAATGACTCTGCATAAAACAGTTGAGCTATTCCAACATGCTTGTAGAAGGTACTTCTTTCCGACTATATCTGTTTGCCAGATGACAAAGCTTCCCTCAGCATTTTCTTCTATATACCACCATATGTATTCAGCAGTTTATGAAGCAGCATGCTTTCAACAAAGTCTAGATTCTCCAGGCTTGAAATTCCCAGGAGCCTCCTCTCCTGCCCTTCCCCTAGCATCTCATTACAGCTAATGTATGTTTTCAGCCTCCTGTGTATTGCTAATAAATAAAATTTGAATGTGATTTAATTTTAAAAAGTAAAAAAATTAGATCTGGAATTACTATTGAGATTTTCTAAAATCTCTGCGTTCATCTTGTGTACAAGAGATGAATATCACTTTAGCACCACAAGTTTTAAAAAGCAGACGTGTCCAAAAAGAAAAAAAAAAAGTGTGGCCTTCATTCCCCAGTGTAGAGTGCTGTGTGATTTTAGAATATCAAGGGTAGATTTTTTTTTTTATTATGAACCAGCTTTTCAAAAAACCCCAAACAGAATAGCGAAATGGAAAATGTAACAAAACATATATACCCACTTTGCATCTTGTCCATATGAGTAAAAGCCTCCACAGTCATTTTAGAGGAAGGGTAGCAAAACATATGACCCCTGGGCCAGATCAGCTCAAAAGAGGTAGTGAAATTTTGGTCCAGCTTACATTTCATCATATTAATTCCTGAGAATTTTAGCAGATGAAACAGGGAAAATGAGAGTGAAAACTTTAAAGGAGTAGGAACTGAAGATAGCTACAGGGAAGAAAATGAAGAGGGAACAACTGAGGAAACCTTACAGACAGAAGAGGACAGAAATAGAAAGAGGAAAGGAAACAAAGGATCAGACAAAAAACAACCAAACCACTGAGGGTACTGAATGTGCCAATAAGATACTGAATAAAATACAACTTCAATTGATACAGAAAAGCTGCATTCTCCCTTAGATCTCTGTGCAAACATCCCACAAACATTAGTGGGACATCGACTGTGGATTGAGGAGAGTGCAAAGTCCTGAGTTTATATCCCAGCCCACCAACTGTAATAAAACATGAAATCTGTCCCTCTGCCTCCTGACACCCCAGTGCTAGAGTTTTTATACTAGCATGTCTAGACATTGCACAGGTCTCAGAACAGTGCTCTATTTTAATTATAAACTGCCAGTTCTCCCACTCCCATTCTCTTCACCTCTGCTTAACTCCATTCCTGTCTGTCCTTACCCTCTCCTCCCCTGCACTGCTCCCCTCACTCCCACTTCCCTTGGCTTTCCATTTAACTGATCCCCTCCTAAGTACTCCACCCCCAAAAACAGTGGAACTAACATACCATTTATCACCATTACATTGCTCACTCAGCTAGTGTGTTTTACACCTTCCCCCACCCCATGGCCGTCTTGAATGTTTAGACAACATTGTCTCGTTGTTTCATTGTACTCTCCCATCTCTCTGTATCCATCTGTTGTCTCTTGTCTTTTACTTGGATTGTAAGCTCTTTGGGGCAAGGACTGTATTTTTGTTCTACTGTGTTGGTACAGAGCTGAGCTCAAAGGGGTCTTGGTCCATAAGTAGGAGTCCTCGGTGCTACTGTAATATGACTACTACTGACGACAATGATAATAAAACGCTTAGTTTCCTTGTCTCCATCATAATTTTATTTCCTTTTATAACTGGGGAAGAGTGGAAGGGACATCTGCCCATTTTACAGATGGGAAACTGAAGCTCAGGGAAAAGAAGGGCCTGATCCAAATTCCACCAAAGACTAAGGATATATCTACACAATGATTAAACAGCCGCAGCTGGCCCAGGTCAGCTGACTCGGGCTTGCGGGGCTCGGGCTGTAGGTCTGTAAAATTGAAGGGTAGATGTTTGGGCTCAGACTTCAGCCCAAGCCCCGCAAACCAAAGTCAGCTGACCCAGGCCTGCCACGGGTGTGTAATTGCTACGTAGACATATGCTAATTCAGTGGCTCTCAACCTCTCCAGAGTACTATACACCTTTCAGGAGTCTGATTTGTCTTGTGTACATGCAAGTATCACCTCACTTAAAAACTAACTGCTTACAAAAACCAGACATTTAAAATACAAGTGTGTCAGCAAACTATTACTGAAAAATTGCTTAACTTTCTTATTTTTACCATATCAATTATAAAATAAATAGACTGGAATATAAATATTGTACTTACATTTCAGTGTATAGTATACAGAGCAGTATAAACAAGTCATTGTCTGTATGAAATTTTAGTTTGTACTGACTTGGCTAGTGCTTTTTATGTAGCGTGTTGTAAAACTAGGCAAAAATATCTAGATGCATTGATGTACCTCCTGGGAGACCTCTGCGTACCCCCAGGGGTACGTATACCCTTGTTTGAGAACCACTGCCCTAGTTGACTTCGGTGGCCTTTAGATCAGGCCCTAAAGCCCCGACTCAGCAAAACATTTAAGCACAAGTTTAAGTCAAAACTACACTCTGTTCAGCAGTTATTTCCAGAATATTTTGATTGAGAGGACTGCACTAGACTTCTGTGAACTTTTGAACATTTCCAAGGCCTCCTCAGTATTTGGATATATTCTGTCCTCCCTTTAGCTGTGAAAATGCCCTAAAAAACTGGAGCCTACCAGGGGATTCACTAAGAGTGTAGTTTTTCCTCAGGGTGAGAACTCTAGAAAAGTAAAATGGGGCTTTTTCCTTTCTTTCTCCTTTTAACTGCTCAACTAAAATCTTTGCATTCAAATATTTAATTGTACCTGGATAGCTTTTATTTAAATGAGTATCCAGGAGTCAGAATGTGTAATATTAGCTTTATTTCCTTAAGACACTATTTAAAACAACAAAACTGAATAAAAGTGACAATGACACTAAATCCAGGAAGATAAGTAAATGGATGGTTTGCGAGCTACCAGATACAAGCATGATGACATATTTTAGATGTTAAAATATACAGTAAGCCATCCAATGTATTTGCCTATCTTGCTGCAGCATCATGAAGTTTTTGTAGTTTTTTTTTTTAAATACCGTGCAACAAGATGAGAACATTCTCAAACACCAAACCAGTAAGCTGCTGCCAAGATTAAATCAAGAAGAGAGTTAGCATAACATTGAGTAGCATGTTCTAATAGCAAATGTCTTATTGTTGCTCAATGACTTAAGATTTTTTGTTTTGTTTTTAAAGGAATCCAAGCCTTCAGCACATTGGGATACACCTGATCCAGCTGTCTATGCATAAAGGACATAGAGACAAGTGCTCATTTTAATGTCTCACATCTAAAGAACAGAAAACTGTTAAGAGGACATTCCTTTAAGCTTCTGCTGCATAAAATGTGCATGTTGTGGTATTAGTTTAGCTGTTTGGATTGTTTCCAAATTAATACTTAAAAGATGAAAGGAAATATTATATAGCACCATAAATATGCATTGCACATTACAAAACAGAGCTGCAAAAAACCGTGAACTATAAGGCCTTGTCTACAGTGTAGTTTTTAGCTATCTATGTAGCTATGCAAGTATAATTGCTCCGTTACAAATCCCTAGTATAGATGCACTGCACAAATATAAGCCATGATGAACTAGTGCATGGCAGCCACACTAGGGATTGTCACTGGTGCAACTACATCTGTACAGCTACACCGGTGGTGACTAAAGCCTCCTGTGTAGACAAGCCCCAAATAATGAAGTATATGCATAACTGAATTCATGTGAATATTACCAGTGAACTGAATTGAACTACTCACACAAGCAAATAAAGCCTGTGCATAAGAAGTGTTCGCAGGATTAGTGCCTCAAGAAGGCAAGAAGAGAAGGAGGTGGTGCCAAACAAGGATTTTACATTTTAAGAGTGGAAAAACGAGGGAAAAAACCAACATCTGTAAAGTGCATGAAATGGATTTTAAAATTCTGTATGTGTATTTAGAAAGTAACAGACTATTGGTCACTAAAGCATTATAAACCAAATTGTGAACCCTTCTAGAAAGAATACAGAAATGCAACTACAGAACTATAGTAAAGTCTGTGCCAGTACCTAGAATTCAACTCTGATCCGGAAGGTCCAAATCACTGCTGTGAAGTTTGTACACGTATATGCCACATCTTCCCACAGCACTACACTGTACAAAAAGACACTTTGCTGCCCTAAAGTGCTATTCCACTGATAAATATGATTATTTTGTGGAATCACATAGTAATAGCCACATACCATCCTCCTAATTGGTTATCCCACTTCTAAACCTCAAGGATATAAAGATGAAAGGATCTCTTTGAGAATGAAAATTCTGACTTGGCCAAATGGTTGCCTATATTTTAATTTTTTTGTGAGAATTACAAGTCTACACATCCAACCATATTTACAAAAAAGAGTTACCTGACTATAATTTTGACTTTCAGAGCACTTTATGATTCATTAATCTGCAAGTCTGTATAAAACTTGTATGGAGAGGGTGAATGACTTACCTAATATTACACTCAGTGGCCAAGCTAGGAGAAGCCAGACCTCCTGACTCCTGGTCCTGTATTCAGACCACCCTTCCCTATAGCCATAGAACACATTTACACACATTTTAGTCCCCAGCATGTGAAAGAGCAAGCTACTGTATCATCACTTCTCTTTGAAATTATGAGGAGTCTGAGATGTGACATTCATATTTGCTTAAGTTTAAGAGGATACCAGCCATCTGATCACTTTAATTACTAGACTTGTATGTTACTGTCTAGATAAGGTTTGAGAGAGGGAACTTACCAGGACTCTCCACTCGTTTGTAGTGGTAGGGATTGATGCAAACCTCCTTCTGTTTTGAACCAAAGGGAAACTCACAGCATTCCAGTGGTTTCAGTTCATGATGGCTTTGGAGGTCTGGCCAGCGCCACACTCTACAGTAAATTACATGTGGTAGCCCTTTCCGGTGCGAAACCTGAAGCCTGCCATCCAGGGAACGAGGAATTGTAACACAGTTGCTGGGCTGACCTGGACAGCTTAATGCTTTTTCCAGTTCCTCCATAGCACCTTTTTTCTTCTTTAATTTTTTGACTAATGCATCAACAGCTTTCTCTGCCCATTTTTCTTCTTCATCTCCCTGCTTCCATCCCAGCAGCCTCTTAACTGCTGGGCTTGTGAAGGAGAATAAGCTTGTCACATTCATGGTGATCAACTCAGTCACACTGGATACTGAAGAAACAGAAAAGATTGCCCCCTAAAAAATGGACACAGCAGATCCTGTATGTAAATGGACACCAAAGGTTTGCCTAATTTATACTGTTCCCTTTGGCTTTCTGATTCTGAAGTCTTGAGAAACTGAAACTAACATTCCACCTCGACAGAAGTTATCTTTGTGTTCCAAACTGAAGTCCAGCACCTAGAGGGAGGGGAAGAGGGGGAAGGAGGGGAAGAGAAGAGAAACAATTTGTTTTTAGTAAGTGACAACAAATAAACATGTCTAGATGTGAAAGTGGAATGATAAAACAAACAAAAAACCCCACATATCTAAGTGCTGACAGCCTTCAGAATCTGACTAAACTGGTAGCATCCAAATTATTACAGAACATAGATCCATCGATTTGTGCACATGATGCTGGAAGAGGGGTTCTCAAATACTTCAGCGTGAACCACATCTTGACAAGGAGTGAGTTTCACAGACCACTTCTCTTACCATTTACAATTGCACACGTTTCCCTTTTTAAAATAAATCTAAATAAAATTAAATCTGAAATTATGACAACTTGTGTTAAGGCCTAAACTCACTATGATTATCAGTTACATTAAATTTGATACTGCACTGTACATGTGTGCTGCTGACGTTTTTTAGAAAGTCAAATCACTGAACCAGTAGGAGTCACTGGATAAGCACTAGGACCCAGAGTTTGTTGAAGTTCTAAACCAGCTTAAAAATCATTATTATTAATAATAGCAGCAGCCACCTGTTTTGCAGGTCCAAAAGAATATTTTCTTCATTTTAGTTTATTCAACTAGTTCAGTTCAATGACTACTTCATTCAAAAATTAAGAAAATCACATGGGAGTTGGAGAAAGCAGGAAAGTTTTTCTTCTTCTTATGTCGAAGGAAAAAAAAAACAACCTGGTGTGCACTGATGAGATTTACTAGTTCTAAAAAATCTTGAAGGACATAGTAACCAGAAACAATCAGTTCAATTCACTACCTCCAGATAATATCTCCTCCGTTTATTAAAATCAGTTAAATAAAAAAACGTTTTGATTAGCTTTTGCCCCCTTTTGTGTATCCAGCATATTTAAAGTGATTTTACTGAATACAAAAAATAAAAAATGTTGCATTTTAGTGCATTTTAAAAGAATTCCTATTTCCACCCAAACAGCTTGTTGCAAATCAAATCACAAGTAAAAAATTAATCTAGTAAATTAATCATTCACCATTTTCTAACATAGTAAAAATATAAACGATAAGAACCTGAATAAATCTGTTAAACTATATAACTGCTTAAATAAATGTGTATAGATACAGTATCTCTTCCTGGTTAGCAAAAAAGTACCAAATTTAGTGTAAAGGCTATGTTTAGTTGCAAATCAATGTTTTAATGTTACCAGCCAATGAGAATCAACCTTTCTTTATAAAACAAAAAAAGTGAAAATGCAAAACACAACTACAATACATTATTTAAATCAAGGTTTCCTTCTTGCTGATTTACATCATGATTAAAATGATTTAAATCAACCCAGCCTGCCTTCCATTCACAAATTTAACAGCCCTATGGAATTTATAGCAAATGGTTAGGTGGAAAAAGTATTTTTAGCGGTCTTCAGTTTAGCAGCTGATAACAAGGAGAGTCAGTAGCACATGACCATCCAGCATTCTGCAGACCACCAGCAATACAGGGACCAGTTTGAAAACCATTGCAACTAGAGTTTGTGAATACTGTGACCTGAAATAAATTAGGTCAGCTTGTTCATCTCAATAAGTTATTTTTCGTTTAAAAAACTGACTAAAAACTTAACAAAAGATTTAAAACCAAGGATCTCTTTGTCAATACCCATGTCACATTAAAAAAAAAAAATTCAAGCCACACACGCAGGCTATAGGAAGTAGCCATCATGACTTCATATGGACCCCCTCCCAGGGGCCACAGGACAGTTTCAGGTTCTTATTTTAAATCATGAAGTTCAGCAGAAAAGTTATGATGAAAAGACAATTTTAGATAACTAGGGTAAACTGTTGTGATCCAGAAAAAAAAAAATTAAAAGCAACAAGATGTAATCACATGCAGTTTGGAACAGAATCATACACCGAGTCTTCAACATTAATTTGTAGTATCTAACAAGAGATATCTTTAAAGTGACAGAAGCAATGTGTTACCAGATATATTTTTACATTTATTTTCTGGACTCTGCCAGAATGAGGATTTGTCACCAGTTTATTCAGTGGCTTTGCCATATCAACCAACATACCTGGAGTACTTTCAATTAAAATGAAACACCGTAAAGTATTTTGTCATGAAAATGTTATCAGATAACAATGTTGCTCTTGAAGTTATCTGAAATACAAAAAAATGGAAAAATAAATGTCAACACCGTTTATAACTAATCCATGTCTGTTTATACTTGGTGCTAGTTTATCCCACTCTTAAGAAAACTTTAAGAATTCAAGTAATCAAATTTTGTACAATATTGTCAATGAAATAGAAGATTTTCATGAGCCTGGAGCAAATTTAAGAAGATATTCAGTTACCTGGACATTTGCTGTATTATTTCATGAACTCAAACTCAATTACCACCACTGAATGCGCTCTGGATATGATTTATCCTTATGTGTACTGTGAAGTGCTCCATCAAGTGCTGTGGTGAGTTAAGAACCTCATCAGTAGAGCGCCACGTGTGGTTAGAGTATAATGGGCAAGTCATGGAAGTCAGTCTTGACTCTCAGAATACTCTCCAATATGTAAAAATAAGTGTTATATTGCTCTGATCAGATTTCCAAAACTCCACAGACTAAAGCTTTCCTTAAAAAAAGAAACGTAACAGGTTAAAAGTTTCAATTTAAAAAAAGCCTTCTCCATGTTACTACAAGCTTAGTTTATTCCTCATGAAATAATTTTAAAAGTTAATATTCCACTCTTTGTGTCAATCCTTCCAGATTGGACAATGAAAACACATAGTTTCACTTTTATTTATAGTCTGCTTTCAGAGTCACATCCACTAGCACAATACTACAAGTTTCAAATGGCTAAATAAATAAAAATAAAAGAAATTGTTTTTATTTAGGTAACTGTTTCCATTAGAATGGAAAGATTTTAAGCTATACAATTTTATTTTTACAAGCCCTAAATCTTGGGCCTACATGTAAGCGGGGGAATAGTCTGCTATTGTGGGCTTCTGCACTATCCTGTCTTCTGCACTACCCCGGTGAAGTGGGCTAGTGGAATTGGGAGCGAGGACTCAGATCCTTTGTTTACCCAGTGGCCTCCCTGCCCTTGAGGACTCCCCATCCACTCTCCTGTCTGGCAGAGTCCTCATAACCCCAACAAGGCTGGGTCCAGGATTCCTGGAGGGCTCAACCCCCAACTCTGCTGGGGTCACCTAGGACAGGGACTAGGGTGTCCCCGCTCCGGGGTACTCTCTCTGCACTGGGCAATTCTCTGACCCACTGACCATTACATACAAGTTAAAGCAAATGCAAGTTATTTAATCAACAATTAATTTTAAAAAGAATAAGGAAAAATGGGAAAGGTTAAAGGAAACACATCAACCCGCTCTGTGGCAGGGAACATCACAAATAGTGTCTCTGGAATGTCAGGGCAGTTCACAGTCTGTTCCTTGTAAGTCCCAGGCCGCCTTCTCAGGCCCTGGCTGTGCTGTAGGGATGCTGTTGTGCTCTGATGGTGGCCACACGCTCTCAGGCTCTAAGTGGTAGGACTCTTCTTCCCAGTGTCACCCCCACCCTGTCAGGGTTATGATCCAAGCCTGACCTGCAGAGCCTCTTGGCTGAGGTGTCTCCCTGTGCTGGGCCTGCTGCCCAGGGTCCCCCTTGTTCTCCCCAGCTGCTCACTGCACCCATCTCCGGACTGCTCCAGCCCCAGCTCCACCACTCTGTCTCAGCACTGCTGCTGCTGCTCTGCCTCCAGCTCCCTGGGCTGCTTCTTCGGCCCCTCTGCCTCTGGTTGCTGCAGCTCTGCTCCCAGGGCAAGTCTGCTCTCTCTGGGCTGTGCCTCTGGCTTTGGGGCTGCAGCTCTGCTCCCAGGACAGGGTCTGCTCTCTCTGGATCTGGCCCAGCTCTGCTCCCCAGCTTAGTCTGGGCCCCTGCTTTCTCCTTAGTTAAGCCCCACTCTGTCTGACCCAGGCAAATCCAGCCCACACGGAGGACGGGACCTCCCTGGCCTCCTGACTCCCTGATTAACCTGCCCGCCCTGTCATTCAGGCTGACCTGGAGCATTGGCCTCTCCCCATTGTTCCTGGGGACTGTCAGTCTCAGCATCCTGATTCCCCATCGACCCTTCCCCCTTTTTAGTACTGGGAGCTAGCAACTAAAACACCCCCACTGAATGTTAGTAAGGGGACAATAGTACCCTTACATACATAATGGTGTCCTTTTAATGTCAGTTGCTGAACATTAACTAGCTGTGGGTATCTTTTCATTTGGGCTTCATTTATTGTTATTGAACTGCTTTAACACAATAGGTCAAATCCTGCTTGCCTTTCACAAACTAGTAGTCTCATTGATTCTAATGGGACTAATCATAGAATCATAGAATATCAGGGTTGGAAGGGACCCCAGAAGGTCATCTAGTCCAACCCCCTGCTCAAAGCAGGACCAATTCCCAGTTAAATCATCCCAGCCAGGGCTTTGTCAAGCCTGACCTTAAAAACCTCTAAGGAAGGAGATTCTACCACCTCCCTAGGTAACTCATTCCAGCGTTTCACCACCCTCTTAGTGAAAAAGTTTTTCCTAATATCCAATCGAAACCTCCCCCACTGCAACTTGAGACCATTACTCCTCGTTCTGTCATCTGCTACCATTGAGAACAGTCTAGAGCCATCCTCTTTGGAACCCCCTTTCAGGTAGTTGAAAGCAGCTATCAAATCCCCCCTCATTCTTCTCTTCTGCAGGCTAAACAATCCCAGCTCCCTCAGCCTCTCCTCATAACTCATGTGTTCCAGTCCCCTAATCATTTTTGTTGCCCTTCGCTGGACTCTCTCCAATTTATCCACATCCTTCTTGAAGTGTGGGGCCCAAAACTGGACACAGTACTCCAGATGAGGCCTCACCAATGTCGAATAGAGGGGAACGATCACGTCCCTCGATCTGCTCGCTATGCCCCTACTTATCCATCCCAAAATGCCATTGGCCTTCTTGGCAACAAGGGCACACTGCTGACTCATATCCAGCTTCTCGTCCACTGTCACCCCTAGGTCCTTTTCCGCAGAACTGCTGCCTAGCCATTCGGTCCCTAGTCTGTAGCTGTGCATTGGGTTCTTCCGTCCTAAGTGCAGGACTCTGCACTTATCCTTATTGAACCTCATCAGATTCCTTTTGGCCCAATCTTCCAATTGGTCTAGGTCCTTCTGTATCCTATCCCTCCCCTCCAGCGTATCTACCACTCCTCCCAGTTTAGTATCATCCGCAAATTTGCTGAGAGTGCAATCCACACCATCCTCCAGATCATTTATGAAGATATTGAATAAAACCGGCCCCAGGACCGACCCTTGGGGCACTCCACTTGATACCGGCTGCCAACTAGACATGGAGCCATTGATCACTACCCGTTGAGCCCGACAATCTAGCCACAATCTAGCCACCTTTAATGTGGAAGGTGAACAAGATTTGCAATTTTTTCCTGTTTTCAAAAATAACTCCATCATGGTTTTAAAAGGTAAGTGTCATATCAAGGTATTCTGTACATTTAGTTGTGGCTAAAGACAAATACTCTATAGAAACAAGGACTTATACACTAGTTCTACAAGACTCAACAGGACTTTCAAAAACATCCAGATGTGGCCTAGCCCAGCACCATGCGCAGAAATAGGTTAGTGCTAAGAACTCTTGAAAATCCCACATTTATATTTCACCCATCTATGCTACATTGCATAACAGCACAGTCTAGGGCAGGGTTTTATGAACCACATTTCTACCCCTTCAAAATTCCTTTACGTCCCTGTGGCAACTGCACAGAAAAATATTAGAAAAGCCTGTATTTTTAGCCATCATTGAAGTGCATGAAATTTAGCAGCTGGAAATGCCAGCATCATATGACTAGCCAGCTCTCTATGGACATGCACCATAGTTGGCTTTAGTATTGCTTTTTTTAAGTTACTTACATTTTGCTATGCTGGATAATCTATTCAAAATAAATGGGACAAAGACAACACACATTTCTAAATTAATTGTGTTGAAACTGCTATACACCAAAGTCTGCTATGAACTGCTCTAACGCAGAATTCCAATGTCAAGACAGTATTAAACTAAAAAAAGATAGCGTAGGTGGAGTTTTTTCATTTCCAAGAATTATAAAGTGTATCCATAGTTCTGAGCTTTTGCCAGTACATTCCGTTTTCCTTTCTGCCACTTTTGGTTTTTGCAATGCATCATTTCCTGTATTGCTTTTACACAAAGTGGTCTTATCAGTTTAAAGTGCAAAATAAAGATTAACACATGAGTCAGCAGATGACAGATTTTCTCCTCTCTTCCGCAGAAAATACACATGCCCTTCTGGGGGGGAAAAAAAAAAAAGGTATGCGCTCCTAATAGCTAAGTCACTACTAGTCCTTGAAGATAAATATGTTTATCCACAAGGTATTGTACAATCAGAAAAATAAGATGATCTCCATGTGATCTTGACCCTGGTTTAAAGGAAATCTAGTTGCTGGCCAGTTAGCAACCACTCCTTATGTCAAACCACACATACCTTTATTGTGTATTCTGAAGCTGAAATCAAACTTATTTCAAATGCAACTACCTCTTTGTATTTTTTTTCTTCACTTTAGCTAGCTTTAGTGTTCAGTCTTTGGACCTTACAGAAATACTTAAACAAACAGTTTAAAACAAAACTGCCACAAAAAGCTGTGTTACTTGCTTTGTATTTAAACAAAACTCAGCTAGGCAGCTTCCCGAACAGTGAGATTATTTTTCTTTCTAGCCTCCAATGAAGAGACAGTTATAACTAAGAATCTGTCAGCAACACTGAGTGGCTAGTCTGATGGTGAATATTTTACTGCCTTCAAATGCCCACAAGACAGTCTGTAGGAATCTATCCTCATTTGGATAAGAAGTTGTTTTTTGGCAGGTGGGAAGAGGGGTCAGGACAATCAAATTACCACCACTGATGGAGGAAGGGAACCAACTCCTAGCCCCAGGTTCAAACAAACAAGGAGGTAGCTTTGACTCTTGTACTGACTTTAGTGTTTACTTTAATGCTCAGTGGGGCAGACAAAATAAAGAATTCCAGTAAAAAGGTTTTAAAATGTGTACAACTCAATAAAAAAAATAAAAAAAATTCAGGCATAAAAATTGTGAGAGTGCCAAGGGGGAATGGAAATCAAGAGAATCCATACAACTCCTAAGAAAGGTTTTTTTCCCATTCATTTTTCCACACTTAGGTCCATGGTTCTTTTCTCAATCTTCATTAGTTATTAATGGCATAAAGAAATAATAGGACAAGGGATTTTAATTTGCTTCTTAGAAAATAGTCATTTGATTCACTTCTCTGAAAGAAGCTCACATCTTCACAGCAATTCATTTCTTTCAATACAATATTTAGCGCTTACAACAGAAATCAGAGTGGCTCCTCCCTGCTTTTGGTTCCCACTTTGCTCCCTGCAAAAATATTTTCCCACACAAGACTATGCCCTGGTCTACTTTTAAAATTTAGAGCGACCTAGTTACAGCACTCAAGGGGGTGAAAAATTCATACACCACGCTAAGTGCTGTAGTTAAGTAGACCGAACCCCAGGTAATGTAGACCTGGCTAGATCAACAAAAGAATTTTTCTTTTGCCCCCCATTCTTGCAGCAACCAGTGAAAAGATTTGTTTTTTCATGCTGGAACTAGGTCATGGGCGAATTGAATGTCACTGATTCAATTATAACTGTAGTATAGATGGGGTATGAACTATTATTACAAGTACCACGGATCAGAGTATTGCACTGCAATGGACCACAGAATTTCTCTCAATAAGTTTTACCAATTTGTATATTAATTTTTGTTTGGAACCTTATAGAAAACAGACCAATTTTCACACCTTTAAGTGTGACCAACTATGCATATCCAATCTTCTTTCAGTGGGAGCTGAGAGAAGTCCTCAAAGTGGGCAACAAGAGATTTTATTGTTGGTAACACCAGCTTACCCTTCTGAGCTACAGATTCTGATAACTTTACTTACACTAAAGAGCAACTTCACAAGTGCTCCTGGTGAAGTCACTGAGATTACTCAGGGAGTGAAGTACCATCCAATGGGCTCAAATTAATAGCAAACACAAGCTAAGTCCTGAAAGAACAGAAAAGCCTCTAAACCAAATAATTTGGACTACAGCCTACCATTTTTACATAGTTCAGATAAACTCCATTTATGACCATTTTATAATTTAAAAAAAAAAAGTCAGCTTGTAAATCACAAGATAAGCATTTTAGATGCCAAATTCAGTACTAAAAAAATAAAAAAAATCAAGAGGTAAAAAGGGGGAAATGTGTCTTTCCTTTTTATCATAAAGCCCCGATGTGATTTTTTTAAGTAAACACAGAGAATTCCCTTTCCTGACAGTATGAACTGTCTTTAAAAAACAGGTGTTGTTTACAACAAACACCACCACCACACACACACACACACCTGTGTGGGGTGTGTTAATAGACACAAAGGCAGGATAGCTGAAACCTCTTCCTATATTTAGATCTGTCTGGTCAGCTGTAATTGCATAATTTAATCAGGACCCTCTACTGCGGAAATACATCCATATTCATCACAGGCATCAAAGGAAACATCTTTACAACTATATCCTTTTACAAACCAACGCATGGTCCCACGCCATTCTCCCAATTGTTGAATTCCTCCTTTGGGAAGAGCATGGAATTTTATTTCTTTTGATCAGTTGAAAAAAATCACTTCCCTCTAATTCTGCACAGTAGGGCAGGAGGGGTTTCCTTCACAGGTGAGCTGTTGATTTGTCTCTTTCAGGAATTTTTATTTTTTAATGGTTAAAATGCACATTTAAAATGCAAAGGAAAATTTGAGAAGCTAGATCATCATATGTTAAAATCAAGTTTGTAAGACACACAATTTATTTTGTCTTTTATTCCGGAAGGCAGCACAGTCCAGTGCATATGACATGGGACTGGGAGATAGAATAGAACCATAGTCTGCTGGTCTATTTTAGGATTTGCCTACAATGAGGTATTTTGCATCAGAATAGCTATATCAAATGCAAACCCAGTGAAGCTACAATGACACAAGTATCTTCATGAAGGGTTTGCACTCAATCCTCTATGCAGGTAGCAAAAACAAAGAGAGAGTGTAGAAAAGCCCTAGAACTAAAGTCTGATCCTGATCTCATGCATCTGAGATTAAGTCATTTATCTCTGCATCTCAGCCTCCTCATCTCTAAAATGTGGATAGACAATGCTTTACCAAAGTACACAAGACAAAATCTGAAGGAAAAAAAATAAAATTTATACAGTAAGATATGTTTTAATCAAAGCTCAGCAACACAGAAACTGGCTCCTCAAAACCAAGCCAATATTATTTTAAATAATCATTTAAAATATCTGCTTTTAATAATTATCTTTACAAACTCTTGAAATAGCTCCTTCCCTTTCATTTTACTACTAAAAAAAAAAAAACAAACACACAACTTTCCACAGCTACATGCATAACATTTACCTCCAAAGCATTTCTTGGCAAGAAAATTCTCTAATTTTTTTTTCAATTTATAGAATCAATTTTATAAAACTTTAAATCACCTTTATATTAAATACAATATAGACCAATCATTACTCTATCTCCTCAGCTACTTCATTTTAAAGAAAGATCTGAGTTTTATTAAATTCTTCGGTTAAAATTGTCCAGCAGTCCCTTTAAGTGTTGTAATAAGAACCCATCTGACCCACAAATGTAGCATTCTGAACAAAGAAAGTGTTTAAAGACAATATAGCTTCAAAAGCCAAGTTTATACAATCACTGAAATAAACATCAAGATCTGCCAGATTTCCACCCTCCAATGAAAAGTCTGTTTAACCACTGCATGCCATTAGTGGTCTCTTGAAAACCAGGACTGGACCTCCACATTACATTAGACCAGCTCAGTCTGGGCTTACAGAATAATCAGTGACCAGCAGCTACACTTTCAAATTGCTCTAATAAATTGGTTAGTCTCTAAGGTGCCACAAGTCCTCCTTTTCTTCTTTCAAATTGCAGGAAGTGCTCTTTGGCGCTCTCTTTTATTCAATATTTGTCAACCCACCTGAGTATGCCATACTCTTAACAAGCAAAAGAGGCAAAGATGGGAAAGTCTGAAATTTCTTTATAGCTCATAAACTGAAGATTTTTTTTTTAATTGGAGATTTACAGGAGAAAGAGCATATCCATGCATCCTACAGTGGTTGGTAGACTCAGGGAAGACCAGATCAGAAAGCTTAGCTATTCATATTCAGATTGTTTATAAACAAACAAAATCTCAAAAAAAACAAAAAAAAAACCTAATAATCACAAAACCAAACAAACCAGCCTACTCGATCCCAGGTGGTAGTGACCAAAACTCATGTTGTGTGATGTGAGAACAAACACGTTGGGCTTGTCTATACTAGAAAGTTATATCGTTTTAACTCTACCAGCATAATCCCCCTAATATAGATGTTTGTCAGTATAAAAGTGCCTTACACCATGTGGAAGGGGAAATAATTATACTCAATATAAGCCACCTTTATACCAGTATAAATGCAGAAACACTAGGGCTTTTACCAGTATAAATACTGGTTTCACACACACACAACCTGAACCAAAACAGTTATACTGGTTAAACTGAAGTATAGACCACTGTTATCAGTTTATCCCCAAACTGGCAAATGACCCCTGGACACAAAGACACCATTTGAGACTGGTACCCTTGTTGATAGCAAGGACAAAGACTGAATAGGTGGGAAAAATCAAGACAGTCTCATTCCTTGAGGTGGTCCCTCCACATAAGTTTAATGCCTTAACTCTCAGGTCTGGTCTATACTTAACTGTTTTACTAGCATAGTTATGCAGGTTAGGAAAACAATTTTTTTACAGTTACATAGTTATGCCAGTAAAAGCCCTAGACTAGATGCAGTGATAGAGGCAGTGTTACCCAGTGGCTAAGAACTTGGAAGACCTGGGTTCTATTCCCAGCTCTGCCACAGACCTGCTGGGTGACCTTCGGCAAATTATTTCACCCGTGCCTCAGTTTACCCACCTTTAAAATAGCGATAGTGATACTTTAGCGTTTTTCATCAGTAGATCTCATAGCACTTTATATACAAAAGCTAGATATTATTATACCTTATGCTGGTGCCCTGAAATGGCATAAGCTATCCCTGCATAAACACTTGCATACTGCTATAATTGCATCCACACTAGAGGCTTCTATCAGTAGAGCTATACAAGTAAAATTACACCAGCAAAACCCTTACTATTGCCCCAACCAACTGTCCCACACCATGCAGGGGAGTGGCAACACAGCTATAGGCAATTTGGCATGGACAAGACTCATGCTGCTCTTGCTGCAGGGCCCAAGGGCAAGCACTCTCAGGCTGAAACCTGCAGCACAAGCCCATACTACTCTCACTGATCTCAACGAGTCCTACGACAAATGGAGACTTCGTAATCACTGCCTCCAAGGAATGATACAGCAAGGATCCAGGAACCTTGGATGTGCGCCTCCTTTTTAAAAATCACAAAAAGAAAGACATGGGCCTAAATTTGAGGAATAAAATAAAGCTAGAAAATTGATGAATGAAGCAAAAATAGCTAGCACACCTTGAAATCAAGGTATTTATACACAATTGCATGCCTACTGTTTTCTTCTGTCCCGAACATTAAGGCCTTGGAGGATTTTGCTCCAAGGGTTGGAGGCACTGAAATACAGACAGTAGCGAACAGATCACACAGCACAGTACAACAGGATAATTTTAAAGGAAGTGAAAAAACATGACCCTACTATGTTTACAGGAAATACAGACGTTTTACAATAAGAGGAAACTGTTACAGTATATTCTCCTCGTCTTCTGGTTGCTTCTGTGGGTTATTTTGTTTATGCCCTAGGAACAGAAATCAAGACAAGTAAAAGTCACTAGGTATCATTTTCTTATCTGAGCTTCTCCATTATTAATGTGCCCTACATTATTCTAAACCAAGAAATATTACTTGGGGTGCTGGGTGCATTTCCACCTTTTTCACATTAATTGACTGAGCCCTGGTCTACACTAGGACTTTAGGTCGAATTTAGCAACGTTAAATCGATTTAAACCTGCACCCGTCCACACAGTGAAGCCCTTTATTTCGACTTAAAGGGCTCTTAAAATCGATTTCCTTACTCCACCCCTGACAAGTGGATTAGTGCTTAAATCGACGTTCCCAGCTCAAATTTGGGGTACTGTGGACACAATTCGATGGTATTGGCCTCCGGGAGCTATCCCAGAGTGCTCCATTCTGACCGCTCTGGACAGCACTCTCAACTCAGATGCACTGGCCAGGTAGACAGGAAAAGAACCGCAAACTTTTGAATCTCATTTCCTGTTTGGCCAGCGTGGCAAGCTGCAGGTGACCATGCAGAGCTCATCAGCACAGGTGACCATGATGGAGTCCCAGAATCGCAAAAGGGCTCCAGCATGGACCGAACGGGAGGTACAGGATCTGATAGCACAGATTCCTCTCCCCAAACAGCAATCAGAACTCCGTTCCAGTTTTCGAAATGCCAAAACCTTTGTGAAAATCTCCCAGGGCATGAAGGACAGAGGCCATAACAGGGACCCGAAGCAGTGCCGCGTGAAACTGAAGGAGCTGAGGCAAGCCTACCAGAAAACCAGAGAGGCGAACAGCCGCTCTGGGTCAGAGCCCCAAACATGCCGCTTCTATGATGAGCTGCATGCCATTTTAGGGGGTTCAGCCACCACTACCCCAGCCGTGTTGTTTGACTCCTTCAATGGAGATGGAGGCAATACGGAAGCAGGTTTTGGGGACGAAGAAGATGATGAGGAGGAGGAGGTTGTAGATAGCTCACAGCAAGCAAGCGGAGAAACCGGTTTTCCCGACAGCCAGGAACTGTTTCTCACCCTAGACCTGGAGCCAGTACCCCCCGAACCCACCCAAGGCTGCCTCCTGGACCCAGCAGGTGGAGAAGGGACCTCTGGTGAGTGTACCTTTTAAAATGCTATACATGGTTTAAAAGCAAACATGTGAAAGGATTACTTTGCCCTGGCATTTGCGGTTCTCCTAGATGTAGTCCTAAAGCCTTAGCAAAAGGTTTCTGGGGAGGGCAGCCTTATTTCGTCCTTCATGGTAGGACACTATCACTCCAGGCCAGTAACACATACTCGGGAATCACTGTAGAACAAAGCATTGCAGTGTATGTTTGCTGGCATTCAACCAAAATCCGTTCTCTCTCTCTCTGTGTTATCCTCAGGAGAGTGAGATATAATTCATGGTCACCTGGTTAAAATAGGGTGCTTTTCTTCAGGGACACGCAGTATAGCCCATTCCTGCTGGGCTGTTTGCCTGTGGCTGAACAGAAATGTTCCCCGCTGTTAGCCACAGGGAGGGGGGAAGGTTGAGGGGGTAGTCACGCAGTGGGAGGAGGCAAAATGCGACCTTGTAACGAAAGCACATGTGCTATGTATGTAATGTTAACAGCAAGGTTTACCCTGAAAGAGTGTAGCGACTGTTTTTTAAAATGTGTCTTTTTAAATACCGCTGTCCCTTTTTTTTTCTCCACCAGCTGCATGTGTTTCAATGATCACAGGATCTTCTCCTTCCCAGAGGCTAGTGAAGCTTAGAAAGAAAAAAAAAACGCACTCGCGATGAAATGTTCTCCGAGCTCATGCTGTCCTCCCACACTGACAGAGCACAGACGAATGCGTGGAGGCAAATAATGTCAGAGTGCAGGAAAGCACAAAATGACCGGGAGGAGAGGTGGAGGGCTGAAGAGAGTAAGTGGCGGGCTGAAGAGAGGGCTGAAGCTCAAATGTGGCGGCAGCGTGATGAGAGGAGGCAGGATTCAATGCTGAGGCTGCTGCAGGACCAAACCAGAATGCTCCAGTGCTTGGTTGAGCTGCAGCAAAGGCAGCTGGAGCACAGACTGCCACTGCTGCCCCTCTGTAACCAACCGCCTTCCTCCCCAAGTTCCATAGCCTCCACACCCAGACGCCCAAGAACACGGTGGGGGGGCCTCCGGCCAACCAGCCACTCCACCACAGAGGATTGCCCAAAAAAAAGAAGGCTGTCATTCAATAAATTTTAAAGTTGTAAACTTTTAAAGTGCTGTGCTTAAAGTGCTGTGTGGCATTTTCCTTCCCTCCTCCACCACCCCTCCTGGGATACCTTGGTAGTCATCTCCCTATTTGTGTGATGAATGAATAACGAATGCATGACTGTGAAGCAGCAATGACTTTATTGCCTCTGCAAGCGGTGATTAAAGGGAGGAGGGGAGGGTGGTTAGCTTACAGGGAAGTAGAGTGAACCAAGGGGCGGGGGGTTTCATCAAGGAGAAACAAACAGAACTTTCACAGCGTAGCCTGGCCAGTCATGAAACTGGTTTTCAAAGCTTCTCTGATGCGTACCGCGCCCTCCTGTGCTCTTCTAACCGCCCTGGTGTCTGGCTGCGCGTAACCAGCAGCTAGGCGATTTGCCTCAGCCTCCCACCCCGCCATAAACGTCTCCCCCTTACTCTCACAGATATTGTGGAGCACACAGCAAGCAGTAATAAAAGTGGGAATATTGGTTTCGCTGAGGTCTAAGCGAGTCAGTAAACTGCGCCAGCGCGCCTTTAAACGTCCAAATGCACATTCTACCACCATTCTGCACTTGCTCAGCCTGTAGTTGAACAGCTCCTGACTACTGTCCAGGCTGCCTGTGTACGGCTTCATGAGCCATGGCATTAAGGGGTAGGCTGGGTCCCCAAGGATACATATAGGCATTTCAACATCCCCAACAGTTATTTTCTGGTCTGGGAATAAAGTCCCTTCCTGCAGCTTTTGAAACAGACCAGAGTTCCTGAAGATGCGAGCGTCATGCACCTTTCCCGGCCATCCCACGTTGATGTTGGTGAAACGTCCCTTGTGATCCACCAGAGCTTGCAGCACTATCGAAAAGTACCCCTTGCGGTTTATGTACTCGGCGGCTTGGTGCTCCGGTGCCAAGATAGGGATATGGGTTCCGTCTATAGCCCCACCACAGTTAGGGAATCCCATTGCAGCAAAGCCATCCACTATGACCTGCACATTTCCCAGGGTCACTACCCTTGATATCAGCAGATCTTTGATTGCGTGAGCTACTTGCATCACAGCAGCCCCCACAGTAGATTTGCCCACTCCAAATTGATTCCCAACTGACCGGTAGCTGTCTGGCGTTGCAAGCTTCCACAGGGCTATTGCCACTCGCTTCTCAACTGTGAGGGCTGCTCTCATCCTGGTATTCATGCGCTTCAGGGCAGGGGAAAGCAAGTCACAAAGTTCCATGAAAGTGCCCTTACGCATGCGAAAGTTTCGCAGCCACTGGGAATCGTCCCAGACCTGCAACACTATGCGGTCCCACCAGTCTGTGCTTGTTTCCCGAGCCCAGAATCGGCGTTCCACAGCATGAACCTGCCCCATTAGCACCATGATGCATGCATTGGCAGGGCCCATGCTTTCAGAGAAATCTGTGTCCATGTCCTGATCACTCACGGGACCGCGCTGACGTCGCCTCCTCGCCCGGTATCGCGTTGCCATGTTCTGGTGCTGCATATACTGCTGGATAATGCGTGTGGTGGTTGATGTGCTCCTAATTGCCAAAATGAGCTCAGCGGCCTCCATGCTTGCCTTGGTATGGCGTCCGCACAGAAAAAAGGCGCGGAACGATTGTCTGCCGTTGCTCTGACGGAGGGAGGGGCGACTGACGACACGGCTTACAGGGTTGGCTTCAGGGAGCTAAAATCAACAAAGGGTGTGCCTGTACATCAAGGAGTATTTCAGGCAGGACTGCACGGAGGGTTCCAATAAGAAATGGTGCACCAAAGTTATCGTTGTTATTGGAACAAGGAGGTTAGCCTGGCCTCTGATACATGGCTAGATTAACCTCGCTGCGCCTTCTCTGTGACGGACTGCAGTGTGATCTAGACAGGGGAGGAGGAAAATGAGTACAAAACAAATCTGGTCTATTTCTTGTTCTGACCCACTCCATCTATCCTTTACATCTTTGGCTGGCAGCAGACAAAAAAGGCGCGAAATGATTGTCTGCCCTTGCTTTCACGGGGGGAGGGAGGGTGGGAACGGGGGCCTGACGATATGTACCCAGAACCACCCGCGACAATGTTTTAGCCCCATCAGGCATTGGGATATCAACCCAGAATTCCAATGGGCAGCGGAGACTGCGGGAACTGTGGGATAGCTACCCACAGTGCAACGCTCCGTAAGTCGACGCTTGCCTCGGTACTGTGGAAGCGCTCCGCCGAGTTAATGCACTTAGAGCATTTTCTGTGGGGACACACACACTCGAATATATAAAACCGATTTCAAAAAAACCGACTTCTATAAATTCGACCTAATTTCGTAGTGTAGACATATCCTGGAGAACTGATTATCTGCTCTCAGGGTAACTGCAGAACTTCAGTGAGCTCCACTAACATGTAATTAGTTACTGACATTTTCTAAATTAGCTAGGAATAGTCACATGCCAAATCAGGTCCTCTCTCCTTTGCAGATAGACCACATAAAGCTAAGGACAAGAACTGAACTGCATGAGTTTTTGGTAATTGGTCATGCCAATATCTTTTCTGCGCCACCACCACCACACATGCTGACAACTTGTGCTTAAAAAATAAATAAATGAACAAAACAAAAACACTTTTATAGTAACAGGTGGTGTTCAATAGGATGTACTCTGTGCGCGTCCCACTGTAGGTGTACATACACCCCGCATGCGCAAGATCACAGACTTGTGGCCAGCAGTCTCTGTTGAGGCCATGCAATGCCCCCTCATTCTCCTCTATCATACAAGGGCATAAAGGACGGGGCAGTTGCAACAATCTCTCAGGGTAGTTAAGAACTGCAAAATAAACAAGTGTGGCGATAGTCTGGTCCTATCTACACAAGAAAGCAACCTCCTGAAGCACGTGTAGTAGTTTCTTCTTCTGGTGGTGGTTTCAGCAAGAGAACAGGAAGCTTGATCGACAGTTTAGATAAAAACTGAGAACACTTTAAGAAAGAACTTCAGGTGAGGTCTCAGCACTACCTTGTTCCTGTGGAGAGTTGTAATTGAGATTTAGCCATAAGCATTTGAAGCTCGCTCACTCACTCACTCGGCTGAAGTCAGAGCCCACCAATAAAACCAAGCTTCAGAGTGAGGTCGTGTGTGGAACATTCTGAGAAGGACCACACTGAAGTCCCAGGTTCTCTGACTGGCGATGTAAAAGTTCCTTGATAAACTTTAATACCATGGAGTGAGACACAACCAAACAACTATACAGACCAGTGGCAAGGTGAAATTGCCGTGAGGTAGCCCAAATAGAGCTGAGTGGAAGCGCAGCCTGTTTCAAGCATAAGAGGTAGTCATGGGTCTTAGGTACTAAGTTCTGAGCAGGGTCCAGACCATGCTTGGCCACCTGTATGGAGAATCTCTTCCATGACTACGTCCATCTGATAAATATTTCCCTATTCTGAACAACAATTTTCTGGACCTGGAGGGAGCAGACAGTACCTGTGGTACTCAGACAACCAACAGCTGTACTGTCAGATGCAGTGACCCCGGGTCTGGATACAGTATCAGGCAGTGGTGCTGTGAGATCAGGTCCAGATGGCCCAGAAGCTGGCTTGGTGACTGAATGGATATTTTAAGAGATCTGTCAGCCAAAATTGTCTTGGCCAGTAGAGAGGCAATCAGAATGACTATGACCTTATCTCTGCTGATGTTGGAGATCACCCTGGGAATTAGGTGAACAGGTAGAAAGGCGTGGAGCAAACCTCCATCCCACTGTAGGAATGGGCTTATTCCACCTATGGAACAAAATTTCTAATATATGACATCGTACTTGCTGGCAAACAAGTCTATCAGGAAAATCCTCAAAGACAGAATATCAGCTCCACTATCAATCTGTGCAAGGACCATTCATGTTTGGTCACAGATTAACTGCTCAGGACATCCACTAGGTTGTTGTTGACTCTCAGGAGGTGAAGGGCCATTGGTATCACCTTGTTCTGGTGACATCAAGTCCGAAACTAGATGGCCTCCCAGACCACAGGGGTGAGAAGAAGGTGCCCTTTTTTTGTATGCAGTGCATATCTGTGTTGTCCATGAAGATCTGCACTACCAAATTCCAGAAGACATGCTGGAGCTCCACACAGGCCAGCCTGATAGCTCTGTGCTCCAGGACAGTCATCTGTCTCCAGAAAAGTCTACGGATCAGGTCCTTTGAATTTGTAGATGGTCCAATGAGCTCCCCAGCCTGCCCCAACACCTCTGTGATCAGGATCTTTGTCAGGGAGGCGACTGAAAAGGATACTTCTCTTAGTATGTTTGTTGGGTCCACCCGCCAAGCCAGCTCTGCAATGACATGCTGGGAGCACTGAAACCATCCTGTCTAATATCTTGCTGGGGAACAGACTGACCTGGAGGGGCCACAGATGAAGTCCAGTAAGCCGTGGTGTCATGTACGTGCATGCTGACATGTGGCTAACATTGCGAGACAAGTCCATGCTGTTGTAGTCTGTTTTAATGTCAGCTGAAGATTGAATGGCTGTAATGTCTGGAACCTGTCCTCCTAAGGCAGATATGCATTTTCAGATCTGGAGTTCATCATGGCTCCTATGAGGGAGTAAGAGATGATTTTCGTTATTCACTAGTAGGCCCAACTGAGCGAACAGACATATAGTGCATTCCAAACTCGCTGTAGTGTCCTGCTGTGATCTCCCTCTGAGCAGCTGGTCATTCGGATAGGGGTAAAAGTGGGCCTTCTCAGGTGGGCCACTATCACCAGTAGGCATTTTGTGAAGATTCTTGGTGCTGTGGAGAGCTTGAATGACAGTATCTTGTACAGGTAATGAGTTTGGTTCCCCCACAATCTCAGAGTGGTCCTAGCATCCTTTAAGGAGTGGAGCAATCATCAGTTCTTTTATTAAAGATCTCCACCTCCCTCAAATGGGAGGTCTTGTATGGTGTCCTGGATCTTTTCTAATATTCCTGATGCTAAAAGCCAGGAGACCCGCCTCATGGGTATAGCCAGTGCCATCAGTCTGACCACCACATCAGCAGCATCGATGGCTGCCTGTAAGGCTGTTCTGGCAAACATCTGGCTTTCTCTAATGATCTCCTTTAAACTCCTCCCCAGCATCCTGCGGCACTTGCTCCAAGAAGAGAGGGATCTCTGGCAAGCTCTAGGGTAACTCAAAGGATAGCGAGGAAGTATCCCTGCTTGATGCTGGGAGGAAGGTATAGTGTGGTGGTGGTGGGGAGGAGGAGTATTCTTTAAACACTGGGGCTGAGGGGCAATTTCTCTGCTTCAGAGCCCAGTGCTGTTAAGGTGCCAATGATGCCCCCATACGGGATCTTGAGGACTCTTGGGGGGGGTGGACCTTGGTCCCATAATTATCACCACAGTAAATATTTCATCGGTGCCACCCTCCAAGCACAGATTTAGGCATCCTGTCCTTGGAAGAGTGATTTATTTTCTCCTTTCTCTGGGCAGTGCCTCTCTATGCTGGGAGCTGTGTCTGGCTCCACTTGGCCCTTCTTTTCAGCCTTACCTTTGTGTTGAGGCACCAGTGCAAGGTCCAACAGTAACCGTGCTGTTGACTGAGGAGCCAGTAAAGAGGCCAAGGCCAGTGCTGAGTTATTGGCACTGATGTCAGAATAGTAACAGTTTTGGGGTTGAGATAGCAGCAGTTGGTAGAGAACCACTGGCATAGGCTATGCCCATTGACATGGGATATGAGTCCATAGCCGGTAAGAAAGGGCTTCAATCTTTGAAAGCTGAGAGTCCAACATGGCAGTTGGCTCAAAACACGTCACCCAGTTGTACTGGAGGGAATGGGGAAAATCCTCCTGTTTTTTGGGTGGTTTTTGTTTGTTTTGTTCTTTGTTTTTTGTCAGACATTTCCAAACAATACAGTTAATCAGAGATAAGGGTGAATAAGTATTTCTTCAAACTATGCATACAAGAGGAGTCTGAAGTAAAAGAAGGGTAGCAGGTCAAACAGTCACCAGGTTCCATCTTGCTGCCATGGGCAGTAAGGGGGAAACTGCCATAGGGTCGAGGCTGCTCTACCCTTTATCCCCTTGTACAGGAGCATGAGGCGGCACAGGTCACATTCATGGTGCTGACAGTAACATCTAGTAAAAAAAAACAATCTTTGGGCACCTAAATACTCGAAGAGCCACCTAAGCTTTCATTTACACAAAACAAATAACTCCCTCACCCAACAGTTCAGTCCTCATATGCACAAAGATGGCTTTAGATAATAAATCAAAGGTTTGGTCTACATTAGATAACTAGTTTGTTCCCCCTCAATCACTTGAAATAAATGCACTTCACATTCATACAAAGTGCTTCTTCCTGCAATAATCGGGGCTCTAAGCAGTGATGAGCTGCCAAAATCTTAACAACCGGTTCCCTCCTCACCCCACAAGGGGGTCGTGGCCCACCCCCAGCCCGCCTCATCCAACCCCCTCCCCTGTTCCCTGACTGCTCCTGGAACCGGGCAGGAGGGTCTCATGGGCCCCTATGTTACCCCGCCCCAAGAGAGGTGGGGAGTCCCGGTGGTGCTTTCCTGGGGCTCCTGGGAAGCATCTGGCAGGTCCCTTTGGCTTCTAGGGGTGGGATAGCGTAGCGGCCACTCCCCCCACTGATCACATCAAAAGCGGAGCCTTAGGCGCAGACTCCGTGCGGGCTCGGGGACTGGAACACCCACGGGAAAAGTTTGGTGGTTGCAGAGCACCCACTGGCAGCTCCCCGCCCCATGCCCGGCCCCAGCTCACCTCCACTCTGCCTCCGCCTCCACCTCCTCCCCACTCTGCTTCTCTGCCCCCCACCCCCAGCTTCCCACAAATCATTTG
The DNA here is from genome assembly GCF_965140295.1 of Lepidochelys olivacea. Taxonomy (NCBI): domain Eukaryota; kingdom Metazoa; phylum Chordata; order Testudines; family Cheloniidae; genus Lepidochelys; species Lepidochelys olivacea. The sequence continues at coordinate 61,062,433 of NC_140414.1, read as the reverse complement.
TTTGTGAGGGAAGCCTGGGAGGGCTGAGAAGCTGGTGGTGGTGGCTTCACACTCAGGCCCAGGGAGGCAGAGGTGAGCTGGGGCAGGGAGCGGTTCCCCTGCGCGCCTTCCGCCCTCCCCCCCACCCACCTGCTGTGGTGTAGGTGGCCCTCCTCGTGCCCCCCCCCCCCGCCCCAGCTCGCCTCCGCCTCCTGGGCCTGAGCGCAAAGCCGCTGCCTGCTTCTCAGCCCTCCCCGGCTTCCCACGCGAACACCTGATTCGCAGGAAGCTGGGGGGGCCGGGGGAGGGCGGGCATGGAGAAGCAGAGCGGGGCAGAGCGTAACTCAGGGCAAAGGTGAGCTGGGGCCAGGGCAGGGAGCTGCCGATGGGTGCTCTGCACCCTCCAAATTTTCCCCGTTGGTGCTCCAACCCCAGAGCACCCACAGAGTCAGTGCCTAAGGCACCACTTTTGGCTGGTTCTAAAGGGGCGTCTAAATTTAACAATCAGTTCCAGTGAACTGGCTCCAGCTCACCACTGGCTCTAAGGGATGTTCCAAACAGGCCTTGATTTTTAGGGATAAACATAGGTCTCTTCACCTTTTCCTCCAACCCCCAAACTCGTGTTCACAGCTGTTCAGCCACCTGTGGTTTGGTGACTGCAAGCCCCATTCTGACGGTTCACTTGGGGTTGATCAAATTGTGACCTGTAGTTACTAAGCCGGGGTAGTCTATTTTTTTTGTCAATGTCCAAGATCTCTTGATCAAGGTATAGTCAAGGTCCAGACTCCAGAGAAAAACAATAAAACAACAACAAAAATAATAAATAAGTAAATAAAAAGATTTTGGGGTCCATTCAAAAACAAGTGGCAGTCTGGATTTGGCCCCCAGTCTGCCTATTGACTACCTCTGTACTAAGTCAACTGTGGTTTGCCAGCTGGTGAGAGCACTAGCATGATGATAAAGGTCAATTCTAGGAGATCTCAGTCCAAGATGGCTCCACTGTCTCTTGCCCCATTACTGACTCCCAGCCTCAGGAAGGTGCCCACTCTCCCTGCTACAGCTCTGTTCTATTAAAGAGGGCAAGCACTAATTGAACTACATCCTGCCACCCAAAAAAAGGCAGAGACCCCAGTATTCCCACCTGACAGTTAGCCAGGAGATTGAGAAGGGGGAATGCTGGTGGAGAACATTATGAGGGGCTTAGGTGCTCCTCCCTTCACCTTCCCCCACTACTCTGCTCTCAGTCCACATGCCACAGGTCATCTGCCAGATGAGGACACAAATCGGTAGCATTTCTGGTTGGGAGAATGGGAAGAAGTGGAAGTAGGTGAATGGTCAGGAAGGGACTCTCAGCCAGTAAGCTATGGGAAATACACTGGCAGATTTGTCTGAGGCTTTAGGACAGTTACATCAAGGCTAGGTTCTAGGTGCGCTACAAATGTTAATGATGGTGTGTCCAACTATGTCACGTACCCAATTACATCTGACAGGGCTTTATGCAGTTCTATATACACAGCAGGATATATAAGCCAGGGACATACTTATGAACCATCTGTTAACAATAAGAACGGATTGGAAGGAAAAAAAACTGAAAATTTTCAAAAGTCAATACTTTTTCCATTGGAAATAAAGGACATATTTTCCAGTCAGCTCAACTGACTGTTACATGGAAAATAGCTGTGTGTGGATTCAGCCATATTATTACCTTCTTACAAAGAATTCAATATGAAAAAAAGTGGTTCAGCCATTTTACAGCTACTTGTGAACAAAAGCAGTTAATTCAACTGTTTTTCTCAAAACTATCTTGAACAAGTTATTCCCCTCAAACAAACAAGTCAATAGGTCTGAAACCGAACTGATAGGGGACTAGAGAAGTTCTGTGATGCTTCTAAGACTGTCTAGTCCAACAATTCAATTTATCAGGACAGTAACTGTACTGGTTACCCTAAAACTACATCCAAACAAAACACACATAGCCAGTTTAAAATACAAGTAGACGTTTTTCCTAATCACTGACACAATTACCTTTTGCAACACTTAAATGGCAAGCACTTGTAGAATGACTATTACAATAAGACAGCACTGCAATACAATTGTGTATTTATATACAAAAATGTTTCAGCCATCAAAATACATGGTCCACATCCATATTTTAATAATAATTATAGGTGAACATGATTTCTCTGAAATGATACAGGGTTTGCCACTACTAGTCCCTCTGACATATAAAGATGGCTTCACTGTGTATACAGAAAAATGGGGGGGTTTTCACACCTTTCTGGGGGGTTTTTTGTTTGTTTTGTGTTTTTATTTATTTTAATATCTAATCTCAGGTTCTCCCTTCTCTCTCTCTTAGCTAGAAACTCTGGCATATTCGGGACTGTAACAAAGATCTCCCTTCCAGCAAATAGAGGTATAAAAAGTATTCTTTTTAAACCGGCGGTTCATTCAAATGCCCCAATCAGGATCAGGATCCTGTGTTAGGAGAGGTGCAAATACACGGGATGACACTACACCTGGCCTAAAGAGTTTACAATTGCAAATTATTAGACAAAAATTTCAAGGAAGCAGAAAATATATTTAAATAAATTTGAGGCCATTTTCACATATAACAAGTGGCATAAAAGTGTTACTTTAAAGGTGGCCTAAAAAGCAAGAGTGATTGCTTCCTAAATTTCCTTATGAGAAAAATCTAAAAGGCCTTGAAAAAGGCAGGAGGTGATTTATCAATTCCCTGGACTCTGCAGTACTTGATAGTCATTAGCTTACAGTGGTATATCATCATCAAACGTCTTATTCCTCCCTCTTTCCTTCATTAGCAGATGTTTGTAGTAAAGCCAGCCTTTGTTTCTAAGAGGACTCTGAAATGGATTCTTAAAAGTTCTGCCAGCAACTTTAAAATTAATTTGCCCTTTCTTTTAAGTAGCAAGAGAAAAGCTTTTCTACCAATCACAAGTCATCAAATAAATGTAACAGTATTATTTTGAAAAGAGTAAATATGTTCTACTTTAGTCTAGGTCCACACATGGAAGCTTCTTGTAGCAAAACCGCACTTTTACCAGTACAGTTATATCAGTTCCATTTAGGCTATGTCTACACTGCGCTTTCATCACTATAAGTTTTGTTGCTCAAGGGTTTGAAAAAACCACCCACCACCCCCGAACAACAAAAGTTGACACAAAAAGCACCGGTGTGGACAGCGCTTTGTGGGCGGGAGACACTCTCCCAGTGACGAAGCTACCGCCTCTCATTCAGGGTGGTCTTATTTTGTCGCCGGGAGAGCACAGCTGCACCATTGTAAGGTGCGTAGTATAGATATAGCCCTATACCTTGTCATATCTCGGATCGACGTAGCTATGCCAGCAGAAGTCTGCAGTATTGACCTGGCCTCAGTAGATGTTTTAAGGAGCTGCAGTACTCCTGACTGAAATATTCATCTCTGACTAGATAATTCCCGTAGCTGTCTTGGGTCAGTAACTTAAGTGATATCCAAATATGACAGAGTGATAGCAGCAGCACCCTGATCACCCTGATGGTGCTGCAGCATGAAGTAGGCTGCAGGCTCAGCTATGAACAATTAAATACTTTCTACTGCAGGAATGAGAGCACCTGGGTGGTAATTACTGGGCTCATGATGAAATCAGGAGGATATAGGTAGAAGGAAGAGGCAGCAAGGGGGAGCTTTCTACAGCGTTAAATCTGTCCGCAGAAATGATATTCTTAACAAAAATATTACGGCTAGCCACAGAACTTGTGCAATTGGCTATAGCTACTGTAATAGTAGGGATGCTGCTGCATATAGATAGCAGGCAACAAATTGGCGGACAAAGGCAAAAAGTAACATTAATCATGAACAAGTTGACCTAGTAATCCCCTTAGCAAACTAGAATTTAAACATCTAATCAAAAATGAGCTAAGGAAGGAATGGCAAAAACTGTGGGCAAATTAAACAAAAAGGGATAAATTCCGAGAAGTATGTCCTACATTTGACAATGTTGACATCATCAAAGGCCCTGAGAGGAAGAACAAAGTGGTTCTATTTAGAATTATATCAGGGCATTGTAGTAATTTATTTCTAATTAACATGCACAAAAATAAATTATGTATGACATGTAAAGGTCCAGGAAACAATAGATCCTTTTGGACTGTAAAGACCACACCAATGATAGGAGGTGTTTATATAAAAAAATAAGAAGCCTTAAAGTAACAACATTTTCCTTGCAACATTTATGAAAAATACAAGGAAAATGGGGCTCAATAGTAAAAGCTTTTCTGCAATTCTTTAAGAACACCAGGAAAGGCATGAGAACTAAGTCATGAAAAAGATATAAAACTACAGTGCATTCGGGGATCGAGAACGAAGTCTGCTACTCCATAAAACAAAAGTAGCAGCTCAGACAGGAAGCTTAGGGCTTGTCTACATTACCAGCCGGATCACAGGCAGTGATCAATCCAGCGGGGGTCAATTTATCGTGATAAATCGACTGCTACGCACTCTCCCGTCGACTCCGGAACTCCACCGAAGCGAGAGGCACAGGTGGAGTACACGGGGGAGCGTCAGCTGTCAACTTACCGCAGTGAAGACACCACAGTAAATAGATCTAAGTACGATTGATTGATTCCCCTCCCCGTGTAGGCCAGGCCTCAGAAAGTGAGCTGTACTGAAGAGGGAGGCTGCATGGAAAAAAGCTCTTCCTCCAAGATGCTTGTGTTATGTTTGGTTTCAGAGTAGCAGCCGTGTTAGTCTGTATTCGCAAAACGAAAAGGAGTACTTGTGGCACCTTAGAGACTAACAAATTTATTTGAATATAAGCTTTCGTGAGCTACAGCTCACTTCATGGGATGCATGTTTAGCAAACAGTTTAGCAAACACTTCAGCCCTCCTAAGCTACTATTGTTTTTTGCTCTGGGTTACTAAAGGTTAAACTTTTGTTTTTGTAAGTAATCTCTCACCTATCTGTCCAGAAAGCATGCTTCAAGGCTTGAAACTAATATCGGTTTTAAATGTTTCAAAAGAGACTTCTCTAGATTAAGTCTAATGCTAGAAGTTACACAAACTATAACTTACATGTTTCAGGTAATACAGACAAAAGACTTTTCCTCTGCCTCCTGCATCCCATATGGAAGCACTGAACACACCAACACCAACAGGAATAATAAAGGGCCTATTAAGGATGCTATACTGCAAAACCAGCAATGGGCAAAATTCAAAACAAGAAGCTGTAATCACGGAGACAGTAATCTACATATAACTAGGATTTCCTGAGGTATTCAATAAAGTCAAAATTTACATCTTTTAGAAAAAAGTACAGTTCTTCATTGTATTCACCAAGTCTTCATTCTACGTAGTTCTACTAAACAGGTCACTGATATAGTAATATCCTCTATGAACCAACGTAGGTCCCATCCTCACTAGCACAAAGCTAATGGAGTTAGATGTCTAGAGATCAGAGAAGGAGACCGCAAATCAGGAAACCCTCATCCAATGTAAATCGACATCAACTTCAATGGCATTCATCTATGCAAGCTGAAGAGCTGGTTATACAACTCTGATTTTAAAGTTGATTTAGCTAAACTGTTGGTCTTGAATCCAGTGAGAAAGTTTCTCCAGCATAGACAATGCCTAGGGCCTGTCTTTCCATCTAGGACAACAGAAGCACAATACAGAAAACCAAAGAAATACAAGGACTTCAGGCTCATTGTATATCAAAAACAGTAAGACCCAAAGACCTTAGAAGAATATGGTGTTTTCACAAGTGAGACAAACCCCATAGTTCACAGAGATTTTGTACTGTTAATCATTTAAGAATTCAAACTGCTTTACAAGAACAGGTTCTCTCTGTTTCCTAGTTTTGATCAAGTCAAAAAATATCATTAAAATGGCCCTTCACCTTACTCGGCTTCTTGCCAAAAATGAGGAGGAGCACAAAAAATAACCAAAACTTCTTAAGGCTGTAAAAGTTGAATGGGCTTGCTCATCCCATCTCTCCACTCCTTATGTTCTTGACGTTTCTCTGAGATGTCCGTGCTTAAGGGAACAAAGCTGTCATTTGCCATCATTTTCCCTCCTTGCATCATATACATCCCTGTGAGGAAACCCTCATTTTCTAACTGTCCTACCGCTTTGGTGAGTGACTGAAGGACAGATAAGAAGAGAGAGACTATTACACTGTACCTGTAATTGTACTATCTTAGAAAGAGAAAGTATTAAAAAAAATCTACCAGCTCTCCACACAAGACTACATTCCCATTCAAAAAAAAAAAAAAAAGCTACAGAAGTGACAAACAATGTATACAAACTTTGCAACAAAAAATGAAGTCTTTAGTCTCAAAAGAGAAAAAAAAAACACTGTTTATGCATTTGTCTTATCTGCTTTGGTGTACAACTCCACACACCCCATAATAGTAGGAATGGGACCAGAATCTTCCTTAATTTAAGATAATGGTCTAGCAGAAGACTAGCTAACACCTTTCTTGTCTCTCACAAAACTGCTCAGCATCTTTAAAAGCACAATTGAGCAAAGAATAAGCAAAAAAATTGTTTTGCAAGCCATTTTTCTTTGTAAAGAAACATGAATGCAAATGTGTTTTGTGATTCTCTGGTATGCGGGGGACAGTGGCGGATTAAAGGTTTTGCCGCCCCTAGGCCCTGAAATAATTGCATCCTCCCACCCCAACTCACCTCTGCTCCGCCTCCTCCCCTGAGCACGCCGCCAGGTCCTGCTTCTCCCCACTCCCTGCCAGTGCTTGTGTGCGAAACAGCTTCGTGACAGATGGGGGAAGAAGGGGTAACGCGGCATGCTCAGGAGAGGAGGCGGGGCCAGGGCAGGGATTTGGGGAAGGGGTGGAGTTGGGGCGGGGCCGGGAGCCATGAACCAGCACCAGGGGAAGCAGCCTCTGGCTGCTATTATAAATTTGTCGGCCTAGGCATTAATATGCCGCTGGCTGGGGATGGCCAGTGGAAAGGGGAGTGAGAAAAAGCCTTTAACTCTTCACTATCTTTGTGTGTCATACCTAGAGAGACTGATAGGAACTCAGTCTTGCCCCCAAGTTTAGAGAAAATTACTAAAAAAAAAAAAGAACAGCAAGAGATTTAACAGTTTCAGCCAGTCCTAGATTCACTTCTTGCTCACCTATGCTTTGGAAACAAATATGAGAGCCTCCTTTCCACTGTATCTAGGAAATAAGCAAGTTGTAACCTGTATATTTTTTTATCCATTAATCAAAGCTGCTTTACATGAGAGTCTTTAGCCATGGGTGCATGCAAGGTAGGAAGCTTTCAATTTTAACTACTTTCCACCTCAAGCCACATTGAAACCTAATTACATAAAGAGTGCAATGTATTGGTAGAATAAAGATAAATATGCAGTTCATTAACACATGAATGTGAACAAACAGCAAATGTTTCTCCTCCTCCCCCAAACACGTTTACATGTGGAAACCACAACAGGATTCTTCAGACATTTCACATCTAAGCGAACTTTTCTGCTTTAAAAAAAAAAAAATGGCTAGGTACTACAGTTAGTTTACTTTGATTCATTTATCTAGAATGACTCTCTACCTAAATAATTTCATTGAGTCACCTTTCTATTTGACCCAATTAATTGCAGCAGGTTTAACATTGAACACTGCAGATTTTAAGCAGACAATTCATGTACATGCACACTAAGATGGCATATTTAAGAAGGACAAGAAACTCAAAGATTTACTATAACCTAACGTAGTGAATTTAAAATAAGCCTCTACTGTAGAATATGCTACATATGCAATGTACTGCAAATACTGCTTATTTAATGTCTTATATAAAATGTTTAAAATATTCATATTATACAAGTTTGAAATGACATTAGTATTTGATTCTTCAATGTGCCTAATTTTGTGTCCATAAATAAGACTATAATCACATAACGGTAGCTAGTACCAGCTCTATTTGTCCCTCCCCAATTTATCTATATTTTTTCCTATAATTAAAATGGCCACAGTAGTCCTAACAATACACTGTGGCCTCATCCACACACAGAAATTGCATTGCTTTAATGAGTTAAAAAAACCCAATTCAGCTAAATCAGTGCAAAGCCCATATATTAGTGTAAGCTAACCTGATATAACCCAGTTGAAAAGTATGCCTATGCAGGGCTTGCACTGGTTTAACTAAATAAGTTTCTAAACAGATTTTAGTTAAATTGGTTCAATTTATAGGATTCGACAATGCATTACAAAAGTTGGCTATAAATTCTGAAACTCAATTTATACTTTTATCTGTTAAAAAAATAAAACACATCAAATACTGCATTTGGACTTTCCTTATCACAAACGTTTTGTACCCAGAGGTAAGGTCTGTCAGCTTGAAGCTGTTCACAATCACTCCCCTATTCAACCACATTATTGAGTGAGGAGCGGGAAAACAAATGAGGCACTATCAAATTATCAAGATAAATGTTTTTAAACGCATACCCATTTCTAAATTATGCAATACTATTCTGATCACTTTGGTGTAACATTTTTAATAATTTCAATGACAAAACTTGCAAGTTAAATAAATATTTTAATTTATACTTTAGACTGTGTTAGACAGTTCTAATTAAGACTGTCTGCATTAACATATTTAGATAATCACATCTGTTGCCATGTACGAAAAAAGTCCCTCTTCTAAGCATAAAAATATGAAATAATGCTTTAGAAATTACTGGTGAACCACATTAATGATTTACTCATATGCCAAGTCAGCAGTAACACTTGCCTTTGGATAATACTGCTCTGAACAGTACCTAAATATAATTTTATAAAGGCATGTTTAAAAATAATTTTCTTTTCTCCTTGTATGCCAGACAAGGCCATGTCTACATGAGGAAATGGACCAGAACAGCTCCAGTATAATTTAGGGGTTCTGGAATAACTCCCCATGGGGACACTCGATTCCTGAATAAAAGCAATTTTATTCTGTAATAGTAACTTCACTTCCAAGATGGAGAAGTTATTCCACAATAAAGTCACTTTTATTTCAGAATAGAGCATCCACATGGCGGACAGGGATCATTCTGGAATAGCTAAATAAGAATAGGTTTCAGAGTAGCAGCCGTGTTAGTCTGTATTCGCAAAAAGAAAAGGAGTACTCGTGGCACCTTAGAGACTAACAAATTTGTGCCACAAGTACTCCTTTAAATAAGAATAGCTATTCTAGAATAAATGCCAGTCAATTTTCCCATAAATCTACAAAAGAAATTTAACTGAACAAATAAACACTTTCCTACCACTGATCTAGAATCTTAATTATCTTGCAACTGTTTACCATGTTAGTTATTTCATGCACAATATTGCTACACTAGGCAGCCCGGGAGTCATATCACCACAATGTTAAACTGTCATTTCAATGGAAGACAAGTACAGAGGTGGTGCACCAGTGGCCACATTGTTAATATTAAAAGATCCCAGGCACAAAAGGCATGGCTGTGCAACTAAGTATGTAGTTCAATGCTCTGTACTATGAGCAAAGGCTAAAGGAAGTGGTAATGTTTAGTTTGGAAAAGAGGAGATGGGGGGGGATGATATCCATCTTGAAAGGCTGCCATTAAAAAAAAATGGAGAAAAGTCGTTCTCTTTTGCCACAAAGGACAGGACAAGAGGCAATGGGTTCAAACTACAGCATAGCAGATTTAGATTAAATCTCAGAAGAAACTTCCTAACTGTAAGAACAGTAGGACAATGGAGCAGACTGCCTAGGGAGATTGTGGAAGCTTCTTCACTGGAGGTTTTCAAAAGGAGACTGGATCTGTCTTGGATGGTTTAGACAAAACAAATCCTACATCTTGGCAGGGGGTTAGACTAGACCAGTGGTTCTCAACTGGGGCACTCCAAGCAGGTTTTACGGGGTCCGCCAAGCAGGACCAGCTTTAGACTCGCTGGAACCCAGGGCAGAAAGCCACAGCCCCACTGCAGGGGGCTGAAGCCCAGGGCCTTGAGCTGCAACACCTGAGGTGGAAACAGAAGCCTGAGCAACTTCGGTTTGCGGTGCCCCGTGGCGTGGAGCCCCTGGCAATTGTCCTGCTTGCTACCCCTTAATGCAAGCCATGGCTTTTATATGCAGAAAACCAGTTATGGTGGCACAGCTGGGCTGTGACGTTTTTAGAGCATGTCTGGGAGACCTCAGAAAGAAAAAGGTCGAGAACCCTGGGACTAGACGACCATTGCAGTCCCTTCTAATCCTTTGTTCCCCCCAAAGACTAGTTATGAGAACCACACTTCATCATCTGCCTTCGATCCAATTCAACTACGCGGCACATTTTAGAGCAAACAGAAATGTGCAAAAACCTGAAGTCTACACTGCATCTGGGAGTGCATCTCCCAGCCCAGCTCCACAGACTTGTGCTAGTAAGGCTCACACTAGCAAATTAAAAATTGCAGCTGGGGCTGGAGCGCAGGTTCTCAAGCCTGGAGTTGGGACCACTGCCTGAGCGACTACATCAAAGCAACATCTGTCTACACAGCTATTGTTAGCGTGCTAGCACAAGCCCCAGTACCACATGTCTGTGGATCCAGTCTGTGAGGCTCATTCCCAGATGCTGTGTAGACGTACCCTTAAAGTCTGTTAATCTGGGCTCTTTTGCATTCCTTGGAATTGGACTGTTTATTTTATGAAGCGTTTGGCTTTTCTTCCCTAAAAGACAGCTTCCTTTATGCAAATGAACATTTGTTCTCCATTGAGATTGTAAAAAGAATAAGGTGCCACAAGTACTCCTTGAGACTCACTTCATCGGAGCTGTAGCTCACGAAAGCTCATGCTCAAACAAATGGGTTAGTCTCTAAGGTGCCACAAGTCCTCCTTTTTCTTTTTGCGAATACAGACTAACACGGCTCTTACTCTGAAACCTGTCACTGAGATTGTATCTCTCTGTAGTCAGCCATTACCAGTAAAATTCTCAAAAAGAAAAGGAATACTTGTGGCACCTTAGAGACTAAACCAGTAAAATTCTGTCCCTCTTCCCCCTCCATGGGAGTATTATCTTTAAAACCAGAGGCCTGTTCTACACACTGTTCTTGTGCTGATACAACTATTTCAGTTTGGGATGTAATTTTTTTTACCAAGGTATTTATAACAATACAACCCTTTATGTAGGTAAGTTATATCAATACAAAGGGGCCTTATACCCATGTAGCTTATGCCCCTTCCCATATACTGTCATAACTGTGTCCACACCAGGGAGGTTACACTGCTTTAACTAGAGTGGTTGCAACTTGTGTGTAGATGAGCTCTAAGACACGGACATCTTAACAAATCAACAAAGTTTTTGTTTTAAAATGTACTTTTGTTTGGCTTTAAAAAAAAAAAAGCCCAACACATTTAGAAACTCAAGAACAGGAATCAGAAAATCTTTATAAAGAACTGGGTGGTTCCAATTATTTCAGATATCCTTACACACACACACACACACACACACACAGAAAGTAAAAGGGCTATCTGAATATTAATATTAAGAATAGTTCTTCAGGAACTGGAATGGAAAAAGACAGTATAACTGGGCAAGTTAGTCATAAAAAAATAAACCACAAATAAAAAGAACATTAGAAGAGTCACTTCATTAACCACAAGGCAGTCTTTGTGACCTCATGTCCATTTTCACAGGTTTTACAGTTCTCCTTTCAATAAGGTTATTTCATTAGTCTGTTTCACCACAGCACAAGAGAGCTCCTTATCCACATTTTACAAATATTTCTCTGAAAAATGGGCTTCAATGCTTTACTTCCAGCTCAGAAAGTAGCTTACCTAAAAGGGCATCTTGTTTTGATCGGACTGAACCTGTAGTCTAGTCTCTTCAATCTTCCCGTAATATTCTATTGATTTTCTAGTGCTTTCTGTAGCCTCTCACGAATCCATTTTAATCTGTAGTTATCACAGATAAATATAGATAGATGCAAAAATACCTAGTTTCTCCCAATTAGAGATCATATATGATTCAATGATGTTCACACAAGTCAAACCAGACAGCATTTAAGTCTACCACCACGAAAATACCAAACCAAAGGACACAGATAAGAGCCACAAGCAGGATTTGCCATGTGTGCATTGTGAAGCTTTTACTATCAGTACAAATAGCAAGAAGATTTAAGATGCTTAACATACAAAACAGTTAGTTTATGCCATTAGAAACTAGTATGCCACAGATAAAACAGATTTTTTTCCTGTAAATAGTTTAAAAATCACAGTTGCCTTAACTAAGGAAAGTAGTGAGCTATTGACAAGCAGGATTTAAAATCAATTAGTTTTAAAATAGGTTTGGTCATATAATTCAACATATACCACTCAGTTCTACAGAAGCATTTCAACAGAGATACATTCAGAGTCACTGTAGAAAGAAAAGGAGTACTAGTGGCATCTTAGAGACTAACCAATTTATTTGAGCCTAAGCTTTCGTGAGCTACAACTCACTTCATTGGATGCATCCGATGAAGTGAACTGTAGCTCACGAAAGCTTAGGCTCAAATAAATTGGTTAGTCTCTAAGATGCCACTAGTACTCCTTTTCTTTCTGCGAATACAGACTAATATGGCTGCTACTCTGAAACCTACTTCTAGTAGGATAAAGATCACTAGTAGACTGGACAGAGTGTTAAACCATTTGCCCGCTTTCACCACTTCGCTGTTGGATTGAGTAGTCAGCTAGTAAAGCCTGATCATTTTTGAACCTCGGGAACTGTATAAAATTCAGCTTTTCCCCCACCCAATAAGAGAGATATGGTCATTCTCTATTTCAATTGTTAATGACTGGGAGAAGGAAGTTAATAGTCAGGGTACCTCTGCTCACATATTGCTCTTCATAATTTCAAATTCTCTTTATATAAAATGTTTTAAGTTATACACATGGTGCTCTCTGCATCCCCATTTTTGAAGCATAACAGGCCATGCCACACATGCTTGCTTTGGTGCCCCCATAATGTGGTTTAATTATGATGACTGAACTAATAGGCTCATATCACAGACTTTTACAGGTTGACCCCATGTCATTCTGATGTATCATTTTGCACCAGTTCAGTGCTGTAAATCAATTTAAGATCTCCAGCAGGCTGAAAAGGCTGGTAATGATGCTTTCTCTGCAGTCTCTGTGGACTCCACATTATACACAACTTACATTATTTATAAAGCTGAGGAGATGCCTCCATTAGCCTTATAAGACTACAGAAATGAAGGCTTTTGTATACACACAACTTGGACTGGGTAGTGCACACTATTGTATTTTAAATATGGTAACATTCAAACTTATTATTTCCTATTTTTTTTTAAAAAAAAAACAACAAACAAAAACAAACATGGCTTCAGTCTAACTTGCACCCATAAAGTGGTTCAGAATTTAAGGAGGGTCTGTAAAAATCACTCCAGTATACACAAAAAAGGCATAGCAATGTTATTAACCACTGTATCACTTTTCTTTACATTTCATCCCTTTAGGTACTAGTTTGAACTCAAAACTATATTTATCAACTTCCAAACACTTGAATTGGTAGACACTGCTTATACAGAAACTGAAGGATCTCAAGCTGTTTATCTAGTCTTTTTCCTACACTGTACTGGATCAAAGAGTACACAAAATGAAAAGTAGACAGGATAGCATAAGGAAAAAAGTGTATTTGATTACATACCAAGGGAATGGAAGGGTCAAAACTAAAGCAAGGACAAATCCCTACCTTTAGGGTAACCTGATCTTGCCTTGAACTGATCTTTTCTGGAGACCGTGTAAGGGTCCTGGATCACCCAACTCCAGCAAATTCTTTGTCAAGCTCCAAGTTACAGTGTGAAATGAATTACAAGAGGAGAGTCTGAACAACAGCACAGAATTATCAAATATATGGGTTAAGTGTTATTCATCTTAACATTAAAAAACCCTAAAGACAGCCACTGTAAAGGAGTCACAAAAATGAAGTATTTAATATTTAAACAAGGAGCAATGAGAATCTTCTACCAACTGCCCTGCACAGAACTCCTGTCCAGACTGATATATTTTACCTTGTGAGTTGCAACTGGAAGCAAGTCGCCAATAAATTTAATGTAGTACTTAGAGACAAGATTAAAATCAGTTTTAACACAGCAAGTTCCTTTACAGGATTCATTCACTGTTTGACACACTGAGGTGTGGGCACGTGACCACATGAAGACTAGCAGAATTTTAGGTGTCTGCTTATAAAGAAAAATAATCTCTGTGGGTTCTTAGCCTCAGTTTTGAGCTTCATGTTGTGTAATGTACAAAATCACAAACAAGCTAAGTCTTACAGGGAAGGAGAAGTCAGAAGAGGCAAGAGTTGACAGTTTTTATGTAAAAAGAAAACGAGTACTTGTGGCACCTTGGAGACTAACGAATTTATTTGAGCACAAGCTTTCATGAGCTACAGCTCACTTCACTTAGTCTCTAAGGTGCCACAAGTACTCATTTTCTTTTTGCAGATCCAGAGTAACATGGTTGCTGCTCTGAAACCGGTTTTTATGTATAGAGCGGTCTGAAACATAACCTTTTACCTAAAATGCTAATTTCTAGAAACACAATATCCTACTATGTCTGCCATAAACTAAGGATGGGCATATATTTGCTTCTATATGAAATGTACACCAATGAAAAAAAAAGAATTTGATGTTTCTGACAATCCAATATTCCACCCAAGAGAAGGGTTGTGTCCATTCTTAGATGCAATGAACATCAGTTCTTTTTCCCTAAATATATCTTCCAAAAACTAAACTACAAATAAGCATATGCTCTACAAGCAAACTGCAAAACCGGCCTGTACATCTTCTGTAATTTTATAAACTGCTAACAAAGGGATAAATATTTTGCTTCTTACTCCATCAAAGCTCCCACTGGCTTCATTAAAAATGATAGGGTCTGGCCCAGCTACTTTAGAAAGCATGATTGAACACTTGCGCATGGACATATCTTAATAAAATTTAAAGGTACATCTCAAGCTGGATAATCTCATTCTGTACAGCAGAAGTAAATTGAAAATCACATTGAGAGAAGGAAAATCACGTGCATCCAAACCTCCTAATAATCAGAAGATTTTAAGTGAACTTTCCTTGACCTCTAAACAAATCTTGTTGCAAAAAGCAAATCCATTCGGAGGGACAAAGATTTGGAGTAGCCAAGTCATTAGAGAAATGCTTTTCCCAAATAAAAACAAAAGGGCATTTGCCTTGTGCTAGCCAGAGCTTTACAGGAACCGTTGCAAGTTTCTCCCACTTGGCTGTGAACACAATGGGGCCAGGACAAGAGTCTGAGGCAGCAGAAGCCCCAGGAATAGGGTTTTCTCATGAGAAAGGGGGAAAGGGAGAAAGGAAGAGGGAAGGAGAGCGCTCTTGGCGGCTCTATTTTTAATTCCTCCAGCCCAACAAAGAAATCTGCCCAGAAACTTTAAACCAAAGAAGGCAGCAACGCTGAAAGCACAGAAGTCACAGGTTTCTCTCCGGGCACCCGCAGAGACGCCATCATGCTGGAGAAAAACCCTGTCCCCCTCCAAAAAAATAAAAAATAAAAAAAATCCGTCCCTCCCTACCCCAAACGGTGGTGAAAAGAAGAAGCCCGGACCCGAGCCCGAGGTTGGAAATAACCGGGGGAAGGGGGAGCAACAAGGCAAAGCGCAGCCACCATTCAAACCACTTCCCCGGCGGCAGCAAGCCCTGCCCGGCCCCGGCCAGCCAGCAAGCCCCAGCACGCGGGGGGTGGGGGCTTGGAGGGCCCCGGGCCAGGCACAGGAGGCGGCTGGGGAGAGGGCAAAGAAGCGCAAAGTTGTTACCGGCTGCTGGGCGGCGAAGCGGGCAGAGGAGGCACCGAACGCCGCGGCCGCTCGCTGGCTGCCTCCGTCCTCCCCTGGCTGCTGCTGTTGCGGCTCCAGCCGCCAGGCAGCCCCGCACTCGCTCTGCCTCTGCGCCTGGATTGATCTGGTCTCACTGGCGTCAGGCAGTCGGAGCCGCCCAGCCTCCACTTACCCCACTGCCAATATAACACACACACCAGGCCGGCGAGGGATCCTCTCCAAATTCCCACCCCGCCAGCAGCTGCAGCTGCCTTGGGGCCCCTCTACAAAGTACTGGGTCGTGCTCCCCTTGCATTGCCGGCTTGGTTTGGTTTGTTAGCGCCAGCCTCCAGCGTTCAAAAATCACGAAAGTGACTTAAAAAGCACGGTTTAAAAAAAAACCCAGGAATATATTTGGGCTACTTTTTATTTTCCATCTGGTTTCGCAGTCTATAGGGTACACTTGCCTCACGTTTTCAAATGTGTCCCTGCAAACATGAGGGCTAGTAAAAATGTATAGCTTTAATAAAATTAATTATTATTGCAGCTGATATTCTCACAACAATCTCGTGTTTCCAGGAGTTGTGGCCCTGATTCTGCAGTGTAGTCCATGCCTGGGCAGAGATTCACCACCACGGAGCTCGTGCTGGGCGCAGAACAAAGTTGGTGAGGAAGGAGACTGAGAGCTTGTCTATACAGTGAAATTGCCTGGCATAACTTAACCTGTATAATTATATTGCTACGGTAAAGCCAGTAAATTTCTCCATGGGCAGCACAGCATGGGGAGGAGGTGACCAGCCCTCTGTGAAGAAAGAAGTGGTTCAGGACTATTTAGAAAAGCTGGACGAGCACAAGTCCATGGGGCTGGATGCGCTGCATCCGAGAGTGCTAAAGGAGTTGGTGGATGTGATTGCAGAGCCATTGGCCATTATCTTTGAAAACTCATGGCGATCGGGGGAAGTCCCGGACAACTGGAAAAAGGCTAATGTAGTGCCCATCTTTAAAAAAGGGAAGGAGGAGGATCCTGGGAACTACAGGCCAGTCAGCCTCACCTCAGTCCCTGGAAAAATTATGGAGCGGGTCCTCAAGGAATCAATTCTGAAGCACTTAGAGGAGAGGAAAGTGATCAGGAACAGTCAGCATGGATTCACCAAGGGCAAGTCATGCCTGACTAATCTAATTGCCTTCTATGAGGCGATAACTGG
Organism: Lepidochelys olivacea; assembly: GCF_965140295.1. Taxonomy (NCBI): domain Eukaryota; kingdom Metazoa; phylum Chordata; order Testudines; family Cheloniidae; genus Lepidochelys; species Lepidochelys olivacea. The sequence goes on along the minus strand of NC_140414.1, from coordinate 61,045,479 downwards.
CTCTGTGGATGAGGGGAAAGCAGTGGTGTTCCTTGACGTTAGCAAAGCTTTTGACACGGTCTCCCACAGTATTCTTGCCAGCAAGTTTAAGAAGTATGGGCTGGATGAATGGATGATAAGGTGGATAGAAAGTTGGCTAGATTGTCGGGCTCAATGGATAGTGATCAATGGCTCCATGTCTAGTTGGCAGCCGGTATCAAGTGGAGTGCCCAAAGGGTCGGTCCTGGGCCGGTTTTGTTCAATATCTTCATTAATGATCTGGAGGTTAGTGTGGGATTGCACCCTCAGCAAGTTTGCAGATGACACTAAACAGGGAGGAGAGGTAGATACGCTGGAGGGTAGGGATAGGATACAGAGGGCCCTAGACAAATTAGAAGATTGGGCCAAAAGAAATCTGATGAGGTTCAACAAGGACAAGTGCAGAGTCCTGCACTTAGGATGGAAGAATCCCATGCACCGCTACAGACTAAGGACTGAATGGCTCGGCAGCAGTTCTGCAGAAAAGGACCTAGGGGTTACAGTGGACGAGAAGCTAGATATGAGTCAACAGTGTGCTGTTGTTGCCAAGAAGGCCAATGGCATTTTGGGATGTATAAGTAGGGGCATTGCCAGCAGATCGAGGGACGTGATTGTTCCCCTCTATTCGACATTGGTGAGGCCTCATCTGGCGTACTGTGTCCAGTTTTGGGAACCACACTACAAGAAGGACGTGGAAAAATTGGAAAACGTCCAGCGGAGGGCAACAAAAATGATTAGGGGACTGGAACACATGACTTATGAGGAGAGGCTGAGGGAACTGGGATTATTTAGTCTGCAGAAGAGAAGAATGAGGGGGGATTTGATAGCTGCTTTCAACTACCTGAAAGGAGGTTCCAAAGAGGATGGATCTAGACTGTTTTCAGTGGTAGTAGATGACAGAACAAGGAGTAATGGTCTCAAGTTGCAGTGGGGGAGGTTTAGGTTGGATATTAAGAAAAACTTTTTCACTAGGAGGGTGGTGAAACACTGGAATACATTACCTAGGGAGGTGGTGGAATCTCCTTCCTTAGCAGTTTTTAAGGTCAGGCTTGACAAAGCCCTGGCTGGGATGATTTAGTTGGGGATTGGTCCTCTTTGAGCAGGGGGTTGGACTAGATGACCTCCTGAGGTCCCTTTCAACCCTGATATTCTATGATCTAAGTATTATATTAACCTAATTTTAAAAGACAAAGAAATTGAAACACAGAGAGGTTACAAGGCCCTGATGCTGCTAACACTTTTGCACAGGAGTAATTTTACACATGTGAGTAGTAGTCCTGGATTACTCACACATATAAAGTTACTCATGGGCGTCAGGCCATGTCTACATTTTGGGCGCTAAAGTGCCATAGCTACACTACTGTAAGCCCACAGTATAGACACAGCCTACAGCAAGGGAAGGGATTTTTCCTTCACTGTAGGAACACCACCTCCCTGAGCAAGAGTAGTTAGGTTGACAGAAACATTCTTACATCCTTCTACACCAGGAATTATGTCAGCATTGCTACCAATGGTCAGGTGTATGTAGATTTTTCACACCTCTGAGTGCTGTAGCTATGTCAACCTAAATTTTGAGACCAAGCCTCAGTATCTGCAGGAACCTCACCTAAATGACTTGCCCAAGATGACAAAAGAAACCTGTGGGAGTAGAACCTAAATTGTCTGGCTCTCAGGCCTCTGCCACAAGATCACCTTTACTCCCATACAGATTAATAATGGAAATTCAGTTACCTGTCTGGTAAACAGACATACAACCAGTGTAATAAACACAACATTGGCAGACGTGGGAACTTTGGTAAAGGACATTGGGGTGCCCCTCCCCGCAATGCAAGAAAAGTATCATGGGTTCTTTAAGGTCCACACAAAGCGGCCAGGACCTTCCTTTTAAAAAAAGGGATCATCTTGGATTAAATTTTGTATTTTAAATAAACAAGTCCCTACACCTGTTACCACTTGCACCTTCTATTATTAAAGATGAATGGATTCTAATAATCCAGTTTACTCTGACCCATTTATGCTGTGTTTACTTTTTATACTTTATTCAATTTGGACAATTAAATTAAACCCCTCAGGTTTCCCTTTCTGGTCTTCATGCATCAGCAGAATGCTGCAATGTATGAGTTGAAAATACTACTGTGAAATGCTTACATCCAAACAAAATAAAATGTTTCAAATTATTTTTCAGTGTAATGAAAACATTTATGAATAGAGAAGTGCAGAAAAAGGATAAGCTAATTACTCTATATTATTTGCATTGTGGTAAAACCTATAGAACCAGACAGGGGTCAGGACCCTATTGTGCTAGGCATATACGCACAGTGATAAGATAGTCCCTACCTCAAAGGTTTAACAATCTAAGAACACCATGACCAGATCCTTGAACCCAGGTGTTGTCCCACTGACTTCAGTGGGCCCCAATGGGCAGAAGAATCTGCCCATACAGTCCTCACTGTAGGACTGGACCCAAAGGAGATGTGACAAGAAGCTAATTAGGGACTAAGCAGCGCAGTTTGTCAGGTGTCTTGTTAAAACCACAATTTTTGCTATTTTGTGAGGGGGAAGCTTGAGGTTTGTTTGTTTTTTGTGAAGGGCAGGCGTGTGGTGTGATGCAAAGGCGTTATAGTGCTTTCTATTATTTAGTTAACACTTCTTTGAGGGATAGGGAAGGTCTAGGTCGGGGTGGCCAACCTGATCCTCAGAAGGAGCCAGAATTTACCAATGTACATTGCCAAAGAGCCACAGTAATACGTCAGCAGCCCCTCCTCCCCCTAGCTCGGCCCCCGTCCCGTCGCCCCAGCTCCCAGTGCCTTCTGCTCACCAGCAGCCCCGCCAATCAGCGCCTCTCCATCCTTCCCTGCACCTCGATCAGCTGTTTTGTGGCATGCAGGAGGCTTGGGGGGGGAGGGGGAGGAGCGAGGGCATGGCAGGCTCAGGGGAGGGGGCGGGAACGGGTGGAGTGGGGGCAGGGCCTGGGGCAGAGCAAGGGGTTGAGAAGTGAGCACCCCCGGCACATTGATACGGTAGATACGCTGGAGGGCAGGGATAGGATACAGAGGGACCTAGACAAATTGGAGGATTGGGCCAAAAGAAATCTGATGAGGTTCAATAAGGATAAGTGCAGAGTCCTGCACTTAGGACGGAAGAACCCAATGCACAGCTACAGACTAGGGACCGAATGGCTAGGCAGCAGTTCTGCGGAAAAGGACCTAGGGGTGACAGTGGACGAGAAGCTGGATATGAGTCAGCAGTATGCCCTTGTTGCCAAGAAGGCCAATGGCATTTTGGGATGGATAAGTAGGGGCATAGCGAGCAGATTGAGGGACGTGATCGTCCCCCTCTATTCGACATTGGTGAGGCCTCATCTGGAGTACTGTGTCCAGTTTTGGGCCCCACACTGCAAGAAGGATGTGGATAAATTGGAAAGAGTCCAGTGAAGGGCAACAAAAATGATTAGGGGTCTGGAACACATGACTTATGAGGAGAGGCTGAGGGAACTGGGATTGTTTAGTCTGCGGAAGAGAAGAATGAGGGGGGATTTGATAGCTGCTTTCAACTACCTGAGAGGTGGTTCCAGAGAGGATGGTTCTAGACTATTTTCAGTGGTAGCAGATGACAGAACGAGGAGTAATGGTCTCAAGTTGCAGTGGGGGAGGTTTAGGTTGGATATTAGGAAAAACTTTTTCACTAGGAGGGTGGTGAAACACTGGAATGCGTTGCCTAGGGAGGTGGTAGAATCTCCTTCCTTAGCAGTTTTTAAGGTCAGGCTTGACAAAGCCCTGGCTGGGATGATTTAACTGGGAATTGGTCCTGCTCTGGGCAGGGGGTTGGACTAGATGACCTTCTGGGGTCTCTTCCAACCCTGATATTCTATGATTCTATGATTGGAAAGTTGGCACCTGTAGCTTCAGCCCCAGAGTCGGTGCCGATACAAGGAGCCGCATATTAACTTCTGAAGAGCCGCACGTGGCTCCGGAGCCACAGGTTGGCCACCCGTGGTCTAGGTTTTATAGGCTACCTATCCCTAAAAAGTGTGTTGTAAAGAGGTAATTAATTGGAGGAGGAGTGTGTAGAGGCATGGGAAAAGTCAGTCATATGGCATAGGGCCAGATTTTTAAAGGTAAAGACAGATAGGTATCCAGTGGGATTTTCAAAAGTGATTTTAATTTCTTTGGTGCTTTTGAAAATCCCACTAGGTGCCCATCTGCATCTTTAGGCACCTAAATAACTTTGAAAATCTAGCCCAAAGAGGCTGCATGCAAGAAGGCAGAGAATGAGGGTGGGAGACAGATGCAAAATGAGAATTTATGTAGGCAGAATTTACTTAATTGTTTCTTCTTTACCATTCAAATTAAAAACATCCACGCCAGTATTATGATTCAGTGTTATCTTGTCTTATTTAATACACAAAATAACGAATGTAACAAATACCTAAAGAAATGCCACTCTCTGAACAGGGTAATTGCTCTCAGTCTGTGGGATTCTTACTCTGAGATGTGAGATCAGAATTTACATGCAGATTATGACAGATGATTTCTAGTTAAAATCAGCCTGGCAGCAGAAGTTTCATTTGGCTTGTTCCCTGGGCTTCTGTTACAGATAATGGCTTCTGTTGGTGACAATGCTGTGCTGAACTCCCTAGTTTTGCTTCATGTTATGTTCACCAAATTTTTGCCAGGCGGATAGCCAATAATCCAATAAAGCCAGTATTTTCATGAAGTGTTGTTCAATATTGATCAAAGTGCAACTTTTTACCTTTCAAAGCTGGCGGGGGGGGGGGGTGGCAACAAAGGGTTCTCTCTATCTGTGTGTGTGTTGCTTTTGCCAGGACCAGAGCAGGAATGCAGGTCAGAACTCCTGTAAAAAGTCAGTTAGCAATCTAGTTAGAGATGCGTTAGCTTCTGTTTTGTTTAAATGGCTGATAAAATAAGTTGTGCTGAATGAGATGTATATTCCTGTTTTTGTGTCTTTTTATAACTTAAGGTTTTGTCTAGAGGGATTCTCTGTGTTTTGAATCTAATTACCTTGTAAGGTATTTACCATGCTGATTTTACAGAGGTGATTCTTTTACTTTTTCTTCAATTAAAATTCTTCTTTTAAGAACCTGATTGCTTTTTCATTGTTCTTAAGATCCAAGGGTTTGGGTCTGTGTTCACCTATGCAAATTGGTGAGGATTTTTATCAAGACTTCCCCAGGAAAGAGGGTGTAGGGCTTGGGGGGATTCTAGGGGGAAAAGACGTTTCCAAGTGGGCTCTTTCACTGTTATATTTGTTAGATGCTTGGTGGTGGCAGCAATAAAGTCCAGGGACAAAAAGGTAAAATAGTTTGTACCTTGGGGAAATTTTAACCTAAGCTGGTAAAAATAAGCTTAGGGGGGTTTTCATACAGGTTCCCACATCTGTACCCTAGAGTTCAGAGTGGGGAAGGAACCTTGACAGCTTGTAAGATGCTACCATAACTGGGAGAGCTAAAGGCCAGAAGAGACTGGTTAAGAAAGGTGGAGCTAAACTATGAAGAGCCTTGAAAGTAAGGACCATATATGGTCCTAAGACTGACCAACTTCCACCAGAAAACTTTTGATCATAGTATGGAAGTCCATCTGCACGGATCCGATTGCATAATAGGGACCTATCTTTGTTGCCATATTTGCTACCATACACAAAAAAAGACAAGGACCCTAAAGAAGTCCATTTAATTTCTTAACATACAATTTCTTCTTGAATTAGCCCACCATGATTAAGATTTATACAGAATAAACATTGAACTGATAACTTTATAAGATTATTAAACACATTTCTCTGTTATATTAAATAATACTTCTGTATCAAATCTATCTGAAGATGACGAAGAGGTCTTTGATCAGGTTGCATAATCATTCTTCTTTTCTACTGATGGGATTTGGACCAAAATTCATTACTTGGATAAGATTAATGTACCCAACTACAGCAGCCAAGATCCTTATTAATGGTTATGATTCCAAAAGCCTGCAGCTGAAACATAGTACTACACAGAGCTCAGCCTTATCTCTCTTACTGTTTACATTTATTATGGAATCTCTAATACAAAGAATTCATTCCAGCAATGATATTTTTGGAGTAGGAATAAGCAATATTGAACAGCAGATTGTATTACATATGTTGAGGATACAATAATTTTTGCCAGTAACCCTATAGTGCCCCTAGACAATATATTGAAGCAATGTAACATTTTTGGAGAACTTTCTAGATTCAAAATGAATTACAATAAATCAGAGCCTCTCCCTCTAGACTTTGCCCAGAGCCATTGAGAGGCCTTTGAAGATAATTTAACTTTGTCTTGTGCACCACTTTAATTAGGGATATTGGAGTCCATGTAGCCAAAAATTCTTTGGACCTTTTTAAATTAAATGATCTCCCTTTAGCCACTTAACTTAAAAGATTTACATAACTGGAATAACCTCAGCCTATTATTGGTTTCTTAGAAGACACCACTAGGATTAAACTTCACTCCATCTTAATTACCATTTTCAAGTTTTTACAGTCCCTGGCCAATTTAAATCTCATTAAAAAACTACAGAGCAGTATATTAAAATGTATGTACACAGGTGTCAAATACAAAATTAGAGCTTATTTTCTTTATCAGAAAAAAAATCAACAGTGATTTGACATTTTCAAACCTAGCTCTTTACTGTTTGGCAACACAGTTAAGTCCACCAGCTGACAGGTATAGAAATGGCTCCCAATATATCCCATATCAATATATCTCTTTCCTTATACAGTTTATTTATATCTTCACTAATATAATTAACCTATTTGTCAACTGATGAAGAGCACTGTGTAAGAGCTAGGTGTTAGTATTTATTACTATTAATATTACTCACCATGCAGTGGTTATTGGTTTTCTAAGCAAAAGATTTTTTCATTTTGGAATGTATGTATGAATTATATTTATACATCAGGCATAAGAGCAGAATTACATGTTTAGTAGTGGAAGGCTAACTGAAAGAGTTCTAAAGTGGAATGTGGAGATTAGTAAAATTATTCTGAGCATTGGATAAAGGAGGCTGCTCCAGGCATAGGGTACTACATAGAAAAAAAGCAACAAATGGGACATTTCTCTCTTGTAGGGCAAGAGACCAGGAAAGACATTGTGCTTCTGTTGTTCATGGCCCAACTGGATGTACATAATTATGAGTGCTTTGCCAGGAATCCTAAGTTTTTCAAAGATAAATTGTGCCTAATGGACATAGAACAGCTTTATGCCAATGCAAATAGCATGTCCACTCATTATTGTGATGAAGTGATCTGTAAATTTGTTAGTCTCTAAGGTGCCACAAGTCCTCCTTTTCTTTTTGCGGATACAGACTAACACGGCTGCTACTCTGAAACTCTATACTGTGTTCACCAATTATAGAAGGCTTCTTGGCTCTGTACTTAAAACATGTAGGCAGCCAAACCTTAAACAGCAGGTAAAATCTGCAGAGCCATGCAAAACAATTTTTGCGGATTGGATGCAGATACAAGTTTTGTATCCACACAGGGGTGTAAAAAGTTGGGCTGCCTACCTTGATGGCCTGGGGCAATGTGTTCTTGTCTAGTACTTGACAAGAGATGGTCTTGAAACAAATGTATATATATCATTTTCCATTTGCACTTCCTGGCACAAATTATGTTGCAGGTCTCAAACATCCTGGCTGTAACACATGATTATACAAGTTGTTGAAAACATGTACATATAACAGGAATCATAGAAATGTAGGACAAAGGAACCTCAGTAGGTCATCTAGTCCAGTCCCCTGCACTGAGGCAGGACTAAGGGTATGTCCACACTTACAGCGCTGCGAGAGAGAGCTCCTAATGGCATATAAAAAAACAACACCCGTGCTCTCCGCCAACATAGTGCTATGCACACTAGTGCTTATGCCGGCATAATTTATGTCTTTCAGGGGGGTGGAATATTCACATCACTGAGAGACATAAGTTTTGCTGATATAAGTGGTAGTGTAGACATAGCCTAAGTATTATCTAAACTGTCCCTCACACATATTTGTCTAACCTGTTGTAGAAGGAAAGCCCTAAAAGAATAAAACTAATTTCAAACTCCATGCCTCTTCCACTCAAGTTTTTTTTCCCCTCTGAGATAAAATAGCCAAACTGTTGCCAGGCAAGTAGAGTAATACTAAATACAAAATCTCATCTATACATTATATACTATTATACACACACACAAAAACGCAACTATGATTAAATAACTTTATTAAGGTTACAAGGTCAACCACTCAACAGTTAAAAAAAATGCTAGAGCAGCCTTAATTGGGGAGCCCTTGCATATATGCACTATAATACAATCTTTAATGACATGATTACATACTATATTTTCCACAGGACCCTTGCCTCAGGCAGTGCACAGGATGGATAGAACTCAAATAATGAGCAGCTATTCAATATTTTGCTTTCTTCTTGTTCAATGTGTGGCCCTCATCCTTATTTATTACATGCTATTCAAACCCTGCTCTGAAAACAGAATTATTAATTTCTTCATAGGTTTTCTATGGCACTCATCACTGTAGTATCTGAGTGGTTTCATAAACATTGATTAATTTATCTTTGCAAAACCCAAGTGAGGGGGCGAGATGCTATTATCCCCATTTTACAGTTGGGGAGCTGGGGCACAGATAGATTATGGTCCAAAGTTTCCACAAATTTTGGGAGCCCAATCTGAGACACTTAAAAGAGATACATAATGCTGTTCTTAAGTGTTCAGAGGTCAGCTCCCATTCATTTCAGTTGCAGCTGAGAATGTAGCACTTCTGCAAATCAGACTCCAGGGTCTCAAGTCAGGTACCCAGAAAATGAGGGAACACACAATTAGTGACCACCTACAGAAAGTATGGGGGAAGCGACTTATCTAGCATCACACAGGAACTCTGTGGCAGAGGCAGGGATAGAATTCAATTCCCCAAGGCAGCATTCACCTGCTTAACTGTGAGACCATCCTTCCTCATCCTATAATCCGCGACCTCATTCCCAGTGCATCTGTGGCTCTGTGGGCAGGACTTGCTATTGCTGTCGCTGCTGCTGGAAGAAGTGGCTGCTGCTGCACTACCCCTGCTTTGCTGCCTGCTGGGGAGGGGGGAATAGCATGGAGCCTTCCCTTGTCACTCCTGCTGCTGACGACCATCTGCTGACTTGCCTGCCTCCACTTACCCACCCTGGGACTTGTGCAGCAGAGACTATGATCACATGCCCCCCTTGAAATTTCCCTTCCCCACAGTTTGCATTGGGCTGGTGGGCCTTCTCTTCCCCATGCCTGCCCATCAGCTCCTCCCCCTCACAGTATCCCACCCTCCCCACTGTCTCCCGTGGTCCTCCTCCCTTGTAGTTCACTGCTCCCCACATCTTGTGTGGTCCTCTTCTGCTTGCAGTTTGCTCCCCGCCCGTGTATGCTCTCTCTCTCTCCTTGTAGTTCATTGCTCCCTCCCCACCTCCTTCCCTTTGTTACCTGCCTTCCCTGCCCTGCCCAGCCCACCTCATCTCTTGTTATTTTGTTATCTGTCCTGCCCAGAGCTCCCTGCTCCTATTGCTGTTTGGTACCTACTCCACCCCAGAGCCCCGCCCCCCCCCCTCACTGGTACTTGACTTCCCAACCCAGTCCCACCTTCACTCTTTGTTCCTCTCTAGGCCCCTTCCCTATCCCCTTACTGTATATTTCCCTGTCCCGCCCAGGGGCCTACAGAGCTTGCTTAGAAACCAGATGTGTCCATCATAAGATACTTTAATGCTCTGCCAGGTCTGGTAAAAGTTCATTTAAAAAAGGTATTTTATACATGGTGCCACCTAGTGGCTGAACAATACAGTTTAGCATTCCACTACATCTCCCCCTTTACCTTCTACATTCCTAAGACCATCACTAAGGTGACCAGATGTCCCATTTTTAAAGGGACAGTTCCATTTTTGGGGACTTTTTCCTTATATAGGTGCCTATTACTCCCCACCCCCTGCCCTGTTTTTTCCCCACAGTTGCTATCTGGTCACCCTAACTATCACGCTATCTTTGAAGTTCAGTATGGATCAGTCCGTTATGCATCTCTGAATTGTACTGGTTTTCTAATTACACAACCCCAATTTGTTACAACTTGGTCATCTGGCTGTCCATTAGTTGCAATGCTTGGCTGTGGTTTGTTTGGAATCCTTGAGTCTTCTTATTCTGCATCTGTCATCTGTCGCGTTTGTTCTGTTGATAGCTTGTTCCTCAGAAAGAACAAGCTATAGATGAAGACCGTTTCTCTTGAACTCTCCACTGTTGGTCTCAATCACATGTGATCTGAGAGCTGAATTATTTTTCCTTATGATTGCTGGAGTTGTCCATCTTTTTTCTCCATCCAATTTGACGTGAACACGGACACCACTTTCTATACCTGGCAGTTCTCTGAGTGATGTCTGTTGTAAAAGGGTTCATAGGCTCTTTTAGCCTTTTTATCTGAGTTGGCTACTCTTCATTTCTGGCCACTTTAGAGATAGATTCTTTTCCAAAGCTGGAACAGTAGTTTGATTTGTCTTCCCATCAGGAGTTGTCCTGGATTACATCCAGTAGTTGCTATTGGTGTTGATCTGTAACTCAGGAAAGCAAGGAATGGATTTTCCTGCTGTAGGATTTTCTTGGCTGTCTGTACAGCTCTTAGCCGCTCAATTTGCTTCTGCGACGGTCATTGAATGTGGGCTGCTAGCAATAGGATCAAAATCATATTTTGTTTGAAAGGTTTTTAATTCTGCTGCAGTGAATTATGGTCCGTTGTCCTTCACTAGTTGTTCTGGAATACTGAAGTGAGCAAAAGTGCACTTCATTTTCTCAACACCACTGACATGTTATGGCTTTCAACTACATTATTTCTAAATACCTGGAAAAATAGTCCACAATGATCAGGTAATGATGTTCTATGAATTCACATAAATCTGCAGCTGGTCTCTTCCAAGGTCTGTCTGGTAGAGGTGTTATTGAAGGTTCTTTGTGTTATGTTGGTCTGTTAGTTCTGCAATGTTCACACGCCGATACTTTATTCTTTATGTTTTTGCTGACGGCTGGCCACCCCACCGGCTTGTTGGCCCATTCATGGCATTTAGTTAATCCTTGATGTCCTTCATGGATGAGGTTTAGGATTTCTCCTTTCATTTAGTTTGGAATGGCAATTCAGTCACCTTTATTCATGAGTCCACTGGACTTGCTTAGTTATCATCCACACATCACAAAGTAGTCTCTTGTCACTTCCTTAGGATCCTTTAGGCATTTGGGCCAGCCAGCCCTAATGTAATTTAGAACTTCCTGAAGTTGAGTCTGTTGAGGTTGCTTTTTCTAGCTTGTGTAGTCTCTTTTCGGACACTGATCTGTATGTGTCCACAGCATCCACATATGCCTTTACACAGTGATGAGCTGCCAAAATTGTAACAACCGGTTCCCTCCTCACCCCACGAGGGTGTCATGGACTGCTCCTGCCACCCGGGACCCCTGCCCCATCCAACCCCCCGTGTGCCTTGACACCCCCCCGGGACCCCTGCCCCATCCACCCCCGTCCCCTGACTGCCCCCAGAACCGGGCAGGAGGGTCTCGTGGGCCACCGTAGTGGGTGCCCACCGTGCCCCGCCCCTAAGAGCCAGAGGGCCCTGCTGGGGGGGCGAGGTGAGGAGTCCTGGCAGTGCTTACTTGGGACAGCTCCCAGGAAGCATCCGGCCAGTCCCTCTGGCTCCTAGAGGTGGGGTAGCATAGCTGGGGGGGGGAGCAGGGGGAGCGCCTGCTCCCCACACCGATCCCATCAAAAGTGACGCCTTAGGCACCAACTCCCTGGGTGCTCCGGGAATGGAGCACCCACAGGGAAAATTTGGTGGGTGCAAAGCCCCCACTGGCAGCTCCCCGCCCCACGCCCGGCCCCAGCTCACCTCTGCTCAGCCTCTGCCTCCTCCCCTGAATGTGCTGCCCCACTCTGCTTCTCCGCCCCCCACCCTGGCTTCCCGCGAATCAGCTGTTCACACGGGAAGCCTGGGAGGGCTGAGAAGCAGGCGGCAGCTTCACGCTCAGGCCCTGGGAGGCGGAGGTGAGCTGGGGTGGGGAGTGGTTCCCCTGCGCGCCCCTCCCCCCACCCGGGTTACCTGCTGTGGCGGGGGCAGCCCTCCTAGCGCACCCACCACCCCAGCTCACCTCTGCTCTGCCTCCAAGGACTTGAGCGTGAAGCCGCCACCTGCTTCAACCCTCCCAGGCTTCCTGTGTGAACAGCTGGATTCGCAGGAAGCCAGGGGGTGGAAAAGCAGAGCAGGGCAGTGTGTTCAGGGGCGGAGGCGGGGTGGAGGTGAGCTGGGGCTGGGGCTGGGTGAGGAGCTGCCTGTAAGTGCTCTGCACCCACCAAATTTTCCCTGTGGGTGCTCCAGCCCTGGAGCACCCACGGAGTCAGCGCCTAAGGTGCTACTTTTGGCCAGTTAAGTTTAGAAGCCCTTTTAGAACCGGTTGTCCCTCATGGGACAACCGGTTCTAAAAAGGTCTTCTAAATTTAACAACCGGTTCCAGTGAACCGGTGCGAACCGGCTCCAGCTCACCACTGCCTTTACATCTTCGTGCTCATGGGTAGTTGAGTGCAATGCTGGGCTCTGTGACAGTGTTTGCTGCTACCAGATTTTTCCCAGAACATATTTAGCAATTGGATTAAATCAAATTAACCTTAGCAATAGATATTGGCATCTCAGCAGTACTTGATCCAGGTCTTTTCTGTTGATGAGAGTTACAAGCGATTTATGGTCTGTTATCCGTGTAAGTGAATCCACTCCATACAGATATTTGTAAAAGTCCTCACATTCCCATATACTTGCCAGATACTCCTTTTCAATTTATCCATATAGGTTCTGTTTCTGTGAGGGTGAGAGAGCAAAATTCAACTGGCTTCCACTCAGAGCCATGTTGTTGCAACAGTATACTACCTATGCCATATCTGCTTGTATCCACACTGACCATTATGGGTTTGTTCACATCCTAGTACTTGAAAACTGGAACTGCTGAGATAATGTCTTTTACCATTTTTTGAAGGCACTTTTTTGATTTGGCCTTCGTAGCCAAGATGTGTTGGACATTGATAGTTCCTTCAGAGGTTCAGTTATTATAGAAAGGTCTTGTGGGTATCAACCAAAGTAATTTACCATCCCCAGTATGTGTCTCAGTTCTGGTACATTAGTTGGTGCATTCAATTCTCAAATTGCTTTTACCTTCTCAGGACTAGGACTAATTCCATCTTTGTTTATTGTCTGTCCCAAAAACTTGATTTGAGGTGGTGAAAAAAAAACAAAAAAACACACATTTTTCCTTGTTTAGCTTTTTTCTGAACTGACTGATTAGGTTTAGCGTTTTGTTGTGTTTGTCCATCAAAGAGCCATGTATCAGAATACTGCCCAGGAAAATGACAACTCCATTTGTGTTGGTTTAACAGTTCTCAGAGTAACAGCCGTGTTAGTCTGTATTTGCAAAAAGAAAAGGAGTACTTGTGGCACCTTAGAGACTAACCTAGTCTGTAAGGTGCCACAAGTACTCCTTTTCTTTTAAGAGTTCTGACATCTTTCTTTGGAAAATTTCAGGTGCACTGGTAATTCCAAAAATTAATCTTCAAAAGCAAAGTCTCCCAAAAGATGTGATAAATGTAGTCAGTTTAGCACTTTCTGTGGGTAAAGGAATTTGCCAGAATCTGCTTGAGGCATCCTGCTTTGTGAATGTTGAAGCTTCTTTCACTTTGGGGAGGAAGTTATCCAGTGATGAGAGGATATATTTTTATCTCACAACTGCTGCATTAAGTCTTTTAAGATCCACACAGATTTGTATTTTTCCATGTTTTCTTTTTAACTGGTACCAAGGGGGCACACCGTGCTGATGGCTCAGAGATTTTTCTGCATTATGCCAATCTATTCCATTCTCTTTAACTCAGTTTCCACTTTATGAAGTAATGGGATAGGAATCCTGCAAGGTACAGGTACACTATATGGGTCAGCATGATCTCTTACGGTTATTTGTACTGCATCTCCCTTCACAATTCCACTATCACCAAATGGTACATCAAATTCTTCCACCTTTCTCACTAGGCCCATCATGGCTGCTATGCTGCATTTGAGAAGGTTGTTGGTCTGTGGCCCTTTGACCACAAACACTCTGGATACATAGCTTTTGTCTCTTTCTCTGTAAGTTGTTTTTGTGGTGAACTGGCCCATGCAGTTCAGAGCACTTCTGGGGCTAATTAGAGCTTTGCCGGGTGACTTCAGCTCTGGGAAGTGTTGAAGGTGATTGTCAGTTCCTTCTGAGATGGACTGTGACATCAGCTCCTGAGTCAATTGTAAAGTCAATAGTCACTCCATGAATATTCAATTTCATTCGCTAGACAGGCTCTATGTCATCACATGTAATAGATCCCAGAAGCAATCTATCTTGATTATCTGTCATATGAGTCAACACCCTGACTGCTTTGGAGCAGAAAACAGTTGCAAAATGTCCATATTTCATGCATTTATTACACTGGGTACTTCTAGCTGGACACAATCTCCTGGAATATCACTTTTCCCACATATTGTGCATGCAGGCTGGAATTTGTCCCTCTCAGCCTGGTAGTTCACTCTCCTTGCCTCAGGGGTTTTATGATAATGAAGTCTTACTCAAGTGTCTGTTCATAGCTTCAAAGCTAATTTCAGGTTTTTCAAGTTGCTCCTGCCTTTTATTCTTTTTGATTAATTCTGACTATTTTGCTATCTATATACCTGTGGCAGGGGTTCAATCTCTCTTCAATTGTAGCTGCTGTGAAAGGTTTTTATCTGTTAATCCAATAACTAGCCTGTCTGATATTTTTATGTTTTACATTCCCAAAATCAGTTTTCAGGCAATGTTTGTAGAGCTCTTATAAAACATTCAACATTTCCCCCTAGTTCTTGAATTGTCTGGTGGAAACATATTCTCATAAATCATATTTCACTGAGGTATAAAGTATGTATCAAACATAGCCAGAACCCTTTCATAGTCAGCTTTGTGAGCGTCTTAAGGAAAGTCAAAGGATTTAAAGATATGCTCTGCCTGCTTCCCCATAGCATAAATTAAAGATGATAGCAGTATCTCCAATTTCTTTGTGCAACTTGGTAGCAATGCACAATCTTGCAAAATATTGTTTTCAGTCTGTCCATGCTGAAGCTCTCTGGGGAATTGAAGAGTGGCATGTTGATGCAACTTTTGTAGCTTTCAGAGTAGCAGCCGTTTTAATCTATTTGCAAAAAGAAAAAGGAGTACTTGTGGCACCTTAGAGACTAACCAATTTATTTGAGCATAAGCTTTCGTGAGCTACAGCTCACTTCATCAGATGTTTTATGCATCCGATGAAGTGAGCTGTAGCTCACAAAAGCTTATGCTCAAATAAATTGGTTAGTCTCTAAGGTGCCACAAGTACTCCTTTTTCTTTTTGTAGCTTTGTTCCTTCTATTTGCCTTTGAGGAGCAGTGGGCACTATCAGGGGTTCTCTGCTTGATTTTCCCTTCTAGTTTCCTGATTTTTAACCTCTTTCTTCACTTGTTGTCCCCAGTATTTATGAGGGGGAGGGCTTATAGCTTTGGGCAGGCTTAGGCTCACCATCTCCCAGCAACCACAATAGATACACACCTTCCAACTTCCACAACAAATGAAGCAGGATCCTATAGACAGTCTCATTCACTACTTATCCCTGATTCTTCCACAAAGCAGATCCATGCCATGCACTGGGTGAGATGGGAAAAATAGCATGTGGTCATATAATTAAGGGCTGTATCATATTGCATAAACATAAGAGGGCCAAATTAAGGTTGCAGAGACAATCTTACTTCTGCTGTCTCCTAACTTTGGGTGCTAGACTTTGCAATCTTAATAATGTTCTTTTAACGTAATTCTTCTCCGCATAGTTTCCTAGGTTTTTTTTTTTTAAAAAAGCAAACTGAAAAAACAGAAATTCTATTATGTGGCATCACAATGATACCCACCTGGGACATCAGCTGGGTTGGAATCTTTAGATCTATCACAACATACCTCTGCACTTGAGCTAATGGAGTAACTGACAGCAGTTGTTTGTCATCCCTCTGTGGGCCAGCAGTAGAGGGCGATGAGATATTGTGCCAGTGGGTTTGTCAGCTATTTTCTGACAGCTAAGGAATGGTGAAACACAGGAACTTGGAATTCCATCCCAGGCTTTGTTCTCTAGTGGTCATAGACCCTTCTTCCTATTCTCCCCAAGCTTGACCCTGTTCACTGCATCCTGTTCTTGCCCCATACCTGTCTTTTCCCACCCCATCTTCTCCACCCAGTCCTGTTCTCCTCACCCAGCCAGTCCAACTCTTCAATTCATGCCAAATTTCAAGTCCCTCCGCCAAAGTATGCAAGGTGCAAGAGCTTATCAAAGAAAAGGTTGCCAGAATTCAACATGAGCAAAACATTTTTTTCTAACCTTGTTCCTTAGAAATGACTGAACTATTCTGGTTGAAATTTAAAGTCAGTCAGTTCAGATTTAGGCAAACAACTTGCCTAGAAAATTTCAGCTCGAATGGTTTATGTCTGGCAAAGTTACAACCAACTGAAAAATGGTCTTATAATGGGAAGTGTTATGCAACCTTAATAATAGGTGGCACTACCAGCCCTGCCTGTAATAGTTTGAAGGGTCAGAGCACGATAAACACATGTGCAGATCATGCTTTTGGTGGAAGTGAAGGAAAGAATGTGCTGCGCAGCTGATCAACACCTACGAAATCTTCTTTCCTTCATACCTCTATCAAGAATCCCTGAATATGGCAAAACGTCAAATACAAAAACATAAAACATTTGCCTCCTTAAGCAGTTTGGACTGAAGTAGTTTACTATGTAATGCATGAAGGACACTTGTGATAGCTAGAATATTGCCTAAATGAACATATATTAATCATTCTGTATGGAAACAAAGGACAACATGTGATAAAGTATAGCAATAGAGTACCTCAGCACTCATGAAATACACTATACCGTTGTCAGAGAGCAACCAGCTGAAGGGGCATAACTCAGATTTATGACCTGCGCTTATACCATCTTACACTGTGATCTCATCAAATCTCAAGTTAAGCAGGTCAGGCCTGGTCAGTGCTTGGCTGGGATATGCTTAAAGAAAAACACAGCTATTGCAGGAAATGGTGATGATTCAGCTGCTGATTCTTCCTGCTGAGTCACTTTTGAAACTTTGCCCTGCCACCGATCAGATCCTTTGGTGTCCAAATTACATGAGCAGAGAATCCGACCCAATGTGTTGGAGGGAGGAGCGATCTTTTAGATGGAAAATGAAATAAAAATCCTGGCTTGTGATTAACTAACGGTCTCAATGGTTTTTATGCTGGAGTACAGGAGTCATAGGAAAATTCCAATGTAGGCAATACATTTAGCCTCTCTGCATTCCTCTCCCCCTGTCCCCCCAGCATAGATGCCACATTTTATTTTTAAATGGATGTTGTACACTTACTTCTTCAAGATATTCACCTGACAGGCTTTGTAAAACAAGTATGGTTTCAGAGGGAATTTCAATGAAGTAAGGAAGGTTGTTTGATCCTTCCCTTCTTTTGTTCAAATTCCTCCACAACACAGTTTTCCGTGTAACCTTTCTACTGTAATGCATCACAAAGAAGAAACTGAAATTGTTTAAAAACTGTAATAATCATAAAATGTATTTAATAGCTATCTATTCTTTGTAGGGGGAAAAACAATGCCCTTAGAGAGAAGTATTCCCTTTCTTTTCATCCCAACCACATCCCATAAGTCATGTTCATCAATATCTTTTGTCACATAAGATACGTTTTACATTTAATTTTGATAAGTTTCTTGGTGCAAATACCATATCTTTATATTTGACTTCAAGGCATTATACACACCCATTGCATCATATGCAATTGTCATGTTTAAAAAAAATGACCATTACATAAAAATATTAAAGAAAGTGACATCTACACTTCTGGGAAAATTTAAGTAGGTAGAATGTAATTACCCTAACTAGAATTTGGTCAAGACGTTAGGTTAACACCACTAAGCTCACATGAAAAGTGCTTGTGGAATCTTTGGCAACTGAAAGTGGTGAAAACATTGGTTTCAGATCTCTTTCAAAAAACATAGCATCTTCAGCTCATTAAAGAATAAAATAATTCACAAACGGATAACACTATGCATATCTCCATAGGATTTGAATATACATTGGTCTATCTAGTCTATACATACGTACATGCATACATTTCTGGATTCTTCAGGATGAAAAGCACTCAAATACATGTTATTTCAGCTGTGTGTCCTTTTATCTTTGGCAAAAGCAAATCAGAGAGGCAGTACCTGTTTGTTCTGTCAGAGGAATAACTTTGATTTGTGGGGTATAATCACATTAAAGATAGCTCATCGGTCTCCTAGGTACTGCAGTGCCATTTATAACAGACAATTATCCCCGCTTGGAGCAACTCTCCTGATCTAGTGATTGTAAGTGTCTGTTATCAAAGGAAAGCTAGCTAAATGCTACATGTTTCTCTTTAAAGCTGATTTGATCCTCTGGTGCTGTCCATCATCCTCAGAGTTTTCCCTAGAGTCTGGATATCAGTTTTCAGTGTAGTCATGCTCAGTGCTAGCTTTTGGATGTGATCTATCTGGGCCAGTTTCAGAGTAAGTACATGGCTTACTGTTCCACTCTTCTGTGGGCAGGGACTAGACAGTATTGTACAGAGAACAAGCAGAGCAACATGCCTGTGTCAACACTAGCATACTTCAGGAAATCTTCCACTATTGCACTACCGCAGATGCAGCTCCACTTGAGGCAGCAATGGCTAGAGGCTAGAGTAGACATAGCAAATGTGTTTTTCACACTGTGGCCTGGTCTACACAGGGCAAGATAGCCAAAACATTCAAATTGGTTTTAAAATGAGTTGGAGCTGCAGAGAATACAAGGCTCCAGGAGCAAAAGCTGCTCTTATAATTGATTTAGTTAAACTTCCTGAATAAAATAAAAACAGTTAGTTGAACAG
Source organism: Lepidochelys olivacea (assembly GCF_965140295.1). Classification (NCBI taxonomy): domain Eukaryota; kingdom Metazoa; phylum Chordata; order Testudines; family Cheloniidae; genus Lepidochelys; species Lepidochelys olivacea. The sequence goes on along the minus strand of NC_140414.1, from coordinate 61,026,444 downwards.
ATACTAGCAATGTTTAGAACCCTAGTATAGACAGCCCACCAGATGTTCAGACCGTTTTCAGCACTACTTCATCTAACTGCTGGGGGTAAGTAATTGACTCAGTGCTGAAGACAATGCTGGCAGCTGGCAGGCTGTCTACGCTCCTGCTCTTAACATCAGAAATGGCCCTATTAAAACAATTTTGTCCCATCTATACAAATACACTGTCAGCGACAGGTCATTTTCCTAGCATAGAGGACTAAGGCCCTGAGATTTGAGCAGGCAGTGTATGGGCCCACTGATGTCAGTGCAGCAGGGATCTCATTACAAGACTGGACCCTTCAATTGACCGTTTCTGGTCCAATCCTCCAATCGTTACCACACATAGCACTGGCTAACATGAATAGACTCAATGCAGGTTTGGACCTTTTGTTAGTGAATTGTACAGCACCAGTAACATCATTGGCGCTTAAATATATTTTTAACAACATTCGTTATAAATTGAGTGTTTTATCACTAATTCTTATGAATGGGCTTTACTATAAATATCCTTCAAGAAGCTTGAAAATAATTTCTAATTTTGCTTATTTTCATCTGACACATTGTTTATTCCCTTATATTACCAATAAAGCTAATGACATTGTTTCCTTGTTCGCATATTGGCATCAGCAAATGGTTTGACATTGTTCTGGTCACCATGTTTGTTCACTTTTGCTGCACAAGCAACAGGAATAATTCATGGGTGAAATACTGGCCTCTTTCAAGTCAATAGCAAAACTCCCATTGAATTCAAAAGGGCCAGGGTTTCACCCCATATGTTCTGGAAGAAACCTACAAAAAATTGTGGCTGTTTTTCATTTATGAAAATACCAAAAACAACCACAATCCAAATGACAATATTTTGATAAAACATTAGATTTTATTTTAAAAAGTTCATATTCACCCTAAACTCCTTTAGAAGGATTTTTTCCTGACAAATCAATCAATTGTAGTTAAAAATTCAGTTTTATTATCTAAATAATTTAAATGCTCAAGAGAAACAGGACACAAAAATGTTTGACAGCTTTCACTTGCCTTTTAGAAGCTTGTGGAGTTCCACAGCTGTTTGTTTCTTGTTATCCTTCCAGCGCTATAAGTCTGGTCTATACTAGGACATTTATCTGTTCATGACTATCAATGTCAGTAATTGGTGTGCTGAACCAAAGCTGAAAATAGTTGAACTTCCAGTCTAGATGATGTTGCCAGCTCTTGTGATTTTTATCATGAGTTTTGTGATATCTAGTGTTTTTCTCAAAGCCCCATCTCCTGGAGTCCTGGGATTACATGAGAACTTCAACTTTCATTACAAAAGTAAGGTTCTAGCCCTCATGGTTGCAAGACAAAGCTTGAAAACATGACCTAGGCATACCCTAAAGACTCAAAAAACAGAAGGTAAAGAAAAAGAACCTCAAATATATTATTATTAAATAATTGGGCTCTAAGTTTTATGCCACTAGAGATCTACTTAAAAATAATTTTGGAACAACTGAAAGACTTCTTGGATGTTCACATATTGGATAACTCATGATGCCTCACTTCTGGTTAATTTCCATCTTATTTATTTCAGACCATTTTTCCAGTTTTCAAGATAATTTTGAATTCTAACTCTGTCCTCCAAAGCGCTTGCAGCCCCTCCCAGCTTGGTATTGTCTGCAAACTTTATAAGTATACTCTCTCTGCTATTATCCCAATCATTTATGAAGATAGCTAGGACAGATCCCTTCAGGACCCCACTCAATATGCCCTTGCAGCTTGACTGTGAACCATGGATAACTACTCTAGGAGTACACTTTTCCAACCAGTTGTGCACTTACCTTATAGTAGGTTCACGTAGGCTAGATTTCCCTAGTTTGCTTATAAAAAGGTTATGTGAGACAGTTTCAAAAGCCTTACTAAAGTCAAGATATATCACATCTACCCTTATCCACAAGGCTTGTCAAAGAAGGATATTATATTGGTTTAACACAATTTGTTCTTGACAGATCCATGATGACTGTTACTTATCACTTTATCTTTTAGGTACTTACAAACTGATTGATTATTTGCTCCGTTATCTTTAGGATACTAAAGCTAACGTGACTGGTTTATAATTCCCTGGGTTGTTCTTATTCCCTTTTTATACATAGGTACTATGTTTGCTCCTTTTCTAGTCCTCTGAGTTCTCTCCACGAGTTCTCAAAGATAATTGCTGTTGGCTCAGTGATCTCATCAGCCAGTTCCTTAAGTAACTTTTTTCAGCCCCTACCAACTTGAAGTCATCTAATTTGTCTAAGGGTATGTCTGCACTGTAATTAGACACCCGTGCCTGGCCCTTGTCAGCTGACTCAGGCTCTCAGGGCTTGGGCTGGGAGGTTGTAAAATTGTAGCTCTAGCTGGAGCCTGGGCTCTGGCATCCTCCCCCCTCATCTCTTCCACTCTGCAAACACACATTATAAGCAATAGCCTCACCAGCAATTATTAATTTATGCAAGTGCTCAAAACAATCATACCTGCCAGGTTCACAGGTGGTGTTTATCCAAAGGTAGGGCACAGCCCCACAATAATATTTAGAAGGGACTTCAAAGCTTTCCGTGGAACCATGCTCTTCTAAATAAAGAAGCAAAAACAGTTTTTACACAATAATTTGGGGGTTTCCCATTATATTTGTGACTAGGTTGGTCATCAATAGGTATGCTGCAGGATCTTTCTGAGTTCACACGACCATTCTGTATTTCTTTCACAATAAGTACTATAATTGTAGTTCTAGGATGGGCTAAAACAAAAGAAATACAGCTTAATTTTTTGGAATGTGGTGTCACAGAGTCCACTCACTGCTAGCCGTGCCTCATGCTGGCCATCCTGGGAATTAGCTCCACCAGGCTTGCACACTCCCTCCAGTGGTGTCTCCCACCATCCTGTCTTGCTCTGTGGCCAGGCTCACTCTCAGATCTGCAGTCTCCTTTTTGTGGCTTGGCCCTCCAGCCAGGTCACTAAGATCCTCCCCTTCTGGGGAATTCAAAGTCCTTCCAGACCCACTGTCTGTCTGGCATCTCCAATGCCTTTGCCACTTCCCAGCAGGGAACCCAGGCCCACCCTCTAAACTGGGTTCCAATCCAGGCACCCTATAACAAGCAGCCAAGGTCTCTTTACAGTCTGGCCCCTTGCCATAGTTTCCCTGAGCTTCTTGCTACTCATCTACCTTCCCAACTCCCTCTACTCAGGGCAGCCTACTTCCCTACCTTCCTGCAGTCCTCTTGCTACTCACTGCTCCTGAGCTTTATACAGGCCCCACCTGTGGTTCCTGCCCAGCTGAGCCTACTTCTAATTAGTGCCATGCTCCCTGGTTCCTCCTCCAGGTGCACCCAGTGGAGTTGATTGGCCTGCCAGGCCAGCTTAGCTCCTTTCAACCCTGTGTGGGGCGGACACCACATCACACATGGTCTCCATAGTCAATAGCTTGACAGTAGGAACTGCTTCCTCTTTGCTGTACCCAGAGAGAGGGGAGCCTTCTCGTCCTCTCAGGTAAAACACAGTTCCTGGTTGGTCTCGTGAGCAACCTGGAACACTTTCAACAAAGTGGAAATAGAAGAATTAAAATCTCTCTTCAATAACTTTATGAATAATTTAGGAATTCCCCCCTCCTCCTGTTTTTTTCTTGTCTCCATTGATTATTAGACAATACTCTTTACATCTAGACCAGGGATCGGCAACCTTTGGCACGTGGCCCATCAGGGAAATCCGCTGGCAGGTCGGGACGGATTGTTTACCTGCAGCGTCCGCAGGTTCGGCCGATTGCAGCTCCCACTGGCTGTGGTTCGCCGTTCCAGGCCAATGGGGGCTGCGGGAAGCAGCTGTTATGTAAAGCCTGCGCTCAAATGCAATTGTAAGATCTGTAATTTGTATCATTAAGTTCTGCAACCTTTCTGGAGACTTTGTAATTTCAGTTATTGTTAGCATAGCCTTTTAAGTTTTGTAACATTTTCAGTTACACTCCTCCCCTCTTTTTTGTCTCCTCTCCCTCTTTGAATACCTGTGAAGTGGCTTTCCCTCTCCCCCTCCCTCCTGGAATGCTTGTGGGATGAATGGGCTGGTTGAACAGCTGGAAGATCAGAAGAGCTCCCAGGTAGACAAGGTATCTAGGACTCTAATTAGGCAGGAGTCAGACACCCAATGCATGGACCCTGCATGGACACTGGCCGAGGTGGAGTGTGACCAACCAGATGCGGCCAAGTCATCTGTAGTCGCAGATCATGACTCTCTGATTAGGCAGTGCTCACGCCCCCCAGTGCATGGGCACTGCATGGACACTGTCTGAGGTGGAGTGTGACCAACCAGATGCAGCCAAGTCATCTCTAGGCCATGAGGAGCAGGTCATCTCTAGGCCATGAGGAGCAGGTCCTTAAAAGGGGAAGGGGCCATGTGCTCAGGAGTGCACTCACAAGCTTGTACCTCCCGTGAAGGCACTTCGCCCAGACTGCCTGGCCTGTGGTTCGCCGCGTTGCATTCCATCGTGCATCGGGAAGACTTCCCTTCATCACACCATCCATCGCTGCGCTGTGGAACACTTACCTTGAAGAATCCTGACATCTCCAGTGCCGTGCCTGTCCTGGGAGCGTGAGTATGCGAGTGTGAGTGTGACCCCCCCTCCAACAGTGGCATTGTAATAAAACAATCTAAGTGTAACCCTGGGTTGGTTTCTAGGGAAATTCAGGTAACAGCAGTGGCTAGCACATCCCTTGGCCCACACTGCTTCCCGCTACCTGTGTGCTAATCTAGCCCTTAATCCCGTAAGGATAACCAAGGTCAAATTTTATTCACTTTAGTCATATGTCCAGGCCCATTGACTTCACTGGGTCCTAATAAGCAAAATCTGACCCAAAAAAGAGGTGGTTGGGTAGATTTGAAAATTGTTTTGTTCAGGGATATTGCCCTTGCCCTGATACTGCCCATTAGATCCAAGGTACAGGACATTTATATACCGCATACAAGATAACCAAAGCATGGTGTTCTAGCACCTAGAAAGCACTACTGCGGGATTGTCTATTCCTGACCCTGTACTAGTATTTTGTTGTACCATTCCTGAAGTTATGACTCTGTATCTAGACAAGGAAACAGTAGACTCCACTTTAGCTTTCTTTTTTTTGAAGCAGGTATATGACTCCACAACTGGAAAAATATGGCAAGTATTTATTAAGTGGACTCACTATTAAACACAGAATAAAACATTTAATGGATCATTCTGAAACTTTACTGGAATTTTCTCACCATTTCTGAGAGATGATCTGCACATTACTTCAGACTGGTATTATATCTATACTGTAGGTAAAAAACAAGAGTGATTTTTAGGGGACCATGAAAATGTACCCAGTGACATCTCTAAAAATGGAATTCCAACCCTAGTGTAAAGAACAGAGCCACATTATAAAAACTCAACAGGAGCTAGGGAATATCTTAAAAGCATTTTTAAAAGCAAACTTCCAAAAATTTGAACAATGAAGTCTCAAATAATGGCACAAGAACATTAAATACAACTCAATTAACTTGGAAGTCTACTGAATCTAAAGGTCACCACTTTGCTTAAATAACCTGAATCTATTATCTGTTCAATACATCAAAAAGTGTTGAGGGGAGGGGGGGATATTTACATTGTTGCTAAATTAGGCTTTTCCTTATGGGCCTGATCCAAAGCTCATGGAAGTCAATGAGTCTTTTTATTGACTACTATGAGCTTTGGATCAGGGCTTGTGGCATTTTTTGGATAACAAACACTGTTCAGTAGTTTAAGTTACATACAGACTTTCATTATAAAGTGGGGAGGATGTGAGGAAGGCAGTGGTTCAGATGAAATCAGGTCAATGTATAGTGGAAAAAAATGGCTTTTTAAACTTCCAGCTGTACCTGGGATCCTCAAGCATCTGCAAAAAGTTGAAAACATTATGCAAGGACATGGAACCCCATAGTGAATGAGCACACACCATACCCAGGGAACTACCAAGCAACACTACTGTGTGTGCATTTTACACTATCTGTTTATGTTACACAGAGCTGGTCTTTGGGCTCTGCAAAACCTGTGGTCATAGGACAAGAAAAATCTGGTCAGAGTTTCAAGCAGAACAGGGACAGATGGTGTGGAGAAGAAGAGGAAAGGTCTTGGGGCTTTTGTGAAAACAGAATCTGGCCAACAACAGGAGCTAAATGGAATATTTTTCAAATGAACAGCAGAGCACTGTGTTATTTCTTCCTAGAAAGGCATTAAGAGGATGGGACAGAAGATAAAAGTTGCCTTCCAGCCATGTGCTTTGTGGATCCCTAAAGTTTGGCTTTATTAATACATTTAGTGATTCGCTGTTGCTTCTGCACCTACATGGAGATCTGCTAGCATGTGCCGCTCCTGCAGGAAAGGCTGCGCTTGAAATCTGAATGCCTTATGTCTTTGTGGTGGAAGAGGCAACAAATGGGGATGAAGTTTGATCAAAGTGCATGGAATCAGCCCAAAATAACACTAAGATGTATTCTATCATCAGAAAATGCAGGTCTGGAAGGAAAGGTCTGAGCATAAATTAATGCTGACCTTAGCCAGGGTAACTTGCTCTCTTCAGTGTCTGCAGCTGTGTAGTTACTAGGGAGTTCTCTGGCTCCATGTGCTTTTTCACATCTGTCAGCTCAATCAGAGATACAATTTACTGCAAAAATCTAGCACTCAGGGACATTGTGTGGATTTGTGACACTCCCTGAAGGACGTAGAATCTTTAAACTAACAGATTACAGCAAAACACAATATAATATTCTATGATAGTTGTAATATTGCTCCAAAACTCTGCATGTCACAGAATGTAATGGAAAATGATATCCATTTTCCTTTGGTCAGCTCCCTGAAAATCCAAAACATGGGTAAACAGAGCTACAGCGTATATGAGACAATAAGTTTGGCACACATTTTTGAAACTTCATACTTATGGGATGAGCAAAATGAGTAAACTTTTGTTTTAATTGCCTTACAACACCATGTGCAAGCAAACACAATGGAAAGGGAACAGATTGCAAAGGGGTTATAAGAGACTTTTCCAGATGTTGCTTATACAGCAGTCTAGTGACTCTTCATCATTTTCAACATCAGATGGATAGGTTGCTTCCACACACTGAATTTTATAGCCTAGCAATACGCTATTCTTGACAAGCATGCATGTTAAGGTTATGCAACAGGAGTGTAAACATTTTGTAGCATGTGGCATGCATGTCAGTGAAGTGAGAGATATGTCACATTTGGTTTTGTCTGCACTTAAAATGTGCATTGCCACAAGTTAGCATGTGTCATGGTATAGTCTAGATCAGTGGTTCTCAACCAGGGGCACATGTACCCCTGGGGGCGGGGAAGAGGTCTTCCAGGGGGTACATCAACTTATCTAGCTATTTGCCTAGTTTTACAACAGGCTACATAAAAAGCACCAGTGAAGTCAGTACAAACTAAAATTTCATACAGACAATGACTTGTTTATTCTGCTCTATATACTATACACTGAAATGTAAGTACAATATTTATATTCTAACGGATTTATTTAATAATTATGTGGTAAAAATGAGAAAGCAAGCAATTTATCAGTAATCGCGTGCTGTCACACTTCTGTATTTTTATGTCTGATTTTGTAAGCAAGTAATTTTTAAGTGAGGTGAAACCTGGGAGTATGCAAGACAAATCAGACCCTGAAAGGGGTTCAGTAGTCTGGAAAGGTTGAGAGCCACTGGTCTAGATGGCAGGGTGACTATAGCCTCAATGTTGTGTGTGACATGCTTCTACTTCAACGGTACGCATGCTCAAAAATGCTGCCATCCTTAATGTATAATATTGCCTTGTGCAATGCTGTTCTTAATTTTATGCAGCCTTTGGTAGAGTGTGATATATTGTTGGTCCATAATTGTGGAAGATACCTTCAAATTTATATACTGAGATTTCTGTAAAAAAACAACTTACTTGCTCCCCTTCTTTCCCCCTCCAAATGTGATCCTGCTATGTGAACTTTTAATTAAAATAAGAAATTGCATAGGAACTTCTTCTCAAACTATATTTTAGGTAAAAAAAATACAGATGGAGTTACAAAGGTAATTGCAAGCAAACAAAATTTTAATTAATCTAGAATGACTAAGAACATCATGTCCACAGGCAATAAAATAGCTTATTGTCATTTGCACACTATTATCTCTGTATGTTCATTGTTGTGACTTGATGTATTACTTAAAGTAACTAAAATTTAAGTAAGAGATGCGAGAGGAGATAGAATAATGGAAGAAGACAAGCAGAGGGCAGAAACAGGGTAAGCAGAGGTATAGATGTCTGGTGTGAGAAGTGATGTTAATACTCCTGGGTACGTTAGGTCAGATAATGTACAATATCCATACCTCCTTGACTGCCATCTCCCAAAGGCGGTGGTACTCACTGTACTACCCCACAAGCCTACAAGCTCCAGGTGGTCTGATTATAGCTCAGGGGTAGGCTGGTGACGCTCCACCTTGCCAAGCGTATGGATAGTGAATGTGCACTACAGAGTGAAGAAGACCATAGCACTTGCCCCTCACAATGCGTGAATCCTCATGCATGACAGGACCGTTCAAGGGAGGCAATGGAACAAATCAAATACTGTATCTGAAGAGGCGCTAATAAGATTTTATATACCTTCGACATGATGGCAACTACTTCAGGGAGTTGTAATATCTGTAAGGAGTGTTGCGGTGTGGATATGGTATAATATGTGAACCCAAAAGAGGATTGCTACTGTGGGCACACTGGTACAAACTGTAATGGTACAGTTGAGTTCTCTGATGTAGACTGGGCTTTACTTTAGTTTAGCAGCCGGGAGGCAATTAGCTGGTTTTTCCATTTTGATTGAAGATGTGCTCTCCAAATGGTTGTAATATCTGGTAATAGGGGAGATGGGAGTCTGAGACTTGATATTTCCTTCATTTGTGAGGAAGCTCCTCGCTCTCCTCTCTTCTTGCTTCACTCTTGCTTATTATTATAGAGTGGTCTCCTTACCTAAAGTTGAGTGGATGTTTTTGTTTCTTATTTTTCAAAGTGCTTTGAAACCCATATACACAGTCAGATTGGACTGAAAATTGCCATGATGGTTGAGAGCCTGGGCTATAATTAGCAATGCAAATTTTGGGTCATTTGGCCAAAGGGTCTGAGGCACAGTACCCCCCAAAATGCTCTGCTTGCTATGATTTTTTGCACAACTCTAGAGGTAAATCTATGACTGTTCTCCATATAAAACATATATCAGTGGGATGTCCTGTGCTCATCTAGTCAGTGGAGCCAGGGATCAGGTTGGAAATCTAATATTTCAAAAGTCTATCTTTAATAAGGCAGGTAACTTAATTTAAGTCAGATCAGAGGTAGGTGAATATGGGAACAAAAATAAAACAAACACGCAACGCCACCTACAACAATTAAAGAAAACCTATTAATATTAATTAAGATTCTTAACAAAGTTTATTCATCCTTGTTCATGCCCCTTTTGTGTTTGTTTTCCAGGAACATATCCATTAAAGTTGTTCTTGCACAGATGTTCAAAAAATAAATTCCAGTCATCTGCATGAATATTCACAGAAATTGAATTTTATTTCCGCACTCAAAAGTATTTGTGACATAGAAGTGATGGCATGTTCATTGAATCAGAACACAAACTATAACACATGACTTATCTGTAGGGCCATGAAAAACACGCCAAGGACTGTGAAATCTGGTCTTTCGTCTGCTTTTACCCTATACTATACAGATTTCACGGGAGAGACCAACATTTCACAAATTAGAATTCCTGACCCAAAAGGAAGTTGCAGGGGGATCACAAGGTTATTTTAGGGGTGGTCATGGTATTGCCACCCTTACTTCTGTGCTGCCTTCAGAATTGGGTGGCTGAAGAGCAGCGGCTGTTAGCCGGGCACCCAGCTCTGAAGGCAGGGCCCCTCCAGCAGTAGCACAGAAGTAAGGGTGGCAATGCCAGACCAAGTCACCCTTACTTCTGCACTGCTGCCTTCAGAGCTGGGTGGCCAGAGAGTGGCAGCTGCTGACTGAGGGCCTAGCTCTGCAGGCAGCAGCACAGAAGTAAGGGTGGCAATAGCATACCGTGCCCTCCTTACTTCTGCGCTGCTGCTGGCGGCGGCTCTGCCTTCAGAGCTGGGCTCTTGGCCAGCAACTGCTGCTCTCCAGCTGCCCAGCAACACCCCCCCCCCTTTTTGAGTCAGGGCCCCTACAATTACAACACTGTGAAATTTCAGATTTAAATAGCTGAAATCATGAAATTCATGATTATAAAAATACTATGACCATGAAATTGACCATAAAGGACCATGAATTTGGTAGGGCCCTGGGTATGTCTACACTACGAAATTAGGTCGAATTTATAGAAGTCGGTTTTTTTGAAATCGGTTTTATATATTCGAGTGTGTGTGTCCCCACAGAAAATGCTTTAAGTGCATTAACTCGGCGGAGCGCTTCCACAGTACCGAGGCAAGCGTCGACTTCCGGAGCGTTGCACTGTGGGTAGCTATCCCACAGTTCCCGCAGTCTCCGCTGCCCATTGGAATTCTGGGTTGATATCCCAATGCCTGATGGGGCTAAAAGATTGTCGCGGGTGGTTCTGGGTACATATCGTCAGGCCCCCGTTCCCACCCTCCCTCCCCCCGTGAAAGCAAGGGCAGACAATCATTTCGCGCCTTTTTTCCTGAGTTACCTGTGCAGACGCCATACCACGGCAAGCATGGAGCCCGCTCAGGTAACCGTCACCCTATGTCTCCTGGATGCTGGCAGACGCGGTACGGCTTTGCTGCACAGTAGCAGCAACCCATTGCCTTCTGGCAGCAGACGGTGCAATACGATTGGTAGTCGTCCTCGTCGTGTCCGAGGTGCTCCTGGCCACGTCGGCTGGGAGCGCCTGGGCAGACATGGGCGCAGGGACTAAATTTGGAGTGATTTGACCAGGTCATTCTCTTTAGTCCTGCAGTCCTATTGAACCGTCTTATGGTGAGCGGGCAGGCGATACGGACTGCTAGCAGTTGTACTGTACCATCTTCTGCCAGGCAGGCAAGAGATGAGGATTGCTAGCAGTCGTATTGTACCATCTTATGCCAGGCAGGCAAGAGATGAAGATGGCTAGCAGTCGTATTGTACCATCTTATGCCAGGCAGGCAAGAGATGAAGATGGCTAGCAGTCGTACTGTACCATCTTCTGCCAAGCAGCCATGAGATGTGGATGGCATGCAGTCCTTCTGCACCGTCTGCTGCCAGCCAAAGATGTAAAGGATAGATGGAGTGGGTCAGAACAAGAAATAGACCAGATTTGTTTTGTACTCATTTTCCTCCTCCCCTGTCTAGATCACACTGCAGTCAGTCACAGAGAAGGCGCAGCGAGGTTAATCTAGCCATGTATCAATCAGAGGCCAGGCTAACCTCCTTGTTCCAATAACAACGATAACTTTGGTGCACCATTTCTTATTGGAACCCTCCGTGCAGTCCTGCCTGAAATACTCCTTGATGTACAGGCACACCCTTTGTTGATTTTAGCTCCCTGAAGCCAACCCTGTAAGCCGTGTCGTCAGTCGCCCCTCCCTCCGTCAGAGCAACGGCAGACAATCGTTCCGCGCCTTTTTTCTGTGCGGACGCCATACCAAGGCAAGCATGGAGGCCGCTGAGCTCATTTTGGCAATTAGGAGCACATCAACCACCACACGCATTATCCAGCAGTATATGCAGCACCAGAACATGGCAACGTGATACCGGGCGAGGAGGCGACGTCAGCGCGGTCCCGTGAGTGATCAGGACATGGACACAGATTTCTCTGAAAGCATGGGCCCTGCCAATGCATGCATCATGGTGCTAATGGGGCAGGTTCATGCTGTGGAACGCCGATTCTGGGCTCGGGAAACAAGCACAGACTGGTGGGACCGCATAGTGTTGCAGGTCTGGGACGATTCCCAGTGGCTGCGAAACTTTCGCATGCGTAGGGGCACTTTCATGGAACTTTGTGACTTGCTTTCCCCTGCCCTGAGGGAAAGCAGCCCTCACAGTTGAGAAGCGAGTGGCGATAGCCCTGTGGAAGCTTGCAACGCCAGACAGCTACCGGTCAGTTGGGAATCAATTTGGAGTGGGCAAATCTACTGTGGGGGCTGCTGTGATGCAAGTAGCTCACGCAATCAAAGATCTGCTGATATCAAGGGTAGTGACCCTGGGAAATGTGCAGGTCATAGTGGATGGCTTTGCTGCAATGGGATTCCCTAACTGTGGTGGGGCTATAGACAGAACCCATATCCCTATCTTGGCACCGGAGCACCAAGCCGCCGAGTACATAAACCGCAAGGGGTACTTTTCGATAATGCTGCAAGCTCTGGTGGATCACAAGGGACGTTTCACCAACATCAACGTGGGATGGCCGGGAAAGGTGCATGGTGCTCGCATCTTCAGGAACTCTGGTCTGTTTCAAAAGCTGCAGGAAGGGACTTTATTCCCAGACCAGAAAATAACTGTTGGGGATGTTGAAATGCCTATATGTATCCTTGGGGACCCAGCCTACCCCTTAATGCCATGGCTCATGAAGCCGTACACAGGCAGCCTGGACAGTGGTCAGGAGCTGTTCAACTACAGGCTGAGCAAGTGCAGAATGGTGGTAGAATGTGCATTTGGACGTTTAAAGGCGCGCTGGCGCAGTTTACTGACTCGCTTAGACCTCAGCGAAACCAATATTCCTACTGTTATTACTGCTTGCTGTGTGCTCCACAATATCTGTGAGAGTAAGGGGGAGACGTTTATGGCGGGGTGGGAGGCTGAGGCAAATCGCCTAGCTGCTGGTTACGCGCAGCCAGACACCAGGGCGGTTAGAAGAGCACAGGAGGGTGCGGTACGCATCAGAGAAACTTTGAAAACCAGTTTCATGACTGGCCAGGCTACGCTGTGAAAGTTCTGTTTGTTTCTCCTTGATGAAACCCCCCGCCCCTTGGTTCACTCTACTTCCCTGTAAGCTAACCACCCTCCCCTCCTCCCTTTAATCACCGCTTGCAGAGGCAATAAAGTCATTGCTGCTTCACAGTCATGCATTCGTTATTCATTCATCACACAAATAGGGAGATGACTACCAAGGTATCCCAGGAGGGGTGGTGGAGGAGGGAAGTCAAAATGCCACACAGCACTTTAAGCACAGCACTTTAAAAGTTTACAACTTTAAAATTTATTGAATGACAGCCTTCTTTTTTTTGGGCAATCCTCTGTGGTGGAGTGGCTGGTTGGCCGGAGGCCCCCCCACCGCGTTCTTGGGCGTCTGGGTGTGGAGGCTATGGAACTTGGGGAGGAGGGCGGTTGGTTACAGAGGGGCAGCAGTGGCAGTCTGTGCTCCAGCTGCCTTTGCTGCAGCTCAACCATACACTGGAGCATTCTGGTTTGGTCCTGCAGCAGCCTCAGCATTGAATCCTGCCTCCTCTCATCACGCTGCTGCCACATTTGAGCTTCAGCCCTGTCTTCAGCCCACCACTTACTCTCTTCAGCCCGCCACCTCTCCTCCCGGTCATTTTGTGCTTTCCTGCACTCTGACATTATTTGCCTCCACGCATTCGTCTGTGCTCTGTCAGTGTAGGAGGACAGCATGAGCTCGGAGAACATTTCATCGCGAGTGCGTTTTTTTTTCTTTCTAAGCTTCACTAGCCTCTGGGAAGGAGAAGATCCTGTGATCATTGAAACACATGCAGCTGGTGGAGAAAAAAAAAAGGGACAGTGGTATTTAAAAAGACACATTTTATAAAACAGTCGCTACACTCTTTCAGGGTAAACCTTGCTGTTAACATTACATACATAGCACATGTGCTTTCATTACAAGGTCACATTTTGCCTCCTCCCACCGCGTGACTACCCCCTCAACCTTCCCCCCTCCCTGTGGCTAACAGCGGCGAACATTTCTGTTCAGCCACAGGCAAACAGCACAGCAGGAACGGGCACCTCTGAGTGTCCCTGAAGAAAAGCACCCTATTTCAACCAGGTGACCATGAATTATATCTCACTCTCCTGAGGATAACAGAGATAAAGAACGGATTTTGGTTGAATGCCAGCAAACATACACTGCAATGCTTTGTTCTACAGTGATTCCCGAGTATGTGTTACTGGCCTGGAGTGATAGTGTCCTACCATGAAGGACGAAATAAGGCTGCCCTCCCCAGAAACCTTTTGCAAAGGCTTTAGGACTACATCTAGGAGAACCGCAAATGCCAGGGCAAAGTAATCCTTTCACATGCTTGCTTTTAAACCATGTATAGCATTTTAAAAGGTACACTCACCAGAGGTCCCTTCTCCGCCTGCTGGGTCCAGGAGGCAGCCTTGGGTGGGTTCGGGGGGTACTGGCTCCAGGTCTAGGGTGAGAAACAGTTCCTGGCTGTCGGGAAAACCGGTTTCTCCGCTTGCTTGCTGTGAGCTATCTTCTTCGTCCCCAAAACCTGCTTCCGTATTGCCTCCATCTCCATTGAAGGAGTCAAACAACACGGCTGGGGTAGTGGTGGCTGAACCCCCTAAAATGGCATGCAGCTCATCATAGAAGCGGCATGTTTGGGGCTCTGACCCAGAGCGGCTGTTCGCCTCTCTGGTTTTCTGGTAGGCTTGCCTCAGCTCCTTCAGTTTCACGCGGCACTGCTTCGGGTCCCTGTTATGGCCTCTGTCCTTCATGCCCTGGGAGATTTTCACAAAGGTTTTGGCATTTCGAAAACTGGAACGGAGTTCTGATAGCACGGATTCCTCTCCCCAAACAGCGATCAGATCCCGTACCTCCCGTTCGGTCCATGCTGGAGCTTTTTTGCGATTCTGGGACTCCATCATGGTCACCTGTGCTGATGAGCTCTGCATGGTCACCTGCAGCTTGCCACGCTGGCCAAACAGGAAATGAGATTCAAAAGTTTGCGGTTCTTTTCCTGTCTACCTGGCCAGTGCATCTGAGTTGAGAGTGCTGTCCAGAGCGGTCAGAATGGAGCACTCTGGGATAGCTCCCGGAGGCCAATACCATCGAATTGTGTCCACAGTACCCCAAATTCGAGCTGGGAACGTCGATTTAAGCGCTAATCCACTTGTCAGGGGTGGAGTAAGGAAATCGATTTTAAGAGCCCTTTAAGTCGAAATAAAGGGCTTCACTGTGTGGACGGGTGCAGGTTTAAATCGATTTAACGTTGCTAAATTCGACCTAAAGTCCTAGTGTAGACCAGGGCTAAGTATAGGGAAGGATCTTCAAACTGTTTCTCACATGATTTGTCTGCTCAGTGCGGATAAGGCCAAACCACTGTTAAACTGAGCTCCAGACTAGGTCCCTGACTTTTTTGTTACATTGTATAGGAAGGGACTTTTTCATCCTTGGAATTCTCTACTGGCAGAAGAACTGAGGTGGATTTATCATAGCTGCATCTTATCTCTGGCAATGTGGCAGTACTTTCGTAATGGCTTTCTGTACAGGGCTTGCATTTTGGAACCACGTTTAAAGTGACATGACAAGAACAGCTCACACACCACACTTGTGCTGCAACCCCTTTTTTCCAGACAGATATCTATATCCCGCAACTCTAGAGTTCCTCCACTCCAGGCATGTCTCTCTTAGCAGCTCCCTGTTGGCTGTTATGCCACTCTTCAGCTCGGCACAGATGATAGGCAGCTGTAGTTTCTTTCCTAAGCTGATACTACTGCAGCTGTTTATGTTGCCTGGTTATCCAGTCCTCAGGGTCCTCCTGCCCACCTGGTTCCCTTTGCTGCCATAGTCTTTGCTCTCCTGGCTGCATCTGCAAAATGGTGTTCCTCTAATTGTGGTGGCATCTGAGTCTCTGAGGTTGGGCAACCAAAGACTGAGGCATCTAAAATTAAGAGACACTTTAAAAAATATAGGCTATGAAATCCAGTCCACAGGTGAAATCCTGGCCCCACTGAAGTCTTTGGGAGTTTGGCCAATGACTTCAGAAGAGACCAGGATTTCACCACAAGCCTTCTTACCAACCACAACGGCTCTTGCAGGGCTCCTAGCTTATCCCAGCCCAGCTATTTTGTGCTGTTGGCAATTTCCCCTTCCTGGCCATTTCTTGTTATTTATTTGATGCATGTCATTATGGATCATTTTGGTTGTGGCTCTGTCAGTCACTCTTGGTGAAGCCATTTTACTGTTAATATGGCAGTCGGATGTGTATTGCTGCCTGCCTTAGGATCCGAGAGATACAGCAACATGGAGTTCCAGCTGAACATCTGCTCTGCTGGTGACTGACTGACATTAACCAGAGCAGCAGCAATGGTACTGCCTGTGTGAAATAAATATTTTAAAACTACTAATGGAGGCTGCACTGAAGGCATCATCTGGGGCCTGACTTAAAGCCCACTGAAGGCAATTGCAGGGAGGAAGTGCAGCAGGTGAATAGGCCTCCTGCATCGAAGACAACAGCTGCATGTATGGCATATCTGTAAAGGGAGTGGGGTGCTGGGGGACAGAGGATCATGTGTGGGGGGGCACCATAATTACTGACAATTGTGATTTATATTAAAAATCGTGTAAAAGTCAGTTGGGTATGCACACAACCCTCTGGCCACTAGGAGCTCGGATCCCAGTTTTTTGTTGGGGGGTAGGGAAGGTTGGGAGAATTGTGCCTTGAAAACGTTGTAAATGCCAGCAACTACACCATACTGTTCAGTGAGCCAAAAACAGCTAGCCAAAGTGATGCATCACTGACAATGTACTCAGCAGATCAGCTAAACTCCACGGGCCCTATTTGCCCACTGAAAGGGTATGAGTAATACTAAAAAACTGGTCTACACTGGGAAAAATTTCCCTGTGGATTCTAAGCATTGATGAACCTGTTTGACTGAAAGGATTTTAAAGCTAACTGGAGCTGCAGTTTTGAGCAGACTCCAGAGGCCTGGACCCACAGTATGGGTCCAACTGCTTTTAAAAACTGATTCAGTTTTTTTGGAGATATTTCCCTAGTTTAGAAAATGCACTATTTCCCCCACTCATTCTCTGCCTGTGTTTACAGTAGGGTTTTCTTTAGGCAACAGTTGCAAAGACACTTAACTCAATCTGAGCCTTGTCTACATTACAGCTTCCACAGGTACTACCATGAGTATAGCTGTACTCATTTGGAATTATGGGTCCAAAAAACCTCTGTGTGGACAAAGTCTTATTGACTTCAATGTGAGTTACTCATATTCCACAGAGGAAAATAGGATTAAGGATTCAGTTTCAATATGAATTTATACAAATCAGGAGTTATATTTTTAACAATATTTTTCCTCACCGGTTCTAGAGAGATCTGTATGGCAATGAAAGGAAAAGTCAGAAGAAATTTTGTGATTTACTGCCACTAATATGTTGATCAGATTGGCAAAACAGTACAATTTACCACCCAAGTTTCTTTCTTCCTTTGATACCTTTGAAATAAACTCAGTGCAGGTTTCCTTTGCACTCCTTGTAAATTGATTAGCCATTGTTCATTGTTTGCAGATTTATAGTTTCCACTTCCTGAAAGGCACCTAATGTAAGGCACCTTTATAGTCCTGGAGATTTGTATTTACGTGCAAAAGCCACAAGGATTACTGTTACACTTACATGTGAAAAGTCACCTTCTATGCAAAATGTTCAGCCTTCTGTCTTTGTTCTGATGCAGGTGTGGGTTAAGTATTTAACAAATAGGTGTAAATAAAATTTCACACTATTCAGTGCTTTTGTGAAGACTGGTCAAATCCAGTTTAAATACAAGCTATCAAATAAAAATAAGTTCCAGTTCAGTCCTTCTTACTATGTTTAATTAAGCTTATATTGGCATGTCATTATATAAAACACTGGAATCCTACGTTCAGTTCTTCTGCTCACCCTATGTCAGAAGAGCCGTAGCAGAAATAGGAGGGGTATGGAGAGACTTCTGTATGAGAGACTGAAAAGACTGGGGCCTGGTCTATATTTAAAATTTAGATTGACCTAGCTATGTTGCTCAGGGGTGTGAAAAATTCAATCCCCTGAGCGTTATACTTAAGATGACCTAACCCCTAGTGTAGATGCAGCTAACTTCCATTGAGCTAGCTACCACCTCTTGGAGAGGTTCCTGAACTACAGTGACAGAAAAAACCCTTCCATCACTGTAGGAAGTGTCTACACTATGGCACTACAGCAGCATAGCTGCAGTGCCATAGACGTGTTGCTGTACCACCCATATTGTAGACAAGGTCTAGGACAGTTTAGTTTAAAGAGGGAATGAATGCATGACAGAGGTATACAACGTACTGAATGACATACAGAAGGTAAACTGAAAAGGCCTACTTACCATATCTCATAATGACAGAAAAAGGGGACACTCAATGAAATGGAAAAGCAACAAATTAAAATATTTTCTGTTCTGGAACAAACCCTTGTTCCAATGTCCTTAATCCTTTGTTGGGCAAAGGATTTTCTTTTATGCCCATACTTTGAGCATGTTTCCTTAGGCTTGGAATCACACCCTCAGCTCAAAGTGTAGACATATTCTGTGTCTGTTTCCCCATCTGTAAAATAGGAATAGTACATCTCCAGGGGCTGTGTGCAAGAGTTAATGTTTGTACAGTTCTTTGAAGTTTTAAACCAGTACTTGAGTGACAATGTGGAATGTACTAGTTTTCAGTGTCTGTCCTAAGGTCTCAGGTGGTGCTTTGTGCTGATTTTTCTAAACTCCTCTAGGGGAGTATGAGTATGTCACAAAGGGAAGACTGTTTCTGTGGGAGAAGGGAGAGAGAGGGCTGGGAGTGAACGGGGAAATTTACTCTAAAAATTCTGACCTAAAAAAGCAGTTCAGCTAAACTAATTTAAAACTGATTGGACTTCTAGTGTAGGCCAGGCTCCAGGTCACCAGAACTGGTTTTACTGAACCAGTTTCTGAACCACTTTAAGAACATTTTACATTTACTTTGCACAGGTATAAATAGTAAGCAAGATAAACAGCAGGGAACCAGGCTCTTCCTCTTTCTGCCACACTCAAATCCCTCTTCTCATACCTAGGTCTGGTCTATACCATGAAAATGCCTCCTGCCAATTCTAACCCGCTCAGCTAAACTGAGTTCAGAACTATTTGGAACAGTACTGCAGACCAGGCTCCAGCTTCCCTGAACATTTTTACTACCATCCACCCTTTTTTAAACAAAGCACTTTTCCTCTCTGTTCTCCCAAAAAGTCCTCCCAGTCAATGTATTTCAGTGGAGGTTAAAGGTAAATCCTTATTTTTCATTTAAAATGTCCTTGTCTATTATTACACATGTGGACAGGCATGAGTATGGAGGAATAGCTGCCACATCTTGTCCTGGGCTTAGGAAAATAGGCATAGAAGGGATATTCAAAAAGAACTCATGCAGCTTGTACAGGGCTTGTAAATGAACTGTATAGCTTACCCCAGAGGTTGTCCATGCCCGCTATGTATGAACTCAGTCCATGCCAGCCAGTGTCTGCTCAGCACAACGTCTGTCTGGCTCCTGACCTGCTAGGTTCCGAGTTCTTGCAATAAATAGTCTCGGGGGAACACTGCACCATTGAGCAATGCAGAATTTTGCAGAAATTAACATGGTGCATGGAGAATTTGCGTTCCCCCCCACAGAAATGGACTGCAGTGCTGTGGCTGCTGGACCTGGCAGAGCCCAGCTCGCACATAGAAGACGCTGCTGAGGGAAGGGGAGGGAGCTAGAGGGTTTCTAGCATGCCCTGAGGGAAGGAGATGGCACCATGCAGGAAACTCCACACAAGCCTGGGACCAAGCATCAGGCTGTTTTTCCCTCTGGATTCCTGGATTTTGGGGGAAGAAGGGGGTGGGTGGCTGTTCTGGGAAGCCACGGCTGGGCTTGGGGGGTGGGGAGGGGGAGCAGGAATCTGGGCTGAGGGGGGCCCCCTGTGGCTGGGCTCTGGGGAAGAGGGGTTTGGGTGTATTAGCTGGGGGGTCTCTACGGCTGGGCTCTGGGGGAAAGTGGTTGTGGGTGTCTGCTCCCTCCCTACCCTCACCTGGGATCTGGGGAGGGGAAGGAGTCAGAGAAACAGGAACTGGGTTGTCATAGGGGTTTCTTTAACTCTCTACTCCTGGGGGAATTTTTGTGTGTGTCTGTATTGTTACAGACATACTTGCTGATAGGTATTTTGAAATTATGAAAATAATTGAAATTGGTGTGATTATATAGTGTTATTTTAACAAATAAAATTTGCAGAATGTTGCAGAATTTAAAATATTGTGTGCAGAATGTTTAATGTTTTGGAACAGAATTTTTAATTTTTTGGTGCAGAATGCCCCCAGGAGTAAATAAAGCCTAATATTGCGGCAGCTGCATCTGAGTCTGTTGGGTGCGTTATCTTGTTCCATGACACAGAGTTGAAGTTCATGTCAGGTAACTGTCACAAGTAAGTTGCTGTGGGTCAGTTGTGAACCTTTAAATAAATGGGACTACTCCTGCAAGTAACTGTTCACCAATGAGAGTAATGAGATTACAGTCTAGCTCTATTTTTTAAAAGGAAGTCAATGAGGGCCAAATTGTGCTATCCTATTTGATGTCAATGAGACCAATGACTTGTATGAATAAGGGAAGCAAGATTTGGCCCTGAGAGGATAATTTTCAGTAGGATGCATGGGCATTCAGTCACATAGTTTCCATAAATGCTAGTGGCAGTCCTCCTGATAAATGTTAAACATAGAAAATATACCCCTGAGGCATATATGAGCATTTTGATTCAGAGGGATTTATGCAGTTAATACCATCCACACTCTTCTATGCATAATTCTTCTGCATTTAGAGTCAAATATTCCCCATTTCCCCTACTGATTTATGCAGGTTTTACATATTTACCATGCTAATCCTATATCCTTTAATTACACACCCTCACCATTGCAACTAGCATACCCTGTGGTTTTTAAAATGTTTTAGTTAATCCTAGTTAAGGCAAACACTCAAGCCATCTCCTAATTATTATGAATAACTATCTTTTAACAGTGTTCTCAGGGAAAGTGGGACTCTTTATTAATGTTCTACAGGAAAATGTAACTGAAATCAGGGAAAAAGTTTGCCAGAGACATCTACACATACAAAGGTAGCTACCTCAGACTGTGAGGGGATGAGGTAAAACGCATGAAATGAGATTAAATACTGGTAAATCTAAAGATAAGGTGGACAAATGTCTGTTGGTGAGGGAGAGAAGCTTTTGAGCTAACACAGAGCTCTTCTGCAGGCCTGGGAAAAGTAGGGTGGGTCTACACTTAAAATGCTGCAGCAGTGCAGCTGCTCTGCTGTAGAGCTTCAGTGAAGATGCTGCTAGGTTAATCCTTCTCTGCGAGAGGCAGTAGCTACATGGACAGAAGGAGCCCCCCCCCCGCCCCATGAACATAGGGCTGTCTACACCGAGGGTTAGGTCAGCAGGATACTGTCGCTCAGGGGTGTGGATTTTTCACAGCCCTGAGCAGTGTAGTTACACCAAATTAAATTTATAGTGTATACCTGACTGTACACAGAGCTACATCCAAGTCAGAACAGCTTGTTTGGCATAAGTAGTTAACACCTATTTCAAGGGACCTTTCAAGGTGAAGTGGTCCATTAACACCCCTCCAGTCAGAGGGAGGGGGGAAGGACAGTGGGGAGGGGGTGGTTAGCAGGTTATAGATTGTTGTAGTAAGCCATAAAACCAGTATCTTTATTCAGTACATGATTTTTAGTGTCTAGCAAAGTAATGAATTTAAGCTCTCAGGCTCATCTTTTCAAAGTGTTGTGCAGGTTTCCTTTGAGGACAAGGACTGATAGGTCAGATAGAGTGATTGCTGTGCTTCGCTAGACACTAAAAATGAAATATACCTTAAGAGAAATGTACAGTATGAAAAGGGACTATGAAAGCTAACTAGATATAGTTTATATAGAAACTAGACTATAGGTGCACTACAACTGCCTGCTGCACAAGCTTCAGCCTACTTAAATCTCCTGCATTTAACACCAGCTAGCGCAAAAGTTGCAGTAGTCTAAGGGCTTGTCTACACTGGCAACTTTCTGCGCAGTAAAGCAGCTTTTTGCGCTCAAACTGCAGACGTGTACACACTGCCAAGACACTCTGTGCGCAGAAACTCCTCAGTTGCAGTGCTGCAAAGAAAACCACCTCAACGAGAGTCGTACGGCTATTCCCGCAGAGGCTCCAGCACTCTATTGCCAGTGTAGACACTTGATTGCTTTCTGCGCTGCCGTTGGCCTCCAGAGCTGGCCCATAATGCCTCAAGTGACCGCTCTGCTCATTGTTCTGAGCTCGGCTGCCCTGGAGACATGCGCCCCTCCCCTTTAAAAGCACCATTTCTGACAGCCGCTGCGTTGATCTGTTCCGGGACACAAAGCAAAACATCAATGTGGAATGCTCGTGCTATTGAACACAGAGGCAGGTGTCTGTGTGTGAGAGAGAGAAAAAGATTGCTATGCAGAGAGCCCAGGAAGGGAGACGGGGGCTGATGTCGGGTTTTCCCCTACCCCAGGACTGGTTGCTTCCTTCTGCTGTCTGAACTTAGAAGACAGCATGCTGACACATTCTCTGTCCTGCAAAACATACTGTGTCTCTCCCACCCTCCATACACACTCTCCTGTCACACGCTCTTCCCCCCGCCCACTGCAGTTGAAAAGCAGCTGGCAATGTTGTAGGATGCTCAGGAAAGAATGGGACTGGGAAACCTGCATCATGTGACACTGTGCCTGCCCCATGAGGCATGGCAAACCCTCCCCAAAGCACCCTGTGGCCAGTTGCACAGTGGGATGGCTACCACAATGCCCTGCTGTCTTTGCAGTTGCAAGAGCTGCTAATGTGGATGGGCTCCAGTGTCACAAGGAGCAGTGTGGACACGAAGCAAGGGTTTAATTCCAGCGTTTTAATAAAAGTGGTATAACTTGTGGCACAGAAACTTGCCAGTGTACACATACTGGCACAGGGCACAGACTCACCACTATGGCACCTCCTGCTGGTTGCTCCAGGAATTCACTCTGTCCTAGCTGTGGAGCACCCTCCGAGGGTGGTGTCCCGCCCATCGCCTGCTCTGCTGTCCAGGACCCACGTTGCTCCTGGCTGGCAGTATCCTCTTCTAGCCACAGCCCTCTGGCTGTACCCCACTCAGTTCTCTCCCCTTCCACAGGGGAGGGGGTGGTGGTAATAGCAGTCCTTCAGCTTGCACCTGCCTCAGTGGCCAACCACAACCCAAAGTCTAGCCCCTCACCTCAGGACGAGTTGCAGTCTGTATCAGCCACACTCCTCCTCAGCCAAGTGCAGTGCAAGGGGGGGCAGACCCAGGCCCATCCACTACTCTGGGTCCCAACCCAGGGACCCTCTAGCAGCAGCCTCTCTCTGCCCTCCTTCTCTCCCCTTGTCCGCATCTCTTTCCTAGGCTACTTCCCCTTTGGCCCCTTGTACCTTCTCAGCCCTTCTAGTCAGGGACTGCAGCCTAGCAGGTCACAGGCAGGAGCCTTCTCTCTGCTCCCCTGAGCCTGCCAAGCACTGCTCTGTCTAGGGTGTTACCTCAGGAGCCAGTCCTTCTCCCTTGCTAGTCAGGGAGAGATTCCTGTCTCCTTTGGTAGGCAACCTTTATATAGGGCTCAGCCTGGCCCTGATTGGCTGCCTCTTTCTTTGCCCTGATTGGCTCTCCACAGGCCTTTGCTGACTGGCTGCCAGACTGCACAACCTCTCTGGCCTGTTCCAGCCTTTTTTCTCATGAAGTGGGGCAGCCACCCCACTACACATACCCTAAGATGGAAGTGGTGAAGGTGTTGAACACAATGGCTAACTCCTCATCTGAATGTTTTCTGGGTAGTTAAGAATGGAAGAAAGCATTCTCTGTATCTCAGATTCTCCAGATGGAAAAAGATGCATAGCCACCTCTAAAGGTGCTTTCGGAGCTATATTTGAAAAATGCTAATTAAGTATTTTTTAATACTATATATTAATTAATATTCCCTATTGCAACCTGTCCAAGAGCAATAAGGAATCTGGCATAATTCACAGTCAAGCTAGAAGGGCAAATTGAGTGAGTTCCTAAAGGGATCTGTCCTGAGTCCAGTTCTATTCAACATCTTCAAATATGATTTGAATTATGGCAGAGAGGGTACACTTATAAAGTTTGCGGACGATACCAAGCTTGTAGGGGTTGCAAGCGCGTTGGAGGACAGAGTTAGAATTCAAAATGACCTTGAAAAACTGGAATAAAACTGGTCTGAAATAAATAGGATAAAATTCAATAAGGACAAATGGAAAGAACTACACTTAAGAAGGAATAACCAACTGCACAAATACAAAATGGGAAATGACTGCCTAGGAAGGAATACTGCAGAAAATAATCTGGAGGTTATAGTGGACCACAAACTAAATATGAGTCACCAATGTAACACTGTTGCAAAAAAAGCGAACATCATTCTGGGATGTATTAGCAGAAGTGTTGTAAGCAAGACAAGAAATAATTCTTCCACTCTACTCAGCACTGATAAAGCCTCAACTGGAGTACTGTGTCCAGTTCTGGGCACCACGCTTCAGGAAAGATGTGGACAAATTGGAGGAAGAGCAACAAAAATTATTAAAGGTCTAGAAAACATGACCTATGAGGGAAGATTGAAAAAAAATGGATTTGTTTAGTCTGGAGAAGAGAAGCCTGGGGGTGGGGAAGAGGCATGGCGATAACAGTCTTCCAGTACATAAAAGGTTGTTATAAAGAGGAAGGTGATAAACTGTTCTCTGTATCCACTGAGGACAGGACAAGAAGCAATGGGCTTAAATTGCATCAAGAGAGGTTTAGGTTAGACATTAGGAAAAACTTCCTACCTGTCAGGGTAGTTAAGCACTCGAACAATTTACCTAGGGAGGTTGTGGAATCTCCATCGTTGGAGGTTTTTAAGAACAGGTTAGACAAACACCTGTCAGGGATGGTTTAGACAATACTTTGTTCTGCCTCAGTTCAGGGGACTGGACTAGATGACCCCTCAAGGTCCCTTCTTGTCCTACATTTCTATGATTCTCTGATTTTAAGACTCTGCACTACCTTGACAATTTAAGTTTTGATGCCTTTCATCAGTGGTTAGGTTAGAGTATTCGCAAGTTCCTCAAAGTATTTCCCTCATCTTGCTAATATAATCCCGTATCTTTCTTTTTTGAGTTTGAGCCAATTGCTCTTCTTGCTGCTGACCTCTTTCAAGTACTGGGATATCTTGGTATCTAACATCTTATTTCTGTAATGGTGACACCCCATGCAGAGGACCAGCACAAGGATGCTTGAGTCCCATTTAACCCCTTCTATTATAGGGTTTTATACTGCTTTCCATCACCATAGTAACTGAGTGCCTATCTGTTCCCCACACATGGTGCCAACTGGCAGCAAACTGCCTTTTGTTATTCCCCAAAGTGGGAAAATGTAAAACAGTTCTAAACTATTGTTCCACTATGTAGAACTACTTTGAGGCAGCTTGGTCTGTGTTAGCTTTGATGTTACTGAACAAAACATGTTCTGTTACCTAACTCTCTTCTACAATAGAAGAAAATCCATCAGCTATCCAGGCCTGTAGCCATGGTGTAACTGTGTTTGGGACAAGGAAGTTTTGCTAGTGTAGAGATGGTCAATATTAATTAACCAAACACATGAGAGAAAGAAAAATACTTTTCCAGCAATGTCTTGTCTGCTGAAGGAAAATATAAAACCAGGCGATCCTGTTCTTGCCCCGCAGCTGTTTCTGCCTCTCTCTCTGAAGGCTCCTTATTTACATTGAATACTGCTGTACTGCACTGGATGTAGGTGCCTAACTTTAGAGACCCAATTTTAAAAGTTCTGGCCTGTGTGACTTGGCACAAGCCAGAGAGGGAGTTTCTGTCAGAGCTCCTTACTTCCTTGGTTACTCCACTAGGCCATACTGCCTTGCATGCAGCTGAGATGTCTCTTCTTGCTGGCCAAAGGTTCCACGGGCTGCTCACTCGGGAGCCTGCGGTAACCTAGTGCTATCAGTGGTAGCCTGTGGCCTTGGCTACACTTGCGAGTTACAGTGCAATAAAGCCGCCCAGAGCGCTGTACCTCACTCCCCGTCCACACTGGCAAGGCACGTACAGCGCTGTGTCTCCGCGGCGACCGTGCTGCTGGTACTCCACCTCCCCCAGAGGAATAAACTTTGTGCGCTGCCGCTGGTGTGCTGCGGCGCCAATGTGGCCACCCAGTGCGCTCCGATTGGCCTCCAGAATATCCCACAATGCCTGTTCTAGCCACTCTGGTCATCAGTTCGAACTCTACTGCCCTGGCCTCCGGTGACCAACCATCAGACCCGCCCTTTAAATTCTCTGGGAATTTTGAAAATCACCTTCCTGTTTGCTCAGCCAGGCGCCGAGTGCTCTCAGCAAATCTTTCCAGGTGACCATGCCTCCACGCATCAGACGATCCCCAGAGCAATGGCGAGGTGCTGGACCTCATCAGTGTTTGGGGGGAGGAAGCTGTACAGTCCCAGCTGCGCTCCACCCATAGGAATTACGATACCTTCGGGCAGATATCAAGGGGCATGAGGGAAAGGGGCCATGACCTGGATGCACGGCAGTGCAGAATTAAAGTGAAGGAGCTGCGGAATGCCTACTGCAAAGCCCGCGAGGCAGACGGCCGCTCGGGTGCTCCCCCCGCGACCTGCCGATTCTACAAAGAGCTGGACGCGATACTTGGGGGCGACCCCACCTCAACTCCAAGCACCACCATGGACACTTCAGAGCGGTAGGAGGAGGAGGAGTAAAGTGGGAGTGAGGGTGCTGGGGCGGGCGGAGACACCCCGGAATCCCTGGAGGCATGCAGCCAGGAGCTGTTCTCGAGCCAGCAGGCAGGTAGCCAGTCGCAGCGGCCGGTACTTGGTGGAGGACATACAGAAGAGCAGGTTCCCAGTAAGCGGCTTTTTTTTTTGGAAAGGAATTTTTTTGGTGAGGGCTCTTTGGGTGAGGAGGGTTAGGGCTGCATGCATGCCTATATGCGAAATAGCACATTGATGTGGTCTATCACATCGCGGTAATCGACCTTGGTAATCTCTTCGAAAGTCTCATCCAGAACGTGGGCAATGCACTTGCACAGGTTTATTGGGAGAACCACTGTGGTCCTTGCTCCAGTTAGGCCAACATGTCCGTGCCACTGTGCCGCGAGGGGCAGGAGGACCATTGCTGCACACAGGCAAGCTGCATATGGGCCAGGGAGGAAGCCGCATTGCAGTAGAAGATCCTCCCTTGCTTCCCAGGTCACCCTCAGCAGCGAGATATCTTCCAGGATGGACTCCTGTGGAAAATGTTGGGACAGTGTTCAGTGTAGATGCCCCCTGCAGCTGTTGGCTCTCCCCACGGCACAGAAACCCAGAGGACAGTACAGCCGTGAAACAATCAGTTTCCCTTGACCCTGTGCTTACTCACCATTTTGGGGCTCCCATGGGTTATGTGTGCTCTCTTTGGGACGGGAAAATTATGCTATTGTGTAGACTGTGTGTGCCCTCCTTAATTTCAGGGGAATCATTACTCTGTCTCATATATACAATGCTGCCTCTGTTAAGTGTTGCATTTTGCCTTTACAGATGCAACCTTGAGATCTCAGCAATCCATGTTACCACCGGCCGAGAGACTGCAAAGACTCAGGAAGAGGCCACGAAAAAGCGAAGGAGACATGCTGCAAGAAGTGATGCAGCAATCTCCTAAAGAGAATCAAAAAGCGCAGGAGTGGAGGGAGAGCGAAGGCAGGATCCACCAGGAAAATGCAGTGCACCGGCAGCAAAGCATGGCGCTCCGGCAGCAAAGCACTAATCGGCTAATAAGCATCATGGAGTGCCAAGCGGACACTATCCAGGCGCTCATAGCCATGCAGGCGGAGCACTACTGCGCCCGCCCCCCCTGCAGCCATTGTCCCAAAACTCTTTCCCTTGTGCCCCCATGTCACCTCCAACCCACTTTCCCCAACATCCGGGTTCTTATCGCCAGCAGCTGCCTCCAACACCTGTAGCTTCACCACCCAGCCCTGAAAACTATGACCCTTGCCCACTGTACTCAACCCCCATCCTGAATTATAGCCATCCTGAAGTGCAGCACTCATTGCACAGCACTCCAAACAGGAAGGTTGAGTATGAGAACAGGACTTATGCAAATCTATGATTGAACCGTTCCCCAACCCACCCCACCCCTTGCCCTTTCTGTTTCCCAAGCAGTTGTGTTTCTTTTCAATAAATGAATTTTCTTTTCAATAAATGGATTTTTTGGCTTTGAAAACATTCTTTATTATTGCACAAAGTAAAAGATACCTTAGCCCACGAAAGAAACAGGCACTGCAAGTCAGCTTAGCAAACACAGATTCCCTACTAACATTGGAACTACTGCACTTCACTCCCATGCAGGGCACCAGACATTACTGGTGGTTTTCAGCCTCAAATTGCTCCCTCAAGGCATCCCTAATCCTTGCAGCCCCGCACTGGGCCCCTCTAATAGCCCTGCTCTCTGCTGCAGCCTCCAGGTGTTGAACCTCGGAGGTCCATGCCTGAGTGAAGATTTCACCCTTCCCTTCACAAATATTATGGAGAGTACAGCATGCAGATATAACCGCAGGGATGCTGTGTTCGGCCAAGTCCAGCTGCCATACAGAGATCGCCAGCGGCCCTTTAAACAGCCAAAAGCACATACCACAGTCATTTGGCACTGGCTCAGCCTGTAGTTGAACCGTTCCTTGCTGCTGTCAAGGCTCCCTGTGTAGGGTTTTCTTGAGCCACAGCATTAACGGGTAAGCGAGGTCTGCAAGGATCACAATGGGCATTTCAGCTTCCCCTACTGTGATCTTCCGCTCTGGGGAAAAAGTCCCAGCCTGCAGCTTCCTGAACAGGGCAGCGTTCCGAAAGATGCATGCATCATGCACCTTTCCGGGCCAGCCTGCTTTAATGTCAATGAAATGCCCATGGTGATCCATAAGCGCCTGGAGAACCGTAGAGAAATACCCCTTCCGATTAAGTACTCAGAGGCTAGGTGGGGTGGTGCCAGAATAGGAATATGCGTCCCATTTATCACCCCTCCACAGTTAGGGAAACCCATTTGTGCAAAGCCATCCACAATGCCCTGTACTTTACCCAGAATCATGGTTCTTCTGAGCAGGATGTGATTAATGGCCCTGCAAACTTGCATCAACACAAGTCCAATGGTCGACTTTCCCACTCCAAACTGGTTTGCGACCGATCGGTAGCTGTCAGCTTCCAGATTGCAATAGCCACCCGCTTCTCCACCGTCAGGGCAACTCTCAATCTTGTGTCCTTGTGCCGCAAGGTGGGGGTGAGCTCCTCACACAGTCCCATGAAAGTGACTTAACTCATCCAAAAGTTCTGCAGCCACTGCTCGTCATCCCAGACTTGCATGACAATGTGATCCCACCACTCAGTGCTTGTTTCCCGAGCCCAAAAGCAGCGTTCCAGGGTGCTGAGCATGTCCGTGAATGCCACAAGCAATCTCGTGTCGTACGCATTACGCGACTCAGTATCATCGTCAGACTTCTCACTGTCGCTTTGGATCTTAAGGAATAGTTCGACTGCCAAACATGACGTGCTGGCAAGACTCATCTGCATACTGCTCAGCAGTTCGGGCTCCATTTCCCGCAGACCGAAACGGAACACAGATCGCACTGCACAGAAACCGTTGAAAGGTGTTGCCAAATGTGGACGGAAACACAGGGATTGCTGGGATGCGAAGCGATGCATCACGGGGCATTGGGACAGGACCCAGAATGCCCTGCACCCAATGCCCCCTTCCCACACCCCACCACAACAGAATGGGAAGAGGTGCTCTGTGGGATACCTGCCCATAATGCACCACTCCCAATGCCACTGCAAGTGCCGCAAATGCGGCCACAACAGTGCGCTGGCAGCTGCAAATGTGGACAGACTGCAGCGCTTTCCCTACTCAGCTGTACGAAGGCAGGTTTAACTCACAGCGCTGTACATCTGCAAGTGTAGCCAAGGCCTGAGTACAAAATATGAACTGGATCTGTAGTCTTTGCAATAATCAAATGATATGTAGCTGGGTTGTTTTTTTTTCAGCCAAGAGACCAATCCTGGATGTCAGAGACAGAACTATAAATAACCCATTAGCTATTGGAAAAATCAGTGACAAGCTTTCAACCTTAGTGATAGGCTTGCATCATGCTGTATTTTCAAGGTCCTTTTTCACAAGGAAAAGGGTTAGAAACATTCTAAAATTCTCTTTTATATTTCTTGGCCCCACATATTAGAGAGCAGCTGTGTAGCCATGGGCTTTCGGAAACTTCAAAGGCTGGCTCTGGGGACATCTCTAGGGGTTCAGCCTCTGTTTCCAGCCAATATTTTCTCTCTCTGCTACAACTACCAACAAAGGCATTAACTGTGATGGTAGTTTTTGTGGCTGGCAGAGTGTTACTGACAGTATGTCACTGTAACACTTGAAGTCTCCAAAAGCAGCACATACAACCAGAGTTATAGATTAGTGCAATCAATATAAAATGAAAAAAATATTTACATGTCTCAGAAGAAGAATAAACAAATTAGTGTGGGAGACTGGGTATAATTTGAGTCTTACTTCAATGGAACTAACTGGATACATATTTGGTGGAGCTATGCCAGATCACTAAGCAGCTGGCCTCTGCTGTCTCTCACTTCAGCAATAATATGTATTTAATTTGCTAAATTGAATTTGTATTTAATTTGCTTGTGATGACAGAGCCCAAGGCATGGACTGAGAATCTGATCTTCTTTTACCTCACTGATGGAACTCCAGTTCTGAGGCTGTGCCACCACCATATTGCCACAGCGGCCATTTTAGAGTGGCTAAGAGTGGGAAATGTGTCGGTATGTAATATTCTCTAACAAATTATGCTTAGATATTTCTGTACCATTATGAGTTAGAGAAAGCTGGGGAGTTAATGAAGTTAATAAACATTGGTAATAGAGTCTCCTTATTTGTGTCTCACATCTGTGTCTATTCATAACAGAGAGAGAAGGTGGGACCAACACAGCTACAGCAACACTGCAAACAACAATGGATTGGACGATATCTATTCGTAATAGACCAAGTTTATAGTTTGCTTATGCACTGACTCAGCATGTGAGGTTTTCATTTTTCATTAACATTTTCATTCATGCATTTGGCTTGAATAGTCTAGTAGTTCTTTTTTTGACCTTTGGCCTGGAATGGTCAGATTTATCTGACTGGGTTCCCCTCTGCCCTGGCACTCCAGTTTTCTGACCTGAATCTCCAAAGTCAATATGTAATGATTCTGTTTGTACTGGCACATCAGATGATGACTTATGACTTGAATGCAGCAACACTGCTGAAATATTCAGAACTCTCTACCATAGTATTGCAAGGAAGGGTCACCCGAGGTTCCAGTCTGTTTTTCATTTATCATAGAGGATTCTTAACTTAAAGAGTATTTTATAGGTCTTCATCAGCGTGGAACTTTAGTAGAGACATCAGGAGTCTGTGCCATATGCTTCCCCTGGAGGTTTTATGTAGTGATGGCCTCCTCAAGTACTTCTCCGTCAATATGTAAAAAGCAGACTTTATATACTGAGGTAAACTGTCATGGAGTGCTAAGAGTTTTAAAAACATGAAATAATTTTTATAGCTTTTTGCCAGGATTTTTTGATTGAAGTAAATCCTGTCTGTCTAGCTTGTGGAATGTCTTCTTTCTTCTGTTCGCTGAATATGCAACCTGAGATGCATAATTGGTAAATATTAGAAAATTATATATGTTGGGTAGGTTCACCACGTTGAATCACAGAGATTAGGAGATATCTAATAGAAAGTATTTCAGAATGATAATCATATTTAGTAAACTAGCTAATGTTAGAGAGCTTATTCCTTCACCCTCTCACTTCTCTGGTCCTTCTTGCATGAACAGAGAGCAACAATACCCGAAGCCCGGAGGTGCAAACAATTCAATGTTTATTGGGGTGAACTTCCAGCAAGCTTAAATTCAAGTACCTTCTTCCTTATTTTTGAATCCCAACTTCCTTCCTGTTTGCCCCTAATTTATATAGTAATATTCTTAGCTATACCTTAACCAATCATTCTACTGAAATTTACCTAACCAATCCTAACATATTGTAACATGATTAGCTAACCAATTATATCCCACCACCTTAATTAGTTTACACCCAGCAAAATTAATTATACAGCAGACAGAAACAAACACAGAACCAGACAGAGACCATGCAAATAAACAATAGCAAAGTGGGACAAAACAATACAGAAGTGAGGATTTCTGGCAGTCTGAGCATACTGAGTCAAACTGGCTAATATGTTTTGTTGAAATGTTGATATAATTGATCAAAATGTCAAAATATTGATATTAAAAAAGGGAAAGAAAATTGCAAAAAATTTCCCTTTATATTTTAGCTAGATATAGACCAGATGACATTTTTGATATAAAATTTATCAAAATTTCACATTAAAAAAAAGGGTGTGTTGGGGAGGAATTTTCACAATAACTTCATGAATTTCCCCTCTGTTTTTCAACCAGCTCTTTTAATAGGCACAGAGACTAAAGTATGTTCTCTACTTTAGGGATGATCTCTTTATGTCAAGTATGAAGTCCGTGGGCAGGACTTCATGGAGAAGTTTGCTTATGTAGTACTATTTGTGTTCAATCTGAATTCTAATGATGATGATGTAAATTTCAATATTGTTAATTAGTTGATCATGAAAACAGTTACCTAATTCACTGCTGGATCATTTGAACACAAATATATTACTTATATGCTTATGTAGTACAATTGGACAGTATAGCATTTAATTTAAAGGACTTAACCCAAACATCAATGTCATATGATTTTTTAAAAAAATAGGCAGCTAGCTCAGCAAAGGGACAGAATAGGGCAAATAATAATAAAACAAATTATCAACATCTCCCACTCAGAGACCACAACTGTATTTCTACCTGAATATATACTAAGAAAAACTAAAGGATTTCACCTCTTTTACAGGTTTCTCTTAATCAAAGAATATCAGGGTTGGAAGGGACCCCAGGAGATCATCTAGTCCAACCCTGTGCTCAAACCAGGACCAATCTGCAATTTTTGCCCCAAATCCCTAAATGGCCTCCTCAAGGATTGAGCTCACTATCCTGGGTTTAGCAGGCTAATGCTCAAACCACTGAGCTATACCTCCTCCCCAAGTCAGGAAAATAAATTAAGCAGATAGAAAAAGTAATTTTGAAATATCTAATGCTTAAGGTGAGAAAGCAGTAGCTAGCTATAAGCCCTCCTACAAGAGGGAACAAGTTCAAAGTAGTAAGTCTCAATTTTCTGCATATAGTACATATATCTCTTCCAATCCCAGCAACACACAGCTAAACCTCAATAGTAAGGGTGGAATTCCGAATGCAAAGTAAAAATCCCAGTATTTTTATGTGCACAAATGCATTCAAAGAAGAGTCTGAACAAGTTTCCAAACCCAAGCCAAAAGAAAACAAAAACAAACTCAAATTGAAATGAGAGGGCTAAAGATAGCTGTTGGCTGCGCAAGATTAAATGTGCCCAGAAAGCATACTAGGGGAAACCAGTTTAGTTCTAATGCAGCTGAGAACTCTGGCCTTCATTCAGCAAAGCACTTAAGTGGATGTTTAAGATCCATTGTAGTCAACAGGACTTAAGTAAGTAAACACATACTGAAGTGCTTTGCTGAATGGGGTCCTTGATAGCAAAGGAGCCTGCTACAGGAAGGGAAAGAAAGACACAATTCATACCATTCATGTGCATGCAGATCCAGTCTGCAGTTTACCTCTGATTAATCCATGTGGAATAAATCATAGCATAACCTGACTTTGATTCATACATTCACATGGAGTGGACTCTGGTAGTAAGATATTTTATAACAGAAATTTATAGACAGAAATATCTATCAGGGCATTTAGTCCAGTCATGCAGAACCCATGACCCACTGAAGTTATACTAATCTAATCTTACTTGGAGCCAGTTTATGGCATCTCAGTCACTATGGAGCAGGGGGGATAAAAACCAATAATTTAAAAACAAAAAAAAATCTGATTTTTGTTTATTTAAATTGGACTTTTTTGATAAAATGATTTTTGTGGAAAAAACCTATCTAAAGATGGTTTTAATTAAAATACATTATAGCTGAAAGATATCTCATCATGGAATAGGGATTATAAAATCCAGTTCTATAGTGTGAGACAATATATTCATGTAATGTTTAAGAAAAGTTTTGTAAATGAGTTCCAATAGTTCATGGATTAGGGACCCAATTTTATGGAGTTCCAGGGGGTTCAGTATAGATTATTTAGGTTAATCTTTCTATCTACCCAATGGGACTCAGTGCTCAGTCTAGAAGAGACCATCAGAGACGCTTAGTTTTGTAGTTCTCAAACTGTGAATTTGTGTCTCCAAAGATAACATGCTTGTTAACAGCAAAAATGTTTAGAAAGAAAGAAAGAAAGAAAGAAAGAAAGAAAGAAAGAAAGAAAGAAAGAAAGAAAGAATAAAGGTGAGACATAACAGACCTCAACCCTACTGTCCCTCTGCAAATTTGTGTACACAGAGTCAACCCCTTACCTCTATCTAAAAGTGCAAAGTTTCAAAAAGTTCAATGAATAGAAGATTGTTGGGGGCAGAATAGATCTGGACAAAGAGAAGAAATCTGGAGATAAATGTGAAAAGGGAGGGACAGGCAATAGAAACAAAAGTGAAACTGTTTGAGCAGCATATTCCAGAAGTTTTGAGGTCTTTCTGTGTGTAGCTGTCACTGATTTGAGATCTATCATACCATTCTCTCACTAGAAGGGAAACCCTATAATTGCAGCAGGCTATAAAAAAGACCCAGTTTGGGAATATTTTAACAAAGTTCCTCTACCTGTTTCAGGCATGCGTGAAAAATGCAAACAGTGCAACAAAGAAATGCAAGGCCTGGTCGCCCGAATGAAACAACATCATGAGAAGTGAACCTTCTCAGGAGGAAGCTACGTTGAAGATGATGAAAGGAACATGTCTGAACATGCAGGACCTTCAGGTTAGTAAATGTTTTTCTTTCATATGTCTTTCTTAAGGACTGCCTGTCTTCCTTCTGGACCATTCTTGAATTCTCAAATTTGACCAAAAAAAATATAGTTGTTACTCTATGATACTATCATTTTAGATACAGTTGTGATAAAAAATAAATAGCTGAAATAGGCAGATCTTCCTTTTACAATTTCACCTTTAAAGTAGTACTGAGTGCCAGGGAATGCAATGAGTAATACTAAATGAGCAGTATGGTAAGAATAATTAAAAGAATTGCATTGACTTATTTTGTTTAGGAGAATCCATCCTCAACATACAGGATTCTGAAGACTATCCACCTTCAAGATCACCATCATTTTCTATAGTTTCAGAGTTATCTGCCAATGATAGTGTATCAATCACATCATGTATGTCACATAGCCCCAGTGTATCTCCTGTAGCAAAAAGAAAAAAAATTCTCCATCATCCAGAAACAATCACAGATAAATTTGTGATAAGAACCAGCAGATTACAAAAAGAGGTAGTTGATGAAAAAATTGCCTGGTTTCTTTATGCAACAAATTTTCCTTTCTGTATGATTGAGAACCCACACTTCATTAACGTGGATCAGTCATTAAGATCAGGATGCAGTCCACCCAACAGAGCAGATGTTGCAGGCAAATTACTGGATAAAGTGTATGAAAGAGAAATTGAGCAGTGTGCAAAATGTCTAGACTCTAGAAGGTGAAATTGTTAACCTGAGTCTTGATGGGTGGAGCAATGTCCACAATGATCCTGTTGTATGTGCTTGTGTGACAACAGAAGAAGGGAATGTCCTCCTTACAGAAACAATTGATACATCAGGAAATGCACACACAGCAGAATACTTACAAGAAGTAGCAGTAAAAGCTATAATAAACTGTGAAAAAAAATTCAAATGTCTAGTATGCAGCTTGGTTGCAGACAATGCTGCAAATGTATCCAAGATGAGAAGAAATTTAGAAGAGAGTCCCAAGCTAATAACATACGGTTGCAGTGCTCATTTGATGCACCTCCTAGCCAAAGATTTCAGTGTTCCAGAAATAAAGGCTAATGTTGTTGAAACTGCAAAATACTTCTGTAACAACCACTTTTCAGCAGCTGCTCCGAAAAAAGTGGGAGGAACCAAGCTAACTATCCCACAAGACATGCAATAGAACTCAGCAGTGGACTGGTTTGAGCACTATGTCAATAACTGGCCTAATCTGATGACAGTTTGTGAACAAAATTGTGAAAAAATAGATGGCACTGTCACAGCCAAAGTTCTCAACATTGGGCTTAAGAGAAATGATGAACACATGCTGAGTACCCTGAAGCCTATTTCTGTAGCCTTGAACAAAATGCAGGGAAATAGCTGTTTTATTGCTGACACTGTTGAAGGTTTGGAAGGAACTGAGTGAGAACTTAAAAAGAGAAATATGCAATGACAGAGACTGTTGAAGTGATAATCTCGCTTTTAACAGCAGTAGCCTCTTCTGCCGGTGTAGAAACAATATTTTCTTCCTTTGGACTAATTCATTCCAACTTGAGAAATTGTTTGGGACCTGAAAAAGCGGGAAAGCTTGTTTTTCTTTTCCAGATTACGAACAAATGGGAAAATGAAGGTGAAGATGACTGAGTTGGCTGCAGAAGCCAATATTTTAAGTTTCTCATGTTGATCTGGCTGACACAGTTGATTTAATTTTTGTTTTTGTTTTTTAAACATTTAATTTAACTATTTTAGTTAAAAACAATTTTAACAAAAACAAACCTGATTTTAAAAAACTCGAATGTTTAACTAAATTCAAAAATTCATATGCTTGTTTTGTTAAAATATTATATGTTTGCTTTGAAGAAAAAATCCAGAATACATAACATTGTTGTTTTAGTTAAATTAAACAATTTAAATGTCTGTCTGGTGATGTTCTCCTCCTAATACAGCATGGCAAGAAAATCCTCCAAATATTAAAGATTAATCTGTTGAATTGGAGATAGTTCACCTCCCAATGACTTCATAAATATCTGCTTCAATTACCTTTGGTAAATGAAATAACTAAACAATCATTCATTTTCTGATATAGCTGTAAAACTAATCTGAAAAGTTTTCAAAATAAATAATTTAAAAATGTATAGTGTGTACCTTCTATAAATGAAACCTACATCTATCTCTGAGTTGTAAAGAATATGTATTAAGGTTATAACAACCAACAAGAATGCACTTTTATGTAGAAATCCATGATTAAATTGAGTCTTCCTGACTAGTGATTTAAATCATGATTTAAATCAATTTGATTTAAATCAAATCCACCCTGCTGTGGAGTTAAAACTTCATTGTTAGAAAAATTTCTAGCCATTATTATTGTTAAGAAAAATATTTGAATATGAATTAATGTCTTTTGTATCTTCTGGACCTCCCAATGTATACGGTCTGCTCTGTGTCTTTCTTATTAGACTATAAACACTTCAGGTCCTGGACTGTCTTTATTTTGTGCCAAACACATTATTGATATTTAAACACTTAAATAAAATTATTGGTTATTATTAACTATGTGGACAGAGCTGGATAGAGTAGCTCTTGGAGAAGTGTGAACTCTCTCCAATTAATCTCAGTTAGAGTGTTCACTATAAAGTGTAATAACAACATCAATGTCAATATTATTATAAGTTTTATTATTCATCACTGACCATTAAAATTGTTGCTTACTCCACTTCTGACCATTTTAACTGAAATATCCAGTTAATCTGTTTATTTAGTACAGTTAGACTTCACTGGAAGTAGAACTAGAAAAGACCTATGTCTCTGTTCTACAACCCACATGCCTCAGGCTACCCCCAAGTTGAATATATCTCTGGAGCTGCAGAATACTGGCGAAAACCAGTCCCATGAAAAGAGTAGAGAACTCATGTGTATGGTAGAGGAACTGAGCAGAAGTGGGGTTTCAACAGTAGCCTGCTGGGAAATGTGGAACTCTGCAAATCTCTTCACTCATAGCAATACTCCACTCTCAGCAAGTCTGAAGTTACTGTTTGACTCTCGACAGCTAGCAAAATATTAATTTTCAGATACTTAAAACTCTTAAACTTGGCAGGGGACCGAATATCTTTGTTTGAATCTTCAGAGGAAGCAGAGATGAGCAGAGGCCTTTGTTTGCCACTGGCAGGGAACCAAAGGCCTTTGTTTGCAGCTGGAAGCTTTTTCCATGGATAGCTTCAGTGGAATGACCTTTCCCATTTTCCAACTGGCCAGCAAATGCTCAATAAATATGACTGTGACCGCCATCCCTACACTGAATGGATCAAGAGCTTCAAGACTTGTTTGATCAACCATTCGTAGACTTTCAAAGGTACAAAAAAGATCCAGGATCTTTACAGATTCCTTTTCACCATAACCCAGAGAAAGGGAGGCCAAAGTTCAGCCAGAATTGATGGACTTTCAGTGCTCCAATCCACGTCTAATGAGGGCAATTTATTCACCTGAGTGAAGAAACCTACACAAGAAACCTATCTGTGCCAATCTTTTCTGAAGTATTTATTCACAGAATTTTTCTATCAGGAATGTGAATACATCAAAATGCTGCAGTTGCGTAACAGACTCAGACCTGTGCTCCATAAAATGTGTAGCCCCCTCAAAGATAAAACTGCACAGCAAGAAGTCAGAGTCATGGAACCAGTGCCTGTCTTTCCATTGATAGCCCTGTTCCCCTGCAGTCCTCAAAGACGTATAACTAGTGCAGATTAGAAAACACACTCATAGCATTGTACTTTTTTAAAATCAGTATGTATATTTTCCATTGTAACCTGTAAACAAAGTGTGCATATTTGCTTCTGCCTAGGTACATTTAAATGCAAATTATGTGCAGTTCTTGGACTCCTGTTAAACTGGCAATTTGGGCCTCTGTGCTGCAAAGATTGCCCATGACTAGTCTATATCTTGCTGGAATCAGATTGTCCTCTACAAATACATTATTTAGTGATTTGTTCATGCAAATACTCATTTTGGGCCTTATTGCGATCCCCTTGCTTATCTCGAATAGAATCTTACACCACTGAAGGCATAAAGTTATGTATGTGCTTGATGAAAGGGGCCAGTATGAAAAGGGGAATCATATTCCAGCCCTATTTTTCTCAGGCATATTTGTTGGTTTGCTAAACCATGGCATGGGCTAAACCAGTTCCAAGTCAAGCCTCAAAGATGATTCAGAGTTAGATAATATTAAACAATCCATTCTACAGAGTCCAATAGAAATTATTTTTTAAAAAGTCCTGGTAAGAAAACATAACCCAGCAGTAACATTCAACTTTGTCTTTTTCAGAGAGCTCTGATTACCTTATTATAGTAACAATTATGCTACCAAAGTAACTTTTACATTCTTAGATAGACTAGACATAGGTCTATGGAAGTTGAAAACATCACTGAGGTTGCCGATGCTATCTTTACAAAATAAAGAAGTTTAGCAGCAAATTAGTATCTGAAGAGATTCAGGTTACCAAAAAAATCAAAGTAGAGTGACAGAACATGTTTCTATTCTGGGCATGCAAAAGAATGGCAGATTTTAAGTTGGCAAATAACGTTTAATAAACATGATTTTCTTAATCACAGTTGTATCCAGGATTTCTGTCAGGGGCACGGTGGATGCGTGGAGCTGATCAAAGGTTTGTAGCATCAAAGTCTGTGATATCCATGACAGATGCTATGGAAGCTGACAGAACCATGGAATATTCAGAGGTTATTGTATAAATGTTATATGTATCTTTATGAGCTTGCTCATGATTTTATTCCTGGCTAAATGGATCAGAAACTGAAAATAATGGGGGTTAATTAATGCAATTCCCCAATACTAAAACAATACAGTTAACAAGTCTTTTGAAGGTTCATTACCCTTGGGGAATACCATAGACTGGTTTGACCTTGGTTCAAGAGGCCTAAGAAGGTAAAGGACTTGGAATTGTATAAAATATCAGCCTTTACTAGAGAAAATCACACACACTCTATTCAATAACTGAGCAGCATGAGGTTGTGACCGAGAGACAGGCCCTGATAAGGACCTGATGTACTTTAAACCTGCCAGGTCTCCACGTGGAAGATAGGCGACCACCTGGTAAGCCAGGCATATGTATAAAATGTTTGATTTTAAGTTATGTTTTCTCTGAAATGCTTTTGTTTTGAATAAATAATAGTTTGCTTGATGAGAGTTGGCTAGTCACCAAAACATTTAGAGAACAGGATTGTAAGTGCTAAATTGAAGTCAGCCCTGCTGAGGCAATCACAGGTTTCAGAGTAGCAGCCGTGTTAGTCTGTAGCCACAAAAAGAAAAGGAGTACTTGTGGCACCTTAGAGACTAACAAATTTATTTGCTCAAATAAATTTGTTAGTCTCTAAGGTGCCACAAGTACTCCTTTTCTTTTTACAGTGAATCACATGACTCTAAAGCCATTGAAGAGAGTGAATCATGGGATTCAGCCATGAGAAATACGATGGCTAGAGACCTGATACTTAAGTGGGAGGCCGCAAAGGGTCAGAGGTACAGTTAACTAGAGATTTGTAACAATATCCGCTATGACAGTTAAGTGTGAAAGTCATAGGACAGAGATGATGTTACCCCTTTTGACCCAGTTAGCCAAAGTTTGAAATCTTGTGGGTTGTACCTGTGAGGAGGAGAAATTGACACGATCAGGTGGGATTTTTGGTTTTGTTACAGATCCTGTTTATTTACAAAAAATGTATATAGGGACCTGTTTTCCTGAACACAGGAGGAATCAAACACCACGAGACAGTTTTTTTAGTCACAGTTCCAAGTCTTTCTGCTAGCACTTTACCCAAACAAACTCTCTCTTTTAGGTTTTTCTCAGGGTCATACTACAGATGCATCCCTGGATGTCTGTGGGGCTTCTTTGCTGCCTTCCCTGGGTGCTTCTCTGGTATTTTTCTCCTGCCTGTCCCTCACATACACAGACACAACTGCAATCAACCCAATCCCCCACTACTCTGTTTGTTATCAGGCACCCAGTAAAACTCTTGTACCATATGGTCCAGCTACTGTCCAGGTTGCATGCAGTCCAGTTCCTGGGTGGTGGTTTTCCATTGTTTTGGCTATCACTAAATGAAGGGGTATTTAATTGTTTGGCCTGAATGGAAGGTGGCTGGCATGCCTAGCAGCGAACCCACAGCCAAACAATGCATATTGGAGTCATTGTGCAGAGCATTCTCATGGCTAACACACCACATGTTTCAAAAATAATTCAGAAGCTTTGGGATAAAACATTCAGAAGACATCAAGAGTTACATTTGGGTTTTCCAACAGCTCCAAAATTCTTTATCCCTGCCTTTTATTCTCTTATGTGCCTCAGGCCATGTTACCATGTCCACTCTACAGGCACTATACCGACTTAGTGATGGCACCATAGTTATGATAATGTGGCTCTGTAGTGTAGACATAGGCTACAGTGACAGTTTTTCCCAGTACTGTAGGATTACCGCCTCCCCTACTGGTGGTAGCTAGTTCAACAGAAGCATTCTTCCAGCCACCTAGCTGTGTCTACATAGCT
Organism: Lepidochelys olivacea; assembly: GCF_965140295.1. Lineage (NCBI taxonomy): Eukaryota > Metazoa > Chordata > Testudines > Cheloniidae > Lepidochelys > Lepidochelys olivacea. The sequence continues at coordinate 60,984,905 of NC_140414.1, read as the reverse complement.
AAAGCACTCAGGGGTGCGGATTCTTCAAATCCCTGAATGCAGTAGCTGTGTCAACCTAAATTTTACACTTAGACCAGTCCTACATATCTTACTTAACTCCTGCCCACATGGCAGTTTTCGAAATATGTAGCACTTCCTTCCCTCCACCCCCCACCCCGTTAATTCAGAAGACCATACAAAATAAATGGCTCTCTCTTTTTCACTGTCTCTCTCTCATATGCACACACACTCACAGAGAAAGAGTGAACTTCTAAATATATAACCGTAAGATGCTAAGTATGTGTAGCAGTATTTTTGACGACTATGGCTTTTTTGAGTGAGATCAGGGACTTAGTAGGGTGCCTCTATATGGTATAATTTACAGAAATGGAAGCTTTATTTCTCCTTATCCCACAATTTAAAAAGATTATACCTTACATTTGGGCTATGTCTACACCTGGACCTGGGGATGTGATTGCCAGCTTGTGTAGAAGTACCCACGCTAGCTCTGCTCGAGCTAGCATGCTAAAAATACCAGCCAATAGGACTAGCCGCCTGAGTATGTACCCGCAAAGTTTTGTATCGGGATGGCGAGTTTGAGCAGCCACCTGCCTATGCTGCTATTTTTAGTAAGCTAGTTTGAGCAGAGCTAGCATGATTTGTCCATTTGTCCATGGGACTCACAAACCCAGTTCCAAGTGTAGATCTGCCCCTTCGGTTGTTGCTGGTTTCTTGCAGTAAAAATGTGCTCTCAAACAATAGATCCAAGAAAATATTCATTTCAAAGAATGAGAAAGGCGCATACAAGCCAAATAACTTACATGATTTTAAAATGTATAAAAATCACCATAGAGTAAAAAAAAAATCGAATGTTCAGCAACTTCATGTAAACACTGAAGTCACTAGAATCAAAACTATCTTTGATACAGAATCTTTGACACAGTAAACAAAATAATCTGGTGGTTGGTAATTTCCACTCTATAAATAATATCTAACACAATTAAATTATACAAAATAAATGTTAAAGGACTGAACAACAATATAAGAAGACCACTCTTTGGGCCGTGAAAACCAAGGGTCTGGGTCTGTGTCTTCTACATGTGAACATGCCTCAAGAAGGAACTTAGCAAATATATTAAGGGAAATTGGTTCTACACCCCACAGGTCTCACTTGTCATGTCAAACAAAAGAGGAGTAGTAATCATTATTGCCAAGCACGTACCATTCTAATTAAAAGATAAACAGATAGACAAGGATGGTAGAATCATGTCAATTAAGGGTTCAGCTGGAGGCAAAACGTTAATTTTGGAAAGCATCTGTGACCCTAACGAAGGTCAACTGCCTTTTTTCAAAAAAACTTTCCTAAACATTGGAAGAGTTTGGTGTAGGAGATGTTGCGATTAGTATGTTCCACAGACAGAGCATAAAAGAGGATCTTCTATATAACATGTAATTAAAGATGATGGAGTGGGCAAAACAGGGATCTGTCCACTGCCCCTGTACCTATGCCTCACAACAGAAGAGTGATAGATCTGTAAAAGCACACCTGTGCATTGTTCATGTCTAGTTAGCCCATTCAACTCATCAGGAGACAGAGTTAGATTCCTCTTGATAGTCACTTTCACTGTTGAAAAAGAACCTTTTTGTCTTGAATGTGTTCTCTATAACCTATTCACTAAGCAGCATTTGAAGTCACTAATGAATAGCCATAAGATTCTTAAACACTGTGGTCATTTTTAGGGCAAACCATGTAAATTAGTCTAAATTAATGTTACATTAATGGGAGGAATCAAAATTCTGACTAATTTTAAGCTACTTAATCAGCATGTGAGTAAATGCTCTTGGAAATTTTAACTGTCACATGGTGTTACAGATCCTTAATAATAATCTCCTGCTGCATTCATTTGGCTCTGGTAAGGAAGGGTTAAAGCATCGCGTATTTCTGTGCCTGAGGGAAAGCATTGGAACTCAACATTTCGCAGATTTCTGGGAAGTTAATAAGACGTCTGGGTGATGCTGCATGCCAAGAAATGGGGAAATGGCATCAGAAAATCATTTCAAGTCAATTCAGAATCTTTGTTGAACCATATCAGTTTCAGTGTGTGTGTGAGCATGTCTGTGTGGATTCCACATCAAACTCAAACTACTAGGAAGGATTTTTGCCTGTCTTAAATATTTTTATAGCTAATTTACAACAGCTGGCTAAAATACAAAACAAAGTGAAAAGTGGAGACATAAAACTGTGTGTCTGAAAATCTAACATGGCCAATAAATTAATGGAACCAAACCCATTTGCATGAGTGGCACTGCCAACCTGCAATATTTTCCTTATAGATTGTGTGTAAAATGGTGGAACCATCATCAGTACAGACAAGTCAGAATTATTACAGTACACAGTTTCTACTATTTCATTTTTGTTTTGTAACAGAATAACGGAATAATCTGTTATCATCCATGTCTTGTCTGTTTTAGGCCAAGATGGTGGCTTCAGGCATAGCCCTAAGCAAGGAGGGGTATGTAAACTGCATTACACCAAGGGTAGGAGTGGGAGGCACTGTGACTCAGGGATACCACTCTGAGGCACAATTCCATCCTGCCTTTCCGCATGCTCCATGGAAGGAGGTAGTCACTTGCTGCTTGCCTATAGAGCAACAATTACAACACCCCTCTGTCAGCTCAGCTGTGCTGGCTGGCTTTTTAGGGAGACAGACCCAAGACTTCTCCCTTTCCCTGCTTCTCCTTGTTCACTCTCTACCCACCTCTTAGTGGCGGGGGCGGGGGAGAAAGGGGGGAGAAGGAATTAATGGGCACACAGCACCCACTGAATCCTGCATGCCTGAATTAAAGGTCCCAATATCCAGTTCAGGGTAAAGGGGTGGGGGCACATTCTGCACCAACATAAGTTTCTGGGTTGATTTCAAGAAGGAGCCCAATGCAAAGTGCATTTCAATAATCTACTCTTGAGATGATAAAGTTAGATAAACAGGTCTGCATCCAAAAGAAACAGTAGCAATCTCCTGACCAGACTCAGATTGAAACTAAGCCTTCCTAGAAACTAGTGCTATATGATTGCCTAACAGCACTGGGGATCTAATAGTTCCAGACTGAGAGTACTAGCCACAAGTGGCAGACACACCTCCTCAATGAGAAGAGTAGATACAATCCTTCCCTGATCTCCTGTTTGCTTCCCCCCACCTACCAGTATTACCTCAATCTTATCAGATTGAGCTATCACTAACTATTCCTCTTCGACACCCTGACCCTAACCTAGACATTTGGCAAGACTTTCAACAGTATTAACTGAGTCAGGAGAAAAAGAGAGAAATACAGGCCTGAGTGTCATCAGCATGCTGAAGCATTGTAACCCAGGCTCCCTTCCCCACCAACAAAAATCCCCTATGCATATGGGACACAAAGGCAGGCAAGATAGAACCATATACAACTTCACAGGACAGCACCTCCAGGGATGGGGAGCCACTGCCCACCATGACTGACTTTTTGGCCACCATGAGCAGCCCTGTCTCTCCTGCTACAGTTGACAGATGGCCTGTATTAGATCTAAGAGTGTAATTTTATAGGGGTACTAGTTGGACACTTTCAACCTCACTTTTTTGTTTATTATTATTAATTATTTAGTATATTTATTTATGAATTTTCCTTTGCTTTAGCAAGTGCCAACAGTTTAAAGTCAGTTTGGCAAATAAACATATTTAGGGGAGGAGAGATCATCCCTGCAGATTTTAAAACATCCACAGGAGGGGTAAGTGTGGGTGTTATTGGGGTAGTTGACCATGAAGAGAAATGGAGGGAGCAAGGAAGAAGCTTTTACCCACATGGAAATTGTTTAATGTTTTTACATCTAGAAAATATTAAGCTGTGCTTGGATGTAGTGGAGAATCAGGACCTGTAATGGGAAGCTCCTCTCAACCTTACCACTCCCATTTTTTTAATATAGTTGAAGGTGGGCCCTAGTTAGGTAGAGTATTTCTCTGGAGGGGTTCATTCTGCCAGAGATTATTTGTGTATCCTTAGCTTATAAAGACACTTAGAATAATGGTATATAAAAGTTATAGATGGAAAGACTTATTAAGTCATTTAATCATTGCTCTGACAATGCAGGAATTATTCCTGTAGTACATTTTGTCCAGTGTAAAGGCTTCCACCCCTTCCCTTGGGAGATTAGTCCACAACCTATAAAACCTCTCAGTCAGAAAGAATTACCCAATACTCTGCCTAAATTTGACCTTTAGCACATTTTCCAAGTTGCCTCTATTAAAGTGCATCACTTCTAAATATCATATTTCCTGTTTGTCATCAATTTTCATATGCTATATATTTATCTCAGGCTCCAGGAGTAATCATTTGGCCCCATTTACACTGCAATAATTTCTGTGTCGGGGATCCAGTTAAAACACAGTTACTCTCTTAAGGTGTGTCCACACTAGGAAAAAAGGTGTGTTCTTACCTGGTATGACTGCGTAACAAAATGGCAGATGAAATTCAATGTTGATAAATGCAAAGTAATGCACATTGCACAAGATAATCCCAACTCTACATATAAAATGATGGGAACTAAATTAGCTGTTACCACTCAAGAAAGAGATCTTGCAGTCATTATGGAGAGTTCTCTGAAAACATCCACTCATTGTGCAACAGTCAAAAAAGTGAACAGAATGTTGGGAATCATTAGGAAAGGGATAGATAATAAGACAGAAAATATCATATTGTCTCTGTATCAGGAGTGGCCAAACTTATTAACCCTCTGAGACTCATACAATAATTTTCAGACTTTCAAGAGCCTCTAGATATGCACAACCTGCCCAGTAGGGCAGACCTGCTGGGGTGCGGGGCTTCTGCCCCATATCCCTCGCCCCCGCTGGGCTAAAGCCCTTAGACCCCCTTTTCGGCAGTGCAGAAGCCCCTTGTTCCACCACTCTGCCAGGCAAAAGCCCCTAGTCCCACCACCCCATCACAGGGCAGAAGCCCCGAGCTCCCCACGCTCAGTCTTGTAAGCGGAGAATGGGGTGTGTGTGTGCATAGGGGGCTCCAGGAGCTGCACTTTAACTGTAAAAGAGCAGCTCACGAGCTACACTTTGGCCACGCCTGATCTATATAAATCCATGGTACGCCCACATCTTGAATACTTTGTGCAGATGTGGTTGCCCCATCTAAAAAAAGATACATTGGAATTGGAAAAGGTTCAGAAAAGGGCAACAAAAAATGGTTGGGGTATGGAACAGCTTCCATATGAGGAGAGATTAATAAGACTGGGACTTTTCAGCTTGGAAAAGAGATGACAAAAGGGGGATATGATAGAGGTCTACAAAATCATGACTAGTGTGGAGAAAGTAAATAAGGAAGTATTATTTACTACTTCTCATAACACAAGAACTAGGGGTCACCAAATGAAATTAATAGGTTGAAGGTTTAAAACACACAGAAGGAAGTATTTCTTCACACAACACACAGTCAACCTGTGAAACTCTTTGCCAGAGGATGTTGTGAAGGCCAAGACTATAACAGGGTTCAAAAAAGAACTAGATAAATTCATGGAGGATAGGTCCATCAATGCCTATTAGCCAGGCTTGGCAGGGATGCAAAACCATGCTCTGAAGTGTCCTTTGTCTCTGTTTGCCAGAAGCTGGGAATGGGTGATAGGGGATGGATCATTTGATGCTTACCTGTTCTGTTCATTCCTTCTGAAGCAGCTGGCGTTGGCCACTCTTGGAAGACAGGATACTGGGCTAGATGGACCTTTGGTCTGACCGAGTATGGCAGTTCTTATGTTAGCTAAACATATGATAATTAACATATGGTAAAATCCTAGTGAAGACACAGCAATTTGTAGTTTTCACAAGTGTTAGTCTATCAAAGGAAAAACTATGGGGGAGTCTAGCGTTTAACCATGATTTGCTAACCCATCTTCAAACCACACTGGGTCTTCACTAGCATTTTACTTCTTATTAGTTACCATTTGTTAACTAAAAGATGGGCAGAACATACCCTTTTTCCTTGTGAAAACAAGGTCTAACAGTTAAAATATGATGACATTTTGCGATGTGGGCAGAAATGACCTGTGCTTCCAGGTTGTGCTAGGATAGGAGCTGCATCTCATAAAAGTAAAGGGAAAATCAGAGGCTCCTTAAATGTTAGCAGGGGACGAACAAGACTGAACTGTGTTCAACTACCACATTGTTAACAGACCTCCCTGTCATTTCTACTGTGTAGGTAGGACCTTTGTGGGATGCAACACCCATGGAACTTATCTTGAGAAAATTCACAGGAAAGCATTCAACTTTCAGTGTTTTCTTTGTCAGTATCCCATAAACTATAATTAGAAGATGATTTTAAAATATTTTTCTTGTAAACAAATAATTAATCAAAACCTAACCTTTCATGCCATGTTGTGAGGTTTGCTGCCTAACAATTGCAATCCTGGTCTAGTTCTTACAAGGCAAAGATATATTTTTTCCATTAAAAAGAAGAAAAAGCAAACTCTGCATAGATCAGAGGAATTTTATACAAAACCTTATTCTCAGGTGGATAAAGATGTGTAAAGTCTTCAAAATCAAAGGAAGTTGATACCCAGGAGGGCAAGGCAGCCAAAACAGCCCATCAGCTACTCAACCACATGAAAGACCACAAAGAAACTCCAAAGCCACCCACACAGCTGCCTGAGGAGTCTGCAAGGAATGAGAGGCTGTTGTTTAGCTCATGTTGCTGCTGGAAGTATGTTTGAAGAGTTTGGCAATGGCATCTGGATTTTATGAGTGGCACACAAAGATGAGAAAAAATGAAAAGGGGTGGGATAATGTGCCACAGTGCATTAGCAGTGTCACATCTGAGTTAACTAGCATACATTGCAAGAAAATTGAATGGTATGTTGCATTTATTCCTTCTATAAATGTCTCAATTACATGTTACCACTTTAAGAAGAAAGTGAATAAGACAGAAATGCAAACAAGAGTACAATCTGGTCATGATACCCCAGCCTGCTACATACATTTTTATTGAGGCATCATGAGAGAGCCTTTTTAGGAGGAATGAGAAGTGAACATTCAGGGCCTGGTTCTCTCCCTTCCACCATTACAAATATAGAGTACGCCATAGATGTCAGTGGAGTTACAGGGACATAAAACCAGTGTAGGTGAAAGGAGAGCCATGCTCTTCATTTTCATACCTTTCCTGCGGCTTATCTGTGCTTTTGGCCGTGTTGCCATATCCCCTCTCTCTATTCATCAATATTTTCTAGCGGTGGAAGACATAGGGAGGTAAAGAGGCTGGCTGCCTTGCCTCCCCACTCACAAATCTAAAATGCTTTGGCTCCCCAAATTAAAAAGGGTATTGACTGTGCAGAGTGTCACATGACACTTTCAGCTTCAGAATATTTGGCAATAAACACTCAAAATGTACCAGGCCAAATTCTGCTCTGCATTACAACATTGCAGACCCCTTCACCAATGAGATTTTTAGAGTGTTTTGGAAAGCAGGTTTTGACTGATGAGGAGACAATACTTAAAAGTGAGTTTTAAACAAATCTTTTTAGCTGCCTTCAAATATTTTGGGGGGACTGACACATATTTTTATTCATCTTAAATGCTTATTATATGACTACCTTTTGTTTCGTTTAGTTTGTGAGTCTGAAGTAAAATGCAGAGGATCTTGAGCAAATGATGTATGCTCCTTACTCATTCTCTGTTTAATCTTCAGCAACACTTTGTTTAAATTTGTGAGTGACGCATAGCAGTAGCTTGAGCCAAGCCTAGTGCAGACAGATTCTGTGCATGCCCACACAACTCTGCTGCGGCATCTATTCTCGGTCCTGGCTTACAAGATTCCTACTACTGTTGTCTTGGGCTTCTTTTGAGTAGAGATTGTTCATTGTGGAGAACTGGGCTGAAGTATGTAGTGTTTTTCTGATATGAATATATGGAGATAAGGGACTGTATAAACTCATTCACATCTAAAATCAGAGATTATTTTTACATTAGAGAAAGCAAAATAGTTGTGCTGTATGTTATGCTCTTCCATCGCTTACACTGAGTAGTACCTTGCTTCACAAGTAGCTTTATGAATTACTTGTGGTGAACACTATTCTGTGTAAAGAAGGCAAAAACAGCCTTCTGTGATTGAAATAATGACAACTGAGGTTTTCTTCTCCATGTATGTTCAAATACTACATTTGTACCAATGGATTCTTCATAAAATGGTAAAAGAGGAAAAGAGAGAGGAAACTGTTTGGAACTGTGTTCAATATGCACATAGCCTTCCAATGCTCTATTTGTTATGAAAGAGGTGCCGGGGCTCAAGCAATTAGGTGCTAGGGCTCATGCAATTTCTTTACATTCATAACTGATGCAGCAAGCTCAGAGGTGCCAGGGCGAGGAACTGCCAAGTCTAGAGGTGCCAGGGCTCAAACCTGGCAACCCCTGACACAAATTAAGCACTGCAGCTTTCTCACACAAGGACAGAGAAACCCTTTCTGCCATATGATGATGTCTATAGTGGACTCATATTTCAGTTCTAGTCCTTTTTGGCAATTAGAATTTATAAGAACAGGAGCTCTTAAAGGCCCACATCTTTAGTTTGTGTGTCTGTCACATGAAGATTATCAGGCTTTTGTGTGTGTGTGTGTGTTTTTAAAACATTAAACAAAAACAAATTCATGGGGATCAGCTAATTGTTACATTTGTTTCTATCCAAACCAAACTCTTTATGTCTTTAATTTGAAAGGCTGAAGATACTGGAGTGATGTCAATGTATACCAGCTGAGGATCTAGCCAATTATCTCCAGTATATGCCAAATCACTATGAGGGGATGTTAGTCTGATTCTGTTCTCAGTTATACAGATGGAAAACTGAAGTGTGAGGAGAATGTGACCCATAAAGTGTAACGGCATTATAGCTCACACCTGTCTGTGCCAACTCAGAGAAAACAACCAATTCTTGAGACTCTTACTAATGACAGTGCAGTGTGAACGACTGCAAACTCACAGATGCACAAGAAAGTGTGCGTGTGAAGTATTTTTCATTTCTGAGACAGCTTTTAATTTATCTGGCAATTTTAGATCATGATCAGGACCACACAATTATATATTTCTTTTGGGGGAGATCACCATTAAATGCTTACACAGAACTTCACAACTAAATACAGAGGAAGGTGCCCATAATCCTTACATATTTTTTACTCCCTCCCCCCCACGCTTATTGCTCTCCTATTGACAGTTTTAAAGGTGCAGGACCTTTTAGAGAACACAAATGTAGCTAATCAGGATGTTCTCCAAATGAGCATTAGCCACCAGCCCTTAACTTATCAGCCCATTCAACGGGGAAACCATAGTGAGCAGATTGATTTGCTCATCAGCCTCTGCCAGTCCAATGAAGAGCATGAATCTTGTCTCAGACATACATCAATAAGACTAGAGTGCCCTTCATTGTGCAATTTGCCATCTGGCATTAAAAGATTTATTCTACATGTCTTGCATTATAGTGGCACCTGAAGTTCTTGCAATAATTAAGTCAGAATCATTGTTTCTTTTATAATTCTTATTTTTAAGAGTTCATAATGCAAATGTAAGGCAAGGCCTGACTATCCATTAGGCCTACAAGGCCCATGCCAAAGATCCTAGTGGTCTGATGTGTGTGTTAAAGACTGTTCTGCTGTACTCTATTTAAGTCTAACTGCAGTTCCGGCTTGTAGGGTGCTGCTGCTCTTTGTGGAGCTGGATGATTCTTGTCTCAACATCCTTGCTCCTCTGTTCTCCATTTCTGCAAGAGTCTTCCCTATACGTTTTACACTGCAGATGTGATGAGGTGCCACTGTTGAGATCTGTACTGAGACTAGGATTAGGTTGTGGGTAAAATGGAATATTGGGATTTGAGGCCAAATTTGAGGTAAAGTTTGATGATGCTGAAATTTCGTTAAGTGCTTTCTGTGAGGTTTTGACTCAAACCAGTGGATATTCTGATGGATTTCTACCATCCTGAAACGTATTTGAACTGAATCTGATAAACAGGCTCATTCTAGTTCTGAATCTGTGTCAGACTCAAAAACATAGTATGGGTTTGGATTAAGGGGTTGAAATCCAAGCCCTTTCCCCACCCTGTGAAATTCGGTGGAGGCAGGTCAGATTTCAGGTTCCAGATTTCAGATTTCAGCCCTATTCTACTTTGTACTTACATAGGTAAGCCAAGAATGTTACAAAAGGTGTGGGGGATACCCAAAACATTAATAAAATTGGGTTTCATAAAAATTCATGAAGATTACAATAGTCTAGGACAGCGGTTCTCAAACTGTGGGTTGGGACCCCAAAGTGGGTCGCAACCCCATTTTAAGGGGTCGCCAGGCCTGGCTTAGATTTGCTGGGGCCCAAGGCAAGAGCCGAAGTCTGAGCCCCACCACTGGGGCTGAAGATGAAGCCCAAGCCCCACCACCTGGGGCCAAAGCCCGAGGGCTTCCACCCTGAGTGGTGGGTCTCAGGTTACAGGCTCCCTGCTGGGGCTGAAGCCCTTGGGCTTCAGCTTTGGCCTCCCGGCCTGGGGCAATGGGGCTCGGGCTTTGGCTTTTGCCCCCCCCCCCCAACTTGGGGTGGCAGGGATCAGGCTTTGTTTCACGCTTTGGTCCCCGCTTCTGGGGTCATGTAATAATTTTTGTTATCAGAAGGGGGTCGTGGTGCAATGAAGTTTGAGAACTCTGGTCTAGGATGAGGCCTGGGGAACACAGATGAACGTCTAATAAAAGGGAATTTTGAAAAAATTGGAGTTCATTAAATCAAGGTTTCTCTGCACTGTTTCTTTTCTAAAGATGTCAAAAATCTGTACAAATACAAATCCTCAAAATGCCACGGTCAGGGTGATAAATAATACTACGCACTCTACAGATGGAGACACTGAGACATAGAGCGGATACATCTCTGCGCCTCAGTCACACACACCAACATCATACACAAACAAACAGAACCCAGGAATCCTGACCCTCCCCCCACAGTCCATTTCTCTATTAATTATATGACATTCACTCTGCCATATCTATTTCTATAAGTTTGATTTATTAATTGCACTGGAATTTTTGTTTTTTTATATAAGTAGTTTATATAAGAAACCTAAATTTGATATAAAATAACATTGTACAACATAGCATAGAAGGAGTGACAGTAAGGAAAATATCTGAAAGGCATTCATTTGTTTCACCTCTTCACCATATGTTATATGGAGACACTAATATGTAAAATGAACAAAGCAAAAGACTAAAGTCCCTATGAGTCCAACCAATTATGTCAGTCTTCCTTCTGTCCAGTTTTTGGCATTTTGTTGCCATAAAAGGTAGATAAAGAGATGTGGTTTTGCTATTTTCCTTCCTGTGTTTTCATTGAATGGTAACTAGGACAATAAATAATAATTGGCCAGTATCTTTCCTGGATAATTTAATTTTATTCCTAAATACACTATCCCATATATGTTTAACCCTACGAAAAAGAATCCAAGGGAAAAGGGAATCTGATTATTGTGTACTGGAAATTTATACTTTTTAATATGAAAGCTTCTTTTAATAAAGAATTCATGTGAAAGGGCTTCTGCATATATTCAGCCTGGTTTATAGAAAATGTTTCTTTTTACAAGGTTATTACTGCTAGTTTTTCCTGTATTACCACTTCAGTCCATACCCAGCAGTCAGCTTCATCCTTTACAAACTACTGAGGAGACAGAAAAAAGTACATAAAACTCTTTGTTGGTACTGCTATGATATCAAATAAGCTTTGGGTTCCACATCAGTAGTACTGCATCATTACAACTATGGTGTTGCATAGTGAAGGGGGAAAGAAAAGGAAAGCATTTTTAAATTTTAGTTGGTTCACATCATCCAAATGTCTACCATATGGGGTTCTAACCAGCCTGGAGGTCCCAGCTAGGGAGTTACAATTCCCCCAGCCTATTAGAGCAGGATCATTTGGATGAATGGATTCTCTGTGTCACCTCTCCCTAGGCTGCAAAATCCAGCTGATCACATCTGATGACAATCTTGTTGGACTATTGGAGGAGAAATAAATGGATAACTCATAGATACAGGGAAAGTGGCTACAATGTTTCCTAAATTCTCTGGTAGTTCCCTAAACCATATCTCTTAGATTACTTATTCATACTCAGAGATTAGAAGGTGAGATTCTGTGTTGGGAGAGGGAAGGATGCTTTCAATAGCTGCATGGATATTAGTGCTTTCCTACCAGCTAATCCACAGGGAAGGCCAAATATTTCCTTCTCACCCAGAGTTCAGGAGTCATAATGGGAAATGAGTACAAAAAGAGTTGTGTGGGAGGTCAAAGTGGAAAGGTTGGCCAAAATGAAAAGGCAATTATCTAGGGAAATGTTACCAGAATTACAAAGCTTTGGTTTTTCACTCATGTAATCAGAGCTGCAGTTATTTTTCCAGTACATATAAGGAGGGGCTGGTGCTTACAGTCAGCAGGTGTACAATTCCTCCAAGTGATCATTAGAGACTAGCAGGCTCAGATTTTAATTCATTCATAGTATAGAGAATGTATTCAAAAATCTGCAAAAACTGTTCTTTGTACTCTCAGAATTCCCCATAAAGTATCTCAAATGTTTTGTCTCTAAACATTTTGAAAACAATAGAACTAAAAATAAAACTTTCAACTTGCTCACACATATGGTTTTGTGTGTGTGAGACCAACTGTTTTGGTTTGTGTTTCATTTAGGACTGAAAGTCTACCTGTGTACAATTAATTCCTGGGAATTTGTTGTGGTTTTTTAGCCCAGGTAAATGCAGTAAAATGAGAGGTGGAAAATGTAGATAATTTTTTGGTAAATAATAAACCCAAATAATAACATCAAAAATGCAGTAGGAGCTCCTGTGCCTGTCTGACCTGGATCTGGAACCCAATGGCACCTCTTGTGAACTGAGACTGCCTTTAGTATCCTGTCTGTGAGCAGTAACCAGGCAGTCCCTCACTCCAATTAAATATAGCTTGAAGTTATACCGCTCTGTGCTCGGATCCAGCTGACAGCTCACCAGCTAAGCAGGGTCAGGCCGGTTCCACATTTGGAAAGGTGGTTTCCCACAGCATCTTGGTTACAGGGATGGAGATGCTGATGACGCTCATTAAAAAAATAATGCGTTAATTAAATTTGTGACTAAACTCTCCCTTGGAGGAGAATTGTACATCCCCTGCTCTGTTTTACCCACGTTCTGCCATATATTTCATGTTATGGCAGTCTCGGATGATGACTCAGCACATGGTGTTGTTTGTTTTAAGAACACTTTCACTACAGATTTGACAAAACGCAAAGAGGGTACCAATGTGAGATTTGTAAAGATAGCTACAGCACTCAACCCAAGATTTAAGAATCTGAAGTGCCTTCCAAAATCTGAGTGGGATGAGGTAAGAAGCATGCTTTCAGAAGTCTTAAAAGAGCAACACTCCAATGTTGAAACTACAGAACCCGAATCACCGAAAAAGAAAATCAGCCTTCTGCTGGTGACATCTGACTCAGATAATGAAAATGAACATGCATTGGTCTGCACTGCTTTGGATTGTTATTGAGCAGAACTCCTCATCATCATGGACGTATGTCCTCTGGAATGGTGGTTGAAGCATGAAGGAACATATGAATCTTAAGCGCATCTGGCACATATATATCTTGCGATGCCGGCTATAACAGTGTCGTGAGAATGCCTGTTCTCACTTTCAGGTGACATTATAAACAAGAAGCGGGCAGTATTATCTCCTGCAAATTGTAACCAAACTTGTTTGTCTGAGCGATTGGCTACACAAAAAGTAGGACTGAGTGGACTTGCAAGCTCTAAAATTTTACACTGTTTTATTTTTGAATGCAGTTTTTTGTACATAATTCTATATTTGTAAGTTCAGCTTTCATGATACAGAGATTGCACTACAGTACTTGTATTAGGTGAATTGAAAAATACTATTTCTTTTGTCTTTCTACAGTGCATACACTTGTAATCAAAAATAAATATAAAGCGAGCACTGTACACTTTGTATTCTGTGCTGTAATAGAAATCAATAATTTGAAAATGTAGAAAACACCCAAAAATATTTAAATAAATGGTATTCTATTATTGTTTAACAGTGTGATTAATCACGATTAATTTTTTTAATCGTGCCATTAATCGCAATTAATATTTTTAATCGCTTGACAGCCCTACTAGAAACTAACTTTTGTTAAAGGAAAGCTGAGACTCTGATGTAATCATAGGATCTTAAAAGCTGGGGCTGTAGGAATGGGCTTATAATGCTGGTGCTTTAATCCATCCCTGGCTGGTTATCTATGAAGTGGCATTCTTCTCTCTGACCTAATCCTGAATTCAGAAAGTTGTGTGAGTCTGGAAGTGTCGTCTTTTGAAGATGATGAAAAACTGGGTTCCTGATCACTTGTGGTCTTTAAAGATTGATGGTACTTTTTGAATGAGTAGGGGTTTATTTCCTGCTAAACCAAACAAATTCATTTGGATAATTACATTCAGTTGATATACTGTTCTTTATTTCTGGTTATAAACTGTTATGTATTACTGATGTGCACTAATAAACATCTACTATATTTAATCCCAGAAATTTGCTGGATTTGTGTTATTAGATTAAAAAATGATTCACGTATCTCTTTTAAACATTGACTGGGAACTGTGCTGAAATACCAAGATAAAGAGTGAATAATTCCAGTGGTAGTTCCAACCCAAATGAAACCAGAATGTACTTGAAATCACACAAGGGTTTGTTGTCTTGAGGTTTCCTCCAGCCTGATTTCCAAATCAGAGGGTTCAGATGCCTGTCAGAGAAGAATTCAAGCTTCTGGATCCTCATTGAAGCTGAACCTGTAAATCTGTTAGGGTTAGAGAGATTTATCTCCTTATTAAAGCAATACCAGAACTGCTGTGATTTAACTTGATATTTGTACTGTCCTTTGTTATATACTCTAAGTAGACAAGAGCAAGAGCAGGCAACCTCTAAAAGTTTATTTATTCCAGTTACTTGTAACTAATAACAAGGATTGTCCTTCAATCACATTAATATGATCAAAATGTATGATCTAGAGACATCTTCTCTGTTGTGTATTCCTTTACTAAGAGTTCAAATCAAGAAGGAACAATTTCCAGGAACTCCTGCAGACCACAGTTAAGCTCTCAGCAGTGGAGTACAGCATGGCAGTAGCTATTAAAATGGGAAAAAGAAAAGGAGTACTTGTGGCACCTTAGAGACTAACCAATTTATTTGAGCATAAGCTTTCATGAGCTACAGCTCACTTCATCGGAGTAAGCAGTGCAAGACTGAACTGATCGGTACCTCAGAATCACTTTTCTTTCCTTACTACTGCCTTTACTTTTAGAATTTACTTCCTCCTCCCCTTCTAGTTCACTCTTTTGGTGTCTCAATGTTATTTTTTTCTTTTCCAAGTTGAAACACAATTTAAAAACAAAAATGAGAAGTACTGAGGAAAAGCTTCTGAGACCTGGGGCACTTTATGGTAAATATTGTTTCATTTAGACAGAATATTTCTCTGTACTAAGGAGGTTTCTCTTACTATATTTGTTGTTACTCTTATGCTGTGGGAAAATGAACTTCCATTTGTATTATTGTGAAAATTACCGTGGTGCTGTACTCTTTTGTTTTGTTATGTCTGCACCTGTTGCCCAGATTTGCCTATGTTTAGAGACCCCAGGTCCCTCTAAGAAATATCTACTTTGTATTTTGTGGGAATAAAACTTTATTTTATTAAAGTTTTGACTGGTCTGCAATCTGAAAGAGAGAATAGAACCTAGTTGTTCAGAGGTTTGTCAGTTAGGGGCTGGCAATACACTTGGTGCTGTACAAGATGCAATTAAATGGTCCTGCTCAAGGAATTTACAATCCAAAAGGCAGATACAGACACAATAGGATGCACTGAAAAACACTAGTTATCCGTGAATCTACATAGAGGAGGTTAATGTATTTCTAATTTTCAATTTTCCATGTATAGACAAAAATGCACATGTTGATTTATTTGGCTGGTATTCATTTAACAAAGTTCCTGTCACCTGCTTTTTTGATAAACATGAAGCATCTTTAAGCAAACTGAGTGCTAAACTGAGCAATTCAATGACTAACAATGATGAGGGATGTAATGACTTGCTTCTACACCTGGATCACATCAGTAGGCTGAGTGAATCATTATGGGTTAAGTTCTTGGAATGTGCAGGAATTAAAGAGCCCATGAAATGGGGAGCCGTAAAAATGTTGGCACTTCTCAAAGGAAAAGATACAGTGCATGGCTTGAAAAAAAGCACAAAGCTGACAAAAACAGAACAAAAACTTTCATGCCCTTTTATTAGGACAGGTGTTCCGTGCCTCATTTAATACACCTGGAAGAATCGTATGTATCCTAATAATTACTGATGAAAACGTATTCAGATGGGGATGGGAGAAAGTTGCTAGGTTAAAGGTGAGGTTAGAAGGCAAAGTTTCACTGCATCTAATGAGTGCAAGTCAAACTTTTACAAGCAGCAATCAGGGGAAAAATCTCTAACTGAAGGCATTCTTAGAATCTTTATTGCTGGTGATTTTAATTGCCAGAAACCGTCTCTGGGCTAGATTCAGTGCTGTGCCTCTCAGGAAGTGCAAGACAAAAGGCATGTCTAAAAAGGAAGGTAGCAAAGATGGCTTTATGCCACTTTTTATGTCTCCCAGGTTCTGGGCTATCTAAGGTATTTACATGTTGCCCATTGCCATAGTATCTGAGAGCCTCACAATCTGTAATGTATTTATTCTCACAACACCCCGAGAGGTAGAGAAGTCCCGTGTTCCCCATTTTACAGATGGGGAATGCAGATGGAGAGAGACTATGGGTCAGGTTTTCAAAGGTATTTATTTAGGAATCTAAAGATGCAGAGGGATGCCTAATGGGATTTTCAAAAGCGCCTAACTTGCTTAGGCACCTATCTACATCTTTAGGCACCTAAATACATCTGAAAATCCGGTTGTGACTTACTCAAGGTCACACAGGGAGTTTGTGGCACAGCAGGGAACTGAGCTCAGGTTAATGCCCTGACCACTGGACTATCAATTCCTCTCTTCCAGCTACTGGGGCTAGTCCAGCCGTCAGGATAAGTGAGAATAGGCACACAGGCTGCTCTTGCAGCAGCCTTTCTACAGGTAGCAATGCGGTTTTCTGCAGACCAGAATAATTGGATCATAGCACTCCTGTCCCTCACCCTCCCACCCTCAGCACATCCATATGACAAGGACTCCTCCCACTGTGGTCACTTTATGGCCCCAGCTTACCGCCAGAATGGCATACAGGGGACAGACTCTGGCCCACTTATTATAAGAAACCAAATGACAGTGACCTGCCACATAAAATCATCTACTCATTCCTTATTTACATAGGTATGTGTAACTTAAAAATATCTCAAAATGTTACAAGCAAGGAAGAAGGCAGAGTTCTTAGAGGATTGTGACAATGAAACAGCTATTTATATTATTGCTATTCAAAAGAAACAATGAGAGGAACTTCTGGACATAACAAGTGAGTTGTAGCCCATTTTTAAAATAAAAGAAACCTAGGCTCAGGGGGAAGATCTCAGCGTGAACAGCAAGTCGTCTGGAATAGCCAGCTGGCTAACCAAAGAAATGCAAATCATGGCTCAGAAGAAGCTGGAAAGGCATAGGGAGCTAGGATGGATATGGACTTAGATCTCAGCTTATCCCTGCATCTCAGCTTATCTCCCTGCCTCTTGAGGACTAAGGGTGAAGGGGGTCTTTGTGAGAAGCAGAATAGAGGAAGTAGGAAGGCTGGCTAGACAGTGTAAGAGAAGAGGAATAGATAGTGGATATATATATATCCATTGCTTTTTCTTAGCTCGCGTGAAAAAGTTTGATGAATACGAAGGATTCACTTTTTCCTAACGAACATTGGAAAAATATCCTGCATCTGGGATGGGATGATAACAGATGTGTGGACTTTTAGCTTTGTGGTGACTAAGAGGTGAGAGGAAACATAACCTTAGCTATGGAGTCTCTACCGCTACTCCATCTACAGATATATTTCAGTATGGAAAGAATCTTTTTATATGTTAGTTATATGTTATGCAGTAGGGCCCTGATTCAGGAAAGCACATGCTTAAGTCCTTTCCTGAATCAGGGCCCTAATTACTAGCAATGCAAATGATGAGCAGGAAGGACATGCCATATTGGTATCAACAAAGTAATGTTCCCATTCTAACTGAATGCCTCTCCTTTGAAAGAGAAAGACACACACACACTCTCTCTCTCTCTCTCTCTCTTTCTGGTTATTCATGCTTAAATAATATTAATACAAGCTTGTATATTCAAGACATCCATAATACTGTATTAGCAAATTTAGCCAATGACCTACGTTATGTCTTTAATCCCAAATTGACTCCCAGTCTTATTCATTAGCAGGTTTAAATAAGCTTATGATTCAACATTTACAGAAAATGTATTAGAAAAGTTATAAGGCCAGTTTCACAACTGTCTATATGGAATGCCTGCCTGGAAGCTGTGAATAGGAACAGAGATAGAGCATGTGAGCTCTAGCTGAAGTGAGGGTAGAAATATTTATCACATTTCAGATGTTCCAAACTAATAATAGTCTATGACTGGCTTTCAGAGAGAGATATAGCTGTGCTTAGAAAGGGTGAGAGTCCTGTGTATAATTACTGCAAATAAAAGCTATGGTTTCTTTCATTCTATTGCATTCATCACCCAGACAAAATTACTTCACATGTAGTACATAATAATTTGGCAAATCTAACGAAAACTGTTAGCTATAGGCTGACTGTAGAGCACCAAACCATTAGTATAGTCAGCAGTGTACTGTGGCTTACAGATGTGATTCCTATAATAGTAAGTGAGCTCATCCACAGTGTAGAAGATTATTCATTAGGGAGAGAATAATGTAAGTGATATGATCATTACATCACCTTTTCCTGTACATTATTCTCACTACAGTTGACAGGGAAAACATCTCCCAGTTTTAAGTGACATCATTTTCAAATTTTGTAGAATAATGAGTCTAGAAACAGACTGCTTTGAAAGCACATCATTTTTTAAAAAGTCTCATTTGATAACTTTTAGACAATGAAAAGCTAATGCTAAAATGTTGGACTAGTTGCCTTTATCTGTTTTCTTAGATAATTTGTTCACAGTATTATAGCAGACTTGGTTTTCCTTTAGCACCCTTTTCTTAACAACTGTCATTTTTATTCTCAGATGACCATTTTGGAGAAAACATTTGAGTTGTGTATAATGAAGGCTAGTGGCTAAAGAGCTATATATTTTTAAAAGGACTGTGAAGGGATCAAGCCTTTCAGATTAAAGTGAAATAGATCTTCATAATATGTTTTTAAAAGAGAAAATAGTACTATTTTCCATTCTAGGAAAATCTGTTTGGATTAAACCAAGTGCAGGTTTTATTATTTTAAAAGGTGTCTATGGAGCCAATGAAGGAGAATAAGTGGAAGCTCATCTTTCCTTTCTCCTTGCTTTTAGAAATGGAAATTTACATCCCTATACTCAGGGATAGGAAGGAAAGCATCCATTAGGAGCATAAGAGGGGGTTGATCACGATAAAGGGTGTGGCGGACCTGAAACCACCATATAAAGAGGTGAATAATGTCAGGTAATGGATATCCTCCTGGTTTTCAGATTGCCTGGCTCTTCAATTTTTGATTTCGCTACTGTTTCTTCTATTCAGGCCCCTAGTGCCCAGTGTACTAAGCACCTCTTAAAACTCCCATCAGAGCAGGAATCATTAACAACCTATTTTAAACATTGTTGCCTATGGAAGGGATGTGTATACATAGATGTATATTCATGCAAACAGCTTAACTGTCAGAAGCTCTCACTAATTCTAAGTGCTGTGTTTATTTTGGGGTGCCCAACTAGAGATGTCTAGTGCCAGATTTTCAGAAGTTGGACCCTCAGCTCCCACAAACTTTTCATTTATTCAATATTTGGAAAAGAAACAACAAATCCAGAAGATTCATAAGCACAAACATTAAGCATGTTTGATGTAGGCAGCTAACAAAGAAAAGCCTTTACATGAACATGTTTAATATAACTGATAACCCTCTATGGCTCAATCTCATATTTTTATCCTGTTATTTTCTTTTTCAGATAACTCAGGATTTAATTCTGCTGCTTGCACCTGTATGTCTATTTAGTACTTCTTTGCATGACCCTTTATCATCATTAACATTTTTAAAAAAAATTGCTCACCTTTTGGCTTATCATTGGAAAGTGAAATTAATCCAAATATTCAATTAAGGGAAACCATCACTAAATATTTGTCTTCTTTTTGTCTCCCTGGCTGCATATTTATGTACCTGGTGTATTATCTTTTCCATCACCTCCAATACTTTTGTGAACCAAGATGTTCTAGTAGATGGGGCCTTTTGTTTCCAGTACCATGCTGTTACTACCATGTAAACTGCTATCAGCCAGTGCAGTATCAACTCACTTTGCTAGCTAACTGCCACAGCATCATTGGTAATCCACCAAACAGGACTAAGTGGTGATACAAATTGTATGTGGATGTCAAAGTCTATTTATTATCGTATCACTAACCACAATTCCCAGATGCATGGAATAGGCAGGGTTTCGTTTTTTTAAAATGCAGACGAAGTAGGCACTACTGTACAATCACCCTTGATGACTACTGTCAGTTGTCTTTCAAGCTGTATGTTAAATGGATGTAAGATACTCATTAACTGAAGATATTATTACGATGTACGAGGTCTATGGTTATAGAGTTGATATTCTCTAAATGTAGGTTTATATGATAGGTCAGTGGTTCTCAAAGTACCCGTGGAAGGAACAAAAATAGAAAATATGGTGGGAAAGGTTGTGAGCATAGGTGATTCATGAAATTCTCTCCTCCCTTAAAAGGGATTTTCCAACTACTGAGATAGATGGAGTGCACCCCCCCCCCCATTAAAAAAAATCAAACAATTGGGATCAATTTTGTCAAATTAGAGCCTAGACTAAAACAGATCATCCAGATCATGTATATTCCAAAAAAATTCTAGATATTTGTATTTATATAATAGACCAACAGTTAAAAATACAGGGCCAAATTCTATTCTGCAAAGCATCCAAAGGCAGAATTTGGCCCATAGCGTGAAAAAAATTGCTAATGCCTCATGAATTTTTATGAGCAGTAGTTTTATACATACTCTGACATTATCAATGTATATATGGAAATAAAAAAAACCATGCACCAAAATATCAATCCTATATGCTACATATCCCCAGTATCCAGCCTGAAAACAAAATTCAGCACATTAACCCATTTCTTCATCTCCTTGTGTTTTTAAAATTTGTTTTGCAGTCCTGCTTGCTGGCTGTATTTTGACACCCCAGAATTAATCAAATTGTGATTAAATGGCTTCTAGAATTCTCTGAAGGAACATATAGTCAGTCCACAAGAAATTAGATAAATTCATCTTTAATATAGAAATAAAATGCTATTTTCATTTTTTTTTATTTGTAGGACAAACAATAGACAGACTAGTGAGTAAAATCAATAGACACCAAGTGAGAACAAACAAAACATACAAAGTAGATTTATCATTCCATTTTAAGACTCTGACAGTTTAATTTAGTGGAATTTAAATCTGTGATAGCATATAAACAAATAAAATATTACTTTTCAAAATGCACCATTAAAATTACAGGGATGGCAGAAAGGATGTGGTACAAAATATGGCAGAACCTAATTTAAGATAAGATTGCAAGACCTAGAAATACCAGGTGAACTGGCAGGGCCCACCTTTGGGGCTCACCCTGAATTGTGTGTCCCTTTGCAGTGCCAGTGCTGATCAGAATTTCCCTTTTCACAGGGAAGTTTGATTTATACTTTGAAGGCTATCACTAGGATTGAAAGTTTGTCATTGGAATTTTTCCTTAAAAATCACTGGTTATTTACAGATCAGTCCCCCAAGGTTGTTTTTTGGAGTCACAAAGCCACATTGCCATATGTCTTTGGGGGTTTTATTGGTGTGGGGAATTTGTAGGGATGCTTCAGTTAGGCTTGTTCTGGCAGTGTTAGGGCCTTCGGTTATCTGAAAACTCTCAGTTACCAACATGGTCTACAGCCATCGAGATGGGAGGATAGTGGAGGTGATGGCTTATCTTCAGGTTACTGGTAAATGGGGTGATGATGTAGCATGAACCATAGTAAAAAAAGGCTGGAAAGAAAGAGTAGGTTGACAGTCACACACAGATCTTTCCTTTACCCTTTTTTATTTAAAATGCACCAGTTAATTTGATAGGATCCCAAAATGTATCTTGCAAGGCAGGCCCAATAGTATTTGGGGTCCTTTTAGCATCAGTGATAAAACATGAAATAATGTAATTGTGGAACAAAATTTAGTTTGTAGAGCACTTTCAAAATGAAGAGCTAACAATGATAACGACTTTGTTTTTTGCACTGTGAAAAATTCTGAAATGTGCAGGGTTCTGTGGTTTGTGTGGGAAAGTTGGTTACTTTCCTCAGCCCTGAATTGAGCAATTGTTCCAGAATTATGCTGGAGTAAAAGTGTGACATACAGGAGTACTAGTAAGACACTGATTTTCATGAGCTGGCCCCAGTCATATGGGTCAGGATTACAAAAGGTTATGGCAAAGATTACTATCCACTCACTCCAATGGTCACTGTGACAGATATTAGAGAGGAAAGGCATTGTGTATGAGAAAGTTGTACCCATTTTTCTAAATTTGTTTAGAAACTGTTTTAAATAGGTACAACTCTGTTGTTTGGCACACTTATTTCAATTTAAGAGTGTCATATCAATATAGTTTAGGTTTTCAGTTTCAGGAATTTGGGCCTTTTAAAGCACCTAGGTATACTGGACTGATCCACACTTTAACCGCTAAGGTGGGCTACCATTTAAAATTAGGTTGGGAACCTAGTTATATCTACAGGGCAGAGAGAATTTAAAATTGAAAACTTCTGGAAAATATTGTAAATAAAATAGCAGCTTGCAAGGGTGGTTAACCAGTGGGTGATCCAAGTACTAAAGGAAGTGATGGATTCACCATCTCCTGCTGTCTTCAAATCAAGGTTTTTACGTGTTCTATAGTAATACAAATAAATAAGAAGACTAGATACCTCGCTGGAAGAGATCAAACCATTGAACTCAGTATAGGAGTAACTGGGGGAAATTTAATGGTTTGTGATATATAGCAGTGGTTCTCAAAGCCGGCTGTGGGAAGGGCGGCCAGCATGTCCCTTGGCCTGCGCTGCTTCCTGCAGCCCCCATTGCCCTGGAGCAGCGAATTATGGCCAGTGGGAGCCGTGATCGGCCGAACCTGCAGAGGTGGCAGGTAAACAAACCGGTCCGGCCCGCCAGGGGCTTTTCCTGAACAAGCAGCGGACTGGCTTTGAGAACCACTGATATATAGGAAATCAAACTAGATGATTCAATGACTCATTCCGGTCTTAAAATCTCTCATCTATCATAATAGATCTGTGTAAAATTGACACTTCTGATTTTCAGTGGATTAAAGCATCCATTTACTTTGCTTATTTCCATCTGCATGGGTTTGCATCCTAGAGAGCCCCAAATGATACAAACACTTAGCTAGATAGAATCCAAAAAGTAACATATACATCATTGTGGTATAAAAAATATTCAAGGCAAAACTTAGATACACCTGTAATATGCCTCGTTTGGGACTGAAACCATGAAAAACCAAAGGGCTGGGGGGTGGGGGTGGGAAGAGAGGAAATACAGATTGATGAAGGAGATATAAAGAAAGTTAATCACGTCATCTGTTGGGTCTTTCATAGATCTTCATGGTAAGAAGAATCTAAGCAGATGTATGCTTATTTTTATTTCCGTGACAAAAAGTAACTAGATTACTGCTAACCCCATATGTCCAAAAATCATGAATCAGGTCCCAAAATAATCATAACATTCATGTAAAAATAATGATTGAAAAAATATTTGGCATTCTTTTCCCTTGTCTTTTAGCCCTCAGGGTTCACATTTTCAAGCTTTTCTCCACAGCCATGAGAGCCAGAATCTTACTTTTATTTTTAAATGAAAGCTGAGATTCTCTTGTAATCACCTGACACCAGGATCTTGGCTTTAAGAAAAACATCAAAAATTTTGAGGCTCATGATAAAAATCACAAGAGCTGACAACAGGGAAACTACTCACAAAAATATTTTACAAAATAAATTGTTGGTCATCTTGATATCTGGGTTGAAATACATTGAATCCTATGTTTGTAACCAATCATGTAAATCTTCACTCATGTGAGTAATGCCACTGAATTCAACGGTCTTCAGGATTGGGCCTATTATCTAAATAAAAAAGAGTGTATTCAATCAATCCCCTTTTGTCTGTTTAGTGTTTAATAATGTGTACTAAGGCACTTATAGGGCTTCCTTTATTGTAGCAGCTGAGGACCTCCTAATCTTTAATGCATTAATTCTTGTGACACCCTTGTAAGATAGAGAAGTATTATTATCTCCATTTTATAGATAGGAACTGGAGGCACAGAAAGACTAAGTGACTTGTTCAAGATTCTAGCCTGGAACCCATGGTCTCATGGTCACTTTAGCCACTGGACCATCCTTCCTCCCTCATTCATTTAGCCCTGGTCTACACTGGGGGGGAAAGGGGGAAATTGATCTAAGTTACTCAACTTCAGCTATGTGAATAATGTAGCTGAAGTCGACATACTTAGATCGACTTACCGTGGTGTCTTCACCATGGTGAGTCGACTGCTGCTGCTCCCCCGTCCACCCTGCCTGCGCCTCTCGCGGTACTGGAATACAGGAGTAGACTAGACGCAATAAATCAATCCCCGCTGGATCAATCGCTGCCCGCTGATCCAGCGGGTAATGAAGATATACCCTTAGTGAGCTGTACACACACACAACCCCATCATTCTGACTAGTTATATCTATTTTGTTAGTTCAATAATAATATTAACAGTAAAATTACTGGGAAACCAAATATTGATTTAAGCCCCAGCACAAAGATTTTTAGTTGCATCTGTATATTAAAAATAGTTGAATTAGAAATCGATTTGGATGTGCACATTGCTTCCATAGAGCTTACCTGTCTCTTAACTTCCTTTCCAATTTTCCCACCTTCTTTCTGCCAGAGACTTAAAATGTTTCTTCCATTCCTCCGAGACAAAAGGCAGTGATCAGCATTAATTAGCCACCTGCACCCACAGCAGAAAACTAAAACTTGTTTGTCTTACATGGTTTGTTGAACCCCAGGGGCTCCACCACATGTGTTGTTTTAACACTTCAACTCCAGTTCCTCCAAGAGATGTTTAATATCTTATGCAATGTTTTGCACTATTAGAAGAAAAAGTCTCTTCTTACTTCTATATACAAGTAATAAGAAGGAGGATATACTCTATGGATTCCTTGGAAGAATGAATAAATACCCTACCTCTTATCCCGCCCCCCTTTTTTTTTAACGTTTCCCTTCGATTTTCTCTTTTCCTATTGTCTATCTGTGTTTATAATGCTAAGTGACATATGCCATGAAGGTTATTAGCTGCACCACTCTTCCTTTAATTAGAACTGTTGCCATGAAAATATGGGCCTTTTGCAGATAAAACTAATACTTAACATTTATGTAGCTCTTTCCCTCTTCAAAGAGCTTTATTTATGTTAATCGGATGTAAACACCGCACTTTGTTTTCATTGAAAATATTAAAAACAATAAGAAATAATAAAACAAGTGTCCTTTTAAATCTTTAACAGTGACATTTAACCAAGTTCTTTACTGTCAAATAATACAATTATTCATTAAAAAGGTATAACAAAGATTATTTGTTGGAATATTTATAAACATCATTTTTCACCTGGTTTGCCATTTCTCATTACTGCAGCAGGTTAAGAATGATAAAAACACATTATTCTGCTGGGTTTCTCTCTTAAGGACCTGATCCAAAACCCACTGAAGTCAATTGGAGTCTTTTCAATTACTTCAACAGACACTGAATCTGACCTGAATTACAACAATTTACTTGAATCTGGGGCAAAAGCTACAGACATAAAAACAAATTATTTGTGTGTTACTGGATTACTGGAAGTGCAATTTATGATGTCAGCGTGACGCTGGCAGATCAGGTGTCAGCTCTTGCCAAGGCTTTAGACCTCAGCCAAACACTGACAAATTCATTGCTGGAACCCAGTCCAGTCAGTCTTCACCTGTGTGGTAGTATGGTTAAGGTGGGTATTGAACTTATAACTATGTTTAGACTTTATGAAATGCTTGAAAGTTGCTACATGTATTAATCCTACTTATAATATCTATATCCACGCTATAAGGGAATACTTAAGTGTTTGCTATATAGCTGTAAAATTAACGATGTACCTCACCAAACAAGAAAAAAACATTACCTATACAAAATGCTAAATCCCTTTGGGCAGGTCTACACTATGGGACTATGTCAACCTAAGTTACGCAACACCAGCTACGTGAATCATGTAGCTGGCGTCGACGTACTTTAGGTAGACTTATTGCAGCGTCTACACCGCGCTGGGTCGATGGGAGAAACTCTCCCATCAACTTACCTTATGCTTCTCATTCCGGTGACTGGAGTCAACAGGAGAGCAATCGGTGATAGACCCACTAAATAGATCCCCAAGTGGATTGATCGCAGCGCATCGATCCCCCAGTAAGTGGAGACAAACTCCAAGAAAGGTATAACCTCTTTCCCATCAGGAAGGACTACCAAAAACTCAATAGTCATTGTGGAACACCACAATACCAAGATTTTGCTACTTGCCCCTGAACACCTACGAAGAGGCTATGTGCAAAAGTGCTTGTCTGATCAGCTTGAATTCTGGAAGAAGGAAATAAAGATAGTTGATAAGAAAATTTTTCTTCTGTTTGCTGTAAAGGACACCAACAGGACCAGAACCATGAAACAGAAACAGAGATCCCCAGGGTCAACCCGAGTTAGCCCTAAAAGACATTCAGAGCTGACAGATTATTACAACTCTGTTACGTTTTAAAACCATAGACTGTGACTCATTTGTGTATATACATTTGCTAGCTGTAACCTTGTTATAGCTCTCTCATTTATTTTTTCTAATTCAGTGGTTCCCATCCCACGGCCCAATTAGCACACAGCTGCGGCTCAGCTGTGTGCTAAAGGCCGTTGGGCCTATGGGATCATTGTGCGGGCTGCCCCACCACTTGGCACAGCGGGGTCCATGGCTCCAGCTGCCCTGCCTGGCAGGGTCTGGTGTTGGGGCTGCCTTGCTCCATGCCCCAGGGTCCGAGCTCAGGGCTTCAGGGCTGCCTTGCCCCATGGTGCGGTCTGGGGTCAGGGCTGCTGAGCAGCCCTGCACCTGGGGTCTGCTCCTGGCCCCACTCTGTGAAGGGGTCTGTGGGCGGGGGCCGGGGCATTCTTAACCTACAACCCAGTTAACACATTGTGGGTTGCATAGA
Source organism: Lepidochelys olivacea (assembly GCF_965140295.1). Classification (NCBI taxonomy): domain Eukaryota; kingdom Metazoa; phylum Chordata; order Testudines; family Cheloniidae; genus Lepidochelys; species Lepidochelys olivacea. The sequence continues at coordinate 60,957,463 of NC_140414.1, read as the reverse complement.
GAGTAGGGGATCATTTTCCAGGATAGGTTGTAGATTGCTGATGATGCGCTGGAGAGGTTTTAGCTGGGGGGCTGTATGTGATGGCCAGTGGTGTTCTGTTATTTTCCTTGTTGGGCCTGTCCTGTAGTAGGTGACTTCCGGGTACCCATCTCGCTCTGTCAATCTGTTTCCTCACTTCCCCAGGTGAGTATTGTAGTTTTAAGAATGCTTGATAGAGATCTTGTAGGCGTTTGTCTCTGTCTGAGGGATTAGAGCAAATGTGGTTGTATCTTAGCGCTTGACTGTAGACAATGAATCGTGTGATGTGTCCTGGATGGAAGCTGGAGGCATGTAGATAAGGATGGCAGTCAGTAGGTTTCCGTTATAGGGTGGTGTTTATGCGACCATCACTTATTTGCACTGTAGTGTCCAGGAAATGGATCTCTTGTGAGACTGAGGTTGATGGAAATTGGGGTGGAAATTGTTGAAATCCAGGTAGAATTCTTCAAGGGCCTCCTTCCCGTGGGTCCATATGATGAAGATGTTGTCAATGTAGTGCAAGTAGAGGAGGGACGCTAGGGGACGAGAGCTGAGGAAGCATTGTTCTAAGTCATAAAAATGTTGGCATACGGTGGGGCCATGTGGGTACACCCATAGCAGTGCCACTGACTTGAAGGTATAAATTATCCCCAAATCTGAAATGGCTGTGGGTAAGGACAAAGTCACAAAGCTCAGCCACCAGGTGTGCCGTGGCCACATCAGGGATAGTGTTCCTGACAGCTTGTAGTCCATCCTCCTGTGGAATATTGGTGTAAAGAGCTTCTACATCCATGGTGGCCAGGATGGTGTTTTCAGGAAGATCACCAATGCATTGTAGTTTTCTCAGGAAGTCAGTGGTGTCTCGAAGATAGCTAGGAGTGCTGGTAGCGTAGGGTCTGAGGAGAGAGTCCAAATAGCCAGATAATCCTGCTATAAGAGTGCCAATGCCTGAGATGATAGGGCGTCCAAGATTTCCAGGTTTATGGATCTTGGGTAGCAGACAGAAAACCCTTGGTCGGGGCTCTAGGGGTGTGTTCGTGTAGATTTGTTCCTGTGCTGTAGCAGGGAGTTTCTTGAGTCAATGGTGTAGTTTCTTGTGGTACTCTTCAGTGGGATCGGAGGATTAGTGGCCTGTAGAATGTGGTGTTGGAGAGTTGTCTGGCAGCCTCCTTACAAATTATATCACTGTAGATATATTGCTCAGGACAGTGAAGAATTCTGTACCCTGAGCACTATAGTTAGGTTGGCCTAACCTTCAGGGTAGATATGGCTAGGTTGACAGAAGGATTCTTCCATTGACCTAGCTACTGCCTCTCCAAGAGGTGGATTAACTATGGTGACGGAAAAACCCCCTCTGTTAATATAAGAGACGTCTGCACTATGGTGCTGTAGCAGCATAGCTGCAGCGCCGCAGCTGTACCACTGTAGCATAGACATACACTTAATCCAGGAGCTGGTGGAGGGAAGTTGAGTAATTTGACAGACAATTAAGTGATTAATCTAGCAGTGAGAAGATACTGGCTGTCTCACTTAGCCACCACGCTTCTGCCTCAGACTAGCCACTGGGATGAGCTAATTGTCCCTATGATGTCAGCAGAAAGCTGTCACTGCAGTCTAGGAGAGGATGCCCCTCTGGAAATGCTAAGAATTCCAGTGACCTGAGCTGAGTGCGAAGACAAAAACAGATTCTAGGTGCGGTTGCTGCCAGAAGCATAAGGTGTTAAAGTGGTAAAGAGAATTAGATAGGAAAGGGACTTAAAAATCAAGCTAAAATAATATAAAAAATGAGTGTGTTTTTTTTTAAACTGAATATCCAGAGCCCTATTTACCTAAAGGATGTACTGTCTATATGGACATGTTAACCAATAAACAATGAACTAAGGATTTGTTGGAATCCCAGCTAACCCAGGCTTGCTAAAATCTGTACATCTCAAAATCTGAATTTGGCCCTGTCTACAAAGAGGAATCTGAGCAGCATAACTATTCTGGAATAACTCCCTCATGTGGACACTTATTCTAGAATAATAGAAACTTTATTCTGGAATAATTACCTCTGCTTTGTGAGAACAGGTTTCAGAGTAGCAGCCGCGTTAGTTTGTATTTGCAAAAAGAAAAGGAGTACTTGTGGCACCTTAGAGATTAACAAATTTATTTCAGCATAAACTTTCGTGAGCTACAGCTCACTTCACAAAAGCTTATGCTGAAATAAATTTGTTAGTCTTTAAGGTGCCACAAGTACTCCTTTTCTTTTTGTGAGCACAGTAATTATTCCAGAATAAAGTCACTTTTATTCCTGAATTAAGTGTCCACAAGGGATACGGTTTTGATTCAAGCTGCTCTCTACAATACACATATTTCTGTATATTTCAAATATGCTGTTTAACTGTCTACAACATTCAAAAACCAACAAAGTATTAGTATTTATGTTTACACAAGATATTTTGTAAGTACTAAAAAAAAGTTAATTTGAGGGATCGAATGGGAATTTAATACAGATAAAGTAGCATTATATCAGAGAGAAATATTACAGCATATACTATGTAACTAAAAGACAAAAATATTTTGTTTTCATAAGCACAGGAAAGATTTTCAAATAGTAAAAATCATATTTTAAAAATCAGAAAGATGCACATTGAACTTTTCAAAATAATTCTATGGGTCCAAATTTATGCCTTGCATAACTTCAGTTAACTGATTTCTTTCTGATTGATTTTAGTGGAGTTATAGCAAGGATGAATTTAGTCTGGGATTTTTATTTTTTGTAACTAGAGCTGGTAGAAATTTTTAAGTGACTTTTTTGGACATAAAATGGCCTCTCTGAGTCAACATTTTTTGTGAATTTTTTTTTTTTTTTTACTCAACTGGAAAAGAAAAATCTGTGTCTGTTTTTACTTTCCTCCTTTCTCTATTTTTCCACCCGTCCCCTGCTTTTTTTCCAGTGATGAAAAAGGAAGTAGAGGGAAATGGTATAAAAGGAAATAAGGAGGAAAAAAAAGAGGAAAAAAGAAAAAATAAACCCCGCAAATTTTCAAAAATGAAAGTTATTCCCTTTTGAAATCCGTGAACAAAAAAGACTTCAAGAATTTTTTTTTTAAGGGGAGGGAGGATTTTTCCTCAATTTCTCTACCACCTGTAGTTGTAACCCCCTCTTACTCACCTAGCCTCCCATTATCTGTTCTATCAGACATGCTGTTATAGCTTATATAGGGTTCGATTCTGGGAGGTACTGAGCACTCTGGCTCTGATCCAATAAAGCATGTGCTTAAGCACATATATAATACTATTGAATTGAAGCCAACAGACTGTAAACTGTTTGATACTGGGGCTTTTCTTATCATTTTGTATAGAACTATAGAAATATTTTTTGTAGAAATTCCATGCAGGACTTGTGAAGAGACATCTTCCCAAATAGAAGTGATTTATTATATGGAATGAAAGTTCTGTCAAAGACTCAATAAAGGTTTAGTTAAATTTGGGAGCCAATGTGATCTAGATAAAAAGACAAGGAGGCAGAAGAGTAGAGCATTTTCATGCAGGCTGAGCCATTGACTAAGGGACTTTGGGCTAATTACTTAACTGCTATGTTCCTTAGTGAAACCAGATGTAATACTGGGTCAAAACATACATCCACACAAAATGTCATTGAGAAACAGATGCTGAAGTCTTGTTCAATTTTCCAGAGTAAATAAATTACCCCGCAACCCCCCCAAAATAAAAATAAAAGAGAGTTAAACATGGCATTAGAACAAGACATTCCTTTAACAGCCTTACTAAGCCAAACTCAGATGTAACTGCAAAGAAAGCCAACACAACTGCAGTGTTTTATATCAGAGAGCCAAAAGCCAGCCAGAGATACACACTTCTCATTTGTACTTTAGTTCTAAACTGAGTCTTTCATAATAAAGGGCCAAATTCAGACTGGTGTAAGCAGATGCAACCTCACTGACTTCATGAATCCCAACGAAACCCATGGAGTAGCATCTGATTACATGGAGTCTGAATTTTCCCAAAGTGACACAAAGATAAAAGAAGAAATGAACGTTGACAATGTTGCATAGATTCTTTTTGTGTGCGTTTCAATGCTGTTAGGTCATTTCGGACCTTTAAAATATTGTAAAGGCCTTTTTTTCCAATCTGGACCTAGAAATAGGAGAGAGAATTTCTTAACACTGCAGAGGACTCCTCCACTGCACTGAACAACTGCAGCAGTACGTAAAGACCCATGTTAAATGGAGAATTAGCCTGGCAGTTAAAGCACAGGACTAGGAATTGGGAAAATACATAGGCTCTAAATTCAAATCTGACACAGACTTTCTGTGTGACACTGAACCTGCCAATCCATCTCTTGGTGCTTCAGTTTCCACATCTGTGAAGTGGGGATAACACTTCAACAATGTGCTTCAGTTTTACAGATCTTTGAAGAAGGGCACATTCCTAACTATCATAGTCGGAGTCCTATTCCCCAACTTTAAGGCATTGCCAATAGCATATTGTTAAAACAGATTCTGTGTTCAAGGGAGTAGAAAGGTGTACAGCATTAAGATCCCTTAAGTGCTCCATCAACTGAATGTATGATGCAATTTACATAAAATGAACACTTGAGCTCTATGCTTAGAAAACATGCACGAGTCCAAAATTAAATAGAAATCTCTTATACTGGGAAAATAGTTTAAAACTCAATTTTCTAGAAGTGGTTCATAAAAGATCATGTGCAGATGCACAACTGTATTTTCAACAGAAGTGTTTTGGGTGTTACACTTCTTTTTGCCATCTTAATCTTGGATCCTACCTTGTGCACCCACTTTACACACCAACAGCAGATCTGGACCTACCACGGCATAACCAGCCATTGAAGCATCACTCTGGAATACAAGGAAACTCTGATGGTATAGATCCAGCATAACAGCTCAATCTTATGCCTCCCTGCAGAAGACACAGGGAGAATGGCAGGGAAAAAAACAGGGTATAGGTGGGTCCTCCCTGTACTCTGGCAATCCCCAGCTGCTCTATTTGCCCCTTGGGATAGTTAACAATTGGTGCAATGCCTGAGGACTGACCTGGACCAGGATTGTCTCCTCTGAACCCTACGCTCCTGAATTGTGATGCCTCTTCCTTGCCTGCAACCAAGGATCTAGGCCTTTATTTAATACTTATGGTTTCCTGTCAACAAGTATTGGCTGCATTCCTTCCAGCAAAGTTACTGTTGTGCTCATTTACCCTGATCTCACACTTCAATGTGGTGAGTGTTGTTATTTTTCTAACATGTTCAAGGATCTAATGCCATCTAAAGGATAATGTATTGAACTGCAAAAATACAGTGCTATTAAGGACTATCAGAAGCACATGACCCTAAGGAAGAATATACATCTGCAACCTGCCTACCTGGAACTAGAGATTGTTACTGTGGCAGAGAACAGGAGGAGTGCCAAGAGACTTGACTCTGGGTGTCAACGGGATGAAAAGTACAGTTCTTGTTAGCTAATGAGATTGCCTCATTGGAGTGTTATTTTACTCAGACATCAGGCAACCCTAGAGCTTTATCAGCAAACTGAAATTTCTCCACACTCATTTTAAAAGGTATTAGTGAATTTTACTGCATTCCCACTTAATTCAGCCAAGTCTGTGTTAGCACTAACTGCTGCCCATTTAAATACTAAAAGGAAACAACATCTACACAGACCATATACATTATTTAAAAAAAGCGTATGTGCTGTAGCTGTGAGAGGACAGATATAGGAACACAGCAGTCAGAACACAAACACGGGAATCAGAAGATCTGGGTACTATGTGCGTTCTGGCGCAGGCTTCCTGTATGAGCACTGGCAAATTGACCAATATCTCTCCCTCAGTTTCCCCACCTGTAAAATAAGGACAACAATTCTTAGCTGCCTCTTAAAGGTGCTGTGATCCTTAATTAGTTTGCAGAGTGTTTTGAAATCCTCAGAAGAAGAAGTGCCTAAATCATTTTCTGTATGTCTCACTAATAGGATACAAGCGTATAAGTTTTTAAAATTTTCTTTGAATCTTGTTCAATTACATTACAAGGCAAACAATAAATATTCTGTAGTGGCATTAGACACAAATATATTTGAATCCATTTTTGCGCCTTTCCAAGTAGAAAGTCTCCTCTAGTCATCTACAGCCTTAGTCTGTGGATAGTCTTAGTCTGTCCATATCTAGTCTGTGGAGAAAAGCAATTTCTCTCTCTTAGCTCTCTACATACATTACCACAATTGTCAATTCTCAGGTAACTTCCCCGCTCTATAAAATAGGTCCTTGTCCACAAACTTTGGGTACATGGGGGAAGAAACACTCTCCCCTTGACCTCAACACTTAACTACTACAGATTTCTCACCTTCTGTTTCTTATCACAGTACTTGAAAAAAAATAACCATCTTCTATCTTATGATCTTACACATCATAATATCCTAGACTGATTCGAACTGGATTTTTTTCTGAACAGGAACAGAAATAGTTTTTCTCCACATAATTAAGATCATACATTTTGCTGAAGATAACCTCCCTTTTCTCCTCTCATTTTCTTTGGCCTCAATATAGCCTACACACTGTGGAGCATTCAAAACTCTTGGGCTTTCACCATTGCCTTTATAAACATCCACCCGCCCACTACATGTTAATGTTGTCTTTACTCATTGTATTTGTATAGATTATAAACACCCCTGGGCAGAAAACTTGTCTTCTTTTATGTTTAAAGTGCCACTAATACCTCTAGCACTATATAAATATAAGCATTTCTATCTTGAAATGGCTCTAGAATCTGGTCATAAATAAAGTTTACAGACATAAGCATGAACTTCTCATATCCCATAAATGCCTAGCTAGGTTTTTTAAAAATTAATATATTCCATTTTATAATGGCAGTAGGACAACTTTACACAGGATTATTGCTGTTATAAAGTTGTATTAAAAAGATCACTGAGCTTCTAGACAGGTGTATTACAATGAATCTGTAATTTTTTTTAGAAATACATGGTGTGTAGTTTCTTAATGATTAATGTATATTAAAACATAAATAGTACTTACTCCACCTACAAGAAAGTAACACTCATCATATGCCCCAATCAAAACCAAAATAGTTAAGTCTAACCAAATGCTGCTGTGTTTTAATTTATTAGGGATTGTGAAAGGTTAAATAGCCACAAATGTGCATATTTGAAATTATTTCCTATTCTTCTGTGAGAAATAATGGCTTAAGACTAGTAGTAAATAGTTATTGATTTTACTTCAGCCTTATACTACATGCTCTTTTCCTCTTTATTAGCCAATATAACATCAGCAAAGGAAAAACCAGAGGAAGTGAGATAACCACAAACAGCAGAAGTGCCAAACAAAACCTTTGTCACTTTAGATTTAGGACATGCACAAAAGTTCAGATCTATGCTAAGTTTGGACTCCTCTGATGCTCTACAAGGTAAAAGGCAGTGTTTTTCCTGGCCAATGGTGTACACGTATTCCTCAAACTCTAAAGTAAAAAATTTTCCATGAGAAAAAATGAAATTAGAGTGTCTTTAAGGAATTATCTGGTTTCTTTTTAGTTTTCAGAGAGCTGAATGTATCACTTTTCTAAACTTCAAATACTAAAACTCAAGACATGGTTTCTGATCCTTCCCTTTATTAATACTCTGAACATAGACACATTATTGATTACCAGATGCTTCTGATTTTGATAAGATGAGAAAAGTAAGTTTGCCTTTGACAATTCAAATACAAGAAAATTACTTTCCCCAAATTAGGGACTGATCATGAAATGGGATCAGACCCTGCTATTCTATTCAGATTCTTACTCTTCACCCCTCACTGTGGTATCAGAGCGAATAAAATTCTGTGACTAACATGTCACATGTAGTTCTTTTCTTCTCTCTTTTCCTGTCTACTTGGATGATGTTTGTCGTGGTTCTTAGCTCTAACAGGAATTTATTGTACAGTCTTGGCCCTTATAGTACAGTTTCATTGTGCCCGAGGAATAGAGCTGTTGACTGCATTAAGTAATCCAGAGCATTAAGTAATCCTTTAAATATTGCCCAGATCATTAAGCTCCTTAAAAATAAAAACTGAGACCTTGAATTTGATTTTGATATTCTATAGGGAGCCAATGTAGTGAGATGAGAATAGGTCAGCAGTGCCTGCTGTAGCCCATGTTATTGAGGAGGTAAACTCCTGCAGGTTATACAATTAGTAGTTTTCTGAAGGCTGACGGTTTCATATCCAGGTAGAATGCATTGCTGTTGTCCATCTGGGAAGTAACTAAGGCATGCAAAACTGAGAGTACTGTAGGTATTTTTTACCTGGATGGGATACTGACCCCGCAGACAGTAGAATTATTCTTAGATCCTCTGTTATCTATTATTATCAGTAATATGCGGTTTTCCTCAATGTAAGCAAGAAATCCAGGCCCTTTATCAAGGGCCTGCCTTCCTCTCTGACAGAATTACAGAAGATGTCAGTGAACACAAAGGCTCATAAATTCTCTACACTGATTGCTTTGCTCATCTCTCATGTTTTAAGCCTGATCCAACACCCTCTGAAGGCAATAGGAATCTTCCCATTGAATTCAATGGGTGTCAGAATTAACCACTTGTTCTACTTTAGAGGGTTATGGTAGGGATTTAATATTTTCCATCAGTTATGTTTACAGTTAATAGTCAGTTAAGAATGGTTTGAGTGTGTGTACGCCAAGGCTCATTCCCCACTCTGGCACTTCAAGTACAGAAGGTGGGGGTCCGCAAGGATTTTAAAAATTAATACTTTCCCCTCCAGGCTTGTATTAAACTCCCAAGGTTACAGCTTTTCTCCGACCTTGGCTTGATAAACCACTCAAATGCAAAACCCCTTTTGGAACCCAGGAAGATGCACTTGGGAATTCCTTCCCGCGGGGTACCCTCAAGCCCTTTCATGCCCCCTGCGGGGAAGAGCTGAGAAAGAAAACAAAGGAAATTAGCTGGTGGCAACAGCTAATTAAACAACATATGCGCAAACCTCTCAGGACACCAAAAATCTAATCCTGTTCTTAAAAAAAAAAAGTATAAATTTTATTAAAACCAAAAAAAAAAAAAGAAAGAAAATACATTTGGAACTTAGGCTTTTGCTAGATTTTAAAAGAGCAATTCCAAAATTTAAGCACCTAAAATAGCTTTCTTGGGGGTTCAGCTTAAAGGTTACAAGCAAACAAAAGCATCTGGGGTTAGCACAGAGGAGTCCATTAGCCATAACATATAAATAGAAATAACCCTAATTGTATCTTTCTAAACATTTGTGATCTACTTACACATTTGGGAGTTCCAAATAAGTACTGTAGTTCTAGGTATGATCCGATGATTTATGATCATACCTGGCTTAAAGCTTCTCATAGAATAACTGCTCCCTGTTCCCCTCTTTACGGGAGAAAAAACAACAGACAGGGAAAGTTTTTCCCCCCCATTTAAAAAAGTTCTAGCCTTCCCATTGTCTCTTTTGGTCTGGTGCCCACTCTCTTTCCTTTACCTGCAGTAAACAAAGTAACAAAGGGACTTTGTTAACCCTTTACAGGTAAAGCAAGCAGAGAACCACCACCAAGAGAGACTTTATAGCTAGCTGGCTGGGTGTCCATAAAAGGGAGTTACCACCCCCTCCCCCATTTATCACAGTGTGTGTGTACACCAGTTCAAAGTATTGTATAGGGAGAAAAATACTGCTTTTTTTTTTCCAGTAGAGGATCTCTATGTCATCCTGAGTTCACGCAGAGCAACAAATTTTTGGAATCTGTTGCAGACATTAAAACCAATTAACAGATCCCTCATTCACCAGGATGTATTCTTCTGTTGAGGGTCAGTATTCAAAAGGAAGAATTACAACCAAAGTTTAAAATGAACTCTTCAGATTTGGGAGAAAGATTTTGGGAAAACCCTTGCTTGCTATTTGTCACATTCACAACCGCCTAGAAACTTATGACTAGATAGTGATACCCTTACTCACATTGAGAAATACCTTATTCTAAAGCATGAGGATTGATAATCCTATTAACATTTTCCTAGGTAGTTTAAATACTTATATTGGTTTCCACTGCTTTCTTGACTCCTACTAAACTCTTTGGTTCATTAATATTTTGTTGTAGTGAATCCAGAGGTTAAAGACACTTTTAAAAAACAACCAACCTTTTATCAGTTTTAATTTGTTGCTTTTAAAATTAATCGAATAGCCCTTTGTTCTTGTGTTAAGAGACAAGTATGTCCAATTGACCTTCTCAACACCATTCATTATTTTATATATTCTATTACTTATTTGTCTCCTCTCAGCTAAACAGACTGGTCTTTTAGATTCTCTTTATAAAGGAAGCCTTTTCACATCTCTAATCATATTCATTGCCTTTCTCTGGATCTTTCCTATTATTTTTTGTCATACAACAAAGATAAAGATTCACAAAGAATCACCTAAAGAAAAAAACCCACAACTATTAGCACACTAAAGCTATTCCCTTGATCTCCTGTCTAGGACTTCCCCTAGTTCCATTTCTCCCAGTCTTCCTAATACAGATTTAAAGAAACTGTACATATATTCTCACATTCTTACTAAGAAAGGGCAACCAAAATTAGACAGAGTGCTCAGGATAAGAAGGTACCATCTATTTGTGTAATTACACTTAAAATGAGAAAAGAAAGTTAAGGTTGCAAAGTCAGGTACTCAAAAGTAAGAAATGCCAGATTTAAGGCTATCCATACAACCTTAATTTGATTCCTCATTGTTACATTAATTACATAATTGCATACTATCCCCTACCTCCTCATACAATCTCAGTCTCCAACAAGCATCCTTGCCCCAGTGTGTCTCGGTATTCCCATATCTCCCGCTCCTTCTACGATCTCAGTCCTAGGCTCCTTGCCCAGCCAGTCCCAGTCTTTCTCACCTCACTGTGATGTGCATAATAATACCCAGGTCTTTTTCCTGTGTGAAAATTTTTTTAGCATATATCAATATGTATAAATCGTTAAAATAGTTCTTTCCAAGACACGTTACTTGCACATCTACATTGAATTTCAGCTGCAGTTGCCTTGTCATCAAAACAAACAAAAACAAAAATTTGGTACCTAATGACATTTGTGAATCATCAAATTGTTCACTCTGCTTGTAGGTCATATCACTTCCCCACAACCCTTTGTCTTCAGCAGGGACTCTCTCTTTCTGTATGTTTGTACCACGCCTAGACAAAGGGGCCCTGATTTCAGCTGGAATCCTTAGGTACTGCTGTAACACAAATAAGTAACAATAAATAGCTTTGTTCCATCCCTCTAGAAAGATACACACTCTTCTGTAGCCTTGATTAACCTAAATAATGTTTTCTTGCTGCTTTTCACTAATGGCTTGTCTACATAGGAAAGTCATACCATGTAAGCTAAGGTGTGAATTGAAATCAATAGTTAGGCTTGGAAGGATTAGATTTTTGCTAGTAAACATGACTTCCACTGTATCCATATAAACAAAAAATATATTTCTATAAATAAATATTTAAATGTAGGCAAAGCAAGAGAACTGCTGCTGGAGAACTTATTAGTTTCATGTAAGGCTATTTACTTAGTATGTTTTGACATGTGATGTTGACAAATTGTGTTTTAATAGTTACAAAGCTTTTACTTTTTGAATCTCAAGATCTACTGTCATTAAGTAACTATTGTCTGACCACCCATAATGTCCCAGGGAAAGGAAGTCAGACAATTTAAATATTTTTTAAAAATGTTTAAAATAAACATAATTATTAGCAGTCAAAGTTATTAAAAAAAAATCAAATTCTGCCAAGCCTAAATATAGCAACAACAGAATAAAGCCTCAGGCAGACACCCTCCTGGGATCGCTCCGGCTGCTCCCCGCTCCAGCTGAACCCCTCGCCCGACACTCCGCATTAACTGGAGCGCTCAGCGATACCCTGCGGGAGCGAAGTAGTCTCCGGATGGTACCATTAGCGGCTTCCGCGGGGGTGCGTATAAGACACCCGCTTCCCAACGCTTACGGGGAATAACTCGACTTGTCACCACACCCCGGAGAGCCATGGTGCAGGCCACAGCCACCAGCACAGGTGCGGCCGGTGGAACAAACCAACAGCAAGCGACGGGGGTGGCGGCAGCATCATAGGCAGGCGACGCGGGAGATTGAAGTGTCTGCGCCGCCGCCGCTAGCCAGGGGCCTCGCGAGGAGGAGGAGGAGGAGGAGGGGGAGGCGGCGACGACGGCAGCAGCAGCAGGAGCAGCGGCCGGGGAGGAGGAAGGGAGAGTCCGAGCCTGCTGCGCCCGCCCCTCCCTCGGTAAGTACCAGTCACTGCGCAGGGGCAATTCAGGGGGCTGGAGCCAGCGCCTCGCCCGGCGGCTCCTCGCAGGCGGGTCCGCCGCCCCCCCCCCTCACAGGCGGGTCCTGCTCCTGCTGAGTGAGCGAGGCCAGGGCCCCGCAGTGACACACACACGGCACCCGGTGGCTGCGGGGATACCCCCGGCTAGCCCGGCCGTGCCCCAGGCCTAGCACACCTGCCCCTCCCCAAAGCGGTGCGAAGCCCTCGCCCAAGCCTGCAGCTGCGCTGGTGGCACCGCTTCAACCTCCGCGGCCGCTGCAGGCAGAGCTGGGCGCTGCTCTAGGGCGGGCCGGGCCCGCCAGGGAGCCTCTCTGACCAATAAAGCAGAATGTATTCGTGTGTGCCCTCCTTTTTTGGGGGGCGGGGGAGAAGGTGTCACGGTGTTTCAGTTGGTGTTGTCTCTTCCCCCCGGCTGAGTTGTACGTGTGTGAGGACTTGGGTATTTCTACGTTCATAGGTCTCCCGCTGTAGGGAGACTGGGCTGCAGCTTGCATGGTCCCGCAGCAGACAGGGTTTATTGGCCTTGGTGCCTAGTTCGAGAAGTTTACAAGACAAAATGAGCAAACCTTAGTCAAACGGAAACTTGGTCTGGCTCTGCTGGGAAAGTGCGTCTACTTATCCCCACTGAATTTATACTTCGCCACGTTTGTGACTCCAGCCCTCCTTCTGTCTCCTGTGATCGCCCCTCAGTGTTCTCAGATATTTTTATTGGTCTCTACGGTGCTATGCTGACTGGGATTTGCCTTTCCTTTAGGCAAAACTCGAATGTGAGTGAAAACACTTAGGGGAATGAAAAAGGAAGAAAGGTCCTGAAGCATGCCAAATGAAATGCAAGAAGCTTCTAAGGAACTTTATGGGTGGTTATTTGTAATTTGCTAGGCCTCAAACCAGTTGAAATTTAAGAGTACAATACAGCAAAAATGCAACGTACCCTTTTGGTAGAGGACTGACTGACTGTTTTGCATTGCTTTTTGAGAGCACAGTACTTGGAATATCACTAATTATTGACCGAGGTTAACTGGTATAATACTTACTTTCTAACTATATGAGTTATAGAACTGAAAAGAAAATTGACCTTTCCAGTTCTCTTGCTTCTGTTTTTTATTTTTAAATAAAAGATTTGTGAAATGCCACATGAAATTTAAGCCACTTAATTTGTAATGGGAGTTTAGCTGAGGAACTATACCCAGCTTGTAGGACAACCCCAGAAACGCATATAGCATTTCTGATTGATCCAAAGACATGATTATCAGAAGTCCCAGCAGCGTTTTGCTGTAAAAAGCAAGGCAGGATCTAGGCAAGGAAAAAGTCTGTGCTACATGCCTGTCCTCTTCTTGTTTCCAGCTATAGACAATACTAATGTGGGAGGAGTAACAGAAAGAATCGAAACTTCAAGTGCACTGGGCAGGTTGCTAGACCAGATAGTGAAACTAGAGTCCTAAACTGTTAAGTATTTAGAAAGAGGGCGGTAATAGTTTGATATGAAAAATTTAGTTCACTTCGTGGTGTAAGCGTTTTGCATCGGAAAAGGGGATGGTCTCTTCACGTCATGCCAGGGCTGCTGTGGTGACCTGCTTGTACTAAGCACGTTGGTCCTCTCCCCCTTCCTACAGGAGCCTTTTTGGCTCGGGGAGGGATTCCCCTCCTCAACCCCTATGCTTCTACTTCCTGCTTCTGTAGAACTACAACTCCCAGTAACATCTCCGGCAGCGGTTTGAAAGTGAAAACAAACTGTAGGTTACCATTTCTTGGCAGTAGTAGTAGCAGCAGCACATGTCCTTTCTCTTTTGTTTTCCGCCTTGTAGCTTGGGTGTGTACAAGAGGAGCCAGCAGTAATCGTCGCCCTGAAGAAGGGGTCGGATCTGGACCCCTCGAGTTACTTTCCAGGAGCAGCTGTCGGGCCCTCTAGGGAGGCCAGAAAGCGACTCTCTTTAAGGAGCTTTAGGCAGTAAAAATCTGCCTATGAGTCCCACATGCAATTTGGCAACGTAAGGCCAGCTGCTGTTTCTGCTGCTGCCGTCCCGATTGCTGAGGAGGGAAGCACTCTTCACCTCCACCTGCTGTGGCCGTTTCCATTACCTACCTGTGGGGCAGTCTTGCCATGTGGGGCTAGGAGAGCTGCAGCGATTTTCTGCAGTATTAAGCAGTAAATATGGAGGCTGCTTGCAAAACAGATGGCGGGGAGCAGAGTCATCCCAGCAGCGGCGTGGAGGCTCCTGGGGACGCTTCTATGGACAGTTACTTGCGATCTCAGGGTTTATATAGAAAGCGGGTTGCCAAGGATGGATCCTGTCTTTTCAGGGCTGTAGCCGAGCAGGTAAGTAGTTATTTAATTTAAGTAACCAGAAGCACTTTGCACTTCAACGCTGGCGATACCTGGAGGAAATGGATCCCATTAGTGGGTGTTAATGATGAGAGTGAAAAACGAGAGAGTGGGGATTAAAGGAACACTAGCTGTGCCAAGGGAAAGCACCACATCTCAGGGAGGGAAGAGTTTGACATATTGGTATGTGTGCACAATCTTCCTGTTCCACTTAGGGAATTTAGGTTCAGGTTTTGAACACCCCTTCTGCCCAGTCCCAGCAGTGCATTTTTAGTGTAAAATTAGCTCAAACTGGGATTTGCCACTTTTGTATAAAAAACAATCCAGGAAAGATCTTGAAAGCCCTTCCCTGCTTTATATTGTGTGAATGAGTTTGCTGAAGTTTTGGAGTAAGATCATCATTATCTTCATGTCACGCTTTCCCCCTCACTTCTGTGAAACAGCATTTTGAAAAAATAGTGTCTTAAATACAAATAGTAGTGGGAGGACTAGTGCTTCAGATTCTGAGCCAGTTATCCTGCTCATTTTGAGTGTTGATAATTATGTGAGTAATGTTTTCTTCCACTAAACTAAAATTTGGACTCTAATTCTTTAAAGTTATTCTGATGGTGGGAGTTTTCTTTTAAGGTGATGATACAGGAGAAGGGGGAAACAAAGTCTGATGGACAGCTAGTACTCTGTCAATAAATATTCATTTCATATTAAATTTCTAAATTTACTGTAAATTTTGACTTGTCATTTAATTTTCAATAAGTAACTGATTTAATTTTGTACAGTTGTCAGTTTTGAAATAAATATTCATCAAAATTAATTTAAAAAAACTGATTCTTTCCAAGCTTACATTTAACCTATATTCATTACATCATCCAATCATTAACTTTCATCAAGAGTCTTAAGAAACTGCAGCTTCTCTCTTCCTTCCTCCCCTCCCCATAGGTGTTACACTCACAATCTCTGCATATTGATGTTCGGAACGCCTGTATAAATTATCTTCGGAAAAACAGAGAAAAATTTGAAGCAGTAAGTAAATGCCATTTTTCTTCCTAAGTATTTTCTTGCTCTTTTCCTAGCTCTGCTCTACTGTTTTGTAGCAGGGTTTCTAACAACTAGATTCTACCTAGGTAGGTGTTTAAAGCAAGTGCTTTTAAAAGGAATTGCTGCTTGTTCACTACGTTGGGTGAAAAGCACAGTCCACACCAATTACTAAGCTTAACTAGTAAGAAAGTTTTAGGGCAGTATACTACCACCTTAATGAAGCATAAAGCAAAAATAAAACAGAGCAGGATAGAGCAGTGATCAGTTACCCAGTCTTGGGGGGCAGGCAGGCTGTTTCTGTCATCATGAGATCAGATCTGGTGAATGTTCTGCATTTATCTCTCCTCCCCCCCTTGTGCCTGAATGATGTTACAAGATATAAAGGATGTGTACATAAATTATTAGAGCTACTATATCTTTAAATATTGTCATACGTATATCATAACTGACCCCAAATCCTTCTAATACATTATTACTTATTCTGATAAAACTCTAATTGGCCTTTTCTTATCTATCTTTTTTTTTTCCCCCTGTGCTACCCTCCTCCTTACTCAATCCAATCATTTTTTCAATGCTTTAATGTGTTCCATTATTTCTTAAAACAGTTGTCTTATTCTTATGTATCTGTTTCTTGTGGCCTTGGAGTTGTTGTTTGGTTATTTTTCTCCAGTCAGTATCCATCCTCCCTAGTCTGTCTTACTATGGTGATCCACACCTGGCTAGTAAATCACACATTTGTCTGGTTTGCTTTGCCTCATTATCTACACAGACCAAGAATCCACTAAAGATAAGGCACAAACCATCTTTAGGAGATTTGATTTTTTTTTTTTTTTTTTGCAACCTTTGAAGTTTTTTTTTTTTAGCAGATTCTAGAGCTGTGTCATAAAACATATACAGAAAGCAGAAAAAATTTGCTTTTACATTTTCTCATAACACTGTTAACTATATATCTACTTTTCTAACACCGTTCATTATACATTTCTTTACAACTAATAACTAGACCCCATGAGCTTATTGGAAGATGTACATTTCTTGGAATGCGCCCTCCCCCTTACCCCCCTTTTAAAAATGTGTACTAACCATACTAAAATAAAAAGCTATTCAGCTGTAAGTTTCCTGTGGTATTGCTCCAGATTATTAATAGATTGCTGAAGAATGTTCCCACTTACTTTATAGCAGTCATAATATAATTGTGTAAGTAAATTCTCACATTTTGATAAGTATTATATTTTTAGCATGACTAAGACTGAGATTTGACTAATAAGGTGTCATTGATACTAATGGATTTTTAAAGTGACTTTTTTTATTATGTGGTGTGATCATGTTACATGGAGCTTTTCAAACATGTAAGAAACAAAGTTCCCCAGTAAGGGGCCTATAGTCTAATTCTTACAAGCAATTTATAGTTTTATAAGGAATACCATGTCTGTAGATGTAAATTCTGTAATTGCAAACCTCTGAAAAAAATCATGGACATGATTTTTACATCCTATAATAATCCTATAGCATCATTTGATGATTGTAATCAAAGGTGGTATCGGCAGCATTTAGAGTTTGTTTACATTTGATAATTTAAGGTAACTTATGATGATAGGTCAGTGCAGGAAGGAGTACACTGTTCATGCTCTTATTTATGTGTAAAGGTCACCATAGGTAACACACAAAAACAAAGGTTCCATTGCCCACTCCGTAAATTTTCAAATAAGTACCTTTATGCTTTCTCCCATGCTGCTCCATGTGCTTGAGAGGTACTCCTTGCAGACCTTCACAGATTCTTCTTAAAACCTCCTTTGCCAAGATGCTTACAAAAAACTTGACAACAGTTAAGCTTTGGTGTGCTGAAACCTCTACCTATCCTGCTGACCAATATTGTCTCATTGTTTCTTTGTATTCCCACGTCTGTCTCTCAGAATCATGCTTAGACTGTAAGATCTTTGGGGTGGGGACCACCTTTATGTTCTGGTGTTTGTATAGCACCTCGCATAGTGGGGTCCTGGTCCAGGACTAGGGCTCCTGGGTATTATGGTAATTAATAATCTAATAAACCATTTTCGATAATATTTTTACAGTTTATAGAGGGGCCATTTGAAGAGTATTTAAAATGTTTGGAAAACCCACAGGTATGTATTACTTAATTAAACTTGCATTATAGAATATAATATCTATTTATTTTGGCTGACTGAAATTAGCTTAAGATATCTCAGTGCATTATATGTAGAACGTGTACAGACACATTTGATGTATGCATACACTGTTTTGGAGTTTCAATTTATTTGAAAAAAATTCTCTTTCAAAAATGACAATTTTGAAAGATCATAAAATTACATGTGGGCAGATGCTTGCTTCTGTATTTGTTTTGTTTTTGTGTGGTATGACAACAGTGTATGTAAGAAGAGGACTATGGTTTTTTAAGCAGTTTTTGTTCAGTCTCTGGCTGCATTTCCTTTTTTAATTATGTAATAGTCTTTGTCACCATCACCAGCAGTGGTACCATAGTTGGCACAGGTGGTAGGCCTCTGCTTCCCACATGACTATATCTCTCTTGTTGGTATGTGAAATCTATGGAGTGAGAGGGACTGGTGTTCCAGGGAGTATTAACTTACCTACAGTACCATTCTTATGATACTCTGAAAGGGAAACACATTTTTAAAAAATGAACCAAAACAGTTGTGGGTTTTTTTTTTTTGGTTTTTTTAAATTTTAAATATTCTTTTAAAACCCAAATGTCGCTCCCTTGTGCTAGTGGACAAGCATCAGAAAATGAAACTGACCAGTTTTCTTTATACAAGCTTAAGGAAGTACAAATGGTAAATAAAAACCTAAATGGAAATTCTCTCAGTTTGTTATCTAAGGTGCTAACAAAGGTGAGGAGATTTGGCTTTTGAAAATATGATGTTTAACTCTCCAGAGTATAGGAAAAACAAAATAAAAAGAAAGTGATGCAGTAACTAGAATTAACTAACATTACTAGATCTAGCTAATAAAATATTTTTTTAAGAGCGAGACATTTTTAATAACGTGTACATGCACCCATTCTCAGAGGTCCTACCATGACCTTTCTGCCATTCCAAAAAGGTCATGAGACTATATGGCCACCCAAGTGAACTTTTGTTCTCCGCTTCTACAAATGATCTGCAAAGGAAAAATAATGGATTTGTGTCTTTTACTTCTTTATGGCCTTATCTGCGTAGGGGTGTCTAGTCACTGGTGAAACTATAGTGATGTAGCTGCATAGCACAAACTCCTAGTCTAGATACTGTGCACTGATGTAATCCATGACTTTCTCCCATAAACTAATTTAAATTGTGGTTTACAGCAGGGAAGCATGTTTACAGTAGAGGTTGCATTGATGCAGCTACATTAGTGGCAAAACCCCTTGGCATAGACATGCCCTATCATGTGTACAAAAATCAGGAAAGCTCTACCTGTATAATGTAAAATGGGCTGTTTTGCTTTTTATTTTTAAAGAAGCCAAAGAGGACACACGGGGTGTTACTTTTACTCCTCTCTTAACTACATTTCAGAAAATAGGCAACTAGAAATTCACCTTTCAGCTCTGTGCTAAATTAATTTCAGTTGATTTAGTTTAGTATGAAATTAACAAACTTTTAAAAAAAAACCCTGAAGAATAAAAACTAAAGGTCCAGTCACATCTTAAATAAGAGTTGTTGGACAATGCATTAGGGTGGTAATGAATACAGCAACTTTCACTTCTTAGGGCTTGTTTACAGTAGGAGTTTATTATGCCTTGTTAGTTTGTGTACATTAAAAAGACGTGTATCCACACAACACAACTCTGAAAGCATACTAACCAGTTAGTTAATACGTATTCTTTAATGCACTTTGAAAATGTATTAAGTTAATTGCATATTGAGTTAGAGGTTTGAATCTGGCTATGTTAGTATTGACCATAGCTCTTTATCATCTGTCAGCTGTTTGATCTTTGAGAAGCAAGGTGTTAGCCTCATTCTAGATACTAGTGGATAGGTGTGCACATAAAAATAACACCACCAGAACCCTGATGTTGTTTTTTGTTGGCAATCTCTGCAGAACTACATGGTTATCTCTGAAGTGGTCCCTCCAGTTAAGCATTAAGGCACTCCACCAGTCATTGTGAAGAAGCTTGTGTTTGTTTTCTGTGTCTGTCTTGGAATTTGATTAAACAGAAGACTTGAATTCCAGGATACTCATTCCAGTACCTTTTTGTACCTACATTAAGGAACAGAATTTAAAATGTAGAATTTGAGTGCCAGGTTGCTTTGATATTACTTCTCTAAAGGAGAATCTTGACAACCCGTTCAGATTTGTTGAAGGAACAATCGAGAATGGATTAAAGAGAGCCATTAGAATTAATTTGGACTTTCAAAAAGTCTTTGATAAAGTTCTCACTGGAAAATATTAGTGTCAGAATTGCTTCTCTGCTTTACGCTTGCACTGGGTGGGGAATTGCAGAAGTTGGTAACTTACTGAAGTCCATATGTGCCCCCTCTCTGTCCTGTTTGTGGCAGGGAAGTAATGGCTGCACAGAATCTACTGTCCCTCTTGCACATGGACCCAAGGTCCAGGGATGCTGTATAGGGGATTGTAGATGGAGAGTATGATTTAATCCTCTTTATAGCCTGTGTGGCTGTGGTAAGATCACTCACAAGCTGCAGTTACACTAGATAGGAACAAATTTTACAAGGCATGTCAACTATTGTACTTCAGGACAGTGGGCCCCTAAATGCCTGATCCAGCACTCCCTGAAGTCCATGTTAGTCTTTTCATTGATTTTTAATGGGACGTGGATTGTGTCCTAACTGCCTGGAGTTTGGAAGACTCTTCCCTCCCTATATAGGCAGCAATATTGTGTAATTGTCTAGTATGGGTGATTTATACTTACAAACAAGGTACCAGACTGGATGGGCATGTGGTTTATAGGTGGAGAGTACGAGTTAATTCTTTTACATCCCATGTGGCTACGGTAAGATTGCCCACAATCTGCTGTCACACTACAGAGGAACAAATTTAATAAAGGGATGTTATGTGAATTCCTATTACATTATGCTTTATAAAGCATAATCATATGATATTGAGTTTAGAACATCTATTAAAAAAAAAAAAAGGCATAGCGGGGAAAAAAATGAACACTGATAGAAATGTTTTTCTTATCTTCAGGGTAATAACCATTTACTTTTTTCTTGCTGATTAACTTAAGGGGCAGGGAGGGAAGACAGCAGATTCTTATCTCACTATGATACTTATAGGTGAATGTAGGCAGCAACAGCAAGTGGGCAATAACTGGCTGATATAGACAATAAGTTGTCTGTCCTGTCTGGTTATGAAACAAAAGATCTTTCAGGGTAAAAGGCAAGATTTTTGCACTGCCTAGGCCGTAGTATCTTAGTTCCCCAATGTATTTAGAAATAGAAATAATAGTATGACACCTCTCAGAATGGGTGCTTATTTAGGCCTGTTTCTCTTTATTTAATTTAAGACCTGCAAGGACAGTTTTAAAGGTATTGGGTAAAATTTTCAAAAGCACCTAATAGACTTAGGAGTGGTGACTTTTAGTGGGAGGTAGGCTTCAAAGAGTATGTCTACACTACGGAATAAGGTCGAATTTATAGAAGTCGGTTTTTTAAAAATCGGTTTTGTATATTCGAGTGTGTGTGTCCCCACAGAAAATGCTCTAAGTGCATTAATTCGGCGGAGTGCTTCCACAGTACCGAGGCTAGAGTCGACTTCCGGAGCGTTGCACTGTGGATAGCTATCCCACAGTTCCCGCAGTCTCCGCTGCCCATTGGAATTCTGGGTTGAGATCCCAATGCCTGATGGGGCTAAAACATTGTCGCGGGTGGTTCTGGGTACATATTGTCAGGCCCCCCCTTCCCTCCCTCCCTCCGTGAAAGCAAGGGCAGACAACCATTTCGCGCCTTTTTTCCTGAGTTACCTGTGCAGACGCCATACCATGGCAAGCATGGAGCCCGCTCAGGTAACCGTCACCATATGTCTCCTGGGTGCTGGCAGACGCGGTACGGCATTGCTACACAGTAGCAGCAACCCATTGCCTTGTGGCAGCAGATGGTACAGTATGACTGGTAGCCGTCCTCGTCACGTCCGAGGTGCACCTGGCCACGTCGGCTGGGAGCGTCTGGGCAGACATGTGCGCAGGGACTAAATTTGGAGTGACTTGACCAGGTCATTCTCTTTAGTCCTGCAGTCAGTCCTATTGAACCGTCTTATGGTGAGCAGGCAGGCGATAAGGATTGCTAGCAGTCCTATTGCATCATCTTCTGCCGGGCAGGCAAGAGATGAAGATGGCTAGCAGTTGTACTGCACCATCTTCTGCTGAGCAGCCATGAGATGTGGATGGCATGCAGTCCTTCTGCACCGTCTGCTGCCAGCCAAAGATCTAAAAGATAGATGGAGTGGATCAAAACAAGAAATAGACCAGATTTGTTTTGTACTCATTTGCCTCCTCCCCCGTCTAGGGGACTCGTTCTTCTAGGTCACACTGCAGTCACTCACAGAGAAGGTGCAGCGAGGTAAATCTAGCCAAGTATCAATCAGAGGCCAGACTAACCTCCTTGGTGCACCTAAGTTATTGTTCTTATTGGAACATTTCTTATTGGAACCCTCCGTGAAGTCCTGCCTGAAATACTCCTTGATGTAAAGCCACCCCCTTTGTTGATTTTAGCTCCCTGAAGCCAACCCTGTAAGCTGTGTCGCCAGTTGCCCCTCCCTCCGTCAGAGCAATGGCAGACAGTCGTTCCGCGCCTTTTTTCTGTGCGGACGCCATACCAAGGCAAGCATGGAGGCCGCTCAGATCACTTTGGCAATTAGGAGCACATTAAACACCACACGCATTATCCAGCAGTATATGCAGCACCAGAACCTGGCAAAGCGATACCGGGCGAGGAGGCGACGTCAGCACGGTCACGTGAGTGATCAGGACATGGACACAGATTTCTCTGAAAGCATGGGACCTGCCAATGCATGCATCATGGTGCTAATGGGGCAGGTTCATGCTGTGAAACGCCGATTCTGGGCTCGGGGAAACAAGCACAGACTGGTGGGACCGCATAGTGTTGCAGGTCTGGGACGATTCCCAGTGGCTGCGAAACTTTTGCATGCATAAGGGCACTTTCATGGAACTTTGTGACTTGCTTTCCCCTGCCCTGAAGCGCATGAATAACAAGATGAGAGCAGCCCTCACAGTTGAGAAGCGAGTGGCGATAGCCCTGTGGAAGCTTGCAACGCCAGAGAGCTACCAGTCAGTTGGGAATCAATTTGGAGTGGGCAAATCTACTGTTGGGGCTGCTGTGATGCAAGTAGCCCACGCAATCAAAGATCTGCTGATATCAAGAGTAGTGACCCTGGGAAATGTGCAGGTCATAGTGGATGGTTTTGCTGCAATGGGATTCCCTAACTGTGGTGGGGCCATAGACGGAACCCATATCCCTATCTTGGCACCGGAGCACCAAGCCGCCGAGTACGTAAACCGCAAGGGGTACTTTTCAGTAGTGCTGCAAGCTCTGGTGGATCACAAGGGACGTTTCACCAACATCAACGTGGGATGGCCGGGAAAGGTACATGACGCTCGCATCTTCAGGAACTCTGGTCTGTTTCAAAAGCTGCAGGAAGAGACTTTATTCCCAGACCAGAAAATAACTGTTGGGGATGTTGAAATGCCTATAATTATCCTTGGGGACCCAGCCTACCCCTTAATGCCATGGCTCATGAAGCCGTACACAGGCAGCCTGGACAGTAGTCAGGAGCTGTTCAACTACAGGCTGAGCAAGTGTAGAATGGTGGTAGAATGGTGCATTTGGACGTTTAAAAGTGCGCTGGCGCAGTTTACTGACTCGGTTAGACCTCAGCGAAACCAATATTCCCACTGTTATTACTGCTTGCTGTGCGCTCTACAATATCTGTGAGAGTAAGGGGGAGACGTTTATGGCGGGGTGGGAGGTTGAGGCAAATCGCCTGGCTGCTGGTTACGCTCAGCCAGACACCAGGGCGGTTAGAAGAGCACAGGAGGGCGCGGTACGCATCAGAGAAGCTTTGAAAACCAGTTTTATGACTGGCCAGGCTACGGTGTGAAAGTTCTGTTTGTTTCTCCTTGATGAAAACCCCCCCACCCCTTGGTTCACTCTACTTCCCTTTAAGCTAACTAGCCTCCCCTCCTCCCTTTGATCACCGCTTGCAGAGGCAATAAAGTCATTGTTGCTTCACATTCATGCATTCTTTATTCATTCGTCACACAAATAGGGGGATGACTACCAAGGTAGCCCAAGAGGGGTGGTGGAGGAGGGAAGGAAAATGCCACAGAGCACTTTAAAAGTTTACAACTTTAAAATTATTGAATGCCAGCCTTTTTTTTTTTTTTTTGGGCAATCCTCTGTGGCGGAGTGGCTGGTTGGCCGGTGGCGCGCCCCCCCCCCCCACCGCGTTCTTGGGCGTCTGGGTGTGGAGGCTATGGAACTTGGGGAGGAGGGCGGTTGGTTACACAGGGGCTGTAGTGGCAGTCTGTGCTCCAGCTGCCTTTGCTGCAGCTCAACCATACACTGGAGCATACTGGTTTGGTCCTCCAGCAGTCTCCGCATTGAATCCTGCCTCCTCTCATCACACTGCCACCACATTTAAGCTTCAGCCCTGTCTTCAGCCCGCTACCTCTCCTTCCGGTCATTTTGTGCTTTCCTGCACTCTGACATTATTTGCCTCCACGCATTTGTCTGTGCTCTGTCAGTGTGGGAGGACAGCATGAGCTCGGAGAACATTTCATCTCGAGTGCATTTTTTTTTCTTTCTAATCTTCACTAGCCTCTGGGAAGGAGAAGATCCTGTGATCATTGAAACACATGCAGCTGGTGGAGAGGAAAAAAAAAGGGGACAGCGGTATTTAAAAAGACACATTTTATAAAACAGTGGCTACAGTCTTTCAGGGTAAACCTTGCTGTTAACATTACATACATAGCACATGTGCTTTCGTTACAAGGTCACATTTTGC
This sequence comes from Lepidochelys olivacea, assembly GCF_965140295.1. Taxonomy (NCBI): domain Eukaryota; kingdom Metazoa; phylum Chordata; order Testudines; family Cheloniidae; genus Lepidochelys; species Lepidochelys olivacea. The sequence continues at coordinate 60,932,765 of NC_140414.1, read as the reverse complement.
CTCCCCCCTCACCGCGTGGCTACCCCCTCAACCCTCCCCCCTCCCTGTGGCTAACAGCAGGGAACATTTCTGTTTAGCCACAGGCAAACAGCCCAGCAGGAACAGGCTCCTCTGAGTGTCCCCTGAAGAAAAGCACTCTATTTCAACCAGGTGACCATGAATGATATCTCACTCTCCTGAGGATAACACAGAGAGATAAAGAACGGATGTTGTTTGAATGCCAGCAAACATACACTGCGATGCTTTGTTGTACAGTGATTCCCGAGTAAGTGTTACTGGCCTGGAGTGGTAAAGTGTCCTACCATGAAGGACACAATAAGGCTGCCCTCCCCAGAAACCTTTTGCAAAGGCTTTGGGAGTACATCCAGGAGAGCCGCGAATGCCAGGACAAAGTAATCCTTTCACATGCTTGCTTTTAAACCATGTATAGTATTTTAAAAGGTACACTCACCGGAGATCCCTTCTCTGCCTGCTGGGTCCAGGAGGCAGCCTTGGGTGGGTTCGGGGGGTACTGGCTCCAGGTCCAGGGTGAGAAACAGTTCCTGGCTGTCAGGAAAACCGGTTTCTCCGCTTGCTTGCTGTGAGCTATCTACAACCTCATCATCATCTTCTTGTCCCCAAAACCTGCTTCAGTGTTGCCTCCATCTCCATTGAAGGAGTCAGACAACACGGTTGGGGTAGTGGTGGCTGAACCCCCCTAAAATGGCATGCAGCTCATCATAGAAGCGGCATGTTTGGGGCTCTGACCCGGAGCGGCCGTTCGCCTCTCTGGTTTTCTGGTAGGCTTGCCTCAGCTCCTTCAGTTTCACGCGGCACTGCTTCGGGTCCCTGTTATGGCCTCTGTCCTTCATGCCCTGGGAGATTTTGACAAAGGTTTTGGCATTTCAAAAACTGGAATGGAGTTCTGATAGCACGGATTCCTCTCCCCATACAGCAATCAGATCCCGTACCTCCTGTTCGGTCCATGCTGGAGCTCTTTTGCGATTCTGGGACTCCATCATGGTCCCCTCTGCTGATGAGCTCTGCATGGTCACCTGCAGCTTGCCACGCTGGCCAAACAGGAAATGAGATTCAAAAGTTCGCGGTTCTTTTCCTGTCTACCTGGCCAGTGCATCTGAGTTGAGAGTGCTGTCCAGAGCGGTCACAATGGAGCATTCTGGGATAACTCCCGGAGGCCAATACCATCGAATTGTGTCCACAGTACCCCAAATTCGAGCCGGCAAGGCCGATTTAAGCACTAATCCACTAGTCGGGTGGAGTAAGGAAATCGATTTTAAGAGCCCTTTAAGTCAAAATAAAGGGCTTCATCGTGTGGACGGGTGCAGGTTTACGTCAATTTAACGCTGCTAAATTCGACCTAAAGTCCTAGTGTAGACCAGGGCAAAGTCAGTTTTCAAAATTTTACCCATTGGTTGCCTAGGTTGACTTACGTACCTTTACAACTTTATTTTCGTTACGTTTTGATCCCAGATTACATTTTCTTATGCATGATGATCTTTCATTCTCTAAATCTGTGAAGAGAACAACTATGAAAAACCGTTTCTGTACAGGTTTCAGAGTAACAGCCGTGTTAGTCTGTATTCGCAAAAAGAAAAGGAGTACTTGTGGCACCTTAGAGACTAACCAATTTATTTGAGCATAAGCTTTCGTGAGCTACAGCTCACTAGACGATGAAGTGAGCTGTAGCTCACGAAAGCTTATGCTCAAATAAATTGGTTAGTCTCTAAGGTGCCACAAGTACTCCTTTTCTTTTTGCGTTTCTATACATTATTCCAAGTTACAAAATCTATGACTTTGATGTTCCATATTCCAAAATGAGCGTGACCACACAAAGTAAAACCTTTGGCTGAAATCCAGGCTTAGAATGTTGTGTATTATCTCATGGAAGTGATTTTTTTGCCTTTTTTTTTTTGTTTGTTTTGGTTTATCCAAATGTGCAATAAAACTTTAGTTTATTTGAAAGAATTGCTTTGTTTTTCTTTTTCCATATAGGAGTGGGTTGGACAAGTGGAAATAAGTGCCCTTTCTCTTATGTACAAGTAAGCAAAATTTGAATACTATTTAATGTTGTATAATGGGAAAAATGCAACCTATTTCAATTAATCAGGTGTATATATGAAGTATTTGGCTAATTAAACATTGTTTGAAAAATTTGGTCTTTAAATAATGGATCATTCATGTTGAAAAACCAAACAATGTCAATGAAATATTACTTTCAAAGTACTAGGTGAGCTTTAGGTGCATGAAGTTGCATGTTACTTTGTATGAGGTTCTATGCGGTTTGCATTTTAGGCAGCCAGTGAGACTCAGTTTTAGAGCCATGAACTCTGGACAGATGAAAGATGATAGAACTGCTGGTGAGGACATATTTAATCTCTAAGGACAGGCTGCTGGTGGTCTTGTTGCTTCATTACTTTTTGCTGGATAGTTATGGGCCAGATTTATCCCTAGTGTAGACAGGCGCAACTCCATTGAAGACCGTCATTTCACTTGCTTGCACCAGTACTGAATCTGGATTTATGTCTCTAGACAGAACCACTTACCTGACCTCATAACTGGAGGGGGAAGTCTGGTGGTGAAATAAAAATAGATAAATTGCTCTGAAGGCAGGATATATTTGCATCCAGGACCCCAAGTGTTAAACACCAAGACAGACACACACCAGGGAACCTCTTCTTCTCATTAGCAAGTGGTGGGAGGAGTGTGGTGCTGGTATTTCCCTGCAGAGTGAAATGCAAGAATCTTTACAGTTTCCACGGTATGCATCCGATGAAGTGAGCTGTAGCTCACGAAAGCTCATGCTCAAATAAATTGGTTAGTCTCTAAGGTGCCACAAGTACTCCTTTTCTTTTTGCAAGAATCTTTTCAGCTTCACACCGCTACTGGGAAAGCGGGGGCAGCAGCAGAGGCACTGGCATGTTTAGAGGGGAAACCACCACCTCCTCTTTCTGGAGGAGGTGGGAGGAAAAATCGTGTTTCCCTTCCCCCTTTCTGAGAAAAGAAAGGGAAGCAAGAGGAGGTATACATTTACAGGCATAGGGAGGGATGACAGGCTACTCTTGCCAGACACTAGTCAAGAAAAAAAATGGAAGATCAGACCAGTTTCTGCTCCATCCCAATCGTTGTTACTGGCCTTTTGTTGGCTGATGTCTGGTAATTTTTTCTAGATCTCCTGAAAAAAGATGGCTTCTTTGAAAGACGGAAGAACTTAATGATCAAGGAGATTTAGAATACATTTTTCCTTTCCAAACTATTGCTTCTTGATTTGTTTTTAGAATATTTTTCTCTCTCTAAAAATTTACCTATGAACACACTAATTAATCTTGCAGAGTTTTAGTGTTTCTGATTAGATTAGGAGACTAAGAAATTGGAAAAAACAATAGTGATTACTGAACAAAGAATTAAAATAGTGGGAATTTTATCCAAAGGATAAATACAAAAGATAATGATGGAGATTGATAGATATTCTCTTTCACTCACACTCTTGTGGAACAGAAAAGGCAAATAAGATAGCATGTGGGTTTTAACTGTGAATTTTCCAGTTCTTGTTAGTTTGTATCACTTTTGACATTTTATGTGCTACTTTTTATGGTAATAAAAGAAAAAACTTCTCTTTAAATGCAAATTTGGAATAATATAGTTTAGTTAAGTTATAATATGGAATAGGCTCTTTGTGTGTTTGTGTTGAATCCTTCTAAGTGTGATATGGAAGAGTTATTTCCACTTGAAAAGCCATCACTGCATTTGTGCAACATCTACTTGGCAACACATACCTTTGTACAAGGTGAATCTCAGTGTTGGATTGACAGTTTTGGAGATGGAAATCCTCTAACTGCACAACAGTTCAGTGTGGCAGGGATAGTACAAACTTCCTCATGTTGCCTCACCAATGTTCTTCAACTCTGTTATAGGAATAAGAAACCAGTCTCCATGCCTGTTAATATATTATTAATATTTATATGCAAAGCAACAAATGAGTTTCAGTTGGTTACCATATTACATTAGCCATTTGACAAGAAATGAAACAAAATTAGGAGGCCTGTATACACTGTTTTTTACTTCTTGATTATAGTACATTAACCATTCTAAACTAGTGGAGTGAGAAGTTCTATGAGAATTTTGAATAGTTACTTGGGGGAGAAACATCCTGACTTAAACTAAACTACCTTCTGCATTTGTCCAGATTGTTAATGCTTTGGTATTTATAACTCTCAATTTTATGGTCTGATGTTTCCAAGTTTAACTTTTACTGGTTTCATACAGTGAGATTCTACGTTAACTGAGTATAATGGATTTATATATCATGTTATTGTTTAGAGGAATAGTATTGTATTCATCTGCAAGGTTCACTTGTACTTTGGGCTGGTCGAAATTCTCTGAATCTGTTTTTGGGCAGAAAATTGAGGGTTGTGGGTTTTTTTTTTTTTTCTTTAGTGCCTAGTTTCCATGGTGTGTGTGGGTTTGTTTTTAATCAGAAAACTGACATATTTTGACTTAGAAATACTACTGTGGTACTGCATGGAAGTCAGAGTTCAGTTGCCTCATGACCCCATTGTCCTCTATGGACTGGGTTTCCCCAAGACATACTGTGGCCTAGGATTCCCATGATGCACTGCTTTCCCTCTCCAGGCGGGTGAAGGACCATAGTGCACCATAAGAGATGTAGTCCAATCAGAGAGCTTAGCCTATAGAGGAAAATAAGACGAGGCAACCAAACTATAGCTCCCGTGAGGTACTGCACCAGGAGTTCCAAAATATTTTGGTATTTGAATTTCTGCTGAGAAAATCAAAATTTTCTGTGGCAAATAACCAACCCCCCCCCCCCCCCTGCTTATACTAATGTTACTCACTATTCTTGATTGGGGTTTTTTTGGTTTTTTTTTAAGCAGTCTTATCCTTAGATAGTCCTTGAATTTTCGCTTGGATTCTCACTCTGAATATATTTTCACTTGAATTCTTGTTTTTTCTAGGAAGGATTTTATAATATATCAGGAACCAAATGCTTCTCCTTCACGTGTAACTGAAAATGGCTTTCCTGACAAGGTAAAACAAAACCATCCAAAAATATTTTTATGACTAATGTAAGATGCAATTATCAAATAACATGTTCTTAAAGTAAATAGGTAATCACAAGTCTCATTACTCAATACACAAGTAATGTATATTTTTAATAGCCTAGGACTTGTGACATTCTCAAACTGTAACAACAGTCTTCTCTAATGAAATATGAAACAACAGTAAAATTCTCAAAACAGTGTGGCCCCTAGTTTTGGACATTTAATGGAACAATAGAATGAAATCATAACTTATGTCTACAGAAATAACTCAAATTGTAATATGTTTGATAGCTATTTGGTTAGGTATTAATATGTAGTTGGCTTATTTAAAAAGGGGTCTTAAATTCCTTAGTATTGTACATGTTTATAATATCAAATTATCTGCTACAAATCAAACCTCTTACATACATTTTTCTGTATTACTAGAATTTTTCTATTTGACTAGATCCAATGAATATCCACAGAAAATTATAGTATATTTTTTTCTCTCTAGTAATTATGAAGTCCTGAAAATTTTTCAGCACAGTATGTGGGCACATAGCATCTTTTTTTAATGCAGTTCTGTGATCACTTTATAAAATGAACATGAAAAATCACTTGTTTAAATATCCTTTCTTTCCTCTTCTCTAGATACTATTGTGTTTTTCAAATGGAAATCACTATGATATTGTTTATCCTATAGAGTATACAGAAAGAGCTGCTTTGTGCCAATGTAAGTACTATTTTGGTAGGTAAGCTTTGCAGTAAACTATATGGTTTCACCAAAGGCTCCAAAAAGTGATTGCCATTTGTTTAGAGCTATTAATAAATCTTCATGTAGAGCTCTTTTCCTTTGCTTAAAGTATAGTTGTACCTAAACCTACCATTGTAGTGATGTGGTTTTCAACTCGTGTAGAACTACAGTCAACAAAGGCTGCATGATCCTGACCAGAGATTTGGATTATGATCTTGTTATCTTTTGAGACATGATGAAATTGATTGCGTATAGTAAAGGAAAGAGAGAGATCAGTATTTATCATTTGTAAGGCTAAATGCAAAAGAAATAGAAAAGGATAGCCTAGGTTAGTTCCTCTTTATTGGGCCTGGATACTCTATCATTGAGACTTCAACCTCCTAATTCATAGTGAATTGCATTATCACTTGGCCACAATGCCAGTTTTATATCTGTACTCTAAACAATAAGAGAAAATTTGTCAATGTTAATCTTCGAGTCCTTGCATGTCTGAATTTCCACTGAAGTCAGGTGTGTTAATGAGCAGCCCAAAGGCCTCTGTCAGGTATTAGGGCCCACTGTGCCAGGTACTCTACAGACATAGGCCTTCATTCTTCAGTAGGGCACAGTGTGCATGCCCATCCAATTGCACGACCCCAAAGAGCTGAGGGCTTAGTTTTTAGTAGTGCTGAGCATCCACAGTTGAAATCAATGGGAACTTCAGGGGCTCTGCACTTGTAAAAATCTGGTGCTTATAATCTGTAAACTGTTATTCCATTTCTTCTTCACCTAACATTTCAAAAAGTTTTCTTGACACTATTTAAAATAACCTCTCAAATGTTGAGTAAAATCTCATTTACAGTCATTAAATCCTAACTGATTTCTCCCCCAGCTCTTCTTTATGAATTGTTGTATGAAAAAGTGTTTTGTACTGATGTGAATAAAATCCTAGTGGAACTTGGTGTGACAGAAGAAAATAATGGTAGCAGTGAAGTGTCTGATTCAGATTCAGAAGACGACAACTGCAAGTAAGGGATATTTTAAAATTAATTATTCAGTTATGGTTGAACAATTCACAGTGATTAGATATTCAGTAGAGCTCCTGGCAGGAAGCAAAATGCTATGTGTCATTCTTTTACTTTCAAGAGGGAGGAAAAAGGTCAAGTGTGAATTGTAATGCTCATGAAAGTATGAAATTTGTACTGTTCACTAGATCTTATATAGGATTTTGTGGTGCCTTCTGCAATCAGAGGGGTGGTTTTGCCTGCATTCCAGGTTTGGCTCACCTGTAGTAGAGGAAGTTCTATCACTGCTGCATGCCCCCTCTTCCTGTCAAACCACAGAAGCAGCTCTGTGGGGAATTTGGCAGTGTTCCAGCTCCATATGGGAGGGAGGGAATGTAATGAGGTATGAGGGTTGTCTGTGTAGGATTCTCCTCCTGCTGAAAACCATTGGAGGAAACCACTTCAGAAAGAAGGTCAAATTCTGATCTTGTTTAAATGTGTGTAAATAGTGAGTAACTCCATAGACTACAGAGGAATTATTCCAGATTTACACTCGTGTAACTGAGAGCAGAATTTAGACAAGAATCTGCTTCAACTTGTGATGCTTCCTTCTCTGTGGAATGCCCACTGGGAGGGGTCCCAGGGCAACTGGGGGAGCCCTTGGCAGCATGGCTTTTGCAATGTATCAGTATTTGAATCCTTATGAGCATATGATGCTAAATAATGTATTTTTGTAACTGAGGGCATATAGTCATTTGAGACTAGACTGAGACCACCAAACTCTTCTTTCTTTTTTACTTTATCCAGATTTCCAATGAGAGAAAGCTAGTGCTTGTAACCTTACTCCTGTCTCAACACGAATTACATACAATTTGCTGCTTTCATTAAGCAGTATTTTAAAATTATTTTTTCTTGTTTTTAGGGAAAAGTTGAGTTTAGTGTGTGTGTTCTTAATTATTTATCTGGAGGGAGTTTTATTTTATTTTATTTTTTTTTTTGAGGAAGAGTGAATCTAATTTTCATAGAAATTAAAATTTTTGCCATAGCTGCTATTATGTAATGAAGAAAGCAGTAAACTGTTCAAATGCAGTTCTTAGAAACAAATGATGCTTTTTTCCCTCTGTTCATGGGAAGCAAATTTTCTAATAGCAACAGGTGTAGAAGATGGGGGGAAAATGAGAAAGTAAATATGAGTTGCTTAAATCGCCTCATTTGTTTCTTCAGATGAGTTGGGTTGTTTTCTCTCAGGCCTGTTTGCTAAAGTCTTAACTAAAGGACTTACATTTCCTGTTTCAAACTTTTACTGGGTGAGTTGCTAATCTGATTTAGAACTGTACAGTCTATACTGAATTTTATTTGTGAATGTAATGAGAGTAGCTTTTATTTTGGGGAACTTCATAATTATGCCTCTAAGAGCAATATATTCACCATTGCATATAGTGTGAAATTTTTTAACTTCATTATGAAGGTTATGGGTAATTCTTGTGTACAATATGGAAGGTATTTCTGACCAGTTTGTGAATCCTAATTTTAACGGTGTCATTTAAAGCATCTTCTTTTTTACAGAAGTAAAACTGCTGCAGTTAATGATATGAATGGATTAAAGTCTTTTTCTGGCAACAAGGTATTTTTACATTAACACTTCTTTCCCTCTTAGTTGTACTTGGCTGTATTTTACAAAGGTTACTGTTTCTCGAGTAACTTGAGTTTCTTCATTTTTAAATATGGTACATTAGGAGAATTATATAGTTGTTAAAATTATATTCAAATTTGCATTTGAAATCTCAGGGGTTAGGGGCTATCCTTACTGTTGCTTAGTGTCTAGTTTTGTTGCTGTATGTTAAAAGGAAATTCCCTTGAATTAAACTTCCATAGCTGTTAATGCTTTTATGAGCACCTAACTGCTTTACATTCCAGTTTGAAGCTTATGTGAGTGATATGATACTAAATGAGCTGCTATAAATCTCTATGTATTTGATCACTTGCTATTTTGTTCTGTTTTGTACAGCACCTTAGGAACAATGGAAATCCTATCTCATTTTTGCCTAGAAAAGTTCTTAAATCACTCAATCCGTCATTTTACAGAAATGTTGAATATGAAGTTTGGCTACAGTCAAAAGAGGGTAAGTTAGTATTTAAGGCCCCATTGAGAGCCCCTCTCTGTCAAGCTGATCTATAAGGGTGGGCCCTGTGGAGTCCCAAAAATGCTATGAGCAGGTGCAGGGATCTGCCCACATGTGTCAGCTTGCAAATTCAGGGCCTAAATAGTTATTTCAGTCCCAAGATACTAATGGGACAAAAATTTAATTAGATTGTTCTTTGTTGCAGTGCCTAAACTATATTTTTATAACAGGAAGAAAATTACTGTAATCTGACTGCTATATACTGATGTTGTTTACAGATCAGCAAAAACGGGATTTTTCCATTGCTGCTGGCATGCAATATTCAATTGGAGATAAATGTAAAGTAAGTAATTGGTTGAAATAGTAACTTCTATGCCTTGTGGCCTGGAGACCAATTTTTTCCTTGGCTTTTGGTTTAACTGCATTGTTAATATTTTCTATTTAAAATTTTTTGCTTACGTTTAAATGAGTATGCTCATTTATTATGTGAATACCCTGAGTTGGAAACTCTGCCAATAAAGATGCAGTAGGATGTGCTTGGGAAGTATAAAGCGTGATAAAATTTGTTGTGCAAAAGGCCTCAGTCCTGCGGACACTCATGTGCTTAACTTCCCAAGTTACATTCAGTAGGACAGTTGATGTGCTTAAACTGAATCACAAGCATAAGTGTTTGCAGTATCAGGGCCTGAGTCCTCATCCAAAAACTAACATTTGTGCCTGTCTCACAAACTTTTGCACCCAGTCTTAATTTTATGATGTGTTTTAGGCCATTTATTGTAGAATAAAATGGTTTATTAAAAAAAAAATCAGTTTCTAACTAGGAGTAAAGTAGTACTGTTTTGGGCAAGAACGCTGGGGATATCCACAGTGAAACAAGAAGACACTGAAGCGGAGTTAAAAAGATGGAGATTTTGCTATAAGCAGTGTTCCTAAGCATGCCCTGTGGATTCTGTTGCAAGTAATGGAAAGCTTGTTTATCTTCTTATATTCTGTACTAATAATGCCTACCTTAATGGTTGTAATATCCAGGCATCACATTATTGGAAAGGGGAAAAGTGACAGCCATTCTTCCGAATTTCTTGATGAGAAAAAACAGTGATTGGATGCTTAAAAACAATAAATCTTGACATAAAACAAAGTGGGAAAAATTGTAATACTTAACTGTATTTTCATTATGCATCCAGCATTCTATTGTATTATTGTAATGCCTACGGGACCATTTGGGATTCAGGGCCCCATTGTGATAGGCACTGCACATGCACATGCGTGCACAGTCTCCATGCTCCTGGGATTTCACAATCTCTGTATATGACAGCATAATGATAGCTGCATTTAAACAACAAACCCTAACAAACAAGTGGGCTGGGGAGAACAGGATAAGGATAAACAGTGAAACATACGTGATTAGTGTGGTGTGAGAAGCCTCAGCACCTAAAATGCCTATAAATGTTTTATTGTTTCTTAACCTTAGGAATGTAAACATTTTGTTTGCAGAAACCAGAGTTAATCATTATCATGACTTATATTTCATTTTGTGTAAAAAAAAAAAAAAAAAAAAAAAAAAAAAAAAAATGTTTTTATTTAAAAAAGAAAAACACTGACAAAATGATTGTTTCAGGAGGGAAACTTTTGAAAGGACTGGTATTAGTGTCTCTAGTGTTCCCCGTGAGACTACATTAATAAAGTCCCATCTGTGTCAAAAAATGTTTTCTGCTGGAATTTTAACCAAGCTGAGCATTAGGACTCTTTCCAAACAGTATGTTGCTATTCTCTTCTCTAATGTGTCACTTTAAGTTTCAGAGTAGCAGCCGTGTTAGTCTGTATTCGCAAAAAGAAAAGGAGGACTTGTGGCACCTTAGAGACTAACCAATTTATTTGAGCATGAGCTGTAGCTCACGGAAGCTTATGCTCAAATAAATTGGTTAGTCTCTAAGGTGCCACAAGTCCTCCTTTTCTTTTTGCTTTTAAGTGTTCTGTGTTGGTTTGAAAGCTGTGATTTCTCCAACACTTCATAGAGTTGGGGACACTTTTTTTTTTTTTTTTTTTTTTTTTGTATAAGGTCATTCAAATAAGTAGTATGGGTTAAAGTTTACCTTTTATTATTTTGACCACCATCACTGAAGCAACATTTCTTGATGTCTCCCAGGACTTCTGTTATTGCCAAGGGAGCAGTTGCTGACATTGCTGGGTGTTCAAGGGTTAAATCTTCCCTTTGTGTTCTTTATGTAATACTCACAACATCTTTTTCCTTATAATTTTTCCACAGGTGCGCTTAGACCACAATGGGAAATTTTATAATGCCCATATCCAAGAGGTTTGCTCTGAGAATGGGCCAGTTATTGTTTTTGTAGAAGAGCTTGGAGAAAAGTAAGTAAACTTTTCATATATAAATTTGTCATATAGAACTTTATTAATGCAGCTTCCCCCTTCTTAGTGTTTTGACACGATCTGCGTGATCATTTTGACATAGCACTACTTCGGATAAAGGGCTGGGTGCATTTCAACAGCAGCTGAAACTGTCTGAACAACAGTTACGTTACTATTATAAAAGGGTGAACTTACTCCCCAACCCTATCTACACACAGCATAAAAATATCTTGTAGCTGTGTACCTGTATAAATTATGGTGTATATATTAGGGCTGTCAAACAATTAAAAGTATCATGTGATTAAAAAAATTAATTGCGATTAAACAATAATAGAATACCATTTTCTACATTTTCAAATATATTGATTTCAATTAGAACCCAGAATACAAAGTGTACAGTGCTTATTGTATTGGGTTGTAATAAAAAATAAATATAAAAGTACTGTAGTGCAATCTTTTTATAATGAAAGTTGAACTTACAAATGTAGAATTATGTACAAAAAATAACTGCATTCATAAACAAAACAATGTAAAACTTTAGAACCTACAAGTCTACTCAGTCCCACTTCAGCCAATCACTCAAACAAGTTTGGTTACAATTTGCAGGAGAAAGTGCTGTCCACGTCTTGTTTACAATGTCATCTGAAAGTGAGAACAGCCTTTCACATGGCACTGTTGTAGCCGGCATCGCAAGATATTTATGTGCCAGAGGCGCTAAAGATTCATATGTCCCTTCATGCTTCAACCACCATTCCAGAAGACGTGTCCATGCTGATGATGGGTTCTGATTGATGATAATCCAAAGCAGAGCAGGCTAATACATGTTCATTTTCATTATCTGAGTCAGATGCCACCAGCGGAAGGTAGATTTTCTTTTTTGGTGGTTTGGGTTCTGTAGTTTTCGCATCAGAGTGTTGCTCTTTTAAGACTTTTGAAAGCATGCTCCACACCTTGTCCTTTTCAGATTTTGGAAGGCACTTCAGATTCTTAAACCTTGGGTCAAGTGCTGTAGCTGTCCTTAGAAATCTCACATTGGTGCCTTCTTTGCATTTTGTCAAATCTGAAGTGAAAGTGTTCTTAAAAACGAACAACATGTGCTGGGTCATCATCTGAGGCTATATCTTGAAATACATGGCAGAATGTGGGTAAAACAGAACAGGAGACATATAGAAGTACCTTCGAGAAGTTCAGTCACAAATGTAATTAATGCTTTTTTTTTAACGAGCATCATCAGCATGGAAGCATGTCCTCTGAAATGGTGGCCGAAGCATGAAGGGGCGTATGAATCTGGCACGTAAATACCTTACAACGGCGGCTACAAAAGTGCCATGCGAACACCTGTTCTCACTTTTCAGGTGACATTGTAAATAAGAAGTAGTCGCCAGTATCTCCCATAAAAGTAAACAAACTTGTTTGTCTGAGTGATTGGCTGAAATAGGACTAAGTGGACTTGTAGGCTCTAAAGTTTTACATTGTTTTGTTTTTTGAGCGCAGTTATGTAACAAAAAAACCCCTACATTTGTAAGTTACACTTTCACAATAAAGAGATTGCACCACAGTACTTGTATGAGGTGAATTGAAAAATATTTCTTATCATTTTTACAGTGCAAATATTTGTAATAAAAAATAATAATATAAAGTGAGCACTATACACTTTGTATTCTATGTTGTAATAGAAATCAATTATTTGAAAATGTAGAAAAACCTCCAAAAATATTTAATACATTTCAATTGGTATTTTGTTGTTTAACAGTGCAATTAATCACTATTAATTTTTTTGAGTTAATCGCATGACTTAACTGTGATTCATCGACAGCCGTAGTATAATTATTCTTTAATAAACTCAAATTAGAGCATTTTCTGTACAGACTCCCAACCTAGACAGCATGATATTGTCCCACCAGAGAATTACTGGTACTGCTTCTATAATTGGATGCTAGAACTGAGGCTAACTTTTTATGTTAAAAGTGTTGTGAAAGGGAATAGTAGACTCATGTAATAGATAATTAACTCTTTAGTCTGCCTGATTTCGTACAGAAAGAGATGTGTGTTGATTGAATTAATAGTCATGTCTTTATCCCCAGATAGCATGACAACATAATGGCTCAGTTATCTGAGCCATCTCCCTTAAGTTCTATTGCAGGTGCTGTAACTTCTTCCTCAGGCTCTCTCACAAAATAACTCCTGATCACATGATAAGGGCTGAGGATAATTGCTGAGGGAAATCTCCCCAATGCTAAGGTTTGAGGAGAGGAATCCAGACAGGGAACACTTTCTCTTTCATAGCATTGGGAAGGAAGGAGTAAGACACTTGGCAATTGTGATGTCATCTTGCAAGGTTGTATTTTATTTTGCAAATTTCCTCGAGTTTTATATTAGAACTACCTTAAATAGGTGCATGGAGTAACAGTCAGTTACAGTTCAAGTTAAACCATTAACTCATCCACTCCCCACCCACCAAACTGAATATCTTCATTTCAGATAATTCAAATGCCACTTTCGGTTCATGCTACCTGCCTAGATAAAAGCAAGCAATACTCACTAATTTAAAGTTAGTTTATATCCCTGTCTATATCCCTAAATCTGTAATGTTCCTGGGGAATTTATCTGCCCAGTTTGCTGCTCTTTGACATTCTGAAAGATTAAGATGGAAAAGCCCTGTAGTTCCCACATCAGGGATATATGTATGTGTTTGTCCACAAAGCTTTAGAAAGTGCTGATAAATTGTCTGTCTTGACTTGATATTTTCTGTAGTTAGTGAAGGGAGGAAAGGTAGACATTAATAGAATGTTCTTACTACCCTTCTGCCTTGTCTTTTGTGTCAGGATGTTAAAGTATCTATTTAATATGTAAAAACAGATAACTATTCTCCCTCCCTTCTCTATCTAATGAAACTTGTGTTTGGGTTATTTTCATTAGTATCTTTATGAGTTAAAATTGTGTGTGTTCTGTACAAATTGTTGAAAACTGTTTCAGTTTGGAATCCTATTTCTGTTTGAGAACTCAAAACCATAATACTTTTAAACGTGTGTGTGTGTGTGTGTGTGTGTGTGTAATTTTTTACTGTCCTGGTTAAGCCTCATGCAACAGGTAAAACACAAGAGCAAAGGAAACTTGAATGTAATTCTCTCAGAAACGGAAGAGAGGCTTCTGTCATAGTAAACATCTGGTGTTAATTATACAACCCCAGTCCAGTCTACAGACCTTTTTATCTTTTCTCCCTCTGTTATGCAGGCATTCTGTTTCACTGAAAAGCCTTAAACCACTTCCACAGGCATCTCCTATGGAGGGCTGGAATACTGTGTCAGGGAAGAAGATAAAAAAGTTCTCTACAGCCTGTGGGCAAAATGTTCAGCCTGGTAGGATTCTTCCCTCTTCTAATTGTAGAAACTTTGTCTCTAGTAATTGTGAGAAAAATCTTATGAAATGGTTTTTGCATCTATGTCACAGAAGCAGACTGCAGAGGGCCAAAGAATCAAAGCAAGCCAATAAAAACCCAGTCAGTGCTACCTCCTCGACAACAGTATGCTGTGGGAACCAGACAGCATCAGTTCTCACAGTCTCAGCAGACATCTACTGAGCACAAAACTCCAGGCAGGAATCCCTCCCAGTCTGTAAGGTAAAATGAGAAATAAGATCTTCATTATCTTGGACCTTGGCCATTTACAGCTCAAAGGCTTTTGTTTCTTGTGCATCCCAGCTGATGATAAATACCAAATGTGACAGATATGGCAATATCCTTGAAAGACCTTATTGCATTAAGTTTATGTATTATTGTGGGCCGGGATTGTATGCAATCTCTTTAGACGGGAGATGTGAGACCTGGGAGTTCAACAGACTATATTGAAATTGTGCCAGGCAAGTATGGACTTTTGGGACAATAAGTGTTAAGTGGATTTTCTGGGGAATCCCTAAGGAGGGGTTAATGCAAATTCCCCAACTCTGGTTATGCAAAAATGTAGCCTTTTGAGGTTATTTCCTGAGGAGAGGGTCATTATCTGCTGATTACCTGTTAGAGAAGGCCAAGATCAAAGGCCTGAGCTGCATAAGGAAATGGCTGATCTGCCCA
Source organism: Lepidochelys olivacea (assembly GCF_965140295.1). NCBI lineage: Eukaryota > Metazoa > Chordata > Testudines > Cheloniidae > Lepidochelys > Lepidochelys olivacea. The sequence goes on along the minus strand of NC_140414.1, from coordinate 60,917,433 downwards.
TTGTGGGGTCTGTTTCTGGATCTAAAATAGATGGACTTGTAATCAAGGGGAAAATCCAGTTGTGGGTTTTGAAGGACTAAAATCAACCAGATCCCTGTGTTGGAGCTGGGTGTGATGTCTGGTAAGCTTTTTAGCATGTGTGCAGGTTCTTTTATTGTTTTCTCTGTAATGCTTTAACTCCAGAATAAATTTGCTTAGGAGAAGCAGTGTGGTAACTTAAAACTGCAGGCAATATACTGATCATAGCCCTCATAGAGAAAGCGGAGCACTGGTACTGTCTTTTTTTTAAAGGCTGTCTGGCTTGCTGGGTATATCACAGTGTAGGGCAGGGAGCTGTGCAGCCTTAAAATCCCTGGTCAAAGGGAAATGAGATGTGTCTCCACCTTATAGAGGGGATGGCTGGGAGCTGGAAGCCTGAAGTGGCTGCCCTTGGTGGACTATGGGCGGGGGAGGGAATATAGTGTGTCAATTTCAGAACCCATTGCATGAAACTTGTGTTTAATTAAGGCAAAGAATTCGAGAGGATGCTAGTGTTTTGTTGTTTGTTTTTTTTGCTGGCACTTTTATTATTATTTTATTAATAGTTTATGGTAGTGTGTAAGGGCCAACCAAGAATGGGGTCCCATTGTGCTAGGTGCTGTACAAACACACAGCAGTGGACTGTTCCTGCCCCAAAGAGCTTACAATATAAATAGACAAGACTGACACCAGGTAGGGGAAGATACAACACACAATGTGATGGCAGCAAAAGTAATTTTAGTGCCATGATTTTATTTATTTATTTTATGGCTGAAGGCTGTCTTGAGAGAGCCATTTAAGTTTCCAACATAGCCATTAGGGAAAAGAAGAAATAGAACTTTTTCAAAAGAAAATCCTTAAGTATAAAGTTAATCTCCATCGTAGAGGTCAGGATTTGTATGTGGATAGGAACAGATACGAATACTGGCAGTTACTTTAGAAACAGTAGTAAAATAATTAATGTCATTACATAAGTTGTTTTCAGTTCCCTTTTATATTGTTTGCTGTCCTGGTCTTTTGATTTTGCTATAGTGTGGAGGAGCACATGTACTATCCCCAGATCTGCTTTTGTTTTTGACAGCACATGTCCAAAATCACACTATAGCTATAGATCTAGGTACTTGGCAGATGATTTCTCTTGGGTTATGACGACTCTCTTTTTTTCAGATGTTATCCAGGGACGAGACACACACAGATTTTATTTTGTAATTAAATAGCAGTTTCACTTGGTGAATTCAAAGTGCAAAGGATTAAATAATCTTTAGAAAATTTTCTACATTTGTCTATATTGTTTCCGACTAGTACCCTATTACCGAGAAGTAAAAATAAGCTTGTAACTGTCAAACTGTACATGTGTATACTTAAGCAAGGATGCATATAAACGTTAACATATTGAAAGAATTAATAGGAAATGTAGCATTGTTTCCTGAAGTTTGTTTGTTTTTTTTTTCTGTTGTGACATTGATTCAGATCTTAATTTGACAGTGTTGTCAAACAGCAAAATACAGAATCTTTTTAGAAGCACTTCTAACTTTTGGTTTTGTACACTATTACTCATCTTTATTAGACTGTGATATTGAAATAAAATTTAAAATACTGAATTAGGTTACGAAATCTTGCTCTAAAACGAATCTTGTGTACAGGTTCATTACAGGACTTTGACATGGTGAAATGTTTGCTTCATTACATTTTTATGTAGTAGGCTGGAAAAGAAGGTTTCTGTATCTTTTATATAGTGAAGAAAAGTACATCACACTAATAAATAGCATTTCCGGTGCTGCCTTTAATCTTAAAGGATAGTGTATGCCTCCACCCTTCTTAAGGGATGTGAAACTAGCATTTCAGCTGCAGTGGACACTCACCAGCAGGCCAGCTCTGAACCATTCTTCTACAGCAGAGTTTCTGCTCACCTTTTTTTTTCTCACTTGGATATAGTGGGTAGCTTTTAGTCTCAGATGTGGCCCAGAATCCTTTGTTTTTTTCTCTCTTGGTACCCCCTTTGGAGCACAACTGCAGCCAGAGCAAAGCACTCGGATGAATATTTGGGAATTTATAGGTACCTCTTGCATATGATTGAGCAGAAACAGACATGTTTTTTCAAGGGGAAATGAGTTTGGGGATGAAAGGAGTTATTCAGGCAGTGGAGGGGCATTCATTTCCATCAGTGCCTACGTACCAGTGCATCTAGGACAAATCTTAGGTATTACATCATTTCAGAATAATTTAGAGAATACTTTGAGGCCCTCTTTCTCCACAATTCTTAAGTATTTTCTCCATTTAAAAGTTGGACTTGCGTAGTGTTGTAGTCCAATGACTGTCTCAATTAATTTTATATTTATCCTCACTATCAGAATTTTCAAAGTGCATCTAGTCTTTCATCTTTACTCAATCTGTTTCAGATTTGCTCTGCTTTTGCCAGTCTTATGTAACTTGCATTGGCTGACAGTGTGGGATTCCCAAAAATGCTGGAGGGCAAAAGACAGCTCTTAGCTGACATAGAGATTTTATAAATCTAATCCTCCTTTTCAATTTCTAATGTCTGAGATTCTATGGGTTTTGATTTTGGTATCTGAGAGAGGTGTCCTCTTTTCAAAGCATACAGCTCACTTTGGGCAGAAATGTAGCAGGTGGTGGGCATTACTGAAAAACAAATATTCTCTTACTGTTCATGACTATCAAACAAGGGCTTAATATGAAGCTTTTCTCAAATATGGATATGCTTAGTTGTCCTCAGTGTTTTCTGACCAATCTAAAAGTAAAAACATTTAATCAACTCAAATATGAAATAAGTATTTCATTTGTCAGAATGGTGAAAGCTACGGCCCACGTATTAACACAGATACTTTTTCCCCCTATTTTGTGTCCTTGGATGGACAGAGGAAACTGGGCCTGTTGAGCTGGAAGCTGATTGTCAGGATATTCAGGGCTATAGTAATCAGTTTGGATTAGGCAGTTATGACCATCTAAAGTAGCTTATTAGGATTAGCAATAAAATTGTTAATGGGGCCAGTCAAAATTTAGACTCAAATAGCCATGAATTCTTTGCTCTTGGTGGACTTCTTAATCTACTTTACCTGTGTCACTGTACCTCGGTGGGTCACAGCTGAGGATGTCAGTTCAGGACAAACTGTGGAGAAAAAGGGCACACTCTCACCCTAGCCTGGTGGTTATTCTATCATTAGATTATACCAAGCCAGTTTAAAAAAAGTAAATTTCTGTCTCACCACAATAGTTAACAAGAAGCTAAAGATGCAGCCTCCTTAGGCCTTCCAGCCCTTGTCTCACCCCCTAGGCATTGGACTTTGGTTAGTTACTGAAAACCAGTGTAATCAAAGATAGGGCTCTTCTAATCCCAAGGGATCAGCCACATAGCCATGTCAATATATAACCCATATTTTATCCAATAATCATGCTGAGGAAAGTTTTAATAATAAAATAGAGTTAAAAACTGTTAATCATATACATACAAATAACTGCGAAGTCCTCATCAAGTTTGTAGCAGTGATTGAATAGACTGCTGACTTGTAAAGTCTCTCTGGTGATTTCCAAAAGATTGGAAGGTCCTCAGTCCATAGTTCAAAATGTTCCTTTTAGTTGTAAATCCACAGTCCAGAGAATCAGGGCAGGAAAAAGGCAAAATGGAGATATATCAGGGGTCTTCTATATCATCTGCCATGTGCCTGGAAATGTACTGTCCCAAACAAAGCCCACAGCCCCTGCATATGGAAAGTTACTAGCCCAAGATGGAGTCCAAAGTCAAATGAGCATATGATATGTCCTTAAATGCTTTGACTCACAGGGGTAGCCATTGCCCATGTTCTTGCTGAGGCACCCACAAGAATAGCTATCTGGGCAAAAAGTTTCTTTTATGGTCCATAGTGAGAGCTAAGTGTCCTTGATGGGCCATCAATACATAGCTGTCTGGCCTTAATATAAATTTTACCTGCTGGGTGTTACCCGGGAATACAGCACATGTGTATGCCTGTATGTAGCCAAAATTCTTAACTTCAGATATGAAAATGAAACAGGCATATAAATGGGATAATCATAATTAGAAAATCATAACTTGCTGGGGCCCAGGGCAGAATGCTGAAGTCCCACTGCATTGGGCTGAAGCCTGGGACTCTGAGCAACTTAGCTTCACCGTACCCCCAGTGGCACGGGGCCATGAGCAATTGCTCTGCTTGCTACCCCTTAAAGTCGGCCCTGGCTTTTATATGAAGAAAACCAGTTATGGTGGCACAGGTGGGCCATGGAGTTTTTATAGCATGTTTGGGGGGCCTCAGAAAGAAAAAGGTTGAGCACCCCCTGCTCTACGGTGTCTCTAAAATTGTAGGGGTTCTCGGACAAACATTCTGCATTCTCCTGTGGATTTGCCATTGTCTTGAGGCACCAACAAATCACATGTTCTTGGCCGTTGTTTGCTATATTGTCGCAGTGACTATGCAAAATTTGGAAGACTTAGTCAAGAAAGTAAAGTTGTGAGGGTTTTGTGGTTTAAGAGTACTTAGTCTTTTACTAGCTGGCATTTCAGGGAGAGAGGGAATATATTTTGTTTATATTGCTTCATCAGAAGTTCAGAATAACGCAAAATAACTTTAATAGCATTAAGAAGAAAAACATGTTTGTTTTGTGTATTCTTTTATTAAAATGCATTTATTAGCACTTGAATGTATATATTTGCCCTCTGCTAGGATGTATAATACCATGTGAAATAACTAAACAAAGGGAGAACACTCTATAAATTATAGGAGAAAATGCTCATGATCCAAACTTCTGTTTTAGTTTCTTCCCAGGTGGAAATAAAATGGAATATGTTGTAGATGGAACACACTTTTTTCTCTTAATCCTGATATTTGCAGTTACTATTTTACTATAGGCATAATGGGACCTGAATAGCTAGTACATTATGCTGTATTCTTTCAGCTTTCCCCAGTTGTAATTCTGGGGTAGTTGAACTCTCACACTTGGTATCCATTTTACTATTTCTTTGGCAGTTTTTTGGTCATCTTCCCCTACAGAAAACCAGACCGGGAGAGAGCTGAAGATCTAGACTACACTAGCAGAGATTTTAACTACTTTGGCCTGTCTCCAGAGGAACGCAGAACGAAGCAGGCCATAGAAGAATCTCGCTCACTTTATGAGATTCAGCAAAGGGATGAACACGCTTTTCCTGCTCTTTCTGTATGTATGCTTCAGTAATTGTAGGTAATAAGGTATTTTTTTACAACCTGCCAGTGAATTATTAATTTGAAATTTAGTTCTCCGCACTTGTGAACTTTTCTTATTACTTTTGAGAAGTTAAATGTCTTGTCTTGCATCTCTTCTGTATAAAGTTAAATAAATACAAAAATAGAACTGTAGATCATAGATCAAGACACTTAGCAGTTTTCCTTAGAGAATTACAGATATAAGCATTGAGATGTAATGACTAGAGTGGTCACTGAGGCCAAAGAGTTCCTTGCTCCATCCATGTAGAAATGGACCATGTTCCAGCAGATCCTTTAGGCTCAGCTAGGTTTCATGCAGGGAATTTGTACATCCTCGGGACAATTACCCAAATGCTGCTTTTCCTTTGTGCAGAACTACTCTAGTTCTGTTGCTGTGGGCCCTTTATACAGACAGAGTTGGGAGCAGGATTTGTTCTGAAGTACAGTTCTACTCTGTCTCAATTTGTCCAGGTGAAATCTGTTTACTTAGAAGTAAAACAATGGCTTTTCTTACTGCCAGTTCTGCAAACTCAATCTGGGATCTGAAAATCAAGCAGTACTCTAACTTGTTCATGTATCGTCCTCAGTAATGAACATTCCTTAGGTTGAATTCTGTTCTTTCTTACGTGGAACTCAATTATCTTCAGAGGAGTTGAATAGGTTTAACTGAGTGTGGATTTTAGTCCTTCATTTGAAAGTTGTTTGTCCCTTCTGTTGATGCATGAGTCAGGATGGAATTCAGCTTCATCTCCAGTAGCTTGTTGCCTCTGCTGAACTAACAGGAGTATAAAAAACATACTTTGCTTTGTAAAGTAAGCAGATATAACTCTTAATACACACAGGGAACAGATCTGCTGGATAAGAAGCTGTTGTCTTCACATAATCACGCTTTGGAATTTTTAGTTTGGATTTTTTTTTTTTAATTTGTATTTCAGTCCGGCAGAAAACAGAAGTAGAGGAGACAGGCTGAAATACTAATAGGTGTTAGATTGTGAGGGGAATGGGATTTGAGAGAGACCTTGAGTGTCTTGCTCTTTGAGGATGACAATTTCCAGGCAGAGGGCCTGATTCTGCTTATCTTAAACTTTTCAATGGTGTTACTCCTGACTTCCATTGTTCTTCCTAAGAAGCGAATCAGGTCCAGAAGAGCTTTCTGGAACCTCCTAGTAAGTAAAGAGCAGAACTAGACTGGAGGAGACCACCATCTCGTTGTTGCAGTGTGGGAAATGCTGTGATGCGCCTGCTCAAATATGGAAGAATATTGGGATTTTAAAATGGAAGAATTTATAGATTTTTTTTTTTTTTTTTTAGAAGTGGAATAGAACCCCCTTAGGACTGTCACCTGATGTGCTGAGGCTACCTCTAAGCCTGTTTTACCTGGCAGCTTGGGACTTCAGTACCCTGCCTGGTTGTGCCAGACACTCTAGCCTGCTACAAACACAGACCCAGGTCTGAACCACGTCCCCCGAAAGCTGCAGGCTTAACTGAAAATAGCTTAAGAAGTGCTCCTGTCTCCGACACCCAGTTCCCAATGGGATCCAAACCCCAAATAAATCTATTTTACTCTGTATAAAGCTTATACAGGGTAAACTCATACATTGTTCGCTCTCTAACACTGATAGAGAGAGATGCACAGCTGTTTGCTCCCCCAGGAATTAATTACTTGCTCTGGGTTAATTAATAACTAAAAAGTGATTTTTAGTAAATAACAGAACAAAATAAATTACTAAGCAAAATAAAACAAAAACCTGCAAGTCTAAGCCTAATACAGTAGGAAACTAAATGCAGGTAAATCTCACCCTTAGAGATGTTCCAAGTAAGCTTCTTTGACAGACTAGACTCTTTCCTAGTCTGGGTCCAGCAATCATACCACTGTAGTTACTGTCTTTTGTTCCAGTTTGTTTCAGGCATTTCTCTGGGGTGGAGAGGCTGTCTCTTGAGCCAGCTGAAGACAAAATGAAGGGGTTTCCAGGGGCTTATATAGTCTTTCTCTTGTGGGAAAATCCCCCTCCACAAGATGGAGTTTTGCTGTCACCTGGGCAAGTCACATGTCTATGAATGATTCAGCTTTTTGCAGGCCGATGCCATTGTTTTACATGTTCGTTTGAACATTCCCAGGAAAGCTTAGATGTGGATTGGCGTCTTCCAAGGTCCGTTGTTAGCTAAGCACTCCCAATTACTTGAATAAGCCCCTTCACTCTATGTTGACCAAATCTGCCTTTTGTGCTTCCTACAGCAAACACTTTAAGTACAAGCATAGAGCCAATGCTCATAACTTCAGATATAAAAATGATACATGCATACGAATAGGATGAATACATTAGTTACAGGCATATTTAGCATAAAACATATTCCAGTTATGTCATATTTGCACTCATAAGCATATTTCTGTAAAGCATTATGGGGTGCAAAGTCACAAGCTTAATAACCTGAGCTCTTGACTCCGAGGTGAGCCACACTCTCTCTGAATACAACAGTGAATTGGGTGGGTAGAAAATTTGAGATTAGAAGGCTGCTTCTTTTCTCTGCCTCCTGCTGAAAATAAACTTGCATTCATGGAGGCCAAGTGAGGTAATTTTAGATGATGGCACATTGTTTTATACGTTCCTGTGGGCAAGCCTTTTTATATGAAATGCTGAATTTTGCTTCTCTCAATTTCTTTAGAACCATTTAGTTTGTCAGGCTGCTATGCAGACCACTGATACTTGCGTAAAGATCCGAGCTGTTACTGAGAAAAGAAACAGCAGGTGGAAGGCAAATGTGGAAGAGCGAAAGGATAAAGGTAGTGTCCAGAAAACATTTTCTTTTACTAAACATTGTTAGCTTTTATATAAAGTAACCAAGTCTGGGATTTTCAAAGCTGGGGATGTGCCTATATGTGGATTTATGCATCTGACTGGGTACATGAGGGTAATTTTTGTGACAATAGTCAAGTGCAATGTAGTTGTATGCTTTGGGGAGAAGGTGCTTGTTTTTCTTGATTTATGGGTATGGTCTTTGGGTCAAACACCTTTCATAGGAATTTTCAAATTATGTGGGATGGCACACAACAGGAGCTAAATGCTGAAAAGCTAGGTCTTCTGACCCACATCAAAGTAATTAAGTGCCGGTTTATATTGAAATTAGCGCCAGATTAGAGTTGCAGAAACTGCTGATGGAGAAATGCCAGAGATACTTGCTCAGGTGGAAAGAGGGTTCATCTAAGAAAAAGCAAGTAAAAGGGGTTAGTGCCTAAAGTCTTATCTTATAAAATTGTAAGGGTAGGGGAAGGAATTGAAAGAAGAATGTGTGAGTGAGAGCTTGAATTGCAAACATATTTTTAAATTTTAAATAGTGCTGGAGAAGGGTGAGAGGTGTGAGATTTCCTTCTCCCATATTCCTCAATTCTTTGTGTATTTGTCTTTGTGTATTTGTCTTGGAGGAAAGATAGGGTAACTAAGCTCTCCTACTTCTGGTGGGGTTCATTTTGTGGTGGCGATGGGGAAGAAGGTTGCAGTTGTATAGTGGGAGAGCAGACAATTGTTGTGTCAACACAAAATGCAGCTGCTAATCTGCTTTCTGGCCTTTGTCTTGTTATATATGAACTCTGTGAATCTGTTCCCTGCTTCCCCTTTCTTTACTGCATCATGTTGAAGCTCCTTGATCTTGATTTCAAGGATCTATCCTTCCCCATGTACCTATTTTTGCCTCTTTTCACCTGTCCCCTTTTCTCCTCTGCTCTGATAAAGACAAAAAGGCATTGAAGTTCCTACATCTGATTCACATTTTTTTGAAAGTCCCTGCATCAGGCAGAGCAGGGACCTGAACTTAGGTCTTCCACATCCAAGGTGAGTGACCTAACCACTGGGCTACTGGCTTTTCTAAGTTGCGTTGGTCTCTCTCTTTTTTTTGTGAAAATTTTCATAAGGTCTTGGTTTTCATCCCAATGCAGAATGAAAACAAATTCTGAAACCTTGAAAATTTTTGTGAAACAGAAATTTTGTTTTCCAGCCAGCCCTACTTATTTCAGCTTATTCTGCTTTCCACGTTTATGCTATTTTGAAGTAACATATAATTGACCTGAGGTAGAAAGGTCATGATGTATCTGAAGATTTAACTTTGGAAAGACAAGTTGTTATACTGGCTGAAGTAGTCTCTAAGGTGCCACAAGTCCTCCTTTTCTTTTTTTGGCTGAAGTTGTGACTATTATAAATGATTTGATGCTTCATTTACGATGTTATATCTTTTGGTATTACAGATTCAAATTCCAGGCAGGTCCACTTCAGTCAGAAGTTTGAGTCAAATTCATCTGAGGTAATTTAAAGAAAAGACCAAAGCAATTCTTTCTCTCTCTCCCTCCCATAATGTGCATTAAGCAGCACAGCATAAGGTGGCTAGCAGAGAGGTAGCTGTCTTCAGCGCCAAGGCTGCTGCTGCTGCTTTAGTACTTTCTGTAGATTATTGTAGGAGGGAGACTTGTCTTATTTTTGAACTTCCTCAGAACCTTTAAGAGTCTGATTGTGGTCTCTCTCTGCAATGTAAATTCTACAACTTGGGCTATTAAGAGCACTTCTGAACCTGGATCTCTCTTTGCTAGTGTACCCCATATGTTCGCAGTGTGAGTCTCTGTTCCCCTCTAGTGGTTGGACCTCACAGATTTGAGTCTGGCATGGTTTAGGATCTAGAGGTTCTCACTGTGATTCCCTGCGGCCAACAGATCATCAAGAGGCATCACATTAGGCTTGCCATAGTAGCAATTTGATAAACACTCATCTGATGGCCAGCCTACCTTTTTAACAAAGTGTTGTGTGCTTAATATCTTTTATTGGCCTTTTTTTGTAGAAGAAAAATAGAGTAGCATTGACTCTCCATTTTAACTTTTGTAATAGAAGAATGGTGGAGATGACAAGTATCCAAAAGCTTCATCTCCTTTGAAACAAGGAAAGACACAATCTCAATCTCCTGCTGAACAAGTAAGAAATGTTTGTTTAACTTCTGTTTTTTTCAGCCATGAGGCCTCCAGGCATTCTTGCCATCACAGCCATATAGCTATTGAAGACAATTACTTGGTATTGTGGTAGTGCCCAAAGCCCCCAGTTAGGATTGGAAACCCATTATGCTAGGTGCTATATGAAGACCTGGTCCCTATCCAAAAGATCTTGCAATTTAATTGTAAGGGTCATTCCAGGAGTTTGTGAGTAAGGGGTTAATCCACATCCACCTTTTAAGTGAATGCTACTTGGGTTAAACACTTTCTCTTTTTTCCCCCTTCAGCTATTTCACCTTCTGTGACTTTACCAGAGACCAATATCATTCCCTCTACAACATTCCCAGCTCCTGCTGGTCTAGGAAATTGTTCAAACAACTTTGGTTATGTTTTGATAGCATCAACAGGCATTGTGGTTGTTACCATCCTCTGATCTGTGGTATTGTAGCACAGTATCATACATGATGAGTATCTGAGCAGGCCCACTGCTTCATTTAATCAGTGGCTTTTCTTTTTGGAGGTGAAAAACAGTAAATAAATTTATTATTGTGAGAGTTGCTGAATTTACTGCCTGGAGATGGGAGCTTGATATTCATTCATGGTATCAACCTTTTCTGGAGGGGTGACCCCTAGGATGAGAGGGTAGTTCAGTCTCCATGCAGTCAATGAACAAGACTAAAGGTGGCTACGCAGTTAGGATTCCTATTTTGTCAGTAGCTTGTTAGCTAATGTTACTAGATGGTGTTTTGCTACTGTGACAGTGGGAGCCTGGTTAAGTCTAGATTGTCAAACCTTTGTGAATGGAATAGAATTTAGGCTCTTATTCTAAGCAAGCATTATCTGTGAGCCCTACTAACTTCTCTTGGTCTCTTTGCTTTATAGAAACTGACAGCATGCTTACCATGTGTAAATCCAACTCCCGCTCCTGCCTTCTCTGAGGTGCATTTGCCTCCTACAGTGCCTTCTATTCCAGCCATTGTGCCAGCTTGGCAAAATGAGCCAACTTATCGACCAACAGGTTAGAAGAAATCTTCTTTGGTCTACTTCAGAGACTTATTGTACCATGTTCAGAATGGTCTGTGTGTAAAAAATGACTTCAAATTGTCTGAGTGGGATTTTGAAAAACAGACATTGAAAGATAATTAGAATACTCAACTCTCCTAGCTGCTTTTGAAAATCCCAGTTAGCTTCAGTTGTCCATATAAATGTCATTGCTAATTAAAATAGTTTACATGACCTCTTAAGGGAAGAGGGGTTGTGGGAAGTATTACTATTCCATTCCAGCCTGGGTCACTTAGAGATTCAGCTGTAAGATTCAATTCCCTTTTGTCTTTAAGGGTATTTTTAAATAATGCAAGTGATAAGATTTTTGTTACCACTTTTGGATAGACTGTTGTACAGTCCCTTTCTGAAAACTGTTTTTTGAATTGAGCCTTCATTTTCCTTCAGCTTCATTTCAGGACTCATGCCCCTCTTTATCATCCTAAATAATTAATCTTCCTGATGTTTTAATCCTTCAGTTACTTGCTATCTTATCTCTCATTAATGTACTTTAGCCAAATTATGTGTACTCATGCCTTTCGCTCTTCCCTCTTTTTCTTAGGTATTCCAACCCAAATACCTGTTTCTTCATTGATGCCGGCCCCAACAACTGGACCTGATTCTGTTGTATCCCAGGCAACATCTGCTCCAGTTGCCGGAGTTCCTGTGTCAATACAAGCAGTTAACCAGCCTTTGATGCCTTTGCCTCAGACACTGAATCCTTATCAGGACCCATTGTTCCCTGGATTCCCTTTTAATGAAAAGGGGGAGAGAGCCATTGCACCACCTTATTCCCTGTGTAATACTGGGGATGATCTACCTAAAGGTAGGAAACCTTTATATTTTACACTCTTTCTAATGGAATGTCTTTGTTTAAAATCTGGATGAAGGAGAATGAAATGTATTCCTTTGTTTTGATAAGTGTTGAAAGATTTAACAGTTGCTGTGCTACCGTTCTTTGTATAAAAATAAGTAAATTGTACTGTTAATGGTAATTTTAAGTGGTGATATTCATAACTCTATTGTGAACTTTTCATGGCTCATAATCTGATCCATGAATTAATTTTCTTATATCAGAAAAAGTCTGATTTTTGTGTAGCTTACATTTAAAAAAAAAAAAAAGATTTCCTTGACCATATTGTAGATATCTGTTGCCTGTTATGGCAGTGAAAAATAGCAGATGGAATCTCATGTTGTTTTAATCAGAAATTTGAACCTTATTCAGCAGTTTTCTTACTAGTGTGGGAAAAGGCATATTTTAGCATTTTAAAAAGAAAAATACAAGGAGTTCATGTAGAACATACCACACCTGACTGGATGGTGTGTTCATTTTGGTAGCATTCTCTCTTACATTTGTAAACTGAGTTTGGTTCCTTGAGCTATTAAAACTGGAATGTAAAACATGCAGTTGAGTTTCAGATCATCTTATCAGTCCAAGGGGAGTCGAACCAGCAGGCTGAAGTAGCAATATAAAGTGTTGAACTTTTCTCTACTAGAACTGTAGCTGAAAATTTGCGCTGGGTGGGAGGAAAAAGTGCGTGCATGCATGCATTTTTCTTAGTGTTAATTAACTTGTTTGTTTGTTTGTTTTTCTCTAGATAAAAGTATTCTTCGATTTTTCTTTAATCTTGGTGTGAAGGTAATTATCCAAACTCTCATCAATGAGATTTTTCTACTAAAAATCTAATGACTAATGTTCAGGTTTCTGCCTCCATGAGTTGTTTTTGAATTCCAGTATCTCAGAAATGGCTAGCTGAAATCACTTCAAATTTGAGCAAGGTGTTCTCTGCTGGCAGCAGGCTACATGTGCAAAATTTGGAAGTGAAAGGCTTGTTCACTGAGGTTTTTAGTGGTGACTCCAAAATTAGGCATATAATTTAAAGCAAGCCTCAAGTAAGAATAGGCTACCCTCTCTACCATATTTTGAAAACTTTTCTCTTATCTCAAATTTTATATCAAATAGTTTGCTTGAAAGATTTTGTTGAGATCTCATGCACAGCATCACTTTTGAGACTGGAGAAGTCGTATTTAGGCAATTAATTCCTGGTCAATTAAATGTGTCAGAATAATCCATTTGGTGCTGAACATGTAAATGGAACCAAAAGACTGAAGACATGAGCTTTCTTTCTCTCTCTTTTCAAAGTCTATCTTTTAGCTAGAGTTAAAGTTGCAAGTATGTGCCAGTAACTTACAAGTAAAAACACCTTATATAAGAACGTTGTTGACTCTTCCTATTGCAGTGGCACGAATCTGAATTGGGGTCCCATTTATCGAAAAGAAATCGTTAGAAACGGAATTTAAACTTTAATTTTAAATTAAAAGAATTTAAAACATTTTGAAAACTTAGGTATGCATAGGTAAGACACCCAAACAAAATTCAGTTCCTGAATTGAGGAACAATCAAAAATTCTGAACTGATCCATCAAAAAACAGATTCATCTTGTTGGTGTCCACAAACACTAGAAAGCTTTGATTTGAACACTGCATTGGTTGAACTTGCTCTAGTTTTTATTGTGGCCATAAACAGTCCACAGAAGACATTCTTTACAAATTCACAGTTACATCAGTATCCTACTGAAGGCAGACATCCCCCATTTTTCATTAAGATTGCATATGCTACCAGTTACATCAGTGTCATTACATGTTAGTGTATCAATATATGCAAACATCATAGGCCCAGATCAGGAAATCAGAATACTTGCAGAAAAGAGCAAAAGTGAGGGTGGTGGTGAAGCATGATATACCAGATATGTATATATACAAAATTAGTGCTCTGTGCTGCGGTACATTCAATAGCTCATCTGCAAGCATTTTAAGTGTAGTGCATCTACAAATTTAAGATGTCTCTAGTTGTCTGCAAAGTACTTTAAGCTATTATGAAAAAGGATGACTAAGGGGAAATGGGAGGATGTTTGACTGTACTGTCACTGTACCAGTACAGTGGCCTTTTCCCAACATCAGACATCTGCAGCACATGGCTGTGGATTTCCAGAATCCTTTAGAAAAATTCATGGTTCAAAAATAACAAAACTTATGTTTGAAAGAAACAAAGAAGGGAAGATAGGAGACTGGTGTTGCTATGGGGATAGAGTTAACAATGCTGTGTGACCATAACGGATTCTTTCCATACTCTACAATATTTTGGCTTTCTTTCCTATATTACCTTAACAGGTAATTTCTTGGGTTTCTGACTGTGGTTGTTTAACTGGAGCATTCTTATAAGGGCTAGTCTAAATGCTGAAATTTATCAGCGTAATTGTATACCAGTATAACTACCCATCTGAACACACTTGTTCTGGAATAATAATGCCTTTTTCTGTTTTAGCCTTTCACTTTGGAAGTGGTATAAATTAAACCAGAAAAAGGCAATGTTATTCCAGAATAAGTACCCACATGGGAAATTATACAGCTATAATATATATATGTGTGTGTGTGTATACAGTAAATCATCCCCATGCCTGCCTATTCTACCCATCTTAAGTTAATGACATAGTCTCTCAATTTTAAATCCATCTTAAATAAAGATTTTTGTTTATCTAGAGAAGCATCACATATACCATTGTAGTAAATGCTCTAGCAACATTTCCATTCTGCACTTACAATTTTAAGGGAGGTAATTTTTTCAAGCTTTATTGTAAAAACTACCTCTGGTCTCAGACTTGGTACACCTGACTTCATCTGTGGAGTAAAATCGTTTGTGGTGTTTTTTTAATGACCAAATCTGGAAAAAAGATCTCTTCGGCTATCATAATTTAAAGAATGAAAAGAGAGAGAAGTTAGTGGTTTTGATAACTTTGTATAACTAGTCAAAGTCTCTGGTTTGGTTCACAGAAAATTAGCTGGCCATTAGTCAATGTTGTTGCTATGTATGTTAAAAAAATTTCATAGACCTAAGCTTGAAACTCACTTTGTGGATCATATGATTTCCATTGCTGGCAGTGTGCATTATTTAGGATGTAGTCTGTTATCTTCTGCGTAAGAACTGTCTACTGGCTGAAGTACACAGACCAAAGAGTAGAATTGCTGACAGCCTTGGAGGGCAGTTATGTCTTTTTCTCTC
Source organism: Lepidochelys olivacea (assembly GCF_965140295.1). NCBI lineage: Eukaryota > Metazoa > Chordata > Testudines > Cheloniidae > Lepidochelys > Lepidochelys olivacea. The sequence goes on along the minus strand of NC_140414.1, from coordinate 60,902,138 downwards.
TTATAGAGAATCTCCTGGTCTGGAAACTGGCTGTTGGGTTACCATGCCCACTAATGCCACAGAAATAGCCACTGGTAAAATTCTCGGTGTCCTACAGGCTCTTTCCATATAGGCCTGGGAAATGTCAGCACCTTTAGTGGACATGATAATCCAGCAGCTCCCAGACCAAAGGAGAAGACGTACTTGCAGTAAGTGCAAACTGTCTATCCTCTGTTAGTGCATATTATTAGGTGGTGACAGAAATCCAGTTAATGGGCTGCAGAATGTGACCTTACTCAAATATGGCTTTTGAATTTTGTGGCAATGAGCCTCACTTCAGATGTCCGCAGATCTGTATGTGCATGTTTCAAGATGAGGTAACACTATTTTTTCCTCAGGATTTTGACAGAATGGATATGTGGGTTAAGTGTCCATTTAACACCTATGATTCAAGAAAGTATCTAGAAAACCTGAACACACTTAAAAAGCATAGCTACAACTTAACTCGCTCTGTTATACTTTCTGTTGGTCTGTGTTTAAGCATTTTGACAGTGTTCTTTCTGTATAGTCAAACTGTTTCCCCTTTCACACAGCAATAGGAACTTAAAAAAAAAAGATTGTAAAACCGTAAAAATAGGTCAAGGGACTTGCAGGCAGGCAGGCAGATAGATATATATAAATAAAAACTACTTTTATCTCTTTTTAAAATAAATTGACTGGGTTTCAAGTTGACAAATGACTTTACAGTGTGATATTTTACATCTGTTTGTTTTAATTCCTTAGTAGACTGAAACATCTTTGTTTTGCAGGCATACAGCTGTCCCATGTGGGCACCACATTCTTATTTGTACCCTCTGCATCAGGCTTATGTAGCTTCTTGTAGAATGTACCCAAAAATTTCAGTTCCTGTGTATCCTCACAACCCTTGGTTCCAAGAGGCGCCACCAACTCAGAATGAAGATGAAATGGCACAAACAAACAGACACTTTCCTATGCAGAATGAGGCCAGATCCGATGATCAGAGTCTGCAAGTTGACACTAGGTCTCCATCATTGCCTCTGATTATATCTACAGCTCAGGTGTCAGAAAGTCAAAGACAGGTCTGTGTAGAATCCGAGAACCCAGTGCAAGCTCTTCAGTCAGATCAAGATGAGTCGGTGAGAGGAAAAAACATGTTCCTGCACCCTCCATTTGGACACAATCAATTTTTAGGAGCTGTTCCAATAGCACCTCCTTTTTTCCCTCACTTTTGGTATGGGTGCCCATTTCAGGGTTTTATGGAAAATTCAGTAGTGAGACCTAATGTTATGTCACCTGAGGACAAAGGGGCAGCTGTTAGCCCCTTAGCAAATATATATCTGGCTGAAGAATGCAATTCTCCAGTTCCAGTAACAAGTTGTGTGGAGCATCTTCGGAAGGTAGTGAGTGAAAGTAGCTCCAGTGCCATACCTCTCCCTGTGGCCAGTTTGAGCAGCGAATCTGATGTCCTGGATGAAACCTCAGCCAGGATGCCGAAGATGGAGCAAATATGTACTGCTGTTTCTCCTGCTAAACAAGTGAAGGCTGCACTACAGAATCGTTCTACACAGATGCAGGGGATTGAGAGGCAGACAGTGGTGTCACATGCTTCACCATCAGTAACAGAGCCACCAAAAAATGAAATGAAAAGTAATACTCCCGGTCATAAGGAAAAGCCAGAGAAAGCCAGAGATGCCAAGGCTACTGATAATTTACAGGCCAACTTGGTAGAAAGCAGGACACACAGAACAAGGGAAGAGAGCTCTGAAGATGAAAATGAGGTGTCTGATATGCTGAGAAGTGGTAGATCCAAGCAATTTTATAATCAGACTTATGGCAGTGGCAGAAGGCCAAGAAATGAATGGGGCTACCCTTCTAGTCGGGGAGGATACCAGTACCCAAGAAATGAAGAAGCCTGGAAAGGCCCACCGAACAGAAGCAGAGATGAAGGTTACCAATATCACCGAAATTTTAGAGGGAGGCCATATAGAAATGATAGAAGAAGGGCAATCATGGGAGATAATCAGAGGGGGCATCTAGCATAGGCATGTCTTATTGGAAAGTTTCAAATGCCAATACAGATTTCAAGGAGAGACTTCTAAAATCTTCCCAGTTTTTTTTGTTTTGTTTTAAGATAGGGTACACTTGTAACCTCAAAGTAAGGCCTAGGGGGAAACGAACTCCTAGTCCTAGCATTAAGTTTCTTGGCAATTAAATATTAAGTTTTTTGGTTGAGGAATTTTTTCCAATTTCTGGAAGTAGAAAATTACAATTATTTTAAAGTATAAAAACAATACAGTTCAATATTGAACTTTTTTCCATAGAGGTTTGAGTTTGTGATACAATAAAATGTTTACTGGAATGATACAAATATAGTATTTGACATGATCTAGGTTCTAAAACTGATGGTAGTGTTGCACCAAATATAAATGTATATTTTATCATACAATGCCTTAGTTCTAAACTGAGCTAAAGGAATTTTCAGCCTACTGCACTGTTGTCTTTGATATGCTTCCAACCCAAAGGCCTTTCATCTCAAAATCTGTCAAACTTGAATGTTTCTCTTTAGTATGTTACATCTATGGCAGTCAGCTAATTGTGTCTTAGATATGTTGTATATAGTTCTTTTAATATTCATAGGGTATATTTTTGAATTTTAAAAAGCATTTGTTGAAATCAAAATTGAGACAAGCAGTCAAGAATAGCTGTGTGTGCATTGATAGAAAATTCAGTGGAATGGCTGTTTCCACCAAGAATTCTTAACACTGGTGTGACTATAATGGTGCCTATGCCAATTAAATATTTACAAAGACAATAAAAAATGTAGATGCTATGCATTTCCAAAATATTCTGCATCTGTTATAATAGCAGAAGTTTTTTAATGCCACTTTAACACTAATGCACTGACAAATCCTAAATATTTTGTGAGCAGAAATGCATAAAATACAAGTTACATTTTTTTTTTAAGTTTGTATGATGAGCTACTGTTGAGCTTTTTTTGTTGTTGCACTGTTGATGCAAATTGGTTACGCTTTTGCATGTACAATTCATTGCTGGAACTCCTTTTTAAAAACAAGATGTGGTTTTCAAAATATATTCTCTAGAATTCAGAAGAAAGCGGCTTCTGCCTTATATTTTTACACTGTGTGTCAGAGTTCTGATTGCTGTTTCTTCTGACTCTTAAAGATGATCTCTGCAGTGTTCCTGATTATTGCCTTTGCAGTTGGGATATTCAGCTATCCAAACTCGAGAGTGCAGTGTGCACACTATTCACTCAGCTCTGTTGCTTTGTAAAATTAACGGTTGTGTATATTTTTATATCTCTGTATATACCAGTGTAAAAGGTGATGGTGCCCTTTTATTCATGTCTATGAGATTGTATACCTTTGATCAGGAAACTTGAGTGATACTGTTATATATATGACTAAGCAATTCTTTTCAGATGCATGCCATGTATAAAACACCTAATTAAAAATAAATGTTTGTCCTTTCACTTTCTTTTTAAACTATATAAAACCACTCATAATATTGTCAATCTTCTGGTTCTGTTGATATCTACAAATGGCATATCAGTAGAACTTGGTGAATTGCTACTATATTTGTGGCTACTGACCTGAACTCTCAATCCGCACTGTATAGCAATTAACATTTAGGCACTTAGCAAAATATATATTAGAGTGCATTTTATAAATGGAAATTGTAAAGGCAGTACTGTTTTTACCTGAGAGAGAAAAATATTTAAATCAATTTGAGTGGAAATATATTTAGAAATAAAGTAGGTTTAGTTTGCAAGGTTGCTATTAAAAACGAACACTGGAGGGATGTACTAACTAAGCTCTTGCTTCCCTATTCATATTCAGTGATTACAGAAAATAATGGGGTGATGGTTAGCTAATAAAGTTAAGAAAGCTTCTCTTCACAAAGTGTACCTTCCCCCCTGCTCTTTACAATGCTGCTCTTTGAACTCAATCTAATGCTCACTGAATTCTATAGGCATTGGAACAGATGCATAGTCATATATGCCTTTGTATGTATTATGAGGTTTGAGTAACATTTTGATTTCCACAGATTGAGAGAAATTTAAAAGTGCACTTTCTAGAGAGAAAAGGAGTGGCACCTTAGAGACTAACAAATTTATTTGAGCATAAGCTTCAGTGAGCTACAGCTCACTTCATCAGATGCATTCAGTGGAAAATACAGTGGGGAGATTTATATACATAGAGAACATGAAACAGGTATACACACTGTAACGAGAGTGATCACTTAAGGTGAGCTATTACCAGCAGGGGAGGGGGGGGAGTCCCCCCACTCAGCTGGGGTCTCAGCTCCCTCCTTGCTCAGTGCTGCCCTTGCTGTCCCAGTGGGGGCAGTCAGCGAGCTTGCTGCTTTCCTCACTGCATCAGAGCCAGCGTGAGCCCCCTCTCCGGTGTGCAAGGGGGCAGGGAGCATCTTTCTGTCCCATTCGGCCCCAGGGGTCTGGTTACAGGCAGGCAGGTAGCCTAAGCCATCCATCCCACCATCAACCTCAGCCTGGACCAGACCACACAAGAGATCCACTTCCTGGACACTACGGTGCTAATAAGCAATGGTCACATAAACACCACCCTATACCGGAAACCTACTGACCGCTATTCCTACCTACATGCCTCCAGCTTTCATCCAGACCACACCACATGATCCATTGTCTACAGCCAAGCTCTACGATACAACTGCATTTGCTCCAACCACTCAGACACAGACAAACACCTACAAGATCTCTATCAAGCATTCTTACAACTACAATACCCACCTGCTGAAGTGAAGAAACAGATTGACAGAGCCAGAAGAGTACCCAGAAGTCACCTACTACAGGACAGGCTTACCAAAGAAAATAACAGAATGCCACTAGCCATCACCTTCAGCCCCCAACTAAAACCTCTCCAACGCATCATCAAGGATCTACAACCTATCCTGAAGGACGACCCATCACTCTCACAGATCTTGGGAGACAGGCCAGTCCTTGCTTACAGACAGCCCCCCAACCTGAAGCAAATACCAGCAACCACACAACAGAACCACTAACCCAGGAACCTATCCTTGCAACAAAGCTCGTTGCCAACTGTGTCCACATATCTATTCAGGGGACACCATCATAGGGCCTAATCACATCAGCCACACTGTCAGAGGCTCATTCACCTGCACATCTATCAATGTGATATATGCCATCGTGTGCCAGCAGTGCCCCTCTGCTATGTACATTGGTCAAACTGGACGGTCCCTATGTAAAAGAATAAATGGACGCAAATCAGACGTCAAGAATTATAACATTTAAAAACCAGTTGGAGAACACTTCAATCTCTCTGGTCACTTGATTACAGACCTAAAAGTGGTAATTCTTCAACAAAAAAACTTCAGAAACAAACTCCAACGAGAGACTGCTGAATTGGAATTAATTTGCAAACTGGATACAATTAACTTAGGCTTGAATAGAGACTGGGAGCGGATGGGTCATTACACAAAATAAAACTATTTCCCCATGTTTATTCCCCCCTTCCACTGTTCCTCAGACTTTCTTGTCAACTGCTGGAAATGGCCCACCTTGATTATCACTACAAAAGGTTCCCCCCTCCGCTGCTCTCCTGCTGGTAATAGCTCACCTTAAGTGATCACTCTCGTTACAGTGTGTATGTTAACACCCACTGTTTCATGTTCTCTTATGTATATAAATCTCCCCACTGTATTTTCCACTGAATGCATCTGATGAAGTGAGCTGTATGTAGCTCACCGAAGCTTATGCTCAAATAAATTTTGTTAATCTCTAAGGTGCCACAAGTACTCCTTTTTCTTTTTGCGAATACAGACTAACAGGGCTGCTACTCTGAAACCTTTCTAGAGAGATTTTCTCAAGGGCTGATGTTAAACAGTGTGATAGCATTGGTAGGAGTGGACTTTTCCTTTGAAAAGTGACTTGCAGGACACAAACATTAAGCTTGTGCCTTGTCTTTCTGCTTTACCATGTATAAAAGAGGCTGAAAAGTTTGGTGTTAAGATTTTTTTGTTTCTGTTTCAGCTTTAGAAATAATGAATGTCAAGCCTGGCCGTGTTTGGTTTTCCTGGTAGACTTGTTGGGGGAAGGGAGGTCTCAGCTTTTTTGGTCGACTCTAAGGCTGTGATTCAGCAAGGTGTTCTTAAGCATGTGAATTCTGTTGAAATCTAGAGGACTGCACGTAAAGTGATGCCCAGGCTTAAGTACCTTGCTGAATGGAGGCCTAGAGTTCTGCACCCCAGCCAGAACCTGAGGGGACCCAAATGCGGTTCCGGTTAGGTTGGAAAATCGTCCAGCCTGCTCAGGTGGGTTGCCTCTTAAGAACAACTCCTATCCCTCGGCTCAGCACGGTGGCAGCTGTGTCTCCTGCCCTTGCCTGCCCACCTTGCTGCACTCTGTGTGCTGAGGAGTCCCAGCACCTCTCACTTTGCAGCTCACGCAGTATGCAGCGGGGCAGACCGCTGTTGGTGCGCCATTCCCAAGGGCAGGAGGCAACAATACCACTGATTCAGTTCTGGGAGAAGGGTCGGATCAGGTTGAGTGGACTTGGGTCTGATTTGGGTCCAGGTCTGGCTTAAAAAGTAGTCCTGAGCAGACCCCAATGGAGGTCTCCTACCTACAAGCGGCAAAGAGCTGAGTCTTTAATATCTCATCTAAATTATTAATCATTGAAATAAATAGGAATTGACAAAAACAAGACCCAAAGAGTTAGTGTGAGTAAAAACTCCTCTCTGTTGCTCTGCTTTCATTTTCAACAGTGATGCTATAATTTGTCAGTAGTTCTCTAGTCTTGAAAGTTTTGGTGACATAGCTGTGCCTAGGGCCCTACCAAATTCACTGCGCATTTTGGTCAATTTCATAAGCATAGGATTTTTAAAATAGACAGTTTCACAATTTCAGATGCTTACAGTGTTGTAACCTTGGAAAACCCGACCCAAAAGATAGTCGGGAAGGTGGCAAAGTTATTGTAGAGGGATTGCGGGATTGCCACCCTTCTGTGCTGCTGCTGGAGGGGGCGGTGCCCTGCTCAAAAGCCAGTGCTGTCACCAGTAGCAGCGCAAAAGTGAGTGTCGCAGGGTTGGGGGTGGGTGGATTATCATGGGGGAGGGGTGGGGCTGGCCTTATGGTTGGGTGACCACTCAGGGTCTCATGGTCAGGGGGTGCCATGGTTCTCTCTCCCAGCGAGCCCAAGGCCCTTTAATCTCCTGAGCATGGAGCAGGGGAGGGGCAGGGCTGGGTTGTCCTGGCTGGGGATGCCCCAGCCATTGGCCCCAACTATGCAACAGGTTCCAGCTGCCGGTTCTGATCGGGCTGGGAAGGGATGGGACTTCCTCTTTCCCTGCAGGAGTTGATTCTGGTGCTGGGTCAGACCCATCTCCAGGAGCCTCCCCTGGCTGCAGGAAGCTGGGCTCTGAAGGCAGTGCAGCCATGGAGCTTCCTGCAGCCAGGGGAGAACTCAAAGTTGGTTTAATTTTAACATACATTTTCAAGTTGAATTTTCACTTTAGAAGTGTATTGTTTCAGAGTAGCAGCCGTGTTAGTCTGTATTTGCAAAAAGAAAAGGAGTACTAGTGGCACCTTAGAGACTAACCAATTTATTCGAGCATAAGCTCACGAAAGCTTATGCTCGAATAAAATGGTTAGTCTCTAAGGTGCCACTAGTACTCCTTTTCTTTTAGAAATGTATTGGTTCTTTTTCAGTCAAGGACCTTGGTTTAAAAAGCCAGTTTATATGGAGGGGCTGTGTGTGTGTGTGTGTGAGAAGATGCCCCCCAGCTCATTTTTAATTGTTTATCAGTAATGGTCCAAATGCTTTTTTATAGTACACTGAAACTCAAATGCTCTTTTTTATTTTTATAGATTTTACTCTTTGGAATGGGGAGACAGTCTGATTTAAGGGGTAGGGCATGGAAGTGGAAGTTAGACCCACAGATATCTGCATCTGCTCTAGGAGTTAGACTAGTGTGATTCTGTGCTCTGCTATTAAGTGTTGGGTGAGTGATTAGTTTAGCCTCAATTTCTTACTCTATAAAATGGAAATGGGATGCTCCTTTGTAAATCACTTTGAGATCTGTGGATGAAAATACAGAAGGCTTCCCCCCCGAAGGAAGTGGTTTCAGTGTCATTGGAATCTTGACATAATATGGATAAGAGAATAGAAACCTTTGTAAATGTAACTGGGAACTTGCAGAGAAACCTTAAGTACAGGGATTAAATAAATGCAATAATGTTCTTATGTTTCATGTTGACCAAGCAATAGGAGTCCACGTCTAGGCAAAGATCTTAATTTTTGTTGGGTGATGTTTGCACTTTGCTTTTTTCTTCCCTTTCCTTCTCTTATAACTACTGACTGTTTCATTATCTATAAGCTCTGCATGCAGATTCCTTTAAAAACTGCAGCATAAACTGTTAGTGTCAGGGCTTGTCTTTGTTTACTAAACTTTCACAGCTATGGTACAATGCTAAATCCCTGAATACTTTCCTGCCAATATGCTGCTGTTTCTGCCATGTCTGATTTGTCTCTTTGTCCCTAATTATTGTTGCTAACAATGCCTACAATTATTGCTGGTGGATTCAGTAGGCTAAAATATCTGAACCACGGGTGGCTAATGTGATTTTTATTTTTTTTTTTTTAAATGGTACCAGTTACTGAAACTGCTGTTAGGCATACGTTAGTTTAACAACTGTTTTGACAGCTTTGTCTACAGAGAATTTTTTTAACAAAGAATTTCTACTGTTGCTAACATTGGTTCACCTGCTGTTAGCAATGTGGGGAGCTCTGGCAGTGCTATACAAGTTAAACATTTATAATCAGTAAGATGCTGGAAACTGTAAGGCATCAGGGTCTAGGTAGGCACAGTCCATCTCAGTACTGAAGTTTATACCACTCATCCTGTTGCAAGAGATCTGTGACGCAGGAAGTGGAATCTCTGCTCAAGTGTGAGGCTGAATATTCCAACTGAAGTGCAGAGGGCCTTTCCTTTTACCTATATCGTATGTCTCTATGAAACTACTGAGCTGATTGACTGCAACCTGCTCTGTCAGTAGGGGTAGCATTCCCTCTCCCCCATTTAGTTTTAGTCCTTTCTCTACAGATTCTCAGTGCTGTACAGCTTTTCATAAGTCGAGGGAGGTTGGTTGGTTGGTTTTAATCAGTGTAATTTTCAGGCCAGAAGGAACCAGTATGATTGGCTGTAGTCTGACTCCTGCAGAGGCTCATTCACTCACTCCTGTAATAGGCCCATAACCTCTGTCAGTTTCTGAAGTCTTTAGTCTTCATTTAAAGACTTCAAGTTACAGAGAATCGACCATTTACTCTAGTTCAAATCGACACGAGACCCAGGGCTCAAGTTGCAGAGGACTATGAACCACCCCCCCCCCCCCAAAAAAAAGCTCTCTGCCAATCCGATGGGGAAAAATTCCTTCCTAACAGCAGTTGCAGCTGAGCCATATGCCATTGTAGACAATATCATCCTACCCTCCCATCCATTAATTTTTCAAGACCAGTCTTGACATGGGTTAGGTTCCCCCCACCACAGCCCTTAGAAGGCTGTTGGGTAGAAACCTGTTTACCTAAAGCTGTTGGTGTCCATTTTATAGCTATTTGTTCTTGTGTCTACTGTGGCTCTTAACTTAAATAACTCCTCTTCCTCACTGGGGTTTATCCCTCTGATGTATTTACAGAGAGCAAGCCTCTCTGTCCTGAGCCTGCATTTTGTTAGGCTAAACAAGCCAAGTCCTTTATGTCTTCTTAAAAGGCAGGTGCTCCATTCCTCTGATAATCCTCAAAGCCCTTCTCTGTACTTGTTCCAGTGTGAATTCATTGTTCTTAAAGACAGTAGACCAAAATGGCAGGTGTATAAGACACTGGTGACAGTAGTAATAACATATCCCTATGTCTATTGGAAATATTCCACCAGATGCATGCTAAAGTGATCATATAATACAATAAACTTTCTCCTGTTTCTGACTAGGTCTCCAGCTTCTAGGAAAACTTCTTGGTGTGGGTCCCTAAGTTCATAACTTTGCACTATTAAATTTCATCCATTTCTACTACTTCAGTTTTCAAGGTTGTCCAAATCTTGTATGATCTTCTGGTCCTCTCCTGTGTTGGCAGTGCTTCCCACCCTTGTGTAAATTTTTACTAGCACTCTTTGTGCCAAGCTCATTAAAGAAAATGTTAAATAATATTGGTCCAAGACTGATCCTTGAGTAACTCCTCTGGTAACCTCCCTCAAGCCTGACAATTCACCTTTCAGCATGATGGGTTGTAGTCTCCCTTTTAATAATTTCCTTACCCATCTTTTGATTCTTCTATGAATCTCCATCTTCTCCAGTTCAAAGATTTCCTATATGGAACTGTATCAAGTGCTCTACTGAAATCTAGGTAGATTAAAACTACTTCATTTCATCTAAATTATTTTCTCAACAGGAAAATGAGATTGGTCTGGCATGATATACCTTTTGTAAAACCATCTTATTACTATTTACCTTCTGTCTTCAATTACTCTTTCAAAAAGTTGTTTAAAGACCTTACATACAACTGAGCTCAAACTAACATCCCCCCTCTCACCTTTTAAATAAAGGTAGCATATTTGCAATTCTCCAGTCAGAGGGTATGACAGATAGCAAGGATTTTTAATGAATCTGTACAATTAGGCATGCAATTTCATGTGCTAGTTCCTTTAATATCCTTGGATGAAGATTATCTAGGAGCCCAGTTTGGTCCCATTAAGCTGTTTAAATTAAGCTATCACCTCAGATGTGGGTAATATCTACTTCCTAATCTGCATTCACATTAGCCACCTGGCTGTCTCCTGCTCATTACTCTTATTACAAACTGAGGCAAAACAGGCTGTGTTAGGGTTATACCTATATTAATCTTTAATGTCCACCTGTCCTCACTGTTTAGCAGTCCACTTCATTCTGTGTTTTCCTATTTATAGGGTTAAATCTATTACTGGTTTTAATTTCTTTTGTAAGATCCAGCTTTGCTTTGGGCAGTTCTCACCTGAAAGAGGTAGCTTTCCTTGGTCATCCATCCCATCTTCCATTCACTGTAGGCTTTCTGCTTTCTCAAACTGTTTGAGATGCCTGTTCATCCAGTTTTGGTCTGCAACCCTTTCCAATAATCCCGCCCCCCCACCTCCTTGTTTGGGATGCAGGCTCCAGCTAGTTTCCACAACTTTGACTTAAAAGTAATTCCAAGATTTCTCCACACACAGATCCTTGAGTTCTTCAGTCCAGTCCACTTCCCTAACAAGTTCCATTAAACAAATTACATTTGCCCTTTTGAAATCAAGGACCCTTGCTGCAGCTCTGTTTGTTTATCCTTTGTGCCAGGGTCAGGCCAGTTGGCTATAGGAGAGTAACAGAAGGCAGATATTAGCCCCAGGTTAAGTAGGTCCCTTTTCCCTGGGTAAGGTAACAGAAGGTTCCTTTCTGTTTCAAAAAAACTTTCTGGAGACAAGACAGACTGATTAGAACACCTGCAGCCAATCAAGCTGCTAGAATCAATTAAGGCAGGCTAATAAGGGCACCTGAGTTTAAAAAGGAGCTCACTTCAGTTTGTGGTGTGCATGTGAGGAGCTGGGAGCAAGAGGTACTAGGAGTTGAGAGTGAGAACGTGGACTGTTGGAGGACTGAGGAGTACAAGCATTATCAGGCACCAGGAGGAAGGTCCTGTGGTGAGGATAAAGAAGGTGTTGGGAGGAGGCCATGGGGAAATAGCCCAGGGAGTTGTAGCTGTTGCACAGCTGTTCCAGGAGGCACTCTAGACAGCTACATTCCACAGGGCCCTGGGTTGGAACCCAGAGTAGAGGGTGGGCCCAGGTTCCCCCGAAACCTCCCAACTCCTGGTCAGACACAAGAGGAATTGACCTGGACACTGGGTTCACAAAAATGGCCAAACTGAGGGCTGCTGTGAAGCTCTAAGGCAAGCAAATCCACCAATAAGTGCAAGACCCACCAAGGTAGAGGAGGAGCTTTGTCACACCTTCCATTTAGTTTAAATGGAATTATGATCACTTAAACCAAGGTTGTCTTACAGTCAATTCTGTGAAATTCTTGCTGCTTACCACTACTAAATCACCTTTTTGTTGGTTTAGTGAAGAAACATCAGCTTTTGTATATCCAGGAATATCTAGGCCCTATCACCATTAGTAGCATTTGCCATCTTATTAATATAGGGGAAATTACAGTCTCCCCTAATCACAGTTCCCAGTACTATTAATTAAAAATATTAGGTCTTTATCCATATCCAGATCAGACATGGTGGTCTATAGCAGAACCCTCTTCTTCCCCAAAAAGATTTTGACCCAAATAGTTCTAATTTCTTTATGTTAATAAGGAAGACTATATAATCTTACTCTACCACCTTTACTTTCCTGAGTCCATTTCAAGGGTTTGGTTCTGATTAACACTGGCCTTAATGGGGAAAGGCCTACTTTCTCTTCCCTAGAACCTCTCAAGGCAGTTAGGCTTGCCTGCTGTATACTATGGGGACCACAGTGGCATAACTATGTCAGCACAAGCCCATAGTGTAGACAAAGCCTACAGTGCTAGGATTTTTTTCCATCGCTGTAGGAGCACTATCTACCTGAGCAAAGGCAGCTAGGTTCAGGAAAGCATTCTGTCAACCTACCAGCATGTATACCATGAAGGGGGCAGGGCTGTTAGGGCAGCATAGCTACAGTGGGCAAGGATGTGTTTTTCACAGCCTGGAATGCTGTATCTGTGTCAACCTAAATTTTAAGTGCAGACCAGGCCTATGACAGACAGGAAACACATTTGTGGCAGCATAACCGTAAGCTCAAACTGTGGAATGCCCTCCACAAGTCAAAATCATCTTGCAGTTGCAGAACGAGACAAGACCCCTCTTCAATACAGCATTCTTTAAAAAATAAATAGAACCATGCAGTAAAGCTTGCAAAAAGTAGAAGCCAACAGTTCAGTCAGCTGTGCCTCCTGGACAGATCCCACCATTTTCTGTAATAAATATACTTGAACCTAACTACAGCTTACTTCAGAAAAGCTACATAAAGAAAAGTTATGCTGCTAAAGAGCCATACACATGGCTAGCAGGTTTGAAAAATTACAAAGTCCTTCAACATAGGAGATTTAAACTTTCTTGGACAATACAATATATGCAGTTTGGCACTTCTATTTTTCTTAAATCTGCTGTAGGAGCAAAAACACCTCATCTTTTACAAGTTTATGCTTCTCTAATCATCTTTAGATAAGATGGCACTGAGGACCAGGTCTCATTCCTTTCATGAAGTAGATGGAGTCTTATTGAGTAACATAACCCTACCTCCTATACTTTAAAACCTGCTTGTACCACAAGCAGCTGGAACCAGAAATCAAAGCAGTGACTCATCAGCTAAATGCAGTATCCTCTATCTGTATTTAAGATGTAGTATGTCAGTTACAGATTGTTTAGAGGGGAGTAAGACTTGTTTGACTCCATTAAGCTTGATCAATAAACATTTCGGATAAGATGATCTCTTGAAATATATACCAGTACTGGAAGTATTTGAAAACTCACTGCATAGTTGTTTTACAAGTAATTTTTTCTATAAAACAGGAAAGGATACGTATATTACTTAGAAAATAATGATCCAAAAGACAATCAAGTATTGTACCCCTGGGTGATCAAAGACAAGAACCATATTTTAGATGGATATTTATTTATGAAACCCTCAGCCAGTGTGTCAAACTTGCTTTTTAAAATCAGAGCAGTGTCTATATCTGGACATTCTTTGAAACCTTCATCTTGTACAGAAAACAGCTTTCAAAGATTTTTAAAATTGAAAAAAACACTGGGCAGCATTTAGTACTTGAATAAGTCACATTTAGATTGAAAACCTACCCTAAATTTTGAAACATCTGGAGGTTTATTCATATAACAATCAGAGGTATCTGGTTTGGAAAGTTGCATGGAAAATATGACTATCACCAAAATACAGAAAGAGTGGCAGTTTCTGTTGCTCAGACTAAAATTTAGACTTCTACTGGCTTCTGTTACACATGGCAATAACATTTTAAGCTCCAGAATGAGGGGTGTTCTAAAACCTGATTAAGTGTTTTTATATAACAAAGTGTTCAGATTTCAATTTGCATTTTTATAAAGTGATTATGGAGATTCCTAGTCATCCAAGAAAAAGTAGTTTCCACTCTTCTTTTGTTCCACATCCTTTAAAAACAAAAAAAAAAGTCAGCACACTTTCCCCATTTATAAAACTCACCAATAAACAAAATTTGATGTGCTGAAATAAAATATAAATTCAAGTACTACAATTAGGGAGTAAAAATAATTAAGACCAGCAACCTTGGCTTTGCCTCTCAATTCTATTTTGCCCGCTATGCAGCAAAGTACAAAGAAGGTATTTTTCACTTCATTACTTATATTTCAGGCTCTTACTTTCATTAGATAGAACTGTGTTTAACCTGCTTTAAGGCAGTTTCTTACCTTGATTGAATTGAGTTTATTTATTCTTGGTCTGAAATTGTTGGGGTCTCTTCTGAAAGTAATTTCAAGCTGAGACAAAAACTTATTCATACCAGCCAAGAGAGTCTGAGGACTATTCACAAAAAAAAAAAAAAAAAGGTGGAATTAAGTGGTGCACAAATATGAGTTAATACACCTCTCATGATTATGTCTACTCAGGGTTCAAGTTAACTCTTCAACCAATTTTTTTTAGAGGTTAGGCAGCTAAATAAACTGCCTGGTTTACAGAGGCTCCAAGCACCTGCAATTCTTATTAGAAATTTAATAAGAACTACAGTGTTCAGCATCTCTGAAAGTCAGGCCACTTGGAATTCTAACTCTGGTTTTACAAACCCACCATTAAGGTTCTTAAATTTGAAAACTGTAGTTTGTCATCTTAGTCTTTAAGGAAATTAATGCAAGGATAAAGACTTCAATTATTGTCAACGGTCCACACCTCCTATTATTCTTGCTAACGCAGTCAAGATTGATACTTTTTTACATTAACTGTGGGGCATAGAGATGGACAAATTATCTTGTTTTGTAAGTAAGACGGTCCAAACACTAGATGGAATTTTCAGTGGGATTCCAGCTCTGTTATAAACCCTTGAACACAGGAATATAACTTGATATAAAAGAGGAGTGAGTGGTAACTAAAAACAATTTCAAGAGACACCCCACCAGGGTAAAGTGTGAGAGTATATTTACTGCCCACAGAGCAAAAGCTATGTTTAAATATAACCAGAAAAAACTGAAAACAAAGTCCAGTCACTTTTAATTATGTGCTGAATGTCCCGGCATACTATCATCCTTGAGTGCTCCATTAGGATCTTCATAGTCTAGTGGCACCACTGATCATTTTGGCTCAATATTATACATTTTAAATACTATATGTAATTGGGCTGGTTTAAAAAGGTAGATTTTCAGTATGGCTGCTCCAAATACCTTCTCTGAATAAATTCACTGTCTTCAAAGTTGAGCTGTCAAGCGATTAAAAAAATTAATCGCAATTAATCATACTGTTAAACAGAATACCATTTAAACTATTTTTGGATGTTTCCTACATTTTCAAATATATTGATTGAGATTAAAAACCACAGAATACAAAGTGTACAGTGCCCACTTTATATTTTTTATTACAAATATTTGCACTGTAAAAAAAAACCAAAAGAAACAGCATTTTTCAATTCACCTCATACAAGTACTGTAGTGGTCTCCAACCTTTTTATGCACAAGATCACTTTTTGAATTCAAGTGCAACCCAGGATCTACTCTGCCCCTGAGGCCGTTCCCCCACTCACTTTCACAAGGCTGGGGCAGGGGGTTGGGATTCGGGAGGGGATGCTGGCTCTAGGCCTGGGTCCGAGGGGTTTGGAGTGTGAGATGGGGCTCCGGGCTGAGCCTAGGACAGAGGGTGAAGGAGGGGGTGAGGGGTGCAAGCTCTGGGAGGGAGTTTGGGTGTGGGAGGGGGCTCCGGGTTGGGGCAGACTGTTGGGGTGCAGAAGGAGGTATGGGATGCTAGCTCCAGAAGGGGGGGCTCAGGGCTGGGGTGCAGGCTCTCACCAGGCAGCACTTACCTCAGGTAGCTCCCTGTCGGCAGCACAGTGGGGCTAAGACAGGCTCCCTGCCTACCCCAGCTCCACGCCGCTCCCTGAGGAAGCGGCCAGCACTCCGTGGCGGCAGCAGCGGCATGTGGCTCCACACACTGCCCCTCTTTGCAGGCACCACCCCTGCAACTCCCATTGGCTGGGAATAGGGAACTGCGGCCAATGGGAACTGTGGGGCTGGTGCCTACAGAGCCCCCTCCCCCGGGGCCGCAAGGGCACACTGGCTGCTTCTTGGAGCGACATGGGGCCAAGGCAGGCAGACAGGCTGCCTGCCTTAGTGGCAGCCCTGCTACATCGTCAGACTTTCAGAGGCTGGAGATTGCGATTGACTGGGAGAGTCTCCAGGATCAACCAGTCGATCATGATCTACGGGTTGGTTGACCACTGCTATAGTGCAATCTTTTTATCATGAAAGTTGATCTTACCATGTAGAATTATGTACAAAAAAACTGCATTCAAAAATAATGTAAAAAATGTAGGCGTACACTCAGTCTTACTTCTTGTTCAACTAATCGCTCAGACAAACAAGTTTGTTTACATTTGCAGGAGATAATGTTGCCCGCTTCTTGTTTAGAGTCACCTGAAAGCGAGAACAGGTGTTCACATGGTACGGTTACAGCCGCCGTCACAAGATATTTTTGTGCCAGATGCACTAAAGATTCACATGTCCCTTCTTGCTTCAGCCACCATTCCAGAAGACATGTGTCCATGCTGATGACAGGTTCTGCTCAATAACTATGCAAAGCAAATCAGACTGACATGTTCATTTTCATCATTTGAGTCCGATGCCACTGGCAGAAGGTTGATTTTCTTTTTTGGTGGTTCGGGTTCTGTAGTTTCCGCATTAGAGTGTTGCTCTTTTAAGACTTCTGAAAGCATGCTCCATAATCCATCCCTCTCAGATTCTGGAAGGCACTTCAGATTCTTAAAGCTTGGGTTGAGTGCTGTAGCTATTTTTAGAAATCTCAAATTGGTACCTTCTTTGCATTTTGTCAAAGCTGCAGTGAAAGTGTTTGTAAAAACTAACATCGTGTGCTGGGTCGTCATCATCCAAGACTGCTATAACATGAAATATATGGCAGAACGCAGGTAAAACAGAGCAGGAGACGTACAATTCTCCCCGAAGGAGTTCAGTCACAAATTTAATCAGCTTTTTAAAAACACAAAAAAAACCCCCACAAGCATCAAGGAAGCATGTCCTCGGAAATAGTGGCCAAAGCATGAAGGGGCATATGAATGTTTAGCATATCTGGCACGTGAATACTTTACGATGCCAACTACAAAAGTGCCATGCGAACGCCTGTTCTCACTTTCAGGTGACATTGTAAATAAGAAGCAGTTATCACTATCTCCTGCAAATGTAAGCAAACCTGTTTGTCGTAGCGATTGGCTGAACAGGAAGAAAGATTGAGTGGACTCAAAGGCGCTGAAGTTTCACTTTGTTTTGGTTTTGAGTGCAGGTATGTAACAAAGCAAACAAATCTATATTTGTAACTTGCACTTTCACAAAGCCCTGGCTAGGATGATTTAATTGGGGATTGGTCCTGCTTTGAGCAGGGGGTTGGACTAGATGACCTCCTGAGGTCCCTTTCAACCCTGATGTTCTATGATTAAAGAGATTGCACTACAGTACTTGTATGAGGTGAACTGAAAAAAAATCCTATTTTTACAGTGCAAATATTTATAATTGCAAATATAAAGTGAGCACTATATACTTTATATTCTGTGTTTTTAATTAATCTATTTTTGAAAATGTAGAAAAACATCCAAAATATTTAATAAATTTCAGTTGGTATTCTATTGTTTAAAAGTGCATTTAAAACTGTGATTAATTTGAGTTAATTGTGCGAGTTAACTGCCATTAATCGACAGTCCTAATTCAAAGCATATTGTTGATATCAAAATGCACCAGAAGTTATTTACAGGAACTAAGTAACAACTTTAGCAGCATGCCACATTTTAAGAGCTTTCCAATTACAGTATTACATTTTAGAAGCTTGCCTAGGTATACAGTATATCATTTGGCTTGTATTTCACACACCTTATTGCTCACCTGCCTAGAAAAAGATCCCTCAGCTCATTCCTTCCTACCTGTAAAAAAAATCTGAAAATAATTCTTCCAGGAGGTATGTTAGCCTCTCTATAGAACCTTCTTACAGTTTTAAAAAAAAAAAAACCAAAACAAACCACACACGGATGCTATTTATGTGTTCAGATTTTTGTATACTGCAGTTTTCTAGATAGCAATTTATTTTGATTGCTGTGCAGTGAACCTAGTTGCTTGGGGGGGTACTATACAAATTGTTAATATTTTTACCATTAATTTAGTTTATACATTGTCCTTTGATCTTCCCTGAGATAACCAAGTTAACATGAGCCTGTTACCTGTTCGCAAGTGTGTTCTTGGATGGAATACCATCAAAGACAATGACACGATCTGCTAGATAGGTCGCCATGATAAAGTCATGCTCTACCACAAAGGCTGTTTTTTTAGCATGGAGAATGAAACTGAAATAGAACAAATTTGTGAGATATTTAGAAATAAACCTTTAAATACAAGTTAATGAAAGCTTTCCCTGTCCTTCTATGTGCACACATTACCGTTTGACAACTCTAGCAGCCATTAGACGCTGTTCAGAGTCCAAATATGCTGAAGGTTCATCAATTAGGTAGACATCAGCAGGCTTACCAAGACAGAGAGCTAGTGCAACACGCTGCAACTCACCACCAGACAATGTCTGCACCTGTTAGGAATAACAAGATTTAACAATATTTAGTTGGGGGCATTAGAGAATCGTAAAAAATAAGATGTTAAAATGTCTCAGTGGGTTAATACCTCTTGATCAATGATGTTTTCTATCTGAAGAGGCTTCATTACATCAGTCACAAACTGTGGATGTGTATAGGCATCTCGGATCTTCTCATGGAGCAGCTGACGGACACTTCCCTATTCAAAGACAAAGTGACTACTTAGTTTGCTTCACTGCACCATGGAAAGGTAAAAAGATAGATTAAAATATTTAAATAGTGTTTATATTCAAAGCAGACAGGATTCTCTCTGCATCTCTAGAACGTGTTTTATGTTGGAAATACGTTGGATGTATACAACATAAAAGTGTAGTGACACAAAACCTAAACTTACTGTGGACTTAGGACTGATCTTCTGTGGCTTGTAACTGACATTTAGAACTGGTACCTCACCTATAAATATAATTATGTAGTCAAAACAATGGCCACCAAAATAAAATTGTCAAAATATGCTTCAAATTGATACATTAAACAATACCTCCTTCATCAGGTGCAAGTCTTCCTGCAAGCATTCTGATAAATGTAGTTTTGCCAGTTCCTAACAAACAAAAGTTTCATGTTATATATAAAAAGAAAAGGAGTACTTGTGGCACCTTAGAGACTAACCAATTTATTTGAGCATGAGCTTTCGAAGTTACTTTAGACTGTCATTGTAGCAATTTAACTAATCTCTGGAGCTTTCTTTAATACCTTCAATAGCATCATGTTTAAATAAGAGCAACTTTGTGTGTGTGCGCGCACGCACATACACACTATATATATATATATACATATACACTCACAAAAATGGGAATTCTCTAAGCAGTCTGTACTCTGTTCAGTGAATACCTGCAGCAGATCTGTAAAGAGCTGGCCAGTCACATAATGCTGGGAGGGGGAAGGGGGGGTGTCATTATTTCTAGTTGTTAAACTGCATCACAAAAACATCTAAAAATACAATTCTTTCTTAATGTTACTTTCCCATATAAGTCGTTGATGTAGTTCCTACGGATATAGGTATAGCACAGGATCATAAACAGGGGAGTTGGTCCACAGGATAATCACTGTATTACATATGGTCCACCACATGGAAATAATCTAGTAAAACATTTTAGAAGGAACTCAGAGCGATAATGCTTAGCCCAAAAACTGCTGGTTTTCCTGTACACAGCTATGTGGTGGTAATAACTCAATAAAAAACTGAATTTTTAAAACTTCAGCTTTCCTTGTATGACTGGCTAACAGGTCTGTATTAGAGACAGTGTATTTGCTTGTGTTGGAGTTAAGAAGCAGTGTATACACTTACTGCCTGTATTACAGGGAGTGACCTAGTACAGTGGTTTTCAAACTTTTTTTCTGGTGACCTAGTTGAAGAAAATTGTGGCTACTCGTGACCCAATGGAACTGGGGATGAGTGGGGTGTGGGAGGGGCCTTTGGGCTGGGGCAGAGGTTTGGGGTGCGGACTGCAGTGTGGGGCCGGGAATGAGGGGTTCAGGATGTGAGAGGGCTGGGGATCAGGGCTGGGCAGAGGTCTGGGGTGTGGGGGTGAGGACTGTGGGGTGGGGCCAGGAATGAGGGGTTCAGGGTGTGGGAGGGGACTCTGGGCTAGAGATGCAGGCTCTGGAGTGCAGGAGAGGGCACCAGATTTGGGGGGGCTCAGGGCTCTGGGGAGGGGGTGCAGGCCTGGGGTGGGGTAAGGGATGCAGGAGGTGGCTCCGGGTTTGAGGCAGGGCTCAGGGCTGGGGTGCAGGTTTACCTCTTGCAGCTCCCAGTCAGTGGCGCAGCTGGGGTGCAGAGGCAGGCTTCCCACCTGTCCTGGCACTGTGGGCCATGATGCGCCCTGGAAGCACTCCAGCCCAGCTCCTAGACAGAGGTGTGCAAGTGGCTCCACAAGGCTTTTGCCTGCAGGCACCCTCCTTTCCCTCCCAGCTCCAATTGGCTGGGAATCAGCCCATGGGAGTGCGGAGCCGGTGCTCGGGGCCGGCACAGCGAGCCAAGCCCTGTGATCCCCCGCTTAGGAGCCGGACCTGCTGCTGGCCACTTCTAGGGTGTTGGAATAGGTAGGAACTAGCCTGCCTTAGCCCGGCAGCACTCCTGACAGGACTTTTAACGGGCCGGTCAGTGGTGCTGATCAGAGCTGCCGTGACCCAGTGCTTTCCATTCTGTGACCCACAGTTTGAAAACCACTGACAGTGGATAGCACTGGACTAGGACTCAGGAGACCTGCGTTGTATTCTCTGCTCGGCAACCTTGGGCTAGTCAATTCACTGCTTGGTGTCTCAGTTTCCTTATCTGTAAAAACAGGTATAATGAGGCTTACCTCCTTTGTAAAGCACTTGGAGACCTACTTATGAAAAGTGCTAGATAAGAGTGAGGTACTATTACAGACTGACAGAAGTACTCCCATTAATGTGTTTAAATAGGATATGTTTATAACTAGAAACATCATATTTAGTAAGGAAGATCTGCTCTTAGGTTGCATGCACGTCAGAGCTGTTCAAAGGTACAGTTTTTAATAAGATACTGTTCTTTTATTTTCTGTGATCCAGACCTCAATACCACACAACTGTTTTTAATAGTGTTTAGCATACCACATTAGAGACACTAATTTCTACATAGGAGAACACTCACCATTTTCCCCTAGCATTACCATGATTTCAGAGTCAGTGAATTCTCCAGCTACTATGGCTAGTTCGAATTCTCCCATCTTTTTTTTCATTCCTGGATATTTATACATACACATCTTCTTAACTTCTTCTTCATTAGCTGTCTCAGCCACTTTAAAAACCAGAGATGCATCTCGAAATCTTAAATTTTCTGTTGGAACGTAACCATCCAAGAAAATGTTTATGCCTATAAGAGAAAAGTAAGCTACATTAGTAAAATCATGTGTAAAAAACCCCTAAAACTGCATGGACACTTAGTGTTTGATTGTAAGTATCAGATGGACCAGGACTGATATTGACTAAAGTCCTGTGTCCTATGTGGCATGTTAGACTTATTCAACAAGGACTCTTATTAGCAAGAGATTGGAAATTATACAGCAAGGTTAAATGAATCTTTCTGCAACCTCTATTAAAATAACTATAAAATATCAAATGTATAAACAATGCATTTTATTTGCACAGCAGTAAGACTCAAGAACTAGACAAAACTCAGAATTTCAAGGAATTTCAGCATTTCGAAAACTGGTTGTGTTCTGCCTCAGAAGAAAACCAGCTGTTTTTTGAAGTTTCACATGAGGTCTGGAAACCCCATCACATGGCATTTCCAAAACAAAATATGCTTTCCATACCCACAGCAGCTGCTGACTGAAACTGACATAATTCTTGTCAGTTTCACTGCCATCCCTTCCCTCTTTCCCCCCAATAGTAGTGGTGAAATGACAAGAATGGTGCTCCACAGAGTTTATGCCTTCCCCTATTATACCGCTCCTCCTAAGCACTGCAGGAATGATGCTGTGCTCCTAAGCAAGTTTGTTCCTTGATCCTCCGGACAGTACTCCCCAAGATGGCCCTTCTTCCCCTATTCTGAGTAATAATTCAGTGGACAAAGTTACTTTCATCTTTAGTGCCTTGAATCTCTAAAGATCTTCCTTTAGTTGTTTCCAATTCTTCATTGCCTTGAATTCAGCCCAGGTCAACAATGACTAAGTCAGTATGGTCAGACAACTGTTCCATAGCTTTCTGACTGTAGTAGTCAATGGAGTTACATCTGTTATAGTCATAAAACATGTCACTTTTCTTTGACTCTAGATGCAAGACTGAATGTTTCCAGAGCATGGAAACTCAACTGAACTCATCTCTCAATCTGTGTCCTGTCTATTGTTCCCCCCCACCTTCTTTGTTTAAATCCCTAGCTTACAAACAATTCATGGTATCAAACTCATTCTATGGAGAGAAAGCCAAACTGCATTTTTAATTATGGCTTGTGGGTTGGAGTACAAGTTTAGGACTATATACAACCCCTGCTACATACTAGAACTCCCCCACTGATGTCAATGAAAGATGTGCACAGAAAGCAAAGTTAGAGTATGACCTTTGTCATAATTCAACTTTCAGTTAATAATTACCTTATTACTACATTCAGCATACCTCAAAGGAAGATATGCTCACCTTAGGACCACCTCCTTGTTTCTCCCGCTCAAAGGGGCCTTTGAGGGTATGTCTACACTGCAATGAAACATCTGTGGCTGGCCCACATCAGCTGACTCAGGATTATGGACTATAAAACTGTGGTGTAGATGCTTGGGCCCCAACATCTACACTGCAATTTTAGAGCCCCATAGCTAGGACCTACCAAATTCACGGCCACGAAATCTGGTCTCCTCCTGTGAAATCTGGTCTTGTGTGATTTTTACACTATACTATATAGATTTCATGGGGGAGACCAGTGTTTCTCAAATTGGGGGTGCTGACCCAAAAGGGAGTTGCGGGGGTGGAGTGTCATAAGGTTATTTGGGGAGTGGGGGTGGGGAAGGTGCCATGGTATTGCGTTGACTTCAGAGAGCAGCGGCTACTGTTTGGGCACCCAGCTCTGAAGGCAGTGCCCCACCGGCAGCAGCACAGAAGCAAGGGTGACAATACCAGACCATGCCATCCTTCTGCACTGCTGCTGGTGGCAGCCCTGCCTTCAGAGCTGGGTTCCCGGCCTGCAGCTGTCGCTCTCCAGCTGCCCAGCTCTGAAGGCAGGGCTGCCGCCAGCAGCAGCCTAGAAGGGCGGGCAGCAGCACCGCAACACCCCCTACAATAACCTTGTTGCCCCCCACAACTTTTTGGGTCAGGACCCCTACAATTATAACACTGTGAAATTTCAGATGTAAATAGCTGAAATAATTAAATTTACAATTTTTAAAATCCTATGACCATGAAATTCACGGTCCATTTTGGTCAGTGCCCTACACATAGTCTGAACCCTGTGAGCCCAAGTCAACTGACACAGGCCAGCCATGGGTGTTTAATTGCAGTGTAAACATACCTCAAGTCTTCTTCCCTGTCGTGCTGCAGCTCCCAATTCCAACCTCTACCCGCCCCATAGGCATCACTCCCACCCCTTTAGCTGCTGATCACTTTTATGGATGGAATAAATAAATAGTTAATGTTGACATCCATAGCACAGTACATTTAGAAAAAAAGAGGCTTTCAAACTCTGCATTTTAAAAGATATATTTGCTTAAAACGACCATGCCTATCACACTGTGCATGCTTTCTCATTTGTGAGGGCAAGAGGAATGGGGGTTGGAGAGAGCCAGGGGTCAAGAGTTACCTTCTCTTACACTGAAAGGCATAGTGACGACACCATAAGCACTTGGCACACCATACAGGCAGCAGATAAAGTCAGAGAGATAATCTAACACACTAAGATCATGCTCTACAACAATGATATATCTGAAAAATAAAACCAAAATTATTTGTTAAACTTCTACATAAAAAAGAATGAGATCTGTGTATGTTTGTTTTTGTTTCTGTCAATGGAAAAAATAGTTTGATATAAAATGAAATAAGTACACTTGAGATTTTGCCACTAGTCTCACATACCAAGAAATTATCAATATTTCGTTTAAATTAACAATACAATGCTGCTTTTGGTATGGATTCTTAGTTTTAAGCTAATATGGATAAAATTCAAACTTCTCAGTACAAATGTTTTGCTAAATGCTCAATAAATGGATATTGGGAGCAACAACTCTGGAAGTTTACTCTCCATTTGAGCTGACATTTTTTTTTTTTTTTAAACATAAAGTAGTGGAAAAAAGACAGTTTGGTCACGGGGAAAATAAAGCCACAAATATTTGAAGGATGTAAATCCGGAGGGGGGGGGGGGATGAGAGAGAGAGGGATGTAGAATTATAAATAGTGTTGGGGAGAAATTAAGAAAAGGAAAATTTAGGATGACTAAAAGGAAAAATAATCCTGACAATGTTATCTGTTGAACTGTCTTCAAAAGTAGACTACACAAAACACATTAGAAAATATACTATAAGAAACAATCTGCAGTAGCAAGGAGATTGAAGAATCACCCAATCAGTCTATGAACTACAATCTAGTGTCACTAAAATCTAACAAAATGTAAAATCTGTACTTACCTGTCTGGATTTATTAGAGATCGAATAGTAATGGCAGCCTTCAGACGCTGCTTAACATCTAGGTAGCTAGAAGGTTCATCAAACATAAAGCTATCCCAAAGAGAGGGGAAAATATCAATGAATGTATATTTTTAATTTTCATTTCTATAACATTTTAAAATCTAACCTGTAAACCATCTAAATTTACCCTCCAAGTGATATTTTAAAATGTCTATAGCAGGGGTCGGCAACCTATGGCACGCGTGCCAAACACGGCACGCGAGCCAATTTTTAATGGCACGCTGGTGTCTGCTGGACCCGGGCAGACTGCAGTGTGCCACTAAAAATCCTGCCCGACCCGTTCTTCTCTGCCTCCGCGCCCACCGCTCTCTCCTTGCAGGGCAGGCAAGCTTCCCCCTTCCTCCCGCCTCTTCCCCCAGTGTGCTTGGTTCCTGCCCCTCCTTCTCTCCCTCCCTGCGGCCAATCAGCTGATGGCCCTTGCTACAAGCAGGAGAGGTAAAAGCGGAGCCTGCTCCGGGGACCTTGGGGGAAGAGTGGAATCCAGGCATATCCCCTCCAGCCCCCTGCCGTGAGCTGCTCAGGGCAGGGGGCTGAGAGTACCCCCACACCCCCAGCCCTCACCCCTGTATCCTCCCCACATACCCCCAGCCCTGACTCCTGCACCTCCCCACACACACCCCCAGCACCCCGACACCCCATGCCCTGACTCCTGCACCCCCCACATCTCCATTCCCATCCCTCGCACCAAACAGGAGCTCCTGCACCCCTCCCTCCCACATTCCCACCTGCACCCCTCGCACCAAATGGGAGTTGCCCTGGTAACTGCTCCACACTCAAACCTCCTGCCCCAACCCTGAGCCCCCTCCCTCATTCTAGCTCCTGGCCAGACCATGCACCCCAACCCCCAGCCTGCTCCTTCACCCCCAGCCCTGTTCTCAGCACACTCCCACTCTCATCTCAGTGCAGAGAGGGTAAGAGAATGGCTAGAACCAGGGAGAAGGTAGGTACCTACTCTATGTGGACACGGCTGGGACCCCAAACCGGCAGCGGGCTGAGTGGGACTGGCAGCCTGGACCCTGGCTGGCAGGAGCTGGCGGACGGAACCCCAGACCGGCAGCAGGCTGAGCAGCTCAGCCCGCTACCAGTCTGGAGTCCTGGCCATCAGCCCTGCTCAGCCCACTGCTGGTCTGGGGTTCTGGCTGCCTGCCCCTTGCCAGCCGGGGTCCTGGCCGCAGGCCCCGCTCAGCCCGCTGCCGGCCTAGGTGAACCGAACCCCAGGTCGCCAACGGGCTGAGCGGGCCAGTGGCGTAAGATCAGCATTTTAATTTAATTTTAAATGAAGTTTCTTAAACATTTTGAAAACCTTGTTTACATATGACAATAGTGTAGTAATATAATATAGACTTATAGAGAGAGACCTAAAAAACGTTAAAATGTATTATTGGCACGCGAAACCTTAAATTAAAGTGAATAAATGAAGACTCGGCACACCACTTCTAAAAAGGTTGCCGACCCCTGGTCTATAGTAATAAAAAAAAAAAAATCATTTTTCTAGTGTGCTTCAACACCTTCCCTGATTCTTCTGCCAACTACCATGTAAAGTTGCTGAACAGTCCAAATTAGCTATTCCTTTGCCAAAAATTCTGACCAAACTATATAGTGTTAACTTTCTAACTAACTACTTTAGCAATCCCATGACTTCTAATTTAGTTTAAATTTAAGCAGCCTTGTGACATGCACTGCAAAGTACAAAAATACCAATTTTAGGAGAGTGTAATAAGATTTCTTCCAAATCAGAAAACCACCAGTCTTCTGATCTTGCTTTCCTGCTCTCAAGACCAGCTGAAGTCAGGAACCACTCGGAAGGGACTAAGTGAAGGGAAGGGGATCTTAGTTGTGATAGATTAGGAGAGGCAGCAGTAGCTTGTTTGGCTGCTATTGGACAGAACAGTAATTTCCTGGTTGCAAGACAGACAACATTCCCAAGGGGGTGGGCACCTTCTTGTCCTTTTCTGATTCAAGGAGGGTAAGGGATGTGCATGGTCACACAGGATATCTTCCCTACCCACTCCTTTCAACTAGGATTATTATCAAGCAGCAATACTAAACCTTGGTTTGGATAGACCCTAAACCCCAGAGGTCTCTGCTACATGTGAGAGTGGATGAAAGAGCAAGGAACAATAAGAATTCCTATGAAAGAATCCCAGACACCAGTTGTGGGGAACTGGTAAACTATATTGTTGAAAATTTCTGCATTTAACATTTCATCCAAAGAAGATCACCTCTATATGCTGCCATCCACTCCCTAGAAATAAAAATTACTGCACTCTAATATTAAGCACCAATTTTAAGAACAAATCCTGAAACAGCCTTTTGGGATTGAAGGTGCAATAGAAGTAAATGGAACATACATATCGGCCCTTTGAATGCAAACGACAG
Source organism: Lepidochelys olivacea (assembly GCF_965140295.1). NCBI lineage: Eukaryota > Metazoa > Chordata > Testudines > Cheloniidae > Lepidochelys > Lepidochelys olivacea. The sequence continues at coordinate 60,874,709 of NC_140414.1, read as the reverse complement.
CACAAGCAAATCTCTGAAGTTCTCCTCCCGAAAGGTCTTCAATGTTTCGTTCTCTCAGATGAGTTAAATCTGGTGATAAAGATTATTTGTTATGTCCAGCATATGTAAATTAAATATGATAAATATCCTACTTTGAAACAAATTAGACAAAGTTTATGCTAAAGAAGGTATTGTAAAGCCTGCTCATAGATGTATCCAGTATACAGGGATCACAATAATGCTTGCAAAAACCACAGCAAGACATAAAACTGTCAGCAACATTAAGTGGCAAATTTGTACTGCTGCTTTCCTTCATGGATAGGGATCAAATTTCTGGTTTTGGTTGCTGTTCTTGGACTTGTGCTTGAAGAAGTTTATTGGCCCTAAAAATCAACAGTACTATTTTAAAAAGTTCCTAATACAAGCAAAACCAAGACAGACCTTAAAAGTCATAATATTCCAATTACCAACCAATATGTCAAAAACCGCTAAAATTCTACAAAGCATTAAGTCTCGTTTGAAAGCTGAGGATTCTTCATCTTTGGGGTAGCATTTTCTAGCTTCAATGGTTCTCAAGAGACAAGATGCTAAAATCTTGTCAAAATTGATCAAAATTAATCCAAAATTTTCCAAGCTTTAAAAATAAATGTTTTATACCATGGAAAGCTAAGAACCTCAGTTCCACAATGATGTGATTTATTAGTTTCTAATCCAGATTTGCAAGATACTAGACATCAAGAGTGCCACTAGCAGTTATTTTTTGGCATTGGTCCAGAAACGAATATACCAAGTCCTGGCCAAGTTCGGACCAATGTAAATTTCAATCCTTGAACTAGACATAATTTAAGTTTTCCATTATGTTAGACAGTGATCATTTTAATTTTTAATTAATGTGAATTACTCAAAACTCTTTAAAGTGATTTTATGAACCATGGTCTTACCAAATTTATTTATTTAACAAAGTCACTTACCAACAAGGTTCCCTGTAAACTGTGTGGAAGTGCAGCAATCTTGTATGTATGGCATAGGTCAAAAACCATGCCTCTCATATCTCCTCTGTGCAGTCCCAGCAGGGTGTGCCCCCCAGGGTGCATATGATCTCACCTCCTCCCTGCAGGGGAAGTGGAAGCATCTCTCCATCTTAGGAACATGCTCGGGCCTGGTTGGCTGGGATAAACCTTGCGCACGAGATCCAGTGAGGGACCCGGCTGGGTTCAGGGGCACCAGCCCAGGTCAGCGGAGGCTCCAGAGCTGCAGCCTGACAAGGCCAAAGTACCCCTACCCCCCAGCAGTTGGATTCTATGGTTGCTGCTGCCAAGAGGTGGTGGTGGAGGGAAGTAAGGATCTAGGCCCCTTCTTGGGAGCACCAGGCAGGGTGGGGTCCTGAAACCCCCAGCCTGGGGGAGGTGCAACCTGTCACACAGCCCTGAACAGACTCCTGGCTCCTAAGGCTGCTGCAGCAGAGTTAATTGCTTCCCTTTGGGACCCCGTGAATGGCGGGAAGGGGACTAATGTGTGATACTGGGCAAGAGCCACCCTAGGGCAGCCCCCATATGCACACACAACCCCTCCTGTATACACTCCTCGCTTTAAAAAAAAAAAAAAAAGTGAAATCTTGTCCACATTTCCATGGTATAAAACAAGGACAAAAATGCAGCGCTGTAGCCTGGTCGGTTAAATAAAAACAAACAAACAAACAAAAAGAACTGGAGGGAACATTGCTTACCAAGCTGCTTACATACAATAGTTTGTGTGTCAGTTTCATCCTTTCTGTCCAAAATAGACCCCACTGTCCCCTGCCATTATAAAAAGAAAGAATCAACCCTTTTCTAATATTTAAGCATTCAGATATTGCAAACATGAGAAATTTCTCTCATTAATGCACGAAAAGCATAACATTTTTACATAGTGTATTTTGTCTTTAAAGGCTCATATTGCATTCTCTCCAACTGGTAACGTCTCTTACCTTTGCAGCTTTAGGGATCTGGTCCACATACTGAGGTTTGATAATAGCCTTGAGGTCATCTTCCAGGATCTTGGTGAAGTAGTTTTGCAACTCAGATCCCCGAAAGTAAGTCAAGATTTCTTGCCAATCAGGTGGATCCTACAGAGAAATTAGGTACTAGGACTTATATAAGCATTTTAAATATTCAAAATTCATTTAAACTATTAGTAGATCTAAAAGTAAACTGAAATGTTTTAATTTTAAAGATTCCAAACACAAATGAGTAGACATCAAAGATACATGCAATAAAAACAGAGTAGCCCCCAAAAAGTCAGTCTCTACTTACTTACTTTCTAGGCTTCCACTTAAATAGTTAATGACATGAAACACCTTAAGCTGTATAAGGAGTTCAGGTCCTTGTACTCTTTCAGGTGTGTGATGTCACTTACTCTTGAAAGAAAAAGCACCCTAAATAGGTCTCGGCAGCAGAAACACATGGTATCTTCAAGAAACAAAAGTTAAAAAGGAGTGTACTGTGAATTTGTTTTAATAAGCCAGTGTCAGAAGTCAAACCATTTCATATGGAACGTAGAATATGGGCCACTCTACTCCTCAATTCTTTCACAAAACTGAAATATATGTAGTCTTATGGTTACCTGGGCTAAATGGAAAAGGTTAGCCTGATAAAGTTTCACGTTCAGAAAAAGGTTCAAGAAAAATGTGTTTCCTACTTCCCAGCAGACATTCCCAAGAGATGACAGTAAGAGAGGACGAAACACAGCAAATTTAACTTGGGCAAAAACTTGTTAAAAGGAAACTGCAACTCCTGGTTATCTTGGGAAGTCTGACCAGGCCCTTGTGGTACACTAGAGTGGAGATGGAGGTCAAGAGATTGGTTTCATTTTGGGAATAATGCTAAACATTCTCCAGGAGAACCAGAGTTAGAAAAGGCAAACAAATCATAGTTGAAGTAGACTAGAAGAACAGCGCAGAGACCTTTAACACCACTTCACTGCACCTACACCAGTGTCTAGCTCAGCAACACTTCCCCAAAGTTCAAGCAATGTGAAGCACTGATATCAATGTGACAGTTGCAGGAAAAAAATTACAAGGACAGACTGAGCATTTATCATCAACAAACCATAATCACCTATTTCCCAAGCTCTTTTTATACATACATCATATTTTCCAAGGTTTGGCTTCTGCTTTCCAGCTAGGATTTTCAAGGCAGTTGATTTTCCAATACCATTGGTTCCAACCAATCCCAGTACTTCCCCTGGACGTGGAATAGGCAACCTGTATATAAAGTCATTATTTAGTGTAATCCAAAATTCCCACCACAATTAAAAGCAAAATACTAGGGCACTTTTTAAAAAAAAAACTTGCCGAGTGATTCAACCCATTTCACAGTGTCTCTACCTCAATATTGCTTGAACTTATATATATAAAAAAGCCACAAATTAAGGGAAAAACCATGTAAAACTATTGTCAGACCACAACCAGACACTACTAATGCCAAGTTTCTCTCTCTCCATTTTCTTTCAAAGAGAATCACTTTGATGTGACACACTTATATGCCAGTTTCTTTATAATGCTTGTTAACACAGAGAGAGTAAGAAAACATTTTGGGAGAGAAAGTTCTTGAGGTAAAGGCACAGGACTTGGAACACAGATCTACAGCCTGCCACAGACTTCTTGTGCGACTTTGAGCTAGTAATCCAACATTTTACCTAAGTTTCATGATCTATAAAATTCAGGTGCTGTGAAGATAAATTGTCTGCAAGAAGCTGACACACTCAAGTGAGGAATACCATAGAACTGCATAAACAAATAAAATGCTCCAATTCTAGAGACTGCTTTATCAGTGCCAGACCGGTTTTATTTATGTTTTTATCCCTTCGAGATGACAGACCAATAGTCATTTGTCACCAGGAAAGCTAGATTCAGATTTAAAATAGTGTTAAAATGACAATATCTCAAGAATTTTAAATTACAGGTTTTTGATTCAGTTTATTATAACAGAAGTTCAAGGAGATTGTTAAACTAAGCCAAAAAATTATCTGAGACTAATATTTGATAACCCAAAAGACTATGTACATTAAAAACCCCATATAGATTCATCCTGTGTCACATCTCCAATAACACTGGAAATTAGGAGTCCAGAATATTATATACATTTTACATTAATTTAAAATTGGATGGTAAAATAAAGTTGGCTTAAGGAAAAATAAAAGATACCTGTGAAGTTTGAAGGCATTGGCACAATATCTGTGTGTTGTTTCTTTCTCCAGGTTGCTAGGTAAGTTAACAATTGACAAGGCTCCAAAAGGACATTTCTATAATTTAAACAAACAAATTTACTACTTACTAATGCACAGTGAAACAAGTTAATGCAGAACAAATTACTCTGTAGTGAAATTCTTCTACGTTTAGTACTTCACCCCGAACGTGTTGTTTACAATTGTGAGTGCCACACTTCTTACCTTTAAACAGGTCAGTACTAAATATTTATACTGATTCTTGAATTTATTGATTTGTTAATACGTTTAAAAAATTCCTCCAAATGCTAACTGATTTGCTTAGATTTTTGACCACAGAAACTACACAGAGAGAAGCAATCAATGTTCTAGTTGTTGTTAGACTAAGCTGTCCTATAGATAACACTGATGAGTAAAATTACATCACTTTGTGCGCTTAACAGAGAAAGACAACATTTTCAAAGTGAATCCTATGCTCACTTTTTCAAAGCTAAATATGGCAATTTAAATACTGACTAGAATAGAAATATAATTGGAAGGATTAGACTTTGACTGGTAAATGTCTCTAAACATCAATTTCGCTGCACACCCCTTCCCCCCCATGAAAAAATATTTTCATTGATGAGCAAAATATACAGACAGACAAAGTAAGAAAAAATGCTGCTTGAGAACTTAATTTGATATAAGATTTCTATGTACATTTTGACATGATGGTAGCAATTTCTGTTTTAAAGGTTATAAAACAACTTTTTGAATCTCAATGTCTATTGTCATTAAATAATTGTCTGACCTTTCTATAATTTCCCACAATTGTGAAAATTCAAATAAAAATAAAATATGGATTTTTAAGTATCTGTCAAAACTAAATTCAAAAAATAAAATTCTGTCAAGCCGAAATATAAAAAGGTGCATAGGAGATAAACTGTTTGAAATTATATTACATATTTTTTCTCGAATTCTGAAGATACACTGTTTCTTATGAGAAGTACATACTTTTAAAGAAATTGAAATTGTATTTTTAAAAAGTTTATATAAGTATCTTTTACCTTAATACAAATACCGCAACCAATACAGAGCGTTTCAGAAATCCATGCTATTTTGCTCTGTGGTATGACTTCTATGCATAGTTTTCCTGGTGAAAAAGAATGTATGTTAAACACAAGACACAATGCTCAGATTTGTTATCAGCATGATCAGTAAATGCCGCACAGAAATCCTGTAGTTGCCTTAAAATTCCCCAGCAAAAAAGGACTCAAAAGAAGCCCTGAAACTGAGTAGTTAATATTTCTTAGCATTATTGCTGTGCACAATTTTCAGACCGTTTTAATCATATATATGACACAAATGTATTCATAGTATGATCCAGAAAGCTCTCTCAGAGTTTCTACTAGTAAATTCTATTAAGGTGGACAGCAAACAACTAGGCACATTGTTTAAAGTCTCTTGCATTGTTTAATTATGTTTCACTGCATTTCTCACCCATTCGAACCACAGGACAGCTCTTTTTGCACTCCTGACGGCATTTCTTTGGCTTACATTTGTCATTGCTGACAATAGCAATTCTTGTTAACTTGTCGGCCATATTGTGCAATTTAGGTTTATATATACACCAATTAGAGATTCCAAGATGGAAGTGAACACTTCAGGGTCTAAAAAACAAAAACATACAAAAAAGAACTGGATCATAATCACCACCAATAACGCGGCAAAGCTGTATCTAGTTGAAATTACTAATAGAAGTTCATGTAACGAAATAAAATGTGTGTTGTTCTTACAGCCGATTGAACAAATTCAGAAAGACAATTAAAATGTTGGCAGTTTTAATATGGTAATAACTGCAGAATGACTTTAGCACAAACTTTCAATTTCATTACTATTTTCCCCACTATAAAATGAAGCCAACATGATAACTGCAAATCATAGAAGATTAGGGTTGGAAGAGACCTCTGGAGGTATCTAGTCCAACCCCCTGCTCAAAGCAGGGCCAACCCTAACTAAATCATCCCAGCCAGGGCTTTGTCAAGCTGGGCCTTAAAAACCTCTAAGGATGGAGATTCCACCACTTCCCTAGGTAACCCATTCCAGTGCTTCACCACTTTCCTAGCGAAATAGTTTTTCCTAATATCCAACCTAGATCTCCCACACTGCAACTTGAGACCATTGCTCCTTGTTCTATCATCTGCCACCATCGAGAACACCCTAGCTACATTCTCTTCGGAACCCACCTTCAGATAGTTGAAGGATGCTATCAAATCCCCTCACTCTTCCCTTCCGCAGACTAAATAAGCCCAGTTCCCCCAGTCTCTCCTCATAAGTCAATGCATACTCTTTTAATGCAACTCTATTTACAAGAAAATTACATTGTATTAGAAAGTATTAAGGCAGTGAGTGGGCATATGTATTGCTGACAGAGTAAATCTCAGTTCCACATGGTGATTCATTCACACATTTATGCCACCTGCTAGGAGGTGAATTTGTGAGAGCTGCATGCTTGCTATTTAAAGTAAAAACCATAAATAGTTGTGACCATTGCTATGAGAATATGAAATTGTGTGTGTGTGTGTCTATATGCATAAATACATATATGTGTAATAAACAGTGTGTGTGTGGGTGTGTGTGTTAGTGTTATAGACAGATACACACAGAGGCCAAACTGATTTGATTTTGCTAGTTTAAGTTATACACGAGTTATAGCAACTACACTGACATATTGTATTTCCCAGGCAATTAGTGCCCCTATGATAAGGGCTTAAAGATTTCAAGAAACCAAATAAAGGAAAACAATTGGAGGTTAACCAAATAATTTTTAAAAATATTTTTAAAATTCTAAGATCTTGGATTAAATATCCTTGAAGTTACAAATAAATATATGTTAAGAGGTGAAATAAAAGACACAGCCTAAGTGTAGAATTCTGTTTCTCCCTACCGTAGTTGTTAGCCTCACAAATAGCTAAAGCAGGGCAAGAGGTGCAAACATTATATTGTATTAGGTGTTTACCAGGTCATCAACCATAGCAGAGGAAACAGAATGCTAAGTTTAGGTCTTGACAGGTAATGGATTTTAAACATTTCATTTTAAAGAATGTTTATAATTTTTTGTCCACAACATTCTGATAATGGGATATTTAAAATAGACATTGATGTTCTCTTTTTAAAAAGCACTTCAGTTCATCTTTATGGACATCCCTTATTCACTCCAATCTAAAATAGAGTAAGGTTGAGTTATGAAGTCATCAGCATTTCACAAGATGTTACTGTTTGGAGACAGACTGAAGAGTATAATGACAAGGCTTAGGAATCCTCACTGCTGTATACCACCTCTTGAAGACTCTGGTCATGACTGCTTGCTGGGGTTCAATGGCATGAATATAACTCTTCTAGGTGGTGATCAGTTCTTGAGAAAGGGTTTAAACCTTGGTTACTGCTGAAAGACTCATCACATTAAATAATTTAAAAGGTTAGTAAAATATTGGGCCTACATTGTGGCTAGCTTCTCTTCCGGCAACTGAAGGAACAAAGCATTTTCAGTTACAGTTTAACATTGCTGGGTACTAACGGTTGGGACCATGCAGAGAAGTTACCAATTTAAAGCAAGTGTATTGTAGTATCCAGCATGCCAATATTTATATTCCAGGATAAAACTTGGACATAAAATTTGACGTTATGAACAGAGAAGTTGTCATGTACTAATGTAGTTCAAACCATAAATATCAGGTCTTGCAATACTCAAAGTTCCAACAATCTAAACAGTCTGCTCACTGATGGAAGAATTCCACTAGTTCACATTATACAAATAAAGTCTTTCCTACTGTATATATGAAATGTTATTTGAAGATATGCTAAACTTTCTCGTCTAACCTATGCTAAGTATAGGGAGTTCTCAAACAACATCTTTCAGCAGTTTACAGATTGCTCTTTATACGCAGAAAAGAAAAGGAAAATCTCTGATTTACTGAAACATGGAAGAATAATAGGTGGGTGGTGCATATCTAATTCATAAGCAGGTAGGGAAGGGCAGGGTCTTGTGTGGATCAATCATGAAGGATATTATATGCAATATTTTAGTTTGTGCCCCATACACTGAGGGTGGGGAAGGGACTAGCCTTCAACCTTTAACTTGTGGTAAGGGCAAAAATAAGCTTACTGCTGGAAGCATGAACTGAGTATTTCTAGACTTTCTGATATTTCAGGTGTTTTTTTTTTTTAAACATACTATTTTTCAATTTCCAAATGTATTTAACCATAAACATTAATTTAAAAAAAATTCTAACAGGTATTTACAGCTGCTCCCTCTTTTAGGGAAGTCTGTGAGGGAATTTTATACTTAAAAAAAAAAAACACACACAACCCAGACAATTCTGAAGTTTTATTTCTCTTGCTTCCCAATATAATTTTAAAATATTAGTTTTCTTGAATAAGTTGTCAAATTTTTGAAGGAAAATCTTGTGTATTTACATATAATACAGCTGTTACAATCATTTAAAAAATAAATCAGTAGATTTACAGACTATGGCCCTGAGTCTGCAATTGGATCCATCCAGGCAAACCCCCTGTGCCAGCACAGAGCCCACCGATATTAGTGGTTTTCTGCCTGAAGGCAGGGGTCCACCCCCCATGGGTCCAGTTACAGGACCAGGGTAGAAGGTGTCCTGCCTGGGGATCCCAATACACAATAATGAATGTCAGGCCTAGAGAACATAAGAGACACTCCTCAGAAGCTTAGTATCTGTAGAGCTTAAACACTCAGCTGAGTAGAAGCTTATTATCTCAAAACTTGTAGATTTGAATCATAGAATATCAGGGTTGGAGGGGACCTCAGTAGGTCATCTAGTCCAACCCTCTACTCAAAGCAGCACCAATCCCCAACTAAATCATCCCAGCCAGGGCTTTGTCAAGCCTGACCTTAAAAACTTCTAAGGAAGGAGATTCCGCCACCTCCCTAGCTAACCCATTCCAGAGGTTCACAACCCCTGCAAGTTTTTCCTAATATCCAACCTAAACCTCCCCCACTGCAACTTGAGACCATTACTCCTTGTTCTGTTATTTGCTACCACTGAGAACAGTCTAGATCCATCCTCTTTGGAACCCCCTTTCAAGTAGTTGAAAGCAGCTATCAAATCCCCCCCCCTCGTTCTTCTCTTCCGCAGACTAAACAACCTCAGTTCCCTCAGCCTCTCCTCATAAATCACATGCTCCAGTCTCCTAATCATTTTTGTTGCCCTCCGCTTTCCAATTTTTTCACATCCTTCTTGTAGTATGGAGCCCAAAACTGGACACAGTACTCTATATGTGGCCTCACCAATGCTGAATAGAGGAGAATGATCACGTTCCTCAATCTGCTGGCAATTCTCCTACTTATACAGCCCAAAATGCTGTTAGCCTTCTTGGCAACAAGGGAACATCACACAACAGAACCACTAACCCAGGAACCTATCCTTGCAACAAAGCCCGTTGCTAACTGTGTCCACATATCTATTCAGGGGACACCATCATAGGGCCTAATCACATCAGCCAAACCATCAGAGGCTCGTTCACTTTCTCCTACAAGAATTTATGGAAGACAACAATGACTCCATCATTATACTGTAATACTTAAAAAGCAAAAACTTCGGTTACTAGAATTTGGATCATCCATAATTTTTACATCTGCTGGATCGAGATATGAGTACATTACCATAAAAGACTTAATACAATCAACTGCAAAGAGGAAAAAACGTGCAACAGCATGCTGAATTACTATGTAAAGTGCAATTTACTATAAATATAGAGAAGAATATGCAACTGTTAAGACAGAAAATTGAATGACAGGACAATGCAATTATATTAAAAAGTAAAATAATCTGTATTCAGAACTGACCACATTGTATTAAAAACATTTACTTTGCAAAAAGCAGATGGAAGTGTTCAACAAATCATATTTTAAAAGCACTAACTAGTAAAAAGACTGAGAATAAGAAAACAAATAATCTTCAGGAAACATCTCAACTATAGAACTAATGAACCAAACTTGATAACCCCACATATATTGATAAGACCATCAAGACAATTTTAAAAAGTTAGAATACCTGACAAAAATAACTTATAAAATAGTAAAATACATATAGAACCAGTTGTCAATTTACAAAAAAAGCCAGAAGTATCGGTATGTGCTAAAAGTCCAAGTGTGTAAAAAAGGACACATACTAAGGGCTGGTCTATGTACAGTTTTTGTACTGCTTTAACTATATTGGTTTCTAAACCATTATTACAGTGAAAGCAATACAAAAACCGTGTTTAGACAAACCCAAAGTTCTGTTTCTTAGGCCATGTCTACACTGGCAAGTTTCTGTGCAGTAAAGCAGCTTTCTGCCCTGTAACTCCTGAGTTACAAGCCACTTAGTGTGCAGAAACTGCGCAGTTGTAGAACTTCGAAAAAACCACCCCAACAAGAGGCGTACAGCTTTCTGCGCCAGGGCTACAGTTCTGGGGTGCCAGTGTAGACACCTTGGTCGATTACAGCGCTGCAATTGGCCTTCGGGAGGTGTCCCACAATGCCTGTTCTCACCTCTCTGGTCATCGGTTTAAACTCTACTGCCCTGCCCTCATGTGACCAACCGTCATCCCCACGCCGTAAATTCCTTGGGAATTTTGAAAGTCCCCTTCCTGTTTGCTTGGTGATGTGCGCAGTGGTCTCAGCGCACCTTTCCAGGTGGTCATGCCTATTCCAGACAATCTCCCGATTGGGGCAATGCCAAGCTGCTGGATCTCACCAGCATTTGGGGAGACGAGGCTGTCCAGTCCCAGCTGCACTCCAGATGTAGGAGTTTATATCTACGAACAGCTTTCACGCTGTATGACAGAAAGGGGCCATGACCGGGACACACTGCGGTGCAGGGTCTAAGCAAAGGAGCTGCCGAATGCCTATCACAAGGCACAGAAGGCAAACTGCTACTCCAGTGCTGCACCCATGAGCTGCCGGTTCAACAAAGAGCTTGATGTGATACTCGGCGGCGACCCCACCTCCACTACAAAGACCACTGTGGATACTTTGGTGGCTCGTGTGCCAGCGGACCGAGCCAGGAGGAGGAAATCTTTGACGAGGATGTGGATGAGGCAGAAGATGGACTTGGAGGTCAGAGATGCATGTAGCCAGGAGCTCTTTTCTACCCTGGAGGAGGCTAGCCAGTCACAGCTGTCGGAGATTGGTGAAGTGCAAACAGGAGGGGAGGTCCCTGGTAAGTGGATCTGATTTTGGGAATTGCTGAAGCAAGTTGTGGGCAGGAGGGTTGCAGAAAGAAGGCTGGTCTCCCACCACATGCCTAGTCTGAGCTGCAGAACAGGCTGTTGACTGACTCCTTCACTTTATGGGAATCTCCCTGAGAGATCTCCAGGAAACTCTTGTGGAGATACTGGGCAACTGGAGGTTCTTCGGCAGAGCTGCTTTGTTTCTTGCCCCATTAAGGGTAACTTTCCTGTGCCATCGCAGGATGGGGGAGGGAAGGGGAGTGGGAGGAGAAGAACCATTGCTGCACACAGGCAAGCCACATAGGGGTCAGGGCAAAAGCCGAAGTCTTGGAGAAGACCCTCCTTTGATTCCCTGCTCACCCTCAGCAGAGAGATATCTTCCATAATGATCACATCCTGTGGAAAGTGTAGGGACAGGAATGATCATCAGGCCACCCTACAGTGCTGGCTCTCCCCAAGAGCCATGTGCCCAGTGTACAGCAGGGTCCGGGAAGGGCAATTTATCCTGCCCCTGCAGCTATTCACCATTTTGCAGGTCTTGTGGCTCACGTGTGCTTGCCTGGGGTCAGCCAGTTAGTAACAGGTGTGAGAGTACTGGCTGTGTTTTAAAGCACTGAATCAATGTTGTCTGTGTTGCAAACAATACTGCTTCTGTAAAATGTTGCATTTAAACTTCACAGAGACGACCGTGGAAGCCCAGCCTCCCTCTTTGTTATCGCTGGCTGAATGGCTGTGCAGAATTAGAAAGTGGCTAAGAAGAACTAAGGAGGACTTTCTGCGTGATGTTATGATGCACTCTGCTGCCGAGAAACAGGAATTGAAGGAGTGGCGGGACAGTGAGAAGAGCCAGATGAAGCCACGGAGCGGCTCTTAAAGGTTATGGAGTGCCAAGCACACACGCTCCAAGAGATACAAGCTCTTCAAAGCAAACAGCAAGGCGCCCACCCTCCTATGCAGCCACTGTTGCAAAACTCTTTCCCATGCACCCCCAGACACCGCCAAGACACTCTTATCAACCTCCTGGCTCCAGTCTGTACCCACACCATTCCACTCCTCCCCGCCACAGTTCAGCATTGCGGACTCCCACACCCATCCCTCTGCAGTTTGGCCCTGCTGAAGTACAGTTCCCGTTGCATTGTACTACATCCCTGGACCCCTTCTCCCAGGACCTTCCCTTCCCCCATCCACCTTCCCTTATCCACCCTACTACTACTTTTTGTTTGGCTCTCTCCTCCAGTTGTAGTCGTCTTTTAATAAAGTAATTGTGTTGGTTTAAAAGCAACCTTTATTCTATTAATGGAAAGCAAAAAGAGCACCGCAAAGCAACAAACAATTAGGTTAAACCCACATATTGTATCATGTGCACCAATCATTTCCTGGCATTTCAAGCACTGCACTCCCGAGCATAGCAACAAATATTAGTGGCTTTCAGCTTCAAATTGCTGCCTCAAGGCATCCCTGATCCTTATGACCCTGTGCTGTGCCCCTCTAATAGCCCTGGTCTCTGGCTGTTCAAACTCAGCCTCCAGGCGCTGAGCCTCTGCGGTCCAGCCCTGAGTGAAGCTTTCGCCCTTCCCTTCACAAACATTATGGAGCATACAGCATAGGAATATTGGCTTTGCACAAATGAGCAAAAAGCATAGGAATATTGTCATTGGCCAGGTCCAGCTTCCCATAGAGGCAGCACCAGCGGGCTTTTAAATGGCCAAAAGCACACACAACAGTCATTCTGCACTTGCTCAGCCTGTTGTTGAATTGCTCCTTGCTGCTGTCAAGTTGCCCTGTGTATGGCTTCAAAAGCCACATCATTAAGAGGTAGGTGGGTGTCTCCCAGGATGACAATGGACATTTCGATTTCCCCTACAGTGATCTTCTTTCTTCGGGAAGAAAGTCCCTGCTTCCTGAACAGGCCAGTGTTCCAAAAAATGTGTGCATCATGCACCTTCCTGGACCAGCCTACATTAATATCTGTGAAACGCCCACGGTGATCCACAAGTGCCTGGAGAACCATTGAGAAATACCCCTTGTGATTAATGTACTCGGTGGCTAGGTGGTCTGGTGCCAGAATTGGAATATGACTGACATCGATCGCCCCACCACAGTTAGGGAAGCTCATTTGTGCGAAGCCTTCAACAACGTCATGCACATTGCCCAGAGTCATGGTCTTTCAGAGCAGGATGTGATTAACAGCCCTGCACACTTCTGTCAACACGAGTCCAACGGTAAACTTTCCCACTCCAAACTGATTAGCAACTGATCGGTAGCAGTCTGGAGTAGCCAACTTCCACGTGCTTCTCCAATGGCAGGGCAGCTCTCATTCTTGTGTCCTTGTGCCGCCGGGCTGGGGTGAGCTCATCATACAGTCTCATGAATGTGGCTTTCCTCATCCGAAAGTTCATCAGCCACTGCTCGTCATTCCAGACGAGCATCACGATGTGATCCCACCACTCAGTACTTGTTTCCTGAGCCCAAAACAGCGTTCCACCATGGTCAGCACCTCCACGAATGCCACAAGCAATCTCATGTCGTAGCTACTACACATGATGAGATCAATGTCACACTCCTCTTGCTTTTGTAGTTTAAAGAATAACTCCACTGCCACTCATGACATGTTGGTCAGAGTAAGCAGCATACTGGTCAACAGTTTGGGATCCATTCCTGCAACCCAAAGAGGCAGGACGTGCAGTACACAAACGGTTGATAGTGCCAAATGCAGACGGAAGCACAGGGATTGCTGGGATGCAAAGCAATGCATCACGGGTCATTGGAACAGGACCCAGGATGCCTCACAATCCCGTCCACCTTCCCACAAGTCTTAGCGGCAGAAGAGAAAGAGGTGCTCTGTGGGATTGCTGCCTAGAGTGCACTGCTCCGAATACTGCTGCAAGTGCCAGAAGCGTGAACACGCTATTGTGCATGCAGCTGACAGCGTGAACACGCAACAGAGGTTTCCCTTCAGCACTCTCTGAGCAGCGCTGTAAGTCCTGGAGCTGTAATTCTGCCAGTGTAGACATGCTCTCAGTTTAATCTTAGACTGCTCACAAGGCACATTCTACATATGGAAGCAAAGAACTCAAGGCTAAGGGTTAACTTTCTGATTACTGGAAAGTAGCAACACATTGTCAAATAACACATTGAAATAGAAATATGTATGGATATGTTTAATAGTGTTGAACAATAGGAATAGTGACTCATTCATACAGCAACAAAATATACAATGCAATAAGCCTCATCCTCAAATATTTCCTTAGAATGGGAGAGGAGAAGGTGAATACTGTATATTGTGGTATCTGCTAGCACATGAAAGCTATAAAGAGATACATGTCGGGAGAAAAATCCTTTGCACTAAGAGTTTGAAGGAAAAGAGTGATAAATGTAATGTCAGAATCAAAAGACTTCTCAGACAACTACGCATCAGGGGACCAAATATGCTAAAGATGCATAAGACAGCACTTTTAAAAGGTCCTGGAGCAAAGCCTTTCCCTATTGTTGGTAAGCATCTTGCTGCTCTCTTCCTTACTCAGGGTGCTGGACCATGCTTGGCAGATCTCCATCTTTCATAACAATCCCTGGCTATTAGGCATTTTATAAATTTGAAGCACCCCCCCTTACTGCAAGGACTTGTCTTCATTAGGGAAAAGGGTGTATTCTTACCTTGTGTTAAGACACCACAGCATAAAATTATAGTGGAAAAAAGGGAGTTGTAGTATTAACACCTTAGCATGTAGAGGTAAACACTTATCTCCCCACTAGTATTAACACTGAAAACTACAACTGCCTTTTCTTCGCTAAGATTTTATGCTATGTTCTTACCGTCTGTTAGTTAATACATCTTTCTTCCTTGAGTGGATGCACCCATAAAGAGAATTTCTCTCTCTTTTCCTTATTTTAGAGATTCCTGACTTTTACAGGAAACATAACATATGGTAGTCTCTTCTTTAAGATAAAAAGAAAAGGAGTACTTGTGGCACCTTAGAGACTAACCAATTTATTTGAGCATGAGCTTTCGTGAGCTACAGCTCACGTAGCTCACGAAAGCTCATGCTCAAATAAATTGGTTAGTCTCTAAGGTGCCACAAGTACTCCTTTTCTTTTTGAGAATACAGACTAACACGGCTGCTACTCTGAAACCTGTCATTCTTTAAGATAGTGTTCCTGCAGAATCTACCTGTATTGCTGATTTCAAGAGCAGCAACAGCTTTTGTTGCTGCATGGCAAAACTATGATGAGCCAGGTCTGTGGGCAGACAGCACAATATCTTTCACAGCCACAAGTTCTAGAATTAAAAATAAAATAAAAATGCACGTTCTGCAGAAACTGATAGCTCTGCAGGTAAACACCATCCCAGCAAGGAAAGCTTCCTACTAGACATTTACAAGTAAATTTTTAGAGCCCTCACTAAATTATAGGGACAACCTCCCCTAGAGACGTTTGGCACAAATGATACAGCATGTGAAAAAGACAAACCAGTTCCCTGTGTGAATATTGCCCTTATGATAGCCCTGCAACAGGACAAATAATCCTTTGCACTTCACTGGGGTCCACTTACCATCCAAGGAAAGAAGTTGATGTTTGTAAGGTTCTCACCACAACGCCCTAATGTGACTATTACTGTGTCCATTCTACAGATGGGGAAATTAGAGCACATAGAGATTTACTCGCCTTGCCAAAGACACCACCGGATGCAAACCGGGGAATCGGGGCCTCCCCCCGTTAGCAGAGTAGGTGGCGGGGGAGAGGGGGTCTGTCACCCATCCCCACTGTCGCGGCCGTGGTCTGGGACAACCCAGTGGAGCTGCGTGTTTGGTGCCCCCGTACACGTTCCGGGGGGGGGGGGGGGTCTGGACCCAACACCGCAGCGCCTGGGGGCGGGGAGCTCTAGGCAGGAGGGGGAGGGGGCCGGGGCCTCGCACCCTTACCGGGCTGAGGGAGGGGCTCTGCTAACAGCACCCGGCGTAGACAGGAGCCCCACCAGGGACAGCCGGGCGGCTGCCGGGCCCCGCTCGGGGGTCGTTCCTCCCCCTTAGTAGACACGGCGCCTCTCGCCGGTACCAGCTGGTGGAACGACTCGCTGGTGCCGCCCGGCCCTGACCAAGGCACGGGTCTCCCAGGGGCTCGTGTCGCTCTCCCCAGCCCCGCTATTGACTCCACTTACCGGAGGACGGGAAGGAAACCACCCAGTTGGGGCGAGTAGGTGGGTAGGGGACTAGCCTGGTCCCGTTACCCACAGGCAGACGCACAACGTGCTCCTGCTGCCACCCGGCCAAAATGGCCGCCACCCCCCGAGAGGAGCTGGAGCCACTAACCATAGAGACGTAAGGAGAGAGGGGAAAAGACGCTCACCATAGAGAGCAGGGGGACGCTAAAAGAACGCGACGCCTCAGGGCAAAGGCGTGGCTAAGAGAGTTTCGGAGACGCTTCTGGACGCGTCTGTTGCGTGACGTCATGGCTGAGTGACGCTCTGGGGGCTGGAGCGGAGAGCGAGCTGCGGAGTGGGTGGGGCGGCTGTAACGTAAGTGCTCCCCCTCCTCCCGTGAGGAGGTTCTGGGTGGACTGTTTCCCCTATTCCCCCTCCCTCCCCGTAGCAAGGGGCGGGCCCCGCGCCGGGGCCTATGTGCCGTGGCCGGCGCGGCCCAGCAGGAAGCGGGGGCAGCTGGTGCCCGGAGGCCCGAGAGTCTCTGCGCTCTGGCGCGTTTGGCAGGTGAATTCATCGCTCGTGGTTTCTCAGGGGCCCCAGCCTGCGCCTCTTCCTGGCTACTGCACAGGTACGGGCAGTGCCAGCTTCCCCGCACGGGGCCGCCGGCCTGAGACCCCGCTGCCCGGAGTGAGAGCGAAGCCCCTTCTCCATGGCTCGTTCAGGCCTTCCTCGGGACTGCCAGGGTAGTTTTTTTTGCTAGGTGCACCCCTCGGCGTGTCAGACTCTGCTCTGAGGAGACCCTTGTATTTCATAAACCACTGACATGGGGTCGGGGTCAGAAGTCTATATCTACGTATCAGTCCTCTCTCTTAAGCCAAAAGTATGTGACTCTGGTTACACCCCCTGAACAAACTGCCCCTCCCCGCCCCCTTTGCAGGGTTGAGTTTGGATAGAGTTAGTTGGCTGCGTTGACTAGACTTACAGAGTTTATTTTGTCTATTGGTAGTATTTTTACACTTCCCAAAATGTGACTTAGTTTTTCTCTTAGTAACTTTGCCAGATTGCGTTTAGGGGAGAAACATGGTCGGGCTTTCAGGATTCCACAAACCTGATACGACTTGAAGGTTGGCTAAACTATTTAATTTCAAATCCCATTATCATGAATGTGATGGAGGGCTTGGGGATCTGCCCATAATTATATTTCTGGTAAAATAAATAATAACTTGGTGGAGTTGTAAAAGAAGCCTGACCAAAACTAGGTATGACTAGCAAGAGCTGTGAGAGACCACTCTGATCTGTGCTAGCCTTTAGAAAGACTGTTGTTAATTACAGTATTGTTAATGGGATTTTTGCTAGGTCTCTGCTGCCCCACAGTTGAAACTACAGTGAACAGCAGTATGCAACAAAGTGTAACTTCCCTATGTGGAATACTGCCAGCATGAACTAAAAGGCTCCTAGTTCATATTAACGTAGCCCTCTTTGAAGAGGACTGTACTAGGAACCTTTCAGTTTGCTTCCACACAGGGGAGTTACAGTGCGGCACTTTGGTATGCACTGCTATACGCATCAAGGTAGTCCAAACTGCAGGGCGATGTAGGTGACCTCTTTGTTTTCAGTGGTCTGTCTCTTAGGCCTAATATAAGTTTGCAGTTCTTGTACTGATTTTAACAGTTTTGGTCAGGAGTGTATGTATTTAATTTTAACCAAAATAATTTTTGGTACAACCCCTAAAGTGCAAGCAATTATACCAATATAGCTTATTCCTTTACATTTAGGGTAGGATTGGCCAATCTGAGCCTGAGAAGGAGCCAGAATTTACCAATGTACATTGCCAAAGAGCCACAGTAATACGTCAGCAGCCCCCTGTCAGCTCCCCCACCCTGCTCCCAGGGCCTCCCACCCGGCAGCAGCCCCACTGATCAGCACCTCCCCATCCCTCTCCACACCTCCCAATCAGCTGTTTTGTGGCATGCAGGAAGCTCCAGAGGAACAAGGGTACGGCAGGCTCGGGGAGGATGTGGGAAGGGTGGAGTGGGGGCAGGGCCTGTGTCAGAGCCAGGGGTTGAGCAGTGAGCACGCCATGGCACATTGTAAAGTTGGTGCCTGTAGCTCCAGCCCCAGAGTCAGTGCCTATACAAGGAGCTGCATATTAGCTTCCAGAGAGCCGCATGTGGCTCCGTAGCTGCAGGTTGGCCGCCCCTGGTTTAGGGGAATAAACCATAGTGGTATAAGCACTGCATAATGATATAACTGTGTTAACAGTAGATGGTTGAACCACTTTAACTATATAGGTTTCAAACTGATATAGTTAAAGTAGTATAAAAGCAGTGTGTAGACAAACTCTTGGAGAAACCAGTGAGTTCAAAACTGTGGGTTGGGATGGGGTTGTAACAAGAAACAAATATTTGGGAAAACAGTTAGTATTCCTTATCTGATTAGGGCTTGACAATGAGTATCAAGGGAGATGCATCTGTCTCTAGACAGCAGTATGGTCTGATGGGCAGACTAGAGTGGTCAAACTATTCTCTTTCCTTTTTTCCCCTTTGTCTTCTGTAGCTAAGCTGAGAATGCTTTATCTAGTTTTCTTATGAAAAATGTAAGTCTAGATATGTTAAGCAAGCCATTAATTTTATTTTAATTCCATGTTCTTTGTTAATAAATCTCATATTTGTTAAGATTACAGCTGTTTGGGTGACTTCACAGAAACATCCCAAAGAGAAGAGAACTCCTTTACCCTTCAGCCTTCTCCTTAGAGGTTACGAGTTTCTGGAAAATACATATCCTTCTTAGTCTTGGCCAAGGGTATACCGAGGTCTCTTTCCTCTGGTGAATTGTGTTGCCATCAGGCTGCTGTGGAATAGCACAAAGGGAGGAACTGAAAGGTGGAGGGGGTGTTCATAAGAAACAAATCTTTTTATGTAGAGTTTAATGTCATTTAGAAGCGAAATTGTTAAATTTCAAGGTTATAATGCTATCACGAGAAACTTACAGATGGTCTGGTGGTATTAGGGGTTCACTTAGATGGAGAAGATGCATCCTTAGAAACTTCAGCTGTAAGCATTCCCCTCCTCCCTGTTGCTAAGGTCTGAGCCATGCAGGGAGAGGAGAGGAAGAGACTTCCAGCCAGATTAATTGTAATTTTTTTCCATAACCCAGGGAGGAAAAAAGTGGAAATTACTCTTACCTTACTATTTCCTCTCACCCCAAAAGAATTATGATGGTTTCATAAAACATTTGATCTGAAAACATCACTTGGTAAGCATATTTATTATTCAGAAATAGATGCACATTGGCCACAATGAATAACTTGCAGTTCTTTAAATAAAATACAAGAACCCATTAATCAAGTTTTCACTTTGCAGGCCTACAACTCTTTTGTTATCTGCCTTTACACACTAATGTGCTCTTATCACTTGATTACTTTCCAGGCACTTATCCTATTAGGAAGCGCCAAACAAACCAATCAGAATGTGATTAAAAATGTGCTATATAGATGCTGAACTGGTTGGACACACTGCAGCTCATAAAAAGTGACAACATTCTGAATTCAGCCATTCTGTTGTCAATGATTTTCCTGTATATTTTTCTCACCATTTTAGTGCAGTGAACTGTGGCAATCTCTTTTGCAGTCATAGATTTGGAGTGGACATCTTTGGGTCTTCAACAATTCTTTGTGCTAGAAGGGAAGTAATTCAGGTTTATATTGCAATGGCCACATTTTAGCCTCGTCTTCATTTTCTGACCCCAACCTTTGTCTTTAGGGTCAATTTGGGGCTTAGTTTTGGGAAAAGTTCCATAGCTTCTCTGAATGACTATTATTTTTTATTTTATACTCTTGTGGATCAGTTCTTTATTAATTAGATCAAACCAGATCTTTACTGAGAGTACAATGGCAATATTATTGCATTATCATTTGATACCCCGCTTCGAAATCTTTTTAATTTCTTTTGTAAATTTGATGTCTCTTCAGAACCCCTTGTGTAAAATATGTTTGATCAAAATCTTCCTCATAGTCACTGCAAATTTCATACTTATTGGTTGAAAATGTAGAGAGAGTCTTTTTTGAGAATTCTACCAAGTGTCATTGGGAGGCTTGGGCATCAATTGTTTTTCAGACAACCGATCTTCAGTATCCTTGTGGTTGCAGAAAGATCGAAAGTTCTTCACAATATGCTTTAGATCTGTATTGGGTGTTAATTTTTTCTCACTTAGGGTGCTGAACACCCATGCCTCAGAAGTTTAGGATAATTGCACCTGAGTAGTTCACCCATACCTCTTGTCTGAGTAAATGGTAAAGCTTTCTTGGTCCTATCTTTCTGCATATTCTTGCATGGTATTTTAAGCAACTTGGAATTTATATTCTGCAGTCTTCTCTTCATAAAGATTTCAAGATATATAGGGTTAGGAGCTGGAAAGGGCTGTAGCAGATCTGGAGGGCTAAGGAGATGGGGAGGCAGGAGGGAAAGCAGAAATTGTGTATGACTTTTCATGCTCCAGTCCTGCCAAGACTTATGCATCAAAGTCAATGGGACTACTCACAATGTGTGAAGTATGCCTTTGCTAGATCAGAGCCACAGTATTTGATCAGGCTCCATGTTGAAACATAAAATTCTTATGAAAATATAGCCAAATAATTGCTTTTTTTAGTTTTAAATGTTACCTTGTTTTGACATTTTCTGTAGTCTGAGTCTTGTGAGAAATTTCAGAGTTGTGGCTTTGAGATTGTTGATGTTTGAAAATACACTACAAACTCTGAGAATATTTCAGGAAGAAGTGATTTTAAAATACTTTACAATTCTGCCAGGAAGTCTCTAGAATGAGTGAGTGTCTAGAATATGTTTATCCATCTCCTTGAAATAGTCCCCATTTGCAAAGTGACTTGTTCTACTTGTTTAAAGGGTTTATAGCCCACTTTTAAACAGGAAACATGACCACTGGAAGGAAAAACAAAGGTATCTGTACAAGAGGAGATTTGCCTGTGGAAACTATGGGGTTTCCTTTTACTTCAAGAAGGGAAATTATTAAAAAAATTAAGAGTGTGAGGTTTTGTTAGAGACTATGTTTAAAGCTAACATGATAATAGCTCTTGTAAATTGGAGTAAACTGATATAATTTTCTTTGGTGGAGTGAAGATGTATTATGTCCCAAACTGTTACATTAGTTGTGACTAGGTGGGAGAGAGTGGCAAGGTTGGTCTCTGTATAAATGTGAGAATCTCCAAAGTGTATTTAAAATCTCATCTACTGTGGGAAAAAAACACACCCCGGAGCTACATAATTTTCATCGACAGAGCTGTGGTCAGCGCTATGTTCTCCCGCTGACATAGCTACCGCTGCTCGGGAAGATGGTTTTATTATGTTGACGGGAGAACTCTTTCCCATCAGTATAGAGCGGATACATGAATGATCTTACAGTGGTGCAGCTGGATCAGGGCAAAATCTCTTTAGTAGATTTTTGGTGTCATTCCTGATGCATCATATAATTTCTGTAGAGAATAAGGTATGGATTCTGTTGACATTGGTCCAGTTCAGTATACACCCTACCTCATTCTCTGTAGTGTACTGCAAGATACAGGATCCTGTTGGGGTGAAAAAACAGTGTGCTTATCACGCATGCAAAACAAGGCAGGAGAATTGAGGTTGTACAGGCAACCTTGATGATGTAATGTCCTGACTTTTGATTATTTTACTTTACAAAGTTAGTTAATGTAGTATTTTTAAATATGGAATTTCTTGTTTGTTTTTTAAAAAAACAAACCAGATAAATGAAGAAACAAAAATTCAACCTTTTCATCTGTTTGCTAGAGAGAACAACTCCTCTCAATGCAGGGTGAGTGGGTGGGTTGCACAGTGTTCAGGGCACTAGCTTAAGACTTGAGAGACCTGGCTTCTTCTGTTCCATCCTCTGCAACAGACTTGCTGTGTAATCTTGGGCAAGTCACTTCCTGTCTCTGTGACTCAGTTCTTCTCTATCTGTAAATTGGGGTTAATAGCAACTGGGAAGTTGAGGATAAATAGATTAAAGATTGTGAGTTGTTCAGATACTACAGTGATGGGGGCCAATAAGTACCTGTTCAGTATGCGTCGATAACAAGGCAGCTGCAAATGTGCCATTCCATGCACAGCCTTGCATATATCAGTGGATAAGTGTACTTAGATTTTCAGGAAGCCTTTGACAGGATCCCTCACCAAATGCTCTTACATGAAGTAAGCTGCCACGGGATAAGAGGGAAGGTGCTCTCATGGATTGATAACTGGTTGAAAGATAGGAAACAAAGGGTAGGTATTAATAGTCAGTTTTCAGAATGGAGAGAGGTAAATAGTGGTGTCCCCCAGGGGTCTGTTTTGGGACCTGTCCTATTCAACATGTTCATAAATGATCTGGAAAAAGGGGTAAATAGTGAGGTGGCAAAATTTGCAGATTATACAAAATTACTAAATATAGTTAAAACCCAGGCAGACTGCGAAGAGCTACAAAAGTATTTCTCAGAACTGGGTGGCTGGGCAACAAAATGGCAGATGAAGTTTAGTGTTGATAAATGCAAAGTAATGCACATTGGAAAGCACAATCCCAACTATACATATAAAATCATTTAAATTAGCTGTTACCCCTCAAGAAAGAGATCTTCGAATCATTGTGGATAGTTCTCTGGAAAACATGCACTCAATGTACAGCAGCAGTCGAAAAAGTGAACAGAATGCTGGGAATAATTCAGAAAGGGATATTTTCTGTCCTATTATATATCATGTTGCCTCTATATAAATCCATGGTACACCCACATCTTGAATATTGTGTGTAGATGTGGTCGCCCCATCTCAAAAAAAACGTATTGGAATTGGAAAAGGTTCAGAAAAGGGCAACAAAAATTATTAGGGATATGGAATGGCTTCCGTATGAGGAGAGCTTAATAAGACTGGGACTTTTCAGCTTGGAAGAGAGACAGCCAAGAGGAGAGATGCTCCATGAAGGTTGTTAAAGAAGTAAAACCTTATTCTTATGTGTATTTCTAGGAATTGACAGTGTAAAACTGGTAGCTGAGCTGCTCAAAATCTATTTTTCTCATTAAGATGAGCACGAGAGAGAACCTTACAATCTTACGCTCCATCTTTACTTCTTTTATTAGTGGGAAATGACTACACCTAACAAGACACCACCGGGTGCTGATCCCAAGCAGTTGGAGAGGACTGGTACTGTTCGGGAAATAGGCTCTCAAGCTGTTTGGTCCCTTTCATCCTGTAAGCCAGGTAAATTGTAAAACACAACAAAACAAACTAATAATTGTGAAATTCAGGGAGGGTATTTTTGCTCTGAGAAAAATAAAACCTTTTTGACCTTGCTAAGTAAAATTGTATGGTGATGAAATTACACATATATAAGCTAGTGTTAGTTTATAAACTAGAGAAATCAGCAAATGATCACTGTTATTTCCTCTGTTTCTTATCTTCAAGTGAAGAAGAATGTATTATAGTCCATTAGAAATAACTTGGGTCTAGTCTAACATAGACATAGTTTGCTAGTATAGCTATACCCAAAAAAGTGGGTTTTAGCCCACAAAAGCTTATGCCAAAATAAATTTGTTAGTTTCTAAGGTGCCACAAGTACTCCTCGTTGTTTTTAGTATAGAGACAGTTATTCTGGAAGAAAAGTGCTTTCCCAAGTATAGCTTATACCTCTTCAGAGAATGAAATAAACTCTACTGTCAAAAATAATATTTTGCCAATGTTGTTGTGTTGACATTGGGGTTTTTGCCAACATAGCTATGTAATCTAAAAAAACCCAAAACTATCCCCCAACCGATATAGCGGCAACACTTAAGGGTAGGCCTGCCATTATGGTGTGGTACTCTAAATGCTATGAGCAAGATAAAACAATCTTAAATGGAGATACAGTGGTTTTGAACATGTCTCTCAAGCAAGAGTAGCTCTTTGACCATATTGTGTGTGTTGGACATATTCAAGTGCCTCCTAGATAAATATCTGTCAGAAAATAATTAAATCAGTTTGCAACAGGTGTGGGAACAGGGATCATTATAGGCTGATACTGTGCGCAGGTTGAGTACATTCCTGATCTGATGTCCACATATATACT
Organism: Lepidochelys olivacea; assembly: GCF_965140295.1. Classification (NCBI taxonomy): domain Eukaryota; kingdom Metazoa; phylum Chordata; order Testudines; family Cheloniidae; genus Lepidochelys; species Lepidochelys olivacea. Next base: position 60,850,078 of record NC_140414.1, on the reverse strand, counting down.
TCTGTTTTGGGTTGCACAACATACTTTGGATCTGGATTATTAATATTCGCTATTTATTGCAGATGGAGCTACGAACACTAACTGTGAACAGCAGCTAATGTGGGGAAGTAGCAAAGGGGATGAAGTTAATAGGTTGAATGGCAGTAAAAGAGGGAAAGAGTAGCAAAGGATTGGCAATGGTAAGGGACAAATCATGATTGGTATAAAACAAAAATCATAAGATTTAGACTTCCTTCATTCGATATAATGTTAGTGAATAAAAGTATTACCAGTGAAACGTGTACTTGAGGGGTCTCCCAGTTGTGTACTTTGGTGATTCAGTAGACAGCTTTTCCAAAAGAGTGAAGTTACGTAATTATATAAAATATTTTTTTTAAATAAAGAATTAAAGTTGTTTGTCTGGCATTTTATTATATTGATAAAGTATTTTATCATGACTTAAAGTAATGATAAAGTAAAGATCAGCCTTTTGATTACAAAATAGAGGAATGACCTGAAAAATCAGGTATAGTAACATGGCAAACTATTCTGTTTTATGTTACAATTACATAAAGGAACCATTGTAAAACTATCTGTATTATACATGTATAGAACTCAATCCTATAAGCATTCATGCATGTAGTCTTCACTCATTTACGTGGGTACTCCCTTTGACTTTATTGGTACTATTCCACTGAGTAAGGGTTTGTAGGATCAGACCCATGATAAACAACAACATGTAAGTAATTTTGGCCCACTATCTCAAATACCTACTATTTATAAAACAACAAAATACAGGGGCCAGGAGGAGAGTGTCGTATCTGTTCTTATCAGTTTAATCTCTTTTGATGAACACTTGCAACACCTGCTCTGAAGATGGATTCTCCTGCTGCCATTTTTGAAAAAATTGATGCTACTTTGAAGATGTATTCCACTGCTGCTACTTTGGAAGAAAATCCTCTCTCTGCTCCTGAGACATCCCCAGCTACACTGTGTACCACTACTGCTGCTGCTCCACCAAAGGTCTCTCGGACAATGACTATGAAGAAGATCCTAGGTGCCTCCAGGACATTGCAGACCAGCAGCACGAAGGTGAAGAACAGTGGTTCTTTGAAGGACCCCCTTCAAGATGCTGTTCCGGTAAGATCCTGCATCCTGAGGCCAGCCTGTTGGGACATCGCAACCAGAAGGAACATCCCCCCACTCCTCAGAAGCACCAGCTGCCGTGGGACAGCCCCCCCCACTTCCCGGCAGCTGCCGACAGAGAGCCCCCCGCTCTCCAGCAGCACCAGTTGCCAATGGAGAGCCCCCTGGCTCTACAGCTGAGATGACCACCTCCCACCCCCACAGCTGCCAGGTCCCTGACGCTGGTGGTGCTCTCGCTGCTCTACACACCATCAAGAGAGGAATCTCCATAGACGGAACCAGCACATCTCCAGAGGGTCATGAGCGCCTCGCTGGATGCATGCCCAGCCTCAGAAACCACCCAGAGGGACTCCAGGACCTTACCGGATGCCCGCCCAGCTGGACCTCTCAACCCCACCCACCCACACCAGGAAGAACCAGCCAGTGATACTGCTGATGCTCCTGGAACCCCCCTGCTGCAAGGTAATGAGGTCACCATCTATCTGCAGTGCCCCCTCGCTGCGGACGTGCTCATCTGCCCCATCTACTCTCCCCTGAAGCTTCCACCTCCTCAGTGGCATCACCAGGTGTTGCGGTTCAGTGATGAGACAGAACACAGCTTTATGCAAGCAAACAGGCTGGTCAGCGGAGATGGGCTGTTCTGCCCCCCCTGCCTTCCACCTTCTCCTTTTATTATATTTCTCCCCCTAAGCATTACACACTGCTACACAAAGGAATGTATGACGTTGATTCATATGCTTAGTTACCATCCTCTATCTACTACAATCCTGGTTCTCAGGCCTTGAGCCCAGGCTAAAGAAACCTCCCACAGTTGCTGTCCAAACAATCAAGTTCTCAGGGTTCATATCTAGCCCTTGTCCTTGGATAGAGCAATGTGTGCATTGCTCCTAGGAGACAGTCAGGGTGTGCCCCGCCTGCTTCCAGGTGGAAATAGCTAGACATTAACCCTTCATCTCCCCTTTTTTGTTTATTGATAATTGGCCATCTCATGGTAGCCGCCAATTTGTTTTATCATGCTATTTAACTCCCAGACAGACAAGGACATAACCTGGGGAGCTTTCCAGGGCAAAAATTTTACAAAATCTTAACAAGGAAGGAATACATTGTACACAGCAACAACAAGAAATAAGCCCAATAATTACAAACACAAAACAACCAAAAGCTTAACATCTGCAATATAATCATCTAAAAGGGATACACTTCTTTTACTACAATTGTAACCAGCAAAAGGCAATATAAGTATCATTCTACTAAGACAGCAAAGGGTGCCATCACTTAAATTTGCAGGAATATAATTAAAGGTGCATGAACCACAAGTAAAAACCCATCCTGATGGTAGGATGATATGGCCATAATTATATGAAACATTAACAGCATGGGAACAATTTAAAAGGGATTAAGAAATTTTTTGACAGCCCAATGGCACCTTTGTACTAGTGCAGTTAACTACACGCGCACAGGTGACATTGTGAGCCCCGGCCGGGTACGGTGTGTGAAGGAATATAGCCGTGCGAGGCAAAGTATAGTTGGCCGGGCCCCAATTAGCCATGCTAAAATACTGGGAGAAAAGATTAGCATAAGCAAAGAGCAGTATCTTATTCTCCTTCGGGCTTGTAACGGGGGAGGCGCTTCCGAGCCAACCCCTACAGAAAATAGCAGGCACAAAAGGCACACAATCATCACAGAATTAGCAGTGATTTGGGCGAGAATCGCCACAAACAAAGTCTTAGGAGTTTCTGGCTGCTGATCTGCTGCCAGTTTTCGTTGAGCCGTGGCGACCAATGCTTTTACTGCTCCCCCTGTCACGGGCTGGCTTGGGACGTTACGCCTCCTCCGTTTCCGTCCCGCCGTTGTCGACTTGGGGGGCAACGCGGTCTCCTCCAAGGTCAGCTGAAACTCTGGTATGGGATTCGACAGCCCCTGGTGCCATGCCATGTTGTTTAAGTGCTGGTCGCACGCACCGGGCTGGAACCCACAACGGTCCTGCAGGGAGAGACACAGCAGCATATCCCCGACCCCAAGTGATTAGAGGTGCTGGGCCCAGCCACTGTGGATCGGGCAGCTGACGGTAAAAGACACGCGGTCTTTCCAGTACCTCAGATTTGTGAAAATGCCGATCCGCAGGGGTCTGCTGATCTGCATTCAGTGTTAAATTATTCAAAGTAAACAAGAGAATATACATCTGTTGTTGAATGTCTCCTAAGGTTCGGAGATGCAGCTCCCCTTGTTTTAATTGTTTATCTAGCAAGGTTTTGAGTGTGCGATTGGCACGTTCAACAATGGCTTGGCCCGTGGAATTATAAGGGATTCCGTGTTTAAGACGGATGTCCCAGCGGGCACAAAAGGTGGAGAGGGCTGCAGAGCAGTAGGCTGGGGCATTATCTGTTTTAATTTGGCAAGGGCGACCCATAACAGAAAAGCAGGCCAGCAAATGGTGAATAACTTTGTTAGTGGCTTCCCCACGTTGTGGGGTTGCCCAAAGGAAACCTGAATAAGTATCAACGGAAACATGTAAAAATGAATAGGGGTGGAATTGTGGTACATGAGTAACATCCATTTGCCACAGCTGATTTGCTGCGGTACCTCGGGGGTTAACAGCATAAGAAAAAGTAGGAGCAGCAGCAGCACAGTGGGGGCAGGAACGAACAATAGAACGTGCATGATCAGCAGGAATGTGGAACTGCCGGGCCAAAACAGAGGCAGACTGATGAAAAAAGGCATGGCTTTCAATGGGGTCAGAAAAAAGGGAATTCACCTGACCACGCAACGCGCGATCGGCGCGTGCATTGCCCTCAGTGAGTGGCCCAGGCAGAGGGGTATGACTGCAAATATGAGCAACAAAGTAAGGGAAATGACGAGTGGCAAGAAGATGCTGTAAAGACAAAAACAGGTGAAGGAGGTCTGCATCAACCTGAGGGGTAATGAGGGCAAGGGGTAAATAAGCAATTACCTAATAAACATAATGGGTATCCACAATTAAATTAAAGGGACAATCAGCAAAAAGTTGAAAGGCCAAAATAACAGCAGCCAATTCTGAACGCTGTGAGACGGCGAGTGAGACAACGTAGATCCAAAGCCTCCTCCGCCCCGAGTTCGATCCTCGGCAGCTGGCACCTGATAGGGGACTAAAATCAATTGTGCAATTGACCGTCCACGCAGGAGTGACTGTGGAAGATGAGTCCACACCTGAACCTTAATAATGCCAGTGTAATCAGCATCAATGACCCCTGGAATGACAAAAAAGCCCTGTTTCCCAGCATGTGAGCGAGGGAGAACAAGACCTACAAAGCCGGCAGGGAGAGGTCCCATCACCTGTGTAGGTATGGCACAGACCTCCCCTGGCAGCTGAAAGTCAGTGTCCTCCTGCAATCTGTTGGTAAAATCCAAAAAGGACTCTAAGGCACCCTGACGGATACTGACAAAGCTTTTGGTAGGCTTGTCTGAATCCGGGACCTTCTTGAAGGCATGCTGGGCACAGGTGGAAATAATGGGGAAGACGGCCTGAGGGAGTTGAGACTGCATCCCAATAGTAGCAAACTGGCCCTCCCCTGCCAAATGCTCATAAATGATACCTTGCTCTCTATATACCTGGGCTTGGCGTTCTGCCATCTGCCGATACTCACTAAGCCAAATAACATACTGACTGGGTGACAACATCATGCGCAGCAGCGTTTTCCAATCCTCAGGGATTAGGGAGTACCCAGCACCCATCCCTTCAATGAGACCACGCACAAAGGTGCTAGTCAGGCCAAATTCACGAATTGCTTTCTTTACCTCTCTAACCACCGAGTATGGCAGAGTGGTCCAGGTGCCCACGGGGTTGCCCTGGTCATCATTCTGCCAGGTCACCGGGCAAACGGAGACCAGATCAGCCAGCTCCTCTGCTGTAAGATCTGATCGAGCTTTCGCTGCGTGAACCATTTGTTGCACCAGCGAAAGCTTCTGAGCAGATGCAGATGACTCTCCGGGGGGCCCCATGGGGGGAGGGTGATCACACACCGGCTCCGGTGGGGAAGGCCAGGGAGGCGGTGGTAATAGAGGCACTGGGGGCGAAGCAGGGGGAGGGATGGCTGCAGGAGCGGACGGGGGTGGCAGGATCGGCAGCTCCTCTGTTGGTGCTGAAGAGGGCCTTTCCAAGGCGACACGCTGTGTCGCATCGCCAGGAGGGGGGATGACTGCAGGGGCGGACGGGGGCGGCGAGAGCACCAGCCTCGCGAGGGAGGGTCTGTCCGAGGCGACACGCTGTACCACGTCGCGGCAGAGGTGCCAGGCATGTAAAGCCTGCACGGGTGCCGAGGCTCTTTGTGCAATGTCTGGCCCAATCGCTCCCAGTCCGCTAACTTAAGGCTTCCAGCTTCAGGATACCACGGGCACTTGGCACGCACCTCCTGTAGCAGGAGAGTGAGTTCTCGAGCCGGGCAGTCATGCTGAGCCTTACGCAGCAAATACTGCAGCTCATTACGGTGTTGCACTTGCAAAGCAGAGAGGGAGCTTCCCATACTTACCACAATGAAAAATACTCACCGGGATCCACGAAGTGGATGAGTGACGCGTCTGAAACCCTTGCCGGGCGAGGTGAGTGCTGAGGGCCCCACGTTTGGGCGCCAGTTGTTGCGGTTCAGTGATGAGACAGAACACAGCTTTATGCAAGCAAACAGGCTGGTCAGCGGAGATGGGCTGTTCTGCCCCCCCTGCCTTCCACCTTCTCCTTTTATTATATTTCTCCCCCTAAGCATTACACACTGCTACACAAAGGAATGTATGACGTTGATTCATATGCTTAGTTACCATCCTCTATCTACTACAATCCTGGTTCTCAGGCCTTGAGCCCAGGCTAAAGAAACCTCCCACAGTTGCTGTCCAAACAATCAAGTTCTCAGGGTTCATATCTAGCCCTTGTCCTTGGATAGAGCAATGTGTGCATTGCTCCTAGGAGACAGTCAGGGTGTGCCCCGCCTGCTTCCAGGTGGAAATAGCTAGACATTAACCCTTCAACCAGGTACCTGAAGAGATGCCACAGCAAGCGGGTCGCTTTCAGCTGTGCCCTCTGCAGCCTGCCCTTCGAGACACAGAAGCAATGTAAGATGCACCAAGTCGCCTGCAGGAAACGCCTCAAGGGAACAACACAGTCTCCTGCCCCGGCTCCCAGCCTTCCTGCTGCGCGCTGGCTCGCTGCTCCTGAGCCTCAGCAAAGAAAACTGACCTTGCAAGCTGCCATCAAGAAGCCTGCCCCCGTTGCCAGGCCAGCGGAATGGGATGCTGTGATCGAGCAGATACCTGCTGCCTTGGGGAACATCACCCAGGTCCTTGCCAGCAGGAGGCCCGTCTCACCCTTCCATGTCACCAAGCAGATCTCTATGCTGAGACGACTCAGTGCTACCTTGCCACCTGTCCAGCACCTCCCCGTCCCCAGAAGGATCAGCACCCTACCGTGCATAGCTGCTCGAGATCCTGTCACCAGAAGAGCCAGCACCTCCATGCCCCAGACCACTCTGTGAGCTCCAACCACCAGAAGAGCCAGCGCCACAACGCCCCAGACTGCCCTGCGAGCTCCAACCGTCAGAGGAGCCAGCGCCACACCCCGGACCGCCCTGCGAGCTCCAGATGTCACTGGAGGAACCAGCCCCGCAGCCACACCAAAGCACCAGCCCTTCATCACCAGACGGCCCAGCACGGCCCCCAAGTCCATTCTGCGGGACACTGTCTACGGGAGATCTCACGCTCTAGCAGCAACCGCCCAGACAGCAGCCACTCATAGACGGACCAGCAGTGACCTAGCAACCCCTGAGCCGGATCGCGTCTCTCCGACCACTAGCAACGCCAGCATCCCGCCAGAGATCCCACCCCAGCACCCAACCGAAGGGAATCCTGACCCACGAGATAGACGGCAGGCTGACCACGCAGCAGGCTCAAAGCCTGCACCAGATGAGGTCGAGAACTCTGAGGGCCAGCAGCCGATGGTGAGGGCTGCCACTCCGTGGCATACTGCCTGGACCGAGGAGCTACAAGCAGCAGCATCCTTTGACGACTTCGACCTCCTCGTAAACAGGCTCACCCAAGAACTGTCTGCGGAAATCACTCCCAGGAGAAGTTTGAACCAGGAGAATGCCCCACCTGCCCACAGAACGCCAGCTCCGAACCACACCACCACCACCAGGGGAGCCAGAAGTAGAGACGCCAGCCACCGCTACGATCCAGCAGCAGTTTCAAGGATCCAAAAGCTGTACCAGGCGAACTGCTCCAAGGCCATGAGGGGAGATCCTAGACGGGCCCTTGCCCTACTGCACGATTCCATCTGAGCGTCTCTACAGCTACTTCAAGGATGTATTCGACTGTATAGCCGCGCAGCGCCCAGAGTGCCTCCACCCCCTGCCCCGTGTCGACGAAGCAGGTGTCCTGGAAACCGACTATACGCCCAAGGAAGTGATGTCCAGACTCTCAAAAACAAAAAACACAGCTCCTGGGAAAGACGGCATCCCCTACAGCCTCCTGAAAAAGAGAGATTCCCAGCTGCCTGGTCCTCACCACGCTCTTCAACCAGTGCAAGCGATTCTGCCGGACTCCCAGCTCCTGGAAGAAGGCCATGACTTTACTGGTGTACAAGAAGGGCGAGCGGGATGACCCCAGCAACTGGAGGCCCATCTCCCTCTGCTCCACAATGTACAAGCTCTATGCCAGCTCACCAGGTCGGTGAGCGGGGGAGCTATCGGCTCCATCCAGAAAGGCTTCATGTCCATAGGGCTGCTGTGAACACAACTTCATCCTCCAAACCACCTTCAACTTGGCCAGAAGGGTGCGGAGGCAGTGCACAGTAGCGTGGCTCGACCTGGCTAACTCCTTTGGGTCCATGCCCCACCACCACATCTTTGCCACACTCCAGGAGTTTGGGATGCCAGAGAACTTCCTTCGTGTGATTCGAGAGGTGTACGAGGGATGCAGCACCACCATTCGGTTGGTCAAAGGGGAGACCGCCGAGATCCCGATCCGGAGCGGAGTTAAGCAGGGCTGTCTCCTCAGCCCCATCTTCTTTAACCTCGCCATGGAGCTGTTGCTGTGAGCGATCTCCAATGGCACAGATGGCTTCAACCTGCATGGTGAGAGGGTGAGTGTTCTGGCTTATGCAGATGACCTGGTCCTGACTGTGGATGACCCAGAGAGCCTCCAACGTATGCTAGATGCCAATAGTCAAGCTGCCGACTGGATGGGGCTCCGCTTCAATGCAAAGAAGTGCGGAACACTCCACATCGATGGCAGCAAAAGGGACTTGGTGCAGTCGACGGAGTTCCAGGTCCAGGACGAGCTGACGGGTTTCTATGTCCGGCAGACACCCAAGGACACCATCCAGGAGATCTTGCAGGACGCCGCCAAGATCGACGCCTCCCTGCTAGCACTGTGGCAGAAGATAAAACACACTGAACACCTTCCTGATGCCCCACATCTCGTTCATCCTAAGGGGATCCGCCGTGGTGAAGGTACCCCTCAACAAGGCAGACAAGATCGTCCGGCCACTGGTGAAGAAGTGGCTGTTCCTTCCCCAGAGAGCCAGCAACAAGCTGGTCTACATTGCCCACAGGCATGGTGGTGCCAACGTCCCCCGCATGGGCGACCTGTGTGACATTGCAGTGATCACCCATGCCTTCCGCCTGCTGACGTGTCCTGATGCCATGGTAAGGAACATCGCGGGAAACACCCTCCATGACGCGACAAAGAAGCGGATAGGCAGAGTCCCTTCCAACCAAGACATCGCCACCTTCCTGAGCAGTTCCCTGGATGGCGAATTCGGACGGCACAGGCGCGACATTGCTTCACTATGGTCCCGCGCTTGCAATGCCACGTGTTGCCTGGGGAAGTGCATTGGCTGCCACTGCGAGTGGTGCGAGGAGTGCCAGGAGCTGGGAGTCGCAGATCAGGTCCGACGACAATACCATCGTTACCCCGAGCGCCAGGGTCATGCTGGAGAGGACCCTGAAGGCAGCCATCCACTCACTGTATATGGAAACCCTGAAGCGTAAACCAGACCAGGATAAAGCCTTTGAACTGACCAACAAGTGGGACACCAGCAACCACTTCCTCGCCGGAGGTGGCTTCACCCATTTCACCAACTGGTGGTTCATCTGCAGTGCCCGGCTCAACTGCATCCCACTCAATGGAGCCGTCTACCACGGGAACAGAGACAAGCATCGCAGGAAGTGCGGCTACTCCAACGAGACCCTGTCCCACGTCCTGTGCAGCAGCAAGCCCCACTCCAGAGCCTGGCAGCTGCGACACAATGCCATCTAGAACCGCCTGGTGAAAGCCATCACACCACACCTGGGGAAGGTCGCCGTGAACTGCGCCATCCGTGGTACTGATAGCCAGTTGTGACCTGACGTGGTATCACCATCGAGGTCTAGAAAAAGATCATCCTCATCGATGTCACGGTCTCCTTTGAGAACAGGACTCTGGCCTTCCGTGAAGCCCGAGCTCGTAAGCTGGAAAAATACACCCCCCTAGGCGACACCCTGAGAGCAAAGGGCTATGAGGTGCAGATGGATGCCCTGATGGTTGGAGCCCTGAGCACCTGGGACCCCTGCAATGAGCGTGTGCTGCGGACCTGTGGGATCGGTCGACGCTACGCACGGCTCATGCGGTGCCTCATAATCTCGGACACCATCCAATGGTCTGGGGACATTTACATTGAACACATCACCGGCCACCGACAGTACCAGGAGGTGTGAGCTGGAATGACATTGTGCATCAACTATGAGAAAAAGGACTGAGAGACTTTTACCATTGGACCATATGAACTGGAACCATAAAATCACTGAACGTTAAATCTCGCCAAATTAGAGTAAATCCATCCTCATCATCGTATCCACTCATTATACTCCACACCTGAACATAGCCATTATATGAACAACATACCCCCCATGTCTCGATGTCTGTACTTTGACCCGTTAACCTTTTACCCCCAATCAGGGATATTGCAGATTATGTATTTCTTACGCCATCCAATCCTAAACCGAACTTCGCACCCCTTGATAATCTGTACCGTATTCCCTGATAACCAGAAACTTCTACGCTTAAACTCTGTATCATTTTTTAATTTAAACATCTTAATAAAATTAAATCTGAAGGAGGGAGGTTTAAAGTGGCCAAGGATAACTGTAATAATCATACTTGTTCTTCTATAGCACCTTCCTGTCTTACTCTAAACCCAAATACAGCCACAGGAACTGTAGTGGATATCCCCAGTGAGGTTATTCCTTAGTCAGACCCTTTTACTTTTCAAGGTGGAGCCTTGGAATAGAGAACACGAATAACAAGTTTTAAGTGTCCTGGTTAAAACATATCATGTGTTGTGTGTTTCATACTAGCATACTTTGAGTGCAGTCTGGCCACACACCTTCTACCATCCAAGCAGCACAGGTATCCAGTATAACTGCACTATTAAAATGTTATTGCTTTTACAGAGTGTTTCAGGCTTTTTCATATAAGTTCTTTAAAGAAGGCCCTAAATAGAAGGATCCTTTAAAATATTTTAGCTGATTATAATGTTAAAATTAGCTCCCCCTCCCCTCAAAATTTAAAGTACTACCGAATATAAGAGCCTGTCTGCAAAATACTTGTAGAGCACAGCTGGGAACATAACAGAAATTTACAAGGAGAGTTCTAACAACAAAAGTGGGCCAAGTGCTTTACATTAATCTCTGTTGCAGATCTTACTCGGTTTATCAGAATGCTGGCATCTTTCTTTGGAAATGTGAGTGGAAGTGACAACACCATTTTTTTTTTTTTAAACTCTCACTGAGTTTTTAGTGAAGCTTGTGGCTAAGAGTTCCAAGTTCTGTTTTGCAAACAGAACTTTACAATATTGGTTATATTCTTTGCCAGACCTCCTCTTTTATTATGTTCTGTAAAAGGTTTAGCACAGTTCTGGATGCTGGACAAAGTAGAACAGTAATCTGCAGATTTGGGACTTAATTCAGGAATATGCTGAATTCTTTCAATTCCCATTGGTTTCAATAGGAGTTGAGGATGCTCAGCACAATTTGGGATTGGATTTATAAGAATAAACTCTCTGCATGCATTTTGCTTAATAAAGATATCTGAAAACTTGAATGGCTAGAAGTACTTCTCACAGGTGTGAACTTGCATTTCTAGGGTCATGGTCCTGCTGAAATGATTTTTGTAATACCAGCAGCAACGGAACACGATACAGGAGACTGTAAACCTTTTTCTTTCCATTAGGCTTTGGCGTGGACCAGTTACGAGATGATAATCTAGAAACTTACTGGCAATCTGATGGGTCACAACCTCATTTGGTGAACATCCAGTTTAGGTACTAAATATTTGTGTGATTTGTTGCATATGATAAAGCTAATAAATTGTGATTATAACTTTCATGAAAATGCATTCAAAATTCTGATTGACAAGGAATGCAGAATTGAGCTCTTTCATAGGGTGTGTCTACACTACCCGTCGAATCGGCAGGCAGCGATTGATCCAGTGGGGATCGATTTATCATGTCTAGTTTAGATGCGATAAATCAACCCCGAGCGCTCTCCCGTGGACTCCGGTACTCCAGCTCCACGAGAGGCACAGGTGGAGTCGACGGGGGAGCGACAGCAGTTGGCTCACCATGGTAAAGACACTTAGATTAATTTACCATGGTATGTCGACTTCAGCTACGTTATTCACGTAGCTGAAGTTGTGTAACTTAGATTGACACCCCCTCACCCTCCCACCCGCCCAGTGTAGACCAGAGCTTAGTAACATGGTTAGGAGCCAGTTAGATTACTTCATTTGCAAAATCTGTTTTATAAATGCTCTTAGTTTTATTGTAGCAAATGACCAATTAAGCAATTGCAAAGCGAGTGCTGTGCTGGGTAATCTCTACAGTATCACAGCCTCTAAGATATGGTGATATGTCTGCACTAGTTTTCTGCTTGCTTTTGGCTGCAGTTCAAGATATGGGTGATATTTAGAACCCCGATTTAACTGCAGGTTAAAGCTGGGACACGTATCTGCTACAATGGAATACAGCATGAAAGAACTTGCTACAAGACTCTCTTGCACTCCATTAATGTCGTTGAATTCTCCCAAGACAGGTCAGGGCTTCAGCAATTGAGTCCTGTTCTCTGTTGATTCCCTCACAGAACTGCTTTCCTTAGCAGGGCACCATAGCCCAGGCCTGGCGAACTTTAGTGCATGATGAAAGATATATTGGCATTGGCTTGTGTTTAATTTTTGTGTTGTGTTGGCTTTTTTTATTTGACGTGTTGACAATGTGGTTGCTAACGTTTCTGTAGGCACGTGTAGTTTTCTATCCATTGTAAGTTGTTTTCTATTTATGTACTTTATAAAAATTATATGTAAATTCCTAGCTGCTACTGCACTAGGGATCCTAAAAATCAGCATAGTCACATTTTGTATCAAGTTTTACAACATTTAAATCTCATTCTAGAAAAAATCTCAAGAAACTCTTCCTTAAATAATTTTTCCTTAGCATGCTTGCTTAGCCTTTGCTGCTGCTTGTTTACAGAAGAAAAACAACGGTGAAGACATTGTGTATTTATGCAGACTACAAATCTGATGAAAGCTACACCCCAAGCAAGATCTCTGTCAGAGTAGGAAATAACTTCCACAACCTTCAGGAAATCCGGGTAAATCAATTATTCTTCATCTGATAATTATGATTCATATTTTTTTTAAGAAGACATTGTCACCATTTCTAGAGCAGTAATAGAATTTGAGAGAAAATGAGAAATGTGAGATGTCAAATGCAAACTTGTATATAATTTTTTCGTGCCCTTATTTATTTTCAGAATTGTGTGTTTCACCAATAACATGCCCATATATCACTGGCTTTGGGGAAAGGAGTTGCAGGTTTGCTCTTAAACCCAGGTCTCCCACATAGTGGGACAATGCATTACCACCAAGTGGGCCATTATTATATGTTGTGTCAGAAACTTTGCTTTGCCTTTGCAGGGAACCTGGGTTTTTATTTTGGTATTTGCTTGTAGTCTTGGAATATGTAAATATTTCCTTAAATTAGATCCCACCAATATCCAATGCCATTATTTACATTCTCCTCATAACAAAGCTCTATAACAGGGGTCTCAAACTCAATTTACCTTGGGATGTGTGCCAGTCCCCAAATCCTCCCAGCGGGCCAATAATGTCACTGAAGATGGTGTTCAGAAAAGAAAATGTTTATATTGTATTTTTTATTTCGAATTTCTTAAAACAATAAAACTGTCATAAACTTTATTCAATTCTTCGCCTGTCAGAGAGTTTTTAGTGTTTGCCAGACATCTGGCAACGCTTCAGTTCTGTCAGTTTGTTGATGTTTGGCCTCCGTGGCTGAGCAGTTGAAACCTTCAGGATTGCAGCGAGGTGTGCATCGGATAGTTGTGTTCGGTATTTTGACTTGTTTGTATTCATTGTGGGGAAAAAAATGATGCTGCCTCCATGGCTGACTTTGCCTGGCAATTAATGATGCTGCCTTCATGGCTGACTCTGCCCGGTGATTAGTGATGATATTTCTGTCCCTCTCCCCCAGCCAATGGGAGCTAAAGGGGGGCGGCGCCTGCAGCAGACATTGCTGGCAGCGTGGCTGTATGCATCTCTCCTCCGCTGGCCACAGTGGGGAGGTTCTCGGGCCGCAGATGGCCTGCGGGCTAGGACTTTGAGACCCCTGCCCTATAACTCTAAGGGTATGTCTACACTGGCAGAGTTACATTGCCGGCAGCTATATTGCCGCTTAGAGTGTACTGAAGGGAAACCACTGTTGTGTGTTCACACTGTCAGTTGCCTGTGCAATACCCTGTTCACGCTTAGATCGGTATTCAGGGCGGTGCATTCTGGGAAGCTATCCCACAGAACATCTCCTCCTCTTCTGCCGCTAAGAGTTGTGGGAAGGCGGATGGGGTTGTGGGGCATTCTGGGTCCTGTCCCAGTGACCTGTGATGCATTTCTTCGCATTCCAGCAATCCCTGTGCTTCCGTCCGCATTTGGTGCCATCTTTCAATGGTTTGTGTACTGTGTACTCTACCTCTTCGGTCTGCAGGAATGGATGCAGCACTGTTGACCAATATGCTACTCGCTCTCACTAACACGTCATGATTGGCAGTGGAGTTATTCATTAAACTACAAAGACACGAGGAGTTTGACATTGATTTCGCCATGCGTAGTAGCTACGACACAAGATTTCTTATGGCATTCATTGAGGTGCTGACCACAGTGGAATGCCGCTTTTGAGCTTGGGAAACAAGCACTGAGGAGTGGTGGGATCACTTTGTGATGCATGTCTGTGGCTGCAGAACTTTCGGATGAGGAAAGCCACATTCATGAGACTGTGTGATGAGCTCGCCCCAGCCCTGCAGCGCAAGGACACGAGAATGAGAGCTGCCCCGTCGTTAGAGAAGCGTGTGGTGATTGCACTGTGGAAGCTGGCTACTCCAGACTGCTACCAATCGGTCGCTAATCAGTTTGGAGTGGAAAAGTTTACCGTTGGACTCGTGTTGACGGAAGCGTGCAGGGCCATCAATCACATCCTGCTCTGAAAGACCATGACTCTGGGCAACGTGCATGACATTGTTGATGGCTTCGCACAAATGAGCTTCCCTAACTGTGGTGGGACGATCGATGTCAGTTATATTCCAATTCTGGCACCAAACCACCTAGCCACCGAGTACATTAATCACAAGGAGTATTTCTCTATGGTTCTCCAGGCACTTGTGGATCACTGTGGGCGTTTCACAGACATTTAATGTAGGGTGGTCCAGGAAGGTGCATGATGCACACATCTTTTGGAACACTGGCCTGTTCAGGAAGCAGGGACTTTCTTCCTGGCTCAGAAGATCACTGTAGGGGAAGTTGAAATGCCCATTGTGATCCTGGGAGACCCTGCCTACCCCTTAATGACATGGCTTATGAAGCCATACATGGGGAACCTTGACAGCAACAAGGAGCAGTTCAACAACAGGCTGAGCAAGTGCAGAATGACTTTTGAGTGTGCTTTTGGCATTTAAAGGCCCGCTGGTGCTGCCTATATGGGAGGCTGGATCTGGCCAAAGACAATATTGCTATGCTTACAGCCGCATGCTGTACGCTCCATAATATTTGTGACAAGAAGGGTGAAAGCTTCACTCAGGGCTGGAGCGCTGAGGCTCAGCGCCTGGAGGCTGAATTTGAACAGGCAGAGACCAGGGCTATTAGAGGGGTGCAGCATGGGGCCATAAGGATCAGGGATGCCTTGAGGCAGCAATTTGAAACTAAAAGCCACTAATGTTTGTTGCTATGCTCAGGAGTGCAGTGCTTGTAATGCTAGGGGGTGATTGTGGTTGGTGCAGACGATGCACTGTGAAGGTTTAAGAAAATTGCCTGTTGCTTTGCAGGGCTCTGTTTGCTTTAAATTAATGAAATATTGTTTTCAAACCCAGGCCCTTATGCGGCTCACCTGTGTGCAGCAATGGTGTTTGTCTTCCCCCACTCGTGACGGCAGAGTGGAGTGGGCAAGTTACCCTTAATGGGGCAAGAAACAAAGCAGCTCTGCCAAAGAACCTGTGGCGGCGGATTACCCAGTATCTACATGAGTTTTGTGGAGATCTCTCTGGCAGATTCCTGTGAAGTGAGGGAGTCCATCAACACCCTGTTCTGCTGCCTACACTAAGCATGTGGTGGTATGTGCATCATCTAGACACAAGCCTGCTTTCTGCAACCCTTCTGCCCCCAACAACTTATTTCAGTGATTCCCAAAATCAAAGCCACTTACCGGGGCCTCCTCTCCTGTTTGCGCTTTGCCAAGTTCTGGCAGCTGTGACTGGTTAGCCTCCTCTGGGGTAGAGAAGAGCTCCTGGCTGCATGCATCTCTGACCTCCAAGTCATCCTCTGTCTCATCCACATCCTCATCCAAGATTTCCTCTTCCTGGCTCGGTCCACTCTTGACTGGCACGTGGGCCACTGAAATATCTACAGAGGCCTTCGCAGTGGAGGTGGGGTCGCCGCCTTGTATCGCATCAAGCTCTTTGTAGAACTGGCAGCTCATGGATGCAGCACCAGAGTGGCAGTTTGTCTCCCGCGGCTTGTGGTAGGCTTTCTGCAGCTCTTTCACTTTGACCCCACCCTGCAGTGTGTCCTGGTCTGTCGTGCATCGTGAAATCTGTCCGTCGGTATCATAATTCCTATGGCTGGAGCGCAGCTGGGACTGGACAACCTCCTCTCCCAAAATGCTGATGAAGTCCAGCAGGTCGGCATTGCTCCAAGCGAAGAATTGCCTGGTGCATGGAGCAGGTATGGTCACCTGACAGATGCGCTGAGACCACTGCACGCATCACCGAGCAAACAGGAAGGGGACTTTCATAATTCCCAAGGAATTTTCAGGGTGGGGCTCACGGTTGGTCATACGGGGGCAGGGCAGTAGAGTTCAAAACGATGACCAGAGAGGTGAGAACGGGCATTGTGGGACACCTCTTGGAGGCCAGTTGCAGCGCTGTAATCGATCAGGGGGTCTACACTGGCACTGCAGCGCTGTAGCCCCAGCACAGAAAGCTGTACGCCTCTTGGCCGGGTGGTGGTTGTTTTTTCTGTTTTTAAACAGTGCTGCAGCTGCACAGTGTCTGCGCACTAAGTGGCTTAGCAGTGTGTACACCTCGGGAGTTACACTGCAGAAAGCTGCTTTACTGCGCAGAAAGTTGCCAGTGTAGACAAGGCCTGAATAATGTAGATCTTATAAGGGATGGGATTTTCAAAAGTGTTCAGTATTGGTTTAGTTCCCATTGAAGTCAATGGTAGTTTTACCACCAAAAGTGTACTTACACTGTGATGTGGAGGTTCTGGTTTTAAATGCTTTTGCAGCTTTAGACTGAAAACTAGCAGAGGTGGTAATATCAACCATGAATCATCTTTCTTAATTTCTTTATGAAACAAATGGGTAATTAAGACATTCTGGTACCGAACTAGAAATAAGTGTTTAAGAATTTAGGAGGAAGAATTTTGATGGGTGGCACAGGTGTACAGTGCTACATAAATATTCTTTGCAATCAGATGTTTCTTACTTCTAGGACGTTAGGCTATATAGCTAAGGTCAAATTCTAAAAATAAGGCCTAAATCTTATTTACATTAAGGCCTCTTTGCACTGTTCTGGCAGCGTAAAGGGGCATTTCATAGTGACCAACAGCTGATTACCCTGTAATCAGTAGTCATTGCAGAGGGGAAAATCACAGTACTAACTCTTCCAAAACTTGAAGTACTTCAGAACTATGTGAGATCAAAAATGCCTAGATTAGGTTACAATTGAAGACTATCAGTAGAAGTATGTTGAAAAACAGACAGGTGTGCTGGTAAATACTACTTTGCTTTTGGATCTTCATACTTAGTTTTTTATTTTTTAAATGGAGCTCCTGACCACTTCCTTTATACTTCTGTTGCACTGGCCAGCAGCAGCTGGGAGTACACATGGGTGTAATGCAAATATATGTTGAAAAATCTTATATTCATTTGTCAAAAAGACTTCTCAAAACTAAAAGAAAAGGAGTACTTGTGGCACCTTAGAGACTAACCAATTTATTTGAGCATGAGCTTTCGTGAGTTACAGCTCACTTCAAGTACTCCTTTTCTTTTTTGCGAAGACAGACTAACACGGCTGTTACTCTGAAACTTCTCAAAACTAGAAACTCATTTTCCATTTAATTCCATGAAAATAAAGGCTTATGCCTAAGGCCCTGAGAAAGCCAGAGTCAAAATTGAGCATGGAATGTTTTTTAAACTTGCTGGCTTTGTTAACCCTCCAAATCTTGCTTTTTTTAATTCCATATTGGCATTTAGTGATAAAAATGTTTGTCATGAAGTCTGTGACAAATCTGAATGGTTTCTAAGTGATGGCTTGCATTTTGAATATAAACTAGTCTTTCTGGCAAATACTAAAAGCAAATCTGAGACAAATTCTTGGTCTAAAATAAGCTTACCTTATACACCAAAAAGAAAATAAAGCAGTTGGACTACTCAGGAGTAGGTGTCCTAAATTGTTCGATTTCATAGAATCATAGAATATCAGGGTTGGAAGGGACCCCAGAAGGTCATCTAGTCCAACCCCCTGCTCAAAGCAGGACCAATTCCCAGTTAAATCATCCCAGCCAGGGCTTTGTCAAGCCTGACCTTAAAAACCTCTAAGGAAGGAGATTCTACCACCTCCCTAGGTAACGCATTCCAGTGTTTCACCACCCTCTTAGTGAAAAAGTTTTTCCTAATATCCAATCTAAACCTCCCCCACTGCAACTTGAGACCATTACTCCTCGTTCTGTCATCTGCTACCATTGAGAACAGTCTAGAGCCATCCTCTTTGGAACCCCCTTTCAGGTAGTTGAAAGCAGCTATCAAATCCCCCCTCATTCTTCTCTTCTGCAGGCTAAACAATCCCAGCTCCCTCAGCCTCTCCTCATAACTCATGTGTTCCAGTCCCCTAATCATTTTTGTTGCCCTTCGCTGGACTCTCTCCAATTTATCCACATCCTTCTTGAAGTGTGGGGCCCAAAACTGGACACAGTACTCCAGATGAGGCCTCACCAATGTCGAATAGAGGGGAACGATCACGTCCCTCGATCTGCTCGCTATGCCCCTACTTATCCATCCCAAAATGCCATTGGCCTTCTTGGCAACAAGGGCACACTGCTGACTCATATCCAGCTTCTCGTCCACTGTCACCCCTAGGTCCTTTTCCGCAGAACTGCTGCCTAGCCATTCGGTCCCTAGTCTGTAGCTGTGCATTGGGTTCTTCCGTCCTAAGTGCAGGATCCTGCACTTATCCTTATTGAACCTCATCAGATTCCTTTTGGCCCAATCTTCCAATTGGTCTAGGTCCTTCTGTATCCTATCCCTCCCCTCCAGCGTATCTACCACTCCTCCCAGTTTAGTATCATCCGCAAATTTGCTGAGAGTGCAATCCACACCATCCTCCAGATCATTTATGAAGATATTGAATAAAACCGGGCCCAGGACCGACCCCTGGGGCACTCCACTTGACACCGGCTGCCAACTAGACATGGAGCCATTGATCACTACCCATTGAGCCCGACAATCTAGCCAGCTTTCTACCCACCTTATAGTGCATTCATCCAGCCCATACTTCCTTAACTTGCTGACAAGAATACTGTGGGAGACCGTGTCAAAAGCTTTGCTAAAGTCAAGAAACAATACATCCACTGCTTTCCCTTCATCCACAGAACCAGTAATCTCATCATAAAAGGCGATTAGATTAGTCAGGCATGACCTTCCCTTGGTGAATCCATGCTGGCTGTTCCTGATCACTTTAACTAGCTAATTAAAATGCCTCATCCACAGCCGCTAGTTGATATAGTGGGAGATCTCAGCTGTCCTGCATTGCGGTAGCTGCTGCAGTGGGGTGGGAAATCCTAAATGGTTTAAAAAGAAATAACACTTAAAAATTTAGGGTGCAGAAACAGAGAGGGGAGATAAGTGATATTCTTGTTGCTCCAGAATAGCTTTCAACTGTAGTGCATCTGTCATGCTGGCACCACATTTACATCCATCCCATGTAACCATGTGGTTATCTCTGTTTATTAACAAATCCTAAGGTACCATATTTCCATCCTGTATGTTGAATCCTGAAGTGAGGTTAGATAAACTTTACTCCTGTTTTTTTTTTTTTTAAAGAAATAAATCCCACATAATTTTAAAGTTCACTTCCTCTGCCGCTCTTTTTGGATCTTTTTCATACATTTGTGTCCCAGCAGCTTGAGTGCTATATACTATATCAAAGTGAAAAGGAGTACTTGTGGCACCTTAGAGACTAACAAATGTATTTGAGCATAAGCTTTCGACCCATCACTCTCTCAGATCTTGGGAGACAGGCGAGTCCTTGCTTCAGTCTCTCTGGTCACTCGATTACAGACCTAAAAGTGGCAATTCTTCAACAAAAAAACTTCAAAAACAGACTCCAACGAGAGACTGCTGGATTGGAAGTAATTTTCAAACTGGACACCATTACATTAGGCTTGAATAAAGGCGGGGAGTGGATGTCATTACACAAAGTAAAACTATTCAAACCCCCCCACCCCCACCCGTTCCTCACATGTTCTTGTCAACTGCTGGAAATGGCCCACCTTGATTATCACTGCAGAAGGTTTTTGTTTTGTTTTTTCTCTGCACTATTACCAGCAGGACCTTACCTGATCACTCTTGTTACAGTGTGTATGGTAACACCCATTGTTTCATGTTCTCTGTGTATATAAAATCTCCCCACTGTATTTTCCACTACATGCATCCTATGAAGTGAGCTGTAGCTCACGAAACCTTATGCTCATATAAATTTGTTAGTCTCTAAGGTGCCACAAGTACTCCTCCTTTTCTTTTTGCAGATACAGACTAAGACAGCTGCTACTCTGAAATCTGGAAATATATCAAAGTGGGAGCTGAATTTTTGTTTGTAATTTTAGTTTAATTTCCAAAGTATCCACTAGATGTCACTGTTGTCCGTAATTACTATCATGGATTCATACCCCAAAATCCATTCTTCCAGTAATTATCTTTTTATAGGTTTCAGAGTAACAGCCGTGTTAGTCTGTATTCGCAAAAAGAAAAGGAGTACTTATGGCACCTTAGAGACTAACCAATTTATTAGAGCATAAGCTTTCGTGAGCTTCCTCACAGAGGAAGTGAGCTGTAGCTCACGAAAGCTTATGCGCTAATAAATTGGTTAGTCTCTAAGGTGCCACAAGTACTCCTTATCTTTTTATAATGGTATGTTTTAATATAATCTACATACAACCTAAGTAATATGAATTTTTTCCTGCAAAGCAGTGAACTCCACTTTTGAGGTTATTGTGTATGTATATTAGTACTTCATAGACAATTTGAGACATATATTTTTACTGTCTTAAACACAAGTGCTGTTAATTTGTACTGGATTGTTGTCATCAGCTGTTTCTCAGGCTAGCCTGGAGTATTTTTTCCACCTTTCCCTTTGTATATTTTTCATATAAAAACTTTCCTTTTTTTTAATGTTGTAGAGAAAAAAGTAATTACACACGAAACAGCTTTTGTCTTTCCTTTTTATATTAAGAGGTGTTTTAGTAGCTATTCACTAATATTAAAGATATTATCTCACATGAGACCAATAATTCTTATGCATGCCAGGTGTTCATACATTTCTTTACTGCAAATCTGGGAAGAACATGTAGCCTTCCAGTTGCTAATTAATGAAGTGCAATACTTTATGCTGTATAAGATGAATAGCTAATTTCTTGGGCTGTGCATGTGAAGTATTGTCATCAAGCACTACAGTTTATAATTTTATTTTTGATATTTAAAGTTTTTAGGAATTGTTAGGTATCTGTAATTTTTTCTCAAAATGGTTTTACTTTTTTTTTTAAACTCTTCATCAGCAATGAAACTGAGTTTTGTTTTTTGTTATCTTCAGCTTCTCTGACTCGGAGGCAAGTGGTTAAAGCAGTGTGAACTATTACAAGATCTTTAAAGCAAAGCCACTTCATTATACAACGATTCCGTTGGTTTCAGGATTGATTTAACTGTGTGGAAAATCCAACTAAATTTTTTTATATTTTTCCATGGATGCTTGCCCAGTTCATGGAGTTTAATGAAAATCCTATGATGCTTTCATGTGTTTTCTTTCTACTGACAACAGTCAGAGTTTTCAAAAGAATAAAACATTGTTAGCCTCATTTTTTTTAATTAACTAAGCACTTCCCTACCCTAGGTGGATATTCTGAGTCCCAGGTGCACCTTTTTAGAGTCATAAAGATTAAATGTCCTCTTCCCCGCCCCGTCCCCCCACATTCCTTTCTTCTGAGGACTATGTCACCACTACTTTGCATTTCTCTCCAAAAGGGTAAAACACTTATAGAAAAAATGTTGTAAACTGTTTATCACATTCCAAGTCCACCTTTAGTCTTTTAAATCATAAAATATTTGCAAGTGATTTTCAAAGGTATGATTCTACTTTGAAAGGTGAGTATGTAAAAATTACAACTTCGTCAGAAGATCTTCCCCCAATTTGTCAGTCCTATCTGCTTCCTTTAGTGACTAATTTTAATCTTTTACATCTGATAACACTGCAGAGCCATTCCAGCTAAGAGTTAGTAAGATGGAATCTTTTGTTTCTTGTACATCAACAGTATTGTTAAGCTCCAATTGGTTACACCTGTGCAAATGAGCTGAAAACAGGTGGGGAACTGAGGGCATAATTAGGCCTTTAGACTTTATTTTCAGTGGTAACACATGACAAAGCACTCCCTCCCTCCAGTGTCACAGATTTCTCCTTTATGTAGCTTGTCTCTCAGATTCCAGGTTAAGCCTGTGGCACTGGCAATTTGAAAAGCATCTTCTAACAGTAGTTGCAGCACAGTTTGATCTGGAAACCACAGATAGAAATATGCAATACCATTTTAACAGAATCACTTCTTGGAGTAGAGCTGCTCCAAGACATAGCAATCCTCTCTGTAATGGAGGAAAGCTATACTTGACTGCTTCTGAAACCTGTCCATGTTACTTGTGCTCCATTGGTCAGAGGAGATGGCTGGAGAGAAATGTGAGGAATTTCCTTACTAGGAGGTTGAGTATGCTGCCATCACAAATATCTCAAGAACTGCTTTCTTGTCTCGGCAGCACAAGACCAGCAAATTTATCTGCTTAAAGCGATGAATCTATGTCCTATTAAAATGTGGAAAGGGTTATTCCTTGCCTTACATATGCCTTGGTGATTGCAGCAGTGCAGGAAAAGTCAATCAACAAAAGGCATACTAAAGACAAAGATCCCAAGAAACTGGACTTCACCCCAGATTTAGGGTGGTAATACTTGCCTCCATCATTCCATCTCTTCAGGCCAAAGATTGGTTCATGACTCTCAATTTGCGGGGCGTGCATTTCCAAATAGCTGTCCACCTGTCCCACAGGAAATACCTGAGATTCACCATGAGACCAAACCATTACCACTACAAGGTACTGCCATTCAGATCCTCCGCAGCACTGAGAATTTATTACAAAATGTCTAGTTGTGATAGTGGCAAACCTGAGAAGGCAAGGCATTCGTGTCCACCCCTACAACTGGCTGATCAGAGGCAGAATCCAGTGGAGGACAGCAACAAACCTGGAATGTGCCCCATTTCTGTTTACGGGGCTGAGTCTCCCAGTGACCTATGAAAAATCATCCGTCACCCCATCACGGAGAATAGAGTTCATAAAAGCTGTGTTCCACTCCAGATCAGAAAAAGCATGTCCGCCCAAGGACAGGTTCCAGTTGTTAGAAGCACTCCTACTCCATTTAGTTTCAAAATGGGCTACAAAGATATGGACATGTCTTGCAGTGTTAGGTCACGTGTCAGCATGTTGGTATTTGGCCTTACTTGCCAGAGTTCAGCTGTGCTCCTTTCAACTCTGGCTCAGGTCAGTCTAGTCTTCCCTGCCGCAGAACCTTTCCCAACCCCAGGGAAAGGCTCTGCCACCTTCCTGCTGCTGGAGCTTTCCCCCTCCATAAGAAAAGGCTCCGGCGGGGGGGAAGCAGCAGGAAAAGGCTCCAGTAGGGGGGAGGCAGCGGGGAAAGTCAGCCTTTCTCCAGTCAGTGGGGAAATGCCAGAGCCTTTCGCTAACATGTATAGCTACGCACCACACGATAGATGCAGCCTGATTTTTGCTGTGGTGTGCCGCTACACCTACATTACACACCGCTGCTGGTGGAGTGCTGTACAGATGCCAAATGTCAGAATTATTGTTTCAGAGGAAGCCTGAGTTCAAGATTGTTGTTAGACACCTTCCTCCTGCAATGGAACAGAGGCCTGCTTTATGCCTTTCTGCTGATTCCCAGGGTAATTTCCAAGATCAAGAGGGACAAAGCCACCATAGTTCTTGGAGCTCTGTACTGGCCAAGGCAGTTTTGGCTCACAGATCTCCTTATGTCCAGTCAGCCTCTGATCTAGCTTCCAGACCACCCAGTTCTGATCTGACAGCATTATGGACAGATAATTCATCCAGACCAAAGTTGCTGAAGCTAATGGCATGGCTGTTGGTTAGCTGAGTACCACGGACAGAGACTGCTCCCTACGGGTCCAGGAAATCCTGATACAGAACAAACAAAAAAAATATACCAGAAGGAGTTAATCTTTTAAATGGAAGAGGTTCTTGATACGGGCAGCCCAAAACGTTCTGTACCCAGTCTAGACCTTGATACCGCCGATCCTTGACAACTTATTGCACTTTAATAGGGTTGAACAAAGACTGCCCTTTTTTATCTTGTGGTGAATTCAGCCTGCTGACTGCCTGCACAGTCATACTTTGTCTTTTCTCATCCTATGTTTATTGATGTTTCTGAAAGGACTATACACACTTCCCACAGGTCAGAGAATCTACTCCTGTCTGAGATTTCTGTATAGTCCTTATGAAACTCATGGAGATTCCATTTGAACCTCTCTCAGAATGCTCTTTACATCACTTCACTCTGAATATTGTCTGTCTAGTTGTTGTTGCATTGGCCAGAAATGTGAGTGAACTTCCAGCATTTATGGCTGAGCCCTCAACAGAGACACAGTGATGCTATGGCCTCACCTAAAGCTAATTCCCAAGGTGGTTTCAGAACTTCATCAGTCATTCTGCCTGTCTTCCTGAAACCAAACAGAAGCCTTAAATAAGATCCAGACACTTTATTTTTCATCTTGTGAACAAATCAGCATATGTAACTTGCTATATGGTTATTTACTTTTTGGATGAGACAGATGCACTTTGTTCACTTATTGGATACTATAGACTTAGCTAAACATCTTGTCCTCTGCTAAATACGAATGGAGTTAATAAGCCATTACACAATTTGTATAAAAGTTATATTTTAATTTAAATTTCTCATATCCTATATTAATTTACTATGTCAATATGAAGCACAGCCTTCCTCTTCTAAAAAAAAAAATTAAAAGAATCAGTAGAAATATTGCATAGTTCTAAAAGTGCTAGCAGGTCATTTAAAGCTGTTCAAACTTGAATTGTAAGGCTGCAGGAATAGTCAGTGTAACTCTCTGTATTGGTTCAGTGGAGATGGGTAGTATACCAAGTAATAGGGATACATTTTCAAGGTGCAGTTGTGCAAGTGACTTTGGACGTGGCTCTTTTTTGCATATAGCTATTTGTGGGGCTGCTTTTATAGCTTTAATATGTTAGAAATAAGAAGCCTTCTGGAAAGCTGGTGAACAATTTCAAGTAATGGTCATTATGGTCTAGGTTTTGAATTGTGCCCCTTGTTTGTGTGGATGCAACTTTTGACCACTTGAGTATACAAGTTTTGAATTTGCATATGTAAACTCCACCGCTTTGTACACTAGCAGTAATGCTCAAAAACTGCATCTACTGGTGACTCGAGCACGTGCATGTACAGAGGCCAAGTTGAAACATCTTTCAAAATTTGTCCTTATTACTTGGGGTCAAATCCCACAGATATATTGAAATTTTTATGTCATGGGGAATTCTGAATTTGCCTTGGGAACAGTTAGCAAAGATCTACAAATGTGAACATCAATAAAGCATTTAAACACTGATATATCAATATTGACTTAGTGATATGCTGCCAATGTTTAACAAGCAGCTCCCATGAAAATGTTTCCTTTTAATCTGCAATAAAATCCTTGTTACCAGGTCTCTGTGTACGTGCCAGGAGGGGTGAGGAACTGGGGAATGAATATGTTCCCATTTTCAACAGAAATGCTTTCTCCTAACCAAGAACGAGGGCAATACCACTTGGCAACAAGATTCTGTACATTCAAGCATGCATGCTGTAAATGTTGGTACTCTATTCCTGTAAAATAGATCAGATATACTGATAGAGTAGCTGTGCTCAAGTTCTATGGTTTCAATTGGAGTATGTGCATTAAGATTTTGTATGAGAGCCTGAGATGATCTTCCCCTCCCCCACAATGAAACTGAATCAAGGTACATCATACTTAGTTCGGTTTTGTACATTTCCAAATAGAAGAAAGGCTTGATTTTTAGAAACATCTTTTTTTTTTTTTTTTCCCCCTTCCTCTGGGTCTCATGAAGATATCGATGGCATGGATGATTAGCAATATCTAGATGAAGAACATGCTTTATTAGAGCCAGGGAAAACCCCCCAACACTTCAATTTGATGGAGGAATTTTAACAAAGGTTGCTGTGAGCCTGCTCTAGCTCATCATAGCCATAATTCCAATCCCTACTATGGTAGTCTTCACAAAAATGTTGGATACATCCATCTAGGAGTGGAGTCTCGAATACTTATTAGTTTTTCATCCATGTATCTCAAAGCATTTTGTGGACACATTCTCACTTTTTACTGATGAAGAAATTGAGGCATGGGAGGTGGGGGAGTGAATGGTTGAAGGTTACCCAGTGAGCTAGTGGAAGTCAGAATTAGAATCTAGGTCTCATGACTCTGTCCTGAGCTCTGACCAGCCATCCGTAATGATTACAGAAGTACATGGGTACTCCAATACCAGTCTGTATCTGCACTATGAACAAATTTCTTTGTTCCTCTGAAAAGTCAGCTGCTGGCCACTGCTGGAGACAGGATATTGGACCCCTGTTCCTAAATTTAGAGTTTGGTTTGTTTTCTCAAAGTTTTTCTTAAGTCAATATGGAAACATGATAATATATTGGGTTTTTTAGGCTGAGGAGTAGCAGCATCCAGGGGATCAAATCCTCCAGCCCTTATGTAGCTATAACACCCACTGACTTTAATTAAAGTTTTATCTGTATAACTACTACAGGACTGGACCCATAAAGAGCAAGAACACAGTACATTTTTTCCCTAACTTTTTCATAATGGTAATGTAGAGCTGTACACATTGATTCATAGAGTATTAGAAGTAAACCCCTTTGTTTTCAGTTTAAACCAATTTTTACTGAAAGTTTCCCAGGTTTTACAAAAAGTAGTATTTATTTTTTTTCTGACTTTTTTTTTACCCTACTTTTGTATCATTCAAATATATATGAAATTTGTTTTATTAGGAAAATACAATACATTGCACGAGGTACATGTTTTACAATAATACATTAGTCTGTGTGTATGTGCAAAGCTGCCTGTTGAAGTAAGGCTATGTATTAGTCTAGAAGCTGCACAAAATGAACAAACAGGCACGCACGCAAGCTCTGAAGAGCGTGCGTATCTGAATGTACTGATGAATCTCACACCCACCGTGTACACATTTCAAGCTTTTAGCAGATAAGTTTAAAGATTTGACACACTAAAATGGGAAGAAAATGAAAATCTGTTTGCTTTTTGTTCTTGTGGTAATAAACACTAGTAAATTCCCTGGAAAAGTTAAATAAAATAAAAACTGAAAACAAAGAGCCCTAAGTATAAGGCCAGAAGGGAGCATTGTGATAACCTAGTCTGACCTCCTGCATAAGAGACCACCTGCTGTGGCGCTTTTATTCACACAGTGGCTCTCCGGCGGCAGGCCCTCGCTCGCTCCTGGTGTCTTCGGCAGCACTGAAGGTCCTGCCGCCAAGGTGCCACCGAAGACCCGGAGCACCGCTGGGTGAGTAAAAGCACTGCAATAGGTGGTGCCTTTTTTTTTTTTTTTTTTTTTGGATCGCTCCCCCTGTTCCCTCAACAGGGGAAAATTTTAAAAGGTGCCAAGACATTGACAAGATGCCACTTGTGCTCAGTGGGGGAGTGGCCGCTACCCTGCTCCCCCCTAGCTACACTACTGATACCAAGGGAGGAAAATTAACTTTTGAAGTGGGAAGAGAGTGGCCCATTACAGACAGTTGACAAGAAGGCATGAGTAACAGTAGGGAGAAATTAGTATTGGGGAAATTAAGTTTAGGTTTTGTAATGACCCAACCACTCCCAGTCTCTATTTCAGGCCTAATCTGATGGTATCCAGTTTTCAAATTAATTCCAGTTCTGCAGCTTCATGTTGGATTCTGTTTTGTTGAACTGGAACACTTTTGTCCACATGTTTGTTGACCCCCTCAAAGAATTCTAATTGGTGAGGCATGATTTTCCTTTACAAAAGCTGTGTTGACTCAGCATATCAGGTTCATGTATGTGTGTGAGAATTCTGTTCTTTATATAGTTTCAGCCAATTTGCCTGGTACTGAAGCTGGCTCACTGGCCTGTGATTCCCAGAATCACCTCTAGAGCCTTCTTTAAAAATCAGCATCATATTAGCTATCTGC
Source organism: Lepidochelys olivacea (assembly GCF_965140295.1). Lineage (NCBI taxonomy): Eukaryota > Metazoa > Chordata > Testudines > Cheloniidae > Lepidochelys > Lepidochelys olivacea. Next base: position 60,821,795 of record NC_140414.1, on the reverse strand, counting down.
CAGGCATCTGGTACAGAGGCTGATTTAAGCGATATGTTAGTAGTTCTGCAATTTCACATTTGAGTTCTGTCATAAATATAAAGGGAAGGAAATATATATATATATATATATATATATATATATATATATATATAAAGGAAATATAACCATCTTTCTGTATACAGTGCTATAAAATCCCTCCTGACCAGAGGCAAAACTCTTTCACCTGTAAAGGGTTAAGAAGCTAAGGTAACCTCACTGGCACCTGACCCAAAATGACCAACGAGGGGACAAGATACTTTCAAATCTGGAGGTGGGGACACAAAGGGTTTTGTCTGTCTGTGATGGTTTTGCTGGGAACAGATCAGGAATGCAAGCCTTACAACTCCTGTAAAGTTAGTAAGTAATCTAGCTAGAAAGTGTGTTAGATTTTCTTTTGTTTAATGGCTTGTAAAATAAGCTGTGCTGGAGGGAAAGTGTATTCCTGTTTTTGTGTCTTTTTGTAACTTATGGTTTTGCCTAGAGGGATTCTCTATGTTTTGAATCTGATTACCCTGTAAGGTACTTACCATCCTGATTTTACAGAGGTGATTCTTTTACCTCTTCTTTAACTAAAATTCTTCTTTTAAGATCCTGATTGATTTTTCATTGTTCTTAAGATCCAAGGGTTTGGGTCTGTGTTCATCTGTACCAATTGGTAAGGATTATTATCAAGTCTTCCCCAGGAAAGGGGGTGTAGGGCTTGTGGGGGATATTTTGGGGAAAGACGTCTCCAAGTGGTCTCTTTCCCTGTTCTTTGTTTAAAATGCTTGGTGGTGGCAGCATACTGTTCAAGGACAAGGCAAAGTTTGTACTTTGGGGAAGTTTTTAACCTAAGCTGGTAAGAATAAGCTTAGGGGGTCTTTCATGCAGGTCCCCACATCTGTACCCTAGAGTTCAGAGTGGGGAAGGAACCTTGACAAGTTCCTTCAGGACACTTGGGTGTATCCCATCTGGTCCTAGTGACTTATAGTTTAATCTATCAGTTCGTTCCAAAACCTCCTCTATCAATACCTCTGTCTGAGACAGTTCCTCAGATTTGTCACTTAAAAATTAAGTTAGCTTCTCTGCAATGGCCTTGTCTTCCTTGAGTGCTTCTTTAGAACCTCGATTGTTCAGTGGCTCCACTTAATTGTTTGGCAGGCTTCCTGTTTCTGACGTATTTCTGACAGAAAGCAATTTGCTGGTAGTTTTAGTGTCTTTTGCAAGTCATTCTTCAAATTCTTTTTTGACTTGCCTAATTATACCTTTACATTAGACTTGCCAGAATTTATGCTCCTTTCTATTTTACTCAGTAGGATTTGTCTTCCAATTTTTAAAAAGTGTCAGCTTGTCTCTAACCATATTTTATTCTGTTTAGCCATGTGTCCATGTTTTTTGTTCTCTTATTGCTTTTTTTAATTTGGGTTATACATTTAATTTAAGCTTATATTGTGCTGGTTGCAGGCATTTAATTCTTGTGACTGTTCGTTTTAACTTCTGTTTAACTAGTCTCCTCATATTTGTGTAGCTCCCCATTTTGAAGTTAAATGCTACTGTGGTGAGTTTCTTTGGTATTTTCTCCATTACAAAGATGTTAAATTTATTTATGTTATGGTTGCTATTACAAGCGAGTCAGCTATATTCACCTCTTGGATCAGATGCTGTGAGCCACTTAGGACTAAATCAAGAATTGCATCTCCCCTTGTGGGTTCCAGGACTAGCTGCTCCTAGAAGCAGTCATTAATGGTGTCTAGAAATTTTATCTCCGCATCTCGCCTGTGGTGCCATGTTCCCAGTAAATGTGGGGATAGTTGAAATCCCCCATTACTATTGGGTTTTCTCTTTTTGTAGCTTCTCTAATCTCCGTGAGATCTAGTTCCCCATTCGCAATTACATTTTGAGACTGCTCAGTTAACCAGTGTTTAATCTGTGCCATATTATTTTTGTATTGTTCTGCTTTCTTAATCAATATATCATGTGGTGTGATGCCAAATGCCTTACAGAAGTATATTACATCAACACTATTAGCTTTATGAAACACACTTGTAATCTCCTAAAACAAACAAAAAACAGTTGCTTGTTAGCTCAATGGGCAGTCAAATGCAAATTTTGATTGTATAGTGTAGTAGCTCTCAATACTCCTTTGAATTATGCAGAGTGAGTGTATTGTAGCCATTTTAAAGATGGGCTAAATTGTTTGCAAATAGGTTGAGTCACTTGTTCAAGGTCACATACTGAGTCAAGACATGAGGCCCCGTGCTCCAATCCCTAGACAACACTGCATTCATATTCTCTTCCTTCTTTCTCCCCTTCTATTGTTTCTCCTTTCAGGCTGGCACCTGGAAATGAAAGGTAGCACTGTTCTGCTGGTAGTTTTTGTGTCTTTTGCAAGTTGTAAATGTAAATGTTTTCCCTTGTGTACCTGCTGCAAGTGAAATTGTCTAGAATTAAGTGTGCTTATAGCAGGGCTGGTAGGGAAAATACTTTCATACTGTAGTGGGACACTACCCTCCTATCTTCAGCTCTTGGAGATGGGTATCTGGATATTGGTTACTACCCAAAATTGTCCATTGCCTGACAAAGTGTTCCTAAAGTAAGCAGGCTATTAATTTGAGGATTGTTAAAAACTAAGCAAGGTGAACCTTGCTATCAATCATGTTTAAAATTTAATAATTTATTTGCAAGTATAACGGAGGCATTACATTATTTCATTCCACAAACCACCAAACAGTTATTTTGTACTATAAATTAGCTGCTACCTTGTTGTTTGAGTGCTAGACTAAATAAGTCCAGTTAATTTCATTGTTGCTGGTATTTACCTATGCTCACTTGGATTCATCTGTATACCTTAACCCCACTGGGGGGATTTTCCTATGCAACATCCCACTAATTGTAGAGTAATCACTGTTAAATTGGTCTTTATTAGTAATGTTTTTATAAATTGACTGTTTATTTGTAAGGTCTTGACATTTTTTATTAGACACTTTGGTTTTAATAGATTTTTTTTTTTCTATAGGGGTTTGGCTATGTGAGAAAGTTGTACCTTATTGAGTTAGCTTTTAAACCAATATAATACTGATGTAAAAGGCTGTGTGGACACACTTATTCCAATGTAAAAGTGGCTTATTTTGATTAAACATGTTCTTCATCAACTTAAACTAAATCAAAATAGTATCTACACATCCTTTTGTGTAAGTTTCATTGTATCCGTGTAAATACTAGTTCAACTTTCTCATGTAGACAATACATAACTTATTTGTCTGAAAAGACATAGTATTTCTTATTTTCTAATCAGCTGGGTTTCAATAGTACTTCAGCTGGCCATGAATTCTATTCACATTCAATGTCTTGTTACACTTCTGCATTATTCACTATACTTAAGGCTTTATCTAGCCCAAGCTCCCTCTGTGACTGCTGACCCCACTTGTTCCCTGAGCTATACAGCTGCAGAATCCAAGTGGGGATGGTTGGGTAATTCAATATTTATAGGTTTCAGAGTAGCAGCCGTGTTAGTCTGTATCCGCAAAAAGAAAAGGAGTACTTGTGGCATCTTAGAGACTAACCAATTTATTTGAGTATAAGCTTTCGTGAGCTACGGCTCCGATGAAGTGGGCTGTAGTTCACGAAAGCTTATGCTCAAATAAATTTGTTAGTCTCTAAGGTGCCACAAGTACTCAATATTTACAGCAACTATATAATGCCCAAACCAGCAACATACGGCTACAGAAGACTGCCACGTTCCCAGGACCCAGTCAGCATTTACTTTGCTTACCTGCTTTAAATGCCCCTTAGACTTGCAATCATGGCTCTGAAAATGAGGGGCAAGGGGCTTATAGACTAAGTTTTCCCAGAAATAGTGATGGGTAGGAAGAGTAAGTTCCTCTTTCCCTCCCCATTTCCAAGAAGAGAGCCCTCAAATGGTGGAAAGGAGGTTGGTGAGGTGGTGATTAATCCAGGAATTATCTCCAGCTATCACTTTCTAGAGATAAGCTGGGTAGCTGAGACCTGTATGTGGGGTAAGATACTTTTAATAAAAAATTGTCTGGAACTGAGAGCTTGGTCTTTTTCCTTTCATCTCCCACACCTCTCAAGACATCATGGGAGCTGTAGTAACTTTTATAGACTACATGGCTTCACAAGGAGAGAGGGTTCAAATCCAGAATAGGCAACTGTTCTAGGAGCTTATGTCCATGAGATCTCCTCCCCTTCATGTTGCTCCACAGTCTTCTGCAGCTGAGGCTTTTGTGGGGAGGGAAGGAGGGAATTTCCCCAAAAGGGCTTAAGCCTTCACGTTAAGAAGTTTGGACCTTCCACTATACCGATGGCCTCTCTGGAAATTTGCAGAATGGAGCACTTAATTTTCAGACATGTATAATGGGAAACTTGAAGGAAACAAAGCAAGAAGAAAAAAGGATCTAATTCTTTTTCTCACATTGGTGTAAATCAAAGGCAGTGACTTTATCATGGCATGAAGCCAGCTAAGAAAGGGTGGAATCAACCCCTAAAGTATGCTTTGGGAAGCCTATGTCCTCTGGCTGGTGGCTGCATTGTAAAACTATAGAGCAGACTATCATCTATTTTCTATCAATTCAGGAGATGGTGAAAATGGACACAGCGAATGCATATTGGCAGATAATACTAATTTATCTGGGACTCTGTCAACCTGTATTGTACACTTCAGCACCAGCGGCTGTGGCTTATTCCCCTTTGCTGTCAGTGAGCTGGGTCCAAGAAAATCAAGTAATCAAATGTATAAATTGTGGAACCAAATGAGGCTAATTTCTTTGTTTAATATTTGAGACTGCAGGGACTTGGGAGACCATCTTTGTTACAGTTTATGTAGCAGACTGCCACATAGCCAGTGAGATACAGTAGGAATGAAACTCCAGAGTTCTTCAAGTGCTGATCTCTGTCTATATTCCTCTGCGGTATGCATGTTTTCCAGGCACTTGAGACAAGAAAATTCTTGCTAGTAATGTCCACTGGTCCATGCCTGTGCTTTTTCCCTTCTTGTGCATTGACCTGAGGGACTGACAGACTGACACTCTCTCAATTTCCTTCTTACCTCCACATGGTCTGAGACAGAACCCTCCAGTGTCCACAGTCACCCCTCCAGTCATCCCCCTAGAGCCAACCTCTAAATATTATAAAATGTAAATCTTGTATATAAAAATTCTTAGATTTCAGGAGAAATCTGCTCCCTACGCATACCCTTCCTGTTGTAGGATTCCAATTATGCCCAGAATTCCAGGCATCAAGAACTTTCTCCTGCCCTCATTCCTTCCTGATCAGCGATGACCACAAGAGGTGTGTCTACTGCCTTGGAGAAGCTCGTATCTGCACTAAGTGCAGTACTTGTCACCTCTTCCCACCCTGAACCCATAAAGCATGGGAGTTATGGCTTAGGAAACATTTCATTGAGTGCTCTATCAGGCCCAAGTTGGATCTGGGTTTGGCAGACTCCCTCTCCCACACCCCCCATCCAGCGGGCAGAGGCATTCAGGAACGTGTTCCCTAGCACTACAACTTCAGATACAGGAGCAGGCAAAGGCAGAGCCATGGACTCCTTGTGTCAGTCTCACCGTGAGGGTTGGAAAAATCTCCCTCTAAATCCACTTCTAAGAGGAGGTTCTGGTTCCCCTACAACCTCAAGGTCTGGTGACTCTTCATGTCTGGTGCAGGGAAGCTCAAAAACCCATCGAGATCATGGTACTGAACTGCAGGCTTCCAAAACTAGGAGTACCTCCATTTTGGCAACGTTGGCAGCAGTGGGACCGTTTACTAAAGGGGAATGAGCCTAGACCAGTATGACTATCTGTACCAGTGAAGGACAGATTACCATTCTGTACACCATTGGCACCGACATAGATTTCTGAGCTGACACTGAAAGTTCACAGGGAGAAGATGCCTCATGGCAGCAAATACACCACTTTGGAGGACATGACTGTCCCGCTGGACCCAGAATCTCCCATCCTATGAGAACTGTTTCTTACAAGGGAGATTGTGACAGCATTTGTCCATGAACATTATGAAAGAAATAGGTCTCCTGTTCCCTGTACTGGTTGGGGTATCTTCACTGATGGTTCCAACAGTGCTACCTTTGGAAATGGAGCCCGCATTTTCTTAGTTGCGTGATTCTGTTGTGGGGGAAGGACCACTATTGCTTCCTTCAAAAGTCATCAGCTCTGATAGAGGTTCCAGAATTTCCTGGGGGCCAATATGATGATATAAGATGATGTGCTCCCCTAGGTTGGGTGGTATCCTGTGCCTTGAGGTCTACCTCAGCCCATGCTGGATTCTTCTACCGAAACTCTCATCATCCCTCTAAATCAGGGGACCAGCCTAAACTCTTTCCAGAGCCCATGGGGGAAGAAAAAACAGCTGGATCTCACAGTACCGCTGGTTCAATCGGACATATTGTCTTCCTCTCCTGATGAGGTGGTTGCATCAGTATTACTGTCCTCACTGGACAATCACAAACAGTTTCAGGAGCAGTTAAGAAAAGGTGCTGAAGCCCTTCAGAGTCCTTGAAGGAAGTCAATGAGTCATCCCACAAATTCCTGGACGTTCTGCGCAGTAAAGGACCTACTACAATAGCATTCCTGATCAATAATGCTATACTATAATCTGCCAAAGTGATGTGGGAACATCCCAGCAACAAGAGACCCACTCGTAAGAGAGCAGAAAAGAGGTACTTTGTTCCTACCAACGGAGCAGAGTTTTTTCTCACACATTGTGTCCCCAATTCCCTGGTTGTTCAGGTTACTACAGAAAAGAGTAGATGATAACACACAAGATTTATTCTCTCAGATAAGAAGGCCAAATGCTTGTAAATAACTTTTCTCCCTAGAAAGTCCATCTACAGCCTACAATTCTGAATAGCCAAGTATCAGGTACTGTTGCAAAGTATGATTTCAGCAACTACTTCAAGGCTTTGGAATTTAGTGACAAACTCCCTCAGGAGGACAGAGTGCAATTCCAAGTCCTTATTAACAAGGGTAGTCTGATAGCCAGATCATCTCTTCAAACTGTAGTATACTCTGCGGATATAGCCTCTAGATTGATAGCAACTGCCAATGTTATATGCAGGGAGCCCTGACTTTATTCATCAGGTTTCCCCAGGGAAGTACATTCCAGTGCAGAGCCTTCCTTTTCAAGGGGACTGCTTGGTAAATCAACAGACCGATGAGTCATTGTAGTCATTAAGAAAAGGAGTACTTGTGGCACCTTAGAGACTAACCAATTTATTTGAGCATGAGCTTTCGTGAGCTACAGCTCACTTCATCGGATGCATACCGTGGAAACTGCAGAAGACATTATATACACACAGAGACCATGAAACAATACCCCCTCCCACCCCACTGTCCTGCTGGTAATAGCTTATCTAAAGTGATCATCAAGTTGGGCCATTTCCAGCACAAATCCAGGTTTTCTCACCACCACCCCCCCCAAACTCACTCTCCTGCTGGTAATAGCCCATCCAAAGTAGCCACTCTCTTCACAATGTGTATGATAATCAAGGTGGGCCATTTTCTGCACAAATCCAGGTTCTCACCCCCCTCCAAAAACCACACACACACACACTCAATCTTCTGCTGGTAATAGCTTATCCAAAGGGACCAATCTCCCTACAATGTACATGGTAATCAAGGTGGGTCATTTCCAGCACAGATCCAGGCTTTCTCACCCCCCCCCCCCCCGGGGGAGGGGAACACACACACACACACACAAACTCACTCTCCTGCTGGCAATAGCTCATCCAAACTGACCACTCTCCAAGTTTAAATCCAAGTTTAACCAGAACGTCGGGGGGAGGGGGGGAAGAAGAGAGGGGGTAGGACAAAGCAAGGGGAAATAGGCTACCTTGCATAATGACTTAGCCACTCCCAGTCTCTATTTAAGCCTAAATTAATAGTATCCAATTTGCAAATGAATTCCAATTCAGCAGTTTCTCGCTGGAGTCTGGATTTGAAGTTTTTTTGTTGTAAGATAGTGACCTTCATGTCGGTGATTGCGTGACCAGAGAGATTGAAGTGTTCTCCGACTGGTTTATGAATGTTATAATTCTTGATATCTGATTTGTGTCCATTTATTCTTTTACGTAGAGACTATCCAGTTTGACCAATGTAAATGGCAGAGGGGCATTGCTGGCACACGATGGCATATATCACATTGGTGGATGTGCAGGTGAACGAGCCTCTGATAGTGTGGCTGATGTTATTAGGCCCTGTGATGGTGTCCCCTGAATAGATATGTGGGCACAGTTGGCAACGGGCTTTGTTGCAAGGATAGGTTCCTGGGCTAGTGGTTCTGTTGTGTGGTATGTGGTTGTTGGTGAGTATTTGCTTCAGGTTGGGGGGCTGTCTGTAGGCAAGGACTAGCCTGTCTCCCAAGATTTGTGAGAGTGTTGGATCATCCTTCAGGATAGGTTGTAGATCCTTAATAATGCGTTGGGGGCTGAAGGTGACGGCTAGTGGCGTTCTGTTATTTTCTTTGTTAGGCCTGTCCTGTAGTAGGTGACTTCTGGGAACTTTTCTGGCTCTATCAATCTGTTTCTTCACTTCTGCAGGTGGGTATTGTAGTTGTAAGAAAGCTTGATAGAGATCTTGTAGGTGTTTGTCTCTGTCTGAGGGGTTGGAGCAAATGCGGTTGTATCGCAGAGCTTGGCTGTAGACGATGGATCGTGTGGTGTGGTCAGGGTGAAAGCTGGAGGCATGTAGGTAGGAATAGCGGTCAGTAGGTTTCCGGTATAGGGTGGTGTTTATGTGACCATTGTTTATTAGCACTGTAGTGTCCAGGAAGTGGATCTCTTGTGTGGACTGGACCAGGCTGAGGTTGATGGTGGGATGGAAATTGTTGAAATCATGGTGGAATTCCTCAAGGGCTTCTTTTCCATGGATCCAGATGATGAAGATGTCCTCAATATAGCGCAAGTAGAGTAGGGGCTTTAGGGGACGAGAGTTGAGGAAGCGTTGTTCTAAATCAGCCATAAAAATGTTGGCATACTGTGGGGCCATGCGAGTACCCATAGCAGTGCCGCTGATCTGAAGGTATACATTGTCCCCCAAATGTAAAATAGTTATGGGTAAGGACAAAGTCACAAAGTTCAGCCACCAGGTTAGCCGTGACATTATCGGGGATAGTGTTCTTGACGGCTTGTAGTCCATCTTTGTGTGGAATGCTGGTGTAGAGGGCTTCTACATCCATAGTGGCCAGGATGGTGTTATCAGGAAGATCACCGATGGATTGAAGTTTCCTCAGGAAGTCAGTGGTGTCTCGAAGGTAGCTGGGAGTGCTGGTAGCGTAGGGCCTGAGGAGGGAGTCTACATAGCCAGACAATCCTGCTGTCAGGGTGCCAATGCCTGAGATGATGGGGTGCCCAGGATTTCCAGGTTTATGGATCTTGAGTAGTAGATAGAATATCCCAGGTCGGGGTTCCAGGGGTGTGTCAGTGCAGATTTGATCTTGTGCTTTTTCAGGAAGTTTCTTGAGCAAATGCTGTAGTTGCTTTTGGTAACTCTCAGTGGGATCATAGGGTAATGGCTTGTAGAAAGTGGTGTTGGAGAGCTGCCGAGCAGCCTCTTGTTCATATTCCAACCTATTCATAATGACAACAGCACCTCCTTTGTCAGCCTTTTTGATTATGATGTCAGAGTTGTTTCTGAGGCTGTGGATGGCATTGTGTTCCGCACGACTGAGGTTATGGGGCAAGTGATGCTGCTTTTCCACAATTTCAGCCCGTGCACGTTGGCGGAAGCACTCTATGTAGAAGTCCAGTCTGCTGTTTCGACCTTCAGGAGGAGTCCACCTAGAATCCTTCTTTTTGTAGTGTTGGTAGGGAGGCCTCTGTGGATTAGTACGTTGTTCAGAGGTATTTTGGAAATATTCCTTGAGTCGAAGACGTCGAAAATAGGATTCTAGGTCACCACAGAACTGTATCATGTTCGTGGGGGTGGAGGGGCAGAAGGAGAGGCCCCGAGATAGGACAGCTGCTTCTGCTGGGCTGAGAGTATAGTTGGATAGGTTAACAATATTGCTGGGTGGGTTGAGGGAACCATGAATAGGTCGGAATATGAACAAGAGGCTTGTCACATGAGGCAACTCTTACAGGAAGTAGACTTCCTCTTTCTAATCACCATTGAGTCAGTACTACTTCAACATCGAAGAAAAGAATTTTATTCATATTTCCTCATCTCCAAGAAGAGAGGCTAATGCAGACCGGTGTTAGACCTTTGGCTCCTCAATGTCTTCATCCTGAATCTTAGTCTTCAGATTGTCACCGTGGCATCGATCATCTCATCCTCAAACAGAAATGAGTGGTTCATGGCACTCAACGTGAAAGATACATATTTTTCATATAGACATCCTTTCCTCCCATAGGAGGTTTGTGAGGTTCAAGATAGGTGCAAACCACTGTCCATGCAGGGTGCTTCCCTTTGGACTCGCAAAAGTGCCCAGTTATTTTCAAAGGCACTTCCATCATGACAATTCAATAGTCTTTCCGTACCTCGATGATAGGCTTCTGACAGGAAGGTCTTATTGGAGCATAACAATCACCACCTAATCTCTCATCAGTCTTCTAACATCATTAGGAATCTGAATGTAGAAAAGTCCATTTTAGGTCCAACACACAGACCATAGACTTCATTGGAATAACTAGATTCATCCAGAACTCGCCTCCCAAGTTTCAGTATATGAGCATCCTGATCAATCAGCTCTGGAGCCCACAAACATTAATTTGATCATGCCTTATTCTCCTGGGTTTTGGTGTTCGCTGTCTGCAAGCCGAGCTTTGAACAATACATGTGCCCAGTAGGCACAGTATTGATAAGTTAGTTACATTACCTCCCAGAGTATGGGTGTCTTTTGCTTGGTAGCAGGACTGAGAACAGGTGTGCAAGGAATTTCTTTCACTCTGCCACCTTCGTAGAGGATGCTAATTACGGTTATATCCCTTGTAGGCTAGGCACATATCTGGACAAACACACAGCCCAGAGAACATGGTGCCTCATATTGTCAGGCTGTCATGCCTAGTGGTTGGAGCAATAGAGGTCAGGAACCAGGAGCCAAGAATCAGGAGTTAGAATCAGGAACCAAGCAGGGGAGCATGACTGAAGTGGAGTTGAGCAGGACAGGAGCAAGGTAGGAACAGGAATAGCTCTGGGCATAAACATTGAGCAACTGCTAGCCACATGCTGCTTCTAGGTTTAAGAGCAGGTCTGGTGACATGCTTCAGTCAGTTCTGTGATTTGGTCAATCGATGTTCAACTGTCGCAGGGTAGATACACCCCATCATCGGGTGCTGGGTCACATGCGGCAAATAAGGGGTTACAGCTTACGTGACTAGAGTACTGCTGTCCTAGCCTATAAAGCAGGGCAGCATGGCCTAGCAGCTAGAGTCCTAGGGGCTGTGCCTGCACCCTGTGGTAGGTGTGGGGCAGAGTAGGGGACCAGGCCCACCCTGTTCCACCAGGTCCCAACCCAGGGCCCTGTGAAAGTGGTAGTCCGCAGCTCCGGCTCTGTTTCCTATTTTAACAGGCACTTCCTACCCTTGGTTCCTGCTCTGTCAGTTCTTCTGGGGGTGACTGCCGTCCAGCTCACTTTCATTCTCCAGGGTCAGCGGGGGTTCCGCCGTTGATCCCACTGGCTTGGCCTCTGCAGCCTCTAACTCTAGCAACTCCCTGGCAGGAGCCTGCAGCATCCATCTGCTCTCCTCCTGAGCCAGCTCAGATTGAGCTGGGCCACACTCCTTTATATCCTGTCTCCAGGGGCAAAGGATCATGGCCTCTTCGTTCCACAGTGGGTGGTTAATCCCAGCTCGGTCAGTGCGTGGTAGATATACCCTGTCACAGGCAGCTAGCTAGTCCCAGACGCAGCTGCAGGTCCTGGTTCCTGATACACAGCGAGGCATATAGTCTGATTAATGTAGAAGTCCAACTTTACTTTTGGGGCATACTTTGGTGCAGTCTCGGGGGAGGGGAAAGAGTGGGAGTGGGGCCTGGGGTGGAGGGGGGGTGGAGCATGGGCCTCTTGTGGGAGGAGGCCAAGTGGGGGCAAGCCTCGGGATGGGGCCACAGACTGGGTGCCAGTGGGGGTCCCCCCCATTTCTAGGGCGCTTCAGGCACTCAGACCCAGCTTCCCCAAATGCAGGAGTCGCACTGCCCATGATTCCAGCTCTGACTGTTAGGCCAGACTACCTATGTCCCGGGTTGTGACTGTTTATTCCTAAGCCTCATACCACCAGTGAGGCTCAGTCTCCATTCCCTGGACATATATTGGGAATTGGCATTCTATTTCAAAGATCAATGCCTTTTTAGGCTGGGCTCTGTGTAGCCCTGTTGGAACATATGAAAGGGTAATCATAATCTTTATTTACAAAGACTATTAAAGTGGATTTTGGGCTCTGTCTTGCTCTGTTACCAGTTATCTGATGTGCTTTCATCTTGCAGAGTGAAGGTCCACTCCACCAGAGCAAAGGCTGCTTTGGTAGCTTTGCTTTGGTAGGTACCACTCCTTGTTATCTGTAAAGCAGAGATGTGAAGTTCTGTTCAGACCATCACAAGGTACTATGCCCTAGCTTAAGCGTACTCAACTGATGTATCCTTTGTGTCAGTTGTTCTACAGCCATAAATATGGCAGAAATCCTCACACCCTCCTCTATGAATACTGCTTGTCAGTAACACAGTATAATACACATGTGGACCATCACTTGAAGAAAAAGAAAGGTTACCTGCCTCTGTTAGCTTTTTGTAACTAGAGTTCTTCAAGATGTGTAGTCCCAATCTATATTCCATTACCTGTCCTCCTTCCCCTCTGTTTTGGATCAAGACACTTGCTTCATGATAGTGAAGGAACTGGAGAATCCTGCACCCCCGCCCCCTTCTACTCTCGGAGCAGAGAAGGGAAAGTGTGTCCATTGGTCCATGCCTATGCTATTAGCAAGAGTGTTCTGGTCTCAAGTGGATGGAGTACATGCATACCCACAGTGGAATACAGTAGGGACCGCACATCATGAAGAACTCCAGTTACAGAAGGTAAGTTATCTTTCTTTACACCAGGGATGAATTTGCCCCATGTAGTTCAAATGTCTTTATTTTGGTTATGTATTTCTGTGTTCATCCTGTTGTGTTCTCTGTACTACTTCCTCCCTCCTCCCCTTATTCTCTATATTTTCTTCTTGTGCATCTGCCACTCAGTTAAGGCATACATCTTCAGGGGCTTTATCAGTAGCTTTTAATCCTTTCTACTACATCCAACATGTTTTTGAGTCCTTGAAAGTGCCTCTTTTTTAATTTAATCACTAAGATGTACCAGGGACACTGTTTTTAGCTTTCCTTGACAATGTGGGCCATCTCCTGGCACTCCAAGAAAGACCAATAAATGCTTTTGTACCCAAGCATCCACATACTTTTTCTGTTAAATCTTAAGGAGCCAATCAATATTGTTTTAAAAAGCATTTAAAATTATCTCCAATTAAATTAGTATTGTGTCAAAATGTGGGGAAAAAAAATCACATTACCTTTGTATGTGACCAAAATAAATATGGTTAAATCCCCATGGACAGTCAGTGCTGTTATGTTTACCAGGGTAACTGGCTGCATTCAGTTGTGGGTTATGAAAGTGCCCGCTTGAATACTCCACTGAGCTATCAGACAGAATGACCAATAGTTCATTGTACTAATTGACCCTATCTGTATAATAGAAACACTTGCAAATAAAATTCCCCCTGCCAACAAAATTGCAAATGAAAAACCCAGAAGTAACTGTATATTATCTAACTATCTTGGAATGCTGTTATTCAATCAGCAAACATGGGGCAAAATCATTAACTGAGCAGGCTTTGTACACAGCAAAAATTTAAGTGATCTTTCTTGTAGCGAGGAAGTCATGTACATTCATAAAATCATTAAATAGCTCACTTTCCCCAGTCAGAACTATATTTCCTAACAATTGTAGTTAACATTGCTATGGCTTGAGTCCTCTTGTGTTGTTTGTCTTGTTGGATTGCTTTTTATTGTAATGCACCCTGTTCTGACAGGACAAGAATTCTTGGCTGGGAATCACGGTGTGTTGTAATGAGGGTGGAGTATGTTTGTCATTCAGCAGTGCTGACAATTCACGAGTGTACCAATATCCAGAACCATACGTCCTATGACAATGTAACCCCAAGAATCATTTGTATTGGATAGAAATAGAAAATAATCACAGTAAATACAGTACATCTACATTTCCTATCAAGAACATAATCTTGAGTTTTTATTACTGTTGTGTATTTTTCATTAAAATATCAGAAAGCGCAAAAGCATTTCATCCCAGAAATAAGTCTTCAAAAATTAAATCTGTTTTATATAGATGCCACCTATGTTAGACTTTTGTCATTTTACGGAAGGTTGGTTAATGTCACATGGAAAGAAACAGCACCAGATATCTAAATAAGCTGTGGGAAACTGTGGAAGACGTCAGACTTCATTGTATACTGTAAGACAGTGATAATTTGTTTGCCTGTGTAAAAACAAAACAGGCAAGATAGCATTTGTGAAAGAGTTTGTAAAAGACTGTTCTAACTATTGAATAAACTTAACAGATGACAGTTTTAAAAAACCCCCACAGATCTGCAAATGGGGGGAAAAGATGGTATATTTTACCTAAAGTAAGAGACAGTATGTAATAAGGGATTTTGTGGTTTTACAGCTCAGTGCATGTGTTTGAAAGCTGTTCTCTCAGCAATGTGGGTGGCAGGTTATGCTACCATATAATGTATTGTAGTTGGCTCTCCACACTTGTCAGAGTTAGCGTTCAACCATTCGGAAAATTTTCCCATTGTTCTATCATGTGAACCAAGAGTAGTGCTGAATTCCCAATAACCTACTGACGGAAAAAAAGGTTTAATTAGAAAGTTTGAGATTTGATTACTTCTGTTATTGTTTTAGTGTAGCTATATAATTTAAGAATTCTGTCTGTAAATGCAATCAATTTTCAATCAAAAAGCTGAAAAAACAAACTTAGTGTAGTGCAGTCTCCAACAGTTTTTTAGAAAAATCTTGTGTACTCAATTCTGCCTTTCTTCAGCATTAACACTCTATTTCCATCTTAAACATGTTTGCTTTAGATGGATCATAGCTTTTGGCAGCTACTTCATTTTTAGCAAATAATACTGTTTCTAGTAAGAGTTGCAAAAAAAAAAAAAAAAACTTTGTGTGAGGTCCTTGTAAACTGAACCTTGGGAACATTATGTTATTTCTGTATTTTCCCTTCTTTTGTGCTGCTTTTCTGTTTGTGTCATGGTTATAAATTACATCATTTAAACTGGAGAATTAAAAACATTTTGTGATTCCCATAAATTTCAAAAGAGAGGGGTTTTTGTTTTGTGTGTGTGTGTGTTTTTTGTTTTGTTTTTTTGTGGTTTTTGGTTTTGTTTGGTTTTTACCTGTTATTTCAGAGGCTGGCACGTAGACAAATAAGCAGTTATGGTATTGAAATTCCATTGTGCCAGCACCTTCAGAGTATAATCCAAAAAAAACAGAAAACTCGCCTGCTGGGCTGTATGCAGTATGCTTGTGTGAACATCAGTGTCTGCTGTTCACACATCATTTTTTACTGAAAGTTCTTCTTGGAATAAAGGCTCTGTGTATTTGGAAAGTGCAGTGGTATAGGATATTTGTTAGTCCCTGTGTCTTAAAAGTTGAAGAGATTTCTGGTTTACAGTTGACTAGGGTAGGCTCGCAAGATTCTTTCCACAGATTATCATTAACACTTCAAAAGTAAAGAAGCAAGTAGAGAGTTTTTTGTGTGATATAAATAAAAGTTGTATCAATTGTGATATAAATAAATATATTAAAAAGGGCCAGATGTCCCTCACTTTTCTGCTTGAAAAGAGAACATGGAAGGTGTGTGTGTGTGTGTGTGTGTGTGTGTGTGTGTGTGTGTGTGTGTGGAGGGAGTGGGCTGTGGGCATGGCAGGAAAAGACACATTTAAGTATTAACTCTTACCAACTGAATATGTCAAATCTCATTTAAATTTTTTTAGGTAAAGTGTATCTTGGTAGACGATATTTTAAAATAACATGAATGCATCTGGTATTGCAACTGATACTTGGTTCTAGCATTCAGGCTCAAATAGAATGGTTTCTATAATATTGTTCGGATGAGATAAACCCCAGATTTGGTCAGATCTGACTCAATTGTAGTTTCTAAGGCACTTACAATAAAAGTTTTTATTTTAAAATTGAAGCATTTTAGTTTTTGTGTGTGCCTGTTTTCATTTTTAATTTTACACTCTTTAGCATATTGTTAGACACATTGGCAGCCAAACTATTCAGTCCAGTGTGTTAGCAGATTTTGGATTTCTACTCAGGTTTATAAAATATCAAATAGAAAAACTGTCTCCCCGATAATGGAGAACACTAAGCTAGGTAAAGCAGATTTAACTTGCTGCTCAAGGTATTATAGTCATCCGTTTTTCTGATTGACTAAATGTTGCTGCTGTCATTTTAGTAGCTTAGCTGCCAAAGACAGATGATTCTGTGCAGTGTTCTTTTAGCTGTGTTGGTCCCAGGATATTAGGGCAAGTCTACACTACAAAATAAAGTCAACTTAAGTTACATGTACACGTTACAGCCACCTTAGTATTTAAATTGCTTTTGCATGTCATCACCAGGAGCGCTTGCACCGAGTTAACTGGCAGTATGGGGCATTGTGGGATGGCTTTTGAAAGGCAGCAAGAGTAGATGTTATGCAACTCAGTGACTACACTGACGCTATTATATGTTCACAACCTCTTTAGTTATGGTGTTGACACATGTACATGCATCTTATTCTTCTGTGCTAAGGTCCACAGATATATTAAAATGGGTACTTCAGACACCATGCAGGTTGGGGGCAGAACCAGACCTGTCAGTTCCTGGCAACAGAGGAAGGCAATTGGAAAAACTGTGTCCAGCGGCAAGCAGCTCCTTCCCCATCTGCACTGGAGCAGTGATGCCAAGTGGAAGCATGCCAAATGGGAAATCTCACTTTGATCCCTGTAGCATCAGCAACTGCCATCTCTGACTGTGGAGCTCAGCACCTCAACACTGACCATACCAGATAGTGTAATAATGGGCAGTCATGCTCTGCTGCCTCCCCTTGCTGTCCTCTCTATAACAGACCCTCCCCAGGGAGTTCTCTACCCAGATTGAAATGTAGACCCATTTGGTCTATGTGGATCCCATGCAGTCCACTCTTGAAACCTGGCATGTTCTCTGAAAGACCCATAAGGGGAGCCCCTGTTGGAAAGAAAAGGTAATAAGATCATTCTCTTTGAGGGCAAGGAGATTGCTAGTTCCTTGAACTATTTTTGGAGCAGTGTCTGTGCCCCATTTCACTCCTTCCACTGACGCAAGCTCATAGGGACAAACTCCCAAAGGGGATATAAATATAATCAGCACGGGTTCCCCTGCTCAGCTTCAGTGAATTCAGCATGGCAGCTAATCCCCAGTATCCAATTCCCCTGCTCGCTTTCTCAGAGTGCAGCGTGGCACATTAACACAGAAAAAGCCAAACTAAAGACTGTTGCTGATTCCTCTGGGCGTGGTTACTCACCCAACCTAGGAATTCTTCCTCCTTTTAAGGAGGAAAGCCAGCTGTCCAAATCAGAGTTAAGGGGTGGGGGTGTCAGATACAGAGAGGATAGACTTTCAGGAAGAGTAGTGTGTAACTATGTTGAGGATGTCTGTGGCTGTCCTAGACAAGCTGTAGTGGTTTATCCCTTCTCTGGGAAGATAAGAAGAGTGGAGATTTCCTGCCTTACCTAAGGAAAGGAAAGACTAGGAAAGTATCTATCCCCTTATGTCCAGTTTATTGTTCCCAGCTGCTGCTTAAGGTAGCCAAGCCTCACCATCAACTTCACTTCCTCCCTGCAGTATCTGGCCATGAAGTGGCAACACAGCCCAAATGTGTCAGAACAAGCAAACAGTAAGGGGTCTCTTGACCCCCCCCCGCCCCCCCATTTACCTCTTTCTAGCTCCCCTGGCCTCCATTTTATAAGGACATAAAGTTCGTCAATGTCTATTAGTTCAGATTCAGCCTAGTGTCGCTACCAAACGTAAACGTGTCTATCTTCCTTGGTGGTCAGGGACTCAGGGTTTCTGTTGAGAGAGGGTTCTTTTTTAACCTGAAAGAGTGACTTCTTCACTATACAGGCCCTTCACAAGCAGCCAGGGCATGAAAGCCCTGTAAACATCAGCCTTATCACAAAAATAAATGTATGAAATATACTTGACACAGTCCACATGCTTTCACAAGCAGTGTTGGCATGAGTGGTCAGTATTGTAGGTATGGTCCTCTCAATGTAAAAGAAGACTAAGGGTTTCTCCTTGAAAGTGTGTAATATAAATCTGTTTAATGTGAGTATATGGGGCCTTAGTATTGATATCAAAGGTGTAGGCAAATCAGTTCCCAGCTCTCTGTGCTACAGGCAGAAACTTTATAAAAAGCTGAGGCTATTCATAGTCCTCAGAAAAGTGGTTTTGCAATCCTTGTTCCTGCCAGACACTATAGAAGGGACTACAGGTCACATGGCATATTGAAACAGTCCCTGAAGTACAAGATAGAAAACCACTTTGCAAGAGATAGCTGGAACCAAGCCAGAGTGCTGAGACAAGGTCAGTAGCTCAACCCTATCTGAAGTTAGACTCTCTTTGCCCTCCCCCACCCCCAGTTGGTGTCGTGCTCTTTCAGTTTGGGAGCAAATGGCTACCAACAGATTTGGTCAAAATGAGGTCACTGGACATTATCCAGAGAGGATACTGTGACGTTGCACTCCAGATGATTTTATGAAAATATGCTAATGAGTAAAAACGACTAGTCCTTGAGTGTGAATATAATGGAACTGGAATATGCTTCATGCAAAAGGCCTCTTGTAAGTTATTACAAAGTTTATAATCTACTGAGTGAGGTAATCCTATTTTTATAGGATTCTTGTATCTGATTCTTGAAATATTACTCTGAGGTCCTATTGTAATAGTGTAGGCAATTAATGGTGGCTTGGAATCTTGATGGCTCCCATCAGCTAGAACAATTGGTTGTAATGACTCTGTTTACTTGCAAGCCTTCCTGTGAATCAGGCCAAGAAGAATGAAGGCTTGGGGTCTCCCAGGACATGTGACCATATCACCTGGTACTGGAATCCATCTTAAACTTGGTGCTTTCCTATTTAGAAGGAGGAGTGGGAACCCAGAGAGACACAAAGATTCCTGCCTTGTGCCAAAGCTGTCTAAGGCGGTGGAACAGAACAAAAGAGGTTCCAGTCATGAGAAATCCCGTAGTTACCACCTGAGCTGAACTGTACCAGGGGAAATGATTGGGCTCAGACTAGGAAGGAGTCCAGTCTGTGAAAGAAGCTTATTGGAACATCTCTAATGATCAGATTTTATCTGTAATCAGTTTCTTAACGTATTAGGCTTAGACTTGAGTGTTTTGTTTTATTTTTCTTGATAACTTACTTTGTTCTGTCTGTTATTACTTGAAACCACTTAAATCCTACTTTTTATACTTAATAAAATCACTTTTTGCTTATTAATTAACCTAGACTAAGTAATTAATGCCTGGGGGAGCAAACAGCTGTGCATATCTCTCTATCAGTATTAATAGAGGACGGACAATTTGAGTTGACCCTGTATAAGCTTTATACAGAGTAAAATGGATTTATTTGGGGTTTGGATCCCATTGGGAACTGGGTATCTGGGTGCTGCCAACAGGAGCACTTCTTAAGCTGTTTTCAGTTAAGTCTTCAGCTTTGGGGATGTGATTTAGACCTGGATCTGTGTTTGCAGCAGGCTAGTGTGACTTGCTCAACAAGACAGGGTATTGAAGTCCCAAGCTGGCAGGGAAAACGGGCTCAGAGGTAGTCTCAGCACATCATGTGACAGTCCCCAAGGGGTTTCTGTGATCAAAGCCATCACATATACTATATGGAGTTGTGCAAGGATCACAGGCACAGTTTTGTCCCATTCCCAATCAGCTCATGGAAATAAGAGGATATGAATTATCTACTTCAAATCAGAGAAATTTACCCTCTTTCCCATCAAAGATTGCTCTCTGACCTATTTCTAGCATCAGAGAAGCAGTAACAAGCAGAGCACAGTTCCATCTGAAACATCTGAATAGATTTCTAAAATAGGCTTTTTTTAGATTCCCATTTATATTTCCACAGACAATTTTCTTGCTTTGCATATGGATGGTAATGATCGGAGTTGGGGAAGTGAGGGGAATGCTACCATTTGATTTGAGAAGTGTTCCCAGGATCTATTTCAGGATCAGAATAAGAAAATTCACTTTTGTCTCTTCCTGGAAAATTCTGCTGTACACACAGCAAAAGAACTAAAACAAATACAGAATGATATTGTTTCTGGAGTATCATGGATTTATGATAAATATGGTGCCAGGACAGTCAATCATGGGCCACAGCTGCTGATGATGAATCATATTGGATACAAGGTCTCAATCTCAGAAGAATGTTAACAAAGGAGAAAGATGATTGTTACTGAAAACAAGTGATGCCACAGAAACAAAGTTTCAGTGCTTAGAGAAGCCTGTGGGTATGCAGCACAAGAGTTCAGTGAACAAGAGTTCACATCAGCCTACTTCCCTATAATTCCTACCACCACCTTCACATCTCACTCTATCATCTGTTGGCAGAGATCAAGATCCCACTGTCTGTTGGCCATGCCCTCAACTGCTGAATAGAGAGAATCTTTTTTTTTTTTTTTTTTTTTAAAGAGCTCCATCAGTTAATGAACCAGTCTCCTTTTGGATGCCCATATTTAAAGGGTAGTCCAGCTTCCCACCTGGAAAGCATACTGCTATGAATATTGAATTGTAGTGAATCTGTGGACCTTAATGTAATGAAAAATAGGACATTTTCAACTAAGCACAGATTTTTTTTTTCTTTAAGTAATAAGGTCCACTTGGCCCAGACCCAAGACAATTCGATCATCCAGAATAGAAATGGAAATTTACATCCAGAGAATCAGGTTTATTTTGTTAGGGGAAATTACATATGCTCTACAGTAGGGGAAATTATGCTTGTTCTAAAGTAAAGGTAACAGACTCTGTGATTTGGCAGAGGTGTATAGAGTTTGAGCAAATGGAATTTAATTGCGTTGGTGAGGCTGCAGCATAATACCTCTGTGACCAGAGCACAGCCTTTCTATGCAGGAGATCATGGACGCTGGATTCAGGTAAATGCAGATTTAGTGCCAACTGCCCTGACCCACCTATAATTGCCCTTCTCCGAATCTGCTTATTCAGAGTTGGCATAGACCTTCTCTCCCTACAAGTAATTTGGGTAGTTGCAGAGTTCATCAATCTTTCCAACCAACCCAGCTGAATCTTCATATCTCTGTCACCAGCAGCTGACTCCATCTCTTTCGTCTATAGATACTTTACTACTGATGTAATCAGAACAATTCTAACTTCTGTGGAAATACACCTGTTTATGCCAATAATGAATGTGGCTCAAGCTCTTTATGTAGTCATTTTGGGGGCTTTCATCTGACAGGAGAAATTGTGAAAAGCGATAAAACTCCCAAGCAAACCCCCTTTAGAACAAGTGCAGCTTCTTTAGGAAATGTCAGTTCTGTGTTTTGCCCAGGGAATAGGAATCCTTTGCTTCAGAATCAAGTTTTTGCAAAACAGAATGGCATGTTGCCTCTACGCTAGTAGGCTGGTTGACTTGGCAACATTCAAATGTCACTTACTCTAATTTAAAGACATTTCGCAAAATGCTTATAATTAAACTGGTCAAAAGTCTGACTGAATCCCAGCAAGCCAAAGCTTCATCCTTCCAGAAGAGAAAACTGAGTACCAAGTAGTTTGTGTGTGCACGTCATTTGGAAGAGAAAAATATCAAGCTGCTTTCTACTCTGTATGGATCTCAAGCACAGTTAGTAAGAACAGAGGTTCGCTCTGCTGTTCTAGTTCAGATCTTCCCCTTCTCTTACCTACTAAGGCTGCTGAATTTGTTGCTGCCTTCCACCCCAGAAGTGGCTGCATTTCAGTGATGCTCTGTGTTTTATTATTTATGAAGCACTTTGGGATCCTTTCAGATAATGCTATGTAAATTAAGGTTCTGTGTTCTCTCCACTTGTATTTTGTAATTCAGTGTGGCTAGATTTTGTAATTCAATGTGGCTAAAAATGGTTGAATTTTTAATATTGCATATTCAATTTTTCAAATGTTCACTTTGTATAATTTAACCTTAGCTATGTCTAGACAGATTTCCTGGGTATGGCTAAACAATTTTGAATGAAAATTATGAGCTGATCTTTTTTGCACTTTCATAAACAGAATGTTTCCGTTATGTATGTTAAAAACGGAACAAATGGAAATTGGAGACATAGGAAATTGCAGTTTTTTCAACAATTTTGCAAACCTTTACTGCAGAAAATATTGCTGGGAAATAACTTATTACCTTGCAATCTTTGGAAATGTGATGTGACTGTTGCTACTGCTAGTTAGATTCCTAACTAGAATAGAACCTGAAGCTTGAGATTTTGCTGTCAGTCCTAGTTCCTGAGGCAAGGAACTACCTATCCCAAACATTCAAGAATGGTAAGTCAGACTCCTTTCCCCTCCCAAAAAATCATGATTGTCTGTCTGTCTTAAAATGAGATTTTTTTAAAAAAAATCATTTTTTGTTGAAAATCACTAAATACATAAAAATAAAGGCTTCCCCATTTACTGCCCACAGGTACTCCACTTATCTTCCCCTGTCTTCTAGGATGCATGCCATATAGTCGTCCTTCATAATTAACCAGGGAGGATTGATAGCTACTCCAGTCCCATTCTTTCTCCATATCTCTTCAGTCTCCGTGAAGCCCACCCTCTTTCCTAGGCTTCAGAGCCCGAACCACAATTTTGAAGCACTGTCTGCAAAGTTATTTTTAGAGCACTAGCACAGGTTCCACTAGCACGAGTCTGACCCAGACTGGGAATTTCACTTCCACAGGCTCTGTAGACATACCGTAGTAGGCCACAGTCTACCTGTGTACCATGCTTGTGTACACACAGTTTGTGTCAATATGTTATGGATACCTGATGGCAGAAATTAAGTACACATTTTCTCCTTTTCTCCAAAGTGGACCTGAGTCGTGCAGTATGAACTTGCAGCTAAGGTTTGTGATGAAAACAGTTTTCTTTTCCAATACAGACAGGTGTCTTTTTTTCTAATCTGAGCTACTACCCAACACGAGAAATAACGTAAAGAGGATTTGAATTTCCTGTGCAAAATGCAGGACGCTGCAGCTGAGATTTTCAGTGACACGTAGGAGATTTTAATGTCCTAATCTCATTAATTTATTAGGAATTTGGAGTTCAAATCCCTCACGAAGCTTTGAAAAATCTTGATCCACCTATTGAACACACCTATTGGTGTGTTGGCTTCTAATGCTGTATACTAAGGAAATGTTAAGTAATAATTAAAACATTCAAGTGTGGGAAGAGAAGAGGGTGGCTTATTGGAATGAACTATGAAAATTAGAATATTGAAGTTATTAGATTTTTATATCTGTCTCCACATCTCTGTCCCTTAATTAGGCAAAAGTGACTTGAGAATACTCAAGGAAATACTTCTTTAAAACATATTTGTCATATTTACACACCTACTTTTTAGATAAATAAACTCTTAAAGTTGGGATGAAGTCCTGCACATCCACTGACTATATGTGAGCATCTCTTGGCAGGTCATGAATGTTGTTTCCTGAACTCTCCAGGTGAGAGAACCACAAAGCTAGAAAGTTTTACTGAATGAAATTTAAAGTTTTCAGAATGGCCACCCAAGAAAATTCCACTCTGAGTTGATGTCAGAATTTTGCTGCTTATTCACTCTCTTCAGAGAGCTTGTTGTAATCTTGATTTATGGCACACAGTCGCTTTATGGCACTAATACGACAGATTTTTGTTGCTCAGGTCTGGTAACTAACTGTTCCCTGGATGCTTGTGAGGTCTCTCAGATGGCTGTCAATAATGATTTCACAATTTTAAAAGACAGTCCAAAGTGAGGTGACTTGCGATGCTATTTTAAGTTATACAAAATGTGTTTTGGCTGCCAACTTTTGGGTTCTCCCCACCCCCTTTACAAAAGGCTGTCTCCAAAAAATGCATGCAATGCTGTTTTTATAGTAATTGTTTAATTTTTTGCAAAAATCTGTCACTTTTTTTCTTTGTTAACATGTATAATGGTGTAATAATAGTAAATTTAGTTTGCTAGTCATCTTTCTAAAAATTGTCAAAATATATTTTGTTAGATTGCATATTTCATTTTATTATTATTATAGGTTATACCTTGATGAACAGGCATAAAATCTTGTTGCACTTTTGTTCTTACGCCTACCTTTCTCTTTTCCCCGCCCCCAAAGAAGCTAGTAGCACATGAAATAAACTATAGCTTGATAGTGTACTCTTACATATTACCTTTTGACATGGCCTCTTTGTACACATGGAAATCACTTGCTTCTGCTTTGAGTATGTCTCTGTTTAGATTCTACTGTAGGTGTGCATGTGCCTCATGCATGTGAGATCATAGTCTTTTGAATAGTAATGTCTATTCAGACCAGTACCCCTACAGCTTGCCATTTTGGCCTTATTGGAGACCACCATCACAGGTGGTCCCAGAGAAGCTGTCCCTCTTGCGCATTCAGGAAGATGATGAAATCCCACTATCCAGTGGCATTGTTAGGCAGGTATCAACACGAGAGCTTGACATTAGTTCCCACATGCTGGAGATAGTGGAGGAACAACTGCTGTTTCCACTGAAGGACTACTCTTCATTGTCTGATGAGGCAAGTGACACCGTCTCCATCTGCAGTGGCTGATGACTTCAAGGTGTTCTATGAACTCCTATCGCACCTTGTGGAGACCTTGGACGTTGAAACCACAGCCATACAGGAGATGTCCCACAAGCTTTTTTATATACTAAGTTCTGCGAGTCCAGCCAGAATTGCTCCCCCCATCAGTGAGGGCATATTGGAGCTGGCAAAGGAATTTTGGCAAACTTTGACCACTGTTTCTTCCACATCTCAATGAATAGGGGAAAAGATATCAAGTGCCCCCCCCCAGGGCTTTGAGCATTTCTGTACGCGCGCGCACACACACACACACACACAAAAATCCAGGGTCCCAGGTGGTGGTATCAGCAGTGCAGGAGAAATCCAGGTCCTGGGCCTTTCTCTCCTCAAAAAAGGTCACAAGGGCCAGAGAGTCACTAGAATAACATTTTAGCCAGCCATAGTTGCAGCCAACACGGAGACAAGGTCGGTGGTCGTGACTCTCATGAGATGGGCCCCTTAGCTTTTAGTGCCCAGAATACCAAAAGAAATACAAGCCACCATCAAGGACCTTCCCTTCAAAGGGATAGCACCATTTAGCAAAAGAAGGGGTGAAAAGCTCCATTCCCTGAAAAATTCGTAGGCTACGGTTGCTGGGCATGTATGCACCAGCACCCTACAGAAAGCAATGCAAGTACCAATCCTCGCAGAGGACACTGTCCTACCATCAGGGTCAACAACATGAGTACCTGCCAAGGAAAAGGTCCCAGTATCCCAAGAGAGTCCCATTGTTGGCCTTCATTGCTCACCCAGCATCATCAGAGAGGCAAAGATCTTGTTCCATTATCACACTGGACAAATGGATGTGGGACATCATCACCCGTGTTTACCCTATGAACTTGCACACCTTTATCCCCTAACCAACCCACTTCCGTATCCCTCTTGAGGAACCTTTTCCATGAGACCTTGTTATTTAAAAAGTGGCCTCGTGGCTTTTTGCAGGAGCCATAGAGAAGGCTCCTTCAGAGTACATGGGAAGAAGAGGTTCTACTCCCGATACTTCCTTATCCAAAGGAGAAAGGGAGCCTGTGTCAGATTCCACAGGAATCTGAACAAAGGAAAACTGAACAAATACATTCAGCACCTCAGATTCAGGACAGTAATTCTTGCTGCCATCAGTCCATCTCTGCAGGCCTAAAACTGGTTCACTGCTCTCAGCTTACAGGATACATCCTTCCATATAGTCATCCACATGGCCCATAAGAAGTGTCTGAGATTCACCGTGGGGCCAACTCACTATCTGTACAAGATACTGCTATTCAGACTCTCTATGGTAATGAGTCTTCACAAAATGCAGTGTGCTAGTGGCTTACCTGAGAACACAGGACCTTAAAGTTAACCCTTATCTGGATTACTGACTGATCAGATACAGCTCCCATCAGAAGATGGTGGAATATGTTTGCTCTGTTCACCCAGCTGGGCCTCTAGTGAACTACATAAATAGTCTTGCATCCCATCACAGACAATAGTGCTCATAGGAACTACAATAAATTCCAGGTTGGAGAGAGCATACCTACAGCTTCTACTCAATTTAAAATGAAACCTGGCTACGACTGTATGGATTTGCTTCGGAGTATTAGGCCATATATCTGCATACACGTACATGAGGTTACTTGCAACACTTCCCCTGGCTCAGGTCAGTCTACCCTCTGGTGAGCTGCCAGAGGACAGGAAGATCTCTGTTCCACTTCATGTCCTCACAGAACTGACATTGTGATTAGAACCCAAAAACATCCAAGGAGATACCATTCTCAGCCCCTCCCCTGCAAGAACTTAAATCAGAGATGGGTTGGGACCACCTACAAATGCAAGGGACCTGGTCTCTGGAAGACACAGGATTTAACATAAATGTCCTAGAACTCAGAGCCATCAGACTGTCCTGTATGAAATTCTACAGTGCAGACCCTGATGAACAAAACATCTGTGATGCACTACATAAACAAGCAAGGAGGTACCTGCTTATTGCCCTCCTCTCTGGAGGCCATCAAAATTTGGACATGGTGTAACCAGCACAGGATAAGCCTCTTCATTTTCTGAGAGTCAGCAACAACCCCAAAGACTTCCTGAGCAGACAATCTGTGGCCAGTCATGAGTGGTCCCTTTGGAGGTTCATCATCGAGTTGATATTTCATTGTTGGGGGATTTGGGTGATAGACCTGTTTATTACCAAGGACAATGCCTGATGTCAGAACTTTTGTTCCAGAAGGGCCAGGAGTGTGGGATTGCTACCAGACGCTTTCCTTTTGCAGTGAAATCAAGTCCCCCTTTCTTATTTCAACCAATTCTTCTGATCCTCAGGGTGATATCCAAAATCAAATGAAACAGAGCCATGATCATTCTCATAGCTCTTTACTGGCCAAGGCAATTTTGACTGACACACTTATCGTAGATATCCATTCATACTCCTACTCACCTCCCAGACTGCCTGAACCTGATTTTACAGCACCACAATCAGATTATTCCTTCCTTATCCAAAGTTTCTGCATCTGACAACCTGGATGTTGGTTGGTTAAGTACCACGGACAGGGACTGTTCCAGACAAGTCCAGGAGATCCTGATACAGAGCTGGAAGGTATCCACTAGAAAGACTTATTTGTCTAAATGGAAGAGGTTCTTATCGTGGCAGTCCAGCATAACCTGAACCGTATGCAGATTTAAGATCCTTGACTACTTCCTGCATTTGAAATACATTGGCCTTTCATTCAACTCAATGAAGATCCACCTCACAGCAATCTCTGTATGCCATCCACCAGTTCAGTTGTGCTCCATCTTCTCTCACTTGATAGTGTTGAAGTTCCTTAAGGGTCTGTGACATACTTACCCAGCAGTCAGAGAACCTGCTTCTGCCTGGGACCTCAGCATTGTCCTCCTGAGACTCCTGTGGCCTCCCTTTGAGCCTTTTTCATAATAGTCCTTACTTCACCTCACTTTGAACACTGTTTTCCTAGTTGCTATCTCTTTGGCTGAGAGTGTGAGTGAGTTCCAAGCACGTATAGTTGACCCTCCCTACGTGATGTTTCATAGGGACAAGGGGGTTTTGAAACCTCATCCTAAATTAATCCCCAAGCTGATCTCTCAGTTCCATCTGAATCAATCAGTTAACCTGCCTGTTGTCTTCCCAAGGCCCCACACTATGTTAGGAGAGAAGTTACGTACACTGGATGTTTGCAGAGCCTTACTTTACCTTATTGACAGAACCAAACTGTTCAGGTTCTCTCCAGTATTTCTGACTATAACTGGGAGTTCTGAAGGTCAGACCATCTCATCACAATGTATGTCTTGTTACAAGTTGGCTGGTGTACCTCTCCCACTGAACA
The DNA here is from genome assembly GCF_965140295.1 of Lepidochelys olivacea. Classification (NCBI taxonomy): domain Eukaryota; kingdom Metazoa; phylum Chordata; order Testudines; family Cheloniidae; genus Lepidochelys; species Lepidochelys olivacea. Next base: position 60,793,615 of record NC_140414.1, on the reverse strand, counting down.
AGGCTTGCTGCACCAGAGCTCAAGCAACATCCTCTGACTGCTTCAGAAATGTGCCACTAACATTTGCATTATACAATGGACTTGGCATCTGCCCTAGCTGGGAGAGCAGTACTATAATCTCTCTTTGACTGATGCAGCTGATACTCCTCATCCCACGTTCAGAAGGGTACTGTGAATTGCCACTGCAGTGACTGGTACATATGACACATACTCAAAGAAGGAAGAGTGGTTCTCCCAGATGTTGGGAGTTAGTATGTATCCCGCAACCTGCCTTCATCCTTATTTTTCAGACTCTCCAGCTAGCAAGGGAGCCGCTTCACCTTTTATGCCCTTAAACAAGAGCATGAGGAACCCCACAGGGCTTGTGTGCAAATCTGACAGACACTGCAATTCAAAAATATCCAATTTCACGTGCATGAAGTGCATGCATGTCTATACTGGAATCCACCCTAACGGTATCTCCACGAACCACAGTTACTTTCATGTAAGTAACTGTTCTTTATGCAGTTTTCTCTCTATTACAGCTTATGCACACAAATTATATGACTTACATGTGCAAAATTCACTTTGAAGCTTACTTAGTGATGCCTCTGTAGGGAGCTTATATAATTATCTTTGTTCCAGAGCCTACGCTATCCTGATTCAATTTCTTTGTACCATTCATGGAATATTGATCCATAAAGCCCTGTATGGTTCAAGTCCTGTTTACTTTAGAGACTGTTGCTGTCCTACTATAACCAGTCAGAGGGTGGTTTAAAGAACCAGATCCTCAGCTGAAGTAAATCATTACTGACTTAATGGAAACTGTCATTTTACACCAGTTGAGGATCTGGCTCAGAATCTTTAGATGTGCCTGCCTCTTGGCTGAGGGTTCAGTGTGAAAGGCCTCAAGTCTGGAATGCGCTTTGTCCTCTGCTCTGACTGAACTAGAGATGTTGATCTTTTGGGCACATAACAAGGAATGTCTATTTCATGGGATTTTTTTCTGCATGGAGCGGAGATGAGTGAGAAGTTGTAGAAGTCTTTGTTTTGGTGAGCTAAGAAACTTCTTATACATTGACACTGAGTCAGTGTGCATGCATTTTTTTTTAAATGCACTGTACAGGTACACTGTACTTTTAAATAAGGAGGTTTGGTTTTTTGCAGGAGTGAGTGGTTTTTCGCAGGAGTGGGTGGGTGAAATTCTGTGGCCTGCGTTGTGCAGGAGGTCAGACTAGATGATCATAATGGTCCCTTCTGACCTTAATATCTATGAATAAATGTAGTGCAGTGCAAGAGATTCTGAGCTATTATTATTTGTGTGGGGAAGTGATAGGGGCAAAAACTCTGCATGTGATTTGTATGCCCAAAGTTACAGAAACTGTATGCACAAGCTGTTTGGCATTTTGAATATCTTCTCCATAATATAAGCACATTTTTGAGTCCACTTAAACTGTAAGATAGTCTCCTTGGTCTAGTTAACCGTCATACTTCTTTGGCCTTGTGTTCATTATTTTTGTGCCAAATATGTAACAGTATGTTATATCAGTCAGTTTCATTGACCACTTGTCATTCTGTTTATATATTTTGTCATTATTTTATCCCAATTAGACACAACGTTTTGGTACATAGGCACTGGTGCTTTTTGGCTATGCTTTAACCTGCATTTGAATAGTCTGTGGTTTGAAGGAAGAGACAGTCATCAGAAATTTTTATCAAGAATGTTCTGCCATGCTTTTTCTTCATTCTTTCAGCCCTCTCTCTTCTCCAGCATGTTCTGTTTTATTCTCTTCTTTCCTTCTACTCTTCTGACGTTGTTCAAATTTGATTTTTTTTTAAATCTAGCACTTTTGTTTTCAGTTTTTAGTGCAGCTAATGTAGGTTCTTTTTTAATTACTGCTAAAACCACTACTGAAACTTCTTTGGAACAGGACTGCCTTCCCCATAACTCTTCAGGAACTCCGACCTGAGTGAATAGAAAGCTCCTCTGACCTAATGGACTGAAGTGAGATGTCTTGATCATTTTAAGGGAGGTGACTGATGATGACCACAAAGTCACCTCCTTAGGTGGTCGTTGCTTCACTAGAGCAAAAGGAGCTTGCTTTTCACAGTGGGCTCTTTGAGTATGATTCTGTGTTGCTTGTTAAGTTGCTCTTGTGGTGTTCCTCCTTTGACTCACTTGGAACTTCTGAAGTTTCTCTTGGATCTGCTTCACTGTTTGCTGGAACTGGTGCATCATTGCTGTTAACTGGTTCTCTTCCTTCCTAAGTGAAGAGATGGCTGAAGCCCAGAATCTGCTACTTCGTGTGTTGACAGTTCCAGTACTGGAATTATGCAGAAGCCTGGTGAAGCTAAATCCTGGTAGCTACATTGTGGTGCATGGCAGTTATGGGGGGAAGGGGGAAAATCACCTTTTTTTTGGGACTGGGCCTTCTTTATTCCTGCCACTATTATGGAGAGCTATATGCACTGTAACAGGAAATCACAGCTAAATAGAAAAGGAATTTTTTCCATATTTGATTACTGTCATATTTGAGAGATTCTGTATGTTGATAAATACCTTTATATTTCCGAAAATAGGATTCATTCCCTCTGGGATTGATTTTTAATCTTCCTCTTTCTGGAAGAATGCTTTATTGATTGAGAACGCCTGCTACTTTGAAAAGCTTGAATTTTTTTAATGTTCCCTGGTAATAATTAGCATATAGATAGGCAAGATCAATTAATATAGATCACTCTAACAGCTACATCTAATTTTAAGATTAGTAATCAGTAATATAGTGCAAGTTTCAAACCAGAATAAAGAATCAAATAGGAAGCTGCCGTTTTGACAGCTTTATGAAGCAGATTGTTGAAAGCAAAATCAAGTCTCTCAGAAAGTTTCAAAGTTGTTTTTAAGGTACCCACAGTGTCATGTCTTTGTCACTTTATGATATAGCATAAAATCACTCTCGAGTGTGCTTATAGCATCCAGTTTGTGTCTCAGTACTGTGGCAAATTGCCGGTACTATTATGATGGATCTCGCGCTTCCTCTTCGGGGGCGGAGAGGGGTTCAGGGTGCAGTTCCTGATTGCTGCTGGTTACTGTCCCACCACTAACCCAGAGAAGGGTAGTGGAGAGGGAGGGACCCGGGCCCATCTTCTACTCCAGGTCCCAGCCCAGGGGCCCTAGGGATAGTGGTAAACCACTTGAGCTAGTGCTTCCTTCCTTTGGGCTACTTCCCTCTCCTGCTCTTCAGCTTGTGGGGCTTCCTGCCCTCTCTCTCTGTACAAGCCAGGTGTCTCTTTACCTAGGGGTCTTAGTCTTCTAGCCAGCCACAGCACTTCTCCAAACTGCACTCTGCGCCAACTCCTTCCCTGGCTGATTGAAGCAGAGGTTTTTTATCAGGTGACTAGCTTCAGGTGCGTTTAATTAATCTATAGAAATCTTTCTTCCCTCTACAGGGAATAAGGCTTCTCCTCATCCTGAGACTTACCTATCTCTCCTATATCACTCTCCTGCTGCCTTCTGGACATGCTGTATCACAGTACCTAAAAAGTGTGGTTTCCACAGCTGTTATATGTGCTGTTGATACTCTTTATAAAAATGGAAGAGGGAACAGGAATAGGTCAGTGGTTCAAGGATATTAATTACCCAAAATAAGGTAAACAAATAGATGGTACACCAGAAAAGAGGAAGCATATGTAGCAATTTCATTGATGCAACATTCTGAAGTGATCATAGATAGTATATATGAAGCATGGCAATGAGATAATTTTCTTTCCTTTTCCTAGTGTTTAAGTTAAATGGGGGATCAAGAACAAAAGAAGGGGTTCACTTACATAGGATCTCCTGTAGTTCATAGGCATTTTGCCTGAAAGGACTGTGTGATGGGATCTATAGGATAAAAATAACCCATGGTACAGACTACTGTTATAAGGTATGCTCTGTACTGCTTGAGCCCGGAACTGTGATTGTGACGAGGGTGCAGTTGTTACAGAAAATGGAGTTGGGACTTGTTCAGTGTTTTTAACAAGCCAACACAAAGGGAGCACGGTGGGAAGGAAGTATGGGATCAATGACTATGCAAATCTAGTGGCACTCGTGCTTGCCAGGGTGACTGCTGTTCCAGTATGGGTGCTGGAGTAGTGACCACGGAGGGGCTGTGTTGTAGCCTACATGTCTCTCACTGGAATGGGAGTTGGATTCCATTCAGCCCCTGCCCTGATTTAGTGTGTTACACGCATCAGAGTAATTGGGAATTGGATAATTGTCACCCACAGAAACTAGCTAATACATCAAATAAGTCACTACAGAAAGCAGTAAAACAGCTTAACCCCATGTGTTGGAACCAGCTGAGATGGAAATATCTGTAGCAGTCCTTTGAAATTTTTTTGGCCAACAATCTTTCCAGAGAGTAACTCCTCTCTCTTTGTTCCAACAGTTGGCAAGCTGTTTCTTGTTAACAACTTCCATTTGCCCTTCCCTAATTCCTCTTCCACTGTCCTCTCCTCTCCACTTCACACTCCACCTGCTCAGCTCTTCCTCAATTTCCAGTTGCTTAAGGACCCACCTTTCTCTCTGACTCCATTCCCCAATTATACAAAGTAAATTTGGAATTAAGAGGTTAATTTTAATAGGTTTAATTAAGTGGCGTTGTCTTTGGAGGGAAAACTATTGTAGTAATACTCTTCTTAAATCAAAGAGATTAATATAGGCTGGATTTCTTAGCGCAGAATGAGGTCAGCAAAGCCAATATAGAACACATTGCTCTTCGAATATTGGGCTTACATCTCATCATCTTTGTAGATTTTAAACTAAAACTTTTAAAAGTATATTTGGCCTAATTCTGCAATGCCTTTCACATCTTTCATCATCACTTACACCAGTTCCAGCTGGGTGAAGAACAGCAATAAATTACAGTGGTAGCATTTCAGAAACACTTGATACAATTGTAAATAACTATGAAATGTGGAAGTCAGTGAAGAATCAGGTTAAATATGTTTTGGAAAATACAATTTCATTGTCCTTTATATTGTTTGTTTTGATTTGCAAATATAAAATTATAACATGTATTAGTGTAGTGTGAGAGTATATAAGAACGGCCATACTGGGTCAGACCAAAGGTCCGTCTAGCTCAGGATTCTGTGGTTCAACAGTGGCCAATGCCCGGAGGGAATGAACAGAACAGGTAGTCATCAAGTGATCCATCCCCTGTCACAGATTCCCAGCTTCTGGCAAACAGAGGCGAGGGACATCATTCCTGCCCACCCTGGCTAATAGCAATTGATGGACCTATCTTCCATGAATTTATCTAGTTCTTTTTTGAACCCTGTTATAGTCTTGGCCTGCACAACATCGTCTGGCAAGAAGTTCCACAGGTTGACAATGCACTGTGTGAAAAAATACTTCCTTTTGTTTGTTTTAAACATGCTGCTTATTAATTTCATTTGGTGACCCCAGTTCTTGTGTCATGAGGAGTAAATAACACCTCCTTATTTACTTTCTCAACACCAGTCATAATTGTGTAGCCCTCTATCATATCCCCCTTACTTATCTTTTTCCAAACTGAATAGTTCCGGTCTTATTAATCTCTCCTCAGATGGCAGACACTCCATATCTCTAATAATTTTTGTTGACCTTTTCTGAACCAATTCCAATACATCTTTTTTGAGATAGGGCAACCACATCTGCACGCAGTATTCAAGATGTGGGCGTACCATGGATTTATTTAGAGGCAGTATGATATTTTCTGTTTTATCTAACCCTTTCTTAATGATTACCAACGTTCTGTTTGCTTTTTTGACTGCCCCTGCACATTGAGTGGATGTTTTCAGAGAACTATCCACAATGACTTCAAGATCTCTTTCTTGAGTGGTAACAGCTAATTTAGACCCCATCATTTTATATGTATAGATGGGATTATGTTTTCCAGTGTGCCTTACTTTGCATTTATCAACATTGAATTTGTTGCCCAGTCACCCAATTTTGAGAGATCCTTCTATAGCTTTTCGCAGTCTGACTGTGTCTTAACTATCTTGAGTAGTTTTGTATCATCTGCAAATTTGCCACCTCACTGTTTACCCCTTTTCCCAGATCTTTTATGGATATATTGAATAGGACTGGGCCCAATACAGACCCCAGGGGGACACCACTATTTACTTCTCTCCATTCTGAAAACTGACCGTTTATTCCTACCCTTTGTTTCCTATGTTTTAACCAGTTACCAATCCATGAGAGGACCTTCCCTCTTATCCCATGACTACTTACTTTGCTTAATAGCCTTTGGTGAGGAACCTTGTTGAAGGCTTTCTGAAAATCTAAATACACTATATCCACTGTGTCCTCCTTGTCCACATGGTTGTTGACCCCCTCAAAGAATTCTAGTAGATTGGTGAGGCATCATTTCCCTTTACAAAAACCGTGTTGACTATTCCCCAACAAATGATGTTCATCTATGTGTCTGACTATTTTGTTCTTTACTAGCATTTCAACCAGTTTGCCCAGTCGTGAAATTAGGCTTACCAGCCTGTAATTGCCGGAATCAACTCTGGAGCTCTTTTTAAAAATTGACGTCACATTACCTATCCTTCAGTCATTTGGTACAGAAGCTGATTTAAATAATAGTTTACAGACTACAGTTAGTAGTCCTGCAGTTTCACATTTGAGTTCCTCCAGAACTCTTGGGTGAATACCATCTGGTTCTGGTGACTTATTACAGTTTAGTTTATCAATTTGTTCCAAAACCCTCTAATGACATTTCAATCTGGAACAGTTCCTCAGATTTGTCACCTAAAAAGAATGGCTCTGGTTTGGGAATCTCCCTTACATCCTCAACCATGAAGACCGATGCAAATAATTCATTTAGTTTCTCTGCAGTGGCCTTATTGTCCTTGAGTGCTCCTTTAGCATCTCGATTGTCCAGTGGCCCACTGGTTGTTTAGCAGGCTTCCTGCTTCTGATGTATTTAGAGACACATATGTAATAGCAAAAAATTAAAGTGTAGGCAGAAGTGAACAGGTGGATGGGAAAAATCAGAGGTGGCCTGGAAGCAAACATGACAGAAGAGACAGACTGATCAGGGTATAGAGCAGGACACAAAAGGGCAAAAGCAGTGAGGTTGACCTGCCATTTAATTTTTATATCCTTGTACTGTGTGTTTATTTTAGTTCTTGTTTCTTATACTTTCTCAACTGCCAACCATCTCAAAAATTTTAATATTTCAAATATCTTTTCAATCAGTACACTGTAGAGTAGATTAGAAAGAGATGGAGGAGATGCACTGAATTAAAAATATTTAAAATCAACATTTGTAACTGCTGCTTTTTTTCAGTTTTTATTTTATTTTATCTTTCAGTGAGACACACCTAAATAGATTTAAAATCAGATTTAACTTTTGTTCTTTTTAATCTGTTATGTAATTAGTCATTCTAGCAGAAATTTTAAAATTGCCCAAAGGCATTTAATTTTGTGATGAAAAGCTGTTTAAATCTGATTTAGTGAATGGCCTGCATCTGGGGAAAAAATTATAGGAAATCACTTAATATACAACAATGCCATTTACAATGGACTTTTGCTGGTGACTCAGTGGTTCCCAGGGAATTATAATCTTGGCACAATTGATTTGAAATAGAATATATGAATAGGTGTTTATTGCTCACATATAATACAGTTGACAATGAAGTCATTTGAGACAGGTTAACAGCTATAAATTCTTATTATAGGCGGAGCTTTAGCGACACCTATAGTTAAGGTTTCCTGACACTTTTTATATTATTATTATTCTTTTTATTACATTATATTACTTATTATATAGCATTATAAGAGCCAGTTTTCAGTTTCTCATAACTTTTTTGCCAAACTTTAACCACTTGGCCTGAAGTTGTCTGCGGTAGGTGTTTGCCTCAGGCTGAATTTTTTTTCTGTCCACAGAGTTTCAGCTAAAATAGTTACTGTTTTGAAGAACAAGATTAGGGGGAAATGCTTTTTTTTTTTTTTTTTTTTTTTTTTTGCCCGTGTTAACAAAATTTTTACAGCCACTTCACTGAGAAGTTCTAGCACCTCCAAGCTTTGGTGCAGGGCTTTGAAGTTTGTTAGGGAGGTGCACTGGTGGCAGGGTTGAGCCTTCTCATGTCCTCATAAACTTTTGTCCAAAATTGGAAAAGTTATGAGCCTGTCCAAAATTGCAGTTAGCACATATTCAGTAGAGGTTTCTTAGATTTTAGCAGCTAAATTCCCTGAAGATTCTGTCTGCATTGGGCATGCTCCAGCCTGGGACTGAGAAGGATTTCCCTGCAATCACAGCTCTGGGCTGCTGTGCATCATGCTGAGTTTGGGTTGAGGCACCTGAACTGAGAGCCTGTTGGGCCCCAGGCAGCATGGAAGAAAAAGCTGCCCGAGTGGACTACAGGGGGGGACAAGATCTGAACCTAAGGGGAGGAGGAGAGGAGACTGGGACAAGGACCCTGGAGGAGGAGGGAAGGGACTGCAACTGGAGACTGATGGGTGGGGAAGAGGGAAATTGGGACTGGAAGTTGGGGTGTTTGGGAAGCCTGGAACTGGCTCAACCAAGAGACTGGGAAAAGGGGGTGGGGTAATGAGATTATCAATGGGGAGCCTGGGGAGGGAGATAGGGACATAGTGGGAACAGACAAAGAGGTCGGGGACAGGGAAGGTGATTGGAGGCTAAAGTGGTAGGGGGAAATGGATCTGATTAGGAACTGGTGGGGGATTAGACTGGGACAAGTTGGATAAGGAGCTGATGAGGTGGGAACTGAGAATAGTTAGGCAAGGAGACTGGGACTTGGAGCGGTGAGGAAATTGGGATGGGAAGTCCAGAGGGGGAGTCTAAGACTTGCTGGTCAAGGAGACTGAGAGGCCTGAGGAGTGGAGATTGGGACTGGCTGGGTAGTGTTGGTAAGAAATTTTCAGACTAATGAGATGTCAGTTTGCTGAAGCAAAATGTTTAGTCTAATCTATTAGAGATTTGACAAAACTTTAGTTGAAACCCAGGCAGGTTTCCATGGTGAACCTCTCTGTTTCAGGTACCATGATTCTGGCAGGTTCCCTGCTCTGTGGCAGCTGCCCTAGGAACCTCCACTGCAGCTGAAACTCCCAGTGTTGCTAGGCTGTGTGGCAGGAGTCATGGGGCTGTCAGATCTGCTCACTCCACAGAAGCAGCCTGGGTCATATTGGTTTGAGCTGTGACTCTAGGCTGTTGGTTTCTCTGGTCTGTAGCAGGGAGGCTCCTGGGGCTCTGAGTGATAGCTCAAGCCATGGCTCTCAGGGCTTGCAGGGTCCTTGCTGCAGTGCTGGGAGCTTGGAAGTCCTAGGACTGGCTTCCAGGGCCCATAGGTCTGGGTCCTACCCCACAAGTGGGCAGCCTGTAGGCACAGGAGTCTGGAATCCATGGAAGTCCCTGACCGTGGGGTTCAAGCAAGGAGTCTAGCAGCCTGGAGAGCCACAGCTCCAGCCAGGGCTACCCAGAGCTGGCAGGCTCCCTGGCTCTGAGTGTTGAATTGAAATTGACATTTCTGAGTGTCAGTTTTGGTTTTTAAAAAACAACATTATACACAAAGTTACATTCAGAGAATGTTAAGGTTGTAAGTCAAGCACTGAAAAGTTAGGAAATGCCAGAATGAAGGTTTTTTGTGCAACCTTAATTTGGCCCCCTTGTGCACTGTTTTTTCCACAGGACTCCTGTCTCGTTCAGTGCACAGAATGGATTGTGCTCAATTAATGACAGCTGTTCAATGTTTTATTTTCTTCTGATTTCCTCATGGGTTTTGATGGGGCTCAGCACTGTAGCTTGAGAGTGTTTCATAAACAATTTATCCTAACAACAACCCTGAGATGGGGGAAGGGGCGGGCATTATTGTATCCATTTTACAGATTGGAAATTGAGGCACAGAGGGATTTATGTCAGAAGTAACCACTAATTTGGGGCCCAATTTGAGATACTTAGGCCCTTATTTTTCAAAGCACTTAATATTATATAGCACTTCATATGTTCAAAGCCCAGCTTCCATTGATTTAAGATGCAGTTGTGAGTGCCCCAGATTTCTGCAAATCAGACCACGGGATCTCAAGTCTGGCACCCAGAAACTGAGGAACACATCATTAGTGACCACCTCTGAAAAGTTTGGATTAAATGACTTGCCAGGCATCACACAGGATCTCTGTGGCAGAGGCAGGAGCAGAATCCACTTCCCCAAATCAGCATTCAACTGCCTTATCGATGCGACCCTCCATTTTGTTCCTGTAATCCCCTGCCTCATTCACTACACACCTTCCAACTTCTGGAACAAATGAGGTAAGTATCCTACAGACAACAGTCATCTTCATTATACACCCCTGATTCATCTCTAGAGCAGGTCTTTCCTGTGCACTGCATGAGACACAGGTCTTATGGGAAAAAATAGTATGTGATAATGTAATTACAAAGACTTGTCATAATACATTCACGCAAGGGGGCTGAATTAAGATTGCACAGGCAACCTTAATTCTGGCATTTCCTAACGTGAGTGCTTGACTTTGCAGCCATAATATTCCTCTAACATAGTGTTTTGCATATAGTATATGTGCACACTTACACAGTTTTATATGTACACCCCCACACACCCTTCCTCTGCACTGTAGAAACTCTCCAGTTCTGCTGACTGTGGCCTTTTGTAGATCTGAAGATGGAATTAGGATTTGACCCTGAGCGTATGGAATGGTAGCTTCCACAACAGTGAAGATTATATCTGAACTAAATGGATGTATCTCAAATTGGGGATTCAGCAGACAGACCAGACGGTGATATATTTTTCCTCTGTGTTGGGCCAGTATGAAATGAAATTTAAAATCTTTGCTTTCATGGCTTCAGCACCTTCATTTATACTTTAGTCTTTGGCTGTGGGTGCACAAACAGAGAATCTCCACAAAAACAAGCTTTTTCAGAGGTGATCTCTCAGATAAGCTCCCCCAAACAGTTCCAGGAGTGGAATGACAGTTTCTGAAAGACTCCACAGAGATGGAATCTCGGTGAGTTTACAACAAAATCTTTGTAATAAAAGACAGAGAGAATTTATTTATTTTCCAGCTGGCACTCAAGCATGCCGGAGTGGCATTCCTCCTGGACATGACACTTACTCATTTTTTTCTAACAACTAACCATTTATATGTTGTGCAGCCTGGTGACAGCAGGAATTCTTTGTGTGACCCAGCTGACTTCTAGGTTGCCATGAACAGCTTCCCCATGCTGGATTGTCCTAATAATATATTGTTGAGTTGGTGTGTGCAAAGAATTCAAAGTTACATGTGCAAAATATGTTTGCTTTATAGAGTTTTTAGAAAGGGCAGAAAACATGCTTGCCACTAAGATGCAGTAGTGAAAAGGAGGTGTCTGGCTGGCTATTAGGATTTCATTGTGTTTATCATATTGTGAAGGTTTTGTTAGGGCACCTAGAGCCATTAGCAGGAGTGGGTTTTATCTGAAATCCAGATAAATAAAATAATGACTAAAAGCTTTTATGTTGGTTCAGTTGTTTCTGAACATTACAAGGACAGTCTAGGGTTCTTCCCCCTGCCCAAGACTGTTCAGCAGTGCCTCTGAAGTGGCAGCTCTTATGAGCTGTAGCTCATGAAAGCTTATGCTCAAATAAATTTGTTAGTCTCTAAGGTGCCACAAGTCCTCCTTTTCTTTTTGCGAATATAGACTAACACGGCTGCTACTCTGAAACAGTTCTTATGTGTTTGTCTGTGGAAAACCTATCAGAACAAAATATAAGTTTTAATGCATATTGGGGTTAACATTCACATAACATTTTCAGGAGAACGCCAGTACTCATGAGCTACTGAAAACACAAATCGTCCACAGTGGAAACATGCTAGTGATGTAGACCTCCATTTGCTTAGCAGTGTGAATTCTGCTTGCTTCTGGAGTATTTATTACTTCAGAACTTCTTTGCACTGAACATTCTTCCATAGTTCTTTGAGTTGTGCTTTGTCGAGGATGGGTAGCTACAAGATAAGTTGTTCCCCAATTTTTACATAGCATCTTGCCCCATTTCCACATGTTGACCATAGATGACATGGTTTAGACTTTGACTGATAACTCTTTGCACATTTTGACATCAGCTTTTGTAGGATTAGAGGAAAAACGACTATACTGCACATTACTCCATTTATTGTCAATGCCAAGTTAAAATGGAGGTTGTCATACCAAGATCTGATTAACTGGATACACTGGAATGCCGAGACACCAGTCATGGAACTTGGCAGATAGCACATTACATGTTGTCATGAAATCCTCCACCTATCCTTGGTCTCTGCTATACTTCCCTCCCCACAAAAATCTGTGGAATTTTGGAATCCTCACTTCTTGTGGATTTATGTAAAAATCCAAATAAGGTATTCATTCCATCCTTTGAGAGTTCAGATTGGCTGGAACAAAATTTTAAAACAAATTGAAAGAAGCTTTATAGGTTGACATTTTGTCCCAATTTCTTTCCGATACGTGTATTACATGTGAGAATTAGAACCATGTTGCTTTAATTTAACATTTTTTACTAAGTTAACTAATATTAACTTTTTATATCCATCTTTTTACTGATATTTTCAATTTATTTTTTGTTTTTAAGTTAGCAAAGCATCAACTAAAGGGCAAATTGCAGCATACACAAATCCAGTGAAATCAATAGAGTTGCACCTGTTTACACCAGCAGGGAATTTAGCTTGAACTATTAAACTGCATTTCTTCAAATTGGTCTTTAACAATGTAGATAAATCTGACATGTTCTGTAGAGCAGATTTTTAAAATATTTGTGGTAATTCATGTTAAGTGGATTAAAACGGTTTGATTTTTTTTTTTTTTGTAGCAACTTGAATTAGTGGAACCAAGTGGTTGGATTCATGTTCCTTTAACTGATTCTCATAAGAAGCCTATTCGAACATTTATGATTCAGATTGCTGTTTTAGCCAATCATCAGAATGGAAGAGACACTCACATGAGACAAATTAAAGTGTACACCCCAGTGGAAGAAAGCTCTATTGGTAAATTTCCTAGATGTACAACAATTGATTTCATGATGTATCGCTCTATAAGATGAATCATCTTATGAAGAAACAATTAAAGTGATTTTGTCATCAGTTTTGTTTCCAATATCTTTTCCGGTTAAATTGACAGGTCTTATTCTTGTGGAATTCTCTGTATATACTTTAACTTTTTTGTGTGTAACTTTAATCTGTTTTGAGTTGCACTGTTTTTTGATTTTTAATATGCTTTCGATAGTCATATTTTCTGTTAATTGTATTTACAAAGGCTGTAGGAGGTTTTTAGATTTTCAGAAGATATATTAAAGAACTTTCTCCTTTCATTTGCTATGAAATGGATAACCGTGGTGCACATAACATGTATATTCTTTTTTTCCAGGTGGTTTCTCCATTTGTTGATAATGCATTAGAATACTTCATTGTATGACTTCATATTTTGGTTGGGTCAGTCCAAAAAAGCTGTATTTTAATTAGGTGTATTTTTAATGGATTATTACTACTGTATTTTTCTCTGGGTACAGGATGTACATTCTTTTAAGAGGGTTCTTTGTGTCTTTGAAAGGACTTCACTGTGGTATTGTGCATGTCTTGTTTCTGGTGAGAAATGTATTTAACTGGGTTTTTATTCTAATAGGTCTCGATGTAGGTTTCATTTTTCTGTATAACTGAAAAAAGATTGATAATCTAGAAGGAAAGTGAATATTTCTAACTGTATTTTATATTGTCCTGTCATTACAGATATAACTTAACCATTACATCATTCTAATGTAACAATAGACATGCCAGGAATGCAAAAGCAACATTCCTTAGCATTGCTTCCTCACACCCTTTGAAGTCCCATGGATCACATAAAATAGTAGGAATTCAAATAAAAATCTGTTTAAGTCTGAGCAATGTTATACTTAAGTTATGGAGTTTCTTAGAAGAAAAAAGATAAGCCATTTTGAAATAAAAAATGCCACAAGGCAATCGAGAAACTTGTGCATGGCCTACTTATAACTAATGGAAGCATGTAACCTGGTTTTTTAAAACTTTTTTTTGCATTGTTATTGTTTGGTGGTTACATTGATTTAAAAAAAAAGAGACCAGAAAACTAACAATCTTCCTTTTAAAATCCGATATATATGGGTTGAATTTTTAAAAGCGGTCGTCATTTATCCACCTCCATCCATCCCTCCAAAAAAAAAAAAAAATAGAACACACAGGTAAATTCCTATTGATTGCAATGGGAGCAAAATTAGGACAAAACATTTGAAAATCACACTGCAAATTAAAATTAAATTGGGAAGCATGGGCAAGGCCATGTGATAAGAGACTAAGAAAATATGGGTGATGACTAGAGGAAAGAAGGCACAGGAGTGAAGGGAGCAGGGAGGTAAAACAAAGGAGGATCAGAAATGTAACACTGAGATCAGTTTTATGTAACTGTATATTACATTAAATGTGCTACCATAAAAGTGCAAATTAATCTCTGGTTGAACTCTGCTGCCTTTAGTGCAGTAACATTAGGAATGAATTTTCCCCATTACGGACCTGATATCTAAAATCAGTGGAAAGATACCCATTGATTTCAGTGGGTTTTGGATTAGACCTAAGGTCTATAATTCCACTTGTGGGTTCTGATGTTCCTAAAATATCTTGACAAAATTATAGCCTTTTTTATGGAGGGCAGCTCGGTATTCTTGTTAACTGTTTTTCCCTTTTGCCGTTGTCTTATACAAAATACATTTTCTTTTCTGAGAACAATAACTCCCAAAGGTTAGTGTGGGACTCAAAACAGGGGTTTTATGTGCTTTATCTTACTGCAAACACGTACTATGGATTTTGGTGCAAACTGTTATGGGTAGTCCTTTTGATTTCATGCTTCATAGTAGGTGTGTGTTTGCAGGAGACGGCCACTTTAAAATATGCAGTCCCTTACATAGGGATACTTTCTTCTTCTGTGACATGTATAGCTCTTTACTTAACAAATAATGATAGGTAAGAGGCATGCTTGTTGAAAACCAAAAGAATCTAATATCCCAAAGGATGAAATGGACAGTAATTTAGAAACACCAGATTGGCATGTTCCTACCCCAGTCCTGAATTCAGGCTACTATTCCTACTAAAGAACCCACCTATTGTTCACAACCATAAGTCCCGTCAGTTATTTAGTAGTAGATTGGATGCAAACCATGGACAAAGAAAAGAAAATTATTATTATTGACTTCAGGAGAAAACTGGATTTGGCCAAAGATAAAACTCCCATTCATTTCAGTGGTAGGTAGATGAGGTACTATTGTCATTCACCAAGTTTCAGCCAGTGACATAGATTACATTTAGTGTCAAATACTTGCTCTGCACCTCTGTTCAGTTCAATATATCAAAGATGCCAAACAACATACTGTGGGATGCAACATACTTTTTTCTGTCCATTTTCTTATTCTACAGATTACTTTTTCTCTCACAGATTAGGCAAATTTATCCAGTTATTTTATGAACAGTTAATTAATAGTTGTCAAGAGAGAGGTATATATTTATTAAAAATGCACTGCCCTTAAAATATTTCATAAACTCTTGAAAAAAAATTTATGGAAAATAAATTAGAGTGCAGCATGCATCCTTACTATGTGCTATAAAGCTACCCTTCTTGGGCTCACAACTCCTTTAAAGGTAATCATGAACACGTATTCTGCAGCACTTACAGTTCCTTAGGTTCAGGAAACTTCCTTTGCAGCATTTTGCAGTGTATTATAGTCATACCAAGTTATGTTTCATTACATACATCATTAACATATATCTTTCCCCACTCTTAATTCCCATTCAAAAAGGGACAAATCCTGAAAATCAGCACTGGCTGTATAAATCATCCCCATAGATTGTAGAGCAACTTTGTGGCTGCAAGTGAACACTGTGATGAGCCTGGATGAGATATGGGTGAGATTTTTCAAAGGTGTCTAAGTGAACTACGAACTAAGTTCCAGTGAAACTCAATGGGACTTGTGCTCCTAACTAGCACACTTTTGAAATTCAGACCCTTCTGGCTTTAGGCTGCAGAAGCTTATGTTCCTGCTCAACAGAGGGCAGTGACCAGTAGACTCTGTGGTATCAAATCTAACAGCCCAGTCCTGTTCCATATGCTCTTGCATTGCCACAGCCAGACATGTCCTTGGAGCTGCAGAGGGTTAGCCATGGTTCCATGCCACATAGGTGGCAGGATTTGCCCCCACAGCAGAAAACTTTTATTCATGCAACAGTGGAATGGGGCATCAGTCTTGGTGTCTTAGCCAGATTCCAACTTTGTTGAGTATGCTGCTACCAGGGTGGATTTGATTTAAATCACTAGTCAGGAAGACTTGATTTAATCGTGGATTTCTACATAAAAGTGCATTCTTGGTGGTTGTTATAACCTTAATACATATTCTTCACAACTCAGAGATAGATGTAGGTTTCATTTTTAGAAGGTACACACTATACATTTTTTCAGTGATTTATTTTGAAAACTTTTCAGATTAGTTTTACAGCTATATCAGAAAATAAATGATTGTTAGTTATTTCATTTACCAAAGTAATTGAAGCAGATATTTATGAAGTCATTGGGAGGTGAACTATCTCCAATTCAACAGATTAATCTTTAATATTTGGAGGATTTTCTTGCCATGCTGTATTAGGAGGGGAACATCACCAGACAGACATTTAAATAGTTTTATTTAACTAAAACAATGTTATGTATTCTAGATTTTTTCTTCAACACCAAACATATAATATTTTAACAAAACAAGCATATGAATTTTTGAATTTAGTTAAACATTTGAGTTTTTTAAAATCAGGTTTGTTTTTGTTAAAATTGTTTTTAACTAAAATAGTTAAATGAAATATTTTAAAAACAAAAATTAAATAGACTGTCAGCCAGGTCAATATGAGAAACTTAAAATATTGGCTTCTGCTGCTAACTCAGTCATCTTCACCTTCATTTTCCTGTTTGTTCATAATCTGGAAAAGAAAAACAAGCTTTCCTGCTTTTTAGGTCCCAAACGGTTTCTCAAGTTGGAATGAATTAGTCCAAAGGAAGAAAATACTCTTTCTACACCGACAGAAAAAGCTACTGCTGTTAAAAGTGAGATTATCACTTCAACAGTCTCTGAATCCAAATGCTTAAGTGACTTCCACCAGTTCACGGGTGTGGCTTTCTTTCTTTA
The DNA here is from genome assembly GCF_965140295.1 of Lepidochelys olivacea. NCBI lineage: Eukaryota > Metazoa > Chordata > Testudines > Cheloniidae > Lepidochelys > Lepidochelys olivacea. Next base: position 60,776,443 of record NC_140414.1, on the reverse strand, counting down.
AAACATCATCAGTAAACATATATTTCTTGAATGGTTCACCCTTACCTCTGAAGTTTATTATAATTGGCATTATGGAGGGATGATTGCTGGATATCCATGTCATAGCCAACTCCTCTTCTTCAGCAGTTAAGGTTTGACCCTGGTACCGAGTATTGAGAATATTTGCAAGAAAATGAACGGGAGATAGTGCTTGTCCCCTTCATTTTTTTAATGCTTGTAATTTAGTTCTGTCATTGCATATTTCTCTTTTTAAGTTCTCACTCAGTTCCTTCCAAATTTCAACAGTGTCAGCAGTAAAACAGCTATTTCCCTGCATTTTGTTCAAGGCTACAGAAATAGGCTTCAGGGTACTCAGCATGTGTTCAACATTTCTCTTAAGCCCAATGTTGAGAACTTTGGCTGTGACAGTACCATCTATTCTTTCACAATTTTGTTCACAAACTGTGTCAAGTTTCCTCCCCCACTCTGAACTCTAGGGTACAGATGTGGGGACCTACATGAAAACCTCCTAAGCTTACTTTTACCAGCTTAGGTTAAAACTTCCCCAAGGTATAAATTAATTTTATCTTTTGTCCCTGGAATAACCACTGCCACCACCAACCTCTAACTGGGTTTACTGGGAAACGTAGTTTGGACACGTCTTTCTCCCCAAAATCCTCTCAACCCTTGCACTCCACTTCCTGGGAAAGGTTTGGTAAAAATCCTCACCAATTTGCATAGGTGACCACAGACCCAAACCCTTGGATCTGAGAACAATGAAAAAGCATTCAGTTTTCTTACAAGAAGACTTTTAATAGAAATAGAAGTAAATAGGAGTAAAGGAATCACCCCTGTAAAATCAGGATGGTAGGTACCTTACAGGGTAATTAGATTCAAAACATAGAGAATCCCTCTAGGCAAAACCTTAAGTTACAAAAAAAGAGAGACACAGACAGAAATAGTCATTCTATTCAGCACAATTCTTTTCTCAGCCATTTAAAGAAATCATAATCTAAAGCATACCTAGCTAGATTACTTACTAAAAGTTCTAAGACTCCATTCCTGTTCTATCCCCGGCAAAGCAGCATACCAACAGAGAGACACAGACCCTTTGTTTCTCTCCCTCCTCCCAACTTTTGAAAGTATCTTGTCTCCTCGTTGGTCATTTTGGTCAGGTGCCAGCGAGGTTACCTTTAGCTTCTTAACCCTTTACAGGTGAGAGGATTTTTCCTCCAGCCAGGAGGGATTTTAAAGGGGTTTACCCTTCCCTTTACATTTATGACAAACTGTCATCAGATTAGGCCAGTTCTTGATATAGTGCCCAAACCAGTCCACTGCTGAGTTCTATTGCATGTCTTGTGGGAGAGTTAGCTTCGTTCCTCCCACTTGTTTCAGAGCAGCTGCTGAAAAGTGGTTGTTACAGAAGTATTTTGCAATTTCAACAACATTAGCCTTTATTTCTGGAACACCGAAGTCGTTGGCTAGGAGGTGCATCAAATGAGCATTGCAACCGTATGTTATTGGCTAGGGACTCGCTTCTAAATTTCTTATCTTGGATACATTTGCAGCATTGTCTGTGACCTAGCTACGTACTAGACATTTGAATTTTTTTCAGTTTGTTATAGCTTTTACTGCTACTTCTTGTAAGTATTCTGCTGTGTGTGCATTTCCTGCTGCATCAATTGTTTCTGTAAGGAGGACATTCCCTTCTTCTGTTGTCACACAAGCACATACAACAGGATCATTGTGGACATTACTCCACCCATCAAGACTCAGGTTAACAATTTCACCTTCTAGACCTTTTGCACACTGCTCAATTTCTTTCATACACTTTATCCAGTAATTTGACTGAGACACCTGGTCTGTTGGGTGGACTGTATCCTGGTCTTAATGACCGAACTATGTTAATAAAGTGTGGGTTCTCAGTCATACAGAAAGAAGAGTTTGTTGCATAAACAAACTGGGCAATTTTTTCATCAGCTACCTCTTTTTGTAATCTGCTGGTTCTTATCACAAACTTGAGGTGCCACAAGTACTCCCACATTTTTTTTGCTGATACAGACAAACCCGGCTACGACTCTGAAACCTGTTATCCACGGTTGTTTCTGGATGATGGAGATTTTTTTTTTCTTTTTGCTACAGGAGATACACTGGGGCTGTGAGACATACAGGATGTGACTGAAACACTATCATTGGCAGATAACTCTGAAACTATAGAAAATGATGGTGATCTTGAAGGTGGATAGTCTTCAGAATCCTGTATGTTGAGGATGGATTCTCCTAAACAAAATAAGACAATGCAATTATTTTAATTATTCTTACCATACTGCTCATTTAGTGTTACTCATTGCATTCCCTGGCACTCAGTACTACTTTAAAGGTAAAATTGTAAAAGGAAAATCAGCCTATTTCAGCTATTTATTTTTTTATCACAACTGCATCTAAAATGATAGTACCATAGAGTAACAACTATATTTTTTGCTCAAATGTAAGAATTCAAGAATAGTCCAGAAGGAAGACAGGCAGTCCTTAAGAAAGACGTATGAAAGAAAAAAGTTTACCAACCTGAAGATCCTGCATGTTCAGACGTGTTCCTTTCATCATCTTTTCAACGTAGCCTCCTCCTGAGAAGGATCACTTCTCATGATGTTGTTTCATATGGGCGATCAGGCCTTGCATTTCTTTGTTGCACTGTTTGCATTTTTCACACATGCCTGTCTTACCCGCAGGTAGAGGAACTTCATTAAAATATTCCCAAACTGGGTCTCTTTTATGGCCTGCTGCGATTATTGGTTTTCTCTTCTAGTGAGAGAATGGTAAAGTAGATCTCAAATCAATGAACGCTACAATCAGAAAGGTTTCAGAGTAACAGCCGTGTTAGTCTGTATTTGCAAAAAGAAAAGGAGTACTTGTGGCACCTTAGAGACTAACCAATTTATTTGAGCATGAGCTTTCGTGAGCTACAGCTCACTTCATCGGATGTATACCGTGGAAACTGCAGCAGACTTTATATATACACAGAGAATATGTGGGAAAAAACAAGAGGAAACAGGCTACCTTGCATAATGACTTAGCCACTCCCAGTCTCTATTTAAGCCTAAATTAATAGTATCTTTATATATACAGTCTCTATTTAAGCCTAAATTAATAGTATCCAATTTGCAAATGAGTTCCAATTCAGCAGTTTCTCGCTGGAGTCTGGATTTGAAGTTTTTTTGTTTTAAGATAGCGACCTTCATGTCTGTGATTTGTGCTGGAAATGGCCCACCTGATGATCACTTTAGATAAGCTGTTACCAGCAGGACAGTGGGGTGGGAGGAGGTATTGTTTCATATTCTCTGCAAGTCTGCTGCAGTTTCCATAGTATGCATCCGATGAAGTGAGCTGTAGCTCACGAAAGCTCATGCTCAAATAAATTGGTTTGTCTCTAAGGTGCCACAAGTACTCCTTTTCTTTTTACAATCAGAAAGACCTCAAGACTTCTGCATTATGCTGCTCAAACAGTTTCACTTTTGTTTCTACTGCCTGTCCCTCCCTTTTCACATTTATCATGATTTAGTTGGGGATTGGCCCTGGTTTGAGCAGGGGGTTGGACTAGATGACCTCCTGAGGTCCCTTCTAACCCTGATATTCTGTGGGTCTATGATCTCCAGATTCCTTCTTTATCCTGATCTATTCCACTCCCAACAATCTTCTATTCATTGAACTTTTTGAAACTTTGCACTTTTAGAGAGAGGTAAGGGGTTGACTCTGTGTACACAAATTTGCAGAGGGACAGTAGGGTTGAGGTCTGTTATGTCTCACCTTTATTTTTTCTTTTTCTTTCTAAACATTTTTGCTGTTAAAAACCATGTTATCTCTGGAGCCACAAATCCATAGTTTGAGAACTACAAAACTAAGCGTCTCTGATGGTATCTTCTAGACTGAGCACTGAGTCCCATTGGATGGATAGAAAGATTAACCTAAATAATCTATACAGAACCCCCTGGAACCCTATAAGATTGGGTCCCTAATCCATGAACCATTGGAACTCATTTACAAAACTTTTCTTAAACATTACATGAATATATTGTTTCATACTGTAGAATTAGAATTTATAATCCCTATTCCACGATGAGATAGTTTTAATTAAGATACATTATAGCTCAAAGCTATCTTTAGATAAAATGCTTTTTGAGGGAAAAAAACCTATAAAAAAAACCCAATTTAAATAAAAAAAATATTTTTTTTATTAATCTACCCTACCTGCCACCCTCTGTACCTTTTGCAGGTCCAAATGGATGTAATAACCCTTTATACCTGTGCTAAACAGTAATGTTAAATTTCACTCCTTGCCGTGGCTGCACTTACATGGTGGTGGTTTACATAATTCTTTGTGTAAAGTTTATACAATACTTCAGTAAAAGTTTGAGGTGATCTGGGATCTATAGGTTGAAAGCCCTTGTATAGATGCAAGAATATTGTGATTATACATTACAAAATTTTTTTCTTGCTCTTTGATATGCAGCATCAAAGCAAACAAATGCAAATGACCATTCTAAACCCTTCTTACAAGGTCAGTACATGTTCAAAGTCTTTAACGTATTACAGTTAATGTAAGCGTACTGACTTGCTGCAGATTGGCTTCTGAGGAAACTGGCTTCTAAACAGAGGGGTCTGTTATTGTGTGTTGATTGGAACTGGATTGGTTTTATTTATCTAGGTACCCAAGTGCCTTCCTGTCGGGTGCCCCTTTATTTATTTTGAAATAAAGACAAACCACCATTCTGTTCTGTAGATATGAAAATGGCAAGGTTTGATAGGGCCCACATGTGTAATTTTTCTTTTTCATAACCAACCACCCAAAAAGGCATCAACATTCTCATGTTTTAGGACAAACCTAATTAGGATGTTAGGAGCACACAATAGGTATTGAGCAATATTAGAAATTGTTTCTACAATTTTTTATGTTGACTACTAATTTGAATTTGTATAACTGGGTGAAAACTAATAACAGGGATAACATTTTTTTACTCCAGACACTAATCTGTGCCCTAGGCATAAGCATCAGGCCTCTTAGTTGTCTTCTGTGACCTTTCATTGAAAAATACAGAATTCCACCAACAAATGGAGACAGTCAATAACTGGCTGTTTACATCTTACAAGGCGATATTGAAAATTTGAAAGAGTTGATAATGGGAGATAATTTGCTAGCTCAAAATATTATTTCTTCTTTAATTTTGTGGACAAACATACTTCACCAACAGGCTGGTCAATAAGCTGCTTCTCCTCCTGTGTGGTGGTGTTTGTTACTTTAAAATGACCAAACACCACAAACATTTGTAGAATTTAGTGTGATGTGTTCTGGGAGTAAGGACACTACACTGTAAACCACAATATTGTTAGATCAGTATTTGGCTTACTGTATCTGAAAAACCTCCAAAACAAACAGCATGCCCAAAAGTTCAGATGATGAAATATAGTGATTGTTGGTCTTAAATAACTTTGGTACAGGGGAGATAGAGAGAGGGTTATAAAAAGACCAAAAAAACCAAAACACTCACAAATGCGTATCCTAGAAAGAACAGTGCAGAACACTCACATTTGTTAGAATATAATCTCTGCATTGTTGGATAGCAGTGGTCCCTAAACTTTTCAAGTCGTGCCCCCCACATCCTGTCTGTGCCTTCTCCCCCATCACCTACCTCAGGAGCCACCGCTGGGAATGGGGCCCTGGGGCTGGAGCTGAGGCAGTGCGCAGCTGGGAGTAGCTCTGGAGCTCGGAGTGGAGCCACAGGGCCGAAGCTGGAGGCAGAGTGGGGATGCAGCTGGGGGTGGAATGGGTCTCGGTGGTGCTCTATTCCTGCCTCTTGTGGTGGCTGGCCCAGGCCCGTGTCCCCCCAAACGTTCCTCCGTGCCCTGGTAAGGTGGCTCATCCCTCAGTTTCGGGACCACTGTTTTATAGGTTTATGGAGAGCCAATTTTACGAAATGAGACTACTCAAATATTGATAGCATCTTTATAAAAGTGATGTCTAACAATGAATTGTGCTAAATATTACAGCTAACGTTCAATAATGGGCTAATATTCTACACTGTCATTCTTGACTAATTTATGCTTTTCTCTAAAAGATGTTTCAAGCAATATTTTATAGGTGTATCCCCATATCTCAAGCTTTGGTTGCTTTCCTATATTCAGTAATTTTGATTAGGGAGCAGACATCTTGGTCTAAATAAACATTTCTTTCTACACAGATGATCATTTAGTAGTCTGACTGCCTGTCTCACAACTGTCATTGTGAGGGGTTTGCACAAATGCATTGTACCTCCATATTTAGGTTACTTATATTTAGCTTCAATCACAAAGCCTTCCCTGTAGGCCCATAAATAACCTCAAACTGTTTTTACAGGCCTTTGCTATAAAGCCAGATATCCTCTGTACACTGGCACTCCTCTCCAACTGGAAACCAACATTTTAACAGATGATTTCCTGTTATTACTGTAGCAGTATCAAAATCTGATCACTTACCAAGCAGCATGTTGTCCAAGAAACTGAAGCAAGGACTGCAGCCAGCTGTTTGTTTTTCAAGTGTTATAATATTTTAAAGAATCGTATGTTAAGTAGATGCCCAGAGTAGTACTGTCAGGGACAGGAGGTGGAGCCAGGAGGCCACCTGTGTTGCATGATGATCTATTGCAGCCCAGTCAGAGCAGCTGATATTCTATTGTCCCTAGCAATTAATATATATGAGTAGAAAGTGGAGGGAAGGATCTGTACTGGTTCATTTGTAAAAGATGAACAAGCTGCTCTTTATTTTGTTGATTTGTTAATGAAACAATATAGAAAAAATGGTGATGTCAAACAAAATGAAACCCCATCTGTAAACCTGTTTTGCTTTTTAAAAAATACTGTCTAGTAATTTGCTGCATGTGGACCTGATTAGAGCCCACTGAAATCAATGGAAAAACTCATTAGGTTCATCGGGCTTTGGATCAGGCCTCTCAGCTTCATCGAGTGAAGCATTTTTATTTGTGTTTCATTCATTTTTTTGCCATAACCTTTAAGTCTGTGTTTTCAAATATGGTTGCATTCCTGGCTGGGAAATGTAGTTTTAGATACATTAAGTAGGCCTCATAGTTCTACTGTAAATTTCATGTTGACCATACAAAATTAGATTGATGCTCCACATCTAAGGAAATAATGATTTTTAAAAAGGTGTTATTTTGTGCTAGTGCACTGTCTTCATGTACAGTGAGAGAGTGATCAGAGATTCCATTATGGCTGGAAATTTTTGATCTGAGGCAAAACTAGAGCTGGCCAAAACTAGTGATTTCCAGTTGGTGGGAATTTTAATAATTCAAGCTTTTTCATTCCAATTTGGAATTAAACCAAATTTTTTAAAATAAAAATTGTTTTGGAAACACAGACACATGGAAATCAGTTCCCCAGGACGTGGCAACAGCTGACTGACATTCCTGTCAGTTTCACCGCTGTTATGCAGATGAAGGTGTGAAACTGACAAAGAATGTTTATTTCACTTAGCAGCTACCCAGACCCCCAGGGTATGCTTCTCTAGGGCAGCACTATGACACAAGGACTTCCAGACCAGCAGGCTTCCAGGGCTACCCACTCAGTAGTTGGGTAGCCCAGAGAGCCAGCCGGACTGCAAATCTGGAAACCTTGGACGTGGAGTGATGGAGCAGCCCCACCATGCACCATAGACTCTGAAAGCCTGGGCTCCCAGAAGCCTGCCAGAGAGTTAGCAGGTAACTCACAAGAACGTTTTGTTTCTGACAAAAACATGTCTGTCAGACAAGATTCCAGGAACCTTGCAGGTGAATCGATGAAAAATTGGTAAACGCAATCTGTTTTCACAGAACAGTTCGGGTTTGACAAATCAGCATTTTCTGACCAGCTCTTGTTAAAACATTTCCTGCCAGCAGGACAGAGTAAAAAAAGCCTTTAATTTAACTAAAAAGTGACCTCATTTTTGTGCACATGCCACTGAGGTGTGGGACTTGAGACTAAATAAGCTAAAGACTCACCATCAGTCAATTCTCACAGGAGGATGCCTGATTTAGCACTTCACAGAATCATAGAATATCAGGGTTGGAAGGGACCTCAGGAGGTCATCTCGTCCAACCCCGTGCTCAAAGCAGGACCAATCCCCACCTAAATCATCCCAGTCAGGGCTTTGTCAAGCCTGACCTTAAAAACTTCTAAGGAAGGAGATTCCACCACCTCCCTAGGTAACACATTCCAGTGTACTCATCAAAGAGAGTAGGAGTTGAGAGCTTAACTGGCAAACAACTTGTGTTTAGGCTGTATCTCCACAGCAATAAATTCATGTGTAGATAACTCAAGTTAACTTCCCTTGAATTAGTCTAGTTCGAGAGGGAGCAGCCAACTTCAAAATAGTACTTAAACTGCACAGAGTGATTGTGTTACCAGCTTATGAGTTGTGCTAATTCAGGCTATAGTCTGTAGCCCCTCATGGACCAGTCAACATGAGTTAAAAGCACCAACACACTTGAGTTAAAGGATTATGTGTGTAGATGAAAAGTTATGGGCCACCCTCAGTTTATAAAAAGAAAAGGAGTACTCGTGGCACCTTGGAGACTAACAAATTTATTTGAGCATAAGCTTTCGTGAGCTACAGCTCACTTCATCGGATGCATGCAGTGGAAAATACAGTAGGGAGATTTTATATGCACAGAGAACATGAAACAATGGATGTTACCATACACACTGTAACGAGAGTGATCAGGTAGGTGAGCTATTACCAGCAAGAGGAAAAAAAACAAACAACCTTTTATAGTGATAATCAAGGTGGGCCATTTCCAGCAGTTGACAAGAACGTGTGAGGGACAGTAGGGGGGAAAAATAAACATGGGGAAATAGTTTTACTTTGTATAATGGCACATTCACTTCCAGTCTTTATTCAAGCCTAATTTAATGGTGTCCAGTTTGCAAATTAATTCCAATTCAGCAGTCTCTCGTTGGAGTCTGTTTCTGAAGTTGTTTTGTTGTAATATTGCGACTTTTAAGTCTGTAATTGAGTGACCAGAGAGATTGAAGTGTTCTCGGACTAGTTTTTGAATGTTATAGTTCTTGACTTCTGATTTGTGTCCATTTATTCTTTTACGTAAAGACTGTCCGGTTTAGCCAGTGTACGTGGCAGAGGGGCATTGCTGGCACATGATGGCATGAGAGTCCAAAGAGAATCACTTAGCAATTTATTTTTATCAGTATTATTTGTATCATATGGTAGCACCTAGATGCACCACTGCGATTGGTGCACCGTTGTGCTAGGCTCTGTACAAATGCATAGTAAGAGACAGTCCCTGCCCTAAAGATCTTACAGTTGTGCTGCCGCTCCCCAGCTGTACAACAGGAATAATACTACTTCCTTTCTCTCCACCTTTTCTACTTAGGCCCAATCCTGAAAAGATTTACGCACATATTTCATTTTAAGCACATGAATAGTCCAGTTGAAATGAATGGGACTATTCACATGCTGAAAATGAAGCATGTATTAAGTCTGTGCCGGATCATGGCCAAAATGAAAAAGGTAGGCTACAAGTAGGAGGAAGGAAGTGTTATTATCCCTGTTTTATAGATGGTGAGCTGCAGCGCAGGGAGATTAAGTGACCTATTTAAACGTACACAGGAAGTCTGTGGCATAGCTGGAAATTGAACCCAGATCTCCTAAATCCCAGTCCTTTCTTTCCTGTGAAATAAATTTTCTACTAACATTATAACTCTAAAGGCTAGTTTTGCAGTAATGGAGTTTTGGTATATGTTTCAGACATAAAATGCATTTTATTTTCGTGTTTCTTGTATTGCATTTTGGTCCTTTTAAAATAAATACTGTTGCATAAATTGCAATCTTAGTTACGTTAGAATAAATCTTGAACAGTATAATTTATTGACTTCACCTGGTTTACTGCATATTTACACCTGTGTAACTCAGAACAGAGTTTGGGTCTACATCTATAACACTTAGAGCATGCTCTATCAGGGAGTCCATTCTTGACATACATCTTACAAATGTATACCCGTCATGTGGACATTACTCCTTGTCATTTGGGACAAACAGGGGAGCATTTGAATCTTTTTAGGAAGATGAAAATGTAGGTGAATTAGTCTTAATACATTATGCTGAGACACGGCTTATGACTCACGCTGCCCTGTTAAGGATTATAGGTCTGATGCTGAGTTCCCACAACTTTGGTGGGAATTGTTGGAAGTTCACAGCTTTCAGACACAGTTTCTGCCCACACAGATGTACTTGCCCTAAGGCTGAAGGTGCATGTGGTAATGCCTTCCAATATAAGAGTGAAGCTCTTCTCAGATGTCTGTTGCTGCAGAAGCAAGGTGTGGATGTGCAAGGTTGCTGCAGAAGCAAGATAGGATAGGGAGCTAGAGTTCAAAACAGTGCTAATGGAGAGGCGAAACGGGAAGGTGGGAATGTGATGGGTTGACTGGGATTGCAGGGGAAGTGGGAGCTTGCAGGAGCAAGAAAGGCAACTGCAGTGCCTCATCTGAGGAAGTGAGCTGTAGCTCACGAAAGCTTATGCTCTAATAAATTGGTTAGTCTCTAAGGTGCCACAAGTCCTCCTTTTCTTTTTGCGAATACAGACTAACACGGCTGCTACTCTGAAACCTGCAGTGCCTCAGAGACTTGAGTGACCATTCCTGTTTGAAAAGCCTGATTTTTTAGATTTTCAATTCCCATGGATGTCAGCTTGAGTTGAGATGCTCAGCACATCTGACAAATCATGTTCTAAGTTCCTTGACTTCCAGCCGATTACGTTTTAGCTTTGACCTATAGATCCATTCTCTTCCTAGTGCATCATGTATGTTTGCATATTTTTCTTTCATATGGACACTCCTACCTACATGTAGCGGCATTTAGTTCTCATAGTTCTTGTTAAACTTTATTTTTCTAGATGTATAAACCCTTCCTGTCCCACCTCACTTCAGTACTGTGCAAGCCTTGGTCAGTGAGGTACAACAGGAAGCAAGCTTTCACAGCTCCAAACCAGTGAAAAATTGAAACTACTGTATTGTATTATTTTCATTTTGTTGTCATCTTCTGTGACTTTCAGCATTTATCTGATCTTGGAAAGGAAGACACTAACAAGGGTAATTCAGTAATAATTGTTGCAGAGGTATTTCATGCACATGAGAGCAACAGGAGTATGACTAGAACATATGTAAAAACAGTTCTGTCTGTAAGTGGTAAGCTTGATATTAGTGCATCTGAAACTTTCCAGAAGATCTGTCATCACACCTTTGGTTATCTACAGACAGCTGTGGGATTTTTAAAGGCAGATAGAGCACTTCTTCCTGCCCTTCTTCCCACACACGAAGCTGTCTTTTGACATGCAAACTCACACCACTCTTGAGATCAAGAGTGCTTTTAGGATTGCAGCTGTTTGAAGTGTGAATTGTCCGTCATTGTTTTTACAGGCACTTCTGAAGCAAGGTTGTCAGTTTAAACACTTATTCTTACCCTGGTTATCCCTTCTTCCTCCTAATCAGTAATTTCACCACAGCATTACAATCAAACAAACAAACCACAATGAGGGGCCAAACTGAAGCTCTATATCACATTTATTTTGTGAGAGACACAAGGTAGGTGAGGTAAAATCTTTTTTGGACCAACTTCTGTTGGTAGAAGCTACAAGCTTTCAAGCTACACAGAGCTCTTTCTGTGTGTAGCTCAAAATCTTGTACCTTCCACCAATAGAAGTTAGTCCAATAAAAGATATTACTTCACCTACTGTGTCTCTCGCATACTGGGAATAACTGGGTAAACACTGCATTTGTTTTACACTTCTTTAGGATATTATGCAAACTTTATTTTTGTGGGAGTAGCACTGTGACCTTAAATACCACAGTGGTGGGAATAACAAACTTAGAGAGCTCCATGCTCAGCTCTGTTAAAAATCAGGCCACTTATTTAGGTGCCTAAATGTGAACTTAGGAACCAAACTTTAAGCACTCCCTTATCAATATGTTGGCCCTAATACTTATGAAGTATCTGAGACAGTCAGATTTTCAGGGCTGTGTAAGTGTCCAGTGTTGTTATTATTGGCCAGATTGTCCTCTCCAGCATGAAAAGCTTATTTTGTAAAAAATTCCACAAGGAATCCCTCTTGGGGTTTGCTCCCAAGTGTTCTCTTCTGGGAGTCGTTGGACACTTTCTGTGGAAAAACCACTCAAAATTGGAGCCATGAAGAGGCACTCTACACACACACACACACACACTACTCCTGGCTCTCTCTCTCTCTCTCTCTCACACACACACACACACACACACACACACACACACTACTCCTGGCTCTCTCTTAAGTATGGCTTCAGTGGAGTGGTGCTGGCAGGAACCCCTTCTGGCTGTTGCTTCCCAGGTGTTGTATCTGGGGAAAAGTTCCTATAGCTTGGGCTCTGTTAAGCTTTCCATGTAAGTTTTGTGGGGCTCCACAAAGTCGGGGTGGGGAGGAAGAAGAATGGTACCCTCCTCCTCCATGGAGAGAGATCTGTTTCTGTAGATCCCTTCACACCTGGATTCCTCATTGTTATTAATACAAATTAGAGAACAGGGAGATTGGTGAAATTCTTTGAAAATATTAAGTTCTATATAAGTGCTATTATTTATTTCATTATTCCATTCAGAAACGTTCCTACAGATGGGAAAATATTCTGGGTATTATTCTTCTGGAAAGAATTCTGTTAAATTAATTAGCTAGGACCACATCATCCCTTATAGAGAATAGTGTTATTTAAAGAACGGGAAACAACAACACAGAACTCTCCTCTTTGATGTTTCATTGGGATGGTTAGGGTTAAGTTATGAATCTTTTAGGCCTCGATTCAGCAGGTCATCTTAATACAGCAATACACTTAAGCACATGCTTGTGTTTAAGTGCACTGCTGAATAGGGATGGACTTAAGCATGTGCTTAAATGCTTTCCTGAACTGGGCCATGGCCATCAAAATACATATCAAGTGGTCTGAGTGACAAGATATCATCACACATGATTTTACTGTTTAAAAGAATAGGCATATTAATAATCATCATTCTTTACTCTTAGAAGTGAATCATAATCTTTCTCTCTTCTGTAAATGACAACCTCAAAGAAATAGGAATTAATTTGTTCCAACATTTAAATGCCCAACATACTAAATGGGCTCACTCCAAAATGCGCATATTATTCTTGATCACTATGTATCTTTTAGAAATTGTTTGAATTATTTAAAGATTTTTCAACTATTATTTGAAAAACTGTGCAAAAATGATCATTTGGATTAGCTCAGTTCTTTAAATGGGAATTAGCACAATAATGATAATTTAGGAAACAACATTTATTGGTCTATTTTTTGGAGTTAATATTATGCATGTTGCTGTATCAGTGACCCTGGTAATTTTCACAAGTTGTCAGCACACCTGTGGCAGTACAGCTAATGAATGTTGCATACTTTTTAATGTGTGAAAAAATTGGGACAAGGTTATGGCTAATACAATTAAGCTGAACTGACTTCTTTGGTTTGGACTGTGTTACATTGCCTTCGATATATTTTACTGACCACATAGATAGTATCCTTCATGCTTGATATTTCACCATGTTTTATAAAATGGTACAGGGAGAGGTTATCTTCTTCTATGGAGTGGCTGTATGGAAGAAAATGCAACAGCTATTATGCTGTCTTTGGTAGCCACACATGATTTCACAGGAATATGCTTGATCTTTTGTCCTCCAAAAAGTAGATGAAGTGACTCAGTAAATGTAACATTAAGATACTCCTTTGTGCTACTCTGTTAATACGTACTTTGAATGCACCATGAAACCAAGTGCCCTCAGCCACTTGAATAGCATATACATGAACAAGTAAAACAACCTTGGAATGTCTTAATGCCATTATAATTTTTGGCTCTTGTTAAATGTCATCCTGTTAAAACTTAAATTGTTAAATGTTATCTTTGGTAATGAATTTTTTTCTCATTTTGAATGTGGCCAGGAGAGGAGGAAATAGCAGTTAACAGGGTTGTTGTTTTTTTCAATTTAAATGATTTTATTTGAATTTTTGTGTTTCTCTGACTTCATTAATCCCTCTCTTTTCCTGTAGATTGCTCTATTTCTTCACCAACAACTTGAAGTTTTGCTTTTCTATTAGAAACTCTAAACTGAAAGCTGTTTTATGATAACTTTTAATGATCACGAATAGACTTGAACAATGGAGCCAAACCCTCTGAAACTTTGGAGGGGGATGTTCAGGTTTAGCTCCAAAGTTCATGGTTCAGGTCATCTTCTACTAATGAGCAGGATTCCAATTATAAATTCATAGAGTATAAAGCCAGAAGGTAACATTTTGATCATCCAGTCAGACCTTCTGCATAACAGAGACCATAGGACTTTCCTGAATTAATTTCTGTTCGAACTACAGCATATCTTTTAGAAAAACAGCCAGTCTTGATTTTAAAAATGCCAGTGATGGAGAATCCACTACAGGCCTTGGAAAATTGTACCAGTGGTTAATCACTCTTAAAAAAGGTGCCTAATTTCTAGTCTGAATTGGCTTCCACTTTCAGCCATTAGATCTTGTTATATCTTTATCTTTTAGATTGAGGGGCTCTCTATTACCATGGTTCTGTTACTCAGGTAGGTACTTATAGACTGTGATGAAGTCATTCCTCAACCTTCACTTTGATAAACTAAACAGATTGAGCTCATTGAGTCTATCACTATAAAGCATGTATTCCAATTCTTTGATCATTCTCTCTCTTCTTCTCTGAACCCTTTCCAATTTTTCAACATTCTTCTTGAAGTGTGGACAGCACAACTGGACCCAGTTTTCCAGCAGTGGTCACATGAGAGCCAAATACAGAGGTAATATAACCTCCCCACTCAGTATTCCCCAGTTTATACATCCAAGGATCACATTGCCCTTTTGATCACAGCATTGCACTAGGAGCTCATGTTCAGATGTGGTAGAGCTTGGTAGCCTATGACCAGACTTCTAAGTTATACTCAAGACCTGTTCACTCCATGGCAAGCTGGACCTCTTTGGTGGAAATTCTATAGCAGCTTCCGTTAATGGGTAAGAAAGAGGTATTTAATTGACTATGAAAATGAATAATAAATTTAGGAGAGTACTACCTTTGATATTTATTTGTGCTGCCCCAACATGTTCTGCTTTCAGTAAACCACACACTTGTGTACTGATAATAAATAATTGCATAATAGTCGTTGTGTTATAATTGGAAGCTAGAAGATCAGATGTTCAGTCCTGTTGATATAACGTACAGGTGTAACAATGGCTGGGTTTGAACTGACTTTTCATTTTTTCCTGGATTGCCATGTGTGGTCTTAATCTACACTGCAGCAACACCTATTACATAAGCTATATCAGTTTTGCTCTGGGTCAATGATACAGAGCCGTTCTGCAAGAACAATAACTCCCCTTTAGTATTTTGGAATATCACTGTCCTATAGGCTGTAGCCATGTCCTGTTTTTCCAGATTACTTCCCATTTTTCTGTGCACAGTGAATGAAAGGGGAACCAACGCAAGGTCTATGCACTTCTTAAATGCCACCTAATCCCTCCAGATAGGCCCTTCTGTGATGCATAGGCCCTGAGATAGCTCCCTGCTCTTGGGTGACTTTCAGCCATTATGACTTGTGCTCAGCTGTTGTGCATTACTGCCTACTCATGGGACAGCATATTAGGACTTAATTGCTTTTGGATAATTTGCCCACTTATATTAAGCACTCAGAGCATATTCCACTTTTTTTCCATACTATGTGTCGTCCAACAGATGGGGCAATTGGGCCCATCAAATGTAATACTGCTAAACTACTAAATATAAATACAAATAAAATAAAATGCAGTATAAAAAGTGTTGCTGAGTACTTCAAAGCTATCAGCAAAAATCAGTTCTTAGTAGAGGCTTGTGTGATGCGGTGTTCACCCCAAGCCACCCCGGAAGCGGAAGAGTATAGTGATCTGGCTGGAGGGCTAAGCCATGAAGATGGAGTAGCTTGAGTCTCAGGTAATGAGAGAGAGATAAAAGGGCGAGGAGCAGAAGGGTGGGTCACCCCAGACGTGGCCACCAGGCAGTGCCCCAGCAGTGAGTAGAGTGCCCCATGACACTAATCTTTAAAGTCAAATGAAATTGTAGAGGAAACATTGGGGATAGCTGAAAATGATTGTCTAAAGACAAGCATTGCCTGTTGGAAGGATTCCAGATGCAGATTTCATTGTATTAACCAAGTGTGAAGAAGAGTAACAGAAGTCCAACCACTCCTGTCCTCTTTTCAGACTCTGTTAGCAAATTTTAATGAACATTTAAGAATAAAAAAGGGGCAGGAGGTGGCAGCAAGCACAGAAAAAGGAACTAACAAGAGGCATACTTATCTAACAAAGAGCTTATCTCATGGTCTTTCACTGTTGGAACCCACACCTTCCAACACCCCATCCCTCCCTCTGCTTATTGGCTTTCCATGTGTTCTGTGTCCAATTTAGGGCTCTCATTGGATTCAACTCTAAACTCTCATTGATGCCAGTGAGAGTAAAACTGGGCTTTCAGATTGTAATTCCTTGGACAGAGAGCTATCATTTTTTTTAAAAAGAAAGTTATCTCTAAAGTGCCCTGCACATATGTGATGCCATGTAAATAATCATGGAAAGGTAGGGCTGCAAAGGACCTTATCTTGCCCATATGCTCAGGGTTTAGCTGATCGCCATATTTGGGGTCGGGAAGGAATTTTCCTCCAGGGCAGATTGG
Source organism: Lepidochelys olivacea (assembly GCF_965140295.1). NCBI lineage: Eukaryota > Metazoa > Chordata > Testudines > Cheloniidae > Lepidochelys > Lepidochelys olivacea. Next base: position 60,759,693 of record NC_140414.1, on the reverse strand, counting down.
AAGGCCCTGGAGGTTTTTCGCCTTCCTCTGTAGCATGGGGCACGGGTCACTTGCTGGAGGATTCTCTGCTCCTTGAGGTCTTCAAACTACAATTTGGGGACTTCAATAGCACAGATATAGGTGTGAGGTCTTTTTTAGGTGTGGTGGGTGAAATTCTGTGGCCTGCGTTGTGCAGGAGGTCGGACTAGATGATCATAATGGTCCCTTCTGACCTAAATATCTATGAATCTATGAATCTATGACCTTGAGTGGTCATCTAGTCCATCCTATCATGCTGAGGCCGGACAAAGTATACCTAGACCATCCCTGACATATGTTTGTCTATCCAGTTCTTAAAAACATCCGATGATGGGGATTCCACAGCCTCCCTTGTTAACTTATTCCAGTACTTAACTATCATTACAGTTAGATATTAGAAGAAACTTTCTAGTCTAAATCTTCTTTGCTGCAGATTACTTCTTGTCCTAGCCTTGTTGGACGTGGAGAACAACTGATCACTGTCCTCTTTGTAACCACCCTTAACATATTTGTTAATGTAACTGTTATCAGGTCCTCCCTCAGTCGTCTTTTCTCTAGAGTTTTTTTTAACCTTTCCTAATAGATCATGTTTTCTAAATCTTTTATATTTTTGCTGCTCTTTTATGGACTCTCCAGTTTGTCCATATCTTTCCTAACGTGTGGTGCCCACACATACTCTTAAATAAGTTCATACAGTTTAATGGCTCTGATACTTTTCATCCAAGCATAACAGAGGAAGGGGTCCTTATGGTGGATACCAATATGCAGAATACTGAGATGGGGAGTGTTAGGAACCTGGCTATCAATATTCAAAGTTCCAGGAGAAGAGATTAATGTAGTTGAAAAGTCATTTTCACTACCACCTTCAGCTTTAAAGTCCTCACTCTCAGTTGACAATTGCTTTCTTGCTGTCAATTTCTAAGACATGCTTAGAATGTATCAGTGAGTAGCACTTCAATTTCTCCTTCCACAAATTGGTGTTATGCTTAAGTAATGAGGTTAACAATCCTTTATTTGCAGCAATAGGATAACATGAATAGGTTTGGATTTTTTTTCACAATAGATGTTTGCTCAGTATCAGCATTTCCACAGAGAGGCACAAATCTAATGTTCGATCTGGAAACAATCTCTCTGCATTTCTTCCTGCCTCCGCTGGATTTGCAGCCACAGTACTTTAAGTATTAACTTACAAAGTGCAGAGATAGTATTCAATAGATTTTGATACAACATTAGGTAATTCAGATATCAGACAACATTTCCCGTCCAGCTTTAACTGGGCGCACAGACAACTTTTCAGGAATAATTAACTCCACTTGAACGTTGCAGTACCTGAATGCAACTAAAAGTAGTTACATGCCTAAGGGACTTTAATTAAACCCACAGGTAATTAGAAGTATAAAACTGCACTTGCAGGTTCCTAACCAGAGGCCAGTTTTTGAAAATCTGGTGCTAGTATGACGGAAGAAACTCTGTCTACGTGAATGCCTGAAATGTTTTGCTTGCTTTTCTGTTTAATTTTTTGTCTGTGTAATGTTCAGCCATTTATTCAATCTGATTGACTAAAACCAATGTGTTATTTTTAATAAAACCATGAAATATAGTTTGATGCAACAGCATGCATTACTTTGGTTTCAGTGTGAATACTTTATATTTACTAAAATACAGCTTTGCTGATAACATAGTGAAAAATGAAGGGACAAACTGTGTTTTTTCTTTGGCCTGGTTGAACAGATGTTTCCAGCCAAATTTAGTACCCAATATCGCTTTCATAACAGGCCTGATCCTGCAATTGCAATCCTTACATGGACAAAGCTCCCATTGACTGCAGAATCCAACATCTGTAAAACAGCAAAATCACTGTACTGAAGAAAACCACACTTCAGTGTTTGCTCTTAAAATTCAGGCTGAACATTTTACTAGTATTTATTTTATCTATCAGAAAATGTAATATATTTTTATCAACTTTGTTACTGATAGCATTTTGTCTAATTCCTTCCTCTAAGTACAGGCTTTTGTTCCTTCTCAGAAGTACCTAGTACATTATCCCAATACTAAAATATCTAATATTAAACTTTTCTCTTTCCAGTATTCTCCTAGGGTTCTAAATTATAGAATTTAGTTCTGAAGATTAAAGCACAACCAGTCTTCAAACAACTCTAGAAGAACAGACCAAACATTCATGCTAGCCGTCTTAGTTCTGGATACTGAATAGTGGTAGCATGCCCAAATGAGAGGCACTATGCCTAGTATTAAGATAGATATTTGATTTAACAAAATAGTTACTATCCAGGCAACTTTCTGCTTAATCTGAGAATTAGTCTGCGCTGTTACCCAGAAAAAAATGGGTTAATAATGAGGGATTTAAAAGTTAAGTAAGATCTCTTCTTATAAAGTTCTACTTCTCTCTCTACTTTCTTCCCTCAGTATATCACCTCCTTTTTGAGGATGTGGGTCAGGCGGGAAAGACCTGTTAAATGGCCCATCATATGATACTAGTTCCTGGCTGGCCTACTAATATACTAGGATTTTTTAAGAAGGGGTATTTTGCTTTTTTTCAGGCCAGGTGTGATTGTCAGGATACTTTTCTGAGTTACAGCATAAACACATCTGTGAAGTGAGACTTTAGAGGGAGCACCTGAAGCAGCAGAATTTGGGCTTGAGGTCAATTTGTACGCTAGAGACTGTGAGCAGCCAAGTATCTGGAATGCCAAAATCTACTTGTAAAATGCATGAGCTTTTCAATATGTAGTAAATCAGTGACTGAAGAAACTGGAACACCATGGAGAGCTACCTATTAATCACCACATGCATGGCAGCAAATAATCTCAACCTGATCTAATTTAAGGGAGAATCAAGTTCTCACTATAAGGGTGAGTCAACACTCAAAAAATTAGGATCAGTTTTAAAGCCACAACCAGCTGTGGTGCAGCTGTGTCAGTCCTAAATGGACAGTGTAGAAAAGGCTCAGGCATTTTTACTAACATGTCATGAAGTAAATTGGACTAGTTACAGGGTACTGCATCATTTGCTGAGAGTCTGGATGGTAGAACTGGGTTCTAAGTAAGGCATTGATAATGCCTATTTAATGCCAGCACAAACACACCATATCCTGTAAGCAACAAAGATGAATAAGAGTCAGAACCCAATGCTGTGGCTCTTAAGGAACCTTAGAGACTTTTTGGATATCCTCATTAAAGAGCAAGTCAAGTTCAACCATAAAAGAGCATCTTGGAAGGAGCAATGGAGAGTTGGATTCTTTTGTTTAATTGGCCATGGGAATGGGATGGGGAAGTCTGAAGGAAAATATTCTGTCACTTTGAGCCAGTATCCAAGCGGCCACCTTTTGAGACTGATGTGGAAGCAAGTACAACTTAATATAAAAGTAAGTTTAACTAAGTTCTCCCAAAAGTGTCTGAACTTGGAGAACACCTAACCCACAAAAATAGACAGCCAGGTGGAGGTGCCTTCTCGCTTTATATGCAAAAGCCTAGTGGTTAGGGCCCTCATACATGATGTGGGAAAAATGGATTCAAATCCCCACTCTGATGGATTTAGAACAGGGGCTTGAACTAAGATCTCCTACTTTCCAGGTGAGTGCATTAACTACTGGTTACCGAGCCATTCTCATGCTCTTTCTGGCCCAATGACTAAGTATGCCATATACAATGGAACAGCTTCAACAGCAGAAACTGAGAGAAACCGACCATAGAATACCCTCACGTAGCTAATTAGAGAGGTAATCACCTTGGAGATCGGAGTTCTGGAAGCAAGTCCCTGTTCTGAGCACACCTACTGGATCAGGCCCGGCAGGTAGAGGAATGTCTAGTTTGTGAATCCCACTGGGAGTTGGTCACCAAACTGCTTGGAAGTGTCAGGATTTAGGCAGATTTGCACATACCCACCAGCAGAAGTTTAGGGACGTGTGGGACTTTACTGGTGGAGATTTAGGGGCCTAGGGACTATAAGTGCCTGTATTAAGCAGCAGCTGAGTGGTGGTTTTGTGAATGCCAGTGGCACTCAAATGTCAGCCTTAGGCACCTACGCTGGCAGTTAGATGCCAAAGTTCTCCTTGTGAATCTAGTCCCAACCCTAACTCTGGATAAGAGGGTCACTATTTGCTGCTCCTGTCTTGCTTTGGTGTCCTAATTAACTTTGGAGATAATCTATTTTACTTTTAAATATGAATCCTGAATTCCTACAGTCTAATCCTTACTCAGACATTACTCAAATAAAACTCCCCAAACTCCTTTGAAATAATTGGAGACACTCTGGAGTTACACCCCGGTAACTGAGTCACTAAGCATGGAAGGAATAAGGCTTCCATAGTCAGTTTTGCCTGAGTGAGGGCTTCAGCACTCCAGAATGAATGGAAGTAAGATGAAGTAGAGCATGATGCTGTGTTTCAGGAGCCTAACTTGCTTAGTCAGTTCACGGCTGGTAGAGGTACAACCTTTGGACTCTCATTCTCATGTTTTCTCAATATATATAAATGAATATTAAATATTGATTCAGTGAACAGTTATGAACCACTATAACATAACAGAGTACATGTTAAAGGCAAATGAACTCTAAACACTCACTTACAATGCAGCATAGTTATTTTACGATTTTGCTAAATACTTTAATTACATTGGTGTTCTACTCTCATTTTTATTAAATACTGAGGTGTTTTCTGGAGCATGAGGTAATAACCTAAAATACAGTTAAACTCTCTATAAAATTAAGGGTATATAATTAGCCCTGGAAGGATGGGTCTGCTGAGGCTTCCAGTCACTGTTATTGGGTGGTCCATTGTAGTGGTGGAATACTTTAAAAAAATGCCTATTTAAATCTGTAAGGTGTTTTTTATAAAGTCTCATTAAACATTCTCTTTCATAATGTAAATTTAAGTAATCCTTTTCCTGACATGCTTGCTGTAGCATTTGACATTTCAAGAAGCTGCTTTAAGAATCAGCCTAACAATTACCTGTAACAGGTTTTTTCTTTTCTTCACACCTAAGAAGAATGAACAATCTGAGCAGCCAGTCAGGAAGTGCATAACTGTAACATGTTTTTATATAAGCAAAAACATCCAAGTAGTGCAAATGGTGCTAATATTGAATGCTGTTAACCCTATCAAAGACAGGACACAAATCCAGACAGAATTACATATGAAAAAGAGAGAGTAAGTATGGCGTTTTCAAAAGCACTAAACATCACCTAACTCTACTCCCATTGAAGTCAATAGTAGAATTCCGATTGATGAAAATGGGAGCAGAGTTAGATCAGCTCTGAGCACTTTTTGAAAATCTCACTCTAAAGCACATTTTACTATACAAAATTCCATAAGGAGCAAATTCCATACATATGCCATGGGGCATGAAGGGTCAATACATTTCACCTCTGGAAATCTGGGTTCTAATACTCATTAAACTCACAGGCTGAAATTCATCCCTGTTGAAAGTGAGAGCTGAAGGTCTATGCACCATGTAAGTCATATTCTGAAGTCTCAAATGAGACTTAAATGGTGCTTAGGCCTTTCACTGGGGCCACCCATCTTCCCAGGATCCCCTTGGACCCAGAACTATGCAGGAGGAGAGACTCCCCAGTCTAGGGACACTGGAACCTAGACTGTCTCCTCCCCATCCCTGGGCTATGACCTTGCAGGGAAACTGCAGGAAAGCAACCAGACAGAGACTCCAGCCGATAGGACCAGAAGCAGCCAAAGCTGGTACCTTTGGACTCTGGACATTCCAGTACAAACTTTCTCTGCCCTGTGCTGGTTGGCTGTTTGTGCCAACTTTCCCCCTCCCTCATAGTCTTTTCACCCCAGCTTTACTCGACACCTGCCACTCTCTTCCTCTACCCTTGTCTCTCTCCTCCCTTCCTTTTTCTTTCCATTTAGCTCAGTGGTTCTCAAACCTTTGTATTGGTGATCCCTTTCACACAGCAAGCACACAGTGTGACCCCCCCACCCCTTATAAATTAAAAACTTTTTTTATATTGAAGACTATTATAAATGCCAGAGGCAAAGCGGAGTTTGGAGGTGGAGGCTGAGAGCTTGTGACCTGCCCATAATAACCTTGTGACCCCCTGAGGGGGTCACAACTCCCAGTTTGTGAAGCCCTGATTTAGCTGATCCCTTCCTAAGTATTCCCTCCCTCCAACAAAGAACAAAGAAAAAGAAAGACAATAAATCATGGAACTAACATGATATTTGCTGCTGTCACATTTGCTTGTGTTTTATACCCATTTCCTCAACCTGTGTCTGTCTTTTCTGTTTAGACAATATTGTCTCATTGTTTCTTTGTACTCCCCAATATGTCTGTAGCCATCTGTCGTCTCTTGTCTCATATTCGATTGTAGGCTTTTTAGGCCAGGACCATCTTTTGGTTCTGGGTTTGTACAGCTCCTAGCACAGTGAGGTCCTTACCCATGACTGGGGTTCATAGGCGCTACAGTCATCACCATCGTCATTAATAATATTCTTGGTTTAACATAATTTTAACTGAGAATAGAATCTAGGTCTCTGGCTTTATTACGTTCTATTAGAATCTGAGCAAGAATAACATGTCAATTCTCTAGACATTCTGAGACTGTTCTGTACTTGTTAATGTTAAAAACTCAGTTTTACTTTATTTTTACATAGAATTTAAATAGAAAAACATATCAGATCACATTTATGGCAAACAGAAATTTTAGTATTTTTAAATATTAATGCTTATCTAGTGAAATCAAAAAGTATTTGAAACCAGAGAAAATGGTTTAACTGTAACATTTCAAGAAAATGTAAATTCAATTATCTGAACCCCCTCAAAATCTCTGAACCCCAGTTTGAACTCAAAAGGGGTTTTACAATGAAAAACGAACATTTCTTTAATTGCAGGGTAACCAAGTCTACAGAAAATGTTTAAAGAAAGGAGTTAGCTGGTTTTCCTGAGTACAAATTGTTTGAGGCTATATTATTGGCTATATTAGAGCTGTAGTACAAAAACTAGAATGTAGAATCTGTCCAAACAAAATATGTAGTTGACAGTTATTTCATTTCAATATTCTCTGAAACACATATACTGTACTTGAATTTGATCTCATTTTCAATCTACAAGCAGTGGATGAGTAAGCAGCCTACAAAATAATTTGATATCCATTCCAGCACTTCCTACCCACCTCTTGAAACAACATTTAATAACATATTCCAGGACAACCAGTGATCTTGTGAAAAAGTAATAATCTACGGTCTTGATTAGCAACCATTTAACTGAAAGAATTCTCCCTTCTGTCCTGTTCTTGTGTGCATTCCACTAAAACAGAACAGTTGTATTTAGCCCACTTTGCTCTCTTTCAATTTAAGCCCTAAGGAGCCCTCACAAGTAAAAAGTAAACTAAATTAATAGAATTTTTCATAAGGGTCTGAAGTACTGTTAAGGATATTGGCTTTAAAAATCCCAGCTATTTTTTATATGTGAGAGCACATAGAGGCTACAGAATGCAGTGCTATAGAAAATATATTCATTGAAAGCTAAGACGTGGATCTGAAATACAAACACTAAAAACATACACACATTATGCTAGAAAACATAAACACTCGGCGCTGTACATAAATTCATACTGTGAATATCTTGCAGTTATCTGCACTGCATGTTGAAAATTCACTTCTGCTGCTATGCAAATTCAATGACATGACAACTGTGAATTCACTAGAGCTACACCGATGTACACCAATTGAGGATCTGGCCTCATGTTTTTACAATTGCATTAAAAATTCAACAGATTAAAATTAAAGTACATCTAAAAACTACTGGACGCTGAAAGGTTAAATCTTCAAGTATTTGATTTTTAACAAGTGATATGTAGCATAGGATTTTATTATTTTTTAAAAATATTTGCAAATCTAAGAAACATTCCACCCAGAGCATGATGTGTATTCCTTTTTCTAAATAGCATCTTTGGGGTACAATCCTGCTCTCGCTCAAGTCAGTAGCAAAGCGGCCATTCACTCCAGCGGAGCAGGATAGGACCCTGATCCTCTAAGGGGGAACTTCTACTATTGGAAATTCCTCCACAAAATCAAATATTTCAAATGTCTACAACCCTACCCTTGTATTCTTTTGGGCATGTTTCCAGAGGTACAATATCACACATAGGATAATGTTTATGGATAGGACACAGCTCCTGTGACAAAGAATCATGGAAATTAGTGATACAGAGGATTATTGAGTCATCCAGTGCATATACCTACCAGTACAGAATTATTCACTAGAGTATATTCTCCTGTATATTGCTCAGACCAGACACAAATATTTCAGGCAGTGGGTTTCAACTATTGTTTCCCTTTCAAAACTTCCACAGGTCATAGGTCTCACCGTTAAGAAATTGTTCCTAACATTCAGCCTAAATGTACCTTTTCTTAATTTTATCTTGTCGATCCTAGTGGCCAAAAACTTAAACATTTCCTCTTCCTCCTTAAGGTAAAATTGTGCCCTGCACCCTTTGGAGTCTTGCAGAAAGGCCCGTACGATTGCAGTCTGTGCACTTAGGGCAGGAAAGGAATGTACCCACAGTGGCGCTACCTTCTCTAAGGGCTTGTTTACATGAACAGTTAGTGCACAGCAAGCTGAGGTATAAAACTACCCCACTAGCCTGCTGCACACTAACAGTTCCCCAGTGCGCTCTTGATTTACTTCAGTTTCAAAGTAGGGTAGATCAAAGCATGATAGGGAACTGTTACAGTGTGGCATCAGGGTCCGCACTGACACTTCGTGAGCAGCAGGATAGCCTGATATAGATTTACATCCCATCTTGGCACAGATTAGGTGTTCATATGGACAAGACCTAAGGGCTTGATTCTGCAAGGTGCTGAGCAACTCCTGGAGAGACTGAGTGCCCTCAATTCCTATTGAAGCCAATGTAAGTTGAAGACACTCAGCACCTCCAGGAGTTATTCAGCACCTTGAATAATCCAGCTGTAAAGGGAGGAAGGCCATGGTTCTACTTCTTTACACACTGGCCCTCTGAGGTGGCCCTCTTTGAAGGACCATGTACTGCAAAAGGCACACTGGTGTAGTGGCTGCACTCTCTGCAAGCACTTGCTGGGTTTTGTCCCTCTATACCACCTCCAGTATGGGACTGCGGCTTAAACTGCAAATGAGACCTTGGTGTTTACAAATACTCACAGGCAGTTATTAGTCATCTTTTAGCCAAGCCCAGCTAATCTTCCAGTACATGTGTTTGTATATAGCTGCGCATATTTAATCTTCCCTCCTACAGTAACTTTTTAAAAATTTGCTACTTTTTCACAAATTCTCCCCAGTTTCCCTATATCTTCCTAATGTTGAGATGCCCAGAATTAAACAAAAGTATGCATGGTCTTGTCAGACGTACATAAAGAAACACTATAACCGGGTGACCAAACTTACTGACCCTCCGAGCCACATGCGATAATCTCCAGAAGTTCGAGAGCCGGATGCCTATGCCAGGGTGTCTACATTTGGATTTTTTTCCCCAGATGCAGCAGCTTGCATTTGCCCTGCCTTAGGGTCTAATTCTTTTCTCATGCTGGTGTAAATCAGGAGTAACTCCAATGAAATCAATGGAGCTGCACCACTGTAAAACTAGTGAGAGAAGAATCAGGCTGAATATATTATTTATATATTTAATAGGATTCAGTTCTTAAAGTATTCAGCATCTTGGTAAAATGTACAGCTGTGCCCCTAAATAGCAACCTTCTGAGGGATGGGTGATAGTATTTTTTAACAAATAAAACTTAAAAAAATAAAACTGTTTTCTCAACACAGTACACTGAGAAAATGTTTAGAGTTAGACTTAATCTACAACCATAGTAAGGATATATTCTATAAAATTTGGTGAGAGCTTAGTTCTTAATCTGAATGCTATGCTTGTTTTGAAATTTAAATAATAAACAATTTTTTGAATAAATATTTTAGCTTAAAATCATATTTGGTCAGATTTGGCTGTCAATCAAAGCTTCTGGTGGACTCAGCACTCTCGCTATCCAATGGAAATATGAACAGGACCACACAAAATGGTTCCACTGTGTCATTTCTTTCACTGCTATTTCATTAAAATAAACTCCTTACCGCAAAAACTTACTTGTCATTTCCCACTTCTCAAAGATATCGCAAATAGCTTAGTTTTTTAATTTTTACCACTTTTAACTTTATTGTGTACTTGAAAATATTTTTGGAGAAGATCCACTTATTTTCCTCCTCTCCATTCATTTTCAACCACATTACCGGATTTTAAATACACGTTATTAAATAACTTGAGTCTCTTGGCTGATTATCCTGTACAGTGAGACCTATGCACGTCAAAATTGTGTGTCATATTCATTTTGGTTCCTGTGGTCAGTGATGCAAGAGAAAATGTGTTTGATCTTACTGTACATGTTCCTCTGTCCATGTCTTCTTTGATACTTCCTGGAAGAACCCCAGCCTCTGGACACAGAATCTATTTTCTTGTTCTCCTGTGAGATAGATAGACTTCAGGGCTGATACAACTCCCACGGAAGTCCATGAAAAGTTTCTGTGACTCTATGGAAGCTGGACAGGACCTTTATTCCCCAACCTGTTAAATAGCTTGCCTACATATCTGAGCCCTCTCCTGTCAAATGTATATAGTTCTGAACACCACTATTCTTTCTGGAAACCATGGACACAATGTGTCACCCAAACTCCTTGATTCAAATTGAATTCACATTTAATTTGGAAGATGGGCTTTCCCCCTCCTCGCCAAAGAACAAAAAGCAAACCTGCTTTAAGAATTCCCTGTGTTTGCCTGGGATGCTCTGCTGAAAGCAGTAGCATATCTAAGATCTATTTAGGAAAGGGAGGAGGTGTTTTTTTAAGAAAACCCAGTCTAGAGTGTCTGTCTGATAGTCACAGATGAAAAGTCAAAGTCCTCCTCTAAATCCCTCTAAAAATCACCCCTGTGAGACAATTGGTCAACTGAGACATCCATTGTTCTGCTAAACTCTTTTCATTTTGTTACATTACCCTCCCACCCTCTTTCAACCCATTTGTCTGTTTTGTCCACCTCTTGCACCCCGCCTGGGATTACAATGCTACTATGTAGGCTGGCTAGTGCCCAGCTTGATGTTTCCAGACAATTTAAAAGTCTTCTTGTTTAAATAGGTAAATAAGTGAATACATTATTATTAGTAATCACACTAGCCCTTCACCTAGTATTATCATTGTTTTGCATTTCACAGTCTCAGTGCAAGTCTTGGTTCTTTTCCAGGTGTCTCCTTCATCTATGGAGGCTGTGGTTCAATTCCACGCTCCTCCACAGACTTCCTGCATGACACTGGGCAAATTACTTAGCCTTTCTGGGTTAGATTCACAAAAGGATTTAAGCATCTAACTGCCATTCTAGGTGCCTAAATCCCAGTATCATTGCCACTGGGATTCACAAAACCCCCATTCAGCTGCTACTAAACCCTGTAGATGGCTAAAAATCACTTGGCACCTACATTTTTTGCTGAAAAGTGTCAATGTTACTGCTTCTGGGCACATCCATTGCTATCTGTGTCAGGCATCCAGATGCCTAAGTCCTGGGATGATTCATGAACTGGGTGAAGATAGGTGTTCCTCTGCCTAACTTGCCTGTCGGGCCAGAGCTAGTAAGTGTGCTCAGATCTCACCTACTGGACTGGGCACTTGTAGGCGAACTTGCACAGAATAGCCCCAGAGCAGACTAGGCTAACTTTTAGCCTAGTGGTTAGGACACTCCCCTGGGATTTGGGAGACCCCTGGTTCAAGTCACTCCTCCACCTGAGGTGGAGAAAGGATTTGAATATGGATTGCCATCTCACTAAAGATTGTAAAGTGCCTTGAGATCCACAGATGAAAAGAGCTATATTAGAGCAAGTATTATTATTACTATTATCTTGGTGTATCCTCAGATTCATTCTTGGTTGAAGCCACTTCAAATCTATAGAAGCAGAACACCCACAGTTTTCACAAAGCGCTGTGTCCACAACACTGTTAGTAGTTTCTGGATGATTTAGGCTGCTCTGGATCACATCTGATCTTTCCCTTGAGTTTGCATCTATTTATTGAGAATAGATAGGTCAAACTGGCGGTGACTTCAGAGGGGTTTCGCCTTCCTCTTCAGCATTTGGATGTGGGTCACTTGTAGCGTGACCAGATGTCTTGATTTTATAGGGACAGTCCCAATATTTGGGGCTTTGTCTTACATAGGCGCCTATTACCCCCCCCCCCCCCCCGTCCCAATTTTTCACACTTGCTATCTGGTCACCCTAGCCACTTGTCAGGATTTTCTGGGTATATCACATTTGATCATTTCCCTGACATTTCAGGGACCTTGGACACTGGTGCATTTCGGTCCCTCCTACTCTCTGCTTGTTGCATATAATAGTCTAATCTGCTGCGGGCTGTAATACTTTGATCTGATTTCAGTTGGGTTTAATGCGGGTGCTGGATGGGGTTGGTGGCCTGTGATATAGGAGAGGTCAGACTAGATGGTCTGCTGCTCCCTTCTGGTCTTACATTCTATGATTGTAACGCATAAGCATATCACTAGTTCAAAATATCTTCCCTTGCTGTAATTAATGATATGGTTTCCCACTCTATATTAGGTGATACCTCAGAATTAACTGAGAATTTGGGGGGGGGGGCATATTTTATTCATGCAGGGTTGAATACCACTGAACAGAGGGCCAACACAGGGTCTTATGTACCGTTTAAGCCCCAGTTTTGTCTTGCAGGTCTTACGTGGGTCTTCAGCAGTGCCTAGGGTCTCCGGAGGGGGTGAGTTGCATGCTGAGGGTATTTATATTAATTACTTTAGGCCAAGACATTTTTAGAAAAGGTCTATTGATTATGGTACCACAATAATAAAATATAAAGTCTGAAAATTTCAAAGTGTGGTGACTGCCATGCTCTCATTTCTTTATCTACTTCATTTCTTCATGTTTCTCTGCAATGGTAATAAGTTATGGTTTAGTATCATGAGAGGTTATAGTTACACAGTGAGTCATACTTACTGCAGGAAAGGGCATCTATACATCCTGTTGCTTGCCTTAAAATCTGAATAAGGAAAGGTGGCCAGTGCCTTTATTCCATACATACAATATATTCGCAAAAAGAAAAGGAGGACTTGTGGCACCTTAGAGACTAACAAATTTAGTCTCTAAGGTGCCACAAGTCCTCCTTTTCTTTTTGCAAATACAGACTAACATGGCTGCTACTCTGAAACCATACAATATATTGTGAGTGCTAGCAGGGGAGAAGAATGAGGATAAGGAAGAGTAGAGGTGGGATAAAATTGTGCCACCCAGTACCAACAGGGTTGGTATTTCCTGTTGCATCATATTACACTTGCAAAAAGCAGAGATTATTAAAATGGTGATTAACAGACTTTTTTCTGGAGCCGCTCAGGTGACAGTTACACATGAAGTTACAGATGTCTGAGACGCACACTTTTTTACATAGATATAAACACTCAATAAAATATCACCTGTATCATGATAATCTAGCTGCCTTATTTTGCCCACAGTGACTCCATAATCTTCCCTCCTAATAACAGCTTTGTTTTAAGAAAATTCTTAAATTGGATCAGGAGTTATTTTAATTTGTAAAACTCATTTCACCTGTTAAAAGTGGGATCAAAGAGCAGCGGCTCACTTGCTCTAGCAATTGAAGAATACCTGTAACACTTTGCCTCATCTTTCTTCTCCAATTAATTGTTAACACCTTACTTTGATTTACAAGGGTGTGAATATCTGCCTTTACATCCAGTGTCAGTGGTACCGGTTGGCTGGCTGGCAGACAGGCAATATTAATGCCCAGGGCTGTGCTTGAATGCATCACTTCTGCTGTGCACTTATCCTCCACTGTGCCAACGGTTGAGAGAGCTGTGAGTTTTCCCTAAACTCACATCTTCTGGCTCATTGTCAGTCAAGCTGTGCCAGCTGAACCAGCCAATAAAAGCATATAGCAAGAATAAATTTGTCATAGGAAAAGTACAGAAAAGTGATTACTTTCATGCAAGACTACAGTAAGGACACTGTTAGGACATTTTGCTAATATTAAAAAAATAAAAGCTTGCAAAATTAGTTTTTTGTCAATTAAAGAATAAGTGTCTGGACCGTTCCACAAGAAGGTTTAAGATCAAAATTTAGTTTTTTAAAAATATTGTATATTGGTATTTTAAATAAATGTTTGTGCAGGGGTTAGGCAATATGACACCATTCTGCTACATCACCCCCTCAAAGATTCCTGCATAAGTTGGGAATCGAGAGGTAGTGGGTAGACATTTGGGAAAACATAAGTGATACAAAATGAAATATACTGCTGAGGAAACAATCCATCTAGAGACAGCTGGAATTTCTGCAGCACTTTGTTCATTAGAGGCCAAAAACATAGCACTTTGCAGAAAATTCACAGCAAAAAAAAACAAGTGGCAGCAAAGACAATAACTGCTAGAGTGTATCTGTGATCATTAATGATTTTTGCATTCTATCCCCTTCACTGCTTTCCCTTTGTAAGAGCAAGGTGGAACAAAAATCAAATAGGAATTTTGGTAAAATCTGTAGAATTTCCCTTCTGTGGGAATTAATCTAGAACTGCAATTAATAGCTGCAGGATTCCTCCAGTGATATCCCATCTAGTCTCCGATCCTCCAATGAGTTCAATGTGGACATTCTCCTGTGTCCATGGAGCTCATTGCAGGGCTCAGACCTTAGGTTTTAGTTCTGCTTAACCCTGCTCCTCTATTTTAGCACTAGATACCACTGCAGGACACAAAGGAAGTTATTAAAATATAAGCAAGGTTATCACTATTGCCAGGTGGAGAATATTACTGCTGCTATGAGTGCTGTACTTGGTAAATGACAACATTGTGCACAGCCCTTTCATCTTCATGGTGCCAAATCCACAGGTGATTAACTTTCTGTATGTAGGTAGTGAACTGAAACTATTCACATAAAAGTACTCATATATAATGTTTGCAAGATCTGAGCCCGAAAGGACAGTTGCAAGAGTCTCAATTATATGAATTGTCATAAAACTGTCTAATGGCCAACCTTATTGAGCTGCATTTAGTATATTGTATTGTCATACAAGAGACCCAGTTTCTATCCACCAGTCAAGTCTCTCATGCACCACATGCCAGAGACAGGCACTAAGGAGGGAGCACGTCATGTTGTTCTGAAGCAATCCCTGCAGGAGACTAAGGAGTTAGGCTAACAAAGTCAAAAAACGGTCCCATGCAGCCCTCCAAGGTCAAAAGAATTAGAGAATGTGAAAGCTCATGGGGAGCTTTGCAGATGATCAGATGCCCCAGTTATGGGCAATCTTATCAAAACCTAGATAGATTGATCAATACCCAGGGCTGGATCCTCCTATCTGCTATGGATAAATGGTGCAAAGTGGCTTTAAAATGACCAGAGATAGCCATTGACTATTTCCTTGGATGGGGAGAATTCCCATGCGTGGTGGAAAGCTAATGAAGATCCTGCCACCTCGGCAGCCAACAATCAGAGAGTCACACACATGGTTCACTGGTGTTGCCACTGTCAGAGATGCAGTGCAGATTCAGGGCCCAAAACTCTGTGAGTTACCCTAGACTATGGAATGTATTTGTGCCAGGATAAGAAACCATCTCTGGTTGGTTTTATGGACAAATAGGAAATATATTCCTAATTATAATTGCTTTATAATTAGGAGTAGATTGAAATAAAGATTTTATTTAAGATACTTTGGTATCTTAGACCATTTCAGGTATAATTTACTACAGTCCAAGTCAAGCAGAGGTAAATGATCCCTAGGCCTCAAAAGAGAAACAGGGTCTATACTTAAGCCAATTCAATTTTCAGTCAACACAAGGCTCAAAGGACCTCATCTTATACGGTGCTGATGGTGAAACACAGGAAAAGTCTAAAGACCGTGGATGACAGATGAATTTGAGAAAGACAGTATGACATTCTGTGCCATTGAATTTCTGATGTCCCTCAGATACTTGAGATAAAGACATTTCTTTATGATGAATTAAAACTAAGTTAGAAATTAAGTTTAAAATAAGGATAGCAGTAAGATTGTCCTGTGCGTTGGGATGGCGCTCAGAGGAGGAAGACTCTATGATAAGCAGACTTTTCCACATTGTTCCTTTGGGTTGGAGTACTTTGAGCAGTCCACAAGCCCCACAGATCCTAGCGGTGTAGCAAGAGGCCAGGGCCATCTAGGTATCCACATGGAGGCTCTGTGCTTCCGTAAAAGTTCTGTGACTCTCCTCTTGAAAATCTCTACCCTGGAGGTTGCTCAGGGTGCATGCCTTTTCTTTGCAAACTCTGTCACAGATGAGGCTGCTTTATGGTGCCTCATGTTGGCCAAGAATGGTAATGCAGGCACTCACTGCCTTGGTCTGCAAGCATTGCTTGCCTGCTTGGGGCAGAGTGTCCCATGCAGTAAGCTCACCATCAGGCTTGATACTGCTAAATAAAAATAAAAAGCTCAGAAATTGGCTGCCTTTACCTTTAAATAAACAAACAGAACTTCAAAGGCAAGTGCTCAGTTGCAGGCCTGGCCCAACAGTTCTGGACTAGCACAGAGGAGCAATTCTCTCTTCATGTCACCCCACATTGCCCCTGAGAAAGGGCAGGCAAGTCTTCTTAACTAGCCTTCTGGCTTCCGATTGGTCAGTGTCTCGTAGCCCTAAGCCCTTCTAGGTATCTGGAGAACTAAGTCTTATTGGTAGCCCAGCCTGAGCAGGGAGGGTTTCTGGGAACCTCCTGGCAGGGGTTGTGGGGGGAAAAGAAGGCCTGATAGACCCTGTTGCACTCTGCTAGGTCAGAAGGAGGATAATGTGAATCTCTCTGGCCTCCACTTCTCTTGCACAGACACCAGACACACAGATCACTCTCCTCTGCAGAGTCCAGAGGAAAGTGGAATGGTGTTGCAGTGGCATCTGAGTCCCTACCTATGACTGAACCCAGAGATCTGTGTAGGGAAGGACCCTTCTATAGGGATCTAGGGGGCTGCACCTGACACCTCTTAATACTGTCTCTGAGAGAAACAATTATCTGCTCTGAAGGAAACACTAAAGACAACAAAAGAAAAACCCTATCAGACAGTGATCTGAATCTGTCTGGAAGATGGTACTGTGCACTTCAGGGTTAATGCATGCCACATGCTATTAAACGGTGTTTCCAGAAGACTCATGTGATGCAGAGATTGCTATGGTAATCACTGCTTACCCTGAGAAGACAACAGAGCACACTGCAATGAAAAATCCCACACAAATGGATTAAGCACAGACTGAGACTTTCACTTATACTCCCTCTTTTTGGGAAATTATTTTATTTTTTTCCCCTCTTGAATTGGCATAAGCTGCACTTTTGAGCAACTAACAATTTCTTCTCAGCTGACTCCACCCTCCTTTCTTGGATTGCACATGTTTCCTAACTGCCGTGGCGGGTTAGTCATGTACTGACTGATTAAGAGGGCCTTGGGAATAGCAAACCCACATTTTCTGCTGGTTTATGATGTAAGTGCTCTTTCTTGCAACTGGGGTCCCAAATGATTTTGAAACAAAATTAGCTATCTGTGAACATCAGTGTACCAGCTTGTCCACTTACAAGTAGGGCAGCTCTTTGTACCACAGCTAAAATACTTTCAGACCATTTCTGTGCTGCAGAAGACCCAGTCAACTGGGACTACATTCTTGTGTCTTACTCAGTCACTGGGAATTTTGCCTGAGTCAGACCTGCAAGATTTGGCTTGTCATTACTAATTACTGTAATTATTGCTAGTAAAGAGTCTGAACATAAAAAATACTCTGTACATGTTATTATTTTATTATTTAATATTATGTAGAAAAAACTCAGCTGAGCTACTGGCTGGCTATTATTGAACTGGTAGACTGCAGTGGTGTACTGCCCCCTCCTCCTGCTCCTCTTCACATGCAACCTTTCAAGAAGAAAAATAAGGGCGCTTGTCCTGTAGAGGGAAGACTGTCAGTAGCAGTAGGAAAATTATTAAAGGTCCATTTAAATGTACATTCCAAAGTTATAGAGCCTGGTTCTCTGGTGCTTCTAAGCTGCTTTGCACCACTCTGGCACTGCAGGCACTAAAGGCAGCCAACCAACGGAGGGTTCCCGCAGTGCTAGGGGAATCCGTGGGTTCTGTAGACACCTTAGTGGCTCCCACGTCACCCGCCTCAATCCTCGCTTCAGGCGATATGGTGGGAGGGGGGAAGGGTGTGGTTGGGAGGTGTTCAGGGGGACTTTGGTATCTGAAGCAAGATTGAACAGCCTTCTCTTTAGCTACATTTGCTCCCCCTCCTCTTGAGTTGTTCCAAGTTCTCTGTCACAACTCAGAGACTGGGCCCTGCTTTTTTAACTGGACTATCAATAGTTCTTGGAACTACATTATTGGGTTGGAAATATAAGAAGAAGAGGTTTTCTCATGAGATGCCGTATCCTCAACTAGCATAAATTAATGTAAGAACATAAGAATGGCCCTACTGGGTCAGACCAAAGGTCCATCTAGCCCAGTATCCTGTCTTCTGACAGTGGCCAGTGCAAGGTGCCCAAGAGGGAATGAACAGAACAGGTAATCATCAAGTGATCCATTCCAATGGAGCTCCATTGACTCCAGAATTTCTAATATTTCCTGCTTGCAAGTGAAGGGAAGACAGAACCAGCAGACAGAACAGTCTGGGGTTTGGTTTGAGATTTAGGTGAAGGGTTTGTTCTTAATGTATCAAAATCAATTCAACCCTCCCTTATTACTAACAGCTTCACTGGGGGACAGCTCTCACTTTCTCTGAAATAATTGTGGAGGATCCCCCTACAAAAATAAAGAATCTTTTCTGGTTAGTTAGCAGATACTGTACAAGCTGAACTGTTTGTTTTGCCAAATGTACACAGCTTTACCTGAGCTAATGTTGATCTATCTGCACTGCTTACCACATGCCAATTTTTATACTTACGATAGTGAGCGGGATTCTAGAAAGAATATCTACACAGGACAATTAAAAAGTGAGCCAGACAGCAAAGATTCCAACATAGGGGGCCAGATCTTCAGCTGGTGAAAATCATTACAGATCACGAGACTTCAATGGAGTTATGCCAGTTTACACCAACTGAAGATCTGGTCCAGTATGTCCATCAAAGCATGATTTATGTGGAAAAGTCTTAAAAATTAATTGAAAATTAATAATCTTTCTATAGCTTTTTTAAAATAGAAGAATTTAATAGACAAGTATATATTTTCTATGGGGAGCGGGGGGTGAAGCCTTTGAGGCTGTGTGTTTGAGGTCTGCCCAAGCCAGGGAGCTGAGCTAAAGATTGCAAACTGCTCTGTCCCGCCCAAAGGGCTAGAACCTGGCTGTGATGCCATCTGCCCAAGCGAGGGAGGTTGAATGACAGACTGCTGGTTACCCAACCCCAGTCCAAGGGGCCAGGGCCCTAGACCATTAACTGACACTATACTTTGCTAATCCCCTGCCAATTAACTATCAATAGCTAGGTGGTGTAGTGAGGCAGAGTGGCCTCCCTCCAAGGCTGACTGGGAGAAAACACTTGAAGCCACTACAATGTCCCTTCTGGCCTTGAAATCTATGAATCATAGAACTGTAGGACTGGAACCTCAAGAGGTCATCTAGTCCAGTCCCCTGCACTCATGGCAGAACTAAATATTATCTAGACCATCCCTGATGGGTGTTCATCTAACCTGCTCTTAAAAAGCTCCAATGATGGAGATTCCACAACCTCCCAAAGCAATTTATTCCAGTGCTTAATCACCCTGACAGTTAGGAAGTTTTTCCTAATGTCCAACTTAAACTGCCGTTGCTGCAATTTTAGCCCATTGCTTCTTGTCCTATCCTCAAAGGTTAAAGAGAGCAATTTTTCTCTTTAACAATATTCTAGGATGTCTTCTATCCTAGCTTCCACTACCCTAACTACCACTATGTAACTACATTTATACATCTATACATCTATCTATATATGTATATCTGTATGCAGTGTTTGCAGGCTGGACTCGTCAGATCTGATTCTTCTCTCACTTACACCAAGTTTAGGCTGGTGTAACTCTGCTGACTTTAGTGGCATTAGCCATGATTTACAACAGAGTAAAAGAGCTCAGAATTGGGCCCACAACATAATCACTTAGCACACATTGCCATGCTGCCGTTGCCCATCATTAGATTCAGACTGGTTACTAAATGTTGGTACTTATCTTCTCCAATAGTATTAGAAGTTGTCTTTTAAAAAAAGGCATTGTGGGATTTCTACAATTAGTGACATATGGATGACTGGAAGCGTCTGAATCAGATGACTTGAGGGTCGCTATTATAACACCGAATTTTAGAAAGGGCTCCGGAGGCGATTCTGGCAACTGCAGACTGGCGAGCCTAACTTCAGTACCAAGCAACTTGGTAGAAACTGTAGCTGTAACTGTAATTCTCAGACAAATAGATGAACATGATGGGCTGGGGAAGAGTCTACACAGCTTTTGTAAAGGGAACTCATGCCTTACCAATCTATTAGAATTATTTGAGGGTGTCAACAAACATATGGATAAGGGTGATCCAGTTCATATAATGTATCTGGATTTTCAGAAAACCTTTTACAAGAACCAAAGGTTCTTAAGGAAACTGAGTAGTCATGGGATAACAGGTACGGTCATCTCATGGATCAGTAACTGAATAAAAGACAGGAAACAAAGGATAGGAATAAAAGGTGAGTTTTCAGAATGGAGAGGGGTAAACAGCAGAGTACCCCAAGGATCTGTACTGGAACCCTGTACTGTTCAACATATTCATTAATGGTCTGGAAGAGGGAGTGAACAGTGAGGTGGCAAAGTTTGTAGATGATAGAAAATTATTCAAGATAGTTAAGTCCAAAGCTAACTGCAAAGGGTGACTGGGTGACTGGGGAACAAAATGGCAGACGAAATTCAATGTTAGTAAGTGCAAAGTAATGCACATTTGAAAAAATAATCCCAGCTACAAATATATATTGATGGGGTCTAAATTAGTTGTTACCACTCAAGAAAGAGATCTAACAGTCACCGTGGACTGTTCTCTGAAAACTTCAGCTCAGTGTGCAACAGTGGTCAAAAAGGCTAATTGAATTTTATGAACAATCAGAAAAGGGGTAAAAAATAAGATTAAATGTCATAATGCCACTATATAAATCCCTGGTGCTCCCACACCTTGAATACTGTATCCCGTTTTGGTTTCCCTATCTCAAAAAGGAGATATTGAAACTGAAAAAGGTTTGGAGATCATCTACAAAGATGATCATGGATATGGACCAGCTTCTATATGAGGTGAGACAAAAAGGTTAGGGCTGTTCAGCTGAGAAAAGAGATGACTAAGGGGAGATATGATAGAGGCCTATAAAATCATGAATGGTGTGGAAAAAAAGTGAATAGACCACAATACAAAAACCAGGGGTCACCCAATAAATAAAGAGGCAGCAGGTTTAATACAAGCAAGAGGAAGAGGAAGTGCCTTTTCACACAACACACAATTAAGCTGTGGAACTCTTTGCCATTGGATGTTGTAATGACTAAAAGTATAACTGGGTTCAAAAAAGAACTAGAAAAGTTCATGACGGACAGGTCTGTAAATGGCTATTAGCCAGGATGGTTAGGGATGCAGCCCTGTGTTTGGCACAACCCTAAACATCTGACTGCCAGAAGCCAGGATGGGAAGACTGGGTGGATTACACTCCCCTTGAAGCTCTGGTATTGGCCACTACTGGAGACTGGCTACTGGGCTAGATGGACATTGGTCTCACCCAATATGACAGTTCTTATGTTTCTATGGCTTTATAAGTAGAGTTTTCTTCTGGGGCTTGGTACAGCCTTATTGAGAGTGGGACATTGACATTGGCGTCTCTTCTATGTTTACTCTAGTATTGCACAATGAAATAAACATTTGTGCTGACCATTTTTCCATATCTGTTTCATATAACTTAATCTACAAGAAATCCAGATATCATCAACACTCTGGAATAAATTTTTTTACAGAATTAATAAACAGAGAATTGTACCCTGGTATGTAAGCCATAGTTCTCTTTAAATACCTGTTTATTTATTTTTATTTTTTATGTCAGATTACTTTGCAAAATTTCTTCTGATGGGATTCAGATTATTCCATGACTGGTTTTACTTTAACATGGTGTATTTCAAGATAAACAAGTCAGCAGATGCTATTTATACATTTTGAACATTGTAACATTGTGTATTGTGCTAATACAAAAATTGGAATAAGCATCACCTTTAAGATGTTGTGGCTCACTGACACTGCTCTCTCACAAATAGAAAATAGTCCAGCTTTGTTGATAAATATTTGTTAAAATCATATTTTGGGAGCATATCTGAACATTAAATCATTTGCACTTTTGTACTGCGGAAAAAAATATAGTATAAAGTTAGAGCAGAAAATAGGTTTCTTTATGATGGCATACGGCAAATCTCTCTAATGAGAGGCCATTTACTGCATAAGCGTCTTGCATGTGGTACTTGACAGCAGGTGTCTGGAGAAAATCCTGCAAACATTTTGAAGTGTACTATTACTGGCAACTTGCTAGAAAAATGTAAAATTCTGAGCTTTCAGGCCTGAGCCAGGAAGTAGAATAAAATATAAAACGATGATGAAAGCGAAAAATTAATCTAAGCTTCTTGTTTCTACATTAAAGAGATGTATAAATAGTTCCAGCAGAGAGTCTAAACTAAACATGACATATTACCTACATGGGATAGAAAGACCTTATTGTGCTTGCACCATAAAGTTTTAAAAGGTTCCCTTTCCAACCGAAAGTGGAAGTGAGTGACTATACTTGCTTTAGCCTATCCATATTTTAATTAAGTCAGGAATATGGGTTTATCTACAGAGGCTAGAAAAGACTTTAATTACCATCCACTGAGAATGTTAGCAGTACTTTAAGGTGACTTAAATGTGCTTTCCTATGGATTTAATTAAAATGCAATAATTGTATGTATCAGATATCAGTTATTAAAACACTCAGGGCAGGGGTGGCCAACCTGTGGCTCCAGAGCTACATATGGCTCTTCAGAAGTTAATATGTGGCTCCTTGTATAGGCACCGACTCCGGGAATGGAGCTACAGGCGCCAACTTTCCAATGTGCTGGGGGGTGCTCACTGCTCAACCCCTGGCTCTGCCACAGGCCCTGCCCCCACTCCTCCTGTTCCTGCCCCCTCCCCTGAGCCATTGTGCCCTCACTCCTCCCCCTTCCCCCAGAGCCTCCTGCACTCCACTGATCGGGAGGTGCGGGGAGGGAGGGGGAGTGCTGATCGGTGGGGCTGCTGATGGGTGGGAGGCACTGGGAGCTGGGGGTGTGTGCTGATGGAAGGTTGCTGACGTATTACTGTGGCTTTTTGGCAATGTACATTGGTAAATTCTGGCTCCTTCTCAGGCTCAGGTTGGCCACCCCTGACTTAGGGCCTGATTCAGAACTCATTTAAATTAATGGTAGTCTTTTCAATTGACTTCAATAGGCCTTAAACTAGGGTCCTATTGTGAATCAAAAGCTATCAAATTGATTTGAATCTAAGTACATTTTTAATAATTATTTTGCATTTATTTAACCTAAAAATCATGGCACCTGGGTTTTAAAAAGGAGCTCACTTCAGTTTGTGGTGTGCGTGTGAGGAGCTGGGAGCAAGAGGCACTGGGAGCTGAGAGTGAGAACGCAGACTGTTGGAGGACTGAGGTGTACAAGCATTATCAGACACCAGGAGGAAGGTCCTATGGTGAGGATAAAGAAGGTGTTGGGAGGAGGCCATGGGGAAGTAGCCCAGGGAGTTGTAGCTGTCACACAGCTGTTCCAGGAGGCACTCTAGACAGCTGCATTCCACAGGGCCCTGGGCTGGAACCCGGAGTAGAGGGCGGGCCCAGGTTCCCCCAAATTCTCCCAACTCCTTGTCAGACACAGGAGGAGTCGACCTGGACTGTGGGTTCAGAAAAACGGCCAAGCTGAGGGCTGCCGTGAAGCTCCAAGGTGAGCAAATCCGCCAATAAGTGCAAGACCCACCAAGGTAGAGCAGGAACTTTGTCACATTACATTTAAAAAAAAAAAAAAAGAAAGCTGAGATTCTCATGTAATAACATAATTTCAGGAACTGGGGATTTAAGAAAACACCAAATATTGTGGGACAAGAATCACAAGCTAAAATCACAAGAGGAAAGACTGGAAATCAGGAGCCAAAATTTTTAAATCCTGGTATCTAAAGTTAGGCTAATAAATTAGGTGCCTAAAGAGAAGAGGCCAGATTTTCAGAGGTGCTGAGCACCCAAAGCTATGGGATATGGGGTTGTTCAACACTTTTGAAAATCAGTCCACTTCTATTTAGGTACCAAAAGATGGATTTAGAAAGCTAACTTTAGGCACCCAGATTTGAAAATTCTGACCAGGACCAACAATAACAGGCAAAGAGATGATGTATTCTTATCCTGGCATTTCCCCCCTAATATTCTACGACATGAGTTATTGCTACACATGTTCATGATATTGGACAACAAAAAACATTTAAACAGAAACTTCCTTCTTAATATAGCATCCCCCCAATATAGCATATATAATTCTTGTAAATGGCAGTAACATGGTATAATAGGAGTATATTAAAACATCATTGTACAATACCTTCATTGGGGGAAATTATGACAAAAATGTGGTAGTCACAGATGATTTAACTTTATTTGTGTGATTTCTAAAGAAAGAATATCTCTGGTCCTCTTCTGCCTTTGGTCTCTTTCCTCTTCTGCCTTGGAAGAATAGTTCTGTTTGAAGTAGTTAGAACATGTGTGAGTGGACAGCGTGGTGACTGAAATTTATAAAAGAGCTTTTGAGTGCTGTCACAATTAATTATCAGCTTTTTCACTGTCCTGAGAAATGCTGCTGATAGCATCTATCTAACATGCACCACCCATAGTCCAAAAAATCTACTTCATCAAGGAAATGATAATGCTTCTGGGATCTGATTCCTACTGCAAAGTGTAAAACTATATTTTGTACTTGAGCCATTAGGCTCAGCCAAGAGCAAGATGCCTTAATCTTAACCCAGGAGTAGCCCAGGGAGGAAATGTATATAGTTCTTTCCCTCTTTCCCTCTTGTTCTCCAGTTGGTCTAGGAATGAGCAAACTGTTGGGGATAAAAGAGGAACTGACTTGACCCATCATCCAAAACTTTATTTGAACATAAACTGGTGAACCTGGGGGATTGTGAAGGTTGTACTGAGGTGGGGTAGTCTGAGACTTCATAAAATTCAGGTTCAGAAAAGTATTCCTAGCCACTTCTAAATGTTAATAATCAATGCATTTATTGAAAACCAACTGTACTGTACTGAATATAGAAGTAAAATTCAATATTTAGGACTTGCCTGATTTTTTTCTAATAAAGTTATAAATTAGTTTTATAAAGCTTTGAAGATAAAAATGTTACCTAAATGTTAAACATGTCATTGTATAAACATAAAAAGAAAAGGAGTACTAGTGGCACCTTAGAGACTAACCAACTAGTACTCCTTTTCTTTTTGCGAATACAGACTAACACAGCTGCTACTCTGAAACCTGTCATTGTATAAACACAGAAATTCCCTAAGTATCACCAGAAGGATCCATTAAATTTTCAGAGTAAATTCAATAAGAAATGGAATTATATTTTTCAGTCAAATTTTAATAAACAAATACAAATACAAACACCTTCTGGAGATGCTTAAAAACCAAATTTCAGATACAAACACCCCCAAACATGGAGATGATCTAAGTACATTTACAGATGTAAATTTTGAGCCTGTTCCTAACATCTACATCTTTCTCCTTTCATGAATCTTGTCTTGTTGACCCATCGTCTATCCAGACACCAGAAACACTTTCTATATGCCAAACTACTTACTGTAGATTGTCTTCAGTAGCATTCTAATGCATTTCATATTATTAATCTATTCATAGAATTGAAAAATTCTACAAAGTTGGAAACAACTCACTGTCCCAGCCTAGTTCTTAGTGGACATGTCCACATTGAAGAAATCACCATCATACTTAGCACTAATCTGGCATGCATCCCCTGCACTTGGAGCCAATATCTAAAAGACATATTGCAGGACACAAGCATGTAATACCACTACCCCTTGTATTCTGTCGATAAAGAGAACTTACGCTTCTGATGCTGTCAATCTAACACCTCTTCTGAATATAAATGCAATTTTTAAATTAAAAAGTAAAATGTAAAGAGAAAGGAATAAATAACACTGACATACTGAACTGCACATGAAAATCTATAGTAGTCTAAAGTAATTTCTATTTGTATAAACTTCCAGCATACAAATAATTGTATACAAGTTCTCTGTCTCCATAGGCTATTGCCCAATTTATAGTTGGCAAAAATAAACTTGTATTTTCAATTGTAGAAAACAATGGTTATGATGTTTTGCCTTGTGGTGTTGTGTCATGTCATAGAGTAGGTCAACAAGAAGTAATGAATGAAGGAAACTAAAACTTAGAAAGAGACTTTGTTTTCCCATCTTAGTAACTTATTATTTCATTGAGGACTTTGGGAGCTGATCTGAATATATTGCAGAGAAGAAAACAGCAAGGGGAGAACACTAATCTATCCTCAGTATTCGTTACTGACTGTGTTCAAATAATTTCTTGGCTACAAACTTTTAAGCATTCCTAATTCAGCTCTCATTGTCCTTTGTGGTTTGGACAGCTCATTGCTGATTGTTGATTGTTGGAGGATTTCTGTAGTAATCCTTTGTGCCAAACTGTAAAGCCCATCTCACACATTATCACCTAATGTTTGCATATAATTGAGACACATGCTTTCTGGCAGTCTGAGGAGGGAATGTAATGGAGGGGTTGCTACATTTTCCAAGAAAAAACAATGGAAATTATTGTAGGAATTATTTTGAGAAGTTCTATGGTGTGTGTTATACAGGAAGTCAGACTAGATGATCCTTCTGAATCTATGACTCTATTAAATGAAATCCTAGGGTTCAGGTCAGGAATTTTCCCACTGACTATTCTTTATTAAATCATTAAATATGGGTTAAAGCTGGAATCAACTGTCCTAACCTTCCCCTCCACTGAACTTTGGGGATTCAGATAATATGGGACTTGGATCCCAATCAGTGCTAGTCTTGAGTTTGTAACACCAAATCCACCACTGTTGTGTCCATCTCTGTGTTACAGCCCTTTTCTTAAATCAAGACATTGCTTTGGTAAGTAATGTGTATGTGCATGTGAGAGAGAGTGAGAGCGAGTTAGAAACCACAGAGGCCCTTAGTAATGAACATTGCTCCTGCAGCAGCAAGTGGGGTAGAGGTTGTTGTAGCAATGACTGGTATTACATAATACCTCCCATCTGTCTGCAGATGTGTGAGTTTGTTTTAATGTTTTATGAGGTTTTTATTGCACTATAATGCAGTCCCCAACCCCTCTGCAGTTGCTAGTTTGATCACAAAATATAATTAATTTTAAAATACCTAATGCTTCAGCTATTCAACACTTTCCTGACAGTCTCTCACCGTCCCCCCACCCCACCACCAACAACAAGATTATGGTACCACTATGATGCCCCTGAACAGCTTATGCCTGGGGAGTTTTGAACAGGAGTTTTAATTGTCTTATTATACAAAATTCCCAAGTTTGAAATGGATTCCAATGTTCTCTATATACCTTAAATCCAGGCAATTTAATTATTGTTCTCTGACCCTTCCCATTATATGCTATGCCATGCTCCTGGCAGGCTAGATGAATGGGACAATAAACAAATCTTATTATACCCCTTTGAGGTCTCCAAGTTTAGGTAAGGTGATATAGGGATTGATACCAGCCATACTATTTTTTCAAGTTTTTGGTACTCTGCATTCAAAATGAACATCTCTGCTATGCCCTAGGTGCCTGGACTGCTTTCTGCCTTCAGAAAGTGCACTCTGGAGCAGCCAAAGGCCACTGCAAAATAGACCCCAGACTTATAAGAGTCTGGAAAAAGGAAAGCCCAATCTTCACTTTTCATTAAAACAGACATAGGTGAGGTAGGAAACAGTGGAAGTCACTGACTGATAGGCTAAGTGTTGGCCTGGTAAGCTAGTAGAAGAGCCCCTAAATGTTGGAAACCACTGATGTACCCTTAGGGTGACTTGTCTTCTGGTCATTGCTCTCTCTTAAATAATAATAAGCTTCAGTTAGTTTAGTCTCTTTTAAAAATAAAATAATAAAAAATAATAAAAATAACACCTTGTGCTTATACATAGAGCCCTGCATGGATACAAAATTTGTATCTGCACCCGATGCATCTAAATAGTCCATAGATATCTGCAGATTTGCAGGGCTCTACTTCTACAGTGCTTTCTGATCAAAGAACGCAGCACACTTCATAAACACTGGTTAATAAAGTCACACAGCATTCTCATGAGGTAGGCGGGTAGCATTATACTGAAATGGAATTCTATCAATCAACAAGGGTGCAGAGCTACTGTACAATCATTGAAGTACAACTACAGAGTTTTACACCAATTGCGCCATTTCCTGCTCTCTCTGACTGGTTCTGAGTGTTTGATTTGCATGATCACACTATAATAGAGCTGACTGAAAAACAGACAAATCTTCACAGACAACCTCAGGGAACTCATGGGTAAGGATC
This sequence comes from Lepidochelys olivacea, assembly GCF_965140295.1. Taxonomy (NCBI): domain Eukaryota; kingdom Metazoa; phylum Chordata; order Testudines; family Cheloniidae; genus Lepidochelys; species Lepidochelys olivacea. The sequence goes on along the minus strand of NC_140414.1, from coordinate 60,731,037 downwards.
CTCTGGGAGAATAATATGAGGGGGAAAGGAGTCCAGGAGAGCTGGCTGTATTTTAAAGAATCTTTATTGAGGTTACAGGGACAAACCATCCCGATGTGTAGAACGAATAGTAAATATGGCAGGTGACCAGCTTGGCTTAACAGTGAAATCCTTGCTGATCTTAAACACAAAAAAAGAAGCTTACAAGAAGTGGAAGATAGGACAAATGACCAGGGAAGAGTATAAAGATATTGCTCAGGCATGCAGGAGTGAAATCAGGAAGGCCAAATCACACCTGGAGGTGCAGCTAGCAAGAGATGTTAAGAGTAACAAGAAGGGTTTCTTCAGGTATGTTAGCAACAAGAAGAAAGACAAGGAAAGTGTGGGCCCCTTATTGAATGAGGGAGGCAACCTAGTGACAGAAGATGTGGAAAAAGCTAATGTACTCAATGCTTTTTTTGCCTCTGTCTTCACAAACAAGGTCAGCTCCCAGACTGCTGCACTGGGCAGCAGAGCATGGGGAGGAGGTGACCAGCCCTCTGTGAAGAAAGAAGTGGTTCGGGACTATTTAGAAAAGTTGGACGAGCACAAGTCCATGGGGCCGGATGCGCTGCATCCGCGACCGCTAAAGGAGTTGGCGGATGTGATTGAAGAGCCATTGGCCATTATCTTTGAAAACTCATGGTGATCGGGGAGGTCCCGGATGACTGGAAAAAGGCTAATGTAGTGCCCATCTTTAAAAAAGGGAAGAAGGAGGATCCTGGGAACTACAGGCCAGTCAGCCTCACCTCAGTCCCTGGAAAAATCATGGAGCAGTTCCTCAAGGAATCAATTCTGAAGCACTTAGAGGAGAGGAAAGTGATCAGGAACAGTCAGCATGGATTCATCAAGGGCAAGTCATGCCTGACTAATCTAATTGCCTTCTCTGACGAGATAACTGGCTCTGTGGATGAGGGGAAAGCAGTGGACATGTTGTTCCTTGACTTTAGCAAAGCTTTAGACACAGTCTCCCACAGTATTCTTGCCAGTAAGTTAAAGAAGTATGGACTGGATGAATGGACGATAAGGTGGATAGAAAGCTGGCTAGATTGTCGGGCTCAATGGGTAGTGATCAATGGCTCCATGTCTAGTTGGCAGTCGGTATCAAGCGGAGTGTCCCAAGGGTTGGCCCTGGGGCTGGTTTTGTTCAATATCTTCATGTTCAATGATCTGGAGGATGGTGTGGATTGCACCCTCAGCAAGTTTGCAGATGACACTAAACTGGGAGGAGAGGTAGATCCGCTGGAGGGTAGGGATAGGTTACAGAGGGACCTAGACAAATTAGAGGATTGGGCCAAAAGAAATCTGATGCGGTTCAACAAAGACAAGTGCAGAGTCCTGCACTTAGGATGGAAGAATCCCATGCACTACTACAGACTAGGGACCGAATGGCTAGGCAGCAGTTCTGCAGAAAAAGACCTAGGGTTACAGTGGACAAGAAGCTAGATATGAGTCAACAGTGTGCCCTTGTTGCCAAGAAGGCTAATGGTATTTTGGGATGTATAAGTAGGGGCATTGCCAGCAGATTGAGGGACGTGATCATTCCCCTCTATTCGACATTGTTGAGGCCTCCTCTGGAATACTGTGTCCAGTTTTGGGCCCCACAGTACAAGAAGGATGTGGAAAAATTGGAAAGCGTCCAGCAAATGGCATCAAAAATTAGGGGACCGGAACGCATGACTTCTGAGGAGAGGCTGAGGGAACTGGGATTATTTAGTCTGCGGAAGAGAAGAACAAGGGGGGATTTGATAGCTGCTTTCAACTACCTGAAAGGGGTTTCCAAAGAGGATGGATCTAGACTGTTCTCAGTGGTAGCGGATGACAGAATGAGGAGTAATGGTCTCAAGTTGCAGTGGGGAAGGTTTAGGTTGGATATTAGGAAAAACTTTTTCACTAGGAGGGTGGTGAAACACTGGAATGCGTTACCTAGGGAGGTGGTGGAATCTGCTTCCTTAGAAGTTTTTACGGTCAGGCTTGACAAAGCCCTGGCTGGGATGATTTAGTTGGAGATTGGTCCTGCTTTGAACAGGGGGTTGGACTAGATGAGGTCCCTTCCAACCCTCCTGAGGTCCCTTCCAACCCTGATATTCTATGATTCACAAACACAAAAATTCAATTTCATTAAAAAAGTTAATAAAATGTCAAAATTCAAAACATATCAACTAGCTCTGCTGGTTAGCTCTTTATTCTTTCGTCAGCATGGGAATCCTTGTGCTATGACAACCACTCCTCAAAGAAGGGGAACTGGTACAGTCCAGTGGGTAGGGCAACAGTCCTGGACTTAGGAAACCTGTGTTCAATTCACTGCTCTCCCATAGACCTCTTTGAGATCTTGGCCAAGTTACTTAGTCTTGCCAGCCCAGGCCCCATTGATTTCAAAGGAAGTTAGGAGTCTAAATGCCTTTGAGGAACTGGGCCTCTGTGCTTCAGTTCTCCAGCTGTAAGACAATAGCACTCCCCTGCCTCACACTGATGCTGTGAGGATGAATACATTAAAGATTTTGAGGTGTTCAGATACTATAGTAATGGGCCCTTCTAAGTACCTTAGGGTAGGTCTACACTTCTGGTGGTGTGTAGAGTACAGACACTCCACGCGCTGCTAGCATTGGTATGAATAGCAGAGTAGACAGTGAGGCACAGCTTAGGTGAGTAGAACAGTGTGTCCTGCATGCCTGAATTCTGGGGTATACACTCTACATGCCCAAGCTGTGCTTCCCATGTCTATTCTGCTATTTTTAGCCGTGTCGTGTCCAGCTCTCTCCCTACTGCCCGAGGCTTTCCCTGTTGCAGTGAAAGTCTCGAGCAGCAGGGAATAGCTCTGGTATTGGGGAGGCAGCAGGGAAAGGCTCCAGCAGCACCCCATTGCCCGAACCTTTCCCTTTTGCCTCTCCCCTGCCGGAACCTTTCACTGTTGTGTGTGTAGCTACACACCGTAGTGAGTGTGAATGCCTTTTCCTGCAGCATGTAGCTACATGTACTCTACGTGCTGCCGCAAGTGTAGACAAGGTCCCAGATAGACTGTATGGTTATTTACAAGTAATTATACTGTGGCTATCCGAATCCCTGTACACTGTTTGGCTGCTATAATCCCTCGGCTCTGATTGATTTCTATACTCAGAATTGTCATGGTTTCATTTTGGCAACAAGAATTCTTCGTCACCATCTAGTCTCCTTTCAAACTCCCAAATTTACATGAATTGGAAGGGGGTAAATCCTGAAAGAAACGAAAATGGGTCTATTAAAGAGAAATTCAATTCCCCCCTGCCCACATACACATAAAACAAAAACGAATGGAAAAACCCACCATATACTCTGAAGAAGAGCAGGGAGTAGAGAACAGTCAATGAAGCTTCTTGCATCTACTTTTTAATGGTACAACACATAGTGATGTAGGGATTTTAAGTGAGCGATTAGCAGAATGGGTTGGGAAATGAAAAGATACTTTGTGAAAAATTTCAAAATAGTTTCTATTTCACAGGGTTTGATGTGGACTCATTTTCCATTTTTCAAAACATTATGAGCAAATTACTTTACTGAAACCTTAATAAGTATTATACTAACATGTTTTCTACATATTTTACAAAATCATTATCAAGGTCCTTTACTCAAAGTGTCAATAATTTAATAATGATTTTGACAAAAGTGTCAATAAAATGTCCATTAAAAGTGTGGAAGAAAATTTCACAAAATCAAAGAAAATTTTGGATATGTTGGGACATTTTCATAGAAAGTTTCATTTTAGAAAAAAGTCCATTTTTCAACTAAGAAATATTTTTGTGTGGAAAATTTCAGCCCATTATAGTGAAATGCAATAAACGTGAATGAAATACTGTATACAATAATGAAAAGTTATATGCATAGAGCAGTTTTTATCTCAGTATTTTAAAATAAATAAACCCCAGCAACAACACCCTTAAGAGAAAACCTATATGCAAAAGAAAAGTGACTTCAGCTTTCCAAGAAGGAGTGTCTTTCCTCTTCAGTCATCCAAGCTGCCTGTTAAGCACAGACCTCAGTCCTTACAGCCTGTGGTCAGCTCCTAATTGGCAAAACCATGCCAGGGGAGGGGCTTACCCTATAAAAACTTATCCACCATTTTGAAACTCTTTTCAAACAAACACAGCTCTTAATGCAAAGAAGCATGCAAACAGGTAATTTACTGTTTCAGTTAAATGTTATATTCCTAACTGAATCTGCACCAAAGAGAAATTTCCCTTTGAAAACAGATGATTTAGATTATAAGTTATTTCTCTTAAGGTTGGCGAAGGAGAAGAGAGAGTGTAGAAAAAACAGCAATAGGGAGAGATGACCGCTCTGGAACAGATACATTCCTTCACCCAGCCTGTCTTCTCTAAAATTACAAAAGGAAAGGCAGGAAACAGGGAGAAGGAAATAAAAACCCATTAATCCTATGCATTTCAATCCTAGTGGCATATTCAAAAAAATGAAGAAAGAGATCAATGGAGCTGCTTGCCCCACATTTGGAGTCTCAGATTGGCTTTTCACTATGTAAATGGATGTTTTCCATACTTATGTACTAAGTTTGTGATTTAGTTGGCCTGTTAAGGCAACTATGTTTAAAAACTAGGCTCACAGAGTGTCATTAAGGAAACCTTACCACAGGTACATTACATCCACATTGTAGCCAGTTGGTAAAGCCAGCTGTGCATTGAGGACAAGTTGCATTAGCTATTGGAATATATTGCTTATAATGGCAGGGTTCACAGCATCAAGCTGAGTCTCAGGAATAGCTCACTATGCAGAAATTTTGTTATTGCTCCCTCAAAGTTGCTTCTATCAGTTTCAAGCTTACAGTTTTTCCCCCATCTTCTTTGGTCATATCAGCAATAATAATATATACTTATATAGTGCGCTTTGTTCACAGATCTCAAAAAAGAAAATTACAAATGAAGGATAAGTATCTTATGGATGGAGAAATGGATGGAGCCCCAGAGAGTAATTGTCTAATTTCACACCATGAGCTAATGACAGAGCAGGGATCAGAATCCAAGTCCACTGTCTTCTATCAGCTGAACTGTGTTGCATCCTCTGATCTGTGTGTTTTTAGCATGTTTTTTAGCATGTTCTTTCTTTATGTATATATATATAAAACAATTGAATAGTCTTTTATAACAGCTACACGATGTTGTGCTCATGTCAGATGCCACTAGCTCACCAGTGTAATGCCAGGTCAGAAATTTCATTGGAGATTCCCAAGGATTTCATAAGTGCTGCAGGAGTTAGTATGGCGTAATTCAACAGGTGCTGCTCTTCCTCCTGGTCCAGTAACGATGTGCCAATGACTTAGTGTGGGTTTAAAAACACTGGGCTGTCAGAGAGGCTGTCTTCTGAATGCAGTGCAAAACCACAGCCCGGATCACATCAGTACTCCACTGAATGTTCTGAAAGTGTAAGGGTGTTAATGTGACTTGTGTCCTGGTCAAATTCAATTACATTTTAATACTGACATTCCCTTTTTGCTTTTATTTGCTTAGGATACTCTTCAATACCTATACTAATCTGTTATGAGGTTTTTGTTCCCACGCTTAGTTTCAACTCATAGCTTTCTGCAATGGGTGGATAGCTGTATAGTTTAAGTTTGTACAGCATTCTGGATCCAGGCTAAAATATGGTATATTAGAGTGGCACAGCAGCAAGACTGTAGTTAAGGTTGCATCATCATTTCTATTTAATGGCTGACCTTCTAAGTCCTCTGAAATCGATGTGTTTAGTTAGATTACATTGAAATTTGTTGTGCCCCAGAAAGGTGCAGAGTAGGGTTGGTGGTTATTTGGGGTTATTTGCACTAGGGGTTGCAGGGATAGGGTCATTTGACCAAAGGGTTCATGAGGTACAACTACCCCCAAAAGTAGTTTCCTCCTCCTGCCTTGTACTGTTAAACTGAGAGATGCTAATGACAGGATGAATCAGACCTTGTAGAGATTGATGGGTGTGAAATCACCCTTCAATTAACATAATTAAGGATAAGTTAATCACAAGCCCCCACCTAAGACAAAAGGAAGACTGGACTGGACTGAGTGGCTGGAGGTTGCTACAATTCGAGTCATGGATGGCAGTTTTTTTGGGGAGAGGGCAATGTCTTTGGGGAAAAAATAGACATGCAAATGTTTCCTGGAAGGGGTATTAGGAGCAGAGAAGTGGGAGAATAGGGCAAGAGGAGTTTAGGATTGTAGTGCATGGAGGAGGGTTATCAGGAGAGTGATAGACGGGGGAAAAGGGAAAGAGGTTGGGGGCTCAGGTGAGGGAGGTATGATGCACCCCAACCTTCCTGCCCCCAGCTTTGCCAGTGCACCCAACCCCCACTGTAGCCCACAGCTCTGCCAAGGCACCCGAGCCCATGCACAACTCCTGCTCTGTGGGGCAGGAACTATCTGTTATCATAGTGGCATGGCAGCATCACTATAGTTAAGGTTCTGTCGTGACTTTTGTTTAAAAGTTGACTTTTCTAAGTCCTCTAAAATTGATGTGCTTAGTTGGATTCTGTTGAAATGTGGTGTGCAGATTAGGGTTAACGACCCCCCTTTGGGATCATTTGAGCAAAGATATAAGCCCTGGAAACAAAAGCCATTTTCTAAAAGTTTCTAGGTGCTTTTTGCACAGAGATCTGATTATTGATGTGACGAGGATCAAAATGGTCTCAGTCTGTCGAGTTTTACCGAAGGTGGTGGATGGCACTCAAACATTTTGGGGAGACCCAAATTGAGACTGGGACTTAAGGACATGTTCGCTTTACTTGAGTAGATGTGCGGACTGGAAGGATTACACTGTGGATGCACCAGTAAAGAAAAAACCATCAGAGTGTTTCTATGAAGCTACGTGCTTGCCTGAGTAGTTTGAGGAAATGTCATGACGTCATTGGCCTGGTGAACACCCCACCACTGACGTTTCTAATTCAAAACTTTGTGCATCTGTGCAATAAAGATTTAATAACTGATGTTGCTGCAAGTTGTCTGTTATAATACTCATGCAAACTTAACTCTGGCCTCTCTCAGCAATTCCCCAATAAGCCCTTTCCTTTTAATAAAGCCACATACCTTTACTCTGCCAACCAGTTACTGAAATGTACAAGCTCTTCACTTCCTTTTACAACCCATTCACTTACCCACAAAATTCCATCTACCATCATTACATCATCTAACACTAGCTTCTCAGCATGTTAGGTGAAGCTCTGTTTCTTGCAACGCTTGTACATCACTTGTTACTGAAACAGTCAGAGTTCACTTCTGGAGTGTCCTATGGTCATTTGAGTACTGAAGCATTTAGCAGCTCATACAAGAGATGCTGTACTAACACCAACACAGATGTGGTAGGGCTTAGAGTTCAATTTTTAAGGTTAGATTGTTGTTAGGTGAAAGTATGCCCTACTGCACTGTAGTGTGTGTCAGTCTTGTGTGGGCTCTCTTCCTACAGCGGAATTTAACCCTGCTTGTATTATGGTGGTGCCTAAAGCTTCTGGCTGGGATTGGGGCCTCATTGAGCTAGGTTCTGTCCAAACACATCAGGCAACATGGTCTCTGCCCCAAAGAGCTTAAAATGAAGGCCACAATCCTACAAGCTGACCCCTGTGGGTGGTCCCTTGCATGTTTTGAAAGTCTATTGATTTCAGTGGGACCTCCACATAGGTTTGTGGGTTTGGAAATGTGGAGTAGCTTGCAGGATTGGGGTCTAACTAAAGACAAGAAATGCAAGGGAATTTAATAAACAGTAACAGGAAGCAAGGCTGGAAGGACAAAGTGTATCAGTAAAAACAAATACAAATAATGATTACTCAAAATTATGTGCACATCTTGATGGTAAAAAGGGTTTTGTGATCATGTGGGATGGATTTTTTGTTCTAAAATTCGGTCAATATGGCCTTTCAGTTCTTATTTCATTAGGCAAATTAAATGTTTACACTGTTAATTATCATAGAATCATAGACTATCAGGGTTGGAAGGGGCCTCAGAAGGTCATCTAGTCTAACCCCCTGTTCAAAGCAGGACCTAATCCCCAACTAAATCATCCCAGCCAGGGCTTTGTCAAGCCTGACCTTAAAAACCTCTAAGGAAGGAGATTCCACCACCTCCCTAGGTAACACATTCCAGTGTTTCACCACCCTCCTAGTGAAAAAGTTTTTCCTAATATCCAGCCTAAACCTCCCCCTCTGCAACTTGAGACCATTACTCCTCATTCTGTCATCCGCTACCACTGAGAACAGTCTAGATCCATCCTCTTTGGAAACCCCTTTCAGGTAGTTGAAAGCAGCTACCAAATCCCCCTCATTCTTCTCTTCTGCAGACTAGACAATCCTGGTTCCCTCAGCCTCTCCTCATAAATCATGTGTTCCAGTCCCCTAATTTTTGTTGCCCTCCACTGGACGCTTTCCAATTTTTCCACATCCTTCTTGTAGTGTGGGGCCCAAAACTGGGCACAGTATTCCAGAGGAGGCCTCACCAATGTCGAATAGAGGGGAATGATCACATCCCTCAATCTGCTGGCAATGCCCCTACTTATACATCCCAAAATACCATTTGCCTTCTTAGCAACAAGGGCACACTGTTGACTCATATCTAGCTTCTTGTCCACTGTAACCCTAGGTCTTTTTCTGCAGAACTGCTGCCTAGCCATTCGGTCCCTAGTCTGTAGCAGTGCATGGGATTCTTCCATCCTAAGTGCAGGACTCTGCACTTGTCTTTGTTGAACCGCATCAGATTTCTTTTGGCCCAATCCTCTAATTTGTCTAGGTCCCTCTGTATCCTATCCCTACCCTCCAGCGGATCTACCTCTCCTCCCAGTTTAGTGTCATCTGCAAACTTGCTGAGGGTGCAATCCACAATCCTCCAGATCATTGAACATGAAGATATTGAACAAAACCAGCCCCAGGGCCAACCCTTGGGACACTCCGCTTGATACCGACTGCCAACTAGACATGGAGCCATTGATCATTACCCATTGAGCCCGACGATCTAGCCAGCTTTCTATCCACCTTACAGTCCATTCATCCAGTCCATACTTCTTTAACTTACTGGCAAGAATACTGTGGGAGACTGTGTCAAAAGCTTTGCTAAAGTCAAAGAATAACATGTCCACTGCTTTCCCCTCATCCACAGAGCCAGTTATCTCATCATATATACATTATTATACACTTGAACTATGGTTTCACTTCACAGCTATCCGAGTAATAGCAATATACTTCTGTAAAGTAATTAAAAAAATAACTCTTATTCATTCTTGTTCTATTCTAAATTTAGGATTGAGTTTAAGCTAAATGGAGTATAATGATCTTTTCTTTTTTCCTAGATGTATAATTGTTTTATGATGATTTGTTCATGTTTTATGTAACAGTAGAAAAAATATTAACTCAGCACTGTTAGCTTTTTTGAAATATTTTCATATAAAATACTGTAAAAAAAAGAGAACCTAAAAGGTCTCACTTCACAACACCTCTCATTTTAGATAAAATATTAATGCTAGCATCTTTCATAGAGAATAGTGCAATGGATACTGGTTCTTTGAAGCACTGAGGGGGGCTAAGTTTGACATTCCCTATTTTGTTTTCAGTGGATGGCAAGTGACCTTCAGAGCCTGGAGCAGCAGGTCTCTTGAGCCCTGATATCCACTTGGAGCAAAACTGACCACTCTGGCCCATCCCAGATCTGATTCTCAGTTGCGGGGGTGTGGATTAGTATTGGCTTTCAGCATAGACAAGATGTTGCGTAAGTCACCCTGCCCCCAACTCTCCCTCCAGTGCTATGAATAATAAACACAGTGAGAAGCTGCCAGCAAATTGATGTGCTGCCAGTGCATGGCTCTTTCTCCCCACCCACCCTTTTCCCCCTGCACTTTGCTGGACCTGCGAAGCCTAGTGTGGGTGGAGGTGAAGCACATCTGGAACCAGCTGGTGCAAATGACACTAGTAAGTGAACAGACATTCTAAACCTAACCCACCCAGTGGGAAAGAGACTTAGGTCACAGGAGAATAGAATGCAGAGTATTATGATGATGAAAAAAAATCAGTGTTTGTTTAAGGATCAGGAAGATTGACCCAGCCCCTTCAGATTGCCAAATATTACACGAAGCATCATAAAACCAAATTCTAACCTCTTGTTGTCTTCCCATTAGGTCACATTAAGCTTTGGCAGTGAGGATGCTCTTTCTTGGTGGTTTTCTCATTTGTGGTTTGCATTTGGCCAAGCTTACTTTTTAAAATTTATTTTATTTTGTAAATGGTCAATGATAGAGTAGAACTCTAAAGTGTTCTGGCCAAAATTCACTGCAAAACCATTTTGTATTAGAAATAGTTTTTTGAAGAATAGCTAAGAAAGTAGAACAAAGCATTTCAAGCTGTGACGTTCCCCCACTGGTGTTATCTGGACTGGTGATCTGCTAGGTCACTCCAATCCTTGACTCTGGGAGCCAGCCTTACCCTGCTCTGCTGTGAGAACCCCCACTCCTGGACTGTTCACGCACAGCCTCTAGCATGTAAGCTGCTCTTTGGATTGTGCAACTGAATGACACAAGCCAATATCTCCGGTCCCAGACAACCTTAGGAACCTCCGTCTTGCAGTGTCCAGTTATGCCTGCTGGTTGCTGCAAGCTTATATGAGTTCGTCAATTTAACAAAGAAATTAATATGTACCAGGCTTGTTCTCCCAAGGGGAGTCTCTGACACTCTTCAATCCAAATGCACTACTTCATGTAAAATAAACAGATTTATTAACTATAAAGATAGATTTTAAGTGATTATAAGTCAAAGCATAAGAAGTCAGATTTGGTCAAATGAAATAAAAGCAAAACGCATTCTAAGCTGATCTTAACACTTTCAGTGTCCTTACAAACTTAGATGCTTCTCACCACAGGCTGGCTGGTTGCTCTTCAGCCAGGCTCTCCCCTTTGATCAGCGCTTCAGTCGCTTGGTGTGGTGTCTGTAGATGTAGGTGGAAGAGAGAGAAGAGCATGGCAATCGTCTCTCCCTTTTAGCATGTTCTTTCTTCCCTCTTGGCTTTGTCCCCCTCCCTTTCAAAGTCAGCTGAGCATTACCTCTTTGCAGTCCCCAACTGCCCAAAGAAAGCAGGGTGACTCATTCAAGAGTCCAAAAGATCCTTTTGTTGCTACCTAGGCCAGCGTCCTTTGTTCCTGTGAGGCTGGGCTGGGTTTGTCCCATACATGCCCTGATGAGGTGTGAACTGTCCCTCTGCTCTTGGAGAGTTTTTACCTGGGTTTATTTTAAGTCATGAAGACACATTTTCAGCCTCATAACTATATACATGAAATTATAACCTATAATATTACTGTAACAACAATTACTATAACATCAATGCTCAGTGCATCACAAGCCTTTCAACGACACCTGACATGACAAACTTTGTATTAAATACCACACAATCATTTTATAAAGATGAACATGGCGGGTTAGGGTGTTCCTACAAGGTTCAGAATGTCACACAAGCCCATATTGAAATAAAGAAAGGAGATTTACTGATGGCGTTGAGCCCCTCACCTTCAATTGTTACCAATTTCTTACCCTCTGAGCGTCTACAAATCTGGTGTCTTGTGGATTTCATCACATAAGTAGCTATTTCTCCAAACTGAGGAGCAACCAGGAAAATGAATGAATATACTCTCTCTTCCTCTAAGATTTATTAACCTTATAACATGCTTGTTTATCCTTCCTTTGTAGACGCCTTGGTTTAGACTGTTTGTACTTACAGTAATTCAGTTTGGCCATTACTATCAAAGCACCAAGATGTGATTCCAAATAGATATTTTCCTAACATTAAGGAATATTCAGTGTAGGTGTGGTGGTATAATGGATTGTTTCCTATATATGAACTTTCTAAAGTATGAGAAAAAGTATGTAGGTACAAAGCTGGTTGGGAATTTTCCTTAATTTTTTTTCCACAGAAAACATGGTTTCCCCAAAATCAATATTTTCCACAGATTTTACCAATATTTTTCAATTTTCCGATCTAAACAAAACATTTTGGCTAAGGTTGACCTGAATTAAAAGTTTGGCATGTCAAACCAAATTAAAATACTTTGTTTCAGGTTGGCTTGATGTTAATCTATGTCTACTCGAGGTTCCAAAGTGCCTAATGCTTCCATTCTCTGCAGTGAGCTGGGCTCCCTTGCCTGACTACATATGCTGCACCACAGTCTCCCCTCTGGCAGAGCCACTGTGGTGCATCCTGGGACTGCAGTCTGTCCAGGGAGCCCAGCCCAGATGGGAGAATGGTGGCCCAAGAAATCCCAGCTGAATTTCCTATTAGGCAGCTGACAGGCTCAGTTTTATGTTGAACCTACACAAAACAAAACTTTTTGATTTGGGAATGTTGAAACATTTCATTCTGATCAAAAATATCAAAACAAAACCTTTCAACATTTCTGAATCAACTTTTGGAAGTTTTCATTCAGAGAAGTTTACATTTTTGGGACAAAAAACAATTGGTATTTCCCTTGGGATGGAAATTTTTGATCAGCTCTACAAATAAGTAAGAACAGTGGACAGGCAGTGACCATATGACGATATTGTTCTCAAACAATATCACTTCTCAGATTTTGAGATGACAAGATTTTCGGGGAAAATATATTGAGTTTGTGTATGTTAAAATGAAAAAAATAAATAAATCTGAAACTCTAGGTTCCAGCATGGGTTACCTTTCCTTTAATTCTGTCTGTGAGTTAAGTGTTTGTATGGGCACCAGACTAAATACTCTATAATCCAAAGACCTTTTTTTAAACACATGCCAGAAGCAGCACGGGCAGCATACTGACTAATCAACGGGCTCTGACTTTGAACTGGAGAGACTACAGTTTGGGGATTCTGCACCTAGACAGTCCTTGGCCCCTCTGCTGACATTTCCAAGAAAGGTGGCAGCTGTGCCAGTGGCTTAGCTAAGATGGGCAACTGGGTTAGGAACTGGACTGAGACTATCATTCTACTGAGGTCACCAACCAGCTTTCAGGTTGTAGCGATCTTTGGTCATTATTGACCTGGGATAGATCTGTGCTAGTAACCAAAAGATGAAAAGTTCTCTAGACCATTACCAATCCCCTGAGAAAGTCAGTCCCCCAATTTAGTATCCTTGTCTCTAAGTTCAAGATGGTTTAAGTGCCCCCAGGGCTGCTTGTTGTAGCGACTATAGCATAGTACTGTTGTTGGGATGGGGACACAGCTGTGATGAGACATAAATCAGGATCCCTTTTACTGCTGTCTGGGGGGAAGTTAAAGATTAAAAATAAAAAGTTCAAGATTCCCGTCACCTTTTCAAAAAGGAAGGGAATCTTCTGGTATACTGACTAATATTCCTTCTAGAAAACTGATTCAAATCTCTAAGGCTATGAGTGAGCTGTGGAAATTGGCTGACATATTTACATACACAATAACTGCACTACTCTTATTTTATTTTAAAGTACTTTGGGCTATAACTTGACTATAATGTAAGCTGTACCAAAGTTGTCTTTTATTAGTAAGTCCTGACTCATGCAGATAATAAACCTCCTCCCTGTAATAAATATGACAGACATAATAGTGTTAAGACACTGAACTTTATTTCCTGGCCCCAATCACCTGACTTGCATTAGGGTTATGAAGGTTAATATCCCTGTCATGTGCCAGTGGTTGACATCCACTGACTCTGGTGGCTACTGTTACACTTAGAGAACATGAACTGTGGTATGTTCTTATGCTGTGCACCAAGACCTCTCCCCACAATTGTTTCTCTTTACTACTCTGAGTTTACAGCCTCTTCTAGAGTCCACCAGTACTGCTCCAAGGACTAGAAAGTGGAAATCGCTCAGGAGCAGGGGAGGTGTTTCTTTTCCCCAGAGACATGCCTCTGTAGTGTCTCCACCCCCTGACACCTTCAGAAGAAGGCCTAAAGCTAAGGTGCTCAATTTGGATGCACTAATATGTTGTTGTGATGACATACTGCCCTGACTTAAATGCTGAGGTGATATCACATTGCCTTGTCGATAGTGGGGAAGCGGTAGACGTGGTATATCTTGACTTTAGTAAAGCTTTTGATACTGTCTCACATGATGTTCTCATAAACAAACTTGGGAAATGCAACCTAGATGGAGCTACTATAAGGTGGGCGCAAAACTAGTTGGAAAACTGTTCCCAGAAAGTAATCATTAGTGGTTCACAGTCATGCTGGAAGGACGTAACGAGTGGGGTCCCACAGGGATCAGTTGTGGGTCTGGTTCTGTTCAGTATCTTCATCAGTGATTTAGATCAGTGGTTCTCAAACTTTTGTACTGGTGACCCCTTTCACATAGCAAGCCTCTGAGTGCAACCCCCCCTTATAAATTAAAAACACTTTAAAAATATTTAACACTATTATAAAAGCAGGCTATGGGATGGAGAGTGACAGCTCGCGACCCCCCATGTAATAACCTCACATAATAACCCTGCAGGCTCTTGACCCGCAATTTGAGAACCCCTGATTTAGATAATGCATAGAGAGTATACTTACAAAGTTTGTGGATGATACCAAGCTGGGAGGGGTTGCAAGTGCTTTGCAGGATAGGATTAAAATTCAAAATGATCTGGACAAACTGGAGAAATGGTCTGAAGTAAATAGGATGAAATTCAATAAGGACAAATGCAAAGTACTCCACTTTGGAAGGAACAATCAGGAGTTCTGCGGAAAGGGATCTGGGGGTCATAGTGGATCACAAGCTAAATATGAGTCAACAGTGTAATGCTGTTGCAAAAAAAGCAAACATCATTCTGGGATGTATTAGCAGGAGTGTTGTAAGCAAGACACAAGAAGAAATTATTCTGCTCTACTCTGCGCTGATTAGGCCTCAACTGGAGTATTGTGTCCAGTTCTGGGTGCCACATTTCAGGAAGCTTGTGGACAAATTGGAGAAACTCCAGAGAAGAGCGACAAAAATGATTAAAAGTCTAGAAAACATGACCTATGAGGGAAGATTGAAAAAATTGGGTTTGTTTAGTCTGGAAAAAAGAAGACTGTGAGGGGACATAGTTGTTTTCAAGTACATAAAAGGTTGTTATAAGGAGGACGGAGAAAAATTGTTGTTCTTAACCTCTGAGGCTAGGAGAAGAAGCAATGGTCTTAAATTGCAGCAAGGGTGGTTTAGGTTGGACATTAGGAAAAACTTCCTAGCTGTCAGCATGGTTAAGCACTGGAATAAGTTGCCTAGGCAAGTTGTGGAATCTCCATCATTGGAGATTTTTAAGAGCAGATTGGACAAACACCTGTCAGGGATGGTTTGGATAATACTGAGTCCTGCCATGAGGCAGGGGACTGGACTAGATGACCTCTCAAGGTCCCTTCCAGTCCTATGATTCTATGAAACAGTAATGTCACTAGGTGAACTGTGATTATTTTGTAGCTCTGTGTGGTGCTTATTTGGGCATCACCCCTTGCTTCTCTTTTTCCTTCTCTCCCAATTCTTTCTCCGTGGCAGAACAGAATGCTATCTGTTAACGCATCTGGGCATATGTGGTTCACACGAGGGGTGCTCAGAGCACTGGATGTGTCCCTTGATATTATAGTCGCTCCCATATTAACATTCATCACCTCAATTGCACATAAAGTCCATGCTAGTAACATGATACCTCTCCTTACATGACTTCAGTTAATTATTTGCCATTTTCATACAAAACTTTTGGCTTCTATATGAGCTATGGACAGTATTCTTTGAATGCCTGAGCTACCATGTTTCCCTGCTAAGGTGACAGTAAGCACTGCCAGTCACATGGCTAGGATTCAGGGTGGGATAAGTGCCACAGTAAACTGAATTTGAACTCTGTTTTTTCCATCCCTCCCCAGGGATCCATAACTGTCTAAACATCACGCTTGGCCAGCAAAATTACTGTTGATGTGCAGCTGGTTATAGAAAACATTGGTATGTTATCATGAGCATTTCTGATTTTTTTTATTCAAATGCTAAAGGTGATTTAAATCACTTACTCTAATCAACAATAAAAACAAGTTTGATTTAAATCAATTCTAATCTTTTAGTTTGTTCCCCTTTTGGTGGTAATTGAGCCAAAGCATTTCTGAACACTGAATTCAAACCAAAATTCTCTGATGTAGCAAAAGTGTAGATTGGGGTAGTCAAATTTTTTTTTTGTCATGGTCCAGATTTGTTGATCAAGGTATAGTCAAGGTCCAGACTCCAGAGAAAATAGGGTTTAAAAAAAAGATAATAAGTAAATAAAAAGATTTTGGGGTCCATTTAAAAGCATCTGGGTGTGTGTGTGTTGGATTTGTCCTGTGGTCTGCCTGTTGACTTCCCCGGTATATGTCTTGTTGGGGCTGCGACCTGGCTTAATAAGTTACAGTTCTTCAGAATTTTCATTCAGTGTTATAAAAATGGAGAACTCTTCTGATTTGCTGGACATTAACTTATTCATCAAATAATTTATTATTTTAAGCACTCAAAAGTGTGCTAGGCACTTCACAGAAAAGAGTACAGCTCTTCAGCTAGCTTTAGTCTAGCTTCATTGACTTCAGCGGAGCTACACCAAATTACACTGGCTAAGGATCCTGGCCCAAGAACTTTGTCCCAAATTGCTTCCAGTGTAAATTCAACATGACACAATAAGTAAAGGAATAAAGGTGGGAGGGAGGTCATCTCAGCAAATCAGTTCAGTGAGGTAAATGGTCATTCTGATAATTGCATTAGTTTGTTTTTAAAAAAATATTCCCTCCCTGAGGAAATATTTGCGAGCTCTGTTAGAATTAAATAAAAAACATGGAAACTGGCATGTTTGTTTGTTTTCACTTGTTTGGGGGAAAGGGGCTATATTCAACAACAAACTAGACAGTACATTGTTATTTGTAAACTATGAAAAGACTGCCAGAAGCATCTTACCTCAGGAAAAGATGAAAACTACGTAACAGAGGTGTATACTTATGCTTGTCAACTCCCTAAAAACTGAACACATTGTAAAGGCCTCCAAAATGTGGCACAAAGGGACAGAATGCACAGTTGTCAAATTTTGCTCTTTATGCATACATCTATTTAGGTACACTGCTGGGAAAGTACAAATTTTGCTACTCCCTTCCTTGAATAAATGTGCAATATCTGTAAATTTAGCATTATAAATTTTCATATCAACAAAAATAATAACTATGAAATCATATATGTACTTGCCACAAGTCTTTCACTGTTTAAGAACATAAGAACGGCCGTACTGGGTCAGACCAAAGGTCCATCTAGCCCAGTATCCTGTCTTCCGACAGTGGCCAAAGCCAGGTGCTCTGGAGGGAATGAACAGAACAGGTAATGATCAAGTGATCCATCCTGGCAAACAGAGGCTAGGGACACCATCCGTGCCTAACCTGGCTAGTAGCTTCTCCCTGCATTGCTGTTTTCCCTGGTTTCTCCATGGGTTTTTACTTCCACCTCTCCTCCAGGGAATGAGGAGCCCCCACATGCACTTCTGCCAATGAACGGTAAAAAGTTATACTCATCACTCTGAAACTGCCTGGCTGGTAAACATGGAGCATGAATATGGGAGTCAAGGGAAGGACTGGTGGAATACTTTCCGTTTTCTTGTCAAATACGAGGAACTCTGGTGATGTCTTTATGTGAAAACTGCACTTGGATGCTGGAGATAAGGCTGATCAAATTTTACTGATGAAAATGAATGTGGGACCAGAGTCAATGTCACTACAGTTTCCTAACTGGCAGAACATGAGGGGCACAAAATGTGATCTGCCTCTATTTGCTATAGATGATAAAAAGTTTGGACAAAGGTAAAGAACTACAGGAAAAGCTACTTTCTTTTAATACTGTGTGTTGCCTTCTGCTTCACCGTAGACCTTCTATCGAGAACTTCTCCCAGGTGTTTTCTGCCTGGTTACTTGCGACAAATGTCAAGAAAGAGTATATCTCCTCCTTCTTGACTTTCTCAGAGTACAGAGCTGTTTGGATCTAGAGATTTAGTTTGGTCCATTACAGAGCTAAGGGCTTAACCACAAAATTGAAATCAAATTAATTTGTGTGTGTGTGTGTGTGTGTTCAGGATCTGGCCTGTAACTGTGAAGTTCTCTTAACCATTCTCATGCAGCACTTCCTTTCTCATAAACAATCAGCTGACTGGAAAGATGGTGGCTTCATGTTACTTTGATCATTTTAAATTATTTTTCAAATTAAGAAATTATTGGTGTTCTACACATGTTTGCAACTATATGAAGTGATTCTAACATTTTAAGAATAAATTGCAGTTTCCCTTTAAGTTCCCAGTGGATCACCCGATCCCACTGGAATGCTGCATAAGCACTTATAAATCTGGCCCTGCACGGATCTCCACAAGGTGTTAAGGTGAGTCCTGAGTTATTCTTGGAAATGGATACAATTTGGAGGACTCTAAAATGTGCTCACAGAAGGTGAAAAAACCCAGAAAGTATGTGTTCTAAAGAAATACACACAGCTGGAAAAAAGAACTGCCAATTAATGTTAATTTACAACAGGTTTCAAGAGCTTGACTTAGATCATAAGATGAATGCGGGGGGTGGGGAGAGGGGTACACAGAAGGGAATCGTGTAGAAGTTCAGGAAAGGATACAATGTGCTGGGGAAAAAATGTATAACCAACAACATCTGGAAACTGACTGAAAAGAGGAAACAAATGAAAGTGCAACTCATAACAGAAAACAGAATCCACATTGCAAGCAATTAGGAAAGATCAAAAATATCCCAAGAATGATCTTGTGGTCAAGTGACATGCTACAAGAGACAAATGTGGTATCTTCTAACTTGGAAAGCAGCATCTATATTTCTGCATCCAAACCTGTGCAATATTTAGCCTACCCAGATGTACTAGCTGGAAAGAAAAGGTGCTAGGATTAATGGAGGTGGGTTTTCAAAGATAGGTATAAATGAACAAACTCCTTTGCCCCCTTCATGACTCTACTGTCCATGATTGTCTTAAGACCATTGTAGTTCTTTTACAACCTGAGTATGTAGCTGTCATTTCAGAATAACCTACCTCACTTATGTGCTACCAGAGGAGCATCTTTGGTTGTCTGTACATAATATATCATTGGATAAATACTGCATCAGCATGACTGCTCATAAATCATGCTATCATCACTCTTTCTGATCATATGGAGCCAATAAGAGCTTTCCCTATCCATTTCAAAAGAATGCAGAATAAACCATTCAAAGCAACCCTAGCACACATGGGTTTAAATGTTACAACTGGGTTTTGCTCAGTTCCAGTAATATTACTTAATAATGAACTATTCTGCGTCTCAGGCGATACGCATATGTGCATCACTCAAAACACACGCTGGCAATACGTACACATGCTACTGGATGCCTGGTTACCTGAGGACAGAAGTGTATGGGGAAACCATTAAAAATGTTATGAGTAATTTGGCAATTTTCCTCATAATGGACAATTCTTCATGTTACACCTGAGTTTACCTCCATACTCTCAAAAACCTGTGCGTTATATCATTTCTCATGAGATAAGAAACTCACAAATGCTTGGAACCAAAAATAAACATGATGGAAAAACCTCCTGGTAAAGAAATCAGTCCCATATATTATCTCTATTTAAATACTGAAAAATAACTTAAAATGATAGATGAAAGAGGAAGCCACTGTCTTACTAGTCACCTGATTGTTTATAAAAAAGGAACTGATGCTACATGAGAACAGTCATTGAGTTCCACAGTTGCTGAAGCTGTACTGGGCCCTGTGACCCTTACTGTGATATCTTTGACTACAATTACATCTTATCAAGGAGAGAGCTGTTCGCCCCACCAATCCGCTGTGGAGAATGTGGCGCCCAGTCCAACTATATGCTTTTGAAGACAACGTTATCCCCACCTCCACCCCGAGTTTACTTTTTAAAGATAAATGGTAAAAAGAGGCAGCTAATTTTTTATCCCTTCAATGTGTTCTATCCTTTTGCAGAAACACATTTTGTGTCGGGTTTTTTTTTGTTAAATGTAAAATATTAAAATGATCCCGTACCTTCATCTGCTTGTCTTTTAGATTATAAACCCTTCAGAACAGGGATTGTCTCTTCTCTATGTTTGTACAGCCCCCAGCACACCATGCCCGAGTACCCAAACACAGCAATTGGGACTACCATAATACGTGTTTAAAAAAATGACCATACGGCACTACTATTCCTCAGCAAATACTCAATATTAGTTACCACAGCCTAAGTCTCATGGGAGTGGAAGCAATGTGTACAGCAGAACTTTGCAGCAGCCAATCCAGACATGGGTTGAAAAGCTGGTTCTGTGCAGATGGCACCTCTGTGCTAACCCCCCCTCCTAACTCCAAATGTCTGAGTGTACATGTACATACTGTACATGCCTCATGGCAGGGCACAATTTCAGCTGTAGTGTGTTAGCCAAACACTGGTCCATGGAACACTTAAGGATAGTCTGTGGGAGAGCTCACTGGTTCTTCCTCCTTGTTCTTAGTGGCTACATTTAATTACACAAAAGCTAAAAAAAACCCACTGTTTTCCTCATAGTTGCCACAGGGATGTTATATGGTAGACAGTGAGCTAATCTACAGTATTAGTTTGAGAATCCCTGTGTACAGATGCACTTTATAACTTTTTAGCCTTTTATATTTGACTTTCCCAGGCACATAATGTCACTCCCTATTTGCTTATTAAAAAAAAAAATGTAACAAAGAGCAGCAAATAAATATTCAAAATCCAGTAGTCCCAGTTACTTGGTTTATAATGTAACAATGTGATGTGAACAGACTTTGCAGGACATCAAGAAACCATCTTTTTGCAGGACATCAAGAAACCAGATCGTGATGATTGGGAGTATGGGTTGACAGCAATGGAGTGTGCCTTGCACCTGGAAAAGAATGTGAACCAGTCACTCCTTGATCTGCACAAGCTGGCAACTGACAAGAATGACCCTCATTTGTGTGACTTAATTGAAACTCACTGAAACTCATTGAAATTGTCTTGTGGGGTTGCTGTCTTAAAAAGATGTCACATGCCTGCCTCAGACTTTTCTTATACTGTAGACAAAATGGCTGAAAATACCTCAGCTCAGCAGTTTGTATAGGAAAAACAGGCGTTAATATAGTCAGACAAATTGTCAATTTGGGCCCAAGCCATCATGTTCTGAGCACCTTCGATTTCTACTCATCAGTGGGAGTAGAGGGCACTCAAGACTTTGGAGGATTGGTCCCTTAATGGGTAAATGTACACTTCAGGCCTGGTTCTAGGAGAAATGTATCAATGAATCCTGCACCAATTTTGCTAGACACTGTACATGGCTCCTGTTTAGTTTTATGTCTTGCGTATTATTATGAAATTCACTCCTCATGACTGATCTTCAGTGCAATGTGTTCTTTGTTTAATTCTTCCTGTCATATAATAAAACTAATAAAAATGACATTTCTAGTCCGGAAATCATAACGTTTGAAAGAATCACAACATTTTGTTGCTAATTTTAAAAAAGAATTTAAAAAATACTTGCTGGCTAAATGTCATGCTGTGTGTCTTTGCAATCTACATTTTTAGGAGCAATTAGTTACAATTGCTTAACAGAAATGTGGGGTCTTTCTCTCATTCTGTCTTAATACACTTTTAAAAAATACTCTGAAATGTAATTTTCTGACTAAAATACTTTTTTTTTTTTTGGTATTTTCCCAAATCATATTTGGAAATTCCTTTACCTCTGTTATAAGTGATTGAGCTGGGAGTTATTCCTCATCTTATTGCTTCTCTTCATCCTTCAAACCCATTCAAACAGCTGTTCCTAAAGCTTTCGTGTTGTTTGGGGGGCTTCCCTGTTGTTCAGGAGTTGATGGGTCGTCTGTTGTCTGATTGAATATCTCTTTCCTAGGCTAAGGAAGAATTTTCAAGAATATCCATATCTGAACAAGAGCTCATGCAGATTCCACCCACAGTTTAGTTGGCAGAGAAACTAAATGGCTGCAGCTCATTTTCCCCATTCATGTGTTTCCTGTGCTACACAGGTTTTGAGTCAGTCTAGAGTACACAGGTTATTTTTCATAAATAACAAGATTTTGCCAGGACAGTCTCAATTATTTTCTATTTTTAAGCAGACCTCTTAGCTCCTGGGGCAAGTAAGACAGATAACTTGAACCATCCAGAAACAAGGGGGAGTACACTGCAAGGCTGTCTGTCAGATAGAAGCCCACATTTTGGTCGACTTGGTTGCAAGCCTACTAAGTGGCACAATCTGTAATGCTACATGAAACACTGGCAGATTATATGCTGAGCATTTATTCATGAGGTCCACTAGGTGGCATATTTTTAAAGAAATGTTGAAAATATATCCAAGATGATAAACATTGTGGAAAAGTTTTCAAAACAAGTCAACATACTACACATCAAATATTTTAACAAGCATGTATTTTGCTGTCTGGGTTAGTCTTGCTGTTTCTTCCTTGCAATGGAGGTTACTTCTTCAAGCAAACACTGTTTTAGGAATGCGTTGGTGTGTTTTAGGTTGTAGCATAATATCTAAACAGCACCAACTATTTTAATCAATCCTTTGAACTGAAACGCCTGTCATTCCCAATCTTCTGCAGCATCACAGAACTTTAAACACTGCAGTTTTCCTTTTCTAACAATTGAAATTGCTTAAGTGGTGTTTGAAGCAAAATGTGTGTAATTCAGGATGAAATGACACATCACCATACCTGGTTTTTATAATATATTATGCTTGCTTTAATTTCCACAGAATCAAAAATTATTCCTTTTTATATATCTACAGCATTGATAATTATTTGAAACAATTGTCCATTGGTGTGGGGGGAAAAAACATTTCACTCCTTTGACTAGTAGCAAATACAGCCGTTGTAAAGAAAGGTATATTGATTTTAATTACTTCCTTGAATTAGAAGCTTGAGGAGTACTGATTGCAATGTTAAATTGTGTAGAGCTTTTCAGCAGTAAGTATTGCCCTTCTGCCTCATATCTCACCGGTTTCTTAAATGTTTGATTTGACTGTTTATATTAAAAAGACAAAGATCCATGATATAAGAATGTAATCAAATGATTACAATGAAAAAACGCCAAGCATCTTTTTGTGTAGTCGTGCCTATCTTTAAACATTGATCAGATAACTCAGGATTAAGTTACATTAAATAAATTAGTTGATGGGTGGTCTTAACAAAAATTAATATGTAAGATAAAATCAAAGTGTAAAGGCAAATCGAATGAAATTAATTAATCTCCCACGCTATTTAGAGAAGGATCCAATTTCAGCAGAAGCTAATGTTTTGAAAACATGACAGTTTTTGGCTTTCTTAGCAGGCAAATAGTTTGTGGGCATAAGGTATGACAAACCTGCACACATGTTTAGAAAAACCTTCTGGTTCACCTGAGGTTTCATGTAAAGCTTGACATGAAGGGTAGCGAGGTGTACAAGAATGAATGAGTAAATAACTCAATTTTTTTTATCTAAAACCATGCAGCTGTGATCTGAGAAACCTGCAAAAGGTGGTGGGGCAGGTTTCTGCTGGTTGGTTAACTGATTCTTTCTAAAATCACACAGGCCCCCTAAAAGTCTGTCTGAGTGGTGGAATGAGAGCGTGTGGGTGCATGAGAAGATGTAATTGAGTCTGGACTAGAGGTTTGAGCATGACAATGTGAGGTAGGATTCTTGAGTTCTGTTCTCAGCTCCATTGTTGACTTGCTGTGTGACACCCAGCAAGTTATTTAGGTCAGTATTTTCAAACATAGGTGCCTTAGTTACATATTTACGCATACTTAGTTGCATTTACATATTCAGTCACATAATACATATTTAGTGATTTATTTAAGTGAGCTATTTTGGGACCCACTGGTACTCAGCACCTCTGAAAATCTGGTCAAAATTTGGCCTCCCCCCACCCCCCACTTTGTTTCCCCTCTGAATAATAGTGATAATATTTACTTCATCATTTGTATTAAGAGGATTAATTAATATTTCTAAAATGCTTTGAATTCTTCAGCTAGAAGGAGCTCAATAAGTACAAATTATTATTATGAATTGGCATAATATTGATTTTTATGGGATGAAAACTAGCCCTTAACCATAGTCCTCTTCTGTAGACAGAGTGGTGGGTAAGAAAAGGAGTGAGAGATACAAATGATTTAAATTCAGTCTCAGGATGGACAGTATGTCTGTTTGGAATATTATCTACCTTTGACATCGTATTAGACGCTTAGAGGTTTTATGTAGACAGGCTGTACTGTATTTTAAGTGACATCTCATCTGAAGGAAGCCGCTATTGATTTACCCGCATAATGAACCTGCACTTACAATTTGACTGTTATAGATACTGTATGAACAGTCCCCAGGGGGTCACTTCAAGTTACATACCACTCTATTTTAATAAATGTGCATATTTTCTTCAAGAAGTGGAGTGCACACATTGTAACTTACTCTTTGGGATGAGTTTCATCCCTAAATGCATTTCTCCTGATGGACTAACCACCATCTGCCCAGCATTAAAGAAAACTAAATAGACATGAATGCAGTTCTGTGGATGTCAGAATACCTGTTTTGTGTAACAGATATGATTACTCAGGGATCACGAGTTTAATAAACAGCATGCAAAGAAGAGTCAAGCCTTTTCAGCTCATCACAAATATTTGGAAACGAGCTGTTGGTGAGGTACATACTCACCAGGAGCAGGAGGTTTTTACTAGCACACAAAGTTACAGTGCAAGCTCATACTGCAGAAGGACGTGCCTAACACTTTAACTGGGGGAGATCCACTTCATTACAACCTGGCTGAAACAAAGCAAATAGCAGAAACTTTGCAGAATGAATCGGAACAAAAATATGCAATTGAATCACAATTTTTTCTGTCTAATGCATTTTCATTGTGCTTGTTGCCATGACCTCTAGGTCCCATTTCTAAAACTTGTGAGCAATGTTCATCTGAAAGAGTCAGATTTGCCATTTTGTCACAGATTTCACCATTTTCTAAATGGCTTTATTCTTGCTTGCTCATTTCTTATAGCAAAACAAGGCTTGGCCAATCCTATCACTGCAGAAAGGATTGTGTAAACAGAAGAGTCTTATGTTGTGCCTTATGATGGGGTTTATAAATCCCATGTTGAAACAGGGGAAAGACTGGTGCACTGCTGGGGCCACCCCTCGGCACTGCCAAGCATGTTCCTGGGGAAAGGGCCAGTATAAAGAAAGCTCCAGCAGCCCAGATTGGGGGAGAGGGTGAGGGGGCAGGAGAGAACCCATTTCCTGGAGGAACACTCCACTGCAATAGTAGAAAAAGAAGCTTTTACTGAGGAGGTCTGACCGTGAGACTTCCCTCCTCCACTTTAGACATTACCCAAGATGTAGGGAAAACTGTGTGCAGGGGCACCAGAGAGTTGCTTGCATCAACCCCAAGACTCTGGGATTTGAAGCCAAGGACTATAACCCAATGATACCCATCCCCCATTTATTTTTTTTTGTACTCTGAGCTATAGTTGTCCACTCTAACATTACTTAAACTTCAGTTTAATCATACAGACACTTTGAACATCACTTGGTGTCACAGTGAGTCTATAGAATGTAGAAATCAATAATTAATCATTAGTTGCAGAAACTATTAAATACTCAACAAAAATATAGAGATAAATTACAGTACAAAAATATACATTAAATTAGTGAACCTTTGACCCCAAAGTTTTGGTGTTGATTTGAAACAACTTTTGCAATATTCTAACTTTAGTTTCTGTGTCTAAATAAATAGAAATCAATATTTTTGTAAATATTGAGAAGAATCTTGTAACAAATTATTCCATATCTCTAAATAAAATAATTACAACACAATTTGACAATAGAAATTCAAAGTAAATGAAAATGCCATACTGTTCTTTCCAGTGAATTGGAACATGTATGGATGAAGGAAATGAACTTCAAGGGTCTGGAGTCATCCTGCTAGAAATCAGATTTAATATTAAAAGCCTATCAACAGCAATATTAGTTAAAAATATAATCCAGAATGGGTAGGTCAGCTGTGGTCAGTTGACAGTTTAGGATATGGAAACAACAGGGGCCTGGCCATAGTTAAAGATGCAAAACAGTTTCTCAATAACTCCCTGTATTCAAAACCTCCCTGCTTTCTGAAATTTTCCATAGTTGGTGTCTCCCTGAAAAGGAATGTAGGTTTGTGTTTTTGGCTCTAAGGATTTGGTCTGTCCAGTTATGGTGATAGGGGTTATTCAAGTCTGGAGTTGGATCCAAACTTCTCCAGAGTTTGGTGTACAGGAATAGTGGTTTTGGGTCCACCCGTATTTGAAAGTTGAGTTTAATGGCAAAATATTTACCCCTGCTTTGGTCCATTAAAATAACTGAACAGTAATACATAGAATACATAGTAATACATAGATAAAGGTGGATCCATTTCAGTGATCTCATGAAGACAGATGCTGGTTAGCCAGCTAGCTGGCTTACAGTTGTATCCAGCAACAATGTTAACTTTGGCTAATGATTTGGCTACAGACATGATATGCCAAACTATGGTCAATAGCATTTAAATCAGAGGAACACATTTGTTATACAATCACTGTCTTCTCAAATATGTAACTAGCTAGAAATATTACTGTGTTTGCCAAATTCCTGTTCTACAACAGCAAGTAGTGTAGGAAAAGGTTGTAATGGCCCCGCATAGTGCAAGCATTGTGAGACTACTGTACACCACTATTACAGTTCTAGCAAAAACAAGAGCTACTTACTTCATGCCAAGTCATCTTGAATGTAGTCCCAAGGCAGGAATATGTCCAATCTGTACATGGAAAAAATGTAGTGTTAGTTTAGGAAGTTGCAACAGAACCTAGACTAGTGCTGGGTGAATACTTTGTAGTGAATAATTTATTTGATGATTTTCACCTCTCTTTGCAAATAGTCTGTGAACCTCTTAAGATAGTCTAATGTTGGAAATTATTCATTAAATACATACATACATTAATGACTTTGTCTGAAGATAGTTAGCAAACAGTTAATTGCAATGTTCATTAGACAGTCAGCATTCAAACTTATTTTTTGACTGGATACAAAGATCACATGGCATCTTTCTATTCTCCAATTGGACAGACTTAATTCAAAGACTCTGGTTTCCAGTGTAAATACTCACGTTATCAAATTCAAAATTCACTTTCCATGAATATTCTTCAATATTTTCTTAAAAATTTCCTCTGTGAATCATTCCAGTCAGTAAACTCACCTTTGCTAGAATATTTGCAGAAAGTGAATGAGGGTCAGAAACACAGGTGTAGTGGATTCAATTAGAAATTTAAAGTTTTGTGTAAATTATTTTATAGCCCAGTGCTAATGTATTATTTATACAATTATTTTACAGCACTCAAATGTGAACAAAATGCATACCAGTATGAATGAGGAGACATGGTCTATGTACCAAAGAGTTTACAGTCTAATTTCCAACAGGACACAATGAAAAGGATGACGAAATGATAGGGAGAAGTAGTGGGCAGTAGAATACAGATTTCAGCAACTGCATGGATACAGCAAAGTCTAGGGCACAGCAGGGTAGAGCAAAATATAATTTTTTGCTTGTAAATACAATGATGAAGGTCCTTGACCCATTACTTGTAGTCATTGTGATTGAGACTTGCAAAGCCATCTAAGGGGTATCAATGCTCAATTTCCATTAACTTTAATGGGGAATTAATTTTGCTTTAATTTAATTGGGAATTGAACATTCATATCGCCTTTTGTCCTCTGGCAGAAATATAAGGGATGAAGCCTTGTGGAGAAGCTCAGGAAGGATGTTCCATGGATGGGGGTGTGTCTAGAATGTACAGACAGTCATGAGAGAAGCAAATACATGAGTTTGAAAAATAATTCTAAAAATTCTAAATATTTTTCAAATTTGAGGATCCCAGTTTGCTTCACAAAGATGTTCTCTAGTCCAGCAGTTACTAAATTGTTGATGCTTTAACTAAAAATGGGGACTACATTTTATTTTGGAGTACAAAATAATGCCAGGTGGGCTTTGAAATATTTCCTTGTTTGATTTCCATTAATTTTGCATTTTTCACCATGCTCATACAATTTTTATTTTAAAAAAACCCCGTCGTGATCAAATCGTAGCCTAATATTGATCAGCATATATGGAACATGTGAATTTCAGCTCTTGTGTTTTGTGCTCAGTGCCTGTGATCATCTTCTCTGCTTGTTTAAAATTCGCTTTTTAGCTTTTTTTATGCACAAAAAAATCTCACCCCAGCTCTTCAAGCTGTTTCCTTGGAAAGTCAGGGCTCAGTATTCTAACCTGGAAGTGAAAAGAGAGCATATGTTGAAAGATTTGAGAAAAATTGGCATAGAAAAGGATTACCCTGTTTCTTTCCCCCCCAGACCAAATGTTTCTGAAATGACGCCCCTGCTTGCAGTCCCCACCCAGGCAGCAGCTCTCCCAGATGAGGTAAGGGAAGTCACCCTCTAGCTGAGCCAGTAAGAACTGTGTTAAGCTTTTCTTTGTTGGAAGTCTCTTAACTACATCACACCTGGCTATATTTCAAAGATTAATGAACAGCATCTTGTCAGATTTAATATATCGTACTGCTTTAGTTTACTTTGACGATGTAATCATAAATTCCCCAAGCCGTGAACTACACCTTAAGGACCTGCATGGAGTTCTAAGGAGAAGTAAAGAAACAAGAATGACCATAAAATGTGAAAAGTGCCAGTTTTAATAAAAAACCTGTAAATTTTCTAGGACATTAGGTTTCAAAAGAAGGATTACCCATAGACTAAACAGAGTGAAGTCATAAAAATTTAAAGACACCACAAAACATAACAAAAATAAGATCCCTTTTAGGTATGACAGAATACTAAAGTAAAGGAAATTTAGACTAAATTGTGCCACCCAAGCAGAGCCATTAATTAATCTAATGAGAAAATATGTTCCATTTCCATGGGCCTAAGCATGTCAGGAAGCATCTGACATTTTTAAAAGAAAAAAAAATAGCATTCACTACAGCAATCCAAAAATGTCCAGATTTTAGTTTGGCCATTCACACAGATACATCTTGAATGCAGGCTAAACAAGGGAGACAAAGAAAACAACACATTAAGTGTGCCAAATGTGTAATATAACATGAACAGATTTCTTGTTAGCCATCTTTATGCAATGGCATCTGATGCACAGCTTGCACACTCACCAATAGGTGAAAAAACCCTGTTATATCACACTAGCCGTATTACAGGTGCAAAGGTATTTTTCACTCAAGATCAGCCTCTTCAGTTATTTACTCATTTGCGTAACTTGAAGTACGTAAGCAGTCCCCATTGAGGTCAATGAAATTACTCAGGTGTTTAAAGTTAAGCATGTGTGTAAAAAATTTGCAGGATTAAAAAACTAGCCCCTGTTTTCAGTGCCGGATAATGTTGTTCTTTCCTTTTCAAAAACAAAACACCTCCACCCCAAACTAAACCCCAAAGCCTACATATTGGGCTGAACTTCTCATTCTTTTCTTTGCCCAGAAATAAACTGTTTTAGGGTAATCTGAATTAAAAAAAAATTATTTCAGGCACAGTAGGAACTTGGGCCATTTTCTTTCATTTCTCATCAGTGGTATGTTGGCCAGTTGGTCCATGAAACCAGATCCAAAGAACCCCCAAGTGAAAGATCTTTCATCAGGAATCATTTGTAATTCCTTTCTTTGGAAGGGTGCATGTCCATGGCTGACATCAGGACTGTTATGAAGCATGTCTTACAGACTTGACCACCTTCTACAGACATGGTATTGCACTTAACACTATATTGGTGAATTTCCAAACTGAATTCAACTGTGGTCCAGAAAAAAATTCACAAAATGACCCCAAAAGGCAATCAAGCCTTGGTACAGAGTGACTAATCCATGTCACCCTATATTTAACATTGCTCTGAGTCTTAATTATTTTATTAATTGTTCTATTAAAAATATCACTTAGAAGAGGCCCTGGTCAGTAGTGGGACACCATACAAGTAGACATGATCCCTGCTCTGAATAGTTTATAAGGTTGCCAATTTTGGTTGGCTGTATTCCTGGAGGTTTCATTGCATGATGTTATCTTTAATTAAAGATTAATCTTTAATTCCTGGAGACTCCAGTACAATCCTGGAGGGTTGGCAGCCCAAAGTGTTTACAATCTAATTTATGACAATGCACAGAAAATGAGTGTAAGAAACAGTAGGTAGATGGTAAGGGAGGATGAGAGTAATGATAAAATAATTTCACTTCTGTGTAGGTAAACTGTATGGGCAATGTTGGTTTAGAGTAATTTGAAATAAAAATAAATAAATAAAAACGATACAGCTGCAGCTCATTTTAGATTTAATTATTTGGCTGATTTCTTGTGAGTTTTGAAATTAAAAAGGGTATAGTGGCCTTTTGGATTAGTGCGGGGAAGGTATTCAGTGTGTAGGGGAAGTCTGGAAGAAAATGTGGAGTCATTTGTGGGAGAAGCAGACAAACAGGCATTCTAAGCTTGTGTCACTGAAGGAATGGGAAGATTATTATGGGCATACTTTTGGGCATACTCTGCTAACTGTGTGGTAAGATTAATGGTGAATAGACTGGTGGGGGCAAATGGGAGTAAATAGTGCAAGATGGACGTTGTGGAGAGGAAGAGAGGGTAGAATTTTCACAAGCACTCAGCATTGACCTAACTCTGCTCTCACTGAAATAAATGTTAAAACCCCAATGTCTTCAATGGGAGTGGAGCCAAGCTAGTCCATGGATGAACACTTTGAAATCTCACCAAAAGTGGGATGGAGGTGTGAGGTGGGGAGAGATTGGTGGGGTAGAGGGAGGATCTGGGAGAGGGATTCAAAGAGAGAGGTGATAATTTGAGAATACTCTAATACTGTACATGCATTTTTTTGAGTTAGTGACTTTGGTGACTTTCAAGGGTTTTGTGTTACACAAATAAATAAGATCTTTGTGTGTAGAAATCTAGATAGTCTGCAAAAGTGATTTATATTACTGAATAACTGATACACCTAGTCTGTTTTTGTCAAGAGCTTGATCCTTCAGGTTCAGCCTGGCTAATTGTCCTTCTTTTATTCTTTAGTTAGAGGTGGAATGGGCCTGCAGGCCTGGCAGCCTTTGTACAATGTCTTAGCACTACAAATTTAAAACATTGCATGTTTTGGGGCTATGTGCCCAAGGGTGCACTGTGGCCAAAAGAAAAGGAGTACTTGTGGCACCTTAGAGACTAACAAATTTATTTGAGCATAAGCTTTCGTGAGCTACAGCTCACTTCATCGTGCATTCAGTGGAAAATACAGTGGGTATTTGAGAAAGTGAAAGATTTAAATAGACACTGAGGCATATCAGAAAGTGTCAGGACCTGTTGTGCCCGGTCCAATGCCATCTTAAAGGCAAGGGGCTTGATAATATTGACTAACATTTATGTTTAGTAGAAATTTTCATCACAATATTACAAAGTGCTCTGCAAATTACAGTTTTGTGTGTGTGTATGTCTCCCTCTCTCTCTGTGTATATATTTATTTACGAATGAGTGACCTTTTGGATTAGTACATGGAAGTACATGCAATTAACACATTGCCAGTGTTTGCCCAGAAGTAGCTCATGTAATTGGTTCATGTGCTGTAATGCTTTTTAACAATGCAGTAATTGTTTTCCCAACACAAGTGCATTTAAATAATCTTTCAGTGTTTCAAAGCAAATGCAGCTATATGGCACATGTGTATATTAAATTTTGGTGCATCTGACTGGTTACTACTGACT
The DNA here is from genome assembly GCF_965140295.1 of Lepidochelys olivacea. NCBI lineage: Eukaryota > Metazoa > Chordata > Testudines > Cheloniidae > Lepidochelys > Lepidochelys olivacea. Next base: position 60,699,321 of record NC_140414.1, on the reverse strand, counting down.
ACCTGTTATACTTGCTGTGCAGTGAATGACGCAGGGATGACTCATTGGTTGCTACTTTCACATTGCCAGGATGGTTTAATACATGCAGTTCAGTGGGCATTGAATGAAGGAGGAAAGGTCTGTGTAGAACTTTGCAGAGATGGCAGAGAGAGACTTAAATCCCAGGTCAGAAGAATTAAGAAGTAAAATACCACCACTGTATGTAGTTCAGAGTTTAGTTTTATTGTTAGTAAAATGAGGTTAAAGTAACACAAAAGTCAGGAGGTTACAACTCCACCCTGGTCCAATATCAGCTGCGACAGTCATGCAGGTACTGGAGAAGAACCATCTTGGGATGACTGTGGTTTGGAAACTGGAAGCTGTGATTTGCAGAGAATTTATTTTGCCCATTTTGGAGGCCATACTAGGAAAAGAACCGTACAGTGAGAGGGACAGACGCATGTAAACTCTATCTTTGTCTGGTTCGTAAGAAGAGGCAACATTGAGCCTAACACTAGCAATTTCCAGACACCCAAGATAGCAGCAGCTTCCAGATTTGTAAAATGTATGTCACTCATGAAAGTAAAATGAAGATATATATTTTAGAATTAAGAGTTCCTTGAGGATTTCCGCAAAAAGAAAAGGAGGACTTGTGGCACCTTAGAGACGAACAAATTTATTTGAGCCTGAGCTTTCGTGAGCTACAGCTCGCTTCATCGGCTGCACGCCGGGGAAAATACAGCGGGGAGATTTCTATACACAGATTTATATTTCTGTAGTACTCCAAACCCACTTTCCTCCTAATAAATGATTAGTGTCCTGCTTCACTCATAGTGTTGGCTTCACCCATCACAAGACTGACAGGGCAGGCAGAGCACATGGCATTGTGACTGGGGGTTGAACGGTGACATTTCAATGAACTAAACATGTTCGTTATTGTCTTAATTTTTCAAAATGTGCCTTTGTCAAGCACATTCACAGGGTGCATCTAATCCTCTTGTTAGCTAGTTCCTGATGAAAAGTCTTAAAATAAATTCAGCGTGTTGTTGATAATGACCGCATGTAACTAAGAAGAGGAGAACCAAGAATTCCAGGAGCAGGTCAGCAACTGCACCATCTCCACTGCTGCTTCCCAAATATTCTGATTTAAGAAAGCCAAGAGTAGGGTTCTGGCACTAGCAAAACTATTGTACTGGAATGAACTTTCCACTAAGACATGACTTGTTAGGTTCACATTCAGAAATGCTAAAATTTCAAGTGAGGGGCTAAGGAAGCAATCTGATAAAGTGGGGGTGGAGAGACGGAAACCTTGCCAACATTCATGCTGAAAATTCTTTGTCTGCACCAGAGCTGGAGTACATTCTAGACAATATATCCATATTCAGATGTCAAAAAGTCTATTCAGCCAGAAGCTGACAGGATCACCACTTTGGATTTGAAAGACAAACTGTAAGTAACTGGTCAGCAGAGGTCTCAGCTTAGCTAGTCAACAGGACACTGGGATACTACTCTTTATCCTCAAAAAGAAAAGGAGGACTTGTGGCACCTTAGAGACTAACCAATTTATTTGAGCATAAGCTTTCGTGAGCTACAGCTCACTTCATCGGGTGGAAACTGCAGCAGACTTTATATATACACAGAGAATATGAAACAATACCTCCTCCCACCCCACTGTCCTGCTGGTAATAGCTTATCTAAAGTGATCATCAGGTGGGCCATTTCCAGCACAAATCCAGGTTTTCTCACCCTCCACCCCCCCCCCCACACACACAAATTCACTCTCCTGCTGGTGATAGCCCATCCAAAGTGACAACTCTTTACACAATGTGCATGACAATCAAGTTGGGCTATTTCCTGCACAAATCCAGGTTTTCTCACATCCCCCCCCACCCCCATACACACACAAACTCACTCTCCTGCTGGTAATAGCTCATCCAAACTGACCACTCTCCAAGTTTAAATCCAAGTTAAACCAGAACATCTGGGGAGGGGGGGTAGGAAAAAACAAGAGGACACAGACTACCTTGCATAATGACTTAGCCACTCCCAGTCTCTATTTAAGCCTAAATTAATAGTATCCAATTTGCAAATGAATTCCAATTCAGCAGTTTCTCGCTGGAGTCTGGATTTGAAGTTTTTTTGTTTTAAGATAGCAACCTCCAGCGCATTATTAAGGATCTACAACCTATCCTAAAGGATGACCCAGCACTCTCACAAATCTTGGGAGACAGGCCAGTCCTTGCCTACAGACAGCCCCGCAACCTGAAGCAAATACTCACCAACAACCACATACCACACAACAGAACCACTAACCCAGGAACTTATCCTTGCAACAAAGCCCGTTGCCAACTGTGTCCACATATCTATTCAGGGGACACCATCACAGGGCCTAATAACATCAGCCACACTATCAGAGGCTCGTTCACCTGCACATCCACCAATGTGATATATGCCATCATGTGCCAGCAATGCCCCTCTGCCATGTACATTGGTCAAACTGGACAGTCTCTACGTAAAAGAATAAATGGACACAAATCAGATGTCAAGAATTATAACATTCATAAACCAGTCGGAGAACACTTCAATCTCTCTGGTCACACAATCACAGACATGAAGGTCGCTATCTTAAAACAAAAAAACTTCAAATCCAGACTCCAGCGAGAAACTGCTGAATTGGAATTCATTTGCAAATTGGATACTATTAATTTAGGCTTAAATAGAGACTGGGAGTGGCTAAGTCATTATGCAAGGTAGCCTGTGTCCTCTTGTTTTTTCCTACCCCCCCCCCAGATGTTCTGGTTTAACTTGGATTTAAACTTGGAGAGTGGTCAGTTTGGATGAGCTATTACCAGCAGGAGAGTGAGTTTGTGTGTGTATGGGGGTGAGGAAGATGTGAGAAAACCTGGATTTGTGCAGGAAATAGCCCAACTTGATTGTCATGCACATTGTGTAAAGAGTTGTCACTTTGGATGGGCTATCACCAGCAGGAGAGTGAATTTGTGTGGGGGGGGGGGGTGGAGGGTGAGAAAACCTGGATTTGTGCTGGAAATGGCCCACCTGATGATCACTTTAGATAAGCTATTACCAGCAGGACAGTGGGGTGGGAGGAGGTATTGTTTCATATTCTCTGTGTATATATAAAGTCTGCTGCAGTTTCCACGGTATGCATCCGATGAAGTGAGCTGTAGCTCACGAAAGCTTATGCTCAAATAAATTGGTTAGTCTCTAAGGTGCCACAAGTACTCCTTTTCTTTTTGCGAATACAGACTAACACGGCTGTTACTCTGAAACTCTTTATCCTGAAACTCCTCCCCAATATCACATCAAGGTCTCTTTACAGCAGCTAGAGCCCTCTCTGCATACCACCAATAGGTCAGCAGATATTCACTTTTGCTTATATCAGAGTTCAGCAATTTCTATTTTTTTAATTCAAATTTTTGGAAGGAAGTGTGTAATTCACCGCTGCAGGTGGAATAAACTTAAAAACACTAGCATCAGAAGGCTGTTGTTTTAAACTGAAGTCAATTTACTTTGGCAGTGATATGGACAAAGCTTGCAAATACATTATTTACAGTAGCATTTTATGTGATCTAGTACAGAGAAATTACTCTGAAAAAGACCACTTGTCCAGTCTTAGATTTCTACTGTTGTCAAATTGTCCAGCAATAACTATTCCAAACAACAATCAAGCCACCTCAATATTTGTTTCCCAGTAGCCATTGCAACAAACAGTAGTTAGGGTTCTGTTTCACCAATCTTCTCAACTGTTAATATGAATTGTATTTTTCTGTTCTGAAGAATTTAGTAACATAAAGGTTGACACTAAAGATCTCTCATTCGCTCATTTCTTCTGCTAGATGAAGTGTGTGCAAAGTAGTCACTGAATAGATCTTGATAGATACACCCAAGCATCATAGCTGGGGTGTTGTGAACAACAAAACTAGCAGTGCTTTCTCTGTCTGTTATCTGTTGAGAAGATGCATGAAAGTACTCGTGTAACAAGGGCTTTCAATGCACTGGTGCCTTTGTCCGAGGCAAATATTTAAACTGTATCTATTTAAGGGGTGTTAATTCTTTCAGTAGACAATGTACATGAAGTGCAGAATGTTAGCCCTATTGCACAGGCTTTCTGTTAAAGTCACAGAGAGGGGGAGAAGCCCTCTGTCCTGAAATGTCATTCATAATGCTCCTTCCTACTATCAAGGAATGAGAGATTAACATTCCTGCCTCAAGTACGGGGGTGAGTGGGGGTGGGGGGGAAGAAGGGTCAGCTAAGTCGTATGGATCATATTTATGCATATTTGAAATGAATCGTGTCTCTTGGACACTGCTGGGCCCTTTGGAAAATCTGACCCTCATTTAGGTGCCCAAAAGGGAACTGAATGCATTTGAAAATCTGGCCCCACATCCCCCTTATCAGCATTAGCAAGATGTCTTCAGTTTAGCTGCCTAATTACAACTTATTTCATGGGTCTAGGTTTATTTTTTTTATAGAGGCCTTCTCAGCATGTCCCCACTGAAGTCAGTGGTAAAGCCCCCATTGACTTCAGTGGAGTCAGGATTTTACCTGGGGTGTCCAGGATCTGAAATATTATAAAATGGGACTGTTCCTCTGCCAGACAGTAAGTGTTTTGTCTTGCTTCCCATCCCCAGCACCGGGCTTGTTCCACCATCCCTTTCAGAATGAAGTGACTTTTAAGCAGCTCTTCGGCTTCTCTTACAGGTCCAGTAGGCAAAACAATAAACTCCTTATAAATTATCTGCTTCTGCTGCTGGGATCAAATAAAAACAGGCATCCTACATATGTCTTAGTACACTCAAAATAAAGGGGGAGTTTGTGGGCTTGTCATAAGGGGGAAAAAAATCAAGACTAACCCAATTTGTTAATTTTCACCCCAGTAGGAACCTACAGGAACACCTAGGTCTAGGGAAATATGCAAAACTCACCCAGTGTGAAGGAACTGCCAGTTCTCTAGCAAAAGGGATGAAGGAAAATAACTTGGTGCTTTATATGCCACTGTCTTCCGTCTCATCCTTTGTCTGTTTGGACTGTAGGGTCTTTAGGGGTAGGGACTGTCTCTTATTATGTGTGTGTACAGTGCCTAGCATAATGTGAACATGATTTCAGTTGGGGCTATACTGATGATAATACAAATTAATAAAACAAAGACCAATTATTCCACATAAACCAGCCATTTTCAGTCCTGAGCCTGTAGTTCTTTTTGGCAACATTCCCTTCAGAATTGAAGAGGAGTTCTGCCTCCATAAGTAGTCTAAGATTTGGCTTTTCAACAGCCACAAATATTTTTAAAGATAGAAATTACAACACACATGATTACAAACAATGCTTTTAATACTTTGTGCAGAGCCATTCCAAACATTTTACTCTGTTCTTACAACAATAATCTCTGCAAACATTTAAACGATTCCACATTAAGTGCTACCCATAGAGTATATCCATATAAGGATATACACAGTTTGAAATGTACACAGTTTGAAACCCGCTGTCTATATATGAATGAGGTGATCCCATGCAAAATGGGGGGAAAAAAAAGTCAAACGCCAAAATACCACAAATCTGCATATGACACGTAGTAATAGATAAGACATGAAAACTAACCTTATCAGGAATAATTTCAGCAGAGATCAGTAACAACAAATAAATTTCTAGTCCTAGCATTCATTTTATTAGGCATTTCAACCTGTATAATCTGAGATAAATTATAATTCTGGACTAATAACGGAAGTGAAGGGCCAACAATACTGGGTTCTATTAGATTACAGTGATTTGATTTTTTTTATCTCATAGTAAACACCATGTAATTCGAAGTGTACTCATGCCTAACTTCATAAACAAAAAGCCATACTGTAACAAAATATGTAGAATAAATACAAAGAATGCATTTCTTTTAGCATGTTTTGTAGGCATTAATGTATCATTCTGTTATGGTACATAAACAGTTACAGCAGCTTAGTATGACTCCTGTACATTATAAAAGTATTTTAATTTCTGATAGGGTAGTGGGTTTATTTTTCAAGTCAATTCAATTGTATTAAATCCCCTATGACATATGTCTTTTGCAAATACAAAAGAATCCATACACAACCTAAACCAACATCAGCATCCATATAATACATTAAAATGCCAATCAGAACTGAATAAGGGCAAAAATTGCTACAGATTTGACTACTACTAAAAAAAAGTCCAAAAAATGCTATCTTTTGAGTTGGTAATAAAATAATTTTTTTATATAAAAGAGGTAAAATCCAGTGTGTTCTGGAAAATTCTACAGTCCAAAAGATAATGAGGTAGATCTTCCAATGCTTCAAATTTACATGGGAAAAAATGAAGCCGTGAAGGAACTTTTCCATAACTATTTTAAAGATAGCAGTTCCCTTGGGTTGGAATCTTAACTGAATATTTGCCTTCCATAACAGAATTTGATAACTCGTACAAATACGTTTCAAAACCATGTCCTGTCTTCAAAGAAGAAAACCAAAAGCCAAATTTAGAATCATGAATCATAGCCAGATCTTCTTGTTAGGTAATATCTGTCAGTTCTCTGTTTGAGTAGTTGATTATGTCGATTAAAAGATATTGACAATAAATGAGAAATAGAAATACCCAACCTAGTTATAATAAATTGGAGGGTCTTTTACCATGAAAATAAGGAGTACGCTGGTGGTTCCTCCATCTCCTGAAGGCAAAAATGGGGCAATCTATAATCTGGAAAAGTACAAATCTTAGACCAATATTTAAGAAAAGCATTATAAGCTCTACTAAAATGCCTCACCTTGGCATATAAAAAGAAGGTGAGGTAGAATTTAGGAGAATTAAGTGTCCTCAAAAATGTACTGAAAGATCTCTAAGGCTAAAATTTGTCCCCTAAGTCAAACTTCAGCTCCATAGAGTATCTGAGAAATTATTTTTGCATTAAAAATGCTTAGCACTCGGGCAACTCTGTTCCCGTCATTTGAGCGGGTAAAACAGAGAACCCCTTGAGCAGAGCTATGGTCCCTTTATTTTAAGTCTTTATGGTAAGGGGACCAGTGGCCAGAATGATAAAACTTTATCCCTGAATAAGTAAAAACAGAGACTTGTTCTACAGGATGGCCTTCTATCATCCGCTCAATTTGCGGAGGGTAGTTTCCAAAAATCATGACCTTGGTCTCCTTATAATTGAGAACCAGGTCTTTAGAGTTACAATAGGAGGAAAAATGAGATGATAACCAGTAGAGGCCTCTTGGAGTTTGATATAAAACAATCTATATATTGTAGAATTATTTTAATTTCCTACAGGGTAATGGGTTTATTAGATGTACCTTGATACTTTTCACCAAGATTGCTGGCCCATTTTAGTCACTTTAGTATCATTTGTCTTTATTAATGTATTCCATTTAAAAACTATTTAATCTACTGTTTGTGCATCTGTATGTACATTACTATTTCTCAGTCCAAGCATTCATAGGGGATATAGATAAAGAGTAATGTACATGCTCTATCTTATAGGGGTGTGTGTATATATATATATATATATATATAAATTTACCTATATACACACACATAAGAAGCAATAGGTATCTCTGAACTGTGAAATAAAAGGTTGGAAATCACTAGACTGCCTGGGATATGTTTCTGTCACTTTTTTGAGTTTCAAATTTATATTAAATTCATAGATGTGAAATAGCCTTTTATAGTTTGATTTGTCCATTTCCTTTTCTCTCTGCCTTCTTGTACTGGAGTGATCAAGGTCTTCAGTCACAATTAAAAGCTGCAGCTGCACTAACAATCTTATATTTTAGCACAGACATTTTGCTCCAATTCAGATGTGTTTACACCTTTCGTTAGCTCTTTACTGCTCCACGGGCATTCTGTTTCTAACTTTCATTTAAAATCACTAAACACACACACACACACACACACACAGAAAGAAAAGGAGTACTTGTGACACCTTAGAGACTAACCAATTTATTTGAGCATGAGCTTTCGTGAGCTACAGCTCACTTCAAAGCTTATGCTCAAATAAATTGGTTAGTCTCTAAGGTGCCACAAGTACTCCTTTTCTTTTTGCGAATACAGACTAACACGGCTGCTACTCTGAAACACACACACACAGGTTATTACTTCTCTGTCATTGAAAGTTAAAGCATCTTGAAGGCTATATCTGCACCTGTCATAGTGATGACCCTAAAAACACTCTCCTGAGTAAGGTTTTGCAAGGTTTGGCCCTTTCTTTTGAAACTATAGGAAGCAAATTCTACTCTCAGGCGCAAGTATGTCTTTTGGTGCAGTGAAAGTGGCCTATATATCTGTCTGAAGGCTGCATTTAGCGATAATCAGCAGTTGTGATACCTCTCCTCTGTTACAAATCTTTTTGACATCACAACATTTCAGTTTTCTTATACTGTATGTCTATAGGTTTGCCCCTGCTCCCATTGACATCAATAGCACAACTTGCATGATGTCAGAGAGTGCAAGATAAGGCCCTTAGAATTCTGTGCCTAACTGTAGTGAACTCTAGGGTCCTGATTCCACTCTGGGGTAAACTGTGAGAAACTCAGTTGAACTGAATGGACACAGACTGAAGTAAAACCAGTGTGAGAGAAGAGCCAGGGTACTTAAGGAGGCCTGATTCCTCTTCCGCTTATACTGGTGTAAATGAGGAGTAGCTCCACTGAAGTGAATATTGAAGTCTCATACTGGTCTTTCATTGATGTAAGATCAATAGGAGAGTGGAATAAGGTCTCGTTAACAAAGTGTAATAAGTGTCAACATCATTGCTAAATGATAAACTTAAAATACCAGAAACTAGTGGCAGATCAAAATCAGAATCATGTGTCTAACTGCCTCATCCCAAAGCTTTGGGAGTTCAGACATAATGGGACTCAGACTAAATGGAGGAGTGGTACAGATTCTGGAAGACAAATACCACCCAGGAGGTTTTGCAAAACCAAAACTGTGTCCTACTTTTGTCCAGTTCTATCAGAAATGTACATAGGATGTAGGCATGCCATTAAACATGAAATCAAACCAGCCCTTCCCCCAAAACAAACCAGCCCAACTCTGCTGGCCATTTTAAAGGTTCTATCACATTTACATATGTTATATTTTTACAGAAGAGTGAAACCAGGAGCTGATCTCCAAGTTAGAATTTTTTTTGTTAAAAAAAAACAACTCCTCCAAACCCTTTGCCATAATTAATTTGGTTAGAAACCTGCAAATAAATGGCAGACTTAGTGCAGCACAATTTGAAGGAAGTGGCTGTAAAGGAAAGAAAGAGAGAGAGAGAGTGCTAAATGTGTCGGTCAAAAGAGAAAAAAGTAGAGTCAGGAGAGGCTTATTAGGAGGACAGGGATTGAAAAGATGAGTTACAATGATGACAACGTATTCTTGGTAAGTTTGCAATTCCTTTCACGGGTTCTGCTGTTATTGGCAAACCACACAAGCCTCATTCATCTGGGCACATTTATTCCTAGCTTAATCCCCATGAAATCAGAGATGAATTTGGCCTGTGGTGTTTAGGATGTCATCAGAAGCCCTTTATGGACTTATGGCCTAGCAATATACAGTTGCATATACATAATTCTCTATGTAAAATTCATGTGTTATATATTATAAAAGAAATGAAAGGTAGCTGTTAATTCCAAGGCTTATAAATATGTCAGTGGGTTTTCATAACTTCTTAATAAATTACAAGAACAAACTCAAGTGGTTTATGATGTCACCAGACCCACATGCTGCACTGTACTTACAATTAAGTTGTGTACCTTGCAGGTTTCTTCTGGTTTTCTTTTTAACAGAATAGATACAGCCCATTTGTTCTTTGCACTGATATCTTCATTGCTTCCTCTCTTCCATATTCTCTTTTAACCACTTTTTTGTCCCAAGTTCTTCCTCTACTTAAGAACAAAAATGTATATATCTCTAAACTAAAAAGAACAATTGCTGCAGCAGCTATTTTTAATCAGAGATGGGGCTGAAGTAAAATCAAATATCCAAAGTTGAGCAAAGCTCAGATTTTATCCGAATCCTAACCGTGTGGCTGCCCACCCTCCCACATCACTAATGGTAGAGCTGGTTAAAAAAAATGGGGAAATGATGATATAATTAAAACATTTATATTTGTTTCCCCTTTGATCTGTGCTTTACAGTTAGCATCCATGTCTGTTTTTAATAGTGCTTCAGTGTTTGATCACAAAAACTAGACACAGAGTAGGCTAAACCTTGTAAATAAGATTTAAAAGTAACAAACCACTTTTACAGCGCTATTTAACACCATTGATAGAAGGAAGGGAAAAATGTAAGCTCTTACTTCGTAAGCTGCAATTTAGAAATGCCATGTCACCTACACAGAGCCAAATTCCGATCTCAGATGGTTTATTAATTAGCTATATTAGTTTGTGGTCAGTTTTGGTATATATTGGTCTAGTGACAAGTGATTTTTGGTTGCCTCAATTTTTGAGTGCCAAAATTAGATACCTTAAAGTGTGGGTGCTCAGAACCTCCTGAAAATCATGCTTCGGTAAGGATGCTCAAAGTGGGCACTCAAAATCATTGATCTCTTTTGAAATCAGAGGCCATTATATTTGGTTTGCATTTAATTTTCCAAAGAAGAGAGAAGATGTAATAATAGCCAGTGATGTCTGGAAACTGACTCCTACCATGTGACTAGGAGGTCTCTAATTTTATAATCCTGAACCAAGCTATGTACCTGGGGCCAAGAAATACAGACCATTCTCTTACCAGCACCCTGGTGTGTCACACCCTTATTAAGTTATGTATAATACATCATTTAGTGGTATATTTAGTAAAATTTAGCTAAAAGTGTAGTGTGACACGTCAATATTGAACTCTGCTATTAACGAGAGCTGATCCAAAAAAAGGTTAAGTATATTTCATGAAAAACTTGATTTTATGTGATTAAAGAGTTTCATAACTTCATTTTTTGACAAAAATAATTTTGAACTAAATCTTTTGAAAAAAATTAATTTTGGGGGAGGGTAGTTATATCAACATTTTTTGTTTTAAATTTTCATCAAAAATGGCAAATTTCAAATAAACATACTTTTACAAAACATTTTGATTTACTTGAAACATATTTTGATTTTTTTTTCTCCCAGTTGAAAGCTTTCAACCAGTTCTTCTACTAACCTTTACTGAGAAGAGGGGTAAAACCACTTGTTGTATTGCGACTGTATTTTGTAAAAATGATCAGGGATATGCATTAACAAAATAAGAATTAGCACTCTACTCTGCTCTACTCTACATTTCTAATACTCTGCTGTATTGAAATGCATGTATTCTGGGCCTGTTCCTGCTGCCAGGATTGATTTGTTCTGACATTGATTTCAGTGGAAACAGAATCCAACACTTTACATGAGGAGAGAGAGAGAATTCTAAATTACATTCAATTTTATGACCTCTTAATTTAAAATATGGGGAGTGATGCATCCAGTATTAAATAACATATGTTGTTGCATTCATTTGTTCTTCTGAAATCTTAAATAAATGAAACAAATTAAAAATAAAACCATTTCCATTAGCCAATGAACTGATCCTCAAACAAATGCATTTGAAGTGTCTCCTGTGCCTTTATTCACACACATACGTATACAGACTTTGTGCAATGAAACAGGTGTCTTGTTCAATAAAATGGTCTGATTTTTTACTTTCATATTTATCTGGAAACAAAAAAAGTTTAGATACATACAGAGAACATTAGCAGCGCTCCAAGTCACATTTATAAAAGCAAATTAGATTTTATACAAATGAAACTGGTGTACATTTCAATGAATATTTTTACTCAGGCATTAATTGACTGTTTTTAACAACAAAGATTAAAAAGCCAGTCCAAAATTTTAACACTTTAATGCATTTTTAAATTATGTATTTAGTCATAAACAATTTTAAAAAAATACTGGAACAAAAATAATTTTAAAGTAGCACATGTACTTTAGATCAGAAGATGGTTTCATATATTTTATTAGCTTAAAGGACACAGAATAACACTACCTAACCAGAACTCCAGGCATGCATGTACATAAATATATTAAATTAAAAGTAATTATACACTTAAACATCCTTTTGTCTAAAAAAAAAATTAAATCCACAGATTAACAATAAATCCAACTCTATGCATTTACCACTTCATCAAGACACAACTGTTCCATTTTAAAGATATTACACATATATTTGTTAGAATTTATATGCATTATACATATATTATATATTACATAAGTGTGTATACATACATGGTCTTCAATTATAATATAATACTTTGCACTTACATAGCACTTTCCATCTAAAGAGCTCAAAGCACTTTACAAAAGTTGGCATTATCACCAATTTGCAGATCAGAAACTGAGGCACAGAGAGATTAAATTACTTGTTTAAGATTACACAGAGAGGCAGTGGCAGAATTAGGAAGGAAACCCATGCTTCTGACTCTAATTCCTTTGCTCTAAACATTAGACCATCCTGCCTGCCTAAAGAAATGACACATAGCACATCGTGGTTTGTAACCACATACTTAGACATATAAACCTATGGATTATTGTCCAGATCCAACAAAACACTTAAGTACCTGCATCACCTTAAGCACATGATTTCAGTGACACTACTCCTGTACTTAATATTACTCGAGCGCTCAGTGCATTGCTGGATAGGTGCGGTCTGTAGGTGTTAAGTAATGTACAGTAATACGATATAAAGATACTTAAACATAGTTTGAGTGGAGATATTTTCCTAAGATATTTTCCCACATTTAAAATGCATGTACAGTATTTGATAGTTATTGTCAAAAAATATGTGGGCATAGCAGGCTGACTGGGAGAAATATTGTCTCTGATGTTAATGGTGATCATTGCAAATGCAGCAATTGAGTTTCCAGCTGTTATGACTGTTTATCTTGGTGTGAATAGGCTCTAGCTTGTACTATGCCGAGCCTGTATTACGTTTTGTGACTCCTTCTAGAAATGTCTGGACTAACTGCATTTGTATGTCATACTGACGCATCACCTTCTGATGCAAACTACTTCCTACTCTTTGTAGCAACACACATTCTCCATATAAAAAATAAAAAGAGGGTAAGGCAAACACAGCTCCTACACTCATGTGCATGCATGCACTTTCTCTAACATTTCAAGATGTCCTGGGGATCTTTGAAATTTTAAAATATTGTTATATCTGGTATTATGTCAGTTTTATTTTTATTGAAAAACTAAACAAGTGGGAAAATATCCTAGACAATGTCAAAGAAACTTAAATATTTAATGCACGGGACCACATTTGTCACTCGGAATGGGATGGATGTTTGCTTGTAGAATTTAAAATAAAAATCTCATGCAATGTGATACCATCTTGTTGACTTGAACACATTTCTAGTGTTATTTTCCAATATATTTGTTTATAAAAGTCAGTATATGTACTGTAGGTATTGTAGTACACATATGTTCAGTGCAGAGTTTTCTATTAGTATACATGGTTTGATGATCGCTAGAAATATATACAGGCCATTCAGTACAATAAAATCTATCCATTGGTCCTTTCAAACCCAACCCTGCAGTCCTCCTGTAAAGAAAACTCCTGCTGAAGTCTGTGGGAATTTTGTTTGAGTAAGGACAGCAAGTATGGTGCCTTTATGTATACAGCCCATACCAGTAATTAGTAATACCTTAGAAGTGGGCTGGGGATGGATGAGTGATCAGTCTCTTTACTATTTAGTGAAATCTCACATCATATCTAAGTCATTGCATGTTTGGTATATGTCACTACTTAGGTATGTATATTGTGCTGAAAAGTGGTGACACTGTTCTTTCCCAAGACAATGCATCAGTAATACTGCCTTGTAAGTCAGAACATTTTTTGTAAATCCACATGGAATTATTTGCAGTAATCTGATTTCTTGGAAGATCTTACTATGAATATATGTCATGTCAAATTCTACCACTGGATATGTGCATACAACACCCTTTGATGTCACCCATTGATGTGTGCATATCTACAGGCATAATTTTGCCCAGTATATTGTGTGCATGTATGCAAACACCTATGCACATGCTTAACATTATGACTGACAGTAGTCACATTGAGTCCAATGGGACTGCTCATGGTAGTAAAGTTAACTACTTGTGTGTTTGCAGGATTGGGGCCATAGATTGGATTGGAATGGTATAGCATTCTTACACCACATTTGAAAATGTGTCCAAGGTTCTAGTGAATTGTTAAGTTCAATAGATGAAATCCTGGTCCCTTTGAAGTCAATAAAACTTCTGCCATTGATTTCAGTAGATCCAGGATTTTACCTTATATGTCCAGTTGGGGTTCACTTCAGTATGTTGTTATGGTTAGCTCATAAAATGGGACCATTGGCATTTTTTTTAGTTACCTTCTTGCCTAGTTGCTGTATTCAAAAACCTAAGATAAGAACAAGTGTGTGAAAGGGGAATAAATTACTATGGGTCAATTGCTACACATTTTTTAAACAAATAAAAAATTAATATAAAAATCTGACAACAGAATAATATCCTCACATAACTGATGGCAATACCTGTAACAAAACACAAACAGGACTAGATATGCTCTGTACCTAAAAACAGGCCTGGATCTGCCGTCCTTGCTCTGGTAAAACTTTCATCAAGACTAATGACTGCCGGAACAGGCTTGAAAGGATAATGTATGCAGTGAAGTCCTGCCGCTGAATAAGTGGATATCTTCTGAGGACTAAAACTAACGTCATTGGGAGTCTTTCAGTTGACTAGAGTGGACTTTAGATCAGGCTCTCAGAGAAAGGCTAAAGTAATGGAAAGCTAAGCATTCAAGTGGTCTCCACTCTTGTTTTCATACTTATACACTCTGAAAAGTAGAGTTAGTCAAAGTTGTTTGAATAAAACATGTATTCATTGAAATATTCTCCAGTTCTCCCCTGGAAAATGATGAAAATTTTATCAAAACCCTGTTGACTTTTTCAACATTTTTTTCCCAAAACTTTTTTTTGAAATGTTTATCAAAATAGGGTTTTTTTAATCAAAAAGTAGGTTTTTGGTAAAATGGTTAAGAAAACCTGGGTTTTGGTAAATAAAGAAAATTGGTAACCATTGGTAACCATTTTGCCAATGTTTAGAATTTAAAAAATTCATTAAAAATCCCTCAAGTAGATCCATTTTGAAACCTACCAAATGGAAACAACTTTGAAATTTCAAAAATTTGTCATATTTTTCTCATTTTTGACCAGTTCTTCTAACGAGATTATATTTTTACTAATTCAATAGACTATTAGTTAACATTAATGATGATTTTAAAAATATCTAATACCTTCTTAAATACTCACACAATCAGTGAAAATTTAGCTGAGCAATATTTCTTTTTAGGCAGCATCAGTTTTCTCCCTTAGGCCCCAATCCTGCAACAGCGTATGCATGTGACTAATTTAGTACATGTGAATAGTCCTCTTCAACTCAGTGGGACTGCTCACATGTGTAAATTTACTCCGATGCTTAAGTGTTTGCAGGATTGGGGCCTCAGGCACACAGGTGTGCAAGTTAGCGTCATCCTTGTTAATCCAATGCTAGGGAAAGAGAATTGTGAGGATCCACATTCCTTCATTCTGGGGAATCCCCTTCTATTTCTCATTTGACGGTTCTGATGGCTAGACTGGAAACAATCCCCTTCGAAGCTGATGCCAGTGTTGTTTTTTGAACTACCTGACAGTTTGACTGGATAATAAACAACGGCCCAGCTCAAGCAGGTCACCTCCTTGACACAACTGAGCTTCATGATCTAAAGAGTGAGGGACATGAGACTGCTACTCCTGAACCACAGCACATAGTGAATGACTGATGGCAACCAAGCCACAGTATTAGAAGTGGAAAAAAACCCAACCAATCAACCAAAAAAACAAACAAACCCACCACAGGCAGAATAATCAAAAGTATCAC
This sequence comes from Lepidochelys olivacea, assembly GCF_965140295.1. Taxonomy (NCBI): domain Eukaryota; kingdom Metazoa; phylum Chordata; order Testudines; family Cheloniidae; genus Lepidochelys; species Lepidochelys olivacea. Next base: position 60,683,406 of record NC_140414.1, on the reverse strand, counting down.
TTTTAAAAATACCAGTATTTTGTTTAAATTCTGCATGTAACATGCCATGGGAAGGCCACTTTAGTGAGGCATCTGTCTATAATATGGATTAAAAAATAGTGAACAGAAACAGCATGGAAATACTGATCTTTGCTTTGAGGAAAGAGCTATCACACCAACATTAACAGAAGTGAATGGGAGAAGCAAAAGATGCTGAAGTTATCATGGCTGCCAGTAGAGAATAGTTCTCCCTGATATTGATATTTGGATAATTTGGATGCATGGAATACAGTAACCTCTGAGGACTTGTAGACACTGTGGACCAACATCTGCTCTTTGATGGGCACATATAGTTCCCTTAAAACCAATGGAAGACGTTTTGTGCCAATCTGAGGGACAATTTTGGGCTAATAGTTGCAGTTGGACAAGTCAAAAAAATCAGTTTAGTGATTTTTGTGACTAGAAAGTACAACAATTTGGGGCTGGTTTTATGACAAATTCTTAACAGAACAAGTCTGCATCTCAAATATTGATACTGTCACATGTGGAGTAGAGAAGATGGCTCAATGGATGTGCAAAAATTAGACCTTCCACCAGATCAGTGGTGTATGCGACTTTTTTCAGGAAAAGGGAGAGGAAAGAGAGAAAATGAGAAATATAAGTGGGTTCAATCCAGCTGGGAGCTAGAATAGAGTTATGTTGATATAAATACATTTTTCCTCTTTGAGGGGAAAGACACCTGAAGGAATGTTTGAAATATACAGTGTGCTGGAAACAAAGGCATGGATGTGTTTCATAATGACCTTATTAAACTAAAAGACAGGAGAGAGAAGAAAGAAACTCAAGCACATGCTAAAAACCCTACTTGGTCTCTTTAGCTATTTGCCCCATTTAGCCAGTTTCATTTGGAAGCTCTGTTTTTTATGCTGGAAAACTCTTACTGAATACATAAGATAGCTACAGGGTGACCTAACTAGCAATAAGAATGCTACAGAAATAACTTAATTTTTGCATGTCAGTTCTCTGCAGTCAAACTTCTTTAACATTTTAGACTATCAGGTCAGGAAAAGGTGAGAGGAGGGTGATCTTAGTTTACTCACCCCTTTCAATATTTAGTGTAATTTCTTTTGAAAAATATGCAGTTCAAACATCTAATGAGAACATCTCCTCCTTTCTAATGGACAGTCCTCATGTTATGTTACACACCCTTAGGGGCTTAATGGAGAGAGGCCTGCTTCCACAGGATGGAAAAATTGTTTAATAATGCAATGAAACACAAACTCCTCTCTATCTCCCCCTTTCCCCTCACCCCCCATATTTGAGACCTGTTCTTAGTAATAAGTATTACAATCTTTCTGGAATGTGTCAAATGGATTTTATTTTATAAATTGATATGGATGTTTAAATTTTTAGGATGGAATCCTGCCTCACTGATGTCAACGGGTGTTTTGCCATTGATTTTGATGGGGCCAGGATTTTACCCTCTGTCTTTAATAGAGTGCTGATGTCTCTTTTCACCAGTAACAGAAACTAGGGGCCATCTGGATACTAGACATTTTGTTGGTATAAGCTAACATCTGTGACTCTGCATAACTACTTACTAGAAGAATTTAGTCTTTTACCAAAATAGATAAGGTCACTTAGGGCTTGGTTCTTTTCAAAGAACTTGAAAGTGACTCGTAAAAATGGTGTATCATTCCTCTTCAGTTAGGTACTGAAAATATTCAAGAGTCACTGCTGATATGAACAGATTTCAGAAGGGTAGCCTTGTTAGTCTATAAGTTACAGCTTGGAATTACTTTTGTTAAAGGAAGTGAAAAAAGTGCTAGTTGGGTTGGATGTTTAAATGTTACAAATAATACTGCGGTAACTTTATTCTTGTTTTGCTGACTCTATGAAGAGTATAATGCATAATAAAACTGCACAATTTGACAGATTTAGACAGCTGGCTCATTCACCAGAAGTTCACATTTTGTTAATGTCCACCCACGTTGAATAAGGGAAGATTAGTTGGTAAGGTCAATTTACAAAAATGGTTGTCAGGACATTTTTTTTAATTGTAAAACTTTTTGTGATGGAATTCAGTAAAAAGACTATAGGCAGAAAGCAGTGGAGACAAAGAGCTGCTATTAACCTACAGATGCAGGCTATTGCAGGGTTCATTGCAAGATTTGTCACACTGCTTAGCCAATGAAGTGTTAGTGTGACTAGAAAGGACCACCCTTTTCTGGGGTAAGAGGGCAATTTGGTCTCCATGCTCATTTAATCCTGAGACTTCTTTGAATAGACTGTCACTTGAATCTACATTGTGCAAAATTATGCATGCACTTTTTAATGCAGACTATTGTTCACTAAGCACTCAACCAAGATTTCTCAACCAATTTCCATTTGGCATGAGGTCAGCTAAAACCCAAGTAATCATATATGGAAGGAAAGTGTAGCTTTCTGTTCACTTTAGCCAGTATCTTAACACAGATCGGGACAAATATCAAGCATGCTTTCCTTGCAAATTTCAGATGTATTAAAATAAGAGACTGAAAACATCCATTAATGGAAAATTAGTTACAAGTCACTGTCCTATAAAGGTCATTTTCTTATGGGTGGGAAATCTTGCTGGAATATGTTAGACTGCATTGCTTAAACCACTATCCACTGTTGATACAGGAACAGCAATTTATAGGGCGATGATGGGAACACTGTGGTTGTTCTGTTTTCTCTTTGTAGGTAAGTTTTTCTGTAAGGCAGTAGTACAAAGGAAACCTTATATGTGATAGATATGAATGCTGAGATCTGGCCGCACATGATGGGGGATCAAGGGGCAGGGGCGGATTGGGGGTGGTCCCCCAGTCTGAAGGTGTCTATAGTTAAAATATTAACTAATGCTTTAAAAAACCTGAATACAGCATGTACACCAAATTTATTGATACATTTACAAAAATTAATTTTTTGTTAACTCTTCAAGGAACATTTACATTTAAAACCATATTTGGCAATAATCGTCATATAACGTTTTTACAAATGACATTTTATGTACCCAAGATTTGCTAAAGTGAGCTCTTGTCCAGTGAAGTTCCATTCAGTGTGAAATCTGTAACAGTCTAATCATGTATAATCTGGGCAATCCTGTTATAGTGAAAAGCACTTTTATAAACATTTTTATGGTATGCTGGAATTCTACAAAGATTGATTGGTGGTTGCTTTTTCATCCGTTGTAAAGGAATACATGTTGACACAAGGATACATTTCTAAATTAGATCCACAACACATTTAAGAGTGTTTGCTCTCTCATTCCCCGTCATTCCAATTAAGTTGGTGAAAAATGTAACTTTAGTATTTTACAGGACATGGCAAAGCTGTTTCATCTAGGTGATGTCTATATTATAAAAATAAAATAAAATAATATAAATATGTAACATGAACCCAGTGCCCAATGTTAAATAAAATATATGATAAAAAGCAGACCTTCTAGGATGACTGGTTTTGAAATACGCTGATATAATTTAATTATTAAACACTTGAAACAGTTTTGATATTAAGTTGTGATAACCAGATTTCTGCATCTATGCCAGATAAAGAAGTAAGTGCATAACATTCTGTAATAGAGATACATTGATGAAGGTGAAGGTTACAAGCTTACAATTAATTGCCTATTTAGGACTGCATTAAGGAGTTTAGAAATATTCTCTCATAGTGTAGTTCATTTCACCTTAAAAACTGTTATAACTAAATTTAATGAAATCCAGCAGTTTGTACGGTAATGTTTCAAAACTCCTCCCTTTATTGTTATAATCAGATAGTTAAAGACATAAAATTGCTGGGATGTCAAAGAATCCATTATGACACCATAAGAGTCCTTTGATGAAAATGTGGTTGAAGTGGAATCACTGTGTAAGCTATTTCACGTGAAGAAATATATTTCAGAAATTCCACTAGTTATGCAACCACACTTATGATGGGGTTTTGTGTGTGTTGTACATCTATACAGATGTATGGATATATGCACACATGAAAAAAAAATTATCTGCACATGTCTGGAAATTATAGTTAAATTAATAAAAGTAAATTGAATCACCGGTGTTTATAGCAGGATAACCGTCCTTTTAAAATGACAGAATTCAAAATAAATGCCCGTTGAAAATGTAGTATCCAAATAGTCCCAGAAACTATACAATGTAGCTGGTTAGATCCAGCAAATAGGATGTCATGTCTATAATCTGATCAAGAATACCTGCCCTTGTCACTCTTCGGATGTTTCTATCCACTTGTTCACACTGGGGGCCAAGATATCCTTTTTTACACAAGCACTTATTGGGTCTTACACAGACACCTCCGTGTCGACATGCTGGATCACATTTTGCTGTGGGGGAAAAAATATTCTAATTCATGTTGAGAATCTTACTAAGAAATAAAAAAATCAAAAGCATGCACATGACATGAGAGCTACTTAGCGCCAGTGACTGTGATGATAGGATAAAAAAAAATTACAAGTACGGAGTATGAAGACCAAACTGGTGCTAAAAAAAAAGTTGCAGAATGGATACCCAGAACTGTGAAGGAAATAAATACTGTTTTCGTGCTCCTAAGAGGACCTCACAAGTAATGGACTGTGAAAATAAATAGCTATTTGACTTATGGCAAAATTTTCAAAAGCGTTTAATTGACTTAGGCGCCTCGGTCTCATTTTCAAAAATGACTTAGGCACTTGGAAATCTAGGGTTCAGGTATATAAAGGTATTTAGGCATTGCTCTCCCTGGCTTAGGTGCCAAAATCTCATTTTCAAAAGTGACTTAGGTGCTTTAGCACCTAAGTCCCATTGACTTCCAGTGAGACTTAGGCATCTATGTCAGTTAGACATTACAATGCTGAGCAAAGCAACACCTACATACATTTAAAAATCTGGCCCAAAGTCACTTTTAAAAATGGGATGTGGGTTCCTAAGTCACTTAGGCCAACATTTTAAAAGGTATTTAGGTCTTGCAGTGCTCCTCATAGCAACACCTAACTGATTTAGGAGCTTACATCTCATTCTTAAAAGTGATTTAGTCACTTAGCAGCTTAAATCCCATTGACAGTCAATCACTAAATACCTTGAAAAATGTGGGCCTGAGGTACTTTGTGTCTCTTTAAAACAGTGGTCCCCAGCCTTTCTGTGGGAATAGCACATTCCTATTCCCAACAGACTGTGGCGGGCGCCAAACACCCTGTCGCCGAAATGCCGATGAGAAACAGCAACGCTTCTTGGCAGCATTTCGGCAGGCGGTTCTCAGATGGCCGCGGGCGGAGGCGTCATTTCAGTGGCGTGGTGTCCTGGCGGCGCACACAACTGCCCCAGCGCCATTGCGCCCGCGGGCACCACGTTGGGGACCCCTGCTTTAAAAGATACCTGAATATTTACCACTGCAATTCTTTATTACTCAGTTTTTTCAGTTTTTTAACTGTAAACATTATATTGAGTTCCAACTAATATTAGCCAAACCAACTATAAATAACTGCAATTGTATAACGTCTTTTAGCCCTTTGTTTGGGATGGACAGTATTATGATGAAAATATTCAGATGTTTTTGTCATGATGATGCCACCCTGATGATATTTAATGATGTCTAAGACAAAATAGATGAGTAAAAAGTCAGGTCTCTTGGTTTGCATTACTAATTTCTATTTTTCACTGTAAGGCCCTCTTAGAACCAGATTATTGCCTCCCAGTTATTTACTTTTATTATTTAGAATACGTTAGTGGTGCAAGGTCCCATGCAGGGATCTAAGCAGCATTGCTAAGTGTAGTCTGACATGTAGTAAAGAGAGAATCCTTGCTCTTTCCTAAGTTGCAGGTACTGGACTATATCAATCATCCTACACCCAACCTGCGAGAAGGGGAGAGATGATTAAGCACCCCATTAGATTCACAGCGGAGTGCTTCTTCCTGGAGCTCCTTTGGGCAGGGAAAGTGAAAAGAGTACTGTCCAGAGTACAGACTTGCAGAATTTAGGGCTTCTGTGCAGAGGGTCTGCCTTTTTGTGCTGCTCTATGGGATTCTCTTCCCATCTAGTGCTGTGCTGCCATCATCTGTTTTACTTGCTTTTTATTGTATACCCACATCCTTGTCTGAGCCATCATTGACATCAGCTCAGCTCTGGGATTAGGGTTTGTTCATTAACTTTTGCTTCCTTTGATGACACACCCAGAGTAAAGTTACTGAGTTCCAGAAAAAAGTTGGAACATAGATTTAAAAAAAAAGGCTTGGCAACAATTTGACAGCTTTATAACCCAGAGAATTTCCCCAGTGGATTATAAACATTTTACAATTATCAGGTATATCTTGTGCTGAAATATTTATCAAATTCTCTTTAATCAACATATTAACTAGAAAGAAAAGGAGGACTTGTGGCACCTTAGAGACTAACCAATTTATCTGAGCATAAGCTTTCGTGAGCTACAGCTTACTTCATCAGATGCATGCAGTGGAAGTGAGCTGTAGCTCACGAAAGCTTATGCTCAAATAAATTGGTTAGTCTCTAAGGTGCCACAAGTCCTCCTTTTCTTTTTGCGAATACAGACTAACACGGCTGCTACTCTGAAACATACTAACTAGAGTCACTGTATCTTATAGGGAAAAATAAAATAAAAATGCAAAGGCATTTTAATAAAAGACCACATCAAACTGGCTGACTTTAAAGTATGCAAAAGAATAATTGAAGGGACAGATCCTGCAGCCCCTTCTGAGCAGGTAACTCTTATTTAAGTCAGTGGTAATTCTATGTGGGGGGAGACTGCAGGGTCAGGGATTTAGGACCAGATTTTTCAAGGTACTGTATTTAGTTGCCTCATTCCCTTTGATTTCAGTGAGAATAAGTCACCTACATGTCTCTTGAAATCTGATTCCTAATTTATATTACTAGAATTTCCTTTGTATTTTACAACATGGTTGAAAGGTAAAATAGGAGTATATTGTAGTCTACACTATTATTGCCATTAATTAATGGAACTCTACATGCTGTACTTAAGGATCTCACATTGTAGCCTTAAATATTACTTATTGTAGATTTTTCATCTAGAGTCTTCTACTTCACACATCACCACAGTATCAAAGCGCCTGTTTGTTCTGTGCTTCTAGAATCTACAGTAAATTTGCTTTATCAGAGATTTTATCTCAGCAAGTCATTAAAGGCAATTTTTGGGGGAGGTAATTGCTATTTTCACTCATTGCCATGAATCTAAATACTAACCAGTTCTGCAGAATTCTCCTTCCCAGCCTTGATTACAGCAGCATTTTCCAGTTGGAGTGCAGTGCCCATTCCGACAATGCCTTGAGCATTCAGACGTCAATATCTGTGCAGACTGAGCTGTTCTTTTGCATTCTTCAGGGACTAAAGGTCTGTAGAAAAATATGCAAGCCAATTACTTATTTAAAATCAGGGTCAAGGGGAGAGAATGCTTTCACACGTGAAATAAAAAAACTTGCTTTTTTCTCTTTTTCCTCTAAAGAATGCAGTTTAAAATGCCCATATAGAAAAGCTTAGTTTTGTATAGAAAACATGTGAATACTGTAAGTGAAAACAAATCTCTTTTCACATAAAAGGATTATAAGAATACTGTCAGCTGAAATCTTTTCAAGACCTTATCTTGAATCATATAATTCCTTTTCCTGCATTCAGACTGTCACTGTTGACAGTGAACATGGAATGCAAACTGTACTTTTTTCTTAATAAAGGCCTACTCCTTTTCTCATTGGTAACTGTCACAGTTTCAGGGTAACTTCACCTGTATTCCCCCTCCATGGTCCTTAAAGGATACCCACTTAGGGTTTGTGGTTCCCAGTTATGAGCTCTCTTGGGTGGTGACTTGTGTGTGTGTCTCTCTCTCTCCTGACCAGTGGTTTTAAGGCTGCACTGCTCCCTGCCTTTCACTGTGATATCCCGGCCTAAAGGCCAGCCCCTGTGCTTTTCTTTCTTCCTAAGGGCTATGATCACCGTAATGCCAGCAGTTACCACATAGCTCTTTCTAAGCAAGCACATTTATTCTTAAGGTAAAAACTTTAAATGGAAAGCATATAAAAATAATACAAGTTCCTATGCACATGCTAAAAGCTTGCTAGAGGTCATCCATCAGTCTTACTGGGCCATAGTAGGCCAAGTCTTTCCAACCCTTCCATAAGGGTTGGGGGTTCCTGGGACAGAAGGTCCTGTCCATCTGCTGGATCAGAAAGAAGACCCTGAGTCCATTGAAACCCAGACTTTTGATACCACAAGCCATTTCTTTGTCTATTAGTTTCTGGGAAAAGCAGTTTGAACTAGAATATGCAAGACTCCTACAGGGTTGGTACCTCACTGGAGGTGTTTACAATCTGAGTGATTCACCGTAATCACCTCTCCCCTGTTCTTAGTTCCTAGAGGAGCTGTGGCAATCCTCTCTCCAGGCATTGCATACAATCCCTGGCACATAGTAAGTAATACATAATCTACTAATACACTTAACGCAATATGGTCTCCAAAGATATTGCATGTGGTTGCAATATCTGTCACATATATCAATACAAGTTTTGCCATTGACTTCAGTGGGAGCAAGATTGGGTTCTAAGGGAATAGTTATTTTCTCATAACCATCATTCAAAGAAGGATGAGACATTTTATGTTCTTAGCAAAATACAGTACAATGCATCTTTGTGTGCAGTGTTGATGGAGCCGTGTCAGTCCCAAGATATTAGAGAGACAAGGTGGGTGAGGTAAATCTTCTATTGGACCAATCTCTTTTCTGTTCTCTCACCAACAGAAGTTGGTCCAATAAATGATATTACCTCACCCACCTTCTCTCTAATGCATCATTTCATACAAACTGTCTTCTAAGGTATTATTCAGAATTAAACAATATGTATTGAGACCACATATGAAGGCAGCACAGAACACCAATGCTCTGAGAGTTGAACTGCCTCCTGAGAAGCTTCCCTGGTGGAGCTCAAGAATTTGATTTTATCTTAAAAGGCCCTAAATAGTTTTGGAACTGTTTAGCTAAGAGGCTGCCTCCCTCCCTGGGCCCGTACTGCCACTACTGAGATCAGCAGCAGTGCTTAAGTGAGCTAAACATCCTCAGTACTGGAATTCACTTTCCACACTTAGTCTGTTGCAGCCTGGAATTCTTTCACGTGCACTGCAGAGTTCATCTTGTCTCAGAGCCATTTGGAGAAGTTGGGGTCCATAAGGGGAGGAGCTGGAGGCTGAATGATGATTTAACTAGGGTACCATCATATGGCAGGGTTAGTAACTTTCATTTTTGCGGGACTGTCTTTGATTTGGAACAATTGTATTTATTTAATATATATCCGACAAAGTATTTTATTGAACACTTTAGGTTTTTAATTATGTGGTTTAAATTTTAAGAGCTGCCTAGATTTCCGTGTAGATACTTGACAAATCAATACAATTTACACTTAAATAATAATGGGCGAGGAGCCGAGAAAAAAGTATAGGAAAGGAACAAAAGGGATTTTTGGACAGAACTTGAAAGAGATTAAGGGATTTTAGCAGATTCTCACCAACAGTGAGAATAAAATAATAGTTGTGTGGCGAGAAAGAGAAAGCTGCCACGAGGTGAGTGTATGGAATTGGAAGGGCAGTAGAGAGAAATAAGGTAAGTTGGAGGGCTAAGAAAATTTAGAACAATTCTGAACTGGATGTTGAAATGAATCAAAAAGCAGTGAAGTTCAAGGAGATTAAAGTAGGGGGAGACACCTAGAGAAAATTCCATAATATGGTGGAAAGAGGGAGGCATACTGAGTGGGGGAGAGGGCCAGGATTTATAGATGGAGAGTGGAACACCTGGATCTTTAGGAGGTGAGGGAATACAGAGTTAGTGGTGGTTTTGGTAAGGGATGAGGAAGATGGTGGAGTCTGGTGAGGAATATCACATGTATTTCCAATAAGGCAAAACATTTAAGAGAAGGTTAGACAAACACCTGTCAGGAATGGTCTAGATAATACTTATTCCTGCCATGAGTGCAGGGGACTGGACTAGATGACCTTTAGAGTTCCTTTCCAGTCCTATGATTCTATGATTTTTAAGGGAGCCCCGTATTAAAATTTTGGCATTGCATAACTGTCATAGAAGCACAGTAGTTAAAGGCCCAGTAGTTCACCATGTACATTGCCCTGCCAGTCCAAGTTTGTACAATTTTAGCTCACTATTACATGTCTAAAGCAATGGGGTTTCTGTCACTTGTCCTTTTTTAGATGTTTTAGCCGAAATCCTATAGTGCCATCCTTTACAGGGTGCAAAGGTATATTTTACACAAATATACTAAATATTTAAAATTATAGTGATAACTAAAGGTTATTTTATTACTCGGTAGGAAAGATAGATTATATAGACAATAATGGGATGTTAATGAATTTCCTTAGAGCAGAGGTACCAAAGATAAAGGACTTCAATCGCTGATGGTCTCAGCCTTTTTGTCTTTACTCTTTTCCTCCTCTTCCTGATTAACAGTATAACTTGTTGAAACCTTAAACTTCCACTGGTCCTGCTTTTGTGTGTCTTGTCTGTTCAGAAACTTGGTGTTAGTCCTGCTGGGTGACTTTTTCCTGTAGGTGCTCAGATACTCCAGGCTAGAATCTATCTCTGCCTCCTGTTTCTGTTGGCTTTTCCTCTAGTGAAGTGCCCGGTTTCTGATTTTTACCTACAGAGAGCACTCTGAATGGAGGTGTTTTATGTCGTGTATTATGACTCGTGCAGCCATTTTGCAATATCTAACAATATCACTGCTGCATTCTACAACTTCCGTTTGACACGCCAGGGTTTTTTTTTTTTTTGCCTTGTATGTTCATAATTGAATCAAACTTTGCTGTAGTTTTGATACCAGTGTAAATGGAGAATTCAAGCTGCATGCAATTCAGGGAATCCATTATTTATTTATCTTTTTATTTATTTTTATCTATTGTTTTAGATTTAAATAGTATTTAAAAAGCCCTTACAAAAAGTGCTAGGCACTCTGGCAACTGATAAGTCTTATAAGAACATAATATTCATCACACAATACATTAAAAAGTCCTACAGAATATAGATTCAGAGGAATCTTTTCCAGTGATAACGCAAACCAAGCTGCAGAATTTCCTAGTATTTCCTACACAGTTCAAGTGTTGTTATTTATTATTTATTTAAGTGTTGTTATTTATTATTTATTAAATATGGTTTTAATTTTAATTTGGAAATAACTGTAACTATAGATGATCTGTTCACATGTCATATGGCTTCAAACATCCATTCCATTGATATGTTTTTTTTATAAAATTCCATGCACCACCACAGGCATCTTGTGAAACATGTACATGTAAGTCTTTTGCTTTTCTTGTCAAAGAACAGATGGAGCCCACCACCTATATAACGAATAACATAATTTCATAGGAAATGCAGGCTTGATGGTATGCAAAGAGACACATATTGTTGTCATATCCTTAATTTTTCAGTTGCCTCTGTATTTTTAATTTAAATAACCATCTTTAACGTTGTATTAGCATCAGTTTTAGCACTTTATTTCCTAGTATTTTTCTTGAGGGAATCACTCTGAAACTTTTATTTGAATGTTTGATCTCTTATTGTACATTCATGGTGTACTTTTGAATTTATTTGAGCTATATTGTGACCCACGCTAAGAAACTTTCAGGTGCCTTGAAGGGAGTATGCACTCACTTGATGGATTGGGACTAAATGAGTGCCGCGGTGTTTGGCAGCTGGGTGAGGTGGATTTGTTAATGAAAAGGGGAGGGGATGAGATCCAGAAGTGATGCCAGTGGTGGGGAAAAAGAAAAGGAGGACTTGTGGCACCTTAGAGACTAAAGAATTTATTTGAGCATAAGCTTTCGTGAGCTACAGCTCACTTCATCAGATGCATTTTCATACATATCGCTCGCTGGAAAATTGGTGAGTGGGTTTGATTATCGGGGAAGAATTTAGCAGCTGGGGGTTGGTGGGATTCTCACTGAGAGAGTTTAATTTCTGGGACAGCCATAGGCTTGGTATTAAAATGGGTAAGTTGATTTTTGGAATGGGAGCATGCTTGAAGAGGGAGTCTGGGTGGGATTGGTTGTACAGCAAAATTACTTAGATTAGTGAAGACTGTAAGGAACTCCCAAAGGATCTAAAAAGCTAGGTAAATGGGTAGCATGATGGCAAATGAAATTCAATGTTGGCAAATAGAAGACAATGCATGTTGGAAGAAATAACTTGAGCCCCTCATACACATTCTTGGGTTTTAAATTAGGAAAAAGAACATGGTAGGTTTTGGACAGCTCAATGAAAACTCAGCCGAATCAAAAACAAATATGCTAGGATTCATAGGGAATGGGATGGAAAACAGTACTGAAAATGTTATAGTGTTCTACAAATCAATGCTATGTCCTTATCCTGAATACTGTCTTCTACTCTAGTTGCCCTATCTAAAAAAAAAATAAGAATTAATAGTGTGGAGCCTGATGCTCAAAATTATTTCAAGGTCTGGAACAATATTCATGTGCGGAGAAAATGAAAAGATTAGGATTGTTTAGAGAGGAATGAGAGCGAACACGATGGAACTATACAAAATGGGCCTGTATGGACAGGGTAAGTTGAGCACTCCCGTTGACTGTTTCTCATAGTGTCAAAAGAAGGGGGCATTCAAGGAAAAAAATTAAACTGGTAAAAGTAATTACTTTTTGTACAATGTACAATTAGCCTAGTGGCAATCATTTCAACAGGCTATCGCTGAAGTCTGATCTTAGTAGGATTTTAAACAAGGATTAGGTATTTATATGGATAATGGCAGTCATAGTAGTAAAATATAGTACGATGCATAGAGTATCAGGTTGCAGTTTAATAAAGTCCCTTTTCTGAGTAAAGTGCATTTTAAGGGCTTAATATTAAACAAAAGCATAATTTGTGGTGGCAGGAGGAGGGGTGATAAAGGAAAATCTGCTAGTGCACAGGCAGGGTCTTGGTAAAGAGACTTCCCATAGCCTCTTTTTAGTGTGCTTAATTTCAGATAGACACAGTGGGCTAAATTTTCCAAAGGCGTCTCAAAATTGTGTGCTTTAATGGCTGGCTTGCATGTATGAATGAATCATGTAAAAATGAAGATGTGCTGACTTATCTGAGAAATATTTTGAAGTAAAGAATGACCATACAAATGACAGAAACTGAACTCAGAGCTTTTATTTGTGAAAATATTCATGAATTGATTTTTTTATTTAATCAAACAGCTTTATCTATGTTAGCACTGGTAGGTAAATTCTGTTGTCTTAGTATTCTACTAATGTGGTAAAAATAACAAGGATTCCTTGTGGCACCTTAGAGACAAACAAATGTATTTGGGCATAAGCTTTCATGGGTTAGAACCACTTCATCAGGTGCATGGAGTGAAAATACAGGAGCAGATATAAATACATGAAAGGATGGGGGTTGCTTTACCAAGTGTGAGGTCAGTTTAACGAGATAAATCAATTAACAGCAGGATACCAAGGTAGGAAAAATAACTTTTGAATTTGTAAGAGAGTGGCCCATTACAGACAGTTGACAAGAAGATGTGAGTAACAGTAGGGAGAAATTAGTATTGGACAAATTAAGTTTAGGTTTTATAATGACCCAACCACTCCCAGTCTCTATTCAGGCCTAATCTGATGGTATCCAGTTTGCAAATAAATTCCAGTTCTGCAGCTTCATGTTGGAGTCTGTTTTTGACGTGTTTTTGAATGTGGTGGAAATCATGTATTTTATATGAACTTAAGCCTGTTTGATCACTTACGCAATTTCAAATATTTCTCTCTATTGTTGACACTTGTGAATAAAACTCTGATTTTTATTCTAATATTAATGATCAATAAACTTGTACTTGTCATGCTTCATCAATATTGATCACATCACTAGTTACTTGGGCTGGAGTGGAAGGAAAGATGGCAAAATTCATGTTGGCAAAGTGCCTAGTGACCAGATTAATAAAAAGGCAGGTGAAACAAAACCCTGTTATGATTGTTGAGTTGTATGTGAAAAAACTTACCAATACTCCTTATGTATATCATGGGAAAGCCCAAAAGCATTCCTCAAGATCAGAGCACTGCTGAACATGTACACACATGAACATATAAGCGAGAGTTCCTGCCCCATAGAACTTACAATTTATGATATTCAAATCTTTAAGGGCAGAACGTTTTCAGGCACAGAACAATTGTTTTAAACTGGATCCCACAAAGGTAAAATTAGTTCTGGAACTGACTGAGGGCCTGATCATGCCAACACTTAAGCATGTTTGTAATTTTGCTCACACACGTAGTTCTTCTGTGTCTCCTGACATAGAACATGGAGAATGGGGCAGATGTAGAGAATAGATGGGGATCCATAAAGTTATTGACCTACTGTCCCTTCTTGGACTCAGGACCAGATTAAGGTCAGTGACTTCATGCATGTATCATCTACTTCTTCACAATCTCCAAGTTGCAAGACATGGCGGCTGTAACCATGGAGTTGCTCACTATCCACATGATGTTCTGTGGGAAAGATTCTTTCACTCCTCCCATTAGTCCCTATAAAACTCTCAAGTGCAGAGCCCAGTAAACTGATTGTGTGTAGGATTTGGCTCCTAGGAAGTCAACCAAAAAAGCTGCTGCTAATGACTATGTAACTAGAATTTTTCAGACTCTATATCTTAAAGAGCTATTTATATAAACAGTACAGTATTAGATATCTTGCTTGTTAAAGTATACATTCATGAATCTGTGTAATCGTAGATATATGGAGCATGGAATAAAAGCTGCATTTGGTCTCGGGGTACTCATTGTCTGATGAAGGTCTGACATACTCAGCAAATTGAGACTCGGGATAGTAAAATAATTTACATATGCATTACTGTACTAGGAATAGAAGAGCAGCCTCTGTTATTATTTAATGCAAGTTAAGGAATACAAATATAAGCCATGTTTTAATAAAGGAAAATTCACATAAAAATAATCTGTCATTTCATGGCATCCTTAATAAATCTCTTGATAGTTCCACCACATGCAGAAAGTCAGTGATTTAATTGCAATGTGTGTTGCTATTCCACTCACGCACATGTGGAGCAATACAATTTAGGAGGCAAAATTCAGCTTTCATGTAATTCCACTGAAGCGAATGCCATGCCATCAAGGGTGAAGTTGGCACAATATTTTTAAAATGCTTGGCGAGTAAAACAAACAAAAGATGCATCTCTGTTCTGGGAATAGGGCATATCCATGCAAATCCTGACTCTGATGTCAAAAGGGTTTCTGATAGTTTCACTGCTTTGTGGATAGGAGAAGATTTCACTTCAATTACATTTCACCCAAAATATTACTTAGTTATTAAAATGATGGACAAACACATATTAATGCAAAATGTATCCTAACTTTGATTTTTTCTAGGGCAAATTGCAAGTGAAAATAAGTTTGTTTCATTATAATTTACTACTTGTCACAGAATAAATATTGCATCTCTTCAGGTACAGTTTCTAAAATAAAAATATACCTTAAGTACTGGGAGATATGCCAGAAGCTCGTTACTTGTCTCCAGATTTACTACATGGGAATAATGTGGAAAAAAACCTCACTGTTCTTAGATTTAAACTCAGCAACCTATAAAATTTATTCTTATATGGTATACTCGTTCATGACCTCTAGTCTTAAGAAATTCTGTCATGTTTGAAAACTAGTCCCTAGTGGAGCCTGTATCAATGTTAATAGCTAAGAGGTCAATGCAACTGCTAAACAGTTTGTATTACTGTCAGGGTGGTCATGAAAACAACACCTGCTGCATGAGCACTTGGCAGCTGGGTCAACAGGCACTGTGGGAATTTATCAATTTAGGGGGCCACTTGCATAACACTTTGACTGATGAATTGGCAAAGACTGGCTTACTGGACTAAAGCTGCTCTATTATGTATGACTTTCTTTGGGATGGCAGAGGAATTGGCTTCCTGCAGGCTCCAGAAAATAGTCAAAAGATAAACTGAACTGTTTTTTCCTTATAAAATGATAAAAAGTGAAAGCTCCTTAATACCCAATGTTAGAAACAGTAAGAAAATGAAAACAAAACCGTTACAGTCAGTGGATTGTGCTGTGATTAAAAAAAAAAAAACCCTCAGTTTTTCCATAGTGGTTACAAAGGACTTTTTGTGGTGTACTTCTGTAAAGTGAAACTCTCTAGGCTGGTATTTACTAAGAGCTTTAATTTCTCTTTAGTGTCTCTTATGGGAATAGTAACTGCATGTGGCTAGGTAAATGAGATAAGAATTTTGCATTCTAAGACTAAACTAAATATAATTAGACATTAATTCTGACTTTCCATTCTCTTAAATGACTTAGAGGGATAGTAACTTTTTGGATAGAGGGAGATTGTATGGCCCACCTGGGTGGGTTCACCAATAAAATGGCTCATTTTGTTGACAGCTTTAATAAGTGCTTTCAGAGTATATCTCTGAACCATCAAACATAGACTTTTTTTGGAGAATGGGTCTAATACTGTATATTTCTATTCTCATCTCTCATTAACCAAAATCTTCATAAATGCAACATTTAAACATTATTTTTATATTTTTCTGAAAATGGCAAATTCCTGACATATGAGACAGTTGTATTAAAAGCTATAACAGCTGAAGTTCTTGGGAACAGCATTCACCTTAGCTTCAAATCGCCTGAATGAGATCAAGTGCCCCAGACACAATCCTTTGTTTGGAATAAATTAATTTGTAAATATTCTTCTGGTATCATAAACCGCAGAAGAGTGTCAAAAAGGAATGCTAAACTGAATGGTAGAAGTTTGTAGGGTTAAGCAAGTTTAGGGCCTAGTCCAACTCAAAACAACTCCAGCCTGGCCCAAAGACGCTTTGCAGACATGCTGTAGTCCAGAACTGTGAAGACTAATCATAATGCATGGGGAAGTATTCTCCCTTGAAAGTCCATGGAGCACCTGATTAGGTATTAGATACTGCCCTCTTTTTCAAAAATAAACAGGACCTAAGGAATTGCCATACTGGATCAGAACAATTGTCTGTCTAGTTGAATCATGTATCAGACTATGGCAAATACTAGATGATTCAGAGGAAGGAATGGATTTCCTTAAATGGATTTCTATACCTATGTCTGGTGAGTTTCTTTCTAACCCGAGGCAATGTTTGATTTAGATCCTGAAGCATAAGAGCTTAAGGGTTTGTCTACACTAGCACTTTTGCGGCAAAACTTTTGTCAGTCAGGGATGTGAAAAAACCAGTCCCCTGACCAATATAAGTTTCACCAACAAAAGTGTCGGTGTGGACAGCACTATGTTGGTGGGAGATGATCTCCCACTGACACAACTACCATTGCTCGTTGGGTGTGGTTAAATTATGCCGGTGGGAAAGCTCTCTCCTGCCAGCAGAGAGTGGCTACACGAGACCTTATAGCAGCTCAGCTGCAGGGGTACAGCTGTGCTATAGTGGAGACATAGCCTAAGAGTTGTTTTCTTAGATTTCTTTAGATTTTCTTAGATTATAAACTCTTTGGAGCAGGGATGTTTCACTTCTCTAACTAAGGTGAGCTCCCTTTAACTGCTTTTCTCCCATTACCTCCATTGTATTAAATGTATTAAAATGTAATGATGCTCATGTGCCAAGATGTTGGACATTGGTGTATGGAAGGGAGGGGTTTTGTGCACAGTTTTCAGATCCCCTATCATTCCCTTGGAAGTAGTTGCATTGTAAAGAACTTGAAATTGGGGTAAAGGGATTTGCTTCTTCATATGTTGACTGGTGTATAGGGTAGTATAGAAAGAACTTGGGCCTATTTTTGTCCATTTGAATCTGATAATTCCTCATTCCATACAACTTTTGGTGCTAATTACACCTCGGAAAACCTTTTTGGGTGATTTTAATTTCATCACTGTTTTTATCACAAGTCAGAATAATTTTACTGAGTCTATGGATTTTGTTTTATAAATCATTTGGGTAGGATTTGGGGGCCTGTTAGAAATAGTTGCTGGTTTTTAGGACTTGATACACAATTTGGAGTATTCATTTGGTGGTGGGAAAACAGAAGATCCTTGGTATGGCCTTTGCTTTTCTGGTCACAGATAAATTCTGGGGTGCACTGTTCATTGTACAAACTTACCTGGAGAAGAGGTGGATGACAGCAAGTTAACCCATGCATATAACTGCCTGGAGGCAGGGACGTCTCTAGAAACCATCGGGCAGATCCTCAGGCATAAATTGTCATAGCTCCATTGAAATCAATGAGAATCTGCCCTCATGTGTTCTTCCTGTGTGTGGGACCTCCCAGGCAGGAGAAAAAAAGGAATGCTTTGGGGAAAAATGTGTATGTTCCTCATATAGTCATTGTCACTGCACAGACCCTTTGAACCAGTTCCGTATGTGAACTACTACATCATTTTGCACAGCACACCCGCTGGCCTTGGGCACCAGTCACTAAGACAGGAAGAATTTGTTGTCCTGACACCGGTGAGTACTATATATACTCAGCTGTAGGCACTTGTGATTCAGAATCCCAGCTGAATCTTCTGTGTGGATCGGTTCAAAAGGTTCTACTGTAAATATGGGAGTCTAGGCTGCCACAAATGTACCCAAATACGCCCAAAATATGAGCATCTAGGCTGAAGTAGGGTAAGATCCAGAGATTGAGGAAGATGATATATAGGCTTCCCCTGACAGTTTAAAAAATCATGTCGTAGCATTTAAATTATACTTGATAGTGGTTACTTTTGGTGAGAGTGTGTGTACCAGCTGATGGCTCCTACATCTGCTGCTAGGAAGACTCCTGAGTTGAGAATTTCCCTCAGTTTTTGTTCAAGCATTGCATGACCAGAGCTACGTGGAAAAGTGAAGCATAAATAATTTATTCTGTTTCACAGAGTATTCATTTTATATTTTGCCTAGGTAGTTTTTATTAACCTGCTTATGAACAGATTGATCTAATCTGTGATGTGAATAAAGCAATGCTTACCTTTTGGGGTCAACAATCTTGTAGAGTTTCCCATTGTGAGACTGTGTCATGCTTTTGCTGCTTGATAAAATGTACACCTCACCTGTTAAAGAAATAGATCTAGTAAATTAGTGTTCTTTAATAATATGCTGTACCTCTGACTTACCATCTAGCTCTATTTGCAAGATGGTGAAAACCTCATGAAATAAATATCTTGCATCATTGGAAAATACAATGTAATTTTCCTGTTTGAAAACATGTATGAAACAATTCTTACCAGTTAAAACTAGAAACATGAAACAAACTTTGTCATGCAAATTTAAAACCAAATTCTTCACTTTTAACATTTTATAGAGCTAGTTGAAGATTTCTGAATTTCAAAATTTAGACAAAACTTCAAAATTTGGGTGGGGGGGAAGAAGGGGGTAATTTCATCTGCCCATTCAATAGTTTTACTATTGAAATATGGAGTTATATAAATTTAAATTATTTTTTGAGATGTGAATGTGTGCAATGTATGACAGGCCCTTCGTTATAAAGATGACTAATTGCCTGTGGGCTGTTCTGACAAATATCCATTCCAATTTAAAAACTATATATACTAGAAACACCAAGTTTTTTTCTTTCTAAAGGTGGTGGTGTGTGCATTTGTTCATAAAAGCGAAGGAATAGCATCAGCTAGAGCTAGATGCTGTGCAAACATCCTATGTGAAATTGTAGTAAGCACCTCAGTACTGAATTGCAGTCCCATTGCCACCCAAATCCTTGGCATCTATTAAGACATTCCTGCCAGTTGTGTCAATGCGGTTAATGATCTTTTGATGTCAAGAGTGTGAAATCATCAAACTCATTTTTCCTTTACACCAAATTCAGGATTTGAACTCAAGTTTCTAAGGTGAAAGTGTCCTATCCTACTATGGCACTGAACTTCCATAGTTAATTGTTTAAATGAGTGTTGAGAGGCAAATATAAGTCAGTTATTAATTTAAGAAAATCTCTCATTGGTCTTTACGCAAAATCCAGTTAGCATGAATGAGAATTTTAAGTTCTGAAACAGGAGGAGTAAATGGCATTTAGATATTTTCAATCAATTCTTGGCCTCACTTTGATGTGTGTCTTATGCTCATGGAACTTAAACTACATTTGTGCCTTTCACTTAAGTTCATACCCCCTGCGTTTGTGCACAGATTGAAAATAGGGACCTTCACCCGTTCTGCTACCTCTCCCTGTTGCTTCTTACATAGATGCTAAAGAGTAGGAGGGACGATACTATGGCAATCTTGGTCAAAGAGTTAAAAAGAAAAGAAAAGCTATGCTGTAGAGTCTGATACAATTAAAGATCTACTATAATACTGTATGGTGCAGCATGTAATTTTGGTAAGATTTATTTTGTAACTTAATAAGAGTTTTTCTACTATACCTAATTCATCTTCACCAAATCCCAAAATGTGACCTGAAAAGAAGCCTCTACATGAACCACTGTTGCCAAGACATAGAGGTTTCTCTTGCCACTGTTTGGTTACAGGACTCTGTTGCAGCGTTAAAAAATTTCTGTAATCAAACACATACAATGCAAACTGTTATATAGCATTTGAAAAGAGAACTTAAAATGTCCAGATAATAAAAGGGAGTTGCAGTAAGTAGTTCCATGGACACTTCTATAAAATTAATCACAATATAGTTTCCCAGCGGGCATTGTACAAACACAATTAATCCTTCTGCCATCCTTACTCACGTTGCTTAGTATCTATGTGTGGCAGAATTGAGCCCAAAGTATTGTAAATATATATATCCTGAAAATACTTTGTAAAATATTTCTCTTGCACGTAGGTACTAAGCATTTCTCTTGCTTGGTGTGACAGGACTGCACCCATTCATCCAGAAAGCATTACTTTTTCTCCATCATTGATGTTTCCATGAGACCAAGATTCAAAGCTGCTCTGTTAATCAGTTAGACCCCGATCTTGTAAATACTTACACACATGCTTAAATACTTGATCCATTGAAGTCAATGAGACTACTCGTGTACTTAATGTTAAGCGTGGGCATAAATGTTTGGAGGATCAGAGTGGATTAGGGGGTCTCTGAGGAACCTTTGGGATCAATATCTCCATTTTAACCTCCTCCAGAGATCAAGTATGTCACCTCTGCTGCTATTCATTAGAATGCCATGACTCAGAAAGTAGTGGTCCCTATCTTGTTTCCAAACCTGGAGATTTCCCTATGGCATTGCCACACTGCAAGGCTGGCAGAACTACTTTAATATGCAAACATGCAAAATATTATTGTTGCTTTATATGTATCATAACTGAATATATTTTAAGACACCTACCCGTTGCGGTCTCCAAACACATAACTTCCATAAAGTCTCTGAGATTGGCAACCTCGGTATACAAATCCACCGACCAATGGTCCACTACTGAATGGTTTGAATTCTAGAAGTGAAGGCTCGCTTTCTAAAAAGTAACTACCATAGCATTAGATCAAATGCAATTTCATATATTAAAAACAATTATGCAAATACAGTATGAAGAAAAGTTATTGCCATTTAAATTGCACCAATGTTGGGATGTACAGGATGTATAAGACAGGAAATTGAGCATAAGGGAAACCAGAAAACACCATCATAAACATAGAGGGACATAGCCTAACCTAAGACTGAGAGAAGAATAGAGCCAAAGGGGTCATATCCTAACTATCCTATTGAAGTTGATGGGAGTCTTGCTATTGACTTTTATATGACTTGAGTTTCACCCACAGAATGGATCTGTTATGCTTCAGCATTATAAATAATAAAGGGGTGATTTAGGGATTTAGGAGTTCAAGTCCCATTGACTTTCAGCAGGACTTGTGCTTTTGAAAATCTTGTCCAAAGCTTCTTTCTTTTAAGGTCAGTTCCTTAATGCAATAAGCCTGTACTGTTCAGTATCATGCATCAGTTTGCTGACTGTAGTTTCTTATTTAGGCTGAGGCCATTATACTGCTGCTAGGATTGACAACAGTTAACATGCATTTTTTTCTTGCAGAACTGCACTGTTAAATCATATCAGATAATCTCCTCAACAATGTTAATGTGTAAATGATCCTATATATGCAATTAAACTATATTTAAAGACTACATAGGTTAAAACCAGGCTCAAATTTTGTTACAATTATGTAATTTTAAATCACAGCCAATAGATATTTTTATTTTACATAAATATTGTTGCAGTTGGACTGCCACTTGTAAATCTTTGACTGAATTTCCCAGATTAGATTATGATTTTAAGGGATGAAATTATACAAGGGAGAAAGGGAAATTATGATTTTATTTTTTTTGTTTAAGCAACTGACCACTGCACAAGCTCTGGCAAGTTCTTCTGGACGGACACAATTCCATGCCACAATACTGCTTAGTTTGATCTACGGTAGAGATGCAGTCAAAATTCTGTTGGAACAGTGGTTTACCAAATCCGTTTCAAACCACACTTTTCTTTGGCTTGGCATTCATAAAATGACAACACCAAATATGTGAAATAACTAAAATTGAAGTGACTGTATTACATATGTGGACTACTGCATGAGCCAGCTCAGTTATTCTACTTTCAAAGTACGGTACAGATTGGGGGAGAAATGGGTATACATAGGTCAGTCTAAAGACCTAGATAGCTTATGTCCCATGAAATTAGGTCAGTCCTTGATACCATACAAGTGACACTGCTTTGAACTTTACCACACTTTACCGGAATGAATTTAGAAGTTGTTAAATGTTCAACATAGACAGAAGATAGCTCTGAGCTGTGGTCATCTGGCTTTTGTCTGAATTTGCAAGTGTTCTCAGCAAGCATCAGACTTTAACATTAAATATAACTCAGATAATTATTTAGCAATAATAGCCCCAAGTCAATAGATTATATCAATTCTTTAAAATCCAAGTTTCCTGATGTACTGTGCGCCATGTTATGACTTGTGAAGTAATATTATATTGTACATTTCCAAACTGAACATTTTAACTGAAATTTAAACAGTGTTCAGTAGTTTCCCTATTTGGTTGTTGGAACAGAGTCCCTCTCACTGCTAGGGCACCTCCTCCTGGATGCTTTGGGGATTAGCTCTTTCCAGGTTTTATGCCACCTTCTGCCACTCGCTTGCTTGCTCTGCCACCTCTCTCTCTCTCTCTCTCTCTCTCTCGCTCTCTCTCTCTGTGGCTCAGGGTGCTCTATCTTCATGGCTTCCTGCCGGGTCACTAGAGTCTCGCCTTCCCAGGTATCAAAGTCCCTCCATACACACTATCTCCAGCAGTCTTCTCATCCACTGACCAGATTATGCCAGTTCCCAGTGGCTTCAGGGAACTCAGGCTTGCCCTCTCCTCTGGGTTCCAGCTCAGGGATCCTCTACTCAGCCAAGGGCTGTACCATCTTAAACCTTGCTGCCCTTTCCCTGAATCTTTTCCTACACCCTCTCAATCTAGTTTTCTTTCCTTCCCTCTCTAATGTTCAAAGAGTGGCTACAGGCTCCCTCATTGCAGCCCCTTTTTGATGCCAGCTTCCTTGTTTTATACTAGCCCCACCTGTTCCTTCTCAGCTGGGCTCCATCTTCATTCCGGGGATTTCTGAGGCCACCTAATTCCCCTGACCTGTGGCCTATCTGATTAATTGGCCCCTTCTCAGTCCCATTATCGTCTCCTAGGTTAGTATGGGGGCAAATACCCCCATCATATTTGTGCTCTGTTGTTTTGCCTCTCATTTAGTCTCCATTACAAGAGGCACATTGCCTAAGACTTAAATTCTGTATCTTAAGAGGTTACATGTGAATGAGTAAGCATACATTTTCATCACTTCCTGATCTTTCAGAAAATTTTCTTTATGAGCAGTCACATATGGTCACAAACATGTATAACAACAGACCTCATCATTTACATTTTCTTTTCTTTCCTTTATTTTCTTGTACTTTGTCTTTCATTGGTTTCCTATTAAGTTTACAATATTCCTTTTTATCTGGTTTTTCCTAGTTTCCTATGGCAATACACCATAATATGGCAATACTACCATATTTATTATTCCATAGACTTTTTGAAGGCTGTTTTTCATAATAGTTTTGGATAAAACTTACCATAGTCTTTCCCCTTTACTATTTGCAAGATTCTTGCTGAAGATCTATTCTTTCCATTTGAGTCTGAGCAAAGTATTGTTAAATTAATATTTACATCTGTTGGGTGGCGATCCACGGCACACCTGTGCATCAAAAAGCATGTTAGAAAAGTCATAAAAGACTAGGGGAAAGCTTCTTATGGACTCTTATTTCTCTACTAATAGAATATCGGGTCAAATTTTGGAAGACTATTCTCTTTGTGTTCCGTATATTTTAGTGGACTATATTATTCACTGTGCCCAGATCACAGAGAAAACAAGTGTGCATAAGAAAGAGTTCATACTTTTGTGACAAAAACAAAAACAAAACTACAGCTACAGCTACAAAAACCCCTTGTGCCTCATGACACATTCTGTAGAATGGATAGACTTTTTTCCTATTTGTCACCAAGAATTGGGCTCTGCTGAATAATGTTTGAAATTATTGGTACTTTAACTAGCTTTAATTCTGTAAGGCTCATCAAATCTATGCAACTTGATTCTTATTGCATAGCGGTGTTGGACCATAGAAAGGAAGCAAAGAACAATTCCTTTTTTAACCAAATTGGATTTCTTCTGTTTCTCAAAGCATGGCCTTAAATGTTACTGGGCAAGTTTATACTCCATCATTACGTTGGCACAGCTGCCCTGATGTAACTGCACCACTGCAGAGCATCTGGTGAAGACGTACTATGCCAACAGGACAGCGCTCTCCTGTTGGCATAATTACTCCACCTTGGTGAGAAGCGGAAGTTATGTCGGCGGGAGAGCATCTCCTGCCAACATAGTGCTGGTATGGACAGCGCAAAACTTGCACTGTGCAGGGATAGGGCGTTTTCACACCGCTAAGCACCGTAAGTTATATCAACTGTAGTGTAGACCTGACCTTTAACATTACTGCCCCTAATTGCTGAACTACAAATTATGTGAATCCCTCTGCTCTTTGTTATCGTTCAGATTGCACCAGATGTTTGTTTGTTTTCTACTTGCCTTTTTTTCTCAGTTAAGAAAAGGTTTCACTTTTTTCCCCCTCAGCCATTCGGAATTGTATTACTCTACACTTCATTTTAAGTTGTAGTGGCTAATTGAGTTCTCTTTTCTTTCTTAAAGCTAACAGATGTCTCTCCCATTACTTTAAAAATACTTCTGTTTCTGCCACTTCAAAAGATGATTTATTACTTGAAAATTTTGTGCCTTTTTTCTACCAAATATATTTTTTGAACTATGAGAAATCTGTACAAACCTCTGAGGGTTTTAAGCAGCTTGCTGCTGGCTTTATTAGCTGACTTCTGCTGACTCTAGAATTATTGCTATCAAACCATGTAAAGTATTTCCTAATATACCACAGCTTAACTCACTCCTTTGTACAAAGGTGTATCAAAAGATTCTTAATATACTACTAAGCATGTATCTAGTACTTTACATCTTCAGACCATTGTACAAATGATAATGTTTACACTCCCTGTTCCCCTCCAAAATTACTATCTCCCTTTTCAGATAGGGAATCTGAGGAATAGCTAATTGGTTTGCCCAAGGCCACAGAATAAGTACCTGGCAGAGCTGGGAATATAATATAAAAGTTCCTGCATTTCATCTGCATATTTAGCCAACTAGACTTTGCTGCCTCTGATTGATCTGAACATTAAACAAATGTTCAGATCAAGATAAAATACAGCAAATTTTCAGTATCCTGAAAACAGGCATATGGACAAGAATGCATTCCTCCTTTTTCCTTTCTGAAAATGAATTTAGTGCTCTGGGAAGGGCTTCATTGACAACAATACACTTTCTTTGCTCAGGACGGATACAGCCTGGGCAGCAGCAGTGCAAACTTCTTTAAACTGCCTTATGCATGTGCCTCCATCTCAGTCAGGAAGCAACTACCTGTAAGGGCAAGAAGATATTGTAGTTTAGCTTCTATAGCCCTTCTATAGACCTTGGGGTCTCTGAGGGTGTGAAATAATCTCAAATGTTGCTGGTATTTTTTCTTCTTTAGCCATGCATCTACTAGGCATTGGAGAGACACCACCATTTAAGATGTGCTATTAAAGATACACTAGCTGGCAGCAACTTGTAGTCAAAACAGCCTTGATTTGCAATAGTTCTCTAAAGTTGAAGATCTCCTGTATCCCATTACCATATTTCCAATTTCATACTAGAGAAATGTTTGGCCTGCTTACAAAGAACCTGTGCATTTTACTGCTCAGTAGGAACAGGGCTGGATTAACTCTCCTAAGGCCTGTGGCTATTAGATTTTGTGGGGCCCCTGTATACAAGTCTTTTTCTTAATTTAAAACAAAATGATCACAATTATGGCATCGTGGCTATTAACGCTATACTAAACGTGGCTTTTAATTAACATAAAACCATTCTGTGGTTACATTTCAGCCTTAAAACATGTAGAATATAGTTAAGTTAATTCAAAATAGCCTACTTCTTCCCTTAGAACAGCTGTTATATTAGTGTCTTTCTGAGAGGGCGTTTGGGTGCAGGAGGGGGCTCCAGGCTGTGTTGGGGTGCAGGAAAGGGTGAAGGGTGCCGGCTCTGGGAGGGAGTTTGGGTGCAGGAGGGGATTCTGACCTGGGGCAGAGGGTTGGAGTGCAGGCGGTTGGGGTGCGAGGTGCAGGCTCTGGCCGGGAGGTGCTTACCACAGGCAGCTCCCAGCCGGCGGCGCAGCAGGGCTCAGGCAGACTGCCTGCCTGCCATGTTCCCATGCTGCTCCCAGAAGTGGCCGGCTGCTGGCCCGTCTCTGTGGCCCCTGGTGGGGGGGGGGGGGGAAGAGCGTGTCTCCGTGCGCTGTCCCTGCCCTCAGCACTGCCTCCGCAGCTCCCATTGCAGTGCACGGAGACACGCTCCCCCCCTCCCCCCGGGGCTGCAGAGACGTGCCAGCAGCCGGCCGCTTCTGGGAGCGGCATGGGAACATGGCACGCAGGCAGCCTGCCTGAGCCCTGCTGCACCACTGGACTTTTAGTGGCACGGAGATTGCAATTGACTGGCAGAGGCTCCAGGATCGACCTGTCGATCGTGATTGACGGGTTGGTGACCACTGAATTGTATAGAATTTTGGATTTATTTTTGTGGGGCCCCCTCCTTAGCCCGAGGCCCTGGGCTGCAGCCCCTAAAGACCCTGTGTTAATCCAGCCCTGAGTAGGAAATCTAGTTACAAAACTATGGTCCCAGCCTGGCCTGATGGATGTGGTGCAAAGGCCCAATCTCAAAGTGCTATTCAAGATTCTGTGACATATTCCTTCCAATTCTTTTTTTTTTTTTGGGTGCTAAAACCCTAACTTTATGAGCGGATTTCTGTCCTCTGATGTCTGTTGCTCTTGTTGATTTCAATAGAAACATGTATAAAACATCTGAGAGCAGAATATGTCCTAGAATTAGCAAGCCTAAGAAGCACCTGGATCACAACAGTGTTTGCTCCTCAACAATGACAAATATAACTTACTTACCTGCCTGGATTGTGGAGTCCATGTGCAAAAATTTCAGGAGGTTGATTGGTGCTGTTAAAGTGTGGGTTGCTCCGTGGTATGGAATAAGGAACATTGCACAAATCAGTATCTACATCCAGACGTAATACAGAACCTGTAAAGTCGCTGAGAAAGTTGGAGGATAACATAATTGACTTTAAAAAGTACTTCAGCTGATATATTTAATCTATACAGTACTACAATGAAGCAAAAAAGGGAACCACTTATTTCACTGAGCCATATGTAGATTACTTTTAAGGAACATAGGAATCATAGGGAGTGCCATCCCTGAACTGATCATTGGGTCATCTAGTTCATTATCCTGTCTCTGGCAGGATTATGTTTATAAGGAGGTACTTGGTGCTCCTTTATGAAACAACTTGCCAATAGGGGAACTTTCTTCAAACCCTGACAATTGGTTTATTCCCTGGAACATGAGGGTTTACATCCCTCTTATGTTTAATCCTCTCTAAGGTAACTATGGATGTACTCATTATATAGCAATATAATGTGTGTGTTTGTGTATTTAATATGGTTTTAAATCGTGTTCTTGGATTCAAGAATGATATCTAGTGGGAGTGAGCTCCAAAGATTAACTGTGGCTTATGTAAAAATAAAAGTTCTTTCATACTTTGAATGGAGCTTTGATAGGAAATGTTGAAGCTAGTAATGAACAGAATTCTTTTGTCACAAGGAATAGAACAAGGCAAAAACATTTTCTCATAATGTTCATGATGGGATGGGAAAAGGATAACTCAACTTTATATTATACTATCAAAATGTCTTTTCAAAAACATGCATCAACTAAATATTTAAATTAATTGCTTTCTGTCCTTCCCCATATCCAAACCTCAATCTGTTTCAGTCTCCCATTATTGTATGTACATTTAAAATAAAATGTTGGAATTATTCTTCAGTTTTGCCACTGATAATGTGCTTATTGCAAAAGCTACAGAACATCTGCTTGTCTATCAGTGGTGATGAGGCCTCTGAGTGTAGCATCTCCTGTCAGTTAATGAGGGAAGATCTCTCCATCTGGACTCATACATTAATTATTCTAAATGACAAAGCAAGTGTTATTCCAACTGGAATTTAGCACAATGAACCAGGGACAAGTAGATGGACAAAGCTGTAGGGGCAGCACCCGAAATAGGATTGTTTCATTTGCTATCTGGATGTTTTTCTGGTTGTTGCAGGGCCATGATTTACCTCGGTATGTGTCTGTAACCTTTTTTACAGCACATTTGCTTCTTTAAATTGGCCTGTTTGGAAAAAAATTATTTAGGAGAGGGAGCCTTTGTTATGTTTAAATTAGGGCTGTCAATTAATTGCAGTTAACACATGCGATTAACTCAAAACAGATTAATGGTTGGTTTTTTTTTTTTTAATGAGTGTTAATAGCACACCTCTGGAGATGGGACTTGGCGGCAGCCAGGCGGGGAGTGAGGCACAGTCTGTGGCAGCGAGCAGGAGTCGACCAGGGACAAGAGACTTCGGAATGAGGGCTGGCCTTAGGGGTGGGTGAGGGGGGCCATTCTGTGTTCTGGGAGAGCTGTCCTGCTCCACTGCTCCTCCTGCCCCCACCACTCCATGGAGCCGCCCCTGGCCAAGCTGCTCTGGACCAGGAGCCTGCCTCCTGTCAGCTGCGCAGTCAGGGGTGCTGGTGGGGGAGGCAGGGGGCTGATGTCGGGGTGTCCCCCTTCCTCCACCCATGTACCAAGTTGCTGCTGAGCTGGGGTCAGGGAACAGGGGGAGCCTGCCTTGTGCTGCTGCTAGCTCAGGAGTGAGAGCTGCTGACAGCAGCTGCTGCTGGCTGAAAAAGTGTTCAGGCTCTTGAATGCTCTGCTTAAAGAGAGAGCACTCCCCCAACACATATACACACACTCCCCCCACACACATACACCCACACTTCCCCCCAACACACACACAGAGTCTGTTTTGTTTACCTTTTTACAGTGCAAATGTTTGTAATAAAAATAATATAAAGTGAGCACTGTACACTTTGTATTCTGTGCTGTAATTGAAATCAACATACTTGAAAATGTAGAAAACATCCAAAATATTTAAATAAATGGTATTCTATTAGTGTTTAACAATGTGGTTAAAACTGCAATTAATTGGGACTATTTTTTTAATCTTGTGATTAATTGTGATTAATTTTTTTAATCATTTGACAGCCCTAGTTTAAATCTAATCACAACTGCTGGTGACAGATAATTAAATGCTTTGATAACACACATGTATGAAAAGATTTATTTCAGCTGCAAGAATGTACTGAGACTATTTGCTTAACTCATGCTCCGAAGTAAATGATGCTTAGTATCATGAGTAAGGTGAGCAGGGTTTGTCCCTTTGTGTTTGTGGTGACTGGTCACAACACTGGGGGAACTCAAATGTCTGACCCTAATTATTGTTGAAAGGCAGAAGACAAATAATTAAGAAAAAGGAATCTATCCATTGGCAGGTTTTGTACCTTAAACCATCCATCTCCTCCATATCATCTAGAGTGATCATTCCATCACCAAGGAAAATGTATAAGAAGCCATCTGGGCCAAACAGAAGCTGTCCTCCTAGATGTTTTCGGTGTAGCTCTGCTACTTCTAGAAACACTGTTGCTGTTCTCATATCAACCTGGTGTGGATTTTTCCTGTGGTATGAAGATATAAAAATAGACTCATAGACTCAAAGGTCAGAAGGGACCATCATGATCATCTAGTCTGAGCTCCTGTACATTGCAGGTGACAGAACCTCACCCACTCACTCCTGTAATAGACCCCTAACCTCTGGCTGAGTTACTGAAGTCCTCAAATCATGGTTTAAAGACTTCAAGTTACAGAGAATTCACCATTTACATTAGTTTAAACCTGCAAGTGACAAATGCCCCATACTGCGAACCTCCCTGTCCCCACCTCCCAGAGTCTCTGTCTATCTGACCCAGGGAAATATTCCTTTCTGACCCTTTCTGACAATATGGAGATCAGTTAGATCCCGAGCACATGGGCAAGACCCACAGCCAGACACCTGGGAAAGAAATCTCTGTGGTAACCCAGATCCCTCCCCATCTCGTGTCCCATCACGAGCCAATTGGAGATACTTGCTGCTAGCAGCCACTGATCGGCTACATGCCGTTCTTGATTTCCTGTTTTTACTAATAAACTTAAATTCAGTCAAATGACAGAACAGCTATTGTAACTCTACAGTAAAACATCAAACAATTTCACAGAAATTGCTGTCACAAAAGATATTACACAGGATAATTTGGGAACAACTGTAATAAAAATGATAATTGAAAGTGTATTAAAAAACAGAATGAGGCAATATACTCACTGCTGTTTCAAAACTATTGCTTGAAATTAACCCAGTGGTACTTCCTGAAGGTACCAAAATAAACCCATTGTAAATATTATGGTTCATTTCAAAAATAAGGAATACCAAAGAGAGAAGAGTGCTGAACAGCATAATGTTTTTGATTTTTTGACTTTTAATGGTACCTGGATACTGTGTATTCTACGACCCTAAGGATGTGGTCATGAGGTCCAATGGCCCACCGTTCTTGGTTGGTGGTATAAGACACATACAGCTTTCCGTTTTTCTTATAATTGGGATGGAATGCAAGGCTTAACAGTCCTCTTTCATCTCCTCCCTGCAGTCAAATGAAAAACAAAAAGAATTGTGAAGTTAATTATGTTCTTTATTGTGTTTCAGCTGTAACCCCAAAAAAGTCTTTCTATGGATAATCTTTGCCCAAACTCTTTTCTTTCTTCCTTGACTACTGCACAAAAAGGATTATAAAACATTTCACTTTCAGCTACTCTTTAAGAGTTAGAACAAGACAATTGTCTTGTGTCATTATCTATGCACAAGACTCTTATACCACTTTTGTGGAGTGATTTGTGTATGTAATCTCTGGGAAGCCATGAAGACCAGTTTAAGTGCTGTGAAGAATTCTTTGCTGGGTTACTAGGTTGCTTGTAGTTCGTAGAAGACAAATAAAAAGGTCTGTAATCAGAAGTCACTTCTAATCCAAGTATCCAAAACCTAAAACACAGTGTTGGCTGCCAACTCCCACTGTCTTGGCAATATGTTTAGAAAACAGTTAAATTGCTTGTGTAATATGTAAACCTTTGTTTTACCCTGGAGGCAGCTACATTAGTTGTCACAACTATGGTGGTCTGTTCATCATAGCTAGCGTACTGTAGGTAATAAGCAGCCTCGGTCTCTCTGCATAGAAACCATAGTTTTATATGTGGCCTTTCAATGGAAAGGTTTTTGTTATTCTTAAAAATAAAAATAGAAAATCTCCAAACAACATTTCTTGTTGTTATGATTACCTCCAAGATTAGTACAGTTATATGTTATGCATCAAATCTATATAATATACTGTGACAATGCAAATACCAGTGTACTTAAATAGAAGGCAATTTAATCTTCTGGCTTCTAAAAATATATGTAATTTACCATGGCTTAAATTTCATTTCGCTGTATTTAAATAAAAAGAGCATATAGATTTGTTTTACCCTTTTAGGTAATATACGGTCATCTGCAGAAGAGCACATAAATAAACAGAATAATTTTAATCAGTGGTTCAAATTCAATTCATATGTGAC
Source organism: Lepidochelys olivacea (assembly GCF_965140295.1). Classification (NCBI taxonomy): domain Eukaryota; kingdom Metazoa; phylum Chordata; order Testudines; family Cheloniidae; genus Lepidochelys; species Lepidochelys olivacea. Next base: position 60,651,300 of record NC_140414.1, on the reverse strand, counting down.
TGTTTACATCATGGCTATTTGGTAGCTTAGGTCAGGATTCCTCAGACTTTCAGAGCTGGTAATAAGAAATGTTTTGTGATCTTCCCCCCAAGACTTTAAACCCCATTCAGATGCAGGCAAATTTTTTTGTAACCATACCCACACCTGTGATAACTGAATATGAAGTTCTAAATTAAAAGGAGTGTGAAATCTTTTAAATACACTTGCAATTCAGTGTTATGGATGAGTCTCTCTTGGCTGTTGCGATATGTTCAACAGGAGGCCTCATTCGGAAAATGCACAGTTTACATTTGTTTTCACTTGAGAGATTCCTATACTTTGTTTTTATCACAACCACTGAAGAGAAACCTGACTTAAAGAAACAAGGATGAAAGTAGGATGAGAGCTTTAATAGTTTGTACAACTAAAGCTGGATCCTTCTATTTCAGAGGCAGCCAAAATCAGCTGAGTTTTTGGCTAGAGAAAGTCAGCTAAGTGATGTTGTCAGAAGAGAAGTCTGCCCCTTTGTCTTGCAGTGGCCTAGTCAGTGCTACTGAGTTATCTGCATCATAGACAAAGGGGTTGGTAATCCACCCTTTTCTCTTTCGTGGTTCATCAAAAACATAGTCCTGAAGCTGGATCTGAATTTATTTTAGATTCTGATTTGAGTTCCTGAGAGTTTTGACCAGGTTACCTTGATAAAGTCTGAAACAGAAGGCTAATCTGAGTTTCTTTTTTTACAGACTAGAGGGCATAGATTTCCAAATTTTCTGATACATGATTCTACCCTGTTGTGCGTAGACACTCCCGTTCTTCCTTTGGAGAGAAGAATCAGCTCATTTAGATGCTCAAAGATGGCAACTCAAATTGAAGCCTACCACCCAAGGTGAATTATTGAAGACATCAGCAAGGGGTGATTGATGATCATTTTTCTCCTAATTTGAAGATTCTACTTAGCTCTCATAAAATAAAATGCTATCTCCCCTCAGTGTGAAATAGGAGTTGCTGGTGAAAGATCATCACAGAATAGGACAAACAGAAAATTGAGTGGAGAGGTTTTAATGAAGTTCACTGCTTCAACAGCTTCATGAAGGATCTAGCACAGATTTCCAGACATTTTCTTAGCAGCAAGAAATTGGTGGTGTATGAAACACTGAAGCTATGAGGCACTATGTGTGGTGTTTTGCATCCATGTGACCAGACTGCTATTCTTTCTTGTCATTGCTTTGGCACTGTTCTCACAGATGGCAATACATGGCTTTCAGTGAATGTGGAAAACTTTTATTGTCTCAGATAAGCAGTCTCTTGTTTATCCTGTCCCAACTTTACAAATTGGTAAGTTGCCTTCAACAGAACCTCAAGAAACATCTCTTTCAAATGCCAGAACCTCTGCAGCACCAGAGACATCAGTTGACTTATCAGGTTGAATTGTTAAGTATTTGCTTTTCCTGGCTTTGGAAAGCAATTGCTCTCAGATGTTCAGTTATGCCGCTAATACAGTATGAAATAGCATTATTTGACAGAACTACTGTTTCAAATTTGGTAGCTGCTCTAGGTCCTATATCTTTTGAAACCATACCTACTGTGCATATAAGGATACAGTTTTCTGCAATGGTATGCACTTTATGTTGTTGAACAGGTCGGTAGAGATACCAGATCAAGTCTTGCTGATTTTTTTTTCAAGGCTTCAAGTTTTCTCTCTCTCTCAAAAAAAAAAATCTGTTTTCTTTTTCAGTAATGGATTTTTGGTTTCCAAACTCTACAGCAACCCCTCAGGCTTCATACTCTTGGCAACTGGCAATTTGAGAGCATGATGCGCATTTGTCAAGCCAACTGACACAATAAGAAATGTGATGGATAGTTTATTTCCACATTTTACTTTCTTTTAGTTTTCGTTGAACTAACCTGCCACCTTCCTTTTCATGAAACAGTCTAGATTTCTGAATCACCCCTAGGCTGCAACTGATCTCCAACAAAGTCGGGATGACACATGCAAGTTTATCTGAAGCTCAGCAGTATTTTCAGGCATTAGCCATTGACACCTTTTGTTGGCAGTCTCAGCAGGGAGTCCATGAAATATGAAACTACTCTCTGATCCCTTTGAAGGCGTATCCAAAACAAGGTGAAATGTATTGGCAGAACATAACAAAAAAGCTGGCACTGCACTTTCTGTGCAGTTCTGGAGACTGATTGAGAACTCCTTTTGCTGGTAATTCACCACTTTTCACCAGCAATATATTTGTTTTAAAAATAGTTTTTTCTATCAATTTGAAATGTTGGACCAGCTCCTTAGCTTCAGCCAAGGAGTGCTTGGTGACCCTTGTGGGGAGTAGGTTGGAGGTAGTGATGCTATAAAGAGGAAAAATGAAAAAAATCACGTTGTTAAAAATCAGTTCTGTTTAAACTTGGACGAGACATTAAAATACCTTCATGACAAAGGCATGGTTATTGCATGATGTCACTACATGGCAAGGTATCTGGGTTCCTTATCTTAATATGTGTGGATTTCTTTTAAGTGTAACCTTAACTCAAAATTTCATGGGTTTGCAATGCTCGATTTTAGATAAATTACAACATCCCTTTAATGTGTTTTATCCCTAAATTACTGATCAGTATTCTCAACTAACTCCACCTTAATGTAAATTTGTCTGGAAATTGACAGTTGTTCTCCAATATTTTGAATCACTGGGATTAAGGATTCTTAATTCAGTTGCGCCCACGTTAAACTGGAGTAACTCCACTGACTTCAGCTGTGTTGCTTCAGTAATGAGAGGATTTAAAGAGCAGTAAGAAAGTATTTTTGTCTCAAGTCAGTGGCTACAACCTTGAGAACACACAAGGAGCAGAGTTTTTGAGAAAGAATGTGTATCTATTTAATTTAGGTAAAATCAGTGAGGTTTTAAGGGCGACCACTGTAACTGTTAACCCAACATGTTACCTAAGCAACTTCCTGAAGTGTGCAAAATTGGACTCTATTATATATTTTCAAGTGATTTGTCTAGTGTAATTGTAAACAATTCCAGTAATAAAGTTACAAATGCTTCCTTTGAAAAAATATGCCATAATCCAGTTAATTTTATGGGGGTGAAATAGTATTCTGTGTTCGTGTTTAACAAACTTGTGGCCGGGACTATCCCAATTTAACAATTAACAGCATTTAACAGCAATTAACAGCATCTGTTCACTTAAAGAAAATGGCATGTGTATGTGTCAAAAATATTTTTTAAATATTTAGACTCATAGTATTAAATCACTTCTTCAGTAATTTTTTAGAATGTTTGTTTGAATATATTACTGTATGGACTATTCTGTATAATCTCTTCAGTTAGTAGCCTTTCATTTAATCTATTTCCCATGTAATAAGATCCATTGCAAATCTGCATGACCATATTTTTGATTTTGTGGGTTTTTTGTAAAGTAACTTAAGTATGTTTTTGATCATCTGAAAGCTCTTATTAGGAAATGGCCTTTGATTTCTGCAAACCAATTCCCATTATCTGTCAGAGTTGTACCACTAAGTAAGGATGAGTGAGGGGTTACAGTTAATACAAGAAAAACGCAGAGCTTCACTCATACCTTCTGCAGCTTGGGAAAATTTACCTAGGAACCCCAGTTTCCCTTGGAAATACCAACAGAGCCTCTTCCTGCTTGAATCTCCTTACCTTATTGGATCATACTATAGACTTCAACATCAGCATTAGACTCTCTGCCTGGTCACAACTAAATCAACATTTCATGCAAATTTTGTAGACATGTGGCCCCAGCACGTGAAGGGAATTTGAATATTGCAGCAGTGGGACCCAGTAACAAGATTGTTGCATGGGTGCACACTGCCTTCCACGACTTTCTTCCTTCACCATAATGAGGAGCCTTCCTGTCAGAGGTCAGGAAAGAGAGGGCAAAAGAAGGGACAGAAAAAGCCAGGAATTGGTATGGAAAGGGGATTGGAAGATACTACATAGAGGATCAACAATCCAAAATAAAAAAACTCTATTTAACCACCCTTTTCTCTAATCATCTGCATTCAAGTGGCCTCTGGCAGGGAGAGGACTTGTAAGTTAAGATATTTACCAAAAGGAAAAACAATTACGCCCATGGCATGGTTGTGTGTAGTATGTATGTTAGACCTACCAAACTGCTATTTCTATTCTCCTATTGCACTGCAAACACCTCCATATACTTGGGTCTGTTTCTGCCTCTGTCATCCCTGTAAATTCCATTTGCCAAGCCACTGTTGTATTTGGGGGTTTTATTAAAAAACTGTGTCCCCGCCAATACCTGTGTTCATTTTTAGAGCAGTGTAAATCCAAATCAGCCAACTCTTGGATTTTGAATTTTTAGTCTCTGAATGAGACTTTGCTTGGTGTCACCAGATGAGAGCTGTATGGCTGCAACACTGAGTTGTTTTCATTCACTTACAAAAGTGTCAGACACTTCAGAGAAAGATGCTCAGGTCTTAAATTATTCATATGGCAAGGAGTGTTTCTTAACCAGCTGCCTGTTTCTTCTCACCTTCTCTCTGATCCAGATTATGACCAGTCCAAATATGGTGGGGGGAGAGGATGCAGGGGAGCCCTCCACTCTTCTCAGAAGACCTGTACAGCTGCAAACCAGGAAAGAGTGTCCATGTTGGTAGAGCAGCCTCAGATGGCTGGTATCTGGAAGTAGCAAATGTTGTTGCCCTTCTGCATAGGGACAGCTGCTAGCTACACCTGATTAGCAGCAAGGGTCACCTCTCTCAATGCTCTTTCCAGCACCACTCAGGCTGCATGGGTCAGCTAGAAAGAGGCGTAGCTGGGAGCCTTCAACATTTAGCTGTCACCAAGACGTCAGTATACTTTTTCCTTGTTTATAATACAATATATTTTGTAGGTGTCTGAAGATTTGGTTTGTTATGTTTTGCTTTATAGTTTACTGTTTTTCCAAATAAACCCTTTTACGCTTTAGTTAAGAATATTTCCATCTTTAGGGCACACTGGTATCTCTTCAGTTTCATTTAGCAGCATCTTCCAACTTCAGTTTAATTAAAAATATGTGTAGGGTTATTTTTTGACCTCAGATACACATGCAAAAATCCCACTGAAGCCAGTGCGAGTTATTTGTGCGTCTATATAAGGGCAGCATTTTGCCCAGAGACATTAATGACCAAAATGAACCCGCCAGAAAGTGGAATTATTAGCTCTGGTGTTGGCTAACATCCATTGGAATGCTGTAGCTTTTACTTCCTGCTATAAACTGGGTGTATTGCTATGTGTTATTAAGCAGCTACTGGGGTCCACAGCACATGTGGTGGTTGATGTGATTTCTATCTGTAATTCTATAATTTGTAGAAAGCATAAAATCATAGGACTGGAAGGGACATCGAGAGGTCTAGTCCAGTGCCCTGCACTCATGGCAGGACTAAGTATTATCTAGACCATTCCCATTTGTCTAACCTGCTCTTAAAAATCTCCAATGATGCAGATTCCACAACCTGCCTAGGCAATTTATTCCAGTGCTTAACCACCCTGACAGTTAGGAAGTTTTCCTAATGTCCAGTCTCAAAACCTCCCTTGCTGCAATTTAAGCCCATTGCCTCTTGTCCTAGCCTCAGAGGCTAAAAAGAACAATTCGTCTCCCTCCTCCTTGTAACAACCTTTTATGTACTTGAAAACTATTATGTCCTCTCTGTCTTCTCTTTTCCAGACTAAACAAACCCAATTTTTTCAATCTTCCCTCATAGGTCATGTTTTCTAGACCTTTAATAATTTTTGTTGTTCTTCTCTGGACTTTCTCCAATTTGTCAACATCTTTCTTGAAATGTGGCATCCAGAACTGGACACAATACTCCAGTTGAGGCCTAATCAGCACAGAGTAGAGCGGAAGAATTACTTCTCATGTCTTGCTTACAATACTCCTGCTAATACATCCAAGAATGATGTTTGCTTTTATTGCAACAGTGTTACACGGTTGACTCATATTTAGCTTGTGATCCACTATGACCCCCATATCCCTTTCTGCAGTACTCCTTCTTACGCAGTCACTTCCCATTTTGTATGTGTGCAACTGATTGTTCCTTCCTCAATGGAGTACTTCGCATTTGTCCTTATTGAATTTCATCCTATTTACTTCAGACAATTTCTCCAGTTTGTCCAGATCATTTTGAATTTTAATGCTATACTCCAAAGCACTTGCAACCCCTCCCAGCTTGGTACTGTCCACAAACTTTGTAAGTGTACTCTCCATGCCATTATCTAAATCACTGATGAAGATATTGAACAGAACTGGACCTAGAACTGATCCCTGTGGGACCCCACTCATTATGTCCTTCCAGCATGACTGTGAACTACTGATAAGTACTCTCTGGGAGCGGGTTTCCAACCAGTTTTGCACCTACCTTACAGTAGCTCTGTCTAGGTTGCATTTCCCTAGGTTGTTTATGAGAAGATCATGCGAGACAGTATCAAAAGCTTTACTAAAGTCAAGAAATACCACGTCTACCGTGGATCCTCTATGATATTTCTCTGCCTTTAGTCTTGTAATACGTTATTTTCTGTTCTCTGACCACATGCATAACTCTCCCTGTCCCTCCAATGCTGGCCACACCTTTTCTTCTGCTGTCATACCCACACATAAGTATGGAATTGTGGTTCAGGCACCATTTTACAGGTTTCTTCTCGAAAATTCATGCAAACAAAAATGAGTGCCTCACTCAGAATCTCAGTGGTGACATTTTATTTCTCAATTTTATGAGTCAATACTCTCATTACAGTAATTATTTTAGGGGCCAGTTCTGCATGTCATTTGCAAGCTGCAAATGAGCCCTTAAAGCCAGAAATTTGGCATATCGAAATGCAATCGAAAAGATTTTATGTGAGAACAACTGTAGGGGAAGTTTGAGGGAGGCTTTTTTTGGACTTGTAGAGGAGTATGAGTATTTATAGGAGTATATTTTATTTAGCAGGAGCATACTATATATTTTATATATCATAATTTTGCCAATAAAGAAGGAATTTTTTGTGAGCTTAGAGTGAGCCAGAATGTAGACAAGGGTTTTAAAGATTCTCAGATAATGCTAGTAGGTTAAAAATGACCCCACTAGTTCCCATTTTTCTTCTGATTTTAATTAAAGCAAGAACAAAAACTTTTATATGCCCTTGATTGCTTTATAACTTATACTTTCTTTTCCTTACCTTCACAGTCTTTCGAGGAAACCAGTCACTAAATGCAGGATCTCTCACTTCTAGTCCTAGTCCTCGGTATTTTAAAAAATTTCCTCTAGTCCAGATTTTGCTGTTCTGCTGGGCAAGTCTTTAACTTAATCCAAATGGCAATCCTGGTCCCCTGTCAATACAATTCTTTCTTCCAGTCTTCCTAAAGAAAGTATATGAAATTTACAAATCCAGAAACCAAAATAACACAAACCCACAGATTGCCTCCTTCACACTCCCCTAGTAAGACATGGGTCTTGCTTTAGCAAAGCTCCCACTTATTGGTTGGAAGCAGTTAAAATTTTTAAACTTGCCAAAAGCCAGCCAATAATTGAGAGGTTCTGGGCAGAGAGATATCTGACTGGGAGTGTGATTGATAGGAGGTGGCGGTGAGCCCATGTTAGGTCTGTGTCTGGACTGGGAAACTTCATGTACTGTTCTACTTTAGGAGAATTGGAACAACAGAAAACAGAGGGTATCAGAACTGGAAGAGGGAGGTTCAAAATAAAGGCCAGATAATTACTGTATTTACTAAAGTTGGTTCAAGAAGATGTGAATTACACATTTTCCTGCACCAGAGAGGCCCCTTGGACCTTAGGCAGCACTCACACTATGGGAAAAGCAGATGGTGATTCCACCTCTGTCCTCCCTGGGGTTTTCTTGCGGAGAATGACAGCTTTAAATTTAATCAGCGACTCTGAGTGCTTCAAAAGTAGAAACCATTGAGGGAAGGCAATGAATAAGTATGCTCCCTCATGTCCTGTCCTATTCCACTTCCTCACCAAGCTTTTTGGCAATTCTGCTGTCCTATATCTTAACTCCCCAGTACTTTACCACCACAGACTGTCTGCTCCTGGTGATCTTTCTGTAGCCAGAGATTGAGATCCATTCTGCTGTGGAACTGGTCTCCCGAGGAAGGTGGTGGAAGCCCAATAAATTGGGACTTGTAAAACTTGACTGCAGTAAGCACTAAAAAATTTAGGGACAACCCTACATTGGCAGGGAGTATGGGTTAAATGATCTAATAGGTCTTTTCCATCTCTATGTGGTGAATGCATGTCTTGCCACTCTGTTTACAGCAATGAATATCCCTATAAAATTATTGTGAAGGGTCCAAGAGAGAAAGCTGGCATGGTCTGAGAAGCTGGCTCATTATATTAATATTCACTAATGCATGGACACTTTAATGAAAGGCCAGTAATGACTTTTCAGTCATAACAAACTTTGATTTTACATTTTTAAAAAGTTACTCCTTTCAAACAAAAAAAGGAAACATTTTTGCTAGGCCATATTTTAATACTATTTCTAGATTTTTCCCCCCATATAGGGACACAAACAGTACAGTTTAAACCCATTTAGCAATTTAAATTATTCTACCAATGACCCAAGTTGACTGCAGTCCTCAGAGAATACAGCATTTGTCTTCTTAGGCTTTAGCCATTATCCATATATCCAAGACACATCTCTACCTGTCATTAATGCTATTTTTGAAAAGCATTTCATTTTTTCAAAAAACATTGTTTCCAACAGGAGAAAGATGTCAACGAGTTCAGTAAACGTTGTCATCAATCAGTATAAAATTTTGATTTTAAACAGTATGATATTTCAACGGATCATCGCAGCTTCTATCACAGCTACAAAAATAAACGTACACGATGAAAAAAAAATCTTACTACAGTGCAAAGATCTCCCTGAGTTGTTAAAAACAACAAATTGTCATATATATAAACACAAAGCCCATAAGACTTTGAAATCAGTTGTATTTTAAAGTCTTTCTCTACTGAGAGAGGAGAGAAGAGCAGTGTGTGTGCAGCAACACATGGCAAGTTTGACAGTGCTTATGTAAAATGGACCAACCTACAACAAACTTTGGACTCCAGTAATTGAAAACAAATTCATGCTGTTTTACCGTGACCACTTTATATGGAAATTTAGGACTATAATTCACCACAGAATAACAACAGTTATCATCTGTGAGTAAACTAAAAACAGAATGTTGATTTGTGCAAATGCTAGGTACTGAATAATAACCACTTTTAAGTGAAATGTAGATGGGAAAGGTGACCATGTAGTTTTCTGGATATTGCACTGCCCTGCCTTACAAGCTCTTCTGCATCTTCTCTTTGGTTACTAGTTGTGAACTGTTGTCTTTGAAAAGCAGCAACTTGGCCTTTTGAGCTGCAAGGGAGTGTGGGTTCACGTGAAATTCATTTCAATGTTCTTTGTGGGGAGCCTATTATGGACAAAACACACGTCCAAAAACTAAGGAGAAGGCACAAAGATTTCCATTTGGACAGGTTCTCCTGTCTGGTCTTTAGGCTAGATACTATGAATGAGGCAAGGAGTGCAATGAATGAGGAAGGAACACTGCCAGAGCCACCTCCCTTTAAATGCATTCCATACAAAATGCACATTTTAATAATACACATTTTACAAGAAGTGCAGTGAATAGGGTAGAGACTCCTCATTCAATATGCACCTTTTGTGAATTTTTTCAGTGCACAGATGAACTAGGCCATCATGCATGTGCAGCATGGCCTGGTTTAAGCTGATGACGTTATAGGCTTAGCATTGTCATTGTTAAAAACGTGCTGTTTATAGAAAAGCGTAATTTCAATGGGTCTTCATTCAGTCAAACCAATACTAATCTCTGCTGGGACAGAGGCACTCCTCTTCAACTGGGGCTATCTCCACACCAGATTTCTGCTTTTCACACCCACGCATTTTGGCATTAAAGGTGTTCAAAAAAAGGTTAGGCGTACTCGTGGCACCTTAGAGACTAACCAATTTATTTGAGCATAAGCTTTCGTGAGCTACAGCTCACTTCATCGGATGCATACTGTGGAAAGTGTAGAAGATCTTTTTATACACAAAGCATGAAAAAATACCTCCTCCCACCCCACTCTCCTGCTGGTAATAGCTTATCTAAAGTAATCACTCTCCTTACAATGTGTATGATAATCAAGTTGGGCCATTTCCAGCACAAATCCAGGTTCACCCTCCCCCCCGCCACACACAAACCCACTCTCCTGCTGGTAATAGCTTATCTAAAGTGACCACTCTCCTTACAATGTGTATGATAATCAAGGTGGGCCATTTCCAGCACAAATCCAGGGTTTAACAAGAATGTCTGGGGGGGGGGGGTAGGAAAAAACAAGGGGAAATAGGTTAGCTTGCATAATGACTTAGCCACTCCCAGTCTCTATTCAAGCCTAAGTTAATTGTATCCAATTTGCAAATGAATTCCAATTCAACAGTTTCTCGCTGGAGTCTGGATTTGAAGTTTTTTTGTTGTAATATAGCAACTTTCATGTCTGTAATCGCGTGACCAGAGAGATTGAAGTGTTCTCTGACTGGTTTATGAATGTTATAATTCTTGACATCTGATTTGTGTCCATGTAAACCTTTAACTATAATTAATAGAATTTGGTGGTTTTTGTTATTTTTTACTTTCTCAGAAGCAGCTTAAACTTTTTTTAAAAAAGTTTGAAAGGTAAAAGCTACAGATGACTTGAAAATTGGGGCTGGAATGGAAAAGCATATGAAACCTTAACTGTAGTTGTTCTGAATATTCAAGTTATGATCCTGCCTATCAGTGAAGATGAGGGACCCACACTTCAAGTCTGAGCCCTGCTGCTCACAGACACAGAAATATGAAAAAACTTTACCTTTTCACCAGCTGAGGAATGTGCGCACATATTCTAGAAATAAACTGAATGCTAGTTTATTCCTTAAAAAGAACAGGAGTACTTGTGGCACCTTAGAGACTAACAAATTTATCTGAGCATAAGCTTTCATGAGCTGCAGCTCACTTCATCGAATGCATCCGATGAAGTGAGCTGTAGCTCACGAAAGCTTATGCTCAGATAAATTTGTTAGTCTCTAAGGTGCCACAAGTTCTCCTTTTCTTTTTGCGAATACAGACTAACACGGCTGCTACTCTGAAACCAGTTTATTCCTTAACATCCAAAGAACTTTTGGACTGCAGAAAATTGGAGACATGGAGAAGCATATTTCTGCCTATATTTAGCATCAGACATTCAGCATAGTTTTGATAAGGATGTGACATATATCTCCAAAGCATATTTCAATTGCATATGTTAGTGGTTTTTCAATGGATGATCTGCCAAATGCTTGGCATAATCAGAATTTTCACCCCAAAGAGTCATACAGTACATGGATTCCTGTATTATGACCATTTTGTCATACCAAATAATGGGGAGGATTTTACTGAGAACTGGACAAATGAGGTTAAAAAACCACTGTGTATTCATACAAATTATTTTATTTTTGTGGTTGTGCCTCTTTTGTGATTGCTTTACAAAAACATTAAGTAATCTTATTTTATTTTCACAAATGCTTGCAGAAAGCAAACAAAGTTCTGTGCTTGGTGATGAATTTTGAACTTATACATGGGACAGTTTGCACTGGAAGTTGTATATTTTTATGAGAGATGCTGTGGCACATCAGGAGCCATGCTACCCCAAACCTGAGTCCGGCCACAAACTCAATTAAACCAACCAGAAAAGGCTGACTGTACCTTTTGCTGCTAGAACTGTGCATGTACATCAGTTATTTTCTGTGAATATGATGAGACAAAATTAAATTTAAAATCTTCCAACCAATAAATCTTAGGGTATCCAGTATTTCTAAGTATGATGCCTTGCGCAAGATGTGTGGTCCAGAAAGGAAAATGTTAACATGCAAAATCTCCTTAAAGTTATTTCCCTTTGAGATTTTAAAGCCCAGTGGGTTCTTCACTCTCATCTTGTGATTGTTAGTCATCCAGCCAGAGAACAGAAAGAATATCACATGATTTATGCAACTAATGAGCAGCTCAGATTTCAAATACTGGAAATTATTTGTATCCAGCCAGTAGATTAAAAATGCACACAATTTGTCAAGTAAAATCAAATGAAGAATAAATCCAAAGAAATTTTGGTTTGATCATGAATATTCTGTGAGCAGAAGAGGAGGCAAAATTCATCAGGTAAATTACTTACTATGAACTAGTCACACAACTCTATTTTACTTATGCTCTCAGTTAAAATAGTGTGAAGAGTGTTGTTAATTTGAAGACAGACATGAGTATTTTTATGAAATATGCCAAATGGAAAAAGCAGGATGGGGAAGAATTTAGTTTGCTCTTCATCACTCAAAATATGTTGTTAGCAGAATAATGGAAATCCAGAACAGTGCTGAGAATTGCAGACATGCAGGAAATATCCATCCAGAAAACTAATTCCATTTGGATTTGGCTTAAAATATGTGAATGAAAAGTATGTTTCTTTCTGAGAATGCAAAGATAGTTTTGCATGTTGTGGTGAAGGAATGTTTATAGCATGTATAGTTATAAAACAAAAAATGGTGAGGCATGGCATGAGTATGGAATAATTAGACGGGTATGTTTGAGTGTCTCAGTGAGCTGTTGCAGACATACAACACTGGAATGTGCGTTTGTCTTGAGACAATCATCAGTGAATGACCAGGGCAATGTCTCAACTAGAGCTAGTCAGGAATTTTTCAAAGACATGTTTTTCATTGAAATGGCAATTCATCAAAACTGAAACTCTCTGTGGGAAAGTGTTGATTTCAACTAATTTCCTACTTCAAAAATGTGTTGAGAAAAACTTTTGACATTGTCCCGTTTTGACATTTTTGGAATGCAAACTTCTGTTTTTCAATTTGAGACAACTTTTTGTTTTGGAATATAATATAGTAGTAAAAGGAAAAATAAAAAGGTCAAATCTAAAGGAAGTGTTTCAATTGACCCAATTCAAAATTTTCAGATTTTTTTATCATAATTTTCAAGATTTCAACTTTTTGTCTCATTTGGGAAAAGGAAAATTTTTGAAATCTCTCATTCTCACATGATGGAAAAACTGCTTCCTGCACAGCTCTGGTTTCAAACTTATTTGTAAGAACGGTTGATCAGAACTGTCAGAGTCCTGAACATCTTGGTGATACATTGGTCAGATCAGAGTTTTCTGTGTCTATTCTTGACCTGGGATGACTTTCATCAGTTTTTAACAAAGCTACAGCTACTTATCTTTGGTCCCATTGCTTTTCCACCTACACCATCATTGACTTGGAAAAGCCACAGGAGAGATGGTTCTCCAGCTACTAATGAAAACAATGAATGCCCTTGCATGGAGAGGGAAATGTTCTAAGCTCTCTGATTAGTGAGTATTCAGCCTTTTCTCAAGAGAACTCCCTTTGAAACTACTGACCTTGCTGGTTATAGACCAGTTACTAAACTTTCTTTTTGGAGAAAGGTGATAGGTTGGGCACTCAAACTATGTTTCAAAACTGCCCAGATTTGAGACCAGTCCCAATCTAGCTTCAAGCCTGCTCATGATACAGATGGCCAAGGTGATGAATGTTCACCTGATTGATACATTTTGTCTGTTGTTCTAGGCTGGCTATTACAGATCTGTGAGCAGTTTTTGTCACTCCTGACAATGGTGTACACTTATCACGGCTAAACACTATTGCAGATGTTTCCTTAATTGTTCTCCAGTGCCTCAAGTCGTACCTGGAAGACAGGATCCAAGAAATCAAAATGGCCAAATCAAGTCCATACCTAGGTTCTTGTCTTGCATTATGTTACACAGGATTCCACCCTTTCTTTCCCCATGTTGTTCAACATGTACAAATGTGAGATCCATGAATAGGATCACTGAAAACCATGGGGTAAAACATCTGCTAATGATATGAAGTTGTACATCTTTTGACTGATGGATTCTATTCAGGCTGTCATCCGCTTGGAAGCCTGCCTGAAGGGGAATGCAGCTTGGATGTGTGAAAACTAGCTTGAGCTGAACCCAGTCCAGTTAGAAATTTTGGCAAATGGGCATGGGTGAATTCTGTGCCTGGCAGCATCTACTCTGTGAAAACAGCCAAAGTTGTCCTTGACTGCACTTACGATGGAGAAACAAGTGTTGGAGATGGTTAGAATGTTGTTTCTACCAAGTTCATTTCTGATCAAATTCACTCCCTGCTCTTTGGCAGTAAATGTCACCCAACCCCTCATCATCACATAGCTTGACTATATTTATTCCCTCTGCTTTAAGCTATCAACAAAGGAGTTCCTTCATTTGCAGCTAATGCAAATTGTGAAAGGACATTTGCTTGTCAGGAGAGAATTTTTAAACATAGAGCACTGAATTTTCAGTAGTAGGCACATAGCAACTTGGGTTGTAAGTTCATGCACATATAACTTATCCACCTCACCACCCCCAAGCAATTAGGTGAGCACAAATGTATGCACACAACTGTACACCCCTACCTTCCAAAATTTAGTCCACTTTAATTCTGTGTACTGGCTGCCAATAGAGGAGCAAGTAAAGATCTGCTTCACTGACTTATAAAGCCTTAAGTGGATGGTGTCCCAGCTACCTAAGGAACCAGATCAGTTTATTGTCCTTCCCTCTGCACCAGCTCCTCAAACTACCTCTTGATGGTAGTACCAGCTAGCCCCTCTCTTTGAGAAACCATGTATTTGCAGTGGCAGGCCCTAAGAATATGTAGTAAGATTATCACTGTTATGTCTTGGGCATTCATTTCCGGTGTTGGGGAAAACAAAGTAATGAAAACAATGGATTTTGTAGGTGCTCCAGTTCTTAAGGAATTGTCTGAATTATGGTTGTCCTATTTATTTTACTATTACATATTTCTGAATGGTATTTAATTTTTATTCCATTACATGTTGCAAATTTCTATTTTGCATCCTAAGTATTTTTGTGGAGATGGGAGACCATAAATAAACAATTATTTTATTAGAGTAATTACATCCTACCTGCACCTTTTAATTTAAAGCAATATTTTTCTGTCAATGCAGATGTTTTTCTTTTTACAAAATAAAGTCCTTTTGGGGTCAAATTTCCTAAATGACCAATTCCTGAGTACAGGGATCTTGTTTGCCGTGTTGTGTGTTGATCCTAAGATATTAGACAAGAATATCTGTCAGCTTGAAAGTTTGTCTCTTTTGCCAACAGAAGTTGCTCCAACAAAAGATATTACCTCATCCACTTTGTCTCTCTGATACACAGATCTTATTCTTTAAAGAACCCAGTTCAGCAAAGCACTTAAGCATATACTCAAGCTCCATTGATTTCAGTGGTTCTAAAACAAGACACCATACTGCAGCTGATTCGGTTCCCTTTTTGGTTGAGATATACCTCTCTTGTGAGGTCAGTAAAAATGATGTGATACAGAGCTGATGACGGGTTTTACCAATCAAAAAGGCATAGTACTGAAGAAAATTCATGACTAGAGTAAAGAGTACATAATTGTTTTTAATTAACCTGACCCCTTTCTTTTAAACCAGACTTTCTATAAAGATTTCTTCACAGACTGTAGCTAATATGGTGGTCATGCAGTTAAAGGCATTATCTTCACTTCATTAGAATGAAACATAACACTGAAACCCCTGACATTACTATCAAGGTTTCACTGCTATTTGACATTATATATTTCCTATTATAAATCTAAATAAGAACTTACATTGACCTTCATTAGAGCAAACATTAAACAATTTAGTAAGATTACTACTTTGAAAGGGAATTTAAAAAAAAAAAATCTTTCAGACCACCAAGAAACAACCATAAATTTAAGGAAATATGAGGTTTCCACCATGTGACTTCCCCTGCAGAGTTATGCAACAGATTGCTGTGACTTAAAGGTCATACATAAAAAGCACATTTTTGAAGAGATTTATAGAGTTTCTATTTATACAACTTATATGTCAACAATTTAAAGGTATAGTTTAGTAAAATAACAAATTCAAATCTAATCCCTGTGAACCCTTGATAAAATAGAGTGCTATGTTAACAATTATTTACATAAAATAAATCACTAATCAGCTTATCTACGTTAACTGATGTGACATATGATACAATGATTAGTTGTTTACTATCTATAATGGATGTGTGTTCACTTTTACACTGAAAATCATCTTTCTTCATTTCCAAAAGGGATTTAATAAGGTTGCATGATCTAAGTTACACTGTTCCAATGCACACAATATTGCAACCCTGTTTAGAAAACTGATAAAAATCTACCTCAGGAATAACTTATTTGTGGTTGTTTTGACTTAGTCTAGTATTATGCAAATAAAGCACCATCAATAAATAAGATTTCTTGGTCACTGTAAATTTCAGATTGTAAATTAATAAGTCATTTGTCAGCATGAGAGAAAATGTCATTTTCAATGGTAAGATATGTTTCTTACCACTTAAAATATGACATTTTTGTTACATGATCAAATTTACATGATCTGGCATATGCTTGTAAGAAACCGACTGTGTGGGGGGTGGGTGAAGGTGGAAGGACTAAGATCTTAAATATTGTAAAAGATGGAAACCTTAATGAGAATATTTCCTAGTTTTATTACAAGTTTTCAATTTGATTTGGTTGCTTTGTCTTGTTTATTAGTCCTGCTATTGGAAAGAAGTGTAAATTTTTTCAAAAAATCAGCAGATTCCAGGTAGGATGAATTAAAATAATCTAGGGTCATAGGCACAACCCATGTGGAGCCCAATGGCCCTACCTCAATGCTGTGCCTTTGTCCCTCCATGAGGTGGCAGAAGGTTTCAGCGTTAAGATGAATGGGGCAGTTCACACATCCTGGAGTGCTTGATTCAGGCTGGTCACGTGTTCAAGTTTGTCTTTGCCTCTATGAGGGCTAGGGACATAATTTTTTAAAATAAAATGACAGTAGAAATTCTGATCTCAACCTCTGACCCAGGAGCTGGGCCCCGAGCACATCCCTTACTTGAGGAATTTTTACATATTAAAATAATGCATTATGGTGAGAGAACACTATTACAGTATTATTTAACAGCCCCAACTTGTATAACTGTCCAGAGGTATTAGATGTTCAGTTCTTATCAAACTGAATCTTCTTGGGAAAACAGAGGCTCCACTTCAGCAAAGAATGTAAGCATGTTCTTCAATATAAGCACTTCAGTGGTTCCATTAACTTCAGTGCTTTGCTGAAGTGGGCATGAACATTTAGAGAAACAGACGTGAACACTAATGGGATAAAGGCAGCAACAGAAATACCACAGAGATTTGAACAGGAATGCTATTATGGCCAAATCCTGGCCCCAGTATATAGCCTGAATAAGCAAAGTGGGACAGGTTAATGGAGTTGGGGCCTCTACCAAGACTGTGCCCCTCACTACTGGGTCTGCATTGACATGAATAGCCAGCCCAGAGCCCCAATCCACACCCATGGCAGCCAGCCCAGAGCCCCAATCCACACCCATGGTCAGCGCCCCTCTGTGGGCTCCCTATATCTTGCCCTGTTGCAAAACAGAGTGGTACTGATTCTGCAGTATTCAGGTATTTTCATGGCTATGGAGAGGGAGGGGAGGAATTTGCCCTCTTCTCCCCTAGTTGAAGAAACACAATCGCCAGTGCAAAGCCTAGTAATTCAAGCCGCCACTTAGCAAGCATAATTTATTTCTATAGTAAGAAATCACTATAAAGAAATTTGGCTTCAACTGGTCCAAGAGAGTTTATGGGTTCATAAACCAATCCAAGCAGCAATTAGCTGAGAGAAGATGTGATCATTTCCTATCTTTTATGTGCATTAAATAATATAATTTTATTTTGTTTGCCAAAAAATAGTAAAACGTAAGTTTATGTTAAATTACTGGAATAAAAGTTGATAGTATCCATGGTGTTTTTTAATATTAATGACTTTACCAATAAGAAATAAAATCACTAAGAGTATTGGAAAAGGATAACAGGTACAGAATTTAAAAGCTGTTTTTCTTTATAACTGTTAGTCTAGAGTTTCAGAGAGAAAACACTAATAAAAGTCAGTCATCATTATGATGTCATTCTCATAATTTCCCTTGAAATAAAGAGCAAGTACAAATAATATTTGTAATGTGTGACATCATCTATGTAGCTTTCCATTGCTCATACTTTGGGTTAGTGATGTTTCCTGTTTGTTATAAAGAACACCTTCTGGGTGGAATGGATTCCATTAATAAAATCTCTCTGATGTTAAACCATCTTTGTAAATTGTGTTAAAAAAAAAAATCAGGCCAGGAATGATACAAGGATGACAGTAGCTATTTAGCAATAACTTTGTCAACTGGTACAAACCAAGGGCTTGGTCCTGTTTTGATGAAGTCCATGGGTGCACAAGGAAATCAGGGTCACACCACAGGCTATTTGAATGATTCTCATTTACCAGGAAATACATCCTCATCTCTTTTCTTTATTCAGAAAACATAACTCTCCATGCATTATCTCTCAACTTATAACAGCATGGACTGCAATAGCTTAACATAACCAACCAAATATTAACAGAAATGGCCATAGGCTTGTGCTTATTTCTCCTGCTTCAAAATTTTAAAGGAATTTTAACCAAAATTTTCAAAAATGACCAGTGATATATCAATTTTTGGGTACTTAACATGAGACAGCTTAAAGGGGCCCGAGTGATCAGCTCTTTTTGAAAGTCAGGTCCTTTTTTGGTATCTCAAGTTGACAGCCCCAAATCCGTAGTCACTTTTAAAAATCTTGGCCTTAGATTTACATGAATTAGGTGAGAGATTTTTAGGGGATACTTTGTCTCTACAGAATGTCCAGCCATTGCCTTTGGTCTTTTCACATATTTATTTTAAAGTTTTCTACATTTTGAAAAATTGTGTTTCATCACTACTCCCTACCCCTATGTGGCATTCCTGTCTTCACAGTGTAGCGATGGCAATATGTCACTGGAGGGCCTGACCCTGCACCGCTGAGGTCCCTGCACCTACTGGAGCTTTGACATTAACTTCAAGGGTTGCAGCATTAAGTCCATAGTCTCTGCCAATGGCACAGAGCTGGTTCTTTATGCTCTTGCACTTTAAATACGCTGATATGCATTAATTATACATTCAGCCACTTGCAAATTTGGCCTAATTCTGATCAACACAGTGAAAATCAACTGAAATAATTGTCATTGATCCTATTTTATATCAGTTAACTTAGTTTAGAATGAGGCGAATTATCTCTTCCTCTCACATATGCAATGTACAGATGAACTGGACTAGTCTTATCAAAAGGCTACATCTGGTAATGGATTTAATGAATGAATGGCACCATTACTTGCTTTTCAAAGTAGTTCAAGCAGTAGTTCATGTCATTATTACTGCATTTTTATATTTTTGCTAGACTTGGGCATTTAATAAATGATGAATAATGTGATTATCTACACATGGTATTTTTAGGATTTATATAGAAATTTGTCAAATGCTGTATTTGCTAAAATTCAAAATAGAAAAAGTGACTCTCTTGAGTCAATATATTACAATATTTTGGCAATTATTCTTTGGTTAAATCCAATCCATAGACATGCTTCCTCCTAAAAAGAGGCTGAACGCTGTAATTTACCACCACAGGCAAAGCATGAACCCATATGTATTTGAGTTTTCAAATCCCTTTATAGAGAGACAAAATATTGGGTCTATACTAAATTACAGTCAAATAGAACAATTCCTGAAAGCAAAATGACTAACGTACACAGAATTCATTCTCTAGAAATGCCTGGTACATAAAAATTAAAACTGCATCACCAAGCAACAAAAATTATACTCTCAAAGCAGAAAGAGCAACAGAATAATAACTACTTAAAAAATAAAAAGTAGCAGGCCATATACATACACAATTTGTTGTAGCCTGGGGAGTACAAATGAAACTGTCTAAAAATATTTAAAAAGTAGTAAAATCACTTCCTCTACAAATTCATAAACTCACAAATGTTGCCTTGTAATTGTTCTTGGACATGCTAGGGGAAAAATCATAAGCGCACACAAAATGTTTTAAGTATAATGGAAAAACTCCCCATTGCCATATGAAGATTAAAGCAAAACAAATACCCTCCAGAAAACCAGTAGGTTCTCTCTTTCCTCTCATGTGATCTGATCCTGCTGTCTTTCTGCATGCATAAGATGATGTGTGTGGAAAAAATGTAGGATTGGATGTAAGAAGACATACCAAAGCATGTCAGGGATTCAGCCATTCGCTAAACATAATTAATTTTCTATTATTTCTGGGAGCTACAGTTTTCACGTGTGTGTGTATGTGTGTGTGTGTGTGTGTGTGTGTGATATCTATATATAACCTGTATATATGCAGTGTTTCCAACTCTCTTTATTTTATTATAAGTCTCTCAATATTTAGAATTTTTCCTATAGTCCCAGAATCAAAAGATTTTAGTATAATGTCAGCTTTCAATTTGTAAAAAAGTAATTTTCTTGCCCTCAGGGTTGCAGAGAGAAGCTTGAAAATGTGAAATAAGTGTATCTCAAAGGCTCAGCAGACAAAGAAAAAAAGAACTCAATATGTATTATTTTTATTTAATCTCACAATATTTAAGCCAATCTCATGATATCTGAATGCATAGGGTTGGCAATACTATATATGGCTTATTTAAAACTAACACCCCCATCCAAAAATATATCAAATATGAAAGCACTGAATTCCTTCGATATATAATTAATACCTGAATCTAAGTATCCTTCTTCTGTTACAGCAGAGTTCTAAGAACCAACCCATTAAAAGTAATTGTAAGGGTTTTATTCCTTGGTGGAGGAGGATGTCCTACAGGTTCTCTTGTTAAGGTTCACTGCTGCTCTCCGATCTTTCTGCATGAAGTCAATTTACAGCTATTAGACCAACACATTGGCAGCATCTCCTATTTTGAAGTGATTTGCAGGTATACAAACTGAAAATATGATTTGAATATCAATTTTCAAAAGAAGGTAGCAAATCCCTAGGTGTACTGGAGCCAGCCTTATCTGAAGCAGTGACCCAACTTCCCCAATTAAAAAATCCTCTTCCCTTTTGAAATTTACTGCAATATTAATTTCTCATAGTATTATCTCTATGGGAGGATGTTGAGTTTAATTATATTATGGTCACTTTCATTTAGTGGCTCAAGCACACTTATTTCTTGAATCAACTCATATATTTAACTCAGGACTCATGTCAAGAACAGTGTCCCCCTTTCTGTGCTCTAGAACAAGCTGCTATATAGTAAGAAGTAATTGTCTGTGGTATCAAAAAGTTGTTTTTCTAAACACTGGCCCAATGTGATGTTCAGTTAATTTAAAAATATGCAAAATCCATATGAAACACCTGTTTACACTTCCTTGAGTTGGTAGAGGATATACAGCTTGATTTTTAAAGTAATGCATATGCAGTTTTGCAAGTCCAAATATTGTATGTGCAAAAATCAAGTTGTGTATGCAAAGTGTCACTTAAACATCTTGCTGGGTACTTATGTTCAAATTCGATTTGTGCACACAACCTGGGAATATGAATGTCCCATAACAATTGAAAATTAGTCTCATAAATTTCTCAATTGTCCTGAGACTCATAAAATATCAAAACTCTTTGGAATGAGATAAAGAAATAACAGTAGCCTTAATTTAGAATCTCCTTGAATGTGCTGGTCCCTTTAGTGGCATTTTTAACTTACATTTGTGTTTAGTAAACATAGCCGGAAGATTGTAAATTGATGTTTGCATGACCAGCAGGAACTAGAAGTAGACTCTCCCTAGAATTGAGATCAGTCTAAAATGTACAGTAATAGGAATGTCAAATAATAAGTACTGGCAGACCAGGAACCTGAGGAAAACACACTTTCACTAGTAAAATAATAAACTTCACTAGTATAATAATAAACTGTATAGCAATTTTAAAAATCAGGATGACATACACTGTATCTCTGAGATATCTTGCTTTTGCTCAACTCATAAACATGTCACTTGAAAGAATGTACACAATTTCGCTGACCAGGGGTCCCTTCTGTTTTTGTCTTGTTTTTGTTTTTACTCATTTTGAAAATCTAGCTCACCATAAAAGAATTCTCAGTGAAACAAGAAGATTGCAGGGAAATACTACATCTCTATATTTCTTATATCAAGACAGTATAAGGCAGCTACAATTATTGCATCCCATAACTTCAACAGTAATTGTCTATATTAGATTGAACTTCTTTGGAACTTTAAATCCAGTAATTATTCTTTAGTACAATTTTCAGTTAAATTTACTAAAGTCAAGTATTAATACTTGAGCACAGTTGTACTTTTGTTCAAGTTACCAAAGTAGGCTAAAAATAATTTCTAAAAACAGTCTGTGCTAATGACACACAAATCAATCTATTTGTTTCAGAGTAACAGCCGTGTTAGTCTGTATTTGCAAAAAGAAAAGGAGTACTTGTGGCACCTTAGAGACTAACCAATTTATTTGAGCATGAGCTTTCGTGAGCTACAGCTCACTTCATTGGATGCATACTGTGGAAACTGCAAAAGACATTATATACACAGAGACCATGAAACAATACCTCCTCCCACCCCACTCTCCTGCTGGTAATAGCTTATCTAAAGTGATCATCAAGTTGGGCCATTTCCAGCACAAATCCAGGTTTTCTCACCCTCCCCCCTCCCACACACACACAAACTCACTCTCCTGCTGGTAATAGCCCATCCAAAGTGACCACTCTCTTTAAAATGTGTATGATAATCAAGGTGGGCCATTTCCAGCACAAATCCAGGTTTTCTCACCCCCCCCCCCCCCCACACACACACAAACTCATTCTCCTGCTGGCAATAGCTCATCCAAACTGACCACTCTCCTTACAATGTGCATGATAATCAGGGTGGGCCATTTCCAGCATAAATCGAAGTTTAACCAGAACGTCGGGGGGCGGGGGGGGAGGTAGAAAAAACCAAGGGGAAATAGGCTACCTTGCATAATGACTTAGCCACTCCCAGTCTCTATTGAAGCCTAAATTAATAGTATCCAATTTGCAAATAAATTCCAATTCAGCAGTTTCTCGCTGGAGTCTGGATTTGAAGGCTTTTTGTTGTAAGATAGCGACCTTCATGTCTGTGATTGTGTGACCAGAGAGATTAAAGTGTTCTCCGACTGGTTTATGAATGTTATAATTCTTGACATCTGATTTGTGTCCATTTATTCTTTTACATAGAGATTGTCCAGTTTGACCAATGTACATGGCAGAGGGGCATTGCTGGCACATGATGGCATATATCACATTGGTGGATGTGCAGGTGAACGAGCCTCTGATAGTGTGGCTGATGTTATTAGGCCCTGTGATGGTGTCCCCTGAATAGATATGTGGGCACAGTTGGCAACGGGCTTTGTTGCAAGGATAGGTTCCTGGGTTAGTGGTTCTGTTGTGTGGTATGTGGTTGTTGGTGAGTATTTGCTTCAGGTTGGGGGGCTGTCTGTAGTCAAGGACTGGCCTGTCTCCCAAGATTTGTGAGAGTGTTGGGTCATCCTTCAGGATAGGTTGTAGATCCTTAATAATGCGTTGGAGGGGTTTTAGTTGGGGGCTGAAGGTGACGGCTAGATATCTAATAGAAGGACCATCTAAATTACCTTGAACACTGAAATTTCCATCTTAGTCTTTTATATGCTATACATGCATAATAATTAGAATGTATTGTTTCTAAAGGAAAATTGTTCTATACCATTGGTTTATTATTATTCATTAAGTAAGCCAAATATTACTAGAATAAAAGAAAAACTTCTTGAAGTTGTACTTTACACAGTATTACCCTGCAATATTGTACTATAGCAAAGTTGGCAGTGCTGGAAGTTTCAGGGACTGAATTTAATTTTGTTATATTATTTAATTTTAATTATTTTTAAAAAAACAAGTATTCAAGATAGCCACACAGAATAAAGTACCAAAAGGCCTGGGGGCTTTATCCAGCTGAAAATATCGGTGGCCTTCTCCGCCCCAGAAACCTTGGAAAGCCCTAATTTTTTTAAAGGAAAAGGGAAAACGGGTGGGTGGGTGGAGAGCCACAAAGACTGCTTTCTACTAGACAGGGCCTTAATACTGCAATTACATATTGATTTTTCTGCTTGTTTAAAACTGTTGACATGGCCCTTGGGAATATTTGTCTACAAAACAGGATTTTACATTGTTTCAATTATCAGCTTCTTAATTATCCATGAGTAACTTTGTTGACAATCCTTTATGATTTTGTATAATCTCCTGGGTGGCTTCTCAAACTCTATTTGAGGTTTATGACTTGTTTACACACACACACACTTTAGTAGAGATCTTCAGTTTACAGAAAAGAGTCTGCTGATCTCTCCCTCTCCCAACTGAGAAATCACTGAAACAACACTAACTATCTCAATAATCGCATATCGCAGATCCAATTATGGGGGAGAAATGGCTTCAGTGGAAGCTACCAACTTTTTTTTTTTTTTTTGCATTGCCTTTACCCTATAATCCTAGATATAATTTCTTTTGCCAGACCTTTAAAGTGTTCAAGGTTTAGTCTATGCATTAGCATGCCTACACATTGCCTGACACTGGACAAAGAGTGTCAGTTTTGTACAGTCACATCTTCAACAATGCCCCTAGGATGCATACAATTTTATATAATTCATATTCCATGCTGCATATCCAAACTTTAAAAGGTATGCATATTCTCTAAAGTTCAAAATGATTATCATACAGACATTAACTTGCCTCTGTAGTTCACACCCTTAAAAATGGTGGGGGGAGGGAAAAGGGTAGAAGATGGACGTTTTAGTAAATCAAGTACAGCCCATCAACCCAAAAGGATATTAATATTGCTACTACAAATTAGTTTGTCTTGGCTAAGCCAAGTTTCTTTTACACAGCTGTCTACACTGTGAATGCCACAAAATTCCTTAAAATTTACACTCTGGGTGGAAGAATAAGGTTGTCTAATATGGAAACCATATTGATGTTCAGTGCTGTAGTTTCTAATGCTCTTTACCCTTCCAGGTGATGCTTCACAGCACAAGGGGCCTGATCCAAGGCCTGTTAAAGTCAACGGAAAGACTACCACTGATTTCACTGGATTTTGGATGAGGCAGTAGTAGAACAGTTACTGTTGCTATTTTTTATCTAGAAAGGACTTTCAGTTCTATAGTAGGTCTGTTGGGACCTTAAAATGCACAAAACATGCCCTACAGGAGTTACATTTCCCTGAGTGTAGTGTATTGCATATACTACAGGCCCTGAAAAGCAAAAGGAAACAAATGTCTCTCTGTACTTAGTTACTATGATGACTGGTGTGTTACAAGTACCTAGATAAGTAGATTCAGTGACCTAATCTTTAGAGATTAGATGAGGTCTCTGCACTATGACAACAGACCACCCTGATACTAAAACTAAAAAGTGTCTATGGTAGTTATTGGGTACTGTACGTTTGTGTTCAGTATGGTAAATTTATATGATCTGAAAAAAAAGTCTCCTTGGGATTTTTTCCCCCCTGACATTATGTTTTAAAAGTTCTTTTTAAAGTCCTGTAAATCCTACTGGCCACCCCAGAACATAAATATGAGACCTCAGAGTCATCAAAAAATCTAAAGATGGTAGGGGGCAGGCAAGTGGCAGTTTCCTTATATCAAATTATATAAAATAAATTTTTTAAAAAGCAAAATGACCTGGTGCTTTACTGCCACTCACCTGGGCCCATGTGGTTGGATCTATTGCTTTGTTGGAATTTCTGATACCTATGATAACCCGAATGATAGATCTGGATTGTCACAATGATCAAGAAATTGGCTGATGTGATTTCAAGGCCAGCATTTTTAGAATGGCAAGAACAGAACAATCCTCTCCCCGACTATTAGTTAGGGCATTCAGTTCGGAACTGATAATTGTTTAGCTAGTATTTAAAAAAATCTTTGAAATTCAACTTCAGAAACTGTAATTCAGTGCCAGTGAGTATAGATCAAGGTTTTAAAAAAATATCTACTGTAAATTAAAAGGAAATGTGTAAAAGTATTTTTCAGTGCTCCATCCCACAGATCATATATTCCATTCCTCAAATTAAATCTGAGTGAATATTGGTTTATTGATTTATGGAATAATTTCTTTAAAAACTATGGAAATATGAGAATCCAGGCAGACACTGACAGTTGGTGAACAAAAATAAATGTCAGCTACTCAGTAGTTTCATCATTTTCTTGGAGTTATTTTTATTTTAATTTTCTTTGGTAACATCATGTATCAACTCTGATTATTTTTTAAAAAATTAAGATTATACATACACCATGAAACTAGAGCCAGATCACCCTCTCCAATTTTAAGTGCAAAGCGGATAAAATCAGTGGAAAACATGATGAGATGGCCAATAATCTGTCAGAAGAAGAGAGTTTTGTGAAGAGGGGCTCCACTGGTGGTTGTGGAAGAGGGGAGTTGGAGCGAGGAAAGCTGCTCTTTTGGGATCATGGGGGAACAGCAGTAGGAATTCATTTTGATGTGGTCAGGATTAATTCTCAAGATTTTCCTGCTCTGCACCTTTAAATACTTTTAGAGGACTGAGATATGACCCATTTTGCTGGTGGGATTGCAAACAGCATATGGCACCTAAGAGTCATGCTGCCATGGTGGATATGAGGAGGTGCTTCGGGGGGAAGTATTTTGGAAATTGGGGTACTCTGCGTGAGCATGCTGGTCATTCATGGATACCCTGAGATCTTCAAGATCTTCACATGGATTTTGGGATCTCTGGGGTCAGGGGGAGGAGCATGCATCTTCCACCCCCAGTGGGCTGTCAAATCCCCACCCCCTAGAGGAAATCACATGTTCAAAATTCTGTTGCCTCAAGGCCACAGAGTTTTCTGCCTCACTTTGTCTCCTTGCTGCCTTTTTATGCAGGATAACATGATCTGTCTGTTAGGCTTTAGAAAAAAGCAATAGTTTCCTTTTAATTAGAAAATTGCCATGTTATTCACTGGTTTTGATCACTTCTAAATAACACATTTGGTTTTAACAAATGACGTGGGAGAGGAAGATGGCCTTTTACATTTTTAAAATTGCTAAATGTTCAAAAAGGATTTATACACATAACAAAATTAAAACAGGGATTATCTAGCACTGTGTGTGGGATACAGCTATAATCTATACAGTGCATGGAAAAGAAGCTGGCACATTCAGTTGTACTACACACATCTCAGTAATAACAGGGTATGAGGCATACAATTTCAAGGAACACCCACAATGAAAATTATTCTTTCCAAACAGAGAATTGTTTTGGAATAAGTTAGGTTAATTGGCACCATGGGATTCATCTCAAGGAAACACAGAACATTAAAATCTATACATGTGCATGTAAAATGATAAAGTATTATCTTCTTTCCCCTCTCGGTTCCTCAAGTCTAGGAAACATTGCCCAAAATCAACAGAAACTACAGTATAATGTTTTGTTGATTCAAATTTCTTTAACATAAATAGACAATTCCTCATCTGCTTGGCTTACAACCTGAAAGTCATTGCAGTGCCCCACAATTGCTAGCTTGAGTTATAGTTATCTACTTCAATCCCATAAAAAAATGCTCTAGAACATTTGAGCATATGCTACTCATAATTGTAAGGATAATGATTTTACATGCAAACAACATTGCTTTATGATGGTAGGATGCAAGCTTCCTTAAAAGAACTGTTGTGTATCCTTATTTAGGATCAGAATTGTGCTCTGTAAAAGGTCAATGGGAGAACCAGGTATATGTAATTTTCCATACAAGGCGTTCTATTAAAAGACTGATTAATATTACAGTCCTCTGAATCCAGTTACATTATCTTAAACCCTCAGAAAAGTGTTATTACTCTCTCTAAGCTCACCACCTTATAAAAATCCCATCTACCTTTTAATGCACAATGCTTAGGCTCCAGAGTGGTTACTGAGCAGCATGTGTAGACTTTACTCTATTGCTAGAAATAAGGCTGCTAGAAGCTGGAACTGAACAACAGGGGATGAATCACACGATAAATTGCCCTGTTCTGTTTACTCCCCCTGAAGCATCTGGCACCAGCCACTTCTGAAGACAGGATACTGGGCTAGATGGACCATTGGTCTGACCCAGTATGGCCATTCTTATGTTCTTATGTCCAGTATCTGATTAAGGGGGAAAATATTTTATTTGTGTTCAAGGTTTTCGTTAAACAGTGACATTCTTTTTGTTTTATATTTAAAATTGTCCTTATTTTTGGAATGGACTACTTGTGCCTCCTAGGCACTACTTCCTTCCCAAATTTCTGTCCAAATTCTGGCAAGGCATTCAAAACTGCAGGCTGCCTTTACTTTGTGATTCCCAGTGTGCAGGTCAAAGATGGGGTGTGGCCACAGAAATGTTGGGTATCGTGCTCAAAGCCTGCCTGCCTGCTCCCATCCTGACCTCCTGAATTACTGAGAATCCACAAGTACTCCTTTTCTTTTTGCAAAGACAGACTAACACGGCTGTTACTCTGAAACCTGAGAATCCCATGTGATTCGAAGAAGTAACTTTGTTTCAGCTCTGTGCTGGAGTTTGTCAGCCTGCAGCTGCCAAGGAGTGTTTCTATTACTTCCCTCCCAGCAGTCTGTTAGTGGATTGATGAGGCACAACAATAGTGCTTGAGGTGGTTTTTGTGTAGGCACAAAGTAGGACCTGGAAAGCAGCTGTAATAGTAGCAACTCAACCTGTCCCCTACCACAGCCAAAACACTCCTATTTCCAATCAAGAGGCATTCCAGAGAACCAAAACAGTACTCCACCGTGTATCTCTGTCATGTGCTAGTCGTCGATTTTATTCCCCTCGAGGCTATGCACACATCTTACAGAGGTTTTAACACGGTTCCTGTGGTGAGAATGTAGAAGCAAGGTGGCAGCTAAAACATAGACTCCAGGTGGTATGAATTGTGGAATCAAACAAAACCAAACACCTACATTGCTGGCTCCGAAGAAGAAATCCTGCACAACTGGCATAGATGGATAGCGCTGCATGTTTGTATTTCACAGTATAGCATTGTTATTTTAGGGGACTACATGAATTTCCCCACATGCGGACAGCAGCCTGGTCTCTCAGGAGCAGAGAGTTCCACTTCCCCCAAGAAAAGCCCAGAGAATGATGGTGCAGAGTTTTAGCCCCATGAAGTTGGAAGAGGGAGGAGACTCAGGTGGCTCTTCCAGTCCTCACTCCCTTTCCAATGCCTGCAGAGGAATACAGCCCTCTTGCTGTGGAAAACTTACACTCCTGGGGAAGGGAGATTCTAGGGATAGTGATTGTAGCCACCAGAATTGTGGCTTTTGCAAGAATCAGTAAAGTCAGATGGCAAAATGGCAGCAAGCTCATTTGTGCCAATTCCCTTGCCTCCTACAGCTCTTGGCTGTAAACCATGGGTTAATACACAAAACCCACATTTTTCCTGGGGGAAAATGAAGTGGGGCAATTAACCTCCTTCCCCCAATGTAAGAATTCACAGGAAATTCCTTGCTTTGACACTTGGAATTTCCTCTCTCCTACATGAGTTATTCCTATAAAAGCGAGGGTGAGGGGCTTAGTGATACTTGCATGTTAAAATTAGTGTGAATTCTGCCCAGGTGTCTACTGCCTCTATCAGTAGCAGAAGGCCCATTGATATCACTAGAAAGCATGTGCATTGGCTGAGGTCAGAAAATGGCCCATATGCCTGATTCAAAAACAAGCACACGTATTTATACCACTGTCCAGTGGTGTATATGAAGAGCTTTGGGCAAACATATATCTGAGCACAGAAGCCAGAGAATAACAAATAATCCAATTCTACTCATAAACAGACTGATTATAAAATACTTTATTGTGTTATCTTATTTTTTTCTATAGTACCCATTCTCATAGTAGCTATGAGGCTCCTTAGATTCTTTAGAAGTAGTTATAATATTCTACCTTTTGATTCAAGAGCTATAAATAATATAACATCTTACGCAAAAATACTTTTTGGATACTTAGTGTCTGTCCCAGAGTAACCAAGGAGATGATGCAGTAAACTTGTGGATGAAACTGATTTTATTAAAAAATCATATTTGTTCTCAAGTTTTAACTAATCTTGGTCAAATGCTTTGTCAGCCATTTGATTATAGTATAGGCCTATAATATAATGGAAGTGGCAGCAACTTCTCTAATTAAGGTTGAGTAACAGGTTCCATTTCACACCTCATTTTAAACTGTTTGGAACATTTTAAAATTTTCCTGAGTTGGGTTTCTGTCCAAGAGTGACTTTTTCTACAGAGTTTGAGCAAAACTCTTCAGGTACTTTTGAGCACAAAGATAATGAAAAAAAACAAAAAAAACCCATCCAAACCCCAGTATTCTCATAATAAATTATTGTAATCTTTTTTGAACAGCCCTATTGCCAATTCAGCTGAGAGATGAAAGCTAAAGTTTGGAATGGAAATAGCCCTCATCTTGTCAGATGCAAAAGGGGTTAAAAAAGGAGTTGTCATGTGATCTTTGTGGAGTCCATTCAGGACTCAAAATATGCCTCAGGCAATGATTTAGCAAAGCATTCAAGAACATGCTTAAGCCCTAGCACTTTTTTAATGTTCAGAATTTACTTAAGTGCTTTGCTGAATCAGGACCATAACCTTCAATTCTCAAGATGACTTACTCATCAGGCATAGTCAAAATAATTAAAGGTACATTTGCACCTTCAATTCAGTGTAACAACTGCAAATACATAACTTGTATCTAAAGTTGTAGAGATATCTTGCACAGTATTATATTTTATTATTTGAGTAGTCATGTAGTTAAAGACGCCAAGGAGATAGAGTATAAAAGTTTCACATGCTAACCCTGTGGTCCTGTTTAAAGATGTTTGTGGAGGCAAGGAGCTCACTTCATGAGTGTCCAGCCACCCTGAGCAGCTCTGGAATATTTGGAGCATTTGACTCCCAACCTTATAGATAGCCTATTTAATACCTGCCAGTCCCCTTTAATGTACTTGTACTGAACAGTTAAACTGTTAGGGTAGATCTAGACTTTGTGTTCATAAGAAGTGATCCAATAATTTAAATGGAGCATGTGTTCTTAAAACAATTAAACTGACATTTACATCTGCATTCACTGTAACAACTTCAGAAAAGTATTGGCCATTAAAATAATTACAAGGAACTTTATAAGAATATCAAAAACTTCAAAAACTCTGAAATTATAAAAGTGTGTAAAGACAGTCTTACTGGGTAATTTGATGGTTTAAAGAAATGAAGACACATATGTGGTTTAAATTTATGGAAACTTTCTATTAAAATTTAAGCCATTATGACAAGGAAAAAAGATTCATAGCCGGGGGATGGAGCAGAAGGTGTCTGAGATCATGGCGTCTAGCTCATATATACTTAACAGCCTATCATCAGCATCATTTCACTGACATGTGTTTTCTCTTTTGGGGTTTTCTTTTTTTTTTGTAGAGGCCTCAAAGGCTTTGCCCTTTTATTCTGGTGTTTTCATTAGTCTTACTATTAAAAGATTATTATGTGTTTTGTTTTGTTTTAAAGTTGATCTCCATACAATATAACTTGGTGTGATAACTCCGCAAAGGCAGTTTTAAGGATACCCATTTCACTCAGATTTCTACTTCAGACACTTTGGCTGAAATGGAATTGCTTGGCTTATAATACAGTCCTGTCGCTGATTCTATAACTTCATAATCAATAGATATATGTTAAAGCCTCGAATGCTACAATAAAATAAAAATGATTTAGGGGCAATTAGTGGATGAGAAATGCCACTTGAGCTTAAGGTTGCCAACTTTCTAATTGCACAAAACCGAACACCCTTGCCCTGCCCCTTCGCTGAGGCCACACCCCTACTCACTCCAGTCCCCCACCCCTCTGTCATTTGCTCCCCCCCACCCTCACTCACTTTCACTGGGCCGGTGCAGGGCATGTGGGCTCTGGGGTGGGGCCAGGGATAAGAAGGAGGGAGCTCCGGTTTGGGGCCGAGGGGTTTGGGCGCAGGAGGGGGCTCAGACTGGGGTATGAGGTTGGGGTGTGGGCGGGTGTATGGGGTGCAGGCTCTGGTAGGGAGTTTGACTGTGGCGGGGGTTCCGACCTGGGGCAGGGGATTGGGTCCAGGAGGGAGTTAGGGTGTGGGGGTAGGTTCTGACCTGGGGCGGGGGTTTGAGGTGCAGGCTCTGGCCGGGTCACGCTTACCTCAGGTGGCTCCCAGACCGCAGCGTGGCAGGGCTAAGGCAGGTTCCCTGCCTGCCCTGGCTCCACACTGCTCCTGGAAGCAGCTGGTATGTCTGGCCCCTAGATGGAGGTGTGGTCAGGTGGCTCTGAGCACAGCCCGCACCCGCAGGCACTGCCCCTGCAGCTCCCATTGGCCGCCATTTCCAGCCAATGGGAGCTGTGGGGCTGGTGCTGGGGATGGGGACAGCACGTGGAGCTTCCCTGATCACCCCTGCATCTAAGGGACAGACATGGTGGCTACTTCCAGGGAGTTGCACGGAGGCGGGGAGCCTGCCTTAGCCCGGCTGCACTGCCAACTGGACTTTTAATGGCCCAGTCAGCGGTGCTGACCGGAGACGCCAGGATCCCTTTTCAACCGCGTGTTCCAATTGAAAACCAGACACCTGACAACTCTACTTGAGCCTCCTGTTGATGAAGTGGCAAAAAGTGGCTAATGAGATCGTTGGATGTAGTGCGTGGGGGAGTAGTGAGTAGGAGTAGGGAGGTAATTTTACCTCTGTATATGGCACTGGTGAGACTGATATTGGATACAGTTCTGGTGTC
Source organism: Lepidochelys olivacea (assembly GCF_965140295.1). Taxonomy (NCBI): domain Eukaryota; kingdom Metazoa; phylum Chordata; order Testudines; family Cheloniidae; genus Lepidochelys; species Lepidochelys olivacea. The sequence goes on along the minus strand of NC_140414.1, from coordinate 60,618,572 downwards.
CGTTTTAGGAAGTATGTTGAAAAATTGGAGAGGGCTCAAAGAAGAGCCATGAAAATAATTTGAGTGCTGGAGAAAATGCCTTACAGTGAGAGACTTAAAGAGTTCAATCTGTCTAGCTTATGAAAAAAATATAAAAAATAAAAAAATTGAGATGTGACTTGATTACACAGTAAAAATATCTTCATGAGGAGATGAAGATGTATAAGTATCTTCATGGTGAGTGTGATACAGCATGGCCAGAGGGCAGCAGGAGAGTGTTAGAAGGGAGACTGCTTCCCTGTAGAGGGAAGAAAGTTTGCTATAAATTAATTAAAACACTTGAAGTCAATTAAAGCACCTTAAGCCAGTCACATGATAAAACCTCCCTGCTTCAATCAGACAAGAGGAAGAGTTGAAGCAGAGTGGATTGGCACTGGAGCAAAGAGCAGGTTGGAGGTGTTGAAGCAGAGTGGATTGGTGTTGGAGCAGAGAGCAGTTTGGAGGGAAGCAGAGGAGAGTTTGGAGAAGTGCTACGGTGGGCTAAGAAGACCAAGACCCTAGGTAAAGGGACACCTGGTTTGTGCAGGGGGGGGGCAGGAAGCCCCACAAGCTGAAGGGCAGGAGAGGGAAGTAGCCCAGGGGAAGGAACCACTAGTTTTAGTGGTTTACTGCTATCCCTAGGGACCCTGGGCTGGGACCCGGAGTAGCGGCCGGGCCTGGGTCCCTTCCTCTCCACTCCCCTCCTCTAGAACACTAGTGGGGCAATTAGTACCCCAGTTCAGGGGCAAAAAACGCGAGACCCATCATAGAAGTGCCGGCAATTTGCCACAGTGAGGTACTAATAGGCTCTTTAATCTTATGGAGAAAGAACCAGTGGCTGGAATCTGAAGCCAGATAAATTCAAATTAGAAATTAGGCACCAATATTTAACAGTGAGGGTGATTAACCACTGGAAAAAACTGAAATGATGGATTAATTTGTCACCTCTTGATATCTTAATATCTAGACAGGATGCCTTTCTGAAAGATATCCATTAGTCAAATACAAGTTATTAGGCTCAAAACAGGGCTAACTGGGTGAAAATCAGTGGCCTGTGATATGAAAGATGTCAGACTAGATGATCAGTAGTTAAAAAATCTTAAGATAAAACTATGCTGTGAAAATCAATGCAAGACAAAAATCAGAAAACGTGTTTTCTTGGTAAATTTTGTCCTTGTTATAGAACTTGGAAGGAACACATGTAGAATACTGCTTTGTAACTCCAAACTGGTTTTATCAGGCCAAAAAATGGAGCTGAAAATCAGGGGAACAAGATAAGAGTCTATATGATAGGCCACTCTTGCCACCAAGTCCCTTGGTTGCCCCTTGACACAAGCACTACCCACTGGAGGCTCCCCATAATAGATATCATGGTTGGGTAGAGGTGGGAGAGCCAAGGAGTTCCCACTCTGTGGCCAGAATGAAATATGCCTGAAAAATACTGGAGGTAGCCAGCTTCTGCATTAAGCCCCATCCAAGGCTTCCAAAGACAAGAAGAGGGGATGGCCAAATTAGGAAATATTATGGTAGCAGGGCATGTCTGCCAGCCACGCTGCCAGTGAGGATTAGTGGTTGAGAGATTTGCAGAGACAAGTTGGGAATGTGCTTCTGGCCAGTGTCCCCAGGGTATGGACTTTCTTTCCCCATGAATTCTGGGTCTCTGTGTATTTAGAAGTCTTCCTTAAGGTTCAGGCCATCACCATCCTCACTTGAGAAGACAGGTTTAGGCAGTATGTCTTTGGGCTATGATGAAATATTTACTCAGCCTTAATGTACTTATGCTAACATAATGTGTACATCTGAGTGCATATAATATCCCCCCTTTTCTTTTGATTAAAACCCTCAGAATTAACTCCCCTCACTCAACACACTTGACCATAATGTGCCATCAATTTTAAGCAGAAATGCCTATTGATGGCAATGTAGATTAAAAATTGATGGTGCAATAGAACCCTTGCCATATATAATGGGTTGTACCATTCTTTTCTGTTTAACTTGCATTTATATTTATAAATCTTCAGGGGGACAACTGGGAAAAATCCACCGGATCATCCCATTCGTGTGTTGAAGCTAGCTGCTTCACAGAAGGGGAAATGGGCACGGTCAGGAAACTCCACTGTGTGGATCACCAAGCAGATCAGAGGAGCAAAAACACCTCTGCACTCTGTACCACTGGCAGTATGGCTCATTCCCTGACAATATAGTCATTGGCTTCACCATACCTATACACTGTTTCTCTATTCATGGATCTGACCACCACTGCCATAGTCAGGGTCTTAATACTAGTCAGACCACCACTAATGTTCATGGCTATTTGCTTTTTGTACAAGGGGAGCATGCCACATATGGGGGCTTCCTCCTCTTCATCCCAGTGACAGATATGGCAATTTCCTGCAATATCTTTGAGAGATATTACTGAATTAAGTTCAACTAGCTTTGCAGTCCATTGTATTATACATGCAAAATTTATGTATTATTGTGGAATTGTACATACCTTCTCGTGGATAGTGTAAACCCTAGGAAGTGTTAGGAGCTTCGAAGGACTATTTTAAACAGTATGCCAGACAAGCAGGACATTTTTGGACAAAGTTAAGTGTGTTTCCTAGGAAATACCTGGGGAGAGAGAGAATGCAAATTCCCACCTCTGGACCAACCTTTTGAAGGTATACCCTGAGGAGAGACCTGTTGTCTGACTGATTACCTATTCACGGTCTCTGAAGATCAAAGACCCAAGCTGTATAAAGGAAAGCTAACCTATGCATATGTGTTCTTCTTCTGAACTAAAGTGGTTACGAACTTGTAACCACAGAAAAACCTCCATGTGCAATTTCAAGGACTGACTCCTACCAGAGCCCTTGTTGGAGCTCGGAATGTGGGTGATCTCTGAAAAGCTTATTAGCATGCTAATAGGTTCTCTATTGTTTTTAATACATTTTCTCTGTAATGCTTTCACCTTGAGAATAAATGTGCTTGCTGAGAAAAGGCTGTGTGGTAACATAACTATGGATACAACTGTTCATAGCCTCTGAGGAGAAACAAACTACAGATGCTGGCCTGTTTAGTCAGTCTGGCTTACTGGGGATATCACAGTGTAAAGCAGGGAACTGTACAGCCTGGAAAAACTCCAGTCAGGAGTGAAGAGAGGTGATGACTGGGGAGCTGGAAGCCTAACAGTAGGTGCCTTGCTGGACTATGAAGGGGGAAATACAGGTACAGGTGCAGTTGCCCTGAACTGTGAAAATTCCAACCTCAGAGTAATCCTCTGAATGGCCTATGGCAGCCTATAGAATAAGATGCTATAGATTTGCTGTTCTGTAGCTGTCATATGTGCTGACTACCCCCACATTTCCACTTCACCTGTAAAAACAGAAGGGAGGGATCAGGCCCATCATTAACTTTGCCTGTATCCTTCTAAACCGGAGCTGTTTTAATCAAGCCCATGTTTTAGACCCTTTCCAAAGGTATTGTTCTTACCTGTCATTCACCCAATCACTATATAAATATCACATTTCACCAGGTAAAATATGACCATATAAATGTGTTTAAAAAAAACCCACAAAAAACCGGGGGGGAGGAAATGTTGTTACAGTGGCTAGAGTTTAGTGTTTGTCAGGGCTTGTCTATTGTGCTATAGCATTGTCCAAACCATTAATTAGTGCATGGCAAGCTGATGCTCTGTATATTCACACTCTGGCTTGCTGTGCTGTTACTCGGTATCTAGACAAGCCCTCAATCTTTCAGATATAAATACAAACTAAACAGAAATCTTTTAAACTGCTGTTTTCAGGGAGGTTAAACCTTGGTTGTAAAAATAAAATGTAACACACACAGCCTAACACAGTAGCATTTTTATCAAAAAGTGAAAATATTGTTTTTTAGTTACACCAAACCCAAAATTGGGCGGTGGGTGGGAGGCAAATTGTCAACAGTTCTTATTCATTTCACAGGGAAATCTTCATGTGACATGCACAGGTAACTGGATGAAAATCCTACGTCCTGTGTTCTACAAGAGGTCAGGTTAGATTATCTAATGGTTGTTTCTTCTTTAAAATCTATGAAAATGATGGAAAAACTGAGAAAATTCCATTTTTTTGGTATTTTGAAAAAAAAAAGGCCAAAATGTCACCATTAGAAAAAAACTGCACCTACACATTTTGGGCATGATTCTGATTTCTCATTACTAAAACTCCATTGATTTCACTGTAGTTACTCTGTAAGGAGAGAATCAGGCTCATTGTAACAAAAATGTACACAGACCGCTTCCATTAGTGTTACATTAGTGCGAATTAAACATGTTTAACCCCCTTTTGTCTTGTAAAGAGAAGAGAGCTCTTATTCAGACAGCCCACACACAGCTACAATGCCCCAACAGACCTGAACCATTCATGGTCAATGATGTCAGTAATCTGCATACTAATGTCCTGAAGCACTAATTAGCAAAATATGCAGACTGTAAAGATTCTGGAGAAATAACTCTGCATTTAAAAAAATTGAAACAGGGATTACGTTAACATGAACTAGATATCTTTTTGATTGTGCCAGCAGGGTCTAAACAGGGAAGTTAAAGTGCAACGTTAGAGCCTTTTACATATTGCTCCCTTCCAGAGCATTTTGCCAGAATCAGGTATTATTATCCCTGATATTATTTTTATATGTGAACAATGTCTGTAGTTGCCACAGGGATGTTATGTAACTGTGAATGGGAAGGAAGGTGATTAGTGTGACTCGGAATGAGAAGGGAGGTGGCCCACAGGATGTTCTGTTATAATGATATACACTGTAAAAAATGGTTGAGAACTGTTTTAAAATAATCATTAGGGAATATTTGGTTTTATTTATTCTCTTCTACTTTTTCAAGTTATTGGGTGTTTTATATAACTATTAGCGCAGTTAAGCTGCGTGTACTAATTTTCAGCATTCTCCTGCCTTCCTCTCCCCACCTATCGGCTAGTGTCCTGCTTCCAGCTACTTCTCCTTCCTTCTTCCTCTGCAGAATGCAAAAAGGCCTCCACCCATTCAAGACCCCACCACCAGAAAGCACTAGAACACCCATCATTCCCTCTAACTGGACCGCCTTCGGTTTCTTGCTTGTCTTTCCTTTGGTTCCAGTCTTCCAGCTAAATTAGCACTACTGGCTCTATGGTGATGACTTTCGTAATGCTGACTGATCTCCCCGTTTTTGTAGATTGGTCAAATGGAATGAGTCAGTCAGGACTATGGAAAGGTTGGACAGGCCGGGGGGAGAGGATTCTTGACAAAAGGGTGATTCATTCCTAATGTACCACACTAACATTTTTTTTTTTAACACCGTGCTCTCCGGAAAGCCATAAGTGTAAATCATCTAGGAATTAACTGAAATTATTTAATGGTCTGATTTGCACTGGCTAAATAGTGGACTAAAGTACTTATTTGGACAAATTCTGCTTTTCATTGACATTAATTGAGTTGTACTAGTATTAACCAAGAGGAGAATTTGTTCCATTGTGTGCAATATGTAGGCACAAAGAGCTAAGTCTGGGTTTGTGCTTTAGAATTGGCTATTCATTGCTTACCTTTTAAAAAACCTTTAATTTAGCTTATTAAAGATGTCTCGACATTAGACAACAACTAACTGCTGCAGTATTTCTAGGACATATGCAAACACATGCAGGCCCATAATGATTTGCTATAATTCCCAGTAACAACTTTGCTTGAGAGGGTGTGAACTGTGTGAACCAAGTGAAGTATATGTGTGTATACAGTATGTATGTGAAAAGAGATGTATAGGAGTGCTTGTGTGAGTATTCACAACACATGGTTTGGTGATATCCATGTGATAAACTGCAGAACCATGTCATAAATTGCAGTTATCATGTACATTTGACTGCCTCACATGTGTTTACTTCACCACTCATCAATAATGCAGCCATCCCAAACTCATACTTATAAACACTTTGCCAAGATTTGAAATAAAAGGAGCCTAAAGTTAGTGTCTCTAAATCTGTATTTATATGCCTAAATAAGTGGGCTAATTTTCAAAGTGCTGAACACTTAGCAACTTCCATTAATTTTAGCGGGAGCTGTTGGGTGCTCGGCACACCTTGAAAATCAAGCCACTTATTCGGGTGCTTCAATATAGACCCAGAGGAGACTGCCCCAATTTTGAAAATTGTGGTGCTTTTGTCTAGTAAAGGGGTGGCCAACCTATGGCTCTGGAGCCACAGCAGCTTTTCCAAAGTTAATATGCGGCTCCTTGTATAGGCACCAACTCTGGGGCTGGATCTACAGGTTCCAACTTTCCAGTGTGCCGGGGCGTGCTCACTGCTCAACCCCTGGCTTTGCCACAGGCCCTGCCTCCTCTCTTCTCCCGCTCCCCCCCAGAGCTTCATGCACCCCACAAAACAGCTGATCAGGAGGTGCGGGGAGGGAGGGGGAGGTGCTGATTGGCGGGGCTGCTGGTGGGTGGGAGACACTGGGAGCGGGTGGTGGGAGCTGCTGGGCGGCTGCTGACGTATCACTGTGGCTCTTTGGCAATGTACATTGGTAAATTCTGGCTCCTTCTCAGGCTCAGGTTGGCCACCCCGGTCTAGTATATTTCTGATAATAGTAACTAGGCCTTAATATTATGCCCATCACCATGATGTAAAGACACTGAGAACACCACATTATACTAGAACATGCTCCTTTTATATTTGTTGAGTATTTTTTCTTTTTTTTTCTTCTTTTTTGTCTTGGAGCTCAGTAGCTGAAGGCAATCCACATAGGCACAAAGGCAATGGTCAATAAATCATAAAATCATAGAAATTAGTTCTTTTTTTAAAAGAAACTACTGTATTTTGCATTTATTCCTCTGTTTCAAAACAAACCCAAAATTATCCAAACACCGTCTCAGAAAGGTCTATCTGAAACTGTCCTGTTGGCATTGTATCTGATGCACAAAAAGCCTATTTATCGTGTAATAAATACTTTAGATCAACATAGCTCATTTTCATTTTCATTTCACCAAAGCAAGTCCATGAGTTATTTCAGGTAAGGATGCTTTTTATGAAGTTAGATTGCAGTTCTTTGATGCACAGCCTGATTCTAAAGCTTAATTCCAATTTTACGTATCACAATAGTAGGATTTCAGCTGAGTTATCAGTATAAACATTTACATAAGTAAATACTGGAATAAAATATAGATGGGTTCTGATTAAAATATCACTTGGTAGCCTTTGGATTCCCTTAAGTTTACTAATCCCACGATTTTATTGTCATATCTAGAAGTACTGCCTTGAAAACCAACATCTCCAGGAATAATAATATCACATCGTTGCCCAATCATCAGGGCTCTGTTCCAGCTCCCATTAAAGTCAATAGTAGTCTTTGTGCTTGATCAGCACTAGAAAAAATTCACTAATATATAGGCATACGTTTAGAGGTGCAATAACATTTTTAGGGTACAGGTTGTGTGCTGCACATTTTAGATTATACCACAGACAATGGGCAGTTTTTGTAGTTCTCAGAGATTGAAGAAATGGGGAGGGGAAGCACAGCTCCCCCGTGCTAAAAAAACACAGAGTAGCTCCCCCTCCTTCTTGGATGGTGTGGTGAGAGCTCCCCCTTCTGTATGCTTCTACAATAACCACTGGTAATACCAAAAGATTCAAGTGGGATAATTCCTTAAATGGCTCAAGCCTGCTCCCACTGAAGTCAATGCCAAAGTTTGGCAAACTTCAGTAGTAGCATAATCAGGCCTAAATGATGTAAATGTGGAGATAACTTTGTGATCCAGGTGCTGTACATCCTCCGGTACATTCAAGGGGAGGAAACAATTAAAAGCACAGAGAAAAATATGAATACAGTTCTTATAATCAGTCTTTTCCCTTTACTTAACCAAGGAAAGCAGACTCCTTCATTATGCTCCCTTTCCTTATCAGTTGGAACTCTACTATATTTCATATTTGCTCCTTATCTTCTATTTAGAATACTTTTTCTTTAAATTAAAATATTTTCCTGAAAAAAATTGCTGATGCTCGCTATGATTTTGATTTTAAATGAAAAGCACATACAGGGAGGGTAACAAATAATTAGATTAAAATATAAGCAGATGAGAGAGAAATAAAAAAGAATTCCAACCTTTATGCCACTTTGAACAAGCTTGTGTATGTCCAAAAACGGTTCCTTAATTATGTCCCCTTCAGGAGTGAAAATCTTCACATATCCTTCCTTCTCAAGGATAAAGAGACGATGTGATGCATCCCCACAGTGCACTGCACCAACAGGCTGCCTCAAACCACTCACAACCTCCTGAATACAGAAGCAGTTGTGCTTGTGCTTTCTAAAGAAATCGGAGAAAAACAGTGAGACTTTTTTTATTATTATTATTTTGCAAAAGATACAGTTCACAGAACCTTCACATAACATTGCCCCTGAGAACTACAATACAAGGTTCCAAAAGTGGTATTACAAGGATAATTATAAAGGCCAAATTCTGTCCTCAGATGCACTGTGGCCCCTCCTACTGAAGTCAATGAGAGTAACCTGTGTACAGCCAAGAGCAAAATTTGGCTTTATATAGCTGGGAGTTAAAGAAAAGTAGTCTGAGATCTGAGAGCCGGGGAGGGAGAGCAAAATTCACAGAGAGGAAAGTGAATATTTTATAGGCAAATTCTCTCCTAAAGTAAGCACTGCAAATCCCAAAGACTTCAGAATTTGATAAAATTTTCCTTATTTTGGAGAAGTGTACTGAAATAACATAATCCAATTTATTCACAATAGTGGAAAATGTACAGGAGAAAAAAATGCCATATGCATAAAAACAGATTTGCTAATAAATTATTGTAGAGAGAACTTCCATACTGCTGTAAACTATTAGTAATAAATTTCAGATCAAAATGACACACATGAAGTACATATGAATCACAGAGAAGCTTGGCTCATAATACTCTGTTAGTAACCTACATATTAAAAGTATCTAAGCTAATGTGATTAAAAAAAAGGCACTTAAACAGCAGCAGAAGAAAATAACATCTGGAGGACACAGCTGCTGAGCATAAGCACAGACTGAGCTGATTCACTGTGAAAACCACAAAGATTTGTCAGTTTTTTTAGATTAAACAGCATTTATCTTTATGAACCTGCTGAGCTCTTCCACTTTGTCATATTCTTCCATCTGGTCCAAATAGTTAGAAGCTGGGCCTCGCACTTGTTTTCTTGGAAAATCTGGAAAGCACAAGCCACCATCTTTTCTTGCATAGTAAAAGCAAAACTCATCAGCTGTAGTTTGGAGAAACCCTTAAAAATGTAAAAGAGCATAAAAGTGTTTAGTGTATTGCCAAGCCTGCAGGTTTTGTGCTTTCAACCTAATGTTCAAATGGGTCATATTCTGAGTGGAAAAATAAGCACTTTAAACAAAGTTCTGTCTTTAAACACAGATAGATGGAGTAATACCTTTTGTGGCTTACTCTTCTCTATTTCTATCACCCATTATTTGCAATGTGATTAAACAGGAAAAAAACAACGATGTTAAAATAATACTAAGGGTCAGTCATAAAAACATGAGAGAAAATTCAGAGTTAAGGTGGCCATGCACCTGTTGACATCAGCAGACCCGACTAATAAAGGACAATGTGTTGTAAAGCTCAAGCTATTGCAGCCTTAACTTAACTTGTTCTTGCTGTTTTGGTTTATAGCTGACGCTTAGCATTATTATTTTAACAACATTATATTACAGAGTATTGGTTTTCATTTTGTTTTTATGCTGCTAACTACCATTGAAATAATTGATGGTACTTTCCATTGATTTATAAAAGGGTGTAAAAACTTCATATCAATATCTTAAGAGCTTCATGAAGCATTGGCACCAAAAGACAGACAGTATAACTGGTGCATGAGCAGTAGTCTCAAAAAGAGAGGACTAAGGATAAAACAGAACTTAATTTATATTCAGGTGTCCTTACAACTCTGTGGTTAGTACTCTGCACTACCATGGGAGAACCTGAAGTTCAATGTCACAGACTAGTTCTTCACTCTCCAGGGCCTAAGAAGAGGGAGTGCTGCATCCTGCTCTGTAGCTATACCTGAAGCCTATCTAAAGCAAGTGTGCATGGGTTCTGTAAACTGTCTTTAGCTGAAAGGAGTTCTTTAGGTTTGGGGTTATTTAAAGAAGGAGTCTGAAAACCAAAAAGAAAAAAAAGAAAAGAAATGAGATCTATGAGGAAGAACAGTGCTGCTGTTGACTTTTTAATACATTCCAGTAACAGCAAGACTATTACTTTCTGCCTATTCATAGACCTATTTCTAGTAAGTTTCACCCATTTTTAATCCTCTTTATCAAAGCTCATGTGTACATCAGAAGGCAGAATTTAGCCCATTATATATAGCGTGTGGGGTTTTGAATAAAATCAGCAAGGTAGTCTGGTTTAGAACATCTTTAAGTTCCCTTTGCACTGCCAGAGCAATGCAAAAGGAGACTTTGCATGAGTCAGGATATGGGCCATGGTATATACAGAATTAATAATGATTCATTATATAGGATAAAAGTTTTATTGGCACTCAGTTGGGATCATCAGCATGACTCTCATATAAGTAAGTAATGCAGTTATCCCAAATTTATGTCAATAAAACTTTTGGACTTCAACTCACAATCATGTATTCTTTTCATATGCATCCTCCTTTAATAAATAAATATCCAGGTAATTCCAAATAATGGGGCCAAATTCTGCCTTTGGGTTATAGAAAATAAAATTTGGAACACGTGATTGTGTGTTGTGGCATGAAGGTTTCATTGGCATGAATTTGGAGATTCAGCAAATATCAGCAGCTAGTGGCTGTTTCTAATTTATAGGAACTAGCACAAGAAATGCATGAGAAAAAAGATACATAATTTTCATATGGAATAAGTGAAGATTAATTGTGACATAACCATGGAACAGTATTCCAAGGCTCTGTATTTGTCAAGCTAGACCCCAAAACAATCCAGAATCTTGATGTTGAATTATTTGACATCAGAGGGCATGACCGAGCCCTTAGTAATTTCTTTCTCTACATACAATCGACAGTCAAGCTAAGTGCAATGGACATTTGGAGCTGTAGAATTACTACATGCTCAATATGCCATTTTTATTAAGGACACATTTCTTTGTTCTGAAATTTTGTCTTCAATAAGAATAAATGGGAGTATGTGTAGATCACACTGTTTAGCCAGTGTATGTTCATTTCTAATAACAGTCAGATGCAAACTCATTTAACCTATGCCATATGGAATGTTCTTTACTTATACATAAAGTGATTGACTTTATGCCTGTGGCTATTTGTATCATGAAGTATTTTAGCATGTAAGCAAGTATGAAATGTACTGAACTTGTTTTTGCCATTCAATAAGCCCATTCCTTTTTCATATTCTATAACTCTGTTTTTAAAAACTGGGGTTTGAACTGAACTCTGAAATGCTACAGTGTCAATGGATGAACTTGCTAAGTTGTCAAAAAGAGATGGTGTCTCTATAAGGACAACTCCAATTGTGCATAATGGGTAGTATTTCGAAAAATGCTCAGAGTTGGTCTAACTGCCTCCATGGAAATTAATGGAGTTAGGCCAACTCTGAGCACTTTTCAAAATCCCACCCTCTATATGTTCCATCCAATTAAGGTCAATTTATCTTTGGATGTCTGTGCAATTCCCATTGACTTCAATGGGAGTCTGGCACATGCATAAAAAGGCAGAACTTGGCCCTTAGGTTTTATTCTGCCATGTAATAAGAAAGCATTACTTACAAATTTTTGCTGCCATATATTACATAGACTAGATCAGATATGAAAACTGTCCCAATAAAGAAATATTTACATTATATAAGGGGTCAAAATCCTGCAGTTTTTACTCTATCCTTAGTAAAGCACAGCTGCTACTGACTTCTCTGGGGTTTATGCCTAAGGGCTGTAAAGTGTGGCCCTCTGAATTTCTGTATCTATTGCTATGTTTTTAAAGACCCTTACAGGTGGTGATGAATTTTCTCTGCTCATTCTAAGTTTCTCCTGTTTTGCTAGGATCCTGCAGACATTATATTTCTTTATATTTGAAAAATGAATGGTAAAAAGAGAGAGGAATCTGATCTCAAGGTCCCAGTCTGTATATCCCTGAAGTTGAGGATTGTTCAGGTCAGGAAATCTAGATCTAAACCCATCATGTGGATTTGGGATCCAGTCTGGATCCAAAACTTGCTAGGAAAGGTTGGAGCTTCCAGGTTCAGAAACTATTTCCCTCCTCCCCCCAATCCCACCCTTCATCCCTATCTGACTATGTTTTCCATCATCCTTGACTCCTTCTACCCTCTTTCCTATTGCAAGGTCACCCAGCCAACCCTCAGCCTTGGCTTCACTCACCAACAACTTCCTCTGCTCCTGAACTCATCCAGCTGAACATCCTGGATGGCAGTCCCACAACCATGCTGACTTCTACCACTGCAAATTTATTCTTTCCTCCTACAGCTCTTCCACCTCACTATTCAAGAAGCACCACTTCTGCATTATCATTCAATTCTGCCATTGCAAAGTTGCAACCAGAGCTGCCTCTCTTGCAACTTTGCTTCCCTCCTTAAACCTTTCCATTGCTCCAACCTCGCTAAGGTCAGGGTGTCACTGATTTTTTTTAATCTACAAGAGCTGATGGGACCTCTCTTCTTCTCCCTCTAACTCCTCCTCCAAATCACCCTCTCTACTCCCCCCATCACCAAAACTGAGATTTCTTGTTTCCTCTCCTCCTCTAACCACTCCAACTGCCCCAGCAACCTCTTCCCTGCTTCCCATCCTGATCTCCCTACTCCCCACTCTCCTTTTCTTAATGTTTTCCCTCAATCCCACATTCTCCAGTGGTTCATTCCCTTCACACTAAACGTATGCTCTAATTTCCTCTTCATAAAAAAAAAATCATCCTTGACCCCACTTACTTCTCCAACTACATTCTCTCTTCTCCCATTCATTTCCAAGCTCACTGAACATACTGTCTACAAGTGCTGTCTGGAAATCCTCTTCTTCATCTCCCTTCTAGACTCTTTTAATCTGGTTTCTCCCTCCACTGAAACAGCTTTCACCATCATATCATCTTCCTGACCAAATCTTCTACTATATCTCCAACTATTATCAGCCTAACTTCTTTGCTGCTTTTCAACTGATTGACCATGCTCTTCTTCTTGAAATCTTATTCTTCCTCAGCTTTTGTAACCTCCATCACTTTCTGGTTACTCCTATATCTCAAACTTTTCCTTTGGCATCTTGTTCAGTGTATGCCTCCTCTCCCTTTCTGTAACTTTAAAGAGGAGTCTTCAGTGGACTGATTGAGTCAGGTTCTGATCCGGGCCCCAGCCTTTACCCACCACAATCATGGGGAGCCTGCTGTAAATTAAAGCAGCCCCTGGACTGCTCTAACTTATCCTGGGCCTGTACCATGCCTGGAACAGGTCAAGTCCAGAAGACACGCCACTCACCTCTTTCTTGAGCTGTGCACAGGATGAACGGCTAGCCCACTGAATTAAATGGAGCTACATTGATTTATGCCACCTGGGTATCTAACCTAATGACTTTATTCCTGCTAACTTCGTTGAGATAGAGAATATATATATTTTTAATCACAAGGAAACAGAACAATACTTCCCTTAGTCATTTCTTTGTTCCATGATGATGGATTTTGAAAAGTTTTGGGGGGGTATAAATGAACAGCTTTCTAGATTCACATCTGAAATTGTTGACAAAAAATATGCTCACCTCACTCTCCTCAACTCTTAGCTATGTTCCTGAGGTGACTCCAGCCAGATGCTCCCCCTGCTGAAACCTTTGGAGACTACCAGGTCAGGTGGTCACACAACTTAATCCCAGTGGATTTTTCAGGTGTATGGTAATGGGTCTGCATACACCCAGCAGCAGTGTGGAACTGTTGCAGCCTCCACACTGGACATTTTTCGGCTAATACCAAATAACTGTGGAAGTACTTCTGGAATTGCAGTGCAGGGAGTGATTATTCTCCATTTCTGCCATTTTGGTTTGAATGCCACTTGGTTAAAACTCCACATCTAGATTCTCACTTTGGTAACATCTGGAACTGGATGTGCACACAATCACCTCAACCAGTTTCTGTTAAAAACAAGAATAATGGGCACAAGGGGACAGGTAAGCTGTTTAACCCCAGCTAATGTCAGTTTGCTTCCATGATAGCATTTGGTGCTTCAAAAGTGAAGAAAAATGTGATTTCTAATTCAAAGAAGGGATGTAGGCCCCTTATTTGTAGCAAATCTTCAGCTTGGCTACTGGATTTGGGCACTGAGGATACATTAAAAAGAAAAGGAGTACCTGTGGCACCTTAGAGACTAACCAATTTATTAAAGCATAAGCTTTCGTGAGCTACAGCTCACTATGAAATGAGCTGTAGCTCATGAAAGCTTATGCTTTAATAAACTGGTTAGTCTCTAAGGTGCCACAGGTACTCCTTTTCTTTTTACAGATACAGACTAACACAGCTGCTACTCTGAAACCTGAGGATACATTGTGGACGAATGGAAAAGAATCCTCTCCCCAAGCCATGGAGCAGTTGTGGAGCCACTCTCTAATGAATCAGTCCCATAAGGCTAAGTACCTACTAATATTTTTGACTTGCAGATGGAGAGAGAACTGAATGGATTTCTGATGCTAGTCAGTAATAGAGCTGGTCTGAAAATGAAACTACAATTTAACAAAAAGAAATAGTTTTTTTCCAAAGTTGAAATTTCAACCAAAAATTGCTCACCAGCTCTTGTCAATAAAATACGTAACCTTCCTATATCACTGTATGGAGTAAAAGCACTTTTGCCATCAATAACTACTCCTTGTAATTCCCCTGTGATGTAGTTGGGTATTATTCCCACTGCACAGATGGAGAAACTGAGGGAGAGAAATTAAATGATGTGCTATGTGCCAAACACTGAGTCACTGGCAGAGCCATGATTAGAACTCAGACCGGTTTACCTCCCAGCCCTGTGCACAGTCCTCCAAGCCACATTGCCTCACAAGAACCTGTTCTTTGCCGTTCATGTCAAGCAATCTAAATAATGAAACATAGGTTGTGGGTTCTTTTTGTTTGTCTTTTCAATACTTGTCAAGTTTGTAAAACTTTCAAGTGGCAGAAACAGATTTCATACGTGGATTATAAAACTCAAATGAACTATGAATTTGCTTTTAAATGTACATGTATATTTTGAGGGACACTCTAGAATTCTATAGGTCACTTTCCCCCAAAATGTGACTGAATCTCAATACCTTCATGAAATATTAATACATGTGCCAATGACCACTCTGCCAAACAAATCAATTAACCCTGTCCGACATAAGTATGCAACGACTTTCTGTTAGTGCAGCCCACTCTCAGAACAAGTATTTAGAATGATTATTAGCATCTGATTGATGTAGGAAAACTCCTATTCTAGCTAGCTTGTAAGCTCTTTCCTGCAAAGCACAGTGCTCTGTCCAGTGCTAAAGTTATGCTTTCATCTGGTTATCTTTCAAGGCAACCTGGGTGGTCACAAAAAGCACTTGACATCTTGATGCACTTCAGCAGTTTTACATATACACAAACTTTGTAGAAAAATAAATTTGTCATTCATCACCACATATGTTGATCTGGGGAGTGAGGATCCTGAGGCTGTGTAGCTCCTGTGCTGCTCAGCCCATTCCCTCTCTGCCCCCTCCTCCCTCCTTAACTTTTGTTCCCTATAGAGCATTTTTCTCGGAAACTTAGACTCTAATGAAAAGATGATGTAAATGTTCAGCAGAATATACTCATCATTTGGGTTAGTTACAAACTTGTATTTAAAAAAAACACTCTTTGTGGTGGCTTCCAGGATGGGCCAAACGTTTACAATATCTACTCTGTTATCTCTGCTCGGCAGGCAGTCTTGGCAACTATGATCTATTCTGCTTTGCTCTGGGGAATGTGATAAAGAGCAAGAAACAGCTGGTTTAAGAAAGCCTTAGAAACATCTCTGTAGTTTATAAAGACAATAATAATATTTTCATATTTGAATGGGTTTAGATACATGTTAAACCACACCAAAGGGAAAAAGCAACTCTATTCAAAATGTTTTTGCAAGTCAATAAGAGAACACTACAGAAAAGTCCTGCATCCCTGTGAGTTCAAAGAAAACAAAGTACATACTGTACCTAAGCAATAAAAGCATTGCCCACTTAAAGCCATACCTATTACACAGCTCAGTTTTACAGAACTGTTCATGTTATAAATGATTATTCGCAAGTTTGTCATGATCGTACCTAACTCAGAACTACATTATTTTCTTTTAAATTTCACTACTCAAAAAAATCCTACTAGTTCAACTTTTTTCTGTGGTGCCAACAGTGTTTGGATAAGGAGAGAGGAACAGTTGAAGAAAGGGCAATCATAATTATATAAATGTTTTAGTCCTGTAATTACTGATGATGTTGTTTAACATAATCTTTTAAGACAATATTTTAACTTTTTAAAAATGCAACTACCTTTGCAGGGCATTTTGGCAATCTTGTGTAAAGGTGATAAGAGTCATTTGTGTGATGGCTACAGGCACCATGGGCCAAATTCCGCTTTTGGTTATGCCAAGGTAAACCACGTGACTATGGCAGGACCCTTCAGTGTCAGTTAAGGGCGGAATTTGGTCCCATGTTGTTTACAGCATCAATGGAACTGATTCAAAGGGCACTGAAGTCAGTAGAAAGACTCCCACTGATTTCAGTGGGCATTGAATTCTGGTGCATATGTTTAAAAACAAAAATGTATGTGATTACCAAACCAGGAAAGGACACCTTAAATATTCAACATCTTTATACTACCTACACTATACTACAGCTTCTTTTTTTTCACTTTTTAAAAGCGTATCAGTTAGAAGAGCTTTTTTATGGTTCGCTAATTGTTTTTATGCTTTGGGTGAACAAAGTGAAATTTCAATACAGAGAATAACTTATTCTGGTGATTTGAAAAGTTATAACATATATCACTGAGTTTTCTAGAAATTCAAGAGGAGGCTGGGAAGAAAAAAACCCAAATATTCACTTGAATAGGAAAGATCTACCTTCATGGTCCTGACTCTACACTCCTTAATGTCTCTGGGGGTTTCCCAATGGAGGACTGCAGGATCTGATCCAATATCTCTTAAGCAATAGAGAGCATTTAAATTTAGACATCTTTTTTTAGTCCATTATTTTGCTGTAGTTTTTACCTGGTATTTGACCTCTGCAAGTATAATAGAATTCTTTACAATAGTCTTTGCACAGGAAAGGAAGAGCTAGTTCTCTTTCAGATGCTTCCCCTTTCTCAGGTGAATGGAATAGATTCTGAGCATGTGGTGAGCAGTGTGCACATTTGATTTCTTCCAGTAGCTTCACACATTCTGTGTTGTTGGTAACAGAAAATATCTGCAAGCCACAAACCAGAGACAAATAAATACATGACCTACTTCCCTGTCTTATACAAAAAGATTCTTTGAAATAATGTAAGTAAATCATGCTAATGTAACCAGTACAGTTATGAATCAGTAAAAGTGCCATATTTTAAGTCACCATGCTAAGTGCAAAATTATTACTATGAAAGAGAATCACATGCAATAAATCCTCAGATTTTAGAGTACTAACAAGTGTTTCTCTTTCCAAATGCAAATTAATTTACTCTCACTAATCAAGCCTGCAAATTCTTAATTGTGTGAGTAATTCTTGATCCGTGGGAATACTCACATAAATAAGGATTACTGGCATAAGCAAGGGCTGCAGGAACAGGCCCTAGGTCCACTTCTCTTATAGGTGATGCTGAAAAATACAACTTCCAAGTCTAAATTACATGCATAAGAGGCTCAGATTAAGAGTTACCTAAAGATTTAAAACTAAATTTCTAAAGTCAGAACACATTAGAAAAACAATCTCCAGGTATTTATAAAATATGCAGGCTTTGGATTGTACTGTGAGCTTACTATTAAACCTCCTTTGGTTGAATTCTCAAAGGGGTTCCTCTGAATTTTCTGCTTTTCAATGCAATTATATTCATGCATATGCCAATGTAAACTGTTGGTAGAAAAAGCCTTAGATTGTCAGTAATTTCTGTTTATATGAAATAGAAAATATGAAATTTTCCTTAACATACAGTCTGTCCTATTATTCAATTTTAACTTTGTTCTGAAAGAAGTCAATATATTATGCATAATACTTACTTAAGCACTACACCATGCTGTATAATTTGTATAAGTAAACACAAGAGCTTGGGGAGTGCAATGTCGGCATATCATGAAAAATAAATGTTAACGGAAAACAGCACATTCTTCACTATTTGTCTGTAATATTATGCACTTCATAACTTATTCTAAACCACATGGTACTAAGGGTTTGGTTTCTGATCTCTCAACCCAAAATTACGTTATGGCTCAATCCAGCATTCACTGCAGCCATTGTGAGCTGGATCAGGCCTTATCAGAACATAAAGCACAGCATCTCATTATTACTGATTTAGCATAATTATAAACAATTCTAATATAATTGTTTTTTAAAAAGTGATGCTACAAACATTTTATACAATCTTGCTTCTACCGTGCAAGTTCTCAGATCTCAGAGTGGATTTGATATTACTGTTTTTCACACTGTGAAGGACTCTGTGGTGATTCATTCTACTGTAAGAACACTGATTAATTCCTTTCAGAAAACATGCAGTAATTTTGCTAAATTACTCTAGGTAAATCAAATAATTAACTTGCATGGAGATTTTTGGCCCACAATTTGACGCATAATTGCTGTTTGACAGCTCATCAGTCATCAGAATGCCTAAGGCCAGTAATATAATTTTGAACTCATCACTTTATTTTTGGATGAGAATCACATAACTTTGTTCCCACGTATCTGAGAGTGCTTTTTTTATTATTTTAAATCTGGCAGACAAAATAGTAGCAATAATATGGCATTTTAAAAATCGCATACAAAATATTAATAGCAGCAATCCTAATTCTGAATATGACTACCTACTTTTTAAAAAAAATTTTAATTAAGGAAGCATTTCTCAAACTTTTCAAAGCCAGGCCCTCTTCAGGAAAATGAAATTAATCATGTCCTATACAACCCATCCATGTGCTGCCAAAGGATCCCCAAAACAAGCAGTCACTCAAAGTAGTCCCATTGGCTGCAATTGGACCCACTAATGTCAGTAAGTAGAACAGTACTTGGCCTGCCTTCTCTGGTAGAATCCTCATTAATTTCAGAGTTTTCTGGTTTGAGTCTGCAGGATCAGGCCCTAAATAGTCTATTCTGTACAGTTCTTATATTGCCATCATTATCATAGTATCTGAGTGCCTTCCAGCAGCGCATTAAGTGACATGACTAACATCAGTCACATGAAGTTGGCTCTCTCTCTTGTCCTTTCTGTACTAAGATAATTGTGTGCGCAGTGTAGTGTTTTGTTTTGGTATGGGGTTGTTTTGTTTTTTAAGTGTACACACTGATACGCGTTTGTATGAGAAGGCAAAGCTGAAGAAGCGCGCCTTGCACTTGGAGTAGAAGGTGGTGAGATTAGTGTTGGCCCTTAGTTCCTCCTGTTCATTCCAGTCTCAGACTAATCCCCAAGAAAGCTCAGTTTCCTGCACAGATGAGCTTTGCCCTTATGGTAGAAAGTTTCATGATGCCCGACCAGCAGAGTTGTCAGCCACGGTCTCCATCCTAGAATTTTAGTTGATCCTTTTAGATATGCTGGGCCCAGGTCATTGAGGGCCTTGAAGATAACAACCAAGATCTTGAACTTGATTTTCTTCTATGGCAAACCAGTGGAGGAGAGGTCTTATGTGCATACGGTAGCCCATGCTGCTGAGTACACATTTTGTACCAGTTGGAATTTCCTTCAGGCTGATGGCTTCATGCCTAGGTATATTGCATTGCTGTAGTCCATATGGGAAGGGACAAAGACCAGGCCATTGTTCACCGTGATGGAACAGAGTCTCCTAGCCAACCACAGAGGTCAGACAACCTGTGGATGCTGACATGTGAGAGTTTAGCATCAGTGAGGAATCCAGGAGCACTCTTAATCTATGGACTAAATTGCCCAATTTTGAGTATGTATTTACCACCAAGGAAACTACACCATGTTTGCAGACTCTTCAGAGTGCTTTCCTCTGTCCACTAGAATCATCTGTCTTCATCTCTAAACTAATCTCATTCAAGCTCTGGCATACAGTTGGTGGTAGTGGTATGTGGTGAAGCATAGGTCAATAATCAGAGAGGTAAATATTGAGTTTGTTTTCCTCATTAACCCCACAACTGATGCAGGCATATTGCCATAGTTCTATTGGAAGGTACAAAAAGTCAAAAGTTAATTTATTTTTCCTTGTGGAAAATACATTAATTGCTCAGTTAATATACAAGTAAAAAATGTTTTCCTCCATTTTAATGGCTAAAGCTAAAACAAAAGGATCCTAATCCTCCTGACCAGCTGCCATCCACGAGAGGTTTGATTTTTAGTCCTTGAGGAATTGAGTCCATCTCTCAATTTTTGGAATGTGTCTTTGTCATATAATAACTAATCAAAAGATTAGGGAATGGGACTCAATAAATTATCTGAAAATCAAGCACAATATTTTTATGTTAAGTTTCATGCTATTTGAGCATAGTAGGATGTTGAAACTTCACTCTGTGTGAGGTCTGCAGTAGAAATACCTATTTGAAGGTAGATAGAGCCATCATTCTAGCTTTGGTTTCAATAAATCAATAGCCTTACTGAAGTCAATTAAACAGATTTAGCCCAAGGCTGAAACACTGTTTAGAACACAGTATTTTCAGTGAACATATAATAATGACCTTTACCTTTAAAACTGACCATATCTTTGGTCTCTTAAAGAAATGCAAAGTAATTTCCTGTATCAATTTTTAAAAGTTATATGTGAAACCATCAAATTTGCAGTGGTTTGCTGTGGAAATCATGTAAAACTTCCAAACATTATTGCAGCATGCCTAATAATGATTATGCCTGCTGCTGACTAATTTACAACAACTGTAAGATCATCCTTTAATCTCTATCCACAGGCAAGTAAGACTGGTAGAAGAAAGGTAAGATAAATACTGGAATACAGGAAAGTACAGCTTACAAGACTGGTTTATCAACAACAAAAATAGTGAAAAGAGGGAGAAACAGAGACACCCACAAGACACAGAAATTCTATACATGTAATATAGCACTCTGTTTTGCACACCCTGTGTTTATTTTATTTGACAAAAAATAGTGTGGGTTTGATGTTAACAGCAAAAATGTATGGCAGTGAATTAAGATGTTTCATTAAACTGTATTTGGTATACAAGCAATTATTTCTAAAAATCATATGCCTACAAGGTTGTTCAGCTGTTGGGTTGAACATATGTTTCTTCTGTACTATAGTGCTGGATTATGTCATTAAAGAGTTCAGTTTCAATTTTAGGCTAATATGTAAATAGATCATTGTACCAAGGCAGCTGTTAAAGGGACCCCAAGATGAGTTATTTGTTTAGTTGGATGTGTTCAACAATAGCCTTTGTTTGTGAAAGAGCCAGAGCAAACAAATGATTGTAAAAGGGCACACTTGAAAACAATTTCTTTTCACCCATTCCTTGACAGCCTTGGCTGTGAAACCATCCAAGGTAGAGAGGGCTTCTGTGCCTATCAGGCTATACGCAAACCTTCAAAAACTCTGGTGTCACAATATTTGATTCTGGCTTTAGTGAACCTAGTGGTAAAATGGGGATATTCTAGAAAGCTAGAAGACAAAGAGTTAAATGCCACATTATGCAAAAATATTACTAAAGACATTCTAATTTTGTCTGTTTGTTAAAGCAGTGTCCTTTATTGCTGCTTTGCTGTGCTTAAGGGACTGGGAGTGTTGTCATCATAAAGACAGATTAATAATTTGATCATAAAATTGTCTCAAGGCTGACACACAGCATCTTAACCAAGAAGCTAATCTGAAATTGAAAATGCCTGCTGAGCAAGCTCAAATTGCTATAGAAAAAGCTAATGTTCAGATTCCTATTAATGGCATAGACACTCAATCCTGTGGATTAATATGACTCTATATCACATTATAGACCTGTTCAGCTTTTGGAGCCCTTGTGTAATATAGTGCTGAAAACCCACTTTTTACAAAGTTCCCTCCAAGTTTTTTGTATGATATTGTAATGTCTCTTGTGGAATGGTCACTACTTCTATCAAGTATAAATGACATGTATTTTGGAAAATTGTCTAAATATGTATTTACGTGATAAAACAGATTTAAGAAAGCTGTAACCACTGACATTTAATGGATAAATAATGTGGTTTTAAAACCTTTTGGAATAATATCCACTAAAAAGTGTAAATCTATATTTATAAGGTAAGTTTAAATGCTTAGAAATAGATGTTATGGTATATTGTTTTGAAACTTCATACACTTCAAGGATTTGTTTATTACTATCTACAAAACAAAGAAATTAAACAAAAGATATATTCAAAAAATGCAAAGGGACAAAGCCCCACAATAACTAGGAAATTCAAAATTGTCTTAACTCCATTTTTAATTCACCACATTAAACCAACTATTGCAGGGGTCTCCAAACAGTGGGTGATCTCACATAACATATGTGCTGCAATACCTATATATTACAAACAGGGTGAGTTAAGGACATATTTTCCAGTCCTGAGTCTGACTTTTGTGCACTTCAATTAGGCTCTTAAGGTTATCTGAATGTAGTTATTTTGTATTTTAATTGAATTACCACACAGGAGCTTAATGACACTGTCTCTGGACAGCATGAAGAAATATATCTGCCCTGAATCTCAAACTACTGCTGCATATGGTAAGAATAAAGAGAGAGCTGCAGCTGAAAACCTGCAGTAAGACTGTTCTCACTCATCTGGGAATAGAGGGGGTAGGACAAATGCTCCCTCAAAAGGCATGAACATTTGGACAGAGCTGGGGACTGAAGGAGAATGATGTTCTCCAGTTTCACC
The DNA here is from genome assembly GCF_965140295.1 of Lepidochelys olivacea. NCBI lineage: Eukaryota > Metazoa > Chordata > Testudines > Cheloniidae > Lepidochelys > Lepidochelys olivacea. Next base: position 60,595,607 of record NC_140414.1, on the reverse strand, counting down.
CATTAGTGAACCAACTAACAAACACAATGGTGTTGTTGTTATTCTTTTGCCATAAGCAACAGGACTCTGTGTGTGGGCAGCAGTTTAGTGGGGAGGAGGATAAGTCGACCCCTTTTTGTCCTATTGATTTTTTCCTATTTGCATGACTTGAGCAAATTAAATGATGCAATATGGCTTTTTGTTACAAAACAAAGTGAGAGATACCACCCAGACACATATGTTGATTCGTAGAAGCTGTTTACATGAGAATGGAGTGAAATCTACCGTGAACTGAGCATAAAAATTCGATTCAGGCTGGGTATTTTTTTTTTATTATGCTTGGGCCAGCAAGACTGAAACACAAGTTTTCCAAGAGTCTCTCAGACCTTGACAACTACAGTGTTGTAACTGAGGAATTCTTAATTAAACCTAAACTGGGGAGGGGAAAGTGAAGGGGGTGGAGGGGAAGAGAAGACACCTGATTGTTTATTTCACGTGCAGTGATTCTTAATGACATTATTCAGGAATTTCCATCTCTGTGTACACACTTAATATCATTGCCCTGCTTATCCAATAAGATCCTGCAGAATTATATCTGGACAACTTAGAGAAGTCACAAACACATTAATACATAGAAATTAAGCTACTAAAGGAAGCATAAATTAAATATTTTAAAATTCCAATGAGATACTTTTCAAGCAACTCAATTTTAAATTAGGCATATGCATTGTCACATAGTGTGAAAAGGCAAATATCTCATGCCATCCTGTGTGAGATCAATAACAGTGGAGTCCCTTTCATCGGATACAGGTAATCGTGTGTAACACAAGAGCCTTGACTAGAGATCACTAAGCTCTGATGCACCAGCACCATCTACTATCCAAATCCTTTACTGACCAAACACGTGGAGAAAATTGTACAGGCTTTTTTACCCCCAGAAAAATAAACCAGAAACCACCGTCAAGTTAATTCACAGTTTCACTGTTGCCAATGCACAAACTTAATCCAAAAAAGCCATTCAAGTCTTTCTTCTTCTCAAACCATCCCCTTGTACCTGAAGCCCATGTTTCGTGAGAAAGGGGCACTGCCAATAAGCATGCAGCAGTGCACGGAGCTGCTGATTTGAGTAAGACGGGACGATCTGAATGAGTAAGATTTGTAAGATCTCATGGAAACTCGCACATTTGTAAAAACCCTTCGTTGTGAGAGGGAGAGAACTTTCTTTTAAAAATACCTTCCCAACTGACTAAGCCTCCCTTCAGATGAACAGCTCTGGAGAGAGGTCTATGTAACTCTCAAGGAAATAAACCAGGATCGCTTTAACGCTTCTATTTTATTAGATCAGACCCCTCCACCCTCCCAAACAGTAATGGGTCAAACCCATGTTGCTAGATCAAACCAGACACCACCCAGCAGGTTAGCAGTGAGTTTGCATCCATGCAAAAAGCCTCATGTGGTGCCTACCTTAGTCTCAACGTGCAGCAGCCCCTGACTGTCAGTCCTGGAGCAACAGGACAGGCGAGGGTACAAGCCACGACACATCATCTCCCCTCCGCTCGCAGACTCCAGGAACATCATCCTCCTGTCTCGCTTTTTCAGGCGCCTCGGTGGGTTACCATTCAGGCACTTTCTCCTCCTTGCACCACTCTCCCCAAACTTGGCATCCCCCTCAAAGAAGCACAGAACCACGGCCACCAGCAGCAGTTTAAACGGGAGCATCTTCAGCATCATGCCTTGGACCGTGTGAGTGAAAAAAACAAACCAAACCTCTCCCCCCCCCTCCCCGATGGATTTTCTTTTTGCGCTTCAAAGCAGGAAATCAGCAGCCCCAAAACGGGGGGAGGGCTGGAGAGTGATGATGGTAAAAAAAAAAATCTAAAGGGCAAAGAACTCCCCCCACCCACCCACCCCCTACAAAAACCGGCTTAGTGGGAGGATGCTCAGGAGCTGTGGGGCTAAAGTTGTGCAAGTGACAGAGATTTAGTAATTGGTGCTGTTGCGCCCTGGTGGTGAGAGCTGGGCCAAGGGCCCCCACCCTTGCTGCAGTGGGAGGCGGCGGCGGCGGCAGCAGCTCACTTGTCCCATAGAAAGGATGTTCTCTAGGTAGGACAGTAGCAGCCGCCTGGCTGGGGTGATGCCTCCTCCTCCGCGGCCGGCGGTGGCTGCAGCTCACTACGGCTCTCATGTTTCGCTCCCTCTTTTCTTCTTTTTAAGCAGCGCGCGGGGAGGTGCTGCCACCGCGCGCCCCTTCACGTCACCGAGAGGCACGGGGGAAGGCGCGCGCTGGCGCGCGCGCAGGGCAAGCGGACGGGCGGGGGGGAACGGGCCAGGGAACAGGGGGGGACGGGCCAGGGAACGGGCGGGGGGGACGTGCGCGAGAGCCCGCCGCCCTGCAGGGGAGGGCTCAGGCTGGCTGCGGGGTGCCGCGGCAGCAGCTGCAGTGGGGCAGAGCGGTCCGGGCTAGAGCCGGAGCCTGCTGATTTTTGAGCGCAGCGCCCCACATTACCACGGGGGAGACAGACCAAGTCTGGCCGCTCCTGCTGCACCAGCCGCCCAGACAAACGCCCAGCCGGACCCCAGCGCATCTTAGTGCAGCAGCACGGAGCCAACCTGCATCCCACACCTAACCGCCGCTGGGTCCTGCCCCGGGGGCTCCACCCTCTCCAACTCCTTATGCGTGCACAGAGCCACTAGGAGCCAGGTAGCTCGAGCTTTTTCTTTTCCCCAGGAGAACGCGGTCTAGCGGTCAGCGCAGGGGAGACACAAGAGTAGGATTCTGTTCCCAGATGTGCCACTGACTCACTGTGTGACCTTGGACACATCACTGTGCTGCTCTGGGCCTCAGTTTCTCAGCTGTCCTAGAATCATAGAATCTCAGGGTTGGAGGGGACCTCAGGAGGTCATCTTGTCCAACCCCCTGCTCAAAGCAGGACCAATCCCCAATTTCTGCTCCAGAGCCCTAAATGGCCCCTCAAGGATTGAACTCACAACCCCCTGGGTTTAGCAGGCCAATGCTCAAACCACTGAGCTATCCCTTTCCCCCAAACAACTGTCACACAGAACGGCCCCCTCAAGGATTGAACTCAAAACCCTGGGTTTAGCAGGCCAATGCTCAACCCAGTGGTCAACCCACTGAGCTATCCCTCCCCTGGGTTTGAAATTGAAGAAGTGACATAACACCAGGGGTTTCTTGAGGCAGAGTGTGCTCCTAATGAACTTGAGAGGAAGTGGACACTTGGAGCTGGGGGGGGGGGTTGGGGAGTGTGATTCCCAGCTGGAGGAGACATACTTGAGCTAACTCTCATGGAGTCAGAGAGCTAAAAATGGTAGCTGCAGCACTGCAAACTGAGGGACTAGCTACTCTGAGTATGTGCCTAGGAGGGTGGCAGTGGGTCAATGCTCTGGGTGGCTAGCCTGGTCCCACTGCTACATTCTATTTTTAGCATGCTAGCTCCATGAAAGCTAGCCCCAGCTTGGAATTGCACCCCCTCACCCCAAGTGGAAATATACCCTCTGTTCATTAGGAGAAAATAGTTGCAGGTGGGCACGATTCTCATTCTTGGGCTGTGCACAGGAAAGCTGTGCTGGGATCAATAGAATTAAAAGGTATCCTTTCTACACATTTCAGCCTCAGAGCACAGCACGGGATGCACTCCCAATCCCTTCTGCAAAGGGCATGCACGTGTGTATTTGTTCCGTTACACACCACAGTTTGTGCTGAAACAGAGAGTTCCTGTGGTGAACCAAATCTGAGTTACTGAGTTAAACAGTATCAACTGAACTCAGTAGGCCTAAGTAACGAGGGCAAGATCGGATCCATAGATTACTTGGATGGACAAATGTAAAACATAGTGCCTCTTCCCTTAGTCTTCTTTCTTTAAGGCAAGGGCTTCCTAACTACTTTTGGCTAGTATACACTACCACTGACTCCCCATCCAATTGTGAACACTCTCACCTGCCACAGAGTTTGAGCTTCAAGTATAACAGTTACAGGTCCTGTTTCATTAATGCAGCATGAAGTTAAATAAAGGTTAAGTTGAACAAGAGAAACTTTATTAAACCCTGTGCACTGCTCTGCTCATGTGGTTGAGTTGCTTCCAGGTTACTGCACCTGTTCTCCAGTTCCCCAAGTGTCCTGTTCATAACAGTCCCAGCATGGAATATGGACTTCAGTTCCATTGATCATGATTAGGGCCCTGTGGAAATCACTATTTTTTAAAAGAAAATTCATGACAGTGTAAATGGAAAAGTATTGAATTTTACAAAATGTGCACAGAATGAATGTAACTCAGCAAACGTAGTCAATTTTAATAATGGAATGAATTTCATTGACAAACTTTAGTCAGTGTATCTGCAGAATACTGATTAAATTTGCAGGTGACGTTCATTTCCTCTTTGTAACTGACTAAGCTTTCTGGTAATTCATTCCATCCTTGACATTGTCTAAGTTTGCACACAGAAGTCTGTTTTCCACATAGACATGTGCACAGCACTGTAAGGTAATATTTTAAAAATTGCAGTTTGGGGGCATTTTTGTGATTTCCATGCCCTCCATGAAATCGGGATTTACATAGGACCCTAATTGTGAAACACCATTCTATTTTACAAACATATTAATATAAACATTAAAAACAAATAATTGACACCCAGGCTCACTCCGCATGTGCCTTTGGCAGAGGTTGATAGCACATACCTATGTTGGAGTCTTCCCTTTATCACAGACTCAGCTGGCTCCATTGTCTATGAGGTAGTTGATCTCCTCAACAGGCAACCACGCCTCCTTTTTCTGTCTTCCTGTCACCTGTCTCCGAGTCTAGCAAACTATCTGTCTGAGGAGTTGGCCTCCAGATTGTTCTCTATCTCTCCGTTCTGTGATGATCTCTATATCTCTGTAGGCTTTCTCTCGGTGTGGTGTCTGCTGGCTTGTAAGTGTCTCCTGTTCCTTCAGCTTACTTGTCCCTCTTGCATAATCATCTTGTATGATCTTGGTACCACTGCACTACTCACAACCCCTTTAGTTCATTCCTTCTGGTGTGTCTCAAATGGATGGAGACTCACAGGAGTGCCTGTCTCCAGGCCCAGTCAGTCTTTGGCTGACCTGTTGTACTCTATTACCACTTCCTCTGATTGTTGGCCATCTCCTCTCAGAGGAGTTCCCATCCCTCTGGCTGCAAAATGTCTTGCCTCATTGGTAGCAGGGTTTTGGTCCTCTTTCCATCAGTGCCTGTGCTGGATTGTTTTGGCATCCATGTGCTGTGGTATTCCTATGTGCTAAAAATGCTAAGAAGGGATATGAACCAGAAGAAACAGCTTTGCGTAACAGTCTCTTAGCTGTTTTCACAGCTGATTCTTCCTGGTCGGTTTCCGACAGCAGTACATTTCTTTTCCACTGTTGTACTAAAATGCACTTCTTACTCATTCAGTTAGAATTAAACATTTGGTAAGAGCAGGAAATCACCACACTGGGTATTGTATAAATAGCTCAGACTTTACGCCATCGTTCCCTGGATCTCCACTTTTTAACAATGGAAGACAAACTTTCATTTCCCCCAAATGGAGTATACCATTAGATTGTCCTCCTATCACCTTTGTACTGCCACAGTGTCTTTCAAATCTACTTTATTATTTCATATTCATACTTCAGTAGAACCCAGAGACTCAAATCAGGTTTAGGCCCCCATTGTGCTGATCATTATACAGATAAGTACAAGAACATGGGCTGTGCCCCACAGATCTTAAAGTCCAGGATTATAAATACATTAAACTAATTATTAAAATTATTAAAATACTGTAATCACGTTTCCACTTCAAACAATATCTCAGTTCCAAAGCATAAGTATATTTAAGAGATGCAGCACAGGTTCTCACCTGTAATCTCTAAAGGCCTAAAAGGTCTGAGAGTCTGTTACTTCAGATGCTGCCTCACCCCCTTGTTACAATGTGGCAGTATAAATTCATTGATGAATAATTTTTGTTGCTGCCGGAAACTCAACTGAGTAGAGGTATCAGTCCTGCAAATACCCCGCTGCAGCCAGCACTGAATTTCTCTGTGGGTACTAAAGCTGCACTTTCCCAGCATGAAACATCCATGGAGGTGGCAGTCAAATTCTCATTGGAGTGCAGTGAGCTTCCCTAAGTCTGCTAGGATGAATCTAGCCAAGTGCCTTGACAACCTGACCTACCTCTGAAACCTGGCTTGTCTACATGGTGGGTAATGCACACTAACATTGAACCTTAATCGGTTCAGTAGATTCTGGTGACTTTAATGTAGTGCTGTTTGAAAGAATACTATATTAAAGCACACTAGGGCTTTAGTGCAAACCATCAGGGTCTACACAATCTAATTAATGCACAACACATTAGTGTGTTTTAGAACTAACACATCTCTAAAGCACATTACCCCATCATATAGAGAAAGCTACAGTGGCCATCACCATTTTGATATATTGCCATCTTAGCCGTGCCAGTACTTCCTCAAATGAAATCCTTGTGTTAACCAACACCGTCAAAGTCTCGCAAGTACTGCCTCTAAAAAGGTCCTACTTCCATTAGCAACATAAAATCCTAGCAGGTCCAAGATATGTAACATACCGGTATGTGAGACATTTGAAGCATGTGGGAGTGAATAGCCAGGGCACTTTTTAGCAGTCAGCTAGGTAGAGTATTTCAATATTCACCTACCTCGAATGTGACTGCTCTATTAGCCCTTCAGCTCTTTTCTATTGTGTGAATAATACACATTCTAAAATATTTATAGATATGCATAGAGTTGAAGAGTTACATTTGTCTGACAAATCATTATTATCAATAATGGTAATATCTAGCTCTTATCTAGTGTTTGTTATCTAGATCTCAAAGCACTTTACAAAGGAAGTCAATATCATTATCCCCATTTTATAGATGGGGAAACTGAGGCATAAGGGGGGACATGATTTGTCCAAATAAATCAGTGGCAGAGCCAGAAATTAAACCAAGGTCTCCTGAGTCCCCTCCCGCCCCTCCTCTCACCCCTCCACCCCCTCCCCGCCGCTCCCAATTTCACTTGGCCACACTGCCTCTTGATTTTTTTATTTTCATGTTAGAATATGGTTATTTTGTGAACTTTCATACTGGTGAAAAATTAATGTTATCCCATATAATAAGACAAATTGCAATGCTATGGTACCTTCTCAACTTGTGAGCTTCAACATGCTTTACAAACAATAAGCCTCATTCTAAACCCTTCTTACAAGGTCAGTACATGTTTAAAGTCTTTAATGTATTACAGTTAATGTAAGCGTACTGACTTGCTGCAGATTGGCTTCTGAGGAAACTGGTTTCCAAACAGAGGGGTCTGTTATGGTGTGTTGATTGGAACTGGATTGGTTTTATTTATCTTAGGTACCCAAGTGCCTTCCTAATGGGTGCCCCTTTATTTATTTTTAAATAAACACAAACCACAGTTCTGTTCTGTAGATATGAAAATGGCTGGGGAAAACTGAGGCACAGAGAGGTTAAGCAATTTGCCCAGATTCACACAGGAAGTATGGAGGAGCTGAGAACAAAATATAGGTTTAATAATAATAATTAGTAATATAATTAATAATATTTAGCACTTATTTGGTTCCTTACCCTGTTCACAAAATCTCAGTGAGTTAGGCAAATAGGCATTATACTCATTTAAACAATGAGGACATTGGGGCAAAACCTCATCCTTCTGCTCTCAGAAGATTTAAATATAAATGTTTTCTCAATTAAGGATTAATTTACATTATACAGATTTCTATTTATGAGTTAACTGGAAAGTACTGTTTCCTCTAAAACACTTAATTTTCCAAAGTTTTATGGTGAATGAACCAAATGGAGCTCCTTTCTACTGTAAAAAAACCCCAGTAAGCACTCATCAGCTGAGTTTCTGCTCACTTTGAGAACTACATTTAGTGATAATGAACATATTTACATGCTAAATCTGAGGTTTTCAGCATTCTATTTAATTCTGATAAAAGGGAGCTTGACCTCCAAATATATAAACCAGCTTGAGAGAATTACAATTTAAAGTGTAAGAAATGGTAGAAACATAGGACCACTTGCTAGTCAAATCGTATCTTTGGCAGCGTCCAATAGAGGATGCCATTGAGTTAAACCTCTGCTCCCTCTTCCCCTGTTACATACCAGACAGACAGCTAAGTCAGCTATCTAAACACAATTCCCAATCTCTTTAAAAAAGTTTATTAAAACTTTAACAGAAGATGTCCCTATCTTAAAACACTGGTAACTTTAGAATTTCTACCTATCCACTCAGCTGTGTCAAAATAATTTAACTCTGAAGGCTTCCATACTACTTCACTGATTTCTTGGTGCTTAGTGCACTCTTGGGGAACATGCTGCTGTCACTTAGAACAATGTTTCTCCAACAAGTGTCTGTACAGATTGCCAGCTTCTGAGGCAAACAAATGCCCTTGATTTTGAAGTGAAAACCCTCTGAAAAGCTATACTTGCTGGAGCGGCACACATGCTCCCCCTGGAACAGACCAAGCAGTGTGATTATATAATAATTATATAGATTATATAATATTATATATTAATTATATAATTAATAATCTTCAGTTCCATTGCCTTCAGTTCCTTCCAACTGCCACAGACAAGATAGTTGGAATACCCTTTGCTCCTCCCTTCATCAAGCATATTCATATTAACTTGTTGTCAACAATCACATAATTGCATTTTCCAATTAGCTTTTTATTTTGTTAGCAGCAGGGTAGTTAGTTGAGCCTGCATTATTGTTAAATTCTGAAGGTTATTCTGTCGCAGTCGTTGGTTGTGTCAATCAGATTTACTGTTTGGTTCCAATATGAAGGACTTAAGAAAACTGAAGTGAGTCTGCAAATTCAAGCTCATGATAGAGATGTCAGCTTCTATAATCCCCTCCTAGAATTACAGAATTGGTTTGGGGCTCTCAAACTCAAAGATGCATATTTCCACTCATCCTTCAGCGGAATATGGAGGAAGTAGCTAAGATTTTGTATCGGAAAGGACCACTATTAGAACGAAGTGCACCGTTTTGGACTACTATGAATCTTCATCAAGTGTCTGGTGGAAGTGGAAGCCCACTTGCACCAGAGGATTCATAGCCATATTTGACTGACTGACTGACTGACTGATAAAAACCACCAATCAGCCCAAGGAGTACGTGTTGCTCTGCAAACAATATACTCTCTTATTAAAATATGTTTCAGTCAGTGGGTCTGATAAACCAACATGCATACCAACCCCAAAGACATCTTTTATGAGAGCCACCATTGATTACATGACAGGTACAGCATATTCATGACAGGACCGATTTATGGAGATAGTCTATCCCATTTAATTAATACACAGAATGAAGTTCCATACGGCGAATACAGTCTATTTCTTGTGTTTGTATAGCATCTAGCACAGTGAGGTTCCAATTTTTGTTGGGGCCTCTAACACTGCTGCAATACAAATAACAAAGAATGGTATTTTTCTTTTGGATTCTAGGATTCATGGTCTCTTGCACATTTAAATCACTTTGTTTGCCAGACTCAGGACAAAGCCCCTGCAGTAGGGGTTAAGGATATTCTACTTACCTCAGTTAGACAACATCTAGTCTGCAGTGACCATTCCTTGGGAAATTAGGGATTCCCTCACATATGGAAAGAACTATAAAGGGTAGAACAGCTCATCCTTAAGAACATTTGATAGTAATTGTAATATATGCCTCAAGGGATAGGATGGGGTGCTTAAATCAATCACCTGATTATAAAAAGAATTTGAGAGCTTGCAAAAGCCATGGCTGTGTATAAAATTCTGTAGTTAAGGGCAATTGACCTGGTTTTCAAAGCCTTTCTTCTGCACACTGGCTAGAAAATAATCCAAGTTCTGACAGATGACACTACTGAAATGTATTACATCAAACAACAGGTGAAAGCTCATAGCAGTCTGTTACGTCAAGAAGCAGTTCAATTCTGGAAGTGCTTCATCCATTATCAGATATTTCCTGTTGCTGTACATTTTCCAGGAAAGGTCCTTGCAGATGATGTGCAATGGAATCAGTGTCCAACGTGAATAGTAAGTGATAGATACAGAAGTTGGAACATTTTTTCATGGATATACTACTTACTTATTTACGACAAAAGTGAACATCAACTGTCATCACTTCTGCTCCAGATGAGGAAGAGGTGTTGGTTCCCTAAGTGATATTTTTCTGCTGGACTAAAGCAATGTGTTATTCAATGCATTTATCTCTGATTTTTGAAAATAATTAAGAAGATAAAATAGGACAACAGGTTTGTGGATACTGCCTGACTGGGCATGTCATTTCTCATACCTTGTCCTTCTAGTCCAGTTTGAGTCCTGGCTCTTTTAGAATTCCTGTCATAGCTGACAGCATGAATCAGGAAACCTTAAGCGATTTGGACCATGAGCGCACTAAGAAGGAGCAGCATATTCTTTTGCAAAGTCACAGGCTATCTACAAGGGAAACTTATGCAATAAACTGGAAGATGTTTTTTATTGGGACTGTCCAGAAACAGATGGTTCAGCATCTGCTACGGTTTCTCCTATCCTGGGCTATGTATTATTATTATTTATTATTTTATTATTTTATTTTATCTTTAAAGTGTGGCTTGGTCTTAAGTTCACTCGAAGTTCATCCAATGTCCATATCAGCTTATGTCTCCATCTAAGTATCTTCTTTGTTCATACATCTTATAGTTAAGTGATTTCTGAAAGGAATGATTTACACCTTTCCTCCTGTGTGTAAACCTACCAACAACTATATAGATCTAGTTGTTACCAAATTAATGGAGTCTTTGTCTAAACCTTTAGGAGAATATTCACTGTCCCATCTGTCCTTGAAGACTGCATTCTTGGCAGCAATAACACCAGCTGGGAGAATCAGTGAGCTCCAGACCTAATGTTTGATCTGCCTTATACTGTGTTCAATAAGGGAAAACGTTGCTTCCACAAACTAAATTCCTAACCAAACTGTCGCCTACATTTCATTTTAATTATAGCAGGTGCTTCCAGTCCTCCCTTACTCTCTACACACACTCTCTCTCTCTCACGCATGCGCGCACGCACAAAAAGGTTTAGATTGGGCTACAGGAGTTAGGGACGGTGTCTGAACCATAGTTAGCGGAGGCTTAGGTCTCATGTCACAAAGATATTGGCTGTGTCTTCCCTGCAGAGTTAACTCAAGTTATCTACACTCAAGTTAACGCAAAGGTCAGGAAAGTTCCTTTGGGTACTGGGTATATTAGTGAGGGGTAATATGGACATAGTTCCTTTGCAGGATTATGTGGCAGCCATTAAAAGAGCCTTTGTGTCTGTTCATTCATGGAGGGTGCAAGGTCTGTTTCAAGTTAGTTAAGAAGTGGAACTACTGCACTACTATTCAGAATGATGGATGTAGCTTAGCATGATTGATTCAGCATCACTGTAGCATGTAGAGCTATGGTTTGAGTCAAGGGGTTTCATAGTTTTCACCACCTGAACTTCTTTTATAAGACAGACATCAGAATCTGTACTTAGAGAAACAAATTGGAACATGGAGATTGGCGCTGACTTCTTGGATGTCAGAGAATTCATCATGAGTGACACAATATGTGTCTCGGGGAGCTGGGGAAGTCTTTTCTGTTGCACTGTTGATGACTGACAAGATCTCAGTTCTGAGATGCATTGTCTCTCTTGGGGAGTTTGTCATGGGGCCATGGTAGGCTGATTCTTCTTCCATGACTGTTTGGGACAGATCTACAAAGTGAAGGTGGCCTTTGAAAGTTGTAAAGAAATAAGGTTACTCTCAAAGATCCAATAGCAGCAGTGGGAGGAACAAGTGTGCTTTTATAGATGCCAATAGTGGGCACTGAGCATGTGTGACCAAGAACCCCTTAATGTCAGCTGGCAAGGGGATTACAGGAAAGTCCTGATTCTGGTCTGCACATTCTGTTCACCAAGGAATGCCATGTGAGGTCTTAAATAAAAGCCAGTGTCACACTGGTCATCAATACCATTGTGAAATAGATGTAACTTTATATATAAAGTTATTGGAGAGATGCTGAGTGAACAGAGAAGCAGCACTCAGGAACAACAAGCCATGAGGGAGAGGGGTATAGTGTCTCTGAGTACAGACAATGAACTTTGGGGATATGTGTAGAAGGCAAAGAAAACACCCCCTTATCCTGCACCTAGGAAGGAAACAGGCAGTTTTTTTCTATACATGAAAACAAGATTTCAGCCAATCTTGTTCAAAAGCTGCAAAGGACTTTTGAGGGTGAGATAAACTTCTTTAGACAGTTAAGTTTGGTTTCTAGAAAGCGTGTTATGATTTTGTTTTATGTGTAACCAGTTGTTTCCAATACTCTTCCTCATTATCACTTGAATTGTGAATCTTTGATAATAAATTTATTCTGTTTTTCATTGTAAATACATCTAAATCTTGTGATATTAAGCAAGGTACTGATCCTGAGTTGAATCATACAGTCTGGTGTGTACTGTTCAGAGGTGAAAGTAAGTCGAGTGACTTACTGATACTCTGGGGCTAGCTCTGGGCCCCGGAAGGGGCGGGGCCTAGGGCGGAAGGGGCGGGGTTGAGGGGGTCAGAGCCAGCTCCAGCCCACCCTGTATGGTAAGTGCCCCCCCCCGCCACCGGGGTAGCAGCAGCAGCTCGGAGCTCCGGGGGCTATTTAAAGGACCCGGGGCTCCCCTCTTCTACCGCCCTGGCCCTTTAAATAGCCGCCGGAGCCCTGGGGAAGCGGCGGGGCTCCAGGGGCTATTTAAAGGACCGGGGCGGCAGAGGCAGCTGGAGCCCCGGCCCTTTAAATAGCCCCCGGAGCCCCCGCTACCCTAGGGCTCCAGGGGCTATTTAAAGGGCCCGCGGCTCCCCTGCTTCTACCGCCCCGGTCCTTTAAATAGCTGCCAGAGCCCTGGAGTAGCGGCGGTGGGGCTCCAGCGGCTATTTAAAGGGCTCAGGCGGTAGAAGCAGGGGAGCCACAGGTCCTTTAAATAGCTGCCGGAGCCCTGTAGCCGCTACCGCAGGGCTCCAGCAGCGGGGCTCTGGAGGCAATTTAAAGGGCCTGGGGCTCCAACCACTGCTGGGAGCCCCAGGCCCTCTAAATTGCCCCCTGGGGAAGCCAGGCTGCCCCAGTACAGTGCACCGGCTCTTACAGGGCGTACCAGCTTACTTTCACCTCTGGTACTGTTCCATTGGGGACAGCAGACCTGGTGTTTCTGTGAGTGATCAGTGGATAAGGGGCTGGGCACTACAGGGGAATACTTCAAAGGAACTCGTGGACTGGGGTGCACCTATTGTTAACCTGCAAGGCAAAGTAAGGACTGGCATAGCCCAGAGGAGAGTGCTAACAGGCTGGTGGGGTCAGGGAGCTGACACCCAGTTAAGCACAAGCAAGACTCCCTAATACTGGAGGCAGGGTGATAACAAGGTGACTCACAGTCCTATGTGCCCCAAGAACCTTTGCAGCATGTCACAGATTGGATATTTGTCCTAGTTAGATTGCCAGGAGCAAGGTCTACAGCCAAGTTCGCTTTACACTGAAGTGGGAGGAGCAAAGGTGAGTGAAATTCAGAAACAGCAATGCATACCTTAGCATCTCAATCAGGGTGGATTTGGTTTAAATCACTAGTCAGGAAGACTTGATTTAATCATGGATTTCTACATAAAAGTGCATTCTTGTTGGTTGTTAGAACCTGAATGCATATTCTTCACAACTCAGAGATAGATGTAGGTTTCATTTTTAGAAGGTACATACTGTACATTTTTTAAGTGATTTATTTTGAAAACTTTTCAGATTAGTTTTAGAGCTATATCAGAAAATGAATGATTGTTTGGTTATTTCATTTACCAAAGGTAATTGAAGCAGATATTTATGAAGTCATTGGGAGGTGAACTATCTCCAGTTCAATAGGTTAATCATTAATATTTGGAGGATTTTCTTGCCATGCTGTATTAGAAGGAGAACATCACCAGATAGACATTTAAATTGTTTTATTAACTAAAACAACAACGTTATGTATTCTGGATTTTTCCTTCAACACCAAACATATAATATTTTAACAAAACAAGCATATGAATTTTTGAATTTAGTTAAACATTCAAGTTTTTTAAAATCAGGTTTATTTTTGTTAAAATTATTTTTTAACTAAAATAGTTAAATGAAATATTTAAAAAACAAAACAAAAATTTAATCAACTATGTCAGCCAGGTCAACATGAGAAACTTAAAATATTGGCTTCTGCAGCTAACTCAGTCGTCTTCACCTTCATTTTCCTATTTGTTCATAATCTGGAAAAGAAAAACAAGTTTTCCTGCTTTTTCAGGTCCCAAACTATTTCTCAGTTTGGAATGAATTAGTCCAAAGGAAGAAAATATTCTTTCTACACCAGTTGAAGAAGCTACTGCTGTTAAAAGTGAGATTATCACTTCAACTGTCTCTGAATCCAAATGCTTAAGTGACTTCCACCAGTTCACTGGTGTGACTTTCTTTAAAACATCAGCAGCAAACATATATTTCTTGAATGGTTCTTATTCCCAAACTGGGTCTCTTTTAGAACCTGCTGCCATTATAGGTTTTTCCTTCTAGTGAGAGAATGGTATGGTAGATCTCAAATCAATGAAAGCTACATTCAGAAAGACCTCAAGACTTCTGGAATATGCTGCTCAAACAGCTTCACTTTTGTTTCTGCTATCTGTCCCCTCCTTTTCACATTTATCTCCAGACTTCTTCTCTTTGTCCAAATCTATTCCGCCCCCAACAGTCTTCTATTAATTAAACTTTTTGAAACTTTGTGCTTTTAGAGAGAAGTAAGGGATTGACTCTGTGTACACAATTTTTCAGAGAGACAATAGGGTTGAGGTCTGTTATTTCTCACCTTGATTTATTATTTATTTATTTAAAAGCATTTTTTGCTGTTAACAAGCATGTTATCTCTGGAGACAGAAATCCACAGTTTGAGAACTGCAAAACTAAGCATCTCTGATGGTATCTTCTAGACTGAGCACTGAGTCTCATTGGGTGGATAGAAAGATTAACCTAAATAATCTATACAGAAGCCCCTGGAACCCTATACAATGGGGTCCCTAATCCATGAACTATTGGAACTCATTTCAAAACTGTTCTTAAATATTACATGAATATATTGTCTCATACTATAGAATTAGAATTAGAATCCCTATTCCATGATGAGATATCTTTGATCTATAATGTATCTTAATTAAAACTATCTTTAGATAGGTTTTTTTCCCTAAAAAAGCATTTTATCAAAAAAATCCAATTTAAATAAAAAAATCTGATTTTTTAATTTTTTTTTAAAAAAATCATTGATTTTTATCCACCCTGATCTCAACAGAGGAGAGCAAAAGCAGAATCTGTGCTATGGTTACGATCATGACGGAGATCAAAGCATTGGATAGATAGAAAGTAGTAGTTCCTAATAGTTCCTAAGAAGAGAATATTTACCTGTAACCGATTTTTTGGCAATACAGCTGTGTAAGCACAGATCCAACAAAGGTCTCCGAGTGCAGACCTTATTGCCTATCTCTGCTTCATGCACTTCTACACTTGCTCTGTCTAAAGCCACGCTGTGCTGTTCTGGTGCCTCCTTATTCCAGTTCATACAGTATACATACCACCTCTGTACATTCAGAGGCACGTGTCTTCATTGATCCTAAGGGATGACAAGTGGGAAAGGAGAGGGCTTGTGTCCAGATTACAGTAACATTTAACAGGGAAGTAAGGAAAAAGTGCCTCCTCATACCTTTGCTATGGGATATGTGCAAGGTAATTAGTAAGGAACAGCCATGGCTACCTTATTGGTGATGCTGAGCACTGGGAAGTATATTGTGTTATGGCTCCTGTGAGTAGTCTCGGAGGCAGGGTACTGTAATAGTGAACCCCAGGGGCCAAGAGTATTCCAGAAGTAGCTCCTTTCAGAAGAAATGTGGTGGGTCTGAAAAGAGCCTTTGCATCTGGCTGTGGAAATCCACAGGAGAGAAATTGGATTCCTGGTCTGTTGAATAGCCATCACAAAAGTATTCTGCAGTGGGACTGCCCGTACTCAAAGCTTCTACTGCTGTAGGACAGGCTACATGCTCTCCAGTACCAATGAGAGTAATGGGAGCTTTCAGTGGCAACTGGAGGATATTCCTTCAGCATTGGACAATTTGTATTGTATACTCTGTATTGTAGTCTGTTTCCACAGGGAGCGGGGGCCTTCTCTCTAGACCAAGATCATGGCAAAGAAGAAAGTCTCCCGCTGCAGCCATGGCTAGATGTGGATGCTTTCTACATCTTGTAGGGTCAGTTTGGCAGTAGTGGAAGCTGGATTCTTTGCCTGAGATTCTGAGGAATGTTCAGAGAAATCAGCATGAGGCTGAGAGCCTTGTAGAGAAAAGGGACCTGCAGGCATCTACCTGGCTTTATAATGATGACATTAGAGAATGACTGTGTCCTATATAGGTAGCCAGGCACACAGACTTCCACCAATATAGTATGTGAATCAAAGCCCTGGGCACTGGGGTTGGGGGAGATTCTTAGCAGAGAGTATTTTTCTTAGGTAGGAATTTCACAGCCACCATGTCCACATGAAGCTTGTTGTGTGGATAATTGAGTCCTAATCCACCCAAAAAACAACTAGTGTGGTTTCAAGCTATGTTGTCTCATGTAAGCTAACATCCCCTTCACAGAAGATCATGAAACATTTCTGTAAAATTATGCACAACGATGGTCCTTTTGCATCTCCTGGCCATTGCTTAGCAATCAGATGCATAGTTCAGAGGGTATGTCTTTATTGCAGAACTAAAGTAGATGATCAGCACATGGGTTAGCCTAGCCCAGCTCTGAATGTTCACATAGCATGCCATACTTGAGTCATTCTCAAGTTGCTGTGTCCACGCTGGTGCTTTTACTCATTTGTGTGAGGTGCTAAGGCTTCTGGGGGCATATTCCATGGTTCTTAATGCTGCGGTAAGGTGTGCTGCTCTATGAATTCTTTTGCGGTGTGTTGTGCGAGAACTTGTCTGTCCTTCCTGAGCCCCAGTGCAGAAGTTCTCTCAGTTCACCCACTTCTGGCTTGGCACACTCTAAATTTCTGTCCATGTCCTTCATTCCAACTGATGCCAAGATATGGATCCAGCTCTGGGCAAAGACATGCTCCAACTGTTGGCATTAATGCAATTCTCATTTCAGAACCAGGAGGCAGACAAGGCATGAGAAATGGAGAAGGGTATTTTGGCAGTGAACTGTCACCCAGAGAAGGTGGTGGCCTTGCTAAATAGATTATGCCAGCTGCATGTAGACATGGACAGTGGAAACAGCTAACACACTGTCATCTTATTCTTTTGTATGGCAACTTAAAAAGCAATATTAAAGGTTAACTTCAAATTTTGTCACCCACTGTATGGCTTCTGGTGACATGGAATGAATCAAAGCTGTCCCTCCGGAGAAGCATCTTAAGAGGGCAGCAATTCACTAAATGTTCCATGGCTGACACTTCTGTGACAGGTTTCAGAGTAACAGCCGTGTTAGTCTGTATTCGCAAAAAGAAAAGGAGTACTTGTGGCACCTTAGAGACTAACCAATTTATTTGAGCATGAGCTTTCGTGAGCTACAGCTCACTTCATCAGATGCATACCGTGGAAACTGCAGCAGACTTTATATACACACAGAGAATATGAAACAATACCTCCTCCCACCCCACTGTCCTGCTGGTAATAGCTTATCTAAAGTGATCATCAAGTTGGGCCATTTCCAGCACAAATCCAGGTTTTCTCACCCTCCACCCCCCCACACAAATTCACTCTCCTGCTGGTGATAGCCCATCCAAAGTGACAACTCTCTACACAATGTACATGATAATCAAGTTGGGCCATTTCCTGCACAAATCCAGGTTCTCTCACCCCCCCCCCCCACCCCCATACACACACAAACTCACTCTCCTGCTGGTAATAGCTCATCCAAACTGACCACTCTCCAAGTTTAAATCCAAGTTAAACCAGAACGTCTGGGGGTGGGGGTAGGAAAAAACAAGGGGAAATAGGCTACCTTGCATAATGACTTAGCCACTCCCAGTCTCTATTTAAGCCTAAATTAATAGTATCCAATTTGCAAATGAATTCCAATTCAGCAGTTTCTCGCTGGAGTCTGGATTTGAAGTTTTTTTGTTTTAAGATAGTGACCTTCATGTCTGTGATTGCGTGACCAGAGAGATTGAAGTGTTCTCCGACTGGTTTATGAATGTTATAATTCTTGACATCTGATTTGTGTCCATTTATTCTTTTACGTAGAGACTGTCCAGTTTGACCAATGTAAATGGCAGAGGGGCATTGCTGGCACATGATGGCATTTCTCACAGCAGTGTTCAATTGCACGTCAACAAGTTTGCATGTACGATACCTGCCCATACTGGTATACAATATTCAGCTGCTGAGAAGATGAGGGCTTAGGTGGCTTTCCACAAGATGTGAACATCTGCTTTCCAACTGGTCCCAGCTAGTTTGTAGGTGATATTGTTCCTGGTCTTTGTCTTGGCCATGGTCTCCATCAGATGTTGACGGTATGCCAGGCTGCGATCTAGAACCATTCTGAGATATTTTGGAAAATCTTTGTGCCTGATTTTGGTGTAGCAGAAGGTGACATTCAGGCACATATTTGCATGGTGGTTGTGCACATGGAATGTGGAGACAGCTGCTTTTTTAGGGTTCAGTTGGAGTCACTATAATCAATAGTACTCCTCCAGTTTTTTTCAGATCTTCTGTGAGGCTGTGTTCTGTTTGGGTGATGGTGCTCACTTGGATGGTGAGTGTGAATCATGTGTATATCCAAATTTCCATGACTAGATTGATGGCATATTGTTACATTTTTACTTTATATATCAGTGTTGGTGCACAGGGTGGAAACTATTCTCTTCCATCCCTCCTTGTCATTTACTACTTGTCTTTTCTCTTGGATGACCTTGTTTCCTCACACCAGTTGGATTCCACTTGACAGCTTCATATGGGAGTCTGTTTATTGGCATCAGGAGTACATGACCCAAATGTGTCCAGTGCTTCCTTCTGATTGCGGGGGGAAAAAGTTTCTGATTTCTTGGATCTCTTGGCTGGTAATAAAGTCTTTCTTTTCCAACCAGTACCCAGAATCTTTCATAGGCACTGATATAGGTCTAATATCATAATCAAGAAATGGCAGTAGGGAATTCAATTTTAAAGTAAATATTTTGTTGAAGAGGAAAAGATTAAATTGATGGTTTCCTTCCCTTATTTATTGCATTTCAAAACTCCTGGTCTATTTCCTAAATTTAGGAAAGTAAACCTATGTTTGAGGTATGTATGAGGTAAGCTACTGGAAAGTGTTAATGCCCCAATAGTTGAGCGGATCTCTGGGGCTGAAATCATGTCTCCACTAAAGTCCGTAGGAGTTTTTGCCATTGTCTTTAATAGGGCATTAGGAAATTCTGTTTCGGGACTGTATATGAAAATATTTGTGCTGACCGGTAACTGAGACCCACACTTAGAAGAGAAGGCGGCAGATTGTCATAGATCTGGTGTAGATTGTCATTGAGTTAAACTGAGCTTTGACAATTGACACCGGCTGAGGATCTACCCCAAGGTCTCTAAATACAGAATTTTAATTCAGCAGAATCGGTCACATGATCAAGAGATTTTACTAATGAGTTATCTTTTACCCTCCAGGGCAGAATCTTATGGAAGAGAGAGAGAGCAGTCCAGGAAACTTCATAAGGGTCACTTCATGTTGTTTCCTTTGCAAGCCTCCTCTGAGCACAGAAGTTTAGGAAGCTGCAGAGGAGAGGCAGATAGCTTAGGTCCTAAAGCCAGTTGAACAAAGGGTTCCTCAGATAGCTCTGCCTCCACTGTGGAAACTTTGGGGAATCCACTCTGCTTCTTAGCTGCCCTTCTATGTCCTTTCCTCATTCAGCATCATAGAACTGCTTATGACTTTATGTTCCAAATGCAGAAACTTTATTATTGAAGAATGAGCCAGAAAGAACACCTTTTGATTTTCAGGCTAAATTTGTACAGCTGGTGTTTAGAAAACAAAATATTATTTTACTTGTAAACGTAGGAAATTTGTCATAAAATCACTGAGAGACAATAATCATGTAATCCTACAGTGCCATTTTTATGGAGTCACTTTTCAGAGTACAACCATTAAAAAGGTAAAAAGAAAAGGAGTACTTGTGGCACCTTAGAGACTAACCAATTTATTTGAGCATAAGCTTTCGTGAGCTACAGATCACTTCATCGGATGAATAAATTGGTTAGTCTCTAAGGTGCCACAAGTACTCCTTTTCTTTTTGCGAATACAGACTAACACGGCTGCTACTCTGAAACCTGTCATTAAAAAGGTACTTATAGAAAAATTAGCTTGTAGGTGCTATAGAAATATCTAAGACCGATTCTGATAATGCTCCCAGTCTTAACTGTAGGGTGTTAACTAATTGAATCCAGAGAACCCTGAAAATGATGGCTTCTCCAACTGTCCTGGAGGTTTCTAATTCCAGTTATCCTGCAAGAAAAGTATGTCTTTTTTACAGGAACTCAGTGTTATTCAGTGGATTTCACTTTGTAGGAATGGAAGAATTTTGAAGGCTCCCAACTGTTGCTTCAGCATGTGCTGAATATATAGTTTTGCTTAGCAGTTGAAATATTTTAGCAAGTCCTACTTACCAATCTGTCTGATAAGATTTTATTGTGCTTCTCTATGTTTAACTTTTATAGGGAACTGTTTAGATAACAGTGGCCATGTTTTGTACATAATTCCAAAATTAGAAAACAGGCGTTCTTTAATATCCCAGGGTCTCAGATGGAGGGAAACACAGAGGACAGCAAGCACACGTCTATATTTTACAAGCTCTGCATTAGAAACAAGGTTAATGATGTGCTGCTGAAATAAGTTTATTTTCTACATTACTTTAATTGGTTGGGAGGTAAATGTAATGATCAAAGAACTATTTCATATGTATTACTATAATCATAGAATCTAGAGAGAGAAAAAACTAGTACTTTAGATCATCTAGTCTGTCTCCCTGCCGGTGCAGGATTGTTTCCTGTAGTATATTTTCTAGTGCTTTGTGCTGTCTAGTCAAGTTTTATACACCTCTAACAGTCATGGATAGTGTAATCCTTATTTGCCATTACACTTGAATAAAATAACGTGAATTGAAGAATAGGTCCACAGCCAGCCGGCATCCTGTGCTTCTTCGAAAAAAATCCAGATGAATCTTTAGTACAGTTATCAAACATCATCCACCTATAGCTAATAAACAATTTTATTTATTAAACAATAACTTTACCCTGCCTAATCTCCTCTTTCCACACAACAGGAGCTGATGGGCCCAAGACACCACAATCCATCTCCCATCAGCATGGGCCTCAGTATCCCAAAGCTATTACTTAGAAGCATAGAAATCTCAGTCTACAAATTGTATCTGCTGCTACAAATAAGGATCTCCAAGACAGTCTGCAAGAGCCTTACTAAAAATAACACATCTTTCAGGCTCTCAAAAACCCACATTTAACTCCCCGAAAATCAGATGTCATTCAAACCCTATATATATAAAACTCTTCGTTCCTTCCATCACTTCCCCTTACCTCCACAGTTCTGACACAAATCCCAGCTTTGATAACCTTGGCAGTCAGTTTCATATAGTTATTACACTTCATGTGAAATGATTCTGCCTACATTTCCTGATTATTTTTAGTTACTATTTTTTAGATTGTTCTGTGCCTCCTCCTTTCCTTCCCCACTCACCGTTCTCTTTGCTCTAAATAGTTTCTCACTCCTAGTCCTTTGGATAGAGCCAGTGGATTGGGAGTCTGGAGGCCTGGGGTGAAATCCTGGCTCTGTTGAAGTCAATGGGTGTTTTGCTATTGATTTCAGTGGAACAGAATTTCCCCCATGGGTTCTATTCCTTTCTCTGCCACTGACTTGGTGTGTGACTTGTGGTAAGACACTTTACCTCTCTGCCTTACTTTCCCCATCTGTAAAATGTGCATAAAAGCACTTTTAATTAATAGATTTCAAAGTAGTATAAATAGATAAGCATAATTTTTTCTCTCATATTTTTATAATTTTGAGTGATTCTATTTGATTACCTTGAAGTTTTCTCTTCACCTCTATCCAAATAAATTCCATGGGCCAAATTCTACCCTCAGGTACACGCAAGTGATACACTTTGAAGTCCCTGGGAGCTGCCAACATGCCTTTCCTCATAAGAAATAATCTCAAAAGCTGAATTTATCCTGGTTACCCCGTTACGATGTTCAATAATAGTCTTTCTGTGGAAAAATGAGCACAACTGAGCATGAGGTCTAACCAGTGCCCCATAAAGCAATAATATCACATCTTTTGGTGTGTATTCCGTTTCCATTAAAAATATATATAGCGTTTAGCAGGAACAGAACAGAATACGTCTTAGCAAACATCAAGAAAAGCAATGAGAACAATATATCCATGTACACATTTACAGTACCTCATTGAGTGATGACAGTAATGACCTGCCAGTTTTAATAGATTTATGCAAGACACTGCAAGGCACAGGTTATCAAAAAGTAAGTAGTAGAAAAAAATATGACAGCATATAAGTTACCTTGTTCATGCCTTTTTAGTATGCTGGTTGCCTTTAAAATGGCAGATAGATACTGGACTAATGGCAATAACTCATGTACCCTTTTCCTGTACAGAGTGCACAGCAGCACAACTGCTCTATTCACTGTGTACTCATTTATTTTAAAATGTGCCTTCTGTTTATTTTCTTAAGCCCTCTACACAGGGCCATGGTGTTCCTCATTATGATCTCTGCATCTCCAATTTTGGTAAAAATAATTGATCTGATTTTTGTTGTTTTCATACAGAGAATCTCCCATATTTTTCCTTACTTTATTCACCTACTTTGTTTTCTGCCTCCTCTCTGTCTGTTCTGTTTTTGTCCTGTGCCTCTTCCATTCACAGTCACTCTTTCTGCTATCTATATTTTATCTGTTTCCCATTGTCTTTCATCTTCCTTCCTTCTCCCTCCTTATTGCTAACCCCTTCATTCCATCCTCAATTGCCCATTCACCTTTTGCTATCTGATGTACCTCTCACACTTCTGCACCCCAATATGCTTCACTCTGTTTTCTTTCCTCTTTGTCTCTGTTCACTTACTTCTTACTGCTCACATCAATTTGTTTCCTTTCCCCCTCCCCTCACCTTTGTATCTCACACTGGATGTCCTAGTGATGACTGATGAAGACAGAAAGGAGGTAAAGATGACGACAGGTGAAGGACAATGTCTGGAGTTAAGATAAACGCTGACTTTGTAGTTAATATTTTTGCAAGAAAAAATAATGGAAGAATCAAACAGAAAAAAATCATACAATTATTTAAGATTATTGAATCCTATGACTGAAAAGTTATAGCCCTGGAATTAATGAAGGATGTGTTATAAAAGGACTGTTTTACAGTTTGCTTAAAAATAGGTACTACGTAAGTAATGCAGAAACAAAAATAAAACCAAAATAAAGCTGCAGTGGTTCAGGATGCTGGCAATGTACACCAAGAAAGAAATGCCTCTGGAGGATGTGGAGAGGCTAGTGAAGGAGATGAATAGAAAAATAAGACCAGGAATGTATGCAATCACAACTAAAATATGAAAAGATGGTGAATCAGAGGTAGTAAAAAACCTGCATCAAGTAATTAGTGCAGGTTGAAAAACAGAGAAAGTACCACAAGACTGAGAACAAGCAGAAATTATTCTGTTACACATGGTGGAAAAAACAAGAGGAATGGAAAATGCCAGGAGCACCAGTTTACTGAGTGTACTAGACACACAGTATTCATTAGAGCCATTTTAAGCAGGACATAAGGCTATTTGGATAAGGCAATGGAATGTGGAGAAGCCAGAATGATTCTGAAGAGGATATGGAGTATGCTGATTAAATTTACCCCAGTATGAATGGCAGAAAGTGCTCAAAGACAGGAATTCACTTGTGTCATGCTTCCTAAAATTTAGTCAAGCATGTGGCATATCTACTGTACAGTGGAGTTTCTTCCATTTTGTAAGTTTGGCCACTTCTGATGGTATCCCCCCGTAGTGGCTAGATTTTTGCCCCCCATACTCATGCTTTTGGTGGAGTAACTTATTCTCAAGAGTTGTTCCACTGCCTGCTCAGAAAGCATGAGTACAGGGGGCAAAATCTAGCCACTAACAGGGGATACCCTAACTTAGTACAAATGTACAAAATGTAACAGACTTTTAAAATCACTAACTCTGGGAGTGAAGGACTACTCAGCATGAGTAAGGATGGTACAAAAAACTTTCAGAATGGAATACATTGTCTAGGTGTGTATTTATTTAATGGTTGCCATCATGAATGCATACACTTCACTGTCTGTCAAAGATTTCAACCATCTTCATATCCATTTTCAGAGTAAGAGCCGTGTTAGTCTGTATTCGCAAAAAGAAAAGGAGGACTTGTGGCACCTTAGAGACTAACCCATTTATTTGAGCATAAGCTTTCGTGAGCTACAGCTCACTTCATCGGATGCTGCACGAAAGCTTATGCTCAAATAAATTGGTTAGTCTCTAAGGTGCCACAAGTACTCCTTTTCTTTTTTCATGTCCAGTATTATTTCACTGTCTGGGACTTATTTTTCCCACTGATAATCCCATAGTAATATCAATGCATTTGTATTTCTCTGTGATTTCCCCCCAGTATTTTAAACAGTTTAACTATGTAACCTTTGTGGCAGGGAACACTGCTTATCAATGTTTAAAAGGCACATTCTAAGCTCAATATTTTACAATGGTGTACATTAATAATTACGATAGGAGATGGTAGCCTCATGGGATCAGCTAGAAATATGGCTCACATGCCTAAAATCTAACAATTTTCAATGGATGAAAGTGAAAGAAATATTCTCTTAATTAAAACATAAAGTAAATATGCAAATTTGCACAGAAAATAAGACTTAACAACAAAAGTAGTAGAAAGGAGGAGACTACAAAGTGCTATAGACTAGATCTATTATGGAACTCCCACCAATGTCAGTGCGAGTTGCGCATATGAATCTAGGGTAGATATGACCCTAAGAAGCAGTTTCTTCATGGCTTTGTGCAATTGTCTTGAGCAGGAGGACAACACAATAGTTTACCTTAAATATTGGGGGGGAAATACCTTAAATGTTGGGAGGGGGGAACCCTAAATATTTTACTAGAGGGACACTTTATCTTGAAAAAAGTTGTTATATTAAAGTAGCATAATTTTTAAAAAGTGTATAGTTTGCTTTCATAAAAGTTTAAAAACCAATAATACAGAGTAAGAACAGACAGGTACAACTGCACCTCGAGTAGCTGAAGGTGTTTCAACCGCCACCCTTATTACTCAAAATATATACATTGTATTGGTTTCTGCTATAAATATATATATATGACATATATCTGATATAAAAATATAAAATGATATATATCAGAAACCAATACAATGTATATATATATACACACATTGTATTGATTTCTATTATAACTGCACACTTTGTCATGTACTTAAGCCCCTTCGTTTTCAGTTTGAACTGATTTTTACTGAAAAATTCCCAGGTTTTACAAAAAGTATTATTCATTTTTTTTCTGATTTCCACCCTACTTTTATATCATTCAACTATATAAAAAATAACTTAGTATTTTTAAATGCAAAACACAGCTCCTGTTGGCTTCATTTGCTCAGCACTTCTGTAAATCAGAATCTGGGTGTTTGAAATAGGATGTCCAGAAGAAGAGGAACACACAGTTAGTGACCACCTATGAAAAGTGTGGTTTAAATGATTTATCCAGCATCACACAGGAAATTTCTGGCAGAGGCAGTGATAGAATGCAATTCTCCAGACCAGCATTCAACTGCCTTAACCATGAGACCATAATTTCTCTCCCTGCAGTCCCCTGCCTCAGTTGCTCCACACCTTTCAGCTTCTACAACAAATGAGGCAGGGGTCTGAAAGCCAGCATCTTCATTCACTACATAAGCCTCATTAATTCCCTGAACACTGTCCTTCCTGTGCTCTGAATAAGGCAGAGGTCCTGTGGAAAAAGAATTTGTGATAATGTAAATGAGTGCAAGGGGAATATATTAATATTGTATGAGTAACCTTAATTCTGGCATTTCCTAAATTTGAGTGCTTGACTTTGCAACCTAAATCACATTTTTATATAGTTTTTAAAATGTAACTTCTTAGATTTGATAAAAGATAAACTTAAAAAAATGGATCATAGATCTAGTCCCTATGCTAGAACCATATTGACCCCTGCACGGTTACAATAGTGCTGATTTCAGAGTAACAGCCGTGTTAGTCTGTATCCGCAAAAAGAAAAGGAGGACTTGTGGCACCTTAGAGACTAACCCATTTATTTGAGCATGAGCTTTCGTGAGGGTATGCATCCGATGAAGTGGGCTGTAGCTCACGAAAGCTCATGCTCAAATAAATGGGTTAGTCTCTAAGGTGCCACAAGTCCTCCTTTTCTTTTTGCGGATAGTGCTGATATTACTTGAGTTAATGGAGTAGCTGGTAGTGGTAGTACGCTGTTATTTTTTATGTGAGCTGGCTCACTATATGGGCAAGAGACATGCAAGAGCTTTAAAATTGGGTTTCCTCGGGAATCTTAGATTCATAGATTCATCGATTTCAAGGCCAGAAAGGACCATTGTGATCATGTTGTCTGACCTGCTGTATAACACAGGCCATAGAACTCCCCCAAAATAATTCCCAGAACAGATCTTTTAGGGGAAAAAAATCTAATCTTGATTTAAAAATTGCCAGTGATGGAAAATCCATCATGAATCTTGGTAAATTGTTCCAGTGGTTAATTACCCCCACTTTAAAGTGTTTATGTCTTATTTCTAGTCTGAATTTGTTTAGCTTCAATTTCCAGCCATTGAATCCTGATACACCTTTCTCTGCTAGATTGAAGAGCCCATTGTTAAATATTTGTTTCCCATGTTTTCTGTAGACTGTAATCAAGTCACCTCTTAACCTTCTCTTTGTTAAGATAAATAGATTGATCACAGTGACCTGCTCTCTTCATTATTTACCATTTCCCCAATTGTTGTATAATCTTCAAACGTTATCACTGAGAATTTTATGTTTTTCTTGAGCTCATTAATAAAAACGTGAAATAGTGTAGGGCTGAGAACTGATGCCTGCAAGACCCTACAGGAAACAAACCCTTTGATGATGATTCCACATTTACAATTATATTTTGAGACCTATCAGTTAGTCAGTTTTTAACCCATTTAATGTGTGCCTTGTTAGTTTTATATCGTTCTAGGTTTTTAAATCAAAAATGTCATGTGGTACCAAGTCAAATGCCTCACAGAAGTCTAAGTATATTAAGTCAATGCTATTAGCTTTATCAACCAGATTTGTAATCTGGGTTTTATCCCAGGTTCTGGAAGGATGTTGGCTGTACTGTTTATAGACTCATCTAACTCTTTCCACCTCCTCCCCCACTCTGCAGTTGTCCTCTAGTATATTTTACCTACTGCCCCTTCTGTTCCTATTTTACCTGCTTCTATTCCCCATAACCTGTTCTTAACCCCCTCTTCTCCTATCACCCCCTCCATCTGCCCCTATCTCTTCATCCCTCTGTATTCAAGACAAAATGCTTCCTCCTTTTCCACCAAGGTGCCAGCATGAAGAACATTGACAACACAGGAAAACCAGTTGCCTGCTCTGTTCCATTGCCCAGTGCCCGAACAGCAATTGCAGGCAGACAGCAATCTCTGAAGCACATCTCTGAAGTCCGTTCTCCAAAGCATGAAAGTACAAGGAAATGAAATGAAATGAAATGAAAGTTTTTCAATCAAACAGCTGTAAGAATTTTTTAACATTGGCAAAATAACATATTTCTCCCCAAGCTCATTCTCAGAAACAACTGAACTAGTTTTTTGAAGGTTAAAAGAAAAGAAAAAGACAAAAAATTCAGCCCGTGGCATATAGCTGACATGAAAAATTTCAATAAGAATTTAAAATTTTGCAAAGTTATATGAAACTAAAACAAGGTCTTACAGTGGAAAGTGTTAGACAATATTAACTATAGGCATTGCTACCAGCTTTGTATATAATAGACCATAATATGTATCGATGTATGCATAACATGTACAGAGTTATTCATATACATGTTTTGATATATATATATTAATTACCTTTTTGATATACATATTAATTACCTTTTCTTCCTTTCTTCTTTCCTTTTGCACCCCAGATGTCAGTTTTCTCCAGATGCACCAGATATCAATAAGTATGTCCATTTCAGTGCGGCCCGTTGGTTGGAATTTTTACAGAAATATGGATAAAATCATAAAATGAAAGAGTTTAATCACATACACCTCTAGAATGATTCTACAAACAGTTTAAGTAAGATTCAAGTAAGTAAGATTCAAGTAAGTAATTTAAGTAACTAAGATTCACTCACCTAACACTAGATTTAGAATTGCAGAATGTTGCAATTTTACCCATTTGATTGGAATTTGGAGAGAGATTTCTGGAAAAATTTTGTTGCGCAGTTATTGATTTATCAGAAACTATACATGAAACAAAGATTTTCGGCCAAATCCTCAGCTGGTGTGAACAAGCATACCTTCAGTGGAGCAGTGCTAATTTACACCATCTGGGGAACTGTGCTGTTGCCTCCATTTTAAGGTAACAGAATGAACTAAGGTGGAATTATTTACCCAGTGTTCAATAAACAACTACAAATGAGCTCCATGGGCTCAAGTAGTGTCCTCTAGAACTCTTCAGCAGATTCACAACATGACTGGCTTCCAGTTGCAAATAGTTCATTAGTTCTTGAGGGTGAAGGCCTTTCTTTGCCCAAGGCAGCCATGTGGCATTTAAATGGCTAATCCCTCCCATGGCTGGAGCCAAAATCCCTGTCCATCCTGAAAGCCATATGTGGTAACTGGAGTTATTGAGGGATGACCTTAAGAGAGACAATATTTGGAGAGAGCAGAGGAGCAGATTCTTGTCCATCTGGTTGACGGCCGGGAAGACTGAATAGATCACGAGGCCCTTTATCATCTCCTGGCTGAGGTCTCTGAAACTGAGCTGTCATTCAGGTAGAGAAGATGGTGCCAATAAACTTCAGTGCATCCAGCTTCCCTGCCTGAACTTCCCTCTTCATGGTGAAATGACAGAACTGTTAGTCTGTTCCTCTCTTTCTCCACACGGGACCCATGGAATGATTACTGTAGCCCTTAAAGTTATAAAGGATGGGCCAGGGATATTATTTACATTAGTTCCTTGTCCACCCTTCAGCATCTCAGTAGCTCCTGGCCACGGTATGAGCCTGCATCTCTTTCTTACCTCCATGCAAGCAGGGCTCAATTGTTTATTATCTCCCGTTGCTTGGACTGTTTCTTTCCTTTCTCTCTAGTTTCCCCCAATCCTAGCTCTATAGACTCCAGGATTATTCAGCTCAATGTGTAACTGGTGTAGGCAGTCATATGAGAGTTAAGTGCCCATTGCTACCATGTAAACTGATTCACAGTTTGTTGCCCTTTTAGTTTGGATAATGAGGTACCTCCCTTTGTTCAGGTCTTAAAAGAAGTGAATCATTTTAATTTGTCTATTACTAGTAAGTTTAATTTTTCCTTTATTTGATCTTTGGTGTTTTTAGGAAATTAAATACAATTAAATTTAAGAAAAAATAATAGCTGGATGGAATTAAAAGCAGATTCTTATGATTAGTAGTAGTAGCAATCTGTGAACTACTGATGTATATGTTTAATATCTCCCTTGAGACTGGGGAAGTTCCTCAAATGTTGAAACTGGCTTAAATAATTTAAATTCATAAAGGTGGTGAAAACTCCTTGGCTAATAATGTTAGACTGACTTCTTTGCTTCCAATTTAATCAAAAATTCTTGAAATACTTCTTAACTTATGTTGACTTATGTGAATGTCTTATTCTACTGAATGGTTGGCATCCTTTACAATGTGGCCTTAGAACAAATCAAGCTAATATTCTCATGTTGCTTAAAATAAAAGTGACTTTTATCAAGCAAGTGATCATGTTGTTTGACCTGTACTATGTTTGCAGTTGTGTACAGAGCATGCAAAATATCTGACCACTTTAAGTAATTTCTAAAATTAAAGGGTGTGAGTTTTGTTTTAACTTCACATAGCTGCAGTGTCTTGAATCCTATTTATTAAAATGTCTCCTGTTCACTTCAACAAATCATTTTAAATCTAACAGTTATGAGTAGGATTCATTTTATCTCCTTTGTTGTCTGGTTTTGGAAGCCATGTAGACAAATACTTGTAGACTATTACCTAATAAATATTCCAATGTATTGATAATTATAGATAGCCTAAACAGATGGTGATACTAGTTTAATGCTGTCTTTAGAAATAAGAAATTGAATTTTAAGAGCATTAAAACTGTAAAGTAGTGTGTGTAGTATATTTCTTCAGTGAAGCTTTCATCTCCTTTTGCCTGTATTTCCTTTCTTTATAGTCTTCAAATTTCTAGCTTTCTAGACTTTACTATGTGTAGAATGTTGCTACCTTCCTTTTTACACAAAGAAATAAATGCAACCACACCATACCACTCTTAAACAACTCCAATGGCCTTCATTGGTTTCAGGATGTCAGTATTGCCATGCTTGTTAAGATTCTCCTTGGATCTTGCCTCATCCAATACTTTAAGATTGTTGACTCTCCTTATAACCTCCTTTGATGTGTTGTTATTTATCATGTGTGTTATCTTAGCGCCTAAGAGCCCCAACCATGGACCAGGACCCCATTGTGCTAGGCAGTAGTCAGGTCTTTTTGTCCCTTCATACAATCTTGCCTCTGCTATCACACATACCTTTTACTACTAAACTATTATTGGAAACAGATTTCTAGTATCTTTTTAGCGGAGGTTTGGAAACAGCAGAAAATGTTTTTCTTCCTTCTTTACAGAGCACCTCTTGCTGTTCCACTGCTGATATTAATACAGCCTTGCAAAGCATTTTGGGATACATTTTGTTTGGAGCTGCTATAAAAATGAAGCAATATGGTATTGTGTTTTTACAGTTCATGGAGAAATGAATAGGTAAACCGCAATGTGGATTTTAACAGGAACGAGGCATTACATAATAAATATTAAGATCGTAGAGCAAAGTGGTACGCAGTAAATATAACACTGATGAGACTAATCCCAGTACATAGTCCAAGTAACTGGACTGTACACTGTGGATTTACAAAGGGAAAAGGTAATCCATTTCAAAGGCTTCCGGATCTGAATAGCAGAAGATTCACTCTGTAGCCACTATTGAGGCCTAGGGGGTATAGAAGTCCCTACTTCGGCACGTTTCCTTCACTGGTAAGATACTACCAGCTCTATCTACTCCAACTTCCAAGCTCCTCTGTGAGCTATAATGAAAGCTGCATGAATTATTCATATCTTTTTTTAAACTAATATAATCCTGCTTGTATTTCAAATTATCCAGGAGCACACTTGATATTACCTGCTCAGGTTGTTATTCACAATTATTTTGGGGTTATAAAAATATATTTCAGCCTATGGATTTTGCATTATTAACTCCTGTGACTATTACTTTTTTCTGTTCATTGTTCACTATTTGCCCTGTTTGATATTATTTCTGCTTCATGATTCGCGAACTCCAAAATCCACAAAGAGATTTCTCTTGTCACTTTGTCACAGCACTTTCTCTTTCCATGCACGTTCATAGGAATAAAAATTCTCTGTTATGAGCATTGGACGAAAGAGGTCAGGAATCCTGTGAAAGGGAATTTATTTTTATTTCTACGAATACTGTTTTCTCATGGTCTCTGATGTGGCTGGGACTCAGGGTGTCCCCAAGAATCAGAGCTCCATGGTGTTTCAGGTTCTGTGGATCTGCCTGTGTGGTATCCTTGCACATCTGTCACAGGAGTAGTTTGGGCCTGTCTTCTCTCTTCTTGCTCAAGTGCTGCTGAAGCAGAGGGGAAAAGATTGCAGGGACTCTATGGAGTGTGTATATTCCATGCACTACGTTGCATACTTAGAGATAGATATAGCATGGAGTTGTCTTTGCAGTAGAAGCTGAGGTCATGGAATGGGCATGCTCAGCAAGGGCTGAACATTTTAACTAGCAAAGCTGACCTGAATATTAAGGTGGGTTGCAAAACAATTTTTTTCTGCTTCCCCTGAAATTTAACCCTTTTTTGTCTATGATATACCAGCACTTTGCACAGGGCTAACCTAAAGATTTTGGTCTTGAGGTGATTTTTTGGGGATATATTTAGAAATTAATAGAATCATTTGATTTACACTCTCATTTTTGATGTCAGTTTATGTTGGGTGACCTATAGGTTACATCCAGCTTTGAGCTGGATATTCTTGCTGATTGCAATAATTGATTTGCATCAGTTTACTTTTTCAAGGCTACCTTTGAAGGATCAGGGCTAGAAGACAATGCTCTTAAATGAGAGACAAGATTCGCCTTTATAGGGCTTAAAGGCTCATTCTTTTAACAAAGGGCTCATATGAGCCTGAGAGCCCCTCTAGACATTAACTCCTCTGTGACTTTCAGCAGTTCATGTTACATCTGCCTCAATTTTTCCATCTATAAAATGGTGATATTATTATTTACTTATAAACTGCTTTGGACATGAAAGATATTCAAATAGTGGCTACCCTTTTATGGATGCTTTCACATATTTAGACATTCACTGACCTCTTTTGTGCGTGTAAACATGCAGGTGCAAGAACAGAGGGCCAGTGAAGATGCGGCTGGAGATTAGTGTTTAAAAAAAGAAAAAAGGCAAGCCACAGCATGCAAGTATTAAGTGTCATCTTATTTTACTATTTCAAACAGATATATGTATCGTTCTCTTAAATGATAATTTTGTGCTCAAATTTTATCACATATTCTTCTTAGCAACAAGTCTAGGGTTACCATACGTCCGTATTTTCCTGGACATGTCCGGCTTTTTGGTTCTTAAATCGCCGTCCGGGAGGAATTTTTAAATATCTAAAAACGTCCAGGATTTTGCCATTATTATTTCTCCCCAAAGAGAGTGAATGTTGATCATTCGAGAAAGAAAGTGAATGTTGATCACTCGAGAGAGTGCCCGCTTTTCCCCCCAGCTCCCAGCGCTTGCACCGCAAAACCGCTGTTTCACGCAGTTGGGAGAGAGGGGGGAGAACGCGGTGTCCTCAGGGGAGGAGGCGGGGCTGGGGTGGGGATTTGGAGAATGGGTCCAATGGGGTAGGGAGGGGGCGGAGTTGGGACGGGGACTTTGGGGAAGGGGTGGAGTTGGGGCGGGGCTGGGGGATAAAGGAGGGTGCGAGCAAATACGCCCCTTCCCCCCACCCCCGCTGTGGAGTGCCCTCTTTTTTTAGTGTTCAAATATGGTAACCCTAAACAAGTCTGTCAGGAGCACATTTTGTTCAAATTTGTAATGTAATTGCTGGACTAAACATTGCTCATGAGTTTCTTCAGATACGTAGCCAATAAGAAACTCTTTGCCTATGTGATCTTTTCAACTGTCTTAGAGACCCAAATGAAAAATTTTTTATATATCCCTATTCTGCTATTTTTTAATTTCTGACAAATACAGGACAATATGGGCAATTTCCCCCATCTAATACCTATTTTAAGAACAATTTAATAATTATTCATTATTTGAAATAGTCTTTACTTTATTGAACTGTTTGTAAATAACCAGTATGAAAGAACACAGCTGAATGAAAACTGCTTCTACAAAATTTGAGAGACTGTATCATCGTGTGGAGCAGCATGTGTGCTCATTGAAATAAAAACTGTGTCACACAGTGGTTTTGACTGAGCTATTACTACAGGGGAAAAGCCAGCTTTTATATCTTATCTGTTGACCCCCTCTCTCACACACACACACACATGCCCACTAGTAGGACGCTGAAAAAAGAATTGTCAATCAATGTGATCTTCTAAGGATGGCAGGCAAATTCATCTCCACAAAAAGTAATAGGTATCAATGTAATCAAAGCTGACAGTAGACAAACTATACTATGCATAAGAACTAAAATTCAGCTAATTTTTGGTTTGGGTTGGAGTGCTTAATTTTTTTTAAGCCTGCAAACAGTTCAGCTCAATCTCTCTCAGCCATTCTCTGCCAAGAGAATGCATGACCCTTTGCTTCAAAACATAGAACTTTAGCATATGCTGTTTACAGTTGTTACTTTCACCATAACAACACTCAAGGGAGCGAAGATTCCCCCTGTATACGTTTCAGAAGTATTGAGGTCTTCTGCAACTTCACCCTTTTAAGTAGTTTCTGATAATCCTAGTGTGAAATTACAGAAACAGCAGACCCTGAATCAAGCTCCATTTTAAATCTTATCCCTTCTACTTGCAAAGGAATCCAA
This sequence comes from Lepidochelys olivacea, assembly GCF_965140295.1. NCBI lineage: Eukaryota > Metazoa > Chordata > Testudines > Cheloniidae > Lepidochelys > Lepidochelys olivacea. The sequence goes on along the minus strand of NC_140414.1, from coordinate 60,561,229 downwards.
ACAATACCTCAGTTGTCTTCTAAATTAAACAGCTGTAGAGATGCTACAGCATTCTCCATGGATTCCATGTTGCCTTCTGTAAACTAATGAATCTGAAATTCTCTGGTTTTGCCCTTGTAAGGTGGTAGTTGTGCTTCTTGCACTGACCTGCACATCTTCTACATGTGCTCCAATTTCTTGCAGTTTCTACAGGACTTGACTTTGAGCCAACAGTCATTGGCATTATGAAACTGTTTGCCACCATAAAAGCAAACAACCTTTGAGGTTTTTTCATGTTGTCCTTTTTGCTTGACCCCCCAGTTTATTTGTTGCATATATCTGATGCTGTTGCAACTCTCTGGCATCTTTAATAGCAATTTCAAGGGTCAAATCAGCATCAGTCAATATCTGTTTTGGGATTATTTCATTTTACATACCACACACTAACTGGTCCCTTACTACATCATTTAAACTCTCTCCATACTGGCTATGCTTTGTTAAATTCCTTAATGCAGCCACACTTTCAAGAACTGCTGCATTTTCTTTTTGATTCTGTTTGTAAAAGTGGAAAGCTCTGCAATCTCACCAGGGGCTTTGGGGTTAGTTGTTTCTGTAGAACTTCCATTGTCTCAGCAAGTATTTTGTCTGCTGGTTTAACAGAAGCTGGTAAACTGAAGTGCAAATTATAGATTTTGAGCCCCAATATACTCAGTAAAACTGATATTATTAGGTTTTATATCATCACTTTTTCTGTTCACTGATATCATTAGCTTTTATATATTGTCTCTTGATATAGGTGGTCCAGTCCTTGATTGAGCTATCAAACAAGTCTGTTTTCCCAAGGAGCAAGATATTTTTAACCTCCTTTTGATTTCTATTAGTAGTTTATGCACAATGCCAGTCCTGCAGGTTGCAGTTTTAGTTTCGCTTTCTTTAGACCTCTGCAGTCTATCCCACTGTATTCCTGGCTTAGGATCCCATCATCCTTGCCAACTGTTGAATCCTTGCTCTCCACATAACATTAAGAATATGGCAAAACTGCACTGGCATAGTTGGATTCCAGACAACTCTGTTTATTAGGTATATAAAAATATACATAGCTACTTATGTATAAGCTGCTCTGGCAGGGTTCTGATGGCTCTGCCAACAGAAGACAGGGAGGTTCACTAGGTCTCCCAAACGATTTAAAGGAGTATTACCTAATTCCTAGACACTGCAGGAAAGAGAGAGAATGGTCTCATGGATAGGCAATTGAATGCTGCCCTGGATAATTGGATTCTATTACTGCCTCTGCCACACAGTTCCTGTGTGTGATGCTAGGCAAGTCCCTTAAATCAGACTTTTCACAGGTGGTTGCTAATTGTGTGTTCCTCAGTATCTGGTGTCTGACTTTAAACCAGAAGTGCTGAGCACTCACAACTGCAATTGAAATCAGTGGGAACTGTGCTTTGCAATGGTGCCTGAACTGCTCCCCTGCCACGAAGTGCAGCTCCTGCTGGTGTTGCTCTGTGCCTACCCGAGGCTTTCAGTTTGGGGGTGAGGTAATGCTGCTGTGAAGCACAGCCCCTGCCAATGACACTCCGCCTCTGCCTGAGGCTTGAAGTTTGGGGAAAGCGACACTGTTGCCTGCCCACTAAACTACAGCCATGTTAAAAAGTGGGGAGGCATCGCTTCCTGGCACCCCCAGTTCTGGCAGTTGTGGCCCCCCATCACTTCTACAAAGGTTCTGGTGCCCTTAGCACTTTGTACTTTTATATATGAAAGTATATCTCTATTTTAGGCAGCGTGTGTTTGGTCCAAGAAGTCTTTGGGAGGGGAAAAAAGGAAGACAAACACTCATTGCACGAACAGTGTTCTTTAGGGGTTTTGGAAAATGGTGTCGAAGAGAAGGGAACTAACAACTTCTTAATCTATTTAGCATATTGTGACACACTTAGCCCCGATGACTCAAAGAGGTTCACAGTAGTCTTTAACTTTGTTTGAGAAAACTCACTTTATTTTTCCAACAGAGATCTGCAATAACAATTGAGGTGCAGGGCATTTACTTGAGATTAATGACTGGTTAAGAGGAGTGGATGTCCCAAGGCTCAGCCAGGGGCCATTAACCACAGCCGGCCATTAATCCCCAGGAAATGCTCTACGCTGAGGTCATTTTGCTATTATAAGATGAAAATGAAAAAAGACATAGGCATGTGGATTTTTTTTCTTTTATCAGCAAAGTAGTTTCTATTGGTATGAATAGGGCATTCCTAGAGAATTACTGCCCTGTACTTTAGCCAATCACATTGCTTGAATCATCTTTCACATTCCATTCATTTTGTAATCTCTTATATTTACAGAATTCTTCATTTTCTCAGTGAGGCCAAAGTACTTCATCTGTCTTAAGCAAAAAAATAAATAAAGACAAGAAGTGTGGATAGTGAGAAAGTAATATAAACCTTGTAAAACTATTGATAAACAACAGGTAAGAGTATCTGAAACATCTGAAAATTACAAAAAGAGTGATAGAAAAATAATATGCATCATTATGTGTTAGGAGATTTTGTTAACAAATATATATTACAATAATGACAATTAGTTTTGAAATGTTAACTGAATAGGAGCAATAAAGTTGGAGAAAAGCAAATTTGGTTATGGTTTTCAAAGATCATGTAAATGCAGTTATGAAGTTATGAAGTTATGAAGACTAGTAAAATAGTGGTACAAATATTAGGTTTACAGAATGTGTACAGTAAGTACCAGGGATTTATAAAGGTCAAAGTTTTCTAGACAAACTATTGCATTTTTTGGTAGAATTATAACATAAGTGGATGAAGGGAACACTGAAAATGAAGTATAGTATAGATTTTAATAAAACCTTTGAGAATAGTGCCTCATGAATACTTACTCTTAAAATTAGTTCATACTGATATTAATTTAATTCACATATGGTTCTAAATTATGATGTACTGCATACACTAGAGAGGACAGGGAAAAATTAAAAGGGAACTATTAGGATTATAAATATGAGCAGAAAATAAACAGTGGAGTCCCACCGGGGAGAGGGGAGAGGGTGTCCAGAAGTTATAGAAGAGACATCATGTCATAGAATAGGGGGTAATAGTCCCTGTGAATGGGCCTAATCCAATTATCTTTGAAGTAAATGGAAAAACTCCCAGTCGATTCAGTGGGAGGTAAAATGGCCTTATTTGACTCTAATGTGATTCGAGTTGAGTGAACAGTTCATATGAAACTAATATTTGACAGATTTTGACCTTTTTTCTTGAAATATCCATAAACAAGTTGCATTTATTCATTTACATTTGAAATTATTAAATTAAAATCTTTCATAAATTTAATTTACTGCATGGCTTTCCATTTAAAAATTGAAATAGAAAATTAAACCTTTTATATGGCTGTTATTGGTGACATAAATCACACAGTTTTGTTTATGTTTTGTGGTTGGATGAGTGTTGTAATTCTTTTAAATACAAATTTCTGATGCAAATACTCGTGAAAAGAAAATTTTCAATTTGCTTTCCATTTCTATTCAAGTTTAAAAATAATTTTCCTTGGTCGTTTATGCTGGCAAAACTCAGTGAAACAAATGTTTGAAGAAAGCAAATGCAACACAACTACTGTAACAATTCATTCATTTATTATGGTTGCCAACTTTCTAATTGCACAAAACCGAACATCCTGGCCCCACCCCTTCCCTGAGGCCCCACCCTGCCCTGTCACTTCTCTGAGCCCCCCCCCCACTCACTCTGTCCCCCCTCCCTCTGTTGCTCCACCCACACTCACTCACTTATTTTCACCAGGCTGGGGCAGGGAGCTGGAGTGTGAGATGGGGTGAGGCTCCTGCTGCGGATGCCGGCTTCAGGGTAGGGCCAGAAATGAGGGGTTCAGGTTGTGGGAGGGGGCTCCTGGCTGGGGCAGGGAATGGGGGCATGGGAGTTTGAGGGCTCTGGCTGGGTTTGTGGGCTCTGGGGTGGGGCTGGGTATGAGGAGTTTGGAGTGCAGGAATCCAGGCTGGGGCCAAGGGATTCAGAGTGCGGGCAGGGGTTGTGGTGTGGGAGGGAGTGCAGGGTGCAGGCTGTGGGAGGGAGTTTGGGTGTGGGAGGGGATTCCGAGCTGGGGCAGGGGATTGGGATGCAGTAGAAGGTGCGGGATGCAGGCTCCGAGAGAGAGTTTGGGTGCAGGAGGGGGCTTAGGGCAGGGGATTGGGGCACGGGAGGGGGTTTGGAGTGTGGGCTCAGGGCGGTGCTTACTTTGGGCTTACCTCAGAAGTGGCAACATGTCCCTTGGGTCCCAGGCAGAGGTGCGGCCAGGTGGCTCTGCGTGCTGATTCCGTCTGCAGGCATTGTCCCCGCAGCACCCATTGGCTGCAGTTCGGGGTGGGACAACCCTATCATTTATGAATATGAATGCATCTTCATGGGGGGGAGGAATTGCAGATTTCACTTACTTAGTGTGATATCACTTGGATTATTGTATTTATTTGTGGGCACCAAATTACCAGAAGGATTAGAGAGTTCAGAGAAGAGCCACAGAAATGATTTAAAAGATAAGACTGAAATTTGTCCAGTAGGGCTGGGTGAATAGGTGGATCTCTTGGCAAACCTTCTTGACAAAACTCATCTGATAGAATGTTCATGTCAAGCAAACTCAAAGTGAATACATTTTAAACTTCGAACAAATATTCACAGAAACTTTTTTGTAGTACTTTATAATTTGGGTAAGTAACAATTAGATGGGGAGAAGCAACATGAAAACAGGCACTCAGTGCTACAGGGATGGGTACATTATAAAGATCCGAATACTATACTAATACTACAAAATAACTAAATATAATAAAATATATGAAGGGTGAATACACCAATGAGAAAATGAATTATGTAGTGTGGTACAAGAGATTATAATCAGGAGTAACAAGATGAAATTTTAAAAGGAAACATTTAGGCTGAATATCAGGAAAAACTTCCCAAGTTTTAGATCTAGTAGACTACAGACTAATCTCACAGGGTTCTATTTGTCCTCCTACCACATCAAGACTTGATTCAACAGCTATGCTAATGAGTCATTTTAACTCTGTAAAGTTACATGTGAGGGCCTGTCTACATGATGAGATATTGTGTACTACGGAGGGTGAGGGGGGCGGGGATGATTTCTAAAATGCACTAATGTGTTGAGTATTAATTGGCCTGTGTAGGCCCTGCTGGTGTGCACTAAATGTTCCTGATTGTACTTTAGCATATTACATTAATGTGCACTAGTGAACAGTTAGTGTGCACTAGTAGGGTCTACACAGACCAGTTAATGTGCAACACGTTAGTGCTGTTTGGAAATCACTCTCCTGTACTGTGCATTACCCCACTGTGTAGACAAGTCCTAAATATTAACAGGATCAGGCCATTTTACTCAGGATCCTGAGTATTCTGCAGTCCTGTGCCTGCAGATTTTGCTGCAAAATTCACTTCTTCCTGCGGACTTGTTCTCCAGAATTTCTGGTTTAATTTTTAAAGATTGTTCCTAGCCCTTATGGTTGCAGCAGAAACCTTGAAAATGGGACCTCAGTGGAACCAATGCAATTATAGTTACCCGAGTCTGCAGAGAGCATGAAACACAGTAACTCTGAGAGGTGTGAAGTGCCCAACCATCTCAGACATGGTTCCATGGCCTCCATGATTCCACAGTTATAATATTTGGCATTTTCCCAAGATGCCATGGGATTCAGCATTTTTGCCATGGAATTTGCCACTTTGCTGAAACCATGCACCTGTCCTCCTATTTTCTATCTCCCCTCACTGCTGGGAACTGCCTGCAGCTGCATCTTGCTGTCTAGTTTCCTCACATGGTAGAGTTTAAAGGTATTTATAGTGCATGGTCTCTGTCCTGTACCACAGAGCCAGGCAGCAGGGATCAGGGAACCAGAGCTGGGGTCCAGCTTTCAGCCAAAGAACAGAGGAGCCGGAAGTGTAAACTGTCTGACTGGGGAACAGAGCAGCTGCTGAGGCCTGGGGAGCAGAGAAGATAAGTCACAGAAGCCCACTATGAGCTCCTCCTTTCCTGGCACATATGGAGAAATATCGTTCCAAACTGAACCTCATTGGCAGTATTGTGGGAGCTGAGGCAGAGTGAGTAGAGCATAGCAGAGCATAGCAAAAAGAAAACCTATCCTCAGAAATCATCAATTTTAGAAATAAGCACTGATGAATTTTACATCAGTGAGTATCTTCAGCTCTGAATCATAATGGTATGTGGGAGCGAGTGTGGGTGTTGGGGGGAATGGGAATGAATGGTGATAGAATAAATTAGTGTTGCCACAGAGCTGGGGGGCTGTAGTCCCAGTATTTGGATCAACTGTGCTGAGGAATACTATTTATGCTGTATAGTCACTTAGGGCTGTGGGGTTCTGGAGTTGCTGGTGACTAACTACTGCTGCAGTTACTTGGATATAAAATTTAGGACCAGTAGATACCATTTTACAAATATAATTATTCAATTCACTATTGAGAACAACTATTCCACATTCCACATTAGTACCAGTGGATTGACTCTCCTGTGCCAAAACTCAACTTGGATCAAGAGTCAGGGGACCTCAAATAGTCAGCTCTGGCTTCTTGATTCGTAGGTTGGCCCTGATGAGATTTAGCAGCTCTAATTTCTGTCACTGATGCCAGAGTTCCTAATGGACCTTACATCATGGAGCATAAGCTAACTCTGCCTTGCACACTGTCTGTCTCTTGTCCACCCTGATGCATCCCCTGTGTTAATAGTTTGAGGGGGCAGCAGGCACAGGGCCCAGAGTCAACACAGGAGCAGATAGCTCCTCTCCTGGGGTTCTTTCCTGGCCAGTTGTGCTCAGTTTCCAGTTTCTGAGTGTCACAAAGGGACCAGATCTGGCCCTTTATCTGGAAATAGGCTTGGACTATATTTCAAAGCATATATAGGTCACAGTATTATTCCTGCTGAAATCAATGGGATTTTTTCCATTGACTTCAGTTGTATCAGGTTGCCTTAGATGGGAACTAAGAATTGCAAGTGTATTGTGTTCAGAATTAGTTTTGAGAGAGCACATGTTTTCTGTTCTGTATGGAATATGCCAGGGGCTGTTCTGTTTATATCATAGCACATACTGGCGCTGTTTTAATTTTTATCTGGAAAAGTAATCTTTGTTTCTTTTGGCTGAGATTGAATTGATGGAAATTACTGCTTGTAATGCCATGCAGTTACTAATTACTGATGTGAACGATGAGTGACCATACCATAGTGTCTAGGAATTTGATGCAAAGTTATGTCAAACAGGAAGTAATACTTCTTGAAGCTCATATCAATAGTCATGACTAGCAGATTCTATTATTTTGGATAAGTTACTTGCTAAAACAATAATGTTACAACATTAAGCATTTTTTCATCCATTTCTCTAAATCTTCACATTGTAATTTTTTAAGTAAATTGGAATAACAGAAAGTAGCTTAGAATTTCTGGTTCTTCAATTTCACTGAAAATGCTGTTTAAGATGGTATATTAAATGATCTAGCATTTGTCACAAGAAAGTAAGCCATGATCTTTAAAAACTAGAAAATTGGGAGAAATAACATTTCAACTGACAAAGAAATTCTGATAAATATTTATTTTGGTGGTACATTGTAAACACATGGGCTTATTCCTCAATAAATTGTGACAATATATAAACAGATAATTATATTTAGCTTGTGATCCACTGTGACCCCCAGATCCCTTTGGATCTTCTTATGGTTTATAATTTTAGACCTCAATCCTGTATAGCACTGAGAGCCATTTGAGAGGTGCTGAACAGGCCACGTGATAATGTAGTGGGCGCACTATGAGTATGCTCAAATATGAAGAAGTTTCCTCTTAAAATGCCGCCTCCAGGCATTCAAAGAAAGGACCTAGATATGCAGCGTTCCTCAGTAAAGTTGCAAGGTGATTTCAGCAGCAAGATAATACTGTTTGTAGTTCCTGTAGGTTCCCCCTTGGTGTAAAACACAATCCATACATAAGCCTTTCATAGATTTTATACAATACGGTCCCCAAAGATATCACATATGATTGCAATACCTGTCACAACCAGATCCTCAGCTGATATAAATCAATGTAAGTCAATATAACTACACTGATTTCCTCCTGTTGGCCACTACTATCTTTTAAAACAAATATATATATATCTATAATACACAACAACCTGTTTAAGCAAAAATTATAGAATCATAGGACTGGGAGGGACCTTGAGAGTGCTTAATCACTCTGACAGGAAGTTTTCCTAATGTTCAACCTATACCTCCCTTGCTACAATTTAAGCGCATTGCTTCTTGTCCTATCCTCACAGGTTAAGAAAAACAGTTTTTCACCCTCTTCTTGTAATAACCTTTTACATACTTGAAAACTGTTATCATGTCCCCTCTCAGTCTTCTCTTTTCCAGACTAAACAAGCCCAATTTTTTCAATCTTCCCTCATAGGTCATGTTTTCTAGACCTTTAATCATTTTTGTTGCTCTTCTCTGGACTTTCTCCAATTTATCCAAATTTTTCCTGAAATGTTTGGGTTTTTTGCAACAGTGTTACACCGTTGAATTATATTTAGCTTGTGATCCACTGTGACCCCCAGATCCCTTTGGAACTTCTTATGGTTTATAATTTTAGAGCTCAATCCAGTATAGCACTGAGAGCCATTTGAGAGGTGCTGAACAGGCCATGTGATAATGTAGTGGGCGCACTATGAGTATGCTCAAATATGAAGAAGTTTCCTCTTAAAATGCTGCCTCCAGGCATTCAAAGAAAGGACCTAGATATGCAGTGAAGTTCCTCAGTGAAGTTGCAAGGTGATTTCAGCAGCAAGGAGTATTTCTCCATGTAAAGTGAAAAACTTGACCAACAAGTAAGTGTTCTTAATGTGGGGAAGAAGATTTAGTTCTTTCCTATATGAGAGCTCTTGTTTATGTGAGTTAGGAACACTACCATCACCTGCGAGATGATTGAAAGGTGCAAGTGAGTCACATAAAAATAACGGGTCATAATACTAAATACTTACTAATATGCAGCACAATAATATGTATTAAAATGACTTACCCGTCATTTCGCTATCCCTGCAACTATTAATGATGCTAATGCCTCATTCAATCATGGTTACTATTTTACTGATATTTGTTAGTAGGAAGTGCAATTTAAGGACTGCAGGTGATTTGGGTGACTTGTGAGAAAAAGGCAAGGATAGCCTTAGATTTTCAACTACTATGTAAATGTTCTATCAGCTGTCAACACAGTATAAAGTAAAAGAATTTATCATAAAACAACCCTTGTATTCAAATATTAATACATTTCCTTTGTCCTGAACTGCATAATGTCATAAGGTTTGTCTAGAAACCAGCTTCCCATTTGGTTGTTGTTCTTTTTGAAATGATATTTGATTGAAAAATAAGTTTTAGTGTGTATTCATTATAATTACATTAATGGTTTGAATATCTTTTATTTTATTTTTCAGTTTTCTTTTAACGAATGACTATTTCGTACAATACTTGAGTCAGGCACCATGGTAAAATTTGTTAAAATGGTTTCCTTCACTGGAACTGCAAATATGATCTAACATGACCAGAGACTGCAGAATGTGCGAAAATGACATTTAATTATAATTTCCACAAAAGAAAAAAATCAATGAAAAACAGTCCACATCATAAAATAAGGTTATAAACAGCACTATTCGCAGTCCTTGCTCCAGAAAAGATTTCTAAATTAAAGAGCATATCGATTGAATTATCCCCCCTTGGCCACATCTCTCAAGCCTTTATAAATGACATGTGGAAATATAGTACTTAAAATATGTAAACAATTAATAAAATGTGGAACAATCATGAATTGGTGGTAATAAAAGCCCAGAAAGCTACACAATTAATTACTTTGTGCACTTTAGGTGTTCTGGAAACTGAGCATCAATTTGCTAGTTTTGACTCATATCAAGACCACCCCGAAGAAAAGCTTAATTGAAACAAATCCCTAAGGAGTCTCTATTTATCATTTAGTTATAGTTTGGCAGCTAAATATAAAATATGCAAATTAAAGTAGGACTGATGATTACATGAAAACATACACCATTTTCACCATACATTCTTGAGTGTTTTGAATTCAGGAGTAACAACTGATTGTTTTGGAAAAAAAGAAAACTGCTTTAATATACTTTCTGAAAAACTGTCAGTCCTAACCAGGATACGATCCTAATGAAAGGCAATCCTTACCTACCCAGAATTTTGGAAATGTCTATCTAAAGAAGCGTTCTGAAAGGACAGAAATATAAACTGAGGGCTAAAGACAGTAATGTTTGCTGATGTGCATAATCTTTATTTCATCTGTGTCCTTTTGTTGATGGAGTAGAAACTTTGAGTAATTATACTGCATAAAAAGCCATGATCTCAGTGTATTTAGTGTCAGCTATTAACAAGAATTTTAGAACATTCAGCCATTACTTGTCATGTGGTCTTTAAATTAGCAACTGATACAAGGTAGGATGTAAAACTGTGTCAGAAGGCTGTAATAATGAATAATTTGACTCTAGAGCTAAAGGAAAATCTGATTAAAACTATGACATCATTCTATCAATATAGTGTATGGAGTAAAATGTTCAGCTGATTTAATGTATACCTTATGTAGAAAAAGTGTTCTCACTTTTTCAAATGTATTTGAAAGTCTTTTAGAAGCAAACTCTGAAAGCAGAAAATTATATGAAGACAATATATTTTAAAAGAAAGGGAATGTTACCTGCTGTTTCTGTGTATTAGATAGCATGACTTTGTATATAGTCTTCTAATGTCTGTATGTGTTTCAAATTTACCTTTGTCAGAACAAAGAGAGAGACATAAAAGTTTCCCCTCTATTTACTGCAAAGAAGCAGCATACTGTAACAAGAAACTTTAAAGAATATGTGCAAAAGGGGAGAAAGCTGATACCTCAGGTTCCCTGTTTTTGCTGTCCTGACTCCTTTTAAGGTCCAGAGAGTGAGGAAATTCATGCTCTTTACTGCTCAACAGCAGTAGAAAATGCTGTTTAGAACACACCATGTGGATGTGTCGTAGCCTCATATTCCCTTGTGTGTTACCTTTCAAAAGAGTAGCAATATTTTTGACAGTATTCTTTTCTATTATCTGACAGCTAATTATTACAGGTTTCAGAGTAACAGCCGTGTTAGTCTGTATTAGCAAAAAGAAAAGGAGTACTTGTGGCACCTTAGAGACTAACCAATTTATTTGAGCATAAGCTTTCGTGAGCTACAGCTCACTTCATCGGATGCATACCGTGGAAACTGCAGCAGACTTTATATATACACAGAGATATTCTCTGTGTATATATAAAGTCTGCTGCAGTTTCCACGGTATGCATCCGATGAAGTGAGCTGTAGCTCACGAAAGCTTATGCTCAAATAAATTGGTTAGTCTCTAAGGTGCCACAAGTACTCCTTTTCTTTTTGCTAATTATTACAGTACTTTGACTCTCCAGCAAACCCTCCTGAAAAGAAGTGAAAAAGTGTTTCAGTAGGACAGTCCTTTCAGAGACACCTCAGGGTATTTTTGGACATTTCTGGGTTACAGGTGGAATTTATTATATTCCTTGTATGTGCTCTGTTGTGTACAAAATTTGCTAATAGCAATACCTGCTTCTTTGCAGGCAAAAATATTGTTGTTGGACAACAGTTTTCCTATCCAACAAGTGCACAGTTGTTGAGCCAGGCAATGATGCTAAACAGTGACTATCTGACAAGCCAAAAGCAGCAAAGCCAGTAACATTATGAAAGGGATTAGAAGACTCAGGAAATAGACCTATGATCTCCAGCTGGGAGAAGCAAAGAGAGCATTGGTCATGAATATACAGCCACAGTATACACAGCTGACCTCAGCATATTGTAAAGGTTGCTTGATGCGCTGCAAAGGTCATTACAGATGTAGCCACAAGGACATGCTAATACAACAAATGCCTTTATGGCAAATATGGTAATGTAAGTTCTCACCTCACCACATCAGAATCGTCTGAGGGGCATAAATGACAAGCCTCCATTCCCCTTATGGGAATGGGGTACGATGACAGATAGAGTCGTCCATCTGACCGATGGAAGGCTGATATTTAACTTGTGAGAGAGAGAGATGGTCAGCTTTTGATTGACTGTATGAGACATAACTGACACAAACACAGGGAGTCTGATAATGTAAAATTCCTTTATTACCTGAACTGTCCGTTCTTGTAACGAAAGGTTTTGGCCTGAATAGGTGAGCTTGTGTATAGGTATGTTTTGTATTGTTTATTTTTGATTTAGTTTGGCTTTCTCATGATTTTTCTAACATTTTATTTATTTGGATACGTTGTGTTATTCGGATATGTAGGATATGTCTACACAAAAAGTAAGGAGGAACAACAACCTTCTTTACTCCCCTACATAGGTGACCATGGATCTGGGTGCACAGAATTAAGCAGGTGTTGCATACCTACTCAGGTGGAGACTGTGTGTGGGAAGGGACAGGGAATGGATTCCTGGGACAATTTACCATGGTTCATCTTGTCTGTGATTTGTGTGGCCCAGTGGATGGCTTTTTGATCACATGAACTCTGTGTCTAATGCATTCTTTTGTATAACTGAAATTTTATCTTCAGCATCTGTTGGCAGGGTCAATGAGGGCATTTTCTTTCCTACACTTAGATGGAGAGGGTAAGAATGAAGGGAAACAATATTTTTAGTCTTGGTCCAGAAAAATAGAAATTTTGAGTCACAACATACAATATAATGTTTGCAAAATGAACAAGGAAGAAATGGATAGGAAAAAAAATATCTTTTCAAGTATCCAAGAGGTCATTATGGAGAGCAAAATAAAAATATGGACTATCCAATGGAGTTGTGAATGTCCTTTTAATGCTAGTTTGTTAGCTGATTTAAGGTCACCTTGGTTAGAATTAGAGGGTACTTCACTTGCATGTCAGACATTGGATTGTAGTCCAGGGTCCTATCCCAATGTTTGAAGTGTCAAGGAGTCATCCTGTAATTCCAATGGAGGTAAACCTCAGAGCAGTTTAAAAGTTATTATAATGCAATCCTAAAATAAAGGGTTTTTTTAAAGTAGCATTTTAAATTTAAAAATAAGTAATCAACAGTCTTCCCCACATCCTTGTACTGCAGCAATAGACCAGAAAACTATTATGGTTGTTGTTCCATTGCATGAAGCTCTAATTAGAGGGCTAAATATGTTCAGGTGAGTTATTTGGTTGTTTGAATACTCATTAGCATTTTGTCCTTAAAATAAACAGAAAAATAAAAAAAATAAAATAAAAGGGCCTAATCCTGCAGTTTTATGCAGGCAAAACTCTCATTGATTTCAGCAGAAGTTGTGATTATGTGCAGATTGCAAAGCAAGCCCTAAAAGTGTTTTTTTTTAGCACGAGGTGCTGAAATTACCTGCTCTTCTCCCTTGTTTTTCCCTGGATTTCTCATTGATACACTAGATTGTGTCCCCAGGACTCAGCCCATAATGAGAGGCAGTGCCTTGCTGAGCTGTCCCAGGTGCATCCCAGAGAAGCAAAAAGAAAAGGAGTACTTGTGGCACCTTAGAGACTAACCAATTTATTTGAGCATGAGCTTTCGTGAGCTACAGCTCACTTCATCGGATGCATACCGTGGAAACTGCAGCAGACTTTATATACACACAGAGAATATGAAACAATACCTCCTCATATTCATGTTTCATATTCTCCGTGTGTATATAAAGTCTGCTGCAGTTTCCACGGTATGCATCCGATGAAGTGAGCTGTAGCTCACGAAAGCTCATGCTCAAATAAATTGGTTAGTCTCTAAGGTGCCACAAGTACTCCTTTTCTTTTTGCGAATACAGACTAACACGGCTGTTACTCTGAAACCCAGAGAAGCAGTTATGACTCAGGGATTCATAGTTCTCTTCCTTGTGGGGATAGTAATGTATTGCTGGCTTATAACTGTAGTAAATTACCTCTCTGACACACTGGCCAGTGTGTTGGAACATCGTCGGGGAGAGCAAATGTTTTACTTATTCTTTCTCCCTTTCCTCCATATGCTCACAGGAGGGACCCAAACCAAGACCCAACATCCAGATAGGCCAAATAAAGGCTTGGTGGGTGACTCCCCTTAGCTGAGTAGAACACGGGCATGATCTCTACCGATGGACTCTGTTATCTTCCATTTCTGTACCTCTACTAACTCCTTTATTTGTAAATGTTCACACTTATCTTTGGCTTAGTGGTTCAATTTTAAACAATGCTTTTTTGGTCCACGTTTTATCAGCCCTCTTAAGGATGCATTTAGGTTCATTATGAATAGCAGGCCTATTGGATTAGTCAGACTAAGCTATAGCACATAACCAAACAGCCTGCCATGGGTCACCTGTGTAACACTGGCTTGTAAGATATGTGACCCAGACTCCAGAGGAGGGGCACAAGAGAAGTAACAGAGGACTAATGGATTTACATGATTTGGGATTAAGTTCTTCATTCTAGGAAATATACAAAGCATTCTCTAGCCTCAGTTTCTTGAATTAACATTATATTTATAGAGCATGATCCTACAAATGTGAGTTTGCATTTGGAGGATCAGGCCAATGAAGAGGAAGTTTGTGTTAGTTGGAGGTAGAACTGAACAATGTCCCCTGTAATGAGATTTAGTTCAGAAGTGCTGTATACGTGCTTAGTCACCTGAACTTGTCACTACATGTAAGTGGGCAGTTCCCTGTTGTTCTGTTCATTTGGATTGATTCAGATCATCTCCTTGTTGAGGAACCATTTTTCATGTTCCATTGTCAGTCAACAAAGAGGATGAAATCCTAAATTAAGGGACATAGGTTTAGGAAGCAGGAAAGGGTAACGTCACTCATCAGTGTTGACACACTGTTTCTCGTTATTTGTTGGGGCAGTAAATCCATGGAAAAACCCATAATTAGTTATTTCTGTTTTTCAAATGCTGAGTAGTCTGCAAGCTCTGTTCTTGTAAAACACTATTTATAAAGTCAGTCTGTTTATAACACGTTTTTAATTTTCACCAGTACATTCTGCTGTCAGAAAATCCTTCCAACATCTGGTTTCATGGAAATATTTAAATACTAGCAGCCAGCTAGTGCTCTGTAATTCTGTGGCTGACAGAGACAAAGATGGGACGGATGGTCAGATCCCTGTTGTGTGGGATTTTCAGCGCTGACCTGATTCTGCTCTAGTTACAATCTGTGGTAAAACTCTTCCTTAAATGTAACCACACACCACTACCATGCTTAATGATGTTCACTTTATTAGCCTTCAAGAACTGTAAATGTGATTATTGTGTTAAACAACTATTAAAGATAGGCAACAAAACCCTGTTTTAAACTTATGCCACTCTTTTCTTCCATGGTTATTTTTAACAGTACAAAATACTAAATTGCTATAATGTAAGGTACTGCTATTACATAGCAAAAAATTGTGGTGGATTACTATTATACAACATTGAGTGACTCTAGCCAAAATCCTGAAAACCCAGGCTTTTTGGAACTGACAATAATAATTTTCAATTAGATGATTCAGTCATTTCCTCATTAGTCTATCCAAAATCTCATCCTCTCAAATGTTTATTTTTAATGGGTGATGTGGAACCAGCTCTTAAGCAGAACTCATAGGGAACATCTGTGGGTTTTTTTCTTCCTCTGGAGACTGCCATCATTATAGGTATTGTGGTAATGGGTACAATATAAATACATAGACAGACAGGCAGACATCTCCCTATGCCTAGAATCCTCCCTCATCCCATGCACACTCAATCTCCCTTTTCAAGCCTTTCCTCAACTCTCACTCCTTTCAGTGTTGAACTCCATCCCTCCACTACTCCCCTATTGCAGTCTTTATTTCCTCAAACTATTCATATAAATATAACTTAAAACCTACCAAACAAACCCCTCAAACTCTATATGCAGTTCAAAAAAGAATGATTAGGTTGTATGTGTGCAATAGCTCATCTATGGATTGTATTCTTAGAGCTCTAATCCTTTCCATACTCCTGCCCCGATCCTTTGTCATCCTTTACAGTTCTACATCTAATTTAGGCCCCCAGTCCTGCTTTGGATCCATGACAACGGATCCTTGTGCCCACACAGAGCCCCAGTGACTCCACTAAGGCTCTGTGTAGCCACAAGGCCTGCTCAAAACCAGTTGCAGGATTAGGGCTTTAAATTATAAATTCTTAGGGCAGGGAGGGACCTGTCCTTTTTTATTCACCAAGTATTATAGACACCTATTTGTTCAGTTCTATAAATAATTATATATAGATCGAGAGAGAGAGCGAGAGAGATGAATTGATGGATATCTGAAAAATGCCAGCTTTTACAAGGTTAACGTTATGCTCAAAGGTTTAGAGTAACTGTTCTTTCGATAAAGTCATTCTTCAATTTCTGAGTCTGTCTCAGGTAATAAAGGGAAATTAATAGGAGTTGCACCTAATGTGTTTCAGAAAATAAATGTAAGTCAATAGGGTACACCCTTTGAAGTTAGAGTAGAATTCAGCTCTTCATTTTTGATAAAACAGAACTTACCTGGTCCATGGCAGCAGATCTTTTTTCCTTATCCTTTATGAGATGCACCATTGGGGAAAGTGCCTGCCCTACAGAGCTGCTATGCTCCACAGTAACCAGGAAACTACTTCCGTAGAACTTTGAGCTTGCCGGCTCTTTACTGTCTCAAAAGAGTTGACAGCTTCAATTTTTGATGCCAGAGTGATAAAATTTAAAATGTTAAATATTGGCTTCTGATGTAATATTGTTGTTGTTGTGATGAAAGTGGTCACAGTAATGAATGCTAACAGCTGTTATTTAAAAAAAAATTCTTATGCACAAGGTTTGTTAAGAATTACATCTAGCTGAATCTTGAAGTGTTGAAAACAAGTTGGAGTAGTGCTTTTCAACCTGTTGTTTGAGCAGGGGGTCCTGCTTTGAGCAGCGGGTTGGACTAGATGACCTCCTGAGGTCCCTTCCAACCCTGATATTCTATGATTCTATGACTCCTAGGGGTCCACAGACTATGTCTAAGATTTTCAAAGGGGTCTTCACCTCCATTCAAAATTTTTGTAGGGGTTAGTAGATGAAAAAAGGTTGAAAACCATTGAGTAAGAGGGATTCAAGGCAATATTAGGCACCAGCCCTGAAATTTCAGAAGCATCAGTTTGACTCTCTTTGAACCCTTAAATTAAGCTAGTAGATGGATTTATTGCTAGCTTTCTAGATAATGTAATATATATCTAAGAGTAAGTGTTGTCAGTTCAGTTAAGGTAAAACATTTGTTTTCACACCTAACAAAAGGGATTAAACACTGCTTTAACTTCAAAAATGCAACACAATCTGAATTATGGAGATTTCAACATAATTAAACAGTGAAAAAGCAGCATCTGTGGAACAGTAAGTGTCCAGTAACAAATTGTTTCAGAGCAATACAGTGAATGAGCTTCCTCAACATAGTTTCCATAATAGAGTGGTTATAATTTTGCAACTATATTTCTGTTGCCTTAGGTAGCTGCCTTTACAGCCTTTTATTTTACTGCCACTGCACGTTTCCAGGGTAAGGGAGAAATAAACAATTTTTGTAGGGTTAGGACTTGAACTGGTGACATCACAGACCTGGGAACCTAGGAAGGGGTAATGATAATTTATAGGATAATGATAATTGACTAGCTTCTGAGTCAATACTGAACTATATCCTTAGTATAGTGCTGGTAGAGTTCCTAGGCCAATTCAGCCCTGTGTGTAAACAGATGGAGTTTTACCCAATTATATCAGAATTGAATTTGTCCCACTGTCTCATAGGATATGTAAAACAGAAGTCCTAACCGTTTGCTGTCATTAAATAGTACCTTTTGCAAAACACAGGGGATTAACTCTGGACAAATTCTAACTGTGAGCTGTCTGTCTAAATTCTCCTTGCAATTTCAAATGGACTTGGTTCTTTTGTATACTTCCTGACTTAAAGTGTTTCTCTAAGGATGATCACTGTTCAATAATTGCCTCATTTCACCCCAGAGGTGGCTGTGCTTTAGTGGTGAGTGAATTGATCAGTTTGTCTGCAAAATGCTTTAGGATGTCATTGAATGATGTGTTATATAATAATTATTAATATCATGGTAAAATTAAGAAAATCTGTTTCCATTCCCAGTGCTGAGAATTAATGGCATAGAAATTCTCTAAATGTTACGAGTTTCTTTATAGCAGGGGAATACTAAAGGAGAGGGATACAGAAAAAGAAATATTGTTCTGGAATGAGATGCTGAATTGCATCACTACTCTGGTATACCATAAGAGGGAAACACAGGAACTCAAACACAAATAGAGACTGGGATTGTTTTTAACTTTTGGCGACAATAATTTTGTTTTTGCAACTAAAAAGAGAGGTGGAAAAAGAAGACCCATATGCACACATGCTGATGTTGAAGGAAAGTCTGTTTGTGTCTAACATATTGGAGAAATTGTTCAAGAACAGTTCATTCTAGTGAAAATATTACTTTTGCAATGCTGCCAAGATCAGTGTTTTCTCATTTATGAATCAGGGTTATTTGCTCATTTGTGGTTGTTTTATTCTCATCCTTTTTATTTTCTTACTTGTCTATCCACAGCAAACCACCATTACCAGCTGCCCAAGCTATACAGTTTCCAAGCAACTATCAGTTCTAAGTGGGTGCTTGGAAGCAGCCCTATAATGTCTAAATGGCATTATACAGCTATCCATGCTTGCCTTTCCCTGGGGTAGCGTTGTAGATTCTATTCATGTGTGTTCTCTGGTCTAATGGCAATAACATTGCTATGGATGCACTGAACAGAGGAATAACAGCCAGGACATATATCTCATTACAAGATAACTTGTGATACGGAGAAGGAGTCACCTAGTATAAATGAATGGGATTTCTCAGCAGTAAAATAGGCAACGAAGGACAGAAAGTTCCCCACCTTCTTCTCAACTTCTAGGTATATGAACACAGCTGGTGCTTTATGCACAGAGGCCTGTGCAGGAAAATTACCAGAGAGCTTCTTCTGCAGGAGATCACACAAGATATTGGCTTCAGTGGAGTTTTAGTGTGTGGGTGGTAAGGAGCTCAGTTCCATGTGCTCTCCACCCCACAAGCAGCTCCACAACTTCCTGCTGTGGAGGTTTTCTCTTCCTTCATATGTGGCTTTGTGCAGTAGGCTAGCCTTTCCCTTGGTGATGTATTTGCAGTCTGCCTACAGTAAGCAGCCTTGTGTTTGCAGACCCTTGGAGGTTGCATATAAATTTGGCTCCAAGACCCTGTAGGGTGGTGTTGTGAAACCTATATCAATTAAGAATAATTTTGCATTAGTTAAACAGGAGATGACATAGTGCATGATTTTTTCCATGTACTTCACCAGACTTTGAATAGATCTAATTCAGAAATGGGGACCAAAGACAATGTTATTCTAGTTTCTTTTAGAATATTTACTCCCTCCCTCTATATGTTCTGTCCATTTTTAACTGATGTATATGTATTTACCCAGAAAGGAGTACCTTTGTAGCTAGAGTTGTGTATTTTATGCATTAAAGGGAGATGGTTTTTGGCAGCCTGAAGAAGCATGAAAGAACATTCTCAGATGAAAATCTGAGCTCATAAGCAAAGGGAATAGGTCCAAGTTTCAGTGATTTATAATCAGAATTATATACCTACTCCCTTTGCTTGTGAGTTTGTGAACTGAGGGTCAACATGGGGTCAAGCTATTTCTTACTGAAATGTAGACAAGTGTGACTGAACCATTAAATATCTCCCAACTCCTTTTTTGAATACTCTTGATTTATGAAGCCAGAACATAACAGAATGAATAAAAACATAGATCAGAGCTCAGATTTTCATCTTTATTGGGGATCAGATCTGGATAGCAAGGTAAATGCTCTGTGGTTGAATGACTGTCAGGGAGTAGCTATTTAGGGAGATTAAGTAGCTCAATGTAATGCTTCTGTAAGTAATTTTTTCTAATGACTGGAAGTGTAAGTATTTTGACCACTAAAATGGAAAGGTACAGAAGTCCATTTGATATCACAGGACATGGAGGAGGAGGAGATGGGGGAGGTTATACAAATGTATGTGGGAAATATTTATCTTTCTCTGCCAGTCATAAGCAGCAGGCATTCTGAATCTGTTGACACAGCAATATTAAAGTTGTTTCAGCTACCATAAAGTAAGTTTGTTTTACATTTCAAGGCATTTAGTTAAAAATTAGTAAAGAAAACACAATACATAGTGTCCAATTAACATTTTGGTTTTACTTGCATAGATCAGGGTCAAATAAATGTATATTTTCCCATCTACAATTTGTATATTGCACTGTGGTACATTTGATGATTAAGACACATCTAATTTTTATGAAGCTAGAAGAAAATCACATTAGCATTTGATCACACAGCTTTCCCTTGATAAAGTTTGAATGTACCGAAATTTCTACTTGCTTCAGAGACTACAGACTTCATCCAGGATATCCAAGATAAATTGCCGTTTAAGTAACTTTAAGGGAAATATTGCAGAGGCGCGAAGAGTAAGTCATAAACCTCTCTGTGGAAGAAGTAAATATTTGCGATGAGCACAAAAACAATCCAGAAGATATACTTCCAGTTGCAATTTATGTGCAAGGTTTTCATATGCTGTTTAGCTGTGATGATATACAATTAAAATTCAGAATGTAAAAAAACAAAACAAAAAACCATTGGTGCAATAGTGATACAGCTTGTGCAGTATTAAGTCCACCTTTTTACCGTTTTAAGCATTTATAGTTCAATTGACCACACATTTAGTCATTTGGAAAGGAAGAGACAGTTTACAGGTTTTGAACCTCAGTGCTAAGTCTCTTAGAATATTCTTTTAGTCATAACATAAAGTGCATTTGGTGGGCTGAAGTTCCAGGCACATGAGTCTCAACAGGCTAATTTGTGTGTATATGTGGGTCTTTCATCTTCACACCTTCATTCCAGAGCACTATTTATTCCCTTATCCACCCCTCAATGAACAGCTGCATACACATTAATTACCCTGGTGCTTGGAGAGTAGACAAGTAGCCTTTTCTGTTCCTACCATAAATGCCACTCAATGATCCAGCCACTAGGTCATGCTCAAGTGCAATGGAATCTGTTTTTTTCCATCCCAGACATCTAGCATCACCTCCACAATGCCTTCAGCTTCTGCCAATCCAGGAAGGTTATTGTTTCACAAACACAGTTATTGTGGTTGGTACAAACAAAATCTCATTAATTAAGTTATACATTTTAATAGGCATGAGTAAATCAAGCTGATAAACTTTGCCAGGAGCAGTAGTTAGATTTAATTGTAGAATTTGTTCATTAAGAGTTTCAAAAGCTTTTCTCTTTCTCTCTTCAGTGCAAATACATGCTTTTTAATTACAGCTGTAGAGTAAAACAGTGTTGCTAAAAGCTTCCTATGATCAACACATTTTTTCTGAAACCTTCTGAAGGACTATGGAACCACCTAATCTTGATTTCTTTCCATACGAAGAAACAGTAGAAATTTATGATTCACTGCCTTTCTTTAGGCATCTCTGCCACAAATTTTGCTTGGGTATGTGAAATTTTTGGTGACATAGGTCCATTTCTCTGAAAGTATTTCTAAGTAAAAGTTGGGTCATTTTTAATGAAGATGGCTTTATCTAAAACAGTTTTCATATTTTTGGTGTAAAATAGTTATTTTTACTGAATATATTACAGAGAGTGAAATATGAGTATTAAAATGGTATGAAATTAAATGGCAAAAATTTCTGGGCATAATTTCATTAAACCAAAACTGTGAACTTTCTGAACAGTTCATGTGTCACTATAAATTGAAAAGGGACTTTTATATGGAGAAAACTGACAGATATAAATTATGTACCTTGTGTATGTTTTTATAGCTTTTCCTGAAGTGTCTTAGACAAGTAGTGAAGATAATT
The DNA here is from genome assembly GCF_965140295.1 of Lepidochelys olivacea. Taxonomy (NCBI): domain Eukaryota; kingdom Metazoa; phylum Chordata; order Testudines; family Cheloniidae; genus Lepidochelys; species Lepidochelys olivacea. The sequence continues at coordinate 60,539,306 of NC_140414.1, read as the reverse complement.
GCTTTGAAATAAGACATTCACTGATGGTAGGCTTTTATGTTAGGAAGGTGATGCCTTCGTATTTTCAATTTATTAGAAGTGTGCTGCATACCTAAAATGACTGCGAACCATTGGCTTATACATTACCTAATCCTGAATAGACTATGTTTGTGGACTTTGATGAATATATGGAATAATTCATTTATTGCAGCACTCTTTCCACTGGGTTAATCAAACCTTTAGAATGACCTCACCTTGATGACCTTGCTTTCTCCAGTGTGTGTGTGGGGGGAGGGGAAGACGGGAGTGGTCAGCAGCTTCCCTTTGAGAGTAAGTCAGCACTAGCCTCCCAGCCTAGGTGGGCAGACTTGTGCTGGTGGGACTTGAGTCAGCACGCTAAAAGCTGTGATGTGGCTGTTACAGCTCAGGCTGCAGCCCAGGCACTCAAGCCTACCGGGCACTCAAGCCCTAGCCACACCATCCACTATTTTTATCGAGCCCCACTAGTATGAGTCTGTCTACCTGGGCTGGGAGGCTCACTCCCAACTGCAATGTACACATATCCTAAAAAACCTGATGCTCCAAGACGGTAGATCTGTCATGACTCCACCTGCCTCCCTCAAGGATCACTGCCTCTGCAATGGTGGTGGCTTGTACCACTTCACCTGTTGCCTGTTTATATTGTGTCACTCTGAAATGAAAACTTGGAACGAGAGTGAAGGCTAAATAAATACTAACACTTAATTCTTACTCGTATTACAATAGTGCCTAGATCCTACAAATGAAATTGGGGTCCCATTGTGCTAGGCTCCATACAAACACATAGTAAGAGCCAGTCCCTGCCCTGAAGAACTTACAGTCTAAATATAGAAGACAAACGAAGGGTGGGTGGGAGGGGAACTGGAGGGACAGAAGGGTGAAGTGATGATTTAAACTCACATAACACAAGTCAGTTATAGAACCTAAGGGTATGTCTACACTACGAAATTAGGTTGAATTTATAGAAGTTGTTTTTTTAGAAATCATTTTTATATATTCAATTGTGTGTCCCCCCACAGAAAATGCTCTAAGTGCATTAAGTGCATTAACTCGGCGGAGTGCTTCCACCGTACTGAGGCAAGCGTCGACTTCCGGAGTGTTGCACTGTGGGTAGCTATCCCACAGTTCCCGCAGTCTCCACTGCCCATTGGAATTCTGGGTTGAGATCCCAGTGCCTGATGGGGTAAAAAACATTGTCGCGGGTGGTTCTGGGTACATTTAATCAGGCCCTCCCTCCGTCCCTCCCACTGTGAGAGCAACAGCAGACAATCGTTTTGTGCCTTTTTTCCTGAGTTACCTGTGCAGTCGCCATACCACGGCAAGTATGGAGCCCGCTCAGGTAACCGTCACTGTATGTCTCCTGGGTGCTGGCAGATGCAGTACTGCATTGCTACACAGTAGCAGCAACCCATTGCCTTGTGGCAGCAGACGCTGCAATAGGACTGGTAGCCATCATCGTCCTGTCCGAGGTGCTCCTGGTCACCTCTGTGAGGTCGATCAGGAGTGCCTGGGCAGACATGGGCGCAGGGACTAAATTTGAAGTGACTCGACCAGGTCATTCTCTTTAGTTCTGTAGTCAGTCCTATTGAACCATCTTATGGTGAGCAGGCAAGAGATGAGGAATGCTAGCGTCCTATTGCACCATCTTCTGCCGAGCAGCCATGAGATGTGGATGGCTTGCAGTCCTGCACCGTCTGCTGCCAGCCAAAGATGTAAAAGATAGATGGAGTGGATCAAAACAAGAAATAGACAAGAAATAGACTAGATTTGTTTTGTACTCACTTGCTCCCTCCCCCCCCAGGGGACTCATTCCTCTAGGTCACACTGCAGTCACTCACAGAGAAGGTGCAGCGAGGTAAATCTAACCATGTATCAATCAGAGGCCAGACAAACCTGCTTGTTCCAATAAGAACAATTACTTAGGTGCACCATTTCTTATTGGAACCCTCGTGAAGTCCTGCCTGAAATACTCCTTGATGTAAAGCTACCCCCTTTGTTGATTTTAATTCCCTGTAAGCCAACCTTGTAAGCCATGTCATCAGTCGCCCCTCCCTCCATCAGAGCAATGGCAGACAATCATTCCGTGCCTTTTTTCTGTGCGGACACCATACCACGGCAAGCATGGAGCCCGCTCAGATCACTTTGGCAATTAGGAGCACATTAAACACCACACACATTATCCAGCAGTATATGCAGCACCAGAACCTGGCAAAGTGATACCGGACGAGTAGGCGACGTCAGTGCGGTGACGTGAGTGATGAGGACATGGACACAGACTTCTCTGAAAGCATGGGCCCTGGCAATGCAGACATCATGGTGCTAATGGGGCAGGTTCATGCGGTGAAACACTGATTTTGGGCTCGGGAAACAAGCACAGACTGGTGGGACCACATAGTGTTGCAGGTCTGGGACGATTCCCAGTGACTGCGAAACTTTCGCATGCGTAAGGGCACTTTCATGGAACTCTGTGACTTGCTTTCCCCTGCCCTGAAGTGCATGAATACCAAGATGAGAGCAGCCCTCACAGCTGAGAAGCAAGTGGCAATAGCCCTGTGGAAGCTTGCAACGCCAGACAGCTACCGGTCAGTCGGGAATCAATTTGGAGTGAGCAAATCTACTGTGGGGGCTGCTGTGATGCAAGTAGCCCACACAATCAAAGATCTGCTGATATCAAGGGTAGTGACCCTGGGAAATGTGCAGGTCATAGTGGATGGCTTTGCTGCAATGGGATTCCCTAACTGTGGTGGGGCCATAGACGGAACTCATATCCCCATCTTGGCACTGGAACACCAAGCCGGCAAGTACATAAACCGCAAGGGGTACTTTTCAATAGTGCTGCAAGCTCTGGTGGATCACAAGAGACGTTTCACCAACATCAACGTGGGATGGCCGGGAAAGGTACATGACGCTCGCATCTTCAGGAACTCTGGTCTGTTTCAAAAGCTGCAGGAAGGGACTTTATTCCCACACCAGAAAATAACCGTTGGGGATGTTGAAATGCCTATAGTTATCCTTGGGGACCCAGCCTACCCCTTAATGCCATGGCTCATGAAGCCATACACAGGCAGCCTGGACAGTAGTCAGGAGCTGTTCAACTACAGGCTGAACAAGTGCAGAATGGTGGTAGAATGTGCATTTGGACGTTTAAAAGCGCTCTGGCGCAGTTTACTGACTCACTTAGACCTCAGCGAAACCAATATTCCCACTGTTATTACTGCTTGCTGTGCGCTTCACAATATCTGTGAGAGTAAGGGGGAGACGTTTATGGCGGGGTGGGAGGCTGAGGCAAATCGCCTAGCTGCTGGTTACGCGCAGCCAGACACCAGGGCAGTTAGAAGAGCACAGGAGGGCGCGGTGCGCATCAGAGAAGCTTTGAAAACCAGTTTCATGACTGGACAGGCTACGGTGTGAAAGTTCTGTTTGTTTCTCCTTGATGAAACCCCCCGCCCCTTGGTTCACTCTACTTCCCTTTAAGCTAACCAACCTCCCCTCCTCCCTTCGATCACCGCTTACAGAGGCAATAAAGTCATTGTTGTTTCACATTCATGCATTCTTTATTCATTCATCACATAAATAGGGGGATGACTACCAAGGTAGCCCAAGAGGGGTGGTGGAGGAGGGAAGGACAATGCCACACAGCACTTTAAAAGTTTAAAACTTTAAAACGTATTGAATGCCAGCCTTCTGTTGCTTGGTCAATCCTCTGGGGTGGAGTGGCTGGGTGGCCAGAGGCCCCCCCCCCCGCACCGCGTTCTTGGCGTCTGGGTGAGGAGGCTATGAAACTTGGGGAGGAGGGTGGCTGGTTACACAGGGGCTGTAGCGGCAGTTTGTGCTCCAGCTGCCTTTGCTGCAGCTCAACCATACACTGGAGCATATTGGTTTGATCCTCCAGCAGCCTCAGCATTGAATCCTGCCTCCTCTCATCATGCTGCCGCCACATTTGAGCTTCAGCCCTGTCTTCAGCTCGCCACTTACTCTCTTCAGCCCGCAACTTACTCTCTTCAGCCCGCCACCTCTCCTTCCGGTCATTTTGTGCTTTCCTGCATTCTGACTTTGTCTGCCTCCACGCATTCATCTGTGCTCTGTCAGTGTGGGCGGACAGCATGAGCTCAGAGAACATTCCATCACGAGTGCATTTTTTTCTCTTTCTAATCTTCCCTAGCCTCTGGGAATGAGAAGATCCTGTGATCCTTGAAACACATGCAACTGGTGGAGAAAAAAAAAAGGGACAGTGGTCTCCTGCTCAAAGAGTAGTATAGTTTTAGAACACCAAAAGTATATTGTAAGGTTCATATAATGCCTAGGGCAATGGGCATGGAGCCTCTAGGAACTACTGAAGTACAAATCATATTTAAAGTGGCAACTTTTATGAGACTTAGAATGTTACATGCTTAAAGTATAAGAAAATAATATTTTTACCAATTTTTTAAGTACTGTGCTTTTAAAAACTTCATTTTCAAGTAGAGTTGCCCTCAGCTATATCTTGGCTTCACTGATGAAGTTAATGTTAATTGAGGCAGAATTTGGACCATTAGTTTGCTCTTCAGTTTTCTAACAACTCTAAAAACTTTTAATGAACACTACAAAAAAGCACAAAAGGATTTCTTTAACATTTTCAGTTTTGCAAAAGTGCTATCAAGACATTCCCACTCTCCAAACGTTGCTTGACTTCCAGTGCTGAATGGAGACAAGGCTTTCAAAAGGAAGAAATACTTTTATAATCAAGAGAGGAAGAGGAAAGTATAGAAATTTTTTTAAGTGTTGTACAGAAAGAGAAGTAAATATGAGAGACAAAAAAATAATATACTAAGGGATTGGTAAGATAAGAGCTGAAAGAATAAAAAGCTAGTGGGAAGAGACAGGTAAAGAGCAATAGATGGACAAGGGAAACAAAAAGGAACAAAGTAAGTTGAACACAGAGGAGTATGGACACTCAGTTTCTAGTTATTTCAAAGACAAGATGGTTCTCACATCTTGGACAGTCTCTAGCACAATGGAGCCCACTCCCTAACTGGGTCCTCTTGGAGCTGTTGGAATATAAGTAATAAAATTTGGATCAGGAGCTGGATCTAAACTTCTCCAAACTTTTGGTGGGTCCAGATCTGAGGCTTAGGTTTGGGCCTTACTGTAGTTTGAAGCAGGTGTGTTTGCCTGTTTGATGCCAGGAAGCTGTCAATTGTCCAATGAGAATTCATTGGTGGGTTTCAAGATAAATAAAAAAAATTGCTTTTAGAGACCTCACCTCACTCAGACTCTGTACTTCCCTATTTCAATATTCAAAACAGATAACTGCTGAAGACAATTTCATCCGAAGCCATTGTAAATATAGTCTTTTCTATACTGTATTGCTTTAAGTGGTTCTAACTGGACCTTGCACAAATCATGGGAAGAGACATGACATCTAAATAAAGAAAAGAAGGTTTTGTTAAAGGGAAAGATAAGCAATGCGGGGCGGGGGGGAGTAATGATGGATAATAATCTGTAGAATCACAAACTTTATAAAAAAAATTAGATTTCTCTCCTTTCTTGTGTTATAAACAGACCTGGAAGCTTAATATTCCTCTGGGCTTGCAGGGAAAGAGAGTCTTTTGAGAAACTCAGTATTATTCACTGGTATTCACTTTGCAGGAGAGAAAGATTAAGATTGTGGATCTTAGTCCAGAACTCCTCATTCTGCTGTCTTATAGAAGCCCCATCCTTTCCCCTCCACCTGCATTGGAGAGGGTCCACGGAACTTTGCTACTGTGTCAGGGGAAAACTATTCAACAGCACTGCCCATTGGCTCTATATAAATATGGTTCTTATCCGATTTGAATAAGTATTCAAGGGCTATGAATATTGGGAACTTGTATGTAGTTAGTTACATTTAAAAATATTATGGACACTTGCTGATTTGGTTTTAAGTATCTTAGATACCACTATATACCAATAGTCGACAAATTCTGATTTTTTTTTAATGGTGACCACTGATTTAGAATAACATAGCCATGACTACATTATTATTATTATCCATTGTCAGACTAGACTGGATCGGATGATTATCATAGAATCATAGAATATCAGGGTTGGAAGGGACCTCAGGAGATCATCTAGTCCAACCCCCTGCTCAAAGCAGGACCAATCCCCAACTAAATCATCCCAGCCAGGACTTTGTCAAGCCTGACCTTAAAAACCTCAAAGGAAGGAGATTCCACCACCTCCCTAGGTTATCCAGTCCAATGCTTCACCACCCTCCTAGTGAAAAAGTTTTTCCTAATATCCAAACTAAATTTCCCACACTGCAACTTGAGACCATAACTCCTTGTTCTGTTATCTGCTACCACTGAGAACAGTCTAGATCCATCCTCTTTGGAACCCCCTTTCAGGTAGTTGAAAGCAGCTATCAAATCCCCCCCTCATTCTTCTCTTCTGCTGACTAAATAATCCCAGTTCCCTCAGCCTCTCCTCATAAATCATGTGCTCCAGCCCGCTGATCATTTTTGTTCCCCTCCGCTGGACTCTTTCCAATTTTTCCACAGCCGCCTTGTAGCGTGGGGCCCAAATCTGGACACAATACTCCAGATGAGGCCTCACCAATGCTGAATAGAGGGGAATGATCACATCCCTCGATCTGCTGGCACTGCTCCTACTTATACAGTCCAAAATGCTGTTAGCCTTCTTGGTGACAAGGGCACACTGTTAACTCATATCGAGCTTCTCGTCCACTGTAACCCCAGGTCCTTTTCTGCAGAACTGCTGCCAACCACTCGGTCCCTAGTCTGTAGCGGTGCATGGGATTCTTCCATCCTAAGTGCAGGACTCTGCACTTGTCCTTGTTGAACCACATCAGATTTCTTTTGGTTCAATCCTCTAATTTCTTTAGGTCCCTCTGTATTCTATCCCTACCCTCCAGCGTATCTATCTTTGGGGGAGGGATAGTTCAGTGGTTTGATCATTGGCTTGCTAAACCCAGGCTTGTGAGTTCAATCCTTGAGGGGGCCATTTAGGGATCTGGAGCAAAAACTGGGGATTGGTCCTGCTTTGAGCAGGGGGTTGGACTAGATGACCTCCTGAGGTCCCTTCCAACCCTAGTATTCTATGATTCTATCACTCCTCCCAGTTTAGTGGCATCTGCAAACTTGCTGAGGGTGCAATCCACGCCATCCTCCAGATCATTAATGAAGTTCTCATAGAGGAAAAAAAAATCCTGTGTGGCCTGGTTTTAACTTAAAATTAAAAAAAAACAATGAAAAAGTCATAATTTTTTAAATTTTAAAATTGTGGTGAATTTTAAAAAGTACATATTGCCAACAAGAAGTGAGTCCATAATATAAGCTGTTTTAAAAATCCTAGTTATTCACTCCTCTGGGCTTTCCAATCCTGTCTGTTTTATTCAGGTCCCCTTCCTGCAAAGATTTACATGCCTGCTTCATTTTAAATGCATGAGTAGCACATTGACTTAATGGATTTACTTATGTTTATATTTAAGCACATGCTTAGAAATGCTTTGCTGAACGAGGCCTTAGAGACAAAAAAAGTTTTTATTTTGTGGTATGTTCACTGCTGAGCACAGAGTTGGTATCTAAGAACTAAAGTCAGATTTTGATATTTTTACTCAGATTATGTAATGCATTAGGCCATGTTCCTGCATAGACCTGCACGCAAGCTCAACTTTATGCCCTGTGAGTAGTCCCAATGGAGTCTAACTGATTGCCATATGTGGGCAGGAAGGAATTTTCTCCCAAGTCAGACTGGCAGTGACCTTGGGTTTTTCTGCCTTCCCCTGCAGTATGTGGGTGTGAGTCACTTGCCAGGATTATACCTCATTTAATCATTTACCTGCCATGGTGGGGGCCTGAGGCACTGATGCACCTCAATCCCTCCAATTTTCTGCCTGTGGCACCTAATAGTTGAATATCCTGTGCACTGTAATACTTTGGTTTAATATCAATTATTGGGTTTAGTGTGTGGGTGCTGGGTAGTGTTGGTGGCCTGTGATCTACAGGAAGTCAGGTGATCTGGTAGTTCCTTCTGGCTTTCAGTTCTATGACTCTATAACTCGTGCACTTAAAGTTAATCTCTTTGAAGGATCAGGGCCCTATTATGCAAGTAGTGTCAGGTAAGTAAATGGGACCTATGAAGCAAAGTGCTATTTGGTTATTAAGAATATCAGGATCAGGCCCAAAATAGAGTATCTTAGTTAAATTCTTACTTTGTATTGTCTTTCCATCCTATTTCTCTGGGCACTTACTTTAAGAATATTTATACCTAGTATTTTCTTTCTTTATTTCTGCATTTTAAATAGAAAAAGTATGTTGCTTAATGTGCTTTTTTTGTTTTGGTATCATAACAGCATCAAGGTTAGCTAAATTAATTCTACATTCTGTGTTCTTGAGTGACATGTAATAGGCTTTCTAGAAACAACAAATATGTGTAGAGGTAATTTTTTTTTAAAACCACCCACATTATGTTATGAGTAAAACAGGGTACTCTAAGTGCCTTGGCACTGAATGTGGAAATAAAGCTGATCCTGAAAATACCATTAACATTATTTATTTTGAAACTGACACTATACTCTGTTTTCAGGCTAACACCCAGTTTTATCTACATATCTCAGCTAATCCTACACACACACACAATCAGCCTAAAATGTCTTTTCCCTTTGCCCCTGCTCTTTCCATTTAATTTTTGAAAAAGGTGAAGAAAACATAGATCCAGAAAAAGAAATCAACTGAGGAATTTTGTTTATTATGATTGGACAGCTGCTGTTGGTCCCGTAAGGATCACTTTGTTTAATTTTGATTGAGGAGATATCAATCTGCCAACCATAATTCTTACAATGCTGCTATTGCAGTTGAAAAAGGATGACCTTTTGCAGTGGTACTACCAGACGCTGGTACTAACGAAAGTGTCATTGCCTTGCAGAATTTTCCTTATGTGATACAGTCAATTTTGATATACTGTTATATTATCAGATTAATAATTTGCTCTTTGTCAAGATGACAATGCATTATTCCACTGATAAGCCCATGATGATTTATTTCTAAGCCGTCTTTTTATATTTACTTAAATGTTTGCTTTAATAAATGTCACTGAATAAGGATGGACTTAAACGTGTGTTCAAAGTTAAGCGTGGGTTTAAGTGCTTTATTGAATCAAAGCATATAAGACTGATGTACATGGACAAAGATTTAGTTGGAAAGTGAATGTTTGTCTAAATCAAATTTTTAAAAACCTTGAACACAGAGTGCACTCAGGAAAATAAATGATGATTTTTCCAATTTCTATTTTTATACTATACGTATGTTACACATCATATTCCTAATTCTGCATTCAGGGCACACCCGGCCCTCTTCGCCTTTTACAATCGTTTATCTTCTCTCTGTTTTTATATGGGAAGAAACATTCATCCCAACACCATTCCAATTTACTTCAACACTATGCCAATGACCTTTGGCTTTAGTGTTGGGAAAGCAATTTTCTTATGAGACACAGAATGTAGGGTTCACATCTCTTTTTATAGCCCTGTCTTTCTCCATCTCAAATGGCAAATTCGGAACAAATTCTCCTATCATATCTACATAGTGGATACTGAGCCCACGGTTTAGGCCTTTCTTAGCTCTCCCACTGACATCATGTAGCTCTCCCACTGACATCAGCAGAAAACCTGAACCCAGCCACCTTCAGTGGGATCTCTTGTGCTACTCACGATCATAAGTGTTACTCACTGTGAGTGAGGGTTTCAAAATTCTGCCCATAGGGAAAACCTACATGTTAGATATTCACTCTCATTCTTTTCTACATTACCAATGGGTGTAGGGTAGATTTTATATTACAGAATTGTTAGCTTAAAATATTCTAAAGTATCTAGAGTGCTAGCTATGTCCAGAGCATTGTTATTTTTATTTTATAGACAGACCGAGTGATGAAGTGAAGAGCTGGGATTAGAACTCAGGAGCCTCTGGCTCACTGCACCACACACACCACATTGCTTCTCTAAATATATATATATATATACTTAAAAATGCCCATTGACTGCATAGTAATGGATCTATATCCTGCAGTCTTTACTCAGCCATTTAGTTTGATGGAAGTTTTCCTGACTGGCAGGATTTGATCTTTGATTCTCATCAAGAAAATTATTCATTTAAAGCCAAATCCTGAAGTTCTTTCTTTTGTTTTGACTCATTCCTTGCTGAAACAAAACTCTCATTGATTTTAATGATTCACTAAAGACTCGGTAAAACATAGTAAAGAATTTGGGATTATTATTATTAATTTGTACAGCATCCCAAAGGATGCTGGATTCTTCATAAATAAATAAGTAAAAACATGTTCCTTGTTCTGAAGTATTTACAACTAAACATAAGTTGAGGCAGAACAAGTGAGAGCAATAAATGTTGTGTGGAGGTAAAATAGGGGAAAGAAACACAAGGGTTACCACTATATTTATTTAGTCGTGTATATCATGTACAAATACATCTTACTTATACTATGTCACCCTCTAAAACCTTGAAATATATACATTTCAGTATTGAGAAATATTAAAAGTGTTTTGAAATTGCAGAACTACTACCTGTGGTATAGAATCATAGGACTGGAAGGGACCTCGAGAGGTCATCTAGTCCAGTCCCCTGCACTCATGGTAGCGCTAAGTATTATCTAGACCATCCCTGACAGGTGTTTGACTAACCTGCTCTTAAAAATCTCGAATGAAAGAGATTCCACAACCTTCCTACGTAATTTATGCCAGTGCTTAACTACCTTGACAGGAAGTTTTTCCTAATGTCCAGCCTAAACCACCCTTGCTGCAATTTAAGATGATTGCTTCTTGTCCTATCCTCAGAGGTTAACAAGAACAATTTTCCTCCCTATTCCTGTAACAACCTTTTATGTACCTTCTGTGTAACCTGTCACTTAAATCAACCTCTGTACCAGATGACTGGAGGGTAGCTAATGTAATGCTTACTTTTATGAAAGGCTCCAGAGGTGATTTACAGGCCAGAAAGCCCAACTTTAGCCAGGCAAATTGGTTTAAATGACAATAAAAAATAAAATTATTGGATGTATAAATAAACATGGTATTCTGGGGAAGAGTCAAAACAGCTTTTGTAAAGGGAAATCGTACCTCACCAATCTACTAGAATTCTTTCAGGGAATCAGCAAGCATATGGACAAGAGTGATCTAGTTTATATAGTGTACCTGGACTTTCAGAAAGCCTTTGACAAGGTCCGTCACCAAAGGTTGTTAAGTAAACTAAGCAATCATAGGAATAGATGAAAAGTCCTCTCATGGATCAATAACTGGTTAAAAGATAGGAAAGAACAGGTAGGAATAAATAGTCAATTTTCATAATGGAGAGAGGTAAATAGTGGGGTCCCCCTAAGGTTTGTACTGGGATCTGTGCTGTTCAACATTCATATATGATCTGGAGAAGGGAGTGAAGAGTGAGGTGGCAAAATGTGCAGACAATACAAAATTACTCGTGATAATTAAGTCCAGAGCTCACTGTGAAGAGCTACAAAGGGATCTCACTAAACAGGGTGACTGGGCAACAAAATGGAAGATGAAATTCAATTTTGATAAGTGTGAAATAATGAATATTGGAAAAAATCATCTCAACTATACATACAAAATGTATGTATAGTTGGGTCTAAATGAGCTGTTACCACTCAAGACAGAGATCTTGGAGTCATCGTGTATAGTTCTCTGAAAACATCTACTCAGTGTGTAGCAGCAGTCAGAAAGCGAACAGAACAATTAGGAAAAGGCAGATAACTGTTGGCATATAGATTTAAGCAAAAGTCTAACAAAAATAAGATTACTGCTATTCACAATAGTAGCAATTCATTGTATTCAACACAGATATTAATAAACAGTTTCAACAGTTTTATTCCAAACTATTTTTAGCCACAGAAGTAATCTATAAAAATGTCCTAGATAACTTTTCCAATGGAGTCTCTGACTCTCAGATGAGGTTTTTAGATGGCCCTCTAGAAATTGCAGAACTGACTCAGGCTATAAAAGAAATGAAAGCCAGAAAGACTCTTGGTTCAGATGGATTCTCAAAAGAATTTTACAAAAAGTGCTCTGAAACTTTAACACCTAGATTATTGAATATGTTCAATGAGGCCAAGAATGAGCAAACTCTTCCACCTACCCTAAGAGAAGCTGTAATTCCAGTTATTCCTAAACCTTGGACTATGTAGTAATTACAGACCAATATCTTTAATCAATTGTGATACTAAGATTTTAATTAAAGCTCTTGCTATGCAATCAGACAGGGCTCTCTACATGTTATACACATAAATCAGATAGGCTTATTTTTCAATAGACATGGTTCAGATAATTTGCATCAACTGACTGATATCATTGTATTTTGAGAGATTCTAAAGAACCGCGAGCCATCATTTTTTTAGAGGCTGTAAAGGCCTGTGACCACCTAGCATGGGACTATCTTTTTCATGTGTTAGCAAAATTTGGATTTGGTAAACAATTTATTATTGAGCTTTTATACTCTATACAGAGTGTGGGGGCGGGGCCTGGGGCAAAAAGGTAAGAAAGGCTCAGGGGAAAAGCAACAAGGAATAGGACTGTGCAGACCTTGGCTGCTGATTACAGAACCCCTGAGCTGGAACCCAGAGTAGAGGGCAGACCCAGATTCCTGCTGCTGACGAAGTGACACTGGCTGGGCAGTGAACAGGAAGACTGCCTGAGCCCATTTCTCAGGAAAGACTTTGGAACCCTGGAAATGGAAAACAGATAGTGAGCTGGCTGGAGGAACAAGTCACAAAGAAGAGGAAGGACCACCCCCATTGAGCGAATACCGCTGTGACACTTGGGTTCAGATTGAATGAGAATTGGTATACCTTCTCTCCCTTTGAGGCACTGTAGGATCAAATTTGTATAGATTTGATGGCTACAGAAATCCCACATTAATGACTGAGGCAAGCTTGGTCAAACTTGACTAGAAAGTTCTTCTTCAATCCATTCTTCCATGTAGAGGTGGTCCGATGGAGCAAGCCTACCCTTAAAATCAGTGGCAAAACCTTGATGTGGAAGGATTGTATGGACAGGGGAATGACAATTGTGTCACAGCTGATTGACAATGATAATTTTAAACCATTTGTAGATCTTCAGCAACAATGTGGCTTGTCCTGCTCCAGAGCAAGGAAATATTTTCAGTTAAAACATTTTCTTACGGATGTATTTGGACTGGATGCATTGGGAGCTCCAGAACCTCCAGAACTTTTATTATTTTGGAGGAAACTTCTTGGATTTACTGTATCAGCAGTATCCTTTTCTGATTTTCTGGCCCAAAAAACTCTACAAAAATTGATAATTTGAGAGTTGCTTGGAATAGAGATTTGGATACACAACAATCTTCAACCCAATGGAATACAGTTGTATCTATTGTTAAAGAAAACAACTATAGAACTGAGACTACAGTTTATTCACCAACAGATAATTTTTCAAATATAGTGGTCCCCACACATCCTAATGGTAATGGGTCTTATAAATGATGACTGCTGATGGAAATGTAACCCCCCTGGTGCAATGTTAGCTCAGATTTTTGGGTGTGCCCCTATAAGAAGAATTTCTGGTATCAGGTGAATCAAAGGCCACTTTGATACTAGATGTTAAGCTGGAACCCACCCCCTTAAATTTAATTTTTGGATATATTCCTGATACCTGGAGATTACCTGGTAGCAAGGCAGCTTTGGTCACTAAAAATTAATCCTGCAAAAATTTGATCCCCACCAAATATTGATGCCTGGCTCAGTGATATGGCTGACCTCACAGCAAATGAACAACTGGCATTCCACGGAAGGGGAATGCCTGAAAAATTCAAAGCAATTTGGGCTGACTTTTTAGAGGTCTATGATTAATGTAGACCTTGAAGATAGATATGTCACTTCCCCTCCCCTCATCCCAACCCTCTTTATTTGCTTTGTATATTATGATGAATCTGGTATTTTGGTATATTTGTTGTATTTGGAAAAAATAGTAAAAAATTATAACAATAAAAAAGGAATGGGATAGATAATAAAAAGAAAATATCATAATGCCTCTATATAAATCCATGGATCACCCACACATTGAATACTGCATGCAGTTCTGGTAACTCCATTTCAAAAAATATATATTAGAATTGGAAAAGGTGTGGGGAAGGGCATTGAAAATGATTAGCGATCTGGGACAGCTTCCATACAAGGAGTGATTAAAAAGGCTGGGAAAGTTCGTCTTAGAAAAGAGACAACTAAGGGGGGATATGATAACAGTCTATAAAATCAAGAATGGCATGGAGAAAGTGAATAGGGAAGTGTTATTTACCCCTTCACATAACACAAGAACTAGGGGTCACCCAATGAAACTGTTTTAAAACAAAAAGAAAAGGAGTACTTGTGGCACCTTAGAGACTAACCAATTTATTAGAGCATAAGCTGTAGCTCACGAAAGCTTATGCTCTAATAAATTGGTTAGTCTCTAAGGTGCCACAAGTACTCCTTTTCTTTTTGCGAATACAGACTAACACGGCTGTTACTCTGAAACCTGTTTTAAAACAGCAGTTTTAAAAGAAACAAAAGGAAGCACTTCTTCACACAACACACAATTAACCTGTAGAACTCATTGCCAGGGGATGTTGTGAAGGCCAAAAGTAAAATTATATAAATTCCTGGAGGATAGGTCCGTTACTGACTCTTAGCCAACATGGTCAGGGATGCAACCCCAAGCCTCAATGTCCCTAAGCCACCAACTGCCAGAAGCCTCTGGTATTGGCCACTGTCCGAGACATTGGTCTGACAAAATATGACTGTTCTTATCTGCTAATAAAAAGTGCTATATAAGAGCTAGATGGTATTATTATTTATTATTTATTTTATTTATGATTAAGGAAGTACTGGAGTATTTGTTCTTTATTACAGTTACATGCTCCGTATGCAAAATACCAGAAAGCTACTATGTTGTGGCATTAAATCAAATGTATTGAAGTTCATATCAGAAGTATCAAAGCGAGTAATTTTGGAAGAAATATCCTAGCTTTAATCATCAGCATTGATCAAGGCCTTGATTCAGCAAAGCACATAAATAAGTATGTGAGTAATCCCATTAAAGTCAAGCATGTACTTGACTTTTCTGCTTTGCAGAATCAGGGCTTAATGCTACATTGTTTTCTTTAGGATTGCAGCTTGGAAATTTTAGATTCCCTGGAATGACAGTTCTGTTTTATTCAGGTACTTATACTGTGATAATCAGTGTTCTCTGAGGCTATACACAGCTGTCCAAGGGTAGCCTGAGGTCTGATCTACACTACAAACGTAGGTCGATGGAGGCCACCTTACATCAACCTAATAATGTATGCGTCTACACTACCGGGTCCCTTCTGCTGACCTAACTCGCCTGTAATGTTGACTTAATTACTCCACCACCACAAGAGGCATAGTGCTTAATTCGATGTTGATGAGTTGACCAAGAGGCAGTGTAGATGCAGCCTCGAGTAAGTCAACTGAATTGGCCTCCAGAGGTGTCCCACAATGCTCTGCTGTGACTGCTCTGGAGATAATTTTCAACTCCACTACACAGCATCCAGATACACAGGAAACAGCCCCTCCCCTGTAAAGCCCCAGGAACTTTTGAATTCCCATTTCCTGTTTGATCAGCATGCCGGCCTAACTGATCATGGCAACTCAATGTGCCAAACACACTCCAACCTGAAGTACACAGGAGATGGTGGATCTTATTGGTCTATGGGGAGAAGAGTCTGTGCAGGCACGAAAAGCTCCAATCCAGCTGAAGAAATTACATCTACAAAAAGATCGTGCAGAGCATGGGGGAGAAGGGCTACAGCAGGGGCATGCAGAGGTGCCACGTGAAAATCACAGAACTTTGGTGTACCAGAAGACAAGGGATGTGAACAGCCGTCCTAGTTTCACACCGCAGACATGCCAATTCTACAGTGAACTGCATGTGATTGTCGGCGGCGACCTCACCACTATCCCCAAATGCAATGTGGATACCTCCCAGGAGTCTGAGTTCCAAGCCACCTCAGGCAACAACGAGGAGGACACGTCAGCACCAGAATAAGAGGGCCATGGCCCTCCCACTTTTTGAAAGTGTCTCCTGGCCAGCTCCGGCTTCTGGATTGGCATGGGGCAGGGCCTCGGGTGGAAGGGGTGGGGGTGGGGCCACAGAGGGGGGCCCTTGGCTCCTGGCCCCCCCACTTTTGGGATGTCTCTTCTGGGGTTGGGGGGACATTCTGGACAAGGAAGAGGAGGAGAATGGGAGACAGGCGAGTTGGGGATCCATTCTCCCTGAGAGCCAAGAGCTATTTTTAACCCTGGAACAGTCCAGCCAATTGCAGGACAGGATGGTGGCTGAGTGTGATGCCCAGGAAGGTACCTCTGGTGAGTATGCAGTTCCAATCAGTCGTTCTTGTTCTGCACCACAGACATGCTGCTTCTATAATGAGCTGCATGCAGTTCTTGGCAGTGACCCCAACTCTGCCTCCAAACACAGCCTGGATACTTCCAGGCATCTGAGTCCTGGACCACCTCAGGCAACAATGAGAAGGACATTCTGGACGAGGAGGAGGATGGGTCACAGGCAAGCAGGGATCCATTCTTCCTGAGAGCCAGTAGCTATTTTTAACCCCGGAGCAGTCCCGCCAGTCACAGGCCAGCACGGTGGCTGAGCATGATGACAGGGAAGGCCCCTCTCATGAGTATGCAGTTCCAATCAAACATGCCAGTGTTTGATTGGCAGGGATCGGCGTTGAACTCAGAATCTGCTAGCCCAGGGCAACTACTACCAGCAGCATTAAGGGAAGGTGGGGGCTTCCTATGTTCTCTCATGGCCATGAACACCCCTCTGCTCCCACCGGAGCTGCCTTGGACAAGGACCACAATTTGAGAGGCTAAGTGCTGGTCCATGGTCTCAAAGTGCTATCCATGTTGCTAAGGGGAGGAGGTATTGTCCACCTGCCCACCTGTGCTCCCAACGCAGGTTTCCCACAAGTTGCAGCACAAAGCCCATCACCCATGTTGCTGGGCCATACTCACCATGGCTGGAACAGCAAACCAGTTAACTGAATGGCTAGGAATTCTGATTATGTTCTGGCTTGCATTGAAGTGTAATAAGGGGAGTTTTTTTTTTAAATAGCAACTTTGTACTAGACCCAGGGTATGCACTGACAATGGTTGCTTTGTTCTTTGAATGCCTTATAGTGAAAAGCTTGGCCTTCAGCACATCCTCCACAGTGGTGAAGAGGCTTTCGCAGATTAAGAGATGGAAAAAGAGAATGTGTGATGACATGTTCAGCGAGATAATGACCACCTCGTGGACAGCTGACATGGAGCTAGGAGCCTGGAGGATTTCATTGTCTGAAAAACTGGACATGGAGAGCAGGAGAGCATCCCAGAGCATGAGCGTGTCATGCAGGATGAGATGCTGCAGATTATGAAGGACCAATTGATATGTTAAGGTGTCTGGCTGAACATCAAGAAAAACAACTTGAGGCTAGACTCCCTCTGCAGGCTCTGCAAAACAGCCAGCAAACTTTGCCCTGTTCCCAGTCCTCATCCCCAACGTTCCAGGAAGTGTGTGTGGAGGGAAGGTGCAGTATCCCTTCCACCCAACACTGGGGAGGGTACCAAGAACAAAAGGCAGCCATTTGAAGACCATTGATGGGCAAGACTTATGTGCTTTCACAGACAAGCTGATTTGGTTTCTTCCCTCCCAATCTTATCACACCGTTTGCCCAAGGTTAAATTATTTTCCTGTTCTTTCAGTTTCTTTGTTTGTGCAATGAAAGTCAATGTTTCAAAAATGAAATACTCTATTCCAAGCATGGAGTTTTGTGGGGGGAAGGAGAGGTACAGGGAAACTGATGCAATGAAGGGGATGGTATGGGCAGGCACAACGCAGATAAGCAGCACACATTACTGTGGCTTATTACTGAAACTGGTTTTCAGAGCTTCCCGGAGATGCTGAGCTCCTCACTCAGCTATTCTTTTTGCCCTGGTATCTGGCTGCTCAAAATTAGCTGCCAGCCTATCTGCCTCCATGCCCCATTCCTGAGGAAACTCCTCTCCCTTTGCCTCGCAGATATTATGGAGCACACAGCATGCAGTGATAACAATGGGGATATTGCTTTCACTGAGGTCTAATCTAGTAAGCAAACTGTGCCAGTGATCCTTTAAACATTCAGAGGCACATTCCACTACCATTCTGCACATGCTCAGCCTATTATTGAACTGGTCCTTACTGCTGTCCAGGCAGCCAGTGTATAGCTTCATGAGCCATAGGAACAAGGGGTAGGCTGGGTCTCAGGATCACTATTGGCACTTCAACATCATCAATAGTTACGGCTAAGATTTTGTCATGGTTATTTTTAGTAAAAGTCATGGACAGATCATGGGCAATAAACAAAAATTCACAGAAGCTGAGACCTGTCTGTGACTTTTGCTGCTGCGGCTCCATGGTTTCTCCCACCACCATGGTGGCTGGGAGCCATGAGGTTCCCCCTCTGCCCATGGCAGCTGGGAGATGCAGGGTGACCATATTTCCCAAAGAAAAAATGGGACACCCCAGCCGCTCACCCAAGGGGTCCCCTTCCCTCACGCGAAGCTGTTGCCTGTTACCTGTCACTGGAACCCTGATGAGGTCCCCCTAGGAGTCTGTCACCTGCTGCTAGAACTTTGCAGAGGGCCCCCTGTTGCTTGTTGCTGCTGTTTCCTCTCGCTGAAACCCCGCCAGGGCCCCAATGGCTGTCAGCTCCAGAGTCCTGCAGCCCCTGGGGCTACAGAGAATGTCACAGAGGTCTCTGGAAGTCACGGATTTTGTGACTTCCATGATCTCTGTGACATAAATGTAGCCTTATCAATGCATATTTTGTGATCTGGAAAGAAAGTTCTTCATTGCAGCTTTTTGAACAGACCTAAAGATGCTTGTGTCATGCACCTCCCCTGACCATCCCATGTTGATGTCAGTGAAATGCCCCCTGTGATCCACCAGCACTTGCGACACCATTGAAAAGCATCCCTTTTGAGTTTATATACTCTTTGGCAAGGTGGTCTGGTGCCAAGATAGGGCTATATGTGCCTTCTATTCCCCACCGCAGTTAAGGAACCTCATTGCGGCCAAACCATACACTTTGTCCTACACATTGCCCAGAGTCACTACCCTTCTTAGCAGAAGTTGATTAATGGCCCTGCTCACTTGGAGTACAACTGCTCCCACAGTGGATTTACCAACTCTGAATTGATTCCCCACTGACTGGTAGCAGTCTGGCGTTGCAAGTTTTCATAGAGAGATTGCCACTCGCTTCTTCACTATCAGAGCAGGTCTCATTTTAGTGTTGCTGCACTTCAGGGCTGGGGAAAGCTCTTCACAAAGTTCCTGGGAAGTGGCCTTCTGCATTCAAAAGTTCTGCAGCCACTGCTCGTCATCCCATAGCTGCATGATGATGCGATCCCACTACTCAGTGCTTGTTTCCCGGGACCAGAAACAGTGCTCAATGTTCCGCTGCTGTGCGACTGCCAGCAGCAACCAGGAATTGTTTTGTTCTATGGCTTGCAGCTGGGCTGCTTGAATAACATCAGTGTTCTGCATGGCAGCTCCTTTCTTGGCTCTGAAAATACTGCAGGATAATGTGTGAGATATTTGTAATGCTCACAGGAAGAATGCACAGCTGGATGGGGTCCATGCTTCTTGGGGTATGGTGTATGCACAGCTAAGCCAGGCTTTCGAAAAAAGGCACAAAAAAGTATGGGTTGTTTGCCATTGATATCAGGGAAGGGAGGGAGGGAGGGAGGAAACTGAATCAGGGGAGGTCAAAACTATGTTCCCATTCCCCCTCAACAGTGTTTTGGTCCCATGAGGCATTGCAAGCCCTTCCCAAAATCCCTGGCAGCTAGTTGCACTGGGATAGCTACCCATGGTGCACCGCTCTGTTCATCAATGCGAACACTTCTAGTGAGGATGCACTCCACCAACACAATGAGCTTGGTGTGGATATGCCTGACTGACTTAATTACAATGGCAGCTGGATGTCCACTTAAATTAAGTTACCTTAACTTTGAGGTGTAAACATGCACCACTGGCCACCTGCTGTCTCCCGATACTTTCCCAGTTTTGTAGATACCTGAAGTGGAACCTGTGTTTCATACTGACATCTGGGTAGAATTACAATGCATCCAAAGTCATCTGCAGAATAGAAATATAGACCTGAGGAATTCCATTTTTATTGGCCATATGCTTATAATTCTTGGAGTGCTGCAGGACATATGTTGCATCTTTCTCATGCCTATGAAATTCTTTGCTATGGGATAATAAATAGAATTGGCACAACAAATGAAATTGTCAATGACATGCCAACATTTTTACAACACAAATATTTGAGTCTAGGGTTGCCACAAAAGCACGAAAAAGGAAAATGCCGTGCAGTGGTGGGATTTCCAAAGAGGGAAGGACAGCTGCAGCTGGAAGCTTTCCTTCCCAGAATACTTTCTTCAAAGAGTTGCATGTGTTATTGCCTAGGCAGAGTTCTCCTTAGCTGCAGAATGTTGTGCAGACTGGGTGGTTCAATAACATATAAATATAGCATAGTGTTTGTAAAAACCCATCAGTTTTTATAAGTGGCTTTGATATCCATGGGAGCTATGGACATGCAGCACCTCTGAAAATAAAGCCATTTATTTAGATGAATAAATATGTATTTAGGTGCCTATGTTTAGGTGGCCCTCATGGTTTAGAATGGTTATTTTCTGCATCCAGATCTGAACTTCTCCCAAAGTTTGGAGGAAGGGATTCTGTGTCTGGTTTGGGATCCTCTGTATTGATATTAGGCCAGTGTTAGTTTCAGGGTAACTGCACCTAGAATCTCCCTCCGTGATTCTTCAAGGGCATCCCTGTAATGTTTCTGGCTCCTGGCCGTCACCTCCACTGGGCAGAGACCAATGTCTGTCTCCCTTCTGACCTGGTGTTTTAAAGACACATAGCTCCCTGCCTTACATGGCAGTATTCTCAGAAAGCCTGTCTGCTTAAAGGCCAGACCTGGTGTGTTGCTTTCTCTCTCCAAGGGCTATGACCAGTGTATTGCCAGCAGTTATAAGTTAACACACAGCTATTCCTAAGCAAACACATTTATACTTACGGTGCAGGGAGCATTATAGAGAAAACATAAAAAACAATAAACAGATTTATTCAACATTCAACATTATTCAACATACAACATACCAGAAGTCACCCATCAGTTTTATGGGGCCCTAGTAGGCCAAAGTCTTTCCAATCCTTCCATAAAGTTTGGGCCTCCTTTGGACAGAAGGTCCTGTCTGTTTGCTGAATCAGAAAGAAAGCCTCTTTGTGAAATCAAGCTAATCCTTGTATACCAAAAGCCCTTTCTTTGTCTCCTAGTCTCTGGAAAACCAAGCTTGAACCATTATGTGAAAACCACTCCAGGAGGTGGTACCTTGCTAGAGATGTTTAGTCTCAGTGACTCACCTTAATCCCACCCCCACTGTTTGTAGTTCCTGTAGGTTCCCCCTTGGTGTAAAACACAATCCATACATAAGCCATTCATAGATTTTTATACAATACAGTCCCCAAAGATATCACGTATGGTTGCAATACCTGTCACAACCAGATCCTCAGCTGATATAAATCAATGTAAATCAATACAACTGCACTGATTTCCCCCTTTTGGCCACTACTACCTTTTAAAAACAAATATATATATATATATTATACACAGCAACCTGTTTAAGCAAAAATCATAGAATCATAGGACTGGAAGGGACCTTGAGAGGTCATCTAGTCCAGTTCCCTGCACTCATCGCAGGACTAAGTATTATCTAGACCAGGGATTGGCAACCTTTGGCATGTGGCCTGTTTCTTGCTGCATCCTCAGGTTCAGTCGATCGCGGCTGTCACTGGCTATGGTTCACCATCCCAGGCCAATGGGGTCTGTGGGAAGGGTGGCCAGCACATCCCTGGACCCGCGCCGCTTCCCGCAGCCCCCATTGGCCTGGAATGGCAGACCGCGGCCAGTGGGAGCCGAGATCGGCTGAACCTGGGGATGCAGCAAGTAAACAAACTGGCCCATACTGCCAGGGGCTTACCCTGATGGGCCACGTGCCAAAGGTTGCCAATCCCTAATCTAGACCATCCCTAACAGATGTTTGTCTAACCTGCTCTTAAAAATCTCCAATGATGGAGATTCCATAACCTCCCTAGGCAATTTATTCCAGTGCTTAACCACCCTGACCAGGCAGCTGGTATAAATCAATGTAAGTCAATACAAGTGCACTGATTTCCCTCTTCCCCCATTCCACGCCAGTGGGGGCTGTGGGAAGCGGCGCAGGTCCAGGGATGTGCTGGCCACCCTTCCCACAGACCCCATTGGCCTGGGATGGTGAACCATGGCCAGTGAGAGCCGCGATTGACTGAACCTGAGGATCCAGCAAGAAAGGGCTGCATGCCAAAGGTTACCACTCCCTGGTCTAGGTATTACTTAGTCCTGCCATGAGTGCAGGGAACTGGACTAGATGACCTCTCAAGGTCCCTTCCAGTCCTATGAGTCTATGATTTTTGCTTAAACAGGTTGTTGTGTTTTTCCTAATGTCCAACCTAAATTAAGACCATTGCTTCTTGTCCTATCCTCAGAGGTTAAGAAAAATAATTTTTCTCCCTCCTTCGTGTAACAACCCTGTACATACTTGAAAACTGTTATCACGTCCCCTCTCAGTCTTCTCTTTTCCAGACTAAACAAACCCAATTTTTATAATCTTCCCTCACAGGTCATGTTTTCTAGACCTTTAATCATTTTTTGTCGCTCTTCTCTGGACTCCCTCCAATTTGTCCACATCCTTCCTGAAATGTGTCACCCAGAACTGGACACAGTACTCCAGTTGAGGCCTAATCAGCATAGAGTAGCGCAGAAGAATTACTTTTCATGTCTTGCTTACAACACTCCTGCCAATACATCCCAGGATGTTCACTTTTTTTGCAACAGTGTTACACTGTTGAGTCATATTTAGGTTGTGGTCCACTATGACCCCCCTATCCCTTTCCGCAGTACTCCTCATTAGGCAGTCATTTCCCATTTTGTATGTGTGCAACTGATTGTTCCTTCCTAACTGGAGTACTTTGCATTTGTCCTTATTGAATTTCATCCTATTTACTTCAGACCATTTCTCCAGTTTGTCCAGATCATTTTGAATTTTAATCCTATCCTCCAAAGCACTTGCAACTTCTCCCAGCTTGGTATCATCAGCAAAATGCAGAACAGCCTCTTATATGATCATTAGCAGTTTCTGCTGTGACTTTTGCAGAAAAGATACATAGTTAGCACACATTTCCCACAGGATTCAAGGCTGAAATAATTTGCTTTTTGCTTTTGTAGTAAGTTGACCTCCATACTTCCTCTTTACCTGCCATGAACTTCCTATTGACAAATGAATAAACTAATATTTCAAGGAATAGTTATAGACTGGGGAGGAGAAAAATTATAAAGTCAAAGCTCATGAAGCATCTGAAGGCTCAATTCTGTTTCCACTGAAGTCCATAGGGGTCCTGTCATTGATTTAAATGGAAGCAAGATCAGGCCCAGAGCCTGCTGGGACCATGGTGTTCAATATTTATACTTTCTTGCTGCAACAGAATTGTGATGTCTATTAAGCTGTGCTAACCATTTAGAGATGTTGACTACATAATGAGTCCTACCTGGTGATTCTGAGCTGTACGTTGAATTTCTACAACTAATTAAACCTACCTCCATAACAAAATGCAGTTCTATTGATTTACTGTATCTAGCTGAATTTCGGATGAAATACTACGTATTGTCTGACTTCTTTATCAGACCATTTGAGAGAAAAATATAATGACGAGATGTCTGGCTCTGCACTGGGGGCATGAACATGGTTAAACGCTCTCATGCTGCCCTCAGTGTTAACCACCCAAAGCGGTTATGGCCCTTTGCTTGCCCTGCATCATTTAGAAGGGCTGGGCTGGTGTGAGGGGAGTGATAAGTGGAGTACTCAGGCAAGTAGGCCTTTGAAAACCCCACGTGCCGTGGAAGGTGGAGGGCTATAGGCCTGTGAAAAAGGTGGTGACATTGCATTGGTGGTAAGACAGGGTGGGAATTATCAATTTTACTCTGTACACTACCTGTGCAAATACAACTGACTGGCCACTGTCTCAGCCCATAAGCTAGGTTGAGGGGAAGAGGGACTATATTGCACCTTTACAACAGATTGATGGGGTAAATTTTCTCCTCCACCAAAAATTCAACCATGTAAAGTCTGATTATTTAGGTTTTATTCAGGTGAAGCTGATTTCCCCTACCCAGTTTTTGATTCTACCTTGGAGGGTGCTCCTGATCATGGAGGTGAAAGGCTGTCATATATGAGGGTTACTCAGACATTTCTTGGTCATGAATGTCAGATTTTGGCAACATTTTTTTTCCTGGTAATGGAACAGTTCTGATTTGCTATTGAGGTGGCAAATTAGAGCTATTACAGAAGTTAACAATGCATAAAATGAAGCAGATCAGTCCTGGATTTATCTTCCCAAATGTTTGTTTATATAAAAATATATGTATTTTCATTCATTAACAAAACACTTCAAAGAGTTAAGGTTGAAATTGCGTTTCAACAGAATCCCTCAAACCAAAAACAATTCTACACTTCAGAAAATTTTTCCTCCTTTTAAAAAAGCAAACATGTCAAAAACTTGGGGACAAACAGAAAAAGGATCAAGCCAGTATACCACTGCCATATAATCCTTAATCCTCCCTCTCCCATCCCGTCCAGGTTAGACTGCTCACACAGCCTTAACTTTGTTTCCTAATAAAATTAATCAAACTACATGAAAATGTAATCTGTTGTTTTGACTAGGGACTTGTGAGAAATATCTCTTGAATAAGGAATGGGATTTTATAATCTCCTAGTAATTTGTTATCTTGACTTTGCATACAATTCTGCCAATTTTATGAAAAGGCAATGCTAACTTTGGTTGGGCGGTTTAAATATAGTGGGGCGATAGTGAGTGATGAAGGATTATATGGCCCTGAGGCGCTGGCTTGACCCTTCATGTGTTCACTTCCAGATTTTTTAAGAGGTTTTTTAAGGAGTAGTATGTTCGCAAAGAGCATGTAATAGTGGTTTATGAGTATCAGCTGGACTTCATTGAAACACACCTCCAATCTTCCCTCTTTTTTTAATAAAGGTTTTTGTTTATGAATTCCCCTGTTTTTGAACGAGCACTAAAAGTTTAAACTGAATGGTGTACAAGCTCTCTGGTGGTAGTCTTCCTCCGACAGATTGTATGAAACCCATCAAAACAGGGCTTCCTTATGTCAAATGTTAGCAACTCCATAGGAGACGTGTGGAGCAGTAGTACTTACACTTGCATAGGCTACAGGGATAATGGGGATAGTGGATATAATAAAAATTATATCTGTTTATATACATATACACCTCATCATGTCACATTTTTAACAGAGAAGCAAAAACACTGTAATCTGTTGTTTATATCATATTTTGATATATTCTGAATAATTAATTACAACTGACATATTCCTAAATTGATTCCTATTAAAAAGATTGCTTTGCTCACCAGAACCATCTGAAAATTCACCTAATACTAAACAATTCTACAGGACTTTACCTTCAATACACTTAACAAACATTAGCTAGCTAATTTTCATCATTTCAGAAAGAAGTTATTATAGTGGTAGAGATTTTAAGTGACTTCCTCAATGCCACAGTTTCAGAGTTACAGTAGGACATTGTCTGCCTCCACGCATTCATCTGTGCTCTGTCAGTGTGGGAGGACAGCATGAGCTCAGAGAACATTTCATCGCGAGTGCATTTTTTTCGCCTTCTGATCTTCGCTATCCTCCGGGAATGAGAAAATCCTGTGATCCTTGAAAATCATGCAGCTGGTGGAGAAAAAAAAGGGGACAGTGGTATTTAAAAAGACACATTTTATAGAAGAATGGGTACAGTCTTTAATGGTAAACCTTGCTTTTAACATGACATACATAGCACATGTGCTTTTGTTCCAAGGTCGCATTTTGCCTCCCCCACCAGCGCGTGGCTAGTCCCTCCCCCTCCCCCCTCCCCATGGCTAACAGCGGGGAACATTTCTGTTCAGCCACAGGCAAACAGCCCAGCAAGAACGGGCACCTCTGAATGTCCCCTGAAGAAAAGCACCCTATTTCAACCAGGTGACCATGAATGATATCACTCTCCTGAGGATAACACAGAGAGATAAAGAACGGATGTTGTTTGAACGCCAGCAAACATACACTGCAATGCTTTGTTGTACGTGCTACTGGCCTGGAATGGAAAAGTGTCCTACCATGGTGGATGGAATAAGGCTGCCCCCCCCCAGAAACCTTTTGCAAAGGCTTTGGGAGTACATCTAGGAGATCCGCAAATGCCAGGGCAAATTAATCATTAAACATGCTTGCTTTTAAACCATGTATAGTATTTTAAAAGGTACACTCACCAGAGGTCCCTTCTCCGCCTGGCAGGTCCAGGAGGCAGCCTTAGGTGGGTTCCGGGGGCTACTGGCTCCAGATCCAGGGTGAGAAACAGTTCCTGGCTGTCGGGAAAACCGGTTTCTCCACTTGCTTGCCATGAGCTATCTACAACCTCATCATCATCGTCGTCCTCGTCCCCAAAACCTGCTTCCATGTTGCCTACAGTTCAATTGAAGGAGTCAAACAACATGGCTGGGGTAGTGGTGGCTGAACCCCCTAAAATGGCATGCAGCTCATCAAAGAAGCAGCATGTTTTGGGCTCTGCCCCGGAGTGGCTGTTTGCCTCTCTGGTTTTCTGGCAGGCTTGCCTCAGCTCCTTAAGTTTCATGCAGCACTGCTTCGGGTCCCTGTTATGGCCTCTGTCCTTCATGCCCTGGGAGATTTTGACAAATGTTTTGGCATTTTGAAAACTGGAACGGAGTTCTGATAGCACGGATTCCTCTCCCCATACAGCGATCAGATCCTGTACCTCCCGTTGGTCCATGCTGGAGCTCTTTTGCGATTCTGGGACTCCATCATGATCACCTCTGCTGATGAGCTCTGCATGCTCACCTCTGCTGATAAGCTCTGCATGGTCACCTGCAGCTTGCCACGCTGGCCAAACAGGAAATTGAAATTCAAAAGTTCGCGGGCCTTTTCCTATCTACCTGGCCAGTGCATCTGAGTTGAGAGTGCTGTCCAGAGTGGTCACAATGGAGCACTCTGGGATAGCTCCCGGAGGCCAATAGCATCTAATTGTGTTGACAGGACCCCAAATTCGACCCAGCAAGGCCAATTTTAGCGCTAATCCCCTTGTCAGGGGTGGAGTAAGGAAATTGATTGTAAGAGCCTTTTAAGTCGAAAAAAAGGGCTTCGTCGTGTGGACGGGTGCAGGGTTAAATCGATTTAACGCTGTTAAATTTGACCTCAACTCCTAGTGTAGACCAGGGCTCAGTCAGGGTGGAGCGCCTTGTGAGGTGTTTTCACACTAGCTCAAGGTCACAGGCTCACAACTATCCTATATTCGTTATTTTAAATAATATTTCTGATAATCTGATCATTTAAACAGTTATTTCTTTAAAAACACCCTTATAAGTTATGTCTTATCGAAAACAACTTTCTGGGTCACAAAAAAGAAAATGGAAAGATGAAATAGGATTAGCTGTACAAGCACAGAAGGGTTCTACACTGAAGTTTGTACATCATGAAAACAATGAAGTTGATCAAGTTCATCAAGTAACTGCCGAAGAAAATTTTTATGCAGACAAAACTCAAGGAATGCAACAACACACAGAACAATCATTTGAAACAGATGCAGACACAAAACAAGAAATTACAACAGTTGAAACCTATATTGCATGGGATATAGATGACATTGGCACATGACTGCAATCTTTATGCAACGAATTCCATGGCATTATACTTGAGAAAGGCCCTAGGAGAATAAAAGGTCTTGAATATCCTAAAGACATTAGAGGTAGGAAATTCACAGAAAACAATTATTACAAAAGACTTTCTAATGGTGAAATTGTCAACAGACGGTGGCTTATGTACTCTAAATGCAAGGATGCTATATTTTGTTTCCCATGCAAGCTTTTCAATAGCTGCAATTTTAAGATAGCAACCATGGGTATTAATGATTGGAAAAATCTTAGTCATATATTACCGCAACATGAAAAGGCACAACACCACACTGAAAGTATGCACAAATGGTGTGAGCTGAGTGTAAGGTTAAAAAATCAGACAACTCTTGATGCCCAAAATCAAAGATTGCTGGAGTCAGAGAAGCAGCATTGGTGTCGTGTTCTTGAACGTCTATTATCTATTGTTGAATGTCTATCAATAAACAATCTTGCTTTTAGAGGAAGCGTTGAGAAATTATTCCAGCCCCAAAATGGCAATTATCTGGATGATTTGACTGTCATTTGATTTAATGAAGTAAAACCTTCCTAAGTGCCACCCAAAGGGGTAATAAAAGTAGTTTGCTTAACAGAGGTGGTCTTCTAATAAAGCCTGAGCAGAATAAATCCCATTACATCTGCAGATATTTTGGGGAAGTCTCTTAAGACACAATGTTGCCTATAAGAGTGGTCTCTTGTACTGGTTTCATTGTAGTTGTCTAGAATCAACTATAAATCAAATAAAAAATGGTTTCTAATTTATGTACTTCTTAGTTATTTGTATGTTCACTTCTTAGGTGTTCTCTTATGTCTCAACAGAAAATTTTAGTGAAGGTATTTTAAAAATGATAACTAGTTCTGTTAAGTTCTGTTAAGTTCTTTAAGTTAATTTAGCAGCGATACACTAAACTGTGGCTCAATTTTTATTCCCAGTGTTAGGCCCCTAAGTTTGAAAAAAATGGTTAGTATTATGAAAAAGGAGAAGGTGATTACTTACTTATAATGCTCTAGATCCACGGACTCTGAAGGCAGGAAGCTGAGTTATGACTATCTGATGTCCTCTGTTTTATTTCAGAAAATGTAGACACATGTGCCAGGATGTCTCACTGGAGAGCTAGTGCTCTGACCTGATAAAGAAGTGACCTCAACACAAAGTGAGCAGTTCAGCATCAGTAGTTATTCTGGATGTTAGAAAAGCCTGTTCGCCCATGAAAAAGTTCTGATCATCTGATAGTACTGGAATCACAATGCCTGCTGGGATTCACAATCTGCCCGAATTCATGTTACCTAGGTTTGTTTGTTAGTTTGTTTTTAACTGTAGTTCCATAGAGAAAGAATGCAGACAAAGGTGACATTTTCCACTGTTCAGTGACACTGATGCATGCTGAGGAAAGCATAGGAATAAAGGCATGAGTCATGCAGTTGACTTATGCATCACTGAATTCCTCATATACACCCATTTCTGCACCCACATGGATATGGGGTTTGTTCCACATATTCTTTTTCAGAATCAGAGCCTGCTTTTAGCTTAGGCAGTGCACTCATGTATTGGGGTTCTGGCTTGTTCTGGAGATTTAGCAGTTACACAGGAGAACAATGATGTGCACATTTTAGTCGTGGTTTTGTTCCAATTTGATGATGACTAAACGAGCCTCCTGCTGTTGTATACCCTGAGGAAGAATAGGTGATGCCTTCTCCAACTTCCAGAAGGGAAGGAGATAAGAGGCACCGAGTTTGCTGTTTTGCCTGAGAAGGTCTCAGTTAGTCAACAAAGGCAACTGGTTAAAACAATGGAGCCCCAGGACATAACACTCCCAGAACTTATGGACTCACTGCCTCCTGAGAACAGCAGTACTGATTTTTCAGGGGAGACCTACAAGCCCAAGGGACAGTGCAAGGAACAATTGAACATTGTTAGTAAGTTTAGTTAGTAGGCTGATTATGAGTTTTTGGATTTGTGTGATAGAATAATAAAATCATAGAAGATTAGGGTTGGAAGAGACCTCAGGAGGTCATCTAGTCCAACCCCCTGCTCAAAGCAGGACCAACACCAACTAAATCATCCCAGCCAGGGCTTTGTCAAGCCTGGCCTTAAAAACCTCAAAGGAAGGAGATTCCACTACCTCCTTAGGTAACCCATTCCAGTGCTTGCCCACCCTCCTAGTGAAATAGTGTTTCCTAATATCCAAGCTAGACCTCTCCCACTGCAACTTGAGACCATTGCTCCTTGTTCTGTCATCTGCCACAACTGAGAACAGCTGAGCTCCATCCTCTTTGGAACCCCCCTTCAGGTAGTTGAAGGCTTCTATCAAATCCCCCTCTTCTCTTCTGCAGACTAAACAAGGCCAGTTCCCTCAGCCTCTCCTCAGAAGTCATGTGCCCCAGCCCCCTGATCATTTTCATTGCCCTCCGCTGGACTCTCTCCAGTTTGTCCACATCCTTTCTGTAGTGGGGGGGACCAAAACTGGATGCAGTATTCCAGATGTGGCCTCTCCAGTGCTGAATAGAGGGGAATAATAATTTCACTCGATCTGCTGGCAATGCTCCTACTAATGCAGCCCAATATGCCGTTAGCCTTCTTGGCAACAAGGACACACTGCTGACTCATATCCAGCTTCTCATCCACTGTAATCCCCAGGTCCTTTTCTGCAGAACTGCTGCTTAGCCAGTCGGTCCCCAGCTTGTGGGATTCTTCTGTCCTAAATGAAGGACTCTGCACTTGTCCTTGTTGAACCTCATCAGATTTCTTTTGGCCCAATCCTCCAATTTGTCTAGGTCACTCTGGACCCTATCCCCACCCTCCAGCATATCTACCTCTCCCCCAGCTTAGTGTCATCCGCAAACTTGCTGAGGGTTCAATCTATCCTATCATCCAGATAATTAATAAAAATAAAATTATTCAAGATTGGAACTAGATTTGCCTTTTTCCAATCAGCTGGGACCTCCCCTAATTGCCACGAGTTTTCAAAGATAATGGCCAATGGCTCTGCAATCACATCAGCTAATTCCCTCAGCATCCTCGGATGCATTAGATCTGGACCCATGGACTTGTGCATGTCCAGCTTTTCTAAATAGTCCTTAACCTGTTCTTTCACCACGGAGGGCTGCTCACCTCCTCCCCATACTATGTTGCCCAGGACAGCAGTGTGGGAGCTGGCCTTGTCTGTGAAGACCGAGGCAAAAAAAGCATTGAATACTTCCGCTTTTTCCACATCATCTCTTGCTGGGTTGCCTCCCCCATTTATTAAGGGTCCCACACTTTCCCTGACCTTTTTCTTGTTGCTAACATATCTGTAGAAACCCCTCTTGTTACTCTCCACATCCCTTGCTAGCTGCAACTCCAGTTGTGTTTTGGCCTTCCTGATTACACCCCTGCATGCTTGAACAATATTTTTATACTCCTCCCTGGTCTTCTGACTAAGTTTCCACTTCTTGTAAGCTTCCTTTTTGTGTTTAAGCTCACCGAAGATTTCACTGTTAAGCCAAGCTGGTCACCTGCCATATTTGCTATTCTTTCTGCACATCAGGATGGTTTGTTCCTATGCCCTCAATAAGCCTTCTTTAAAATACAGCCAGCTTTCCTGGAGTCCTTTTCCCCTCATGTTAGCCTCCCGGGGATCCTGCCCATCAGTTCCCTAAGGGAGTCAAAGTCTGCTTTTCTGAGGTCCAGAGTCCATATTTTGCTACTCTCCTTTCTTCCTTTTATGAGGATCCTGAACTCAACCATCTCACGGTAACTGCTGCCCAGGTTGCCACACACTTCTACTTCCCTACCAATTCTTCCCTCTTTGTGAGCAGCAGGTCAAGAGGAGAATGGCCCCTAGTTGGTTCCTCCAGTAGTTGCACTCCAACACTCTCCAAAAACTTCCTGGATTGTCTGTGCACGGCTGTGATAGATAAATGTGAAGTGAGTGGTGTAAGTATTAAGTTGTGGCGAAACTGTACCTTTAAGTGGGTTAGCTTTCCAGACAGGAAATTTGAGTGAGAAGTGCTGCAGAAGTCGCATTTTGTTATGCAGAAGCCATTGGAACTAGACACTGAATAATAAGGGTCTCTTTCAAGCACCTAAGTGCAATTTATGCCATTGGATATCTTCTCCCTTTGTCTCTACTATGTCCTTTATTGTGGGACTACGGGTCTGATCCAAATTTCATTGTTTTCAATTGGCTCTGGATCAGGCCCTTTCTACTGCCCTTGTTGATGGTTGGACCAATGATCCAATCATGGTTTTTCCCCTCCTCTGTCATATCTCTGATTTAGGGCTCTTGCCCAGGGCGGTCTGCCATGTCCCTCATCATGCTGAGCCACCATTCCTACTAGGACACTGCACCCCATGTTATGCAGTGCTTCCAGAAATGGTGATTCAGAGAAGCCAGCTAGTTTCAGGAGAGAAAGAAAGAACACGTGTGTACTGGTAAATGTGTAAGTTTAATTGTGTACCTCTCTAGGGTTGCTGCCTGCTTTCTGTAAAATAGTGGTGGTGGTGGCAGGGAAGAAGACGGCAGATCAGTCTGTTAGGGCAACATGGATTTATAACTTGAAATAGCTACCTATGCAGGGCAGTAGCATTCTACATTTCAGTTAAATTACTATAGACTTTTCATCATGGTGCCAGAAATTCTAGAGTGCCTTTCTGAGTGGAGATGAGGAAATTTACAGACTCCTGTTCCTGGGATTTTTTTCTTTAAGATTATAGGACAAGCTCTCATCATTTGTGGCCTCTTGATTAAGCGTAATTGGGCTTTGGCAATTTTTCTTTTCCTCTTTCTTGGACTGCTGGGTGTTTTGCATGCTCACATGGGTTATCTGCTGGAGGTTAGCACAGTAGGTTATTTTGTTGCTTGATGCCTGTACACCCGGGGTGGCCAAACTTTTCTGACATGCTGGCTGCACAGTGATTTACCGATTAAAGCTCTGGTCTGCAACTGTTCCAGCAAGGCTGCTGTTCTCTCTCACTGACACATTGCACTGCTTTAAGCTGTAGAGACTTTGCTTAGCCTTTCAGTCCCATTATAGTTCTTATCCCACATTTCCTTTTGGTGCAAAATGCTCCATTATTTCTATTTTATGCTAGGTTCACCCTCCTGCCTCTTGTCCCAAGTAACTTGTGAAAATGACAGGAACAAATAGAAGCAGGTGACTGTGGCCTAGCTGTCGTGCAGAGAGGCTGCATGTGAGCATTTCTAATGCAATATGGCATACAAAGCCAGGCCAGATGTGGTCCCTAAGTGAGAGCTTGGCCACCCATGAAGTATTCTAACACAGGTGTTGTTAAAGGAACATGTCAGTGCTTTTCTGTCAAAAGTTGCATTGATGGATAAATGCTTTGTTTTGGCTTACCATTGAAAATGAACCAATATTAAAGAAATATGTGTGAGCGCTACCGTGTTCCTATAGATCCGGATAACTCTGAGCTTTATGGAGGAAGCCATGTTCCTGTGTAAAAGGTGAAGTGAGTGGAAAATTTCTCTACCATTAATTTCAAAGGCTGTGCTTTTTTATAATTTCAGTCCATCTTTAACATTCATGAGTAAATGTAGATTGTTTTTAATGAAATTTATTTTGATTACTTATTAGATGAGGTATGGGATTTGTATATATGATTGGGCACCCAATTCATTCAGTAGCTAAAGTTAACTTATCTTTAACCTTCTTGTCTGAGTTTTCCTACCATGAGGATAATAATACACACCAAGCTACTGGGAGGACTAATTAATTATTTTCTGTAAAGTTCTGTACTGTACAAGTGATGAGTGTTGTTGTTAAATCAGGTTTCAGAGTAGCAGCCGTGTTAGTCTGTATCCGCAAAAAGAACAGGAGTACTTGTGGCACCTTAGAGACGAACAAATTTATTTGAGCATAAGCTTTCATGGGCAACAGCCCACTTCAGTGGATGCATAGACTGGAACATATAGTAAGAAGATATTATGGAACATATAGTAAGAAGATATAGTTCTCAACCTATATCTTCTTACTATATGTTCCATTCTATGCATCCGATGAAGTGGGCTGTAGCTCACGAAAGCTTATGCTCTAATAAATTTGTTAGCCTCTAAGGTGCCACAAGTACTCCTGTTCTTTTTGCTGTTAAATTAGTTCACCCAGATTTTCATTGCATGACAAAAAGAAAAAGTTTCTGATAGTGCCATCTTCTGTTCTTCTAATTTAAAAAATGATTAATTTTTTAAAATGAAATGTTGTAAGCTAGTATGTGTGTTAGTCACTTTTTCGTAACTTTGGTAACTTGATAAGGGCCAATGATTTTGAAAAGTAACAGAGAATTATGAGTAGCAGTTTACTAAAGACAGCAAACATCTACTGCACTATGATATGTTATGTGTTATATAAAACATTAGTTCAAAGGTAGCTCCTCAAAGAAATTTTTATCTTAAGTGAATTAAGGAAGGGTGAACTGATTTAGAAAAACAAACAAACCCAATCTGCTGTTCTAAAGTGTTTGTGGACCAATTCCAAGCCTTTTTCAAATGTTTGAATTGATGCAGAGTTGTTTCTTTATTTTATTTTGCTCTGTCCCCTCTGTTTGGTTGTCTTGTACTGCTCTGGTGGTCTTATGTTGGTGGCCACATAACATCCACCACCAAGTCTGTCAGTCTGCCTCTGTGTCTTCAGTGCTCCTGCTGAGCTCCCCTGCTTTTTTTAGTTTCATTAGTAACCCTGCAGAGGCTGCAATAAAGTTGGTTACACTATCTAAACATTAGCAGTAGGCTCTCCACGTTTTTGGAAACACCTTCCCACCCAAACACACAAGAAACAACCAAAATCTTTCCTTTGACCTAAAGGATACCAGGTAGGGAATAGACCTTTCTCATTAGTTCAAAAGAAAAATTGCTCTTAACCACAAGAGAGGTGGCTTCTGATTAGAGGGTGACTGGAAACACAGGCAGGGAGGCAGCAGGACAGCCTATGGCCCTAGTCCTGTGAGCACTTACTCACATGCTTATCTTTAAGCACTGGAGTGAGTGGACAATTCACATGCTTAATGTTTCAGGTGCACTTAGGTGCTTTTGCTCTGAATCGAGGCCTAGGAAGTACCCTGCTGGAACTGATCAATGGTCCATCTAGCTCTTGTCTCAGAGAGTGACCAACATTAGGTGACTCAGATAGTCAGTCAGGAATTTTTCAGTGCAGCATTTCCTCTTTGGAAAATACCACTTCATCAAAATCAAAACTTTTCATAGAAACCTTATCAGTTTTGAGAAAATTTCACTGGAAGGCTTGCCAGGTCTAGGATGAAATTTCTTTTCAAAAGCAGAGAGGCAGGGACAACTCCTTGAATAACCAGTGTTCCAATAGTCAGAGCACTCACCTGGGATATGGGGGACTTGAATCTGGGTCTCCCACATCCCAGATATATGCTCTAATCACTGAGCTACAGGCTCGCTAGAGTGGGTAGCTCTTTGTTTTTTTCATAAATTTTTTTTGAAAGGCCTCAGTTTTATTTCTATGTGGAACAAAATTAAATGCCAACACCTCAAGGGGGCAAAGAGTCCTGTGGCACCTTATAGACTAACAGACGTATTGGAGCATAAACTTTCATGGGTGAATACCCAATTTGTCGGATGCTCAATAAGGTGCCACAGGCCTCTTTGCCGCTTTTACAGATCCAGACTAACATGGCTACCCTTCTGACACTTAACACCTCAAGGGTTTCACAAGATGGAATTTTTGTTTTCCAGCCAGCCTTAGCGCAAACCCCTAATTTAGGTTGAGTATTGTGCAATACTCTATCTACCTTATAAGGAATATGTGTACCAGGTCCTAAATGATGAGTGTTGCATGCCCTGAAGCATGCAGACACGTGTCTGTCCAGTAACTTCTGGGCATCTTAAAGAAGTGACTTTCCCCCATTAATGTGATTTGGGTGCAATCATAATTACTTCTATTCTGTGAATATTAATAAATAAATAAATTCTGTGAATATTAATAACGGTTTTAATAAATGGGCAAAGATTTATCTGAAAGTCCATGTTAGAAAAGAAGAAAACAGAAGCTAGTCTATAGGTTGGACAGTAATAAAGAGCAAATCCAGTGCCTGTTAGACTAGATGGAGGCTATTGATTTCTGCAAGGGAGGCTACAGAATTTTTAATCAACTTTAAAAAACAATCTTTTTGTCATCATGGTAAAATTGTCTGTCAATAGTAGTTTAAGATTAGGATTAAAAGACTCCAAGAAGTCTTTAACAGAAATGCCAGAAGGACAATAAACAAAATCATAAGTGATTAACAGGCTAGGAGTCAAAGCTACTGAAAATATAATGGAAGGTTTCCGAGTAGCAGCTGTGTTAGTCTGTATCCCAAAAAGAAAAGGAGTACTTGTGGCACCTTAGAGACTAACAAATTTATTTGAGCATAAGCTTTCGTGAGCTACAGCTCACTTCATCGGATGCATTCACATCTACTGAATGCATCTGATGACGTGAGCTGTAGCTCACGAAAGCTTATGCTCAAATAAATGTGTTAGTCTCTAAGGTGCCACAAGTACTCCTTTTCTTTTTGAAAATATAATAGATTTACATTCTCTGTTAGGAATGATAATGTGAGGGAGGGCTGACTTTGATGTATGGCCAGAAGCCACCAATAGGATATTTCTAGCCATATTGATGTGGGCACCTGGACTACAGATTTCAGAAATCTGTGTGGTTTCGATCAACCAAATTTCAAAAAAGCCAAAACAGGTGGGTCTTGGGAAATGTGCTATCTATATAAGACAGCCACAAAAATATTTTAGTCAGATAACATTAACAGCCTCAATTAAACCCATAAAAGCCAATAAATGTAGAAAGAAACTGCAACCTTAACCAACTTGTTGAGTCCAACACATCGTCTGCAGGAATGCTCCCTGAATACAAGAAGAAAATAACATGCTATTGAGACCATCAGGATCAAGGCAGTTTTAGCTTAGTCCAGCTGACCAAAATCTTTGCCCTTTCAGTTAAACAACTTTTTTGAGATTCAGGAAAGGTCCCTCTTTCCTCTTCTCCCCTTTTCCCTTTTCTCTTCTGCCTCTGTTTCAGTGGAGGGATCTGCCCCACCTGTCCACATTGAAACTTCCTCCTCTAGTGCCAAAACCCTGCCTTGGGGACTGCCTGGGAATGCTGGGCAGTCTGGGGCTACTTCTACAGAGAACTCCATAGGTATGACATTCAAAAGGATGCAGTCACAACAATTGTGTCACTTTCTGCTGCTGAGGGAAAGATATGCGGAGCCCTCTCCCCTAGAGACAACTGCTACCATTCAGAGGGAAGGGAAGAGCTTCCCTACAACCAAGATAAGGGCAAGGAGCAATATTATCAGGATGTGGCCTGTCTCAGAGGTTCAGATAAGCATCTACATTTATGGATACTTAACTGAACCTCCCAAGGTTCTCCCCTCAGCAAACTAGATATCATGTATTTTAACTGACTTTTACATATTATTGTTAATATATTGCCACAGCCTCTGATCTCCTTTATGAATTAACAGTATGATTTGTGTATAATGGATCCATTGCATTGAATATGTCAGTGGTTCTCAACCTATATGCGGCCCACAATGTGTTAGCTGGGCCGCAGGTTGAGAATCACAGCGCCCCCACAACCCCGAACCCTCCCTCCACTGACCCCTATGCCCAGTGCTTCCTACCCAGAGGCCCCTCCACAAAGTGGGGCCAGGAGTGGAGCTCTGGGCAGGGGGCCAGGTGGCAGGGACCCTGGACCCTGCTGTGTGGGGCCGGGCAGCAGCCTCGACGCTGGACCCGACCACGCAGCAGCCGGGACCCCAACCCCACAGGGCCGGCCAGCAGCCGCAACACCGACCCCAGACCCTGACCCCGTAGGGCAGCCCCTGGACCTTCTGCAGGGCAAGCTGACTGGCAGCCCTGGATCCCGGTCCCTCTGCAGGGCTGGCCAGCTGGCAGCTCCAGACCCTGTGGCACTGGGTGGCCACGCAGCCAGGAATTCAGACCCCATGTGGCCCGGCAGCCTTTAGCACACAGCTGGGCTGCAGCTGTGTGCTAATTGGGCCATGGGTTGAGAACCGCTGGAATATGTAGTAAAAAGAATACTGAAAAGTACTGCAGTATTGTGGTTACTGGGCAGTTTTAAACTTTAAAGATTTGGGCCATTTTCATTCTTCTGCAATTACCAAAAAAGATTAAAGACTAGCAACCGTCCAAATGGTTTGGAACTGATTTTCTATATTATAGGTATATTTCCAGGTAAGTATATGTGCAGTATTGTTATACACAGCTAAAAGTACAGTGATGTTTTATATACAAATATGCACAGCTGTTTGGAGCAGCAGTTCTATCCACAAATATTACATAGATAATTTTTGAAATATTGCCATATAATATGTGCTGAGCAAATAGTTGGTATAGACATTTTTATACACAGGTAGCTTCATGGATGCTGTATTGGAGAATGTCACTGAGAAGCTATGCAGGTGTAATTTAAAGTACACTACTGAATGCATCCGGTGAAGTGAGCTGTAGCTCATGAAAGCTTACGCTCAAATAAATTTGTTAGTCTCTAAGGTGCCACAAGTACTCCTTTTCTTTTTACTGTACATTGGAAAGTCAAATCAATTTGATCATAGATGGAAACTTTTCATACCAAGTTATAGGCCTTAGGGGATTTTTGTGACCAAGTTAATAACCACTCGGAATTATTTATAATCAGAGATATCCACAAACTAGAGTGCTATTTACAGGCACCAGTCAAAGTAAACAAGTTTTTCATAAGAATCCATGATGCTAATTTGTCAACTGATGTTGTTGAATTCCTTTGTTTGATACTGTATATAGGTGGTTCAAAGTAGAACTGTCATTCTGGTTATACTTAACTGCTGGAACCAGTTCCTTATTTGATTGCTATGGAGATAAGTGATCTGATACTGTGGAGCAAAGTGACATAGGATTAAAATACTCAGTGAGCAACCAGAAAGGTTTTAGTTATTCTTGTAGTGCTGAACAAACCTCTGAGGGCTAGGGATAAACATCCAAGAATATGGATGCTTATCTGAACTTCTCCTAACCTCTCTGGTCTGGGATCTTGTAACATGTTTTTTCATGAGAATTTCAGTACTTCCTGGTTTCAGCTCTGTCAGAAATACCATGGGAATAGCTTCTCTGACAGTTATTTGATACTTCCACTTCCACTTGAAATGAGAAAATATGAAGAAGTGTGATTCTTTTGTTTGTTTCCATAAACTGAACTATTAAAAACCTCTCAAACTATTAAAAACTCAACTCATGTTTTTTATTATTATTATTATTACTAATTATTATACAGTTTTTAAAGATCCCCATCCATGCAATATTGGGGGGGACGGGGATGTGGTTTTCACGAGGTTCAGAAAATGTTTATTTTATCCAAGCTAGTTAGTCAGTTCCTAATAGTGTTTTCCTATAACTGTCTGTGAAACTTTAAATGATAAATGCAACAGCATAAAAGCACGTCTACTGGATTTTATATTTGTAACTGGTTCATAGAACTTCTTTAGCTTTTGGGTTTATTTGAAAGACAATTTAACAGCCCTACAGATGTAGCTGGCATGACACAGCACTTTGCTGGAAGGACTTCAGTGGGTTTCAGTGGGCTTTGTATCAAGCTCTGTAAGAGGTAAATTTTAAACTTCAAAGACTAAATTTTGCATTGGCAAGATTATTCTACTTACTTCACCTGCAAGCACTTCAAACCTAGCAGTGAAGGTTGATGTAACTCCTACAGGTTCAGGTTGGGGAAGGTGGAACTGTTGGCAATGAGATTATAGTATCATCCAGTCAGTACTGTCTGGCGATGTGAATATAGCCCTAAAGTATATGTTTAGGTACCAGGGGCAGTACTCTACCATTTGGAGATAGTTTAGGGCTTGTCTACATAGAGAAATAGACAAGAATACTTATTCTGCAATACATATTCCACACTAGCTCTCTCTGGGGATACTCTTATTCCTCCTTAAGAGTGCTGAATTAAGCTAAACTGCAAAAAGGCGCTCTTAGAGTATGTCTGCCCTGCAAAAAAGAAAGGAAGTGTGTTCTTAACTCAGGGTAACTAACCCACATGAGATAAATTGGGTAAAATAGCAAGGAAGACATGGCATCTCTTCTTTTATCTCAGGTTAGCAGCTCTAGTTCAACCGAGGTTCCCTATAGGCTTTAACTTGAGCAGCTAGCCTGAGTTAAAAGTATAGTGGCCTTTTTTTTACTGCTGTTTTAGCTAACATGGGTTAGCTAACCTGAACTAAGAACACAATTTATTTTCAGTGTAGACATTTCCCTGGAACAGAATAAGTGTGTCCACACAGGAAGTTAGTGCAGAATAGCTACTATGCTTCAAATGTACACCCTCGATTATTTTGCAATAGCTTTCCCATGTAGACAAATCCCTATGCAAACTGCCAAGCTCACAACATGACTGGTCTTCATTGACTTTTGCACAGTGGGCCCGTTTGGCCTCATCTCTATACTCCATTTTTTTAATTGTGAGGTTTATCTTCCTAACTTCTAATTTTTGCAAGTTTATATGAATTTGAAGTAATTAGAGCAAGATGTACAGTACAAAGTGAAGTAGTAATTTCTTTCTGTTTAGCTGCTGTCCTGTGCAGATTTTTAAGCTACAAAAGGAGACCACCCCTGATATGTGGACCAAAAATAAGCTTCTAATTTGAAACATTTCTTTCTGTAAGTTGACAGCCTGAGGTTCCTACCGGAGCAGTATTTCCCAATGCAAAATGGCTTAGCTCTGCTACCTTATCAAATTCCAAAAGACACTTAGGGCTTTGTGGGCTGGAATAATTCTGAAAAGCACTAAAAAGAGAACAGTTATTGAGTAGCATTAAAATAAAGAAAAGCTTTTGATTGTCTTATTTTCAGTCAGAAGAAGCTGTTTGTCTTCTGCCGCACTTCAAACAAACACTTGTTTTCATCCTCTTAAAGCAGCATGCATAAAATAGTTCACTCAGATGGTGCACTTCTTAGCGCATCTTACCACGCAACTACACAGACAGCTGAAGTTTATTTTCAGTGGCTCTTTGACAAGCAATCTATGAAAAGAATTTTTCATTTTGTTTATGTACAAAGACCTTTTTATGAAATGTTGGTGAATTTTGTTTCTCAGCTGAACTAAAATCCACAGTTTTGGTTCTCCCTTTCCCATCCTGCAGAGGATGGCTGCTCCTCCTGTGGGTTATCCAGTACATGCCTGAAAAAGATTAAGATGGTCTGCAGGGGTGGGAGATATTTCATCAGAATTTATTACTGTTAAAGCCACCATAAAGGCTTTTATTTAAGTCTGCCCTTTGTGTTAAAAATCCATGAAAATTGTTAATACTGTGACTAATCGGAAATGTTATAGGTGTTCTTCATGGACTATTCCAAGAGCGATCACAGTGAACCAATGATTCAGCAGCTGGCAACGCAGCTAACTTGCCTTTAGCTTTTTGACATTTGGCATCCAAGTGGTTGATTTCTTCTTAAAGGGCGGATGTAAACTATCTGTCAGAGCTTACGCTGGTGTAAATCAGCATAACTCCATTGACTTCTGTGGAGCTACACCATTTTACACCACCTGAGGGTTTGGTTGTATATGTTTTGACACGCACTTATTTTAGAGGAATCAAAGAAGACAATCTGCTTATTGCTCCATGACTTGTGCTGAGCCATGCTGTTTACAACCCATCACCCTGCAACACCTGCTACTCTCACCTGACTTAGCGTTATTGAACAGAGAGTCACAAAGCAGCATTCTCAATAGTCCAGCTGGTGATGGACGTACTATATAGTGTATGTAATTAGTGAGAGCTGGAAAAACTTCAGAATGAATAATGCATTAAATGAAACAAGCCCTTTTTTCCAGCTTGCAACTGATCAGAGAACACATGAGGGTTTTCTAGAATTAGTTTATTTGTAATTATCAAATCATCTGTTGAAATAAATTGTTTGTTTATGAACTGAATTTTATGGTTACTTTTTATTTGTTGTGGATCACCAAAGTTACATGGTCCCAGATTGTAGGCACTTTTGACAAATAAAAATGCAGTCCTCGCTCAACAGAAGAAAAAACAAGAAACTTTCACGTCCAAAAGAAGCCAGACCACAAAACGGAACTTTCCCTAACTGAGCTTCCACTAACCAGAGGTGAAAGTGAGCTGGCACGCTCTGGTGTGGCGTACCGCTGCTGGAGCCCTGGGTAGCAGCTGCGGGGCTCCAACGGCTATTTAAAGGGCCCAGGGATCCCCTGCTTCTGCCACCCCAGCCCTTTAAATAGCCGCTGGAGCCCTGCCACCG
Organism: Lepidochelys olivacea; assembly: GCF_965140295.1. Taxonomy (NCBI): domain Eukaryota; kingdom Metazoa; phylum Chordata; order Testudines; family Cheloniidae; genus Lepidochelys; species Lepidochelys olivacea. The sequence continues at coordinate 60,497,096 of NC_140414.1, read as the reverse complement.
CTACTCCAGGGCTCCGGGGGTCTATTTAAAGGACTGGGGCGGTAGAAGCAGGGGAGCCTCAGGCCCTTTAAATAGCCCCCAGAGCCCTGGGGTAGCGGGGGCTCCAGGGGCTATTTAAAGGGCCAGGGCTCCAGCTGCCTCTGTTGCCCTGGTCCTTTAAATAGCCGCTGGAGCCCTGCCGCTTCCCCAGGGCTCCGGGGGCTATTTAAGGCACTGGGGCAGTAGAAGCAGGGGAGCCCTGGGCCTTTAAATAGCCGCTGGAGCCCCGGGCTGCTACTGCTATCTCAGTGGAAGGGGAGGGGGCACTTACCTTACAGGGTGGGCTGGGGCTGGCTCTGACCCCCTCAGCCCCGCCCCTTCCGGGGGCCAGAGCTGGCCCCAGCGTACAGGTAAGTCACTCGACTTACTTTCACTCCTGCCACTAACCCTAATCCAAGCCATAAAAATCTGAACCTCATTGAAGGCTCAACACTCCCCAGCCACATGGCCAAATAAATAAGCCATGCAGTGTGCCCTAGTAGTAAACAAATTTAGGCTATTTCAGACCACGTTTAGGGAGTGAATTCCAAAGTTAAAGGATCATCTGAGAGAATGCCCTGCAACTTAGACTATAAACACTTTAGGACAGGGACTGTCTTTGTTCTGTGTTTGTGTCTAGCACAGTGGAACCTTGGTCCATGACTGGGGCTCTTAGTGCTATGGTAATAAAAGTAAATAATATTAATAATAATAATAGCAGAGTACCAGACCTTAATACCTCTGAATTTAGCCTGTTTTTCACTTTCACCTCTTCCTTTTCTTCCAAAATGTTTGGGAAGTGATAAGCTGCCCTCACATAGAGCACACTCAGCAGCCACGGAACCATGTTTCCAAGGCAAGCACTCACATAAATCTTTCCCTCAGCGGCATCTGGCTTTCTGATTGGTTATATGAATGGCACTCCAGCTGGTTTTAGTGGCGTGTTAACATGAGGGTACTTATGTTGGCTGGATTGTTCCATCTTCCAGAATGCCTTATATCTGTCGTCATAGTCTTGATTCTACAGATGTACTATGGAAAAAAATCTAGATACTTCTGAATATGATGGTGGTGCTTGCCTAATTGTGGGTACAATGGGCTTTTCACTACCCAGACAGCCCTTATTCACTAATGATGGGTCATGTAGTTTGAATTTCAAATGTGAACTAGTCCTGAAGGAGGTTAGTTTAAGTTCAGGTTTCCTTTCATTTAGAAGCTGCATCATTTTTCCACAGGCTCCATATAGCTGGCACTCTGAAGAGAGCTGCCTGAAGGACAAAAGGAAGCAGAAAATAAAATATAAACTGTTCCAAAGTTGTTGTTTTTTAAAGAAATCGTTCCTTAGAAATCCTTAGATACACTAAGTATGGGCTACATTTTTGCATATCACATAAACTGCATTTGCATAATTGGTTGTCAGTTGCGCATACCTGAGGGCAGAATTTGACCCAAACTACGCAGGAAAAAAAGTGTTGTATATTTTCTTGGTTTTGCTTGAAATTTCAACAAAGCTCAATAGTCACTCATTTCATTTCTGATTATTCAAACGTACTTTCCTTAGTAATCAACAGAAACCCCCAAAATGGCAAAAATGAGGCAGAGTACGATCTATGTTTGCTTCCATGTCTTTAAAGTGCGGAGTCCATGATAATAACTCATGCTGCTTCTCTGCTCAATAGTGGTGAGATGTTGGCTTCATGAAGACCAGCATGGTGTCATTGCTAGCTATCAGCTGTGGAAAAAGTCCTATTAGTGAATAAAAGTGTTGGTAGATGGTAACTTCCAATTATACTTCAATTGGCCTCCCCATCTGATATGCAGATTCCGTATCAGTCTATCATGTAATGTTGTACACCCACGGCTACCTGCTGTCTTTCCTGGGCCAAGTGTAGTATTATGCTCTGAAAGATAATTAGATAATTCAAGCAAATGTACACAACACAAAAGAGACTGCATCACCTGTAAAAATTCTTTTCTTTTCTTTCAAAAAGTTGATAGCAATAATCACCTTGGTGCAAGATATTTTCTTGGAATTGTTGACATGCCTGATCATTAGCTCTCCTCAGTCAGTCATTAATCCCCAGAAAGTACTCTACACCACAATTGTAATTGAAGAAATAATGAGCTATGATGATCCTGTAACTGATTGTGGCCCATTGATATACAAGCCACGTGCAAGGAGCATATCCTTTGCAACTGGTTCACTGTCACATCTCGCCACTGTTCGCAAACACAGTAGTACAGATGCATTAAAGCCAATGGTAGCAGCAGGTGTTCAGCACCTGTGAAAATCAGGCCATTTTCATTTCAGTGCCTAAATATAAATTTAGGAATTTAAGCACTCAGGTTTGAAAATGTTGGTCTAGACGGTTAGTCACAGAAATGTATTCCATTGCACTTTCCTCTGCAGTTCATGCAACATGCCTGTTCTTTAAGTTAGGCATCAGCTGGATTTGTGAGAGTATCAGAGAAAGGCACACAAACTGCACAACCTTATCATACTTAAAGATTTTTATCAGGGCCCTGGTAGTCCAAAGATAGAATCTCTACCAAGTGAGCCAAAGGGAACCTCCTCTCAGCTGTACTAGAAGGAGCTGGTAAGGTTGTCTCAGCTGGCAGTCACTCTCTTTAACATCATAGTAAGAGCAGTGATGCATGATGGTGCTCACTATAATTTCCCATCTTTGAACATTATGTAGTCAATTTTTGCATAGTAATTTGAAGATGTGACTAGTGGAAGGATATGAACACAGATAACTCTTTTATTAACCAGCTTTTAGAACTAAGAAAAAAAATCACAGTCACAATTTTTCAACCAGCTCTCTATAGTACCCTTTATTTACAACAACTAATGCTTAGACTGATATTTCTATCATTAATTACCATAAAAGATATACAGTTTGAGGTTATAATTATTTCATTTTCTTTCTCATACTCTCTAACAATAGTTTTCTAATGATTATGGATATTTTACTGTAGGTAAGTGATCAGGAGAGATGGCCCTGAACTAGAAACTTAGATCCAATACCTTCTTAATTGGGGAAAGTTTGGGTCCTGATCGCAGCCTTACTGATCAGGTCCATCTTCAAAAACATCAGGCATTTTAACCTTGATTTTCAGAGGGGCTCATTCTAATCTGTGCACTAAAACAAATGCATTATCTACTTTCTTCTTACTGAAACATTAGAGCTAAGGGTGAAATCCCGGCCCTGCTTAAGTCAATGGGAATTTTGCCATTGACTTCAATGGAGCCAGGATTTTAGCCCAAATCTTGTTTGCCTTATTGACACAAGTTACCCCTCGAATGTGAATTGGATAGTCACATACGAGCCCTAACTTTGGAAATTGCACCATAGGTTCTGTAATAGCTTTGGGATGAACATGTCTTTAATATGTCTGTGTAATTCTAAAACTATATATTAAAAATAAGGTGTATAATTACAAATAATTTTTAGTCTCGGCCATATTGTTTGAGTTTGAATACATATGGGTCATAAAGGCATCAAGTTCTTTCTAAGTAAGCCAAAGCAACTGTTTCATTAACTTGTATGTTATAGTATTAAGTGAACTATGTTTCACTTTCATGAATAGTAAGTTTATAACAATATCTCAGTCAGAGCAATAATAAATATGAATGGAAAGTGTTTTCTCTCTGTGTTATGGTAACATAACCTTTAACAGAATGTATGAAGGTCCCTTAAAGTCAAAAGGAAAGCAATGTGTACTCTACAACCAAGGATGCAATGCTTTGCAAATGCGTTGCAAAATGGAAATGTTTCATACAAAGTGGCCACAGGAGGGTGACTAAAAAAATGCCAACAGAAGCAGGTCCCTGGCTAAGTTATTCAATCACCCGTTTGCATTTTGTTGGTATCCATGTGCATCAAGTTTTTTATTAGTCCTGGCTCATGTCTAAATGAGTCACGTTGTTGATCTTTGGGGATTCGTGCACGTGTGCCAGTGACAATATTATGTAAAACTGGATCACTTATGAAATGTAAAGAAGTATTATCAAGTGAGTTGCAGTATATCACTTGAATTTTGAGCATCCCATGATTCCAGGTGGAATTGACCTGTCCTTAAATCAGAATTGAACCTACTAGTGTAAATTCTGATGTTTTTATTACACCTGACATGACAATTGTAGGTGCTGACATCCAGACACTTATTTTAGAAAATGCCTCAGAACTATAAAGAGCTACATAATTGTCAGCTTCCTTTCCACTCCATAGTTTTTCATGTTTTAATGATCCATAGGTACTGCCCATGGGCAACATGCAATTTTGTGACTCCCTTCTTGTAGCCTATATGCATGGTGGCTCTACAGAAACTGTAGTAGCAATTACAGAGAGTAAAAAGTAGGGGAGTAGTAACAATGCCTGTGCAGTTAAGAAATACATTTCAGACACAGATTCAACTGTCAAGGCATATGTGCCAAGAAAATATAAACTACAGTTCAATGTGCCCCAGGAGTCTGTAGGTGAAGTTGCGGTAGAAAAAAGGAAGTCCCGAGAAAGATGCTCATGGTGTAGACTATATATGAGAATCTGAAACTTTTCTTGGCAATCTGGAGAACTTTATAAGGAGAGAGTTTGTTTGAATTCAGCCACCCTTTTAACCAGCTTGGTGGCCCTTACAATGTTGTATTCTCTTTCATTTAGACAACTATGTCTTCAATTCTAAATCAGTCATCTAAGTTAATATGAGAGGTGGAGTTTTCCAAGTCAGACCAGTCACAACCTGATAGCATTGCATGTGAGTCAGATAGCCTTCTATTTTAGGGTCCCTCTTTGAATCCAGAGAAAATCCCTCAGGAAGTCACTTCTAATCATGAAGGCCCACTGAAAAAATGGGAATTTATCATAATGGAAGAAAAAATATTATCCGCACACTTATGAATACTGATCGCTTTTCCTTCTAGCTGTGGTTCTAGAGTGACTGATGGCACTTCCGTGTCCACAGTCAACTAAGAAACGTCAATGCCAGGTTAGCTATGGAGATACCCTTTGTCCCAGGGAGAACATATATCCCAGTTACTTATTTTCTCCACTAGAACTGAGTTAGTTCTGTTAGCACTTTTTCTTAAGGGAAGGGAAACCTCTGAAGGTACTCAAAGAAAAGATTAGACAAATTCAGATTTTACCATCCTCACTTAGGCAACACTTCTATTAGCATCAGTAAGGACTTTAGGATTATTATTTCCTCTGTCCATCTTATTCTTTCTTGATGGAGAGAGGTGGTGGTGGTGGGGTTTTTTGTTTGTTTGTTTTTGTGAAAACAGGTTGGATAACCCAGTGAAAAATAATTCAAAATATCTTTCAGCTCATGTTAACTCAGAAATGGTATGCACACAGGTCCAAGCTAGGAAACCAAATTGATAAAACAAAGCTTATTATTCAACAGGCCTTAAGTCTAGTTCTCTCACCATGGAAAAACAAAACAAAACAACCCCTCCACCTTCAAATCAGAATCTTTTTCACAGATGCGGTAGTGGCCATTGTACTACCAAATAGTAGAATAGTAGAAACCAATTTTCCTCTTTAAACTGATCTATTTTTGTACAGATCTTCTGTTTACAGAGCTGTGCTGTCTTATAAATTATATTGTGATTTGGCATGCTTGAAAGTGCATCCATTTAGTATAATACATTATCCTAACACAGGGTTCACAAACTTTTTCAGAGTGTGGATCACATATTTATATAGAGATGGTCATCTGTTCCACTTCTCCTCACAATTACAATCACATGGACTACTTCCCCTGACATCTGCAGTTCACTCCCCTTCCATTTTTGGTCACAGTGACAACCTCCCCTTTGCAAATACACAGGCAACCTCTCCTGGTTTTAGCTATATTTAAATGTGATTAAATGGCAGATAAAAACAATGAGAGTTAGAACCCTAGGACCACCACTTCTCTGTGAGCCACCAGCCAGAGCTTTGTCAAACACCATTGGCCCATGTGTCATAGCCTGGGAACTATTGTTCTATCAGGTTTAATGTTTTCTAGTATTTTATCTTTTGTTGGCACTGGAAGTGTTTAGCATTAAGTTCAGTGTGAGTAAAGTTAGACCAATGCTGACAGTTCTGAAAGCCCATTCTTATTCTGTTAAGAATTTATGCTTTAAAAGTATTCATTTTAAATAATTTCATTGTGTTTCTGTGTGTATTGATGACTGAAAACATATAATATTATTTCATATACTGAAGTAGGCTTCACTTTGTCTACTTATAGAGTATTGTGCCTTTAGAAAAGAGGACAATCATTTTGGGGGAGGTTATTTCTCTTTCTCATGGAAAAGATGAGATATTGCACTGCTTGTTTGTTCTGAGATCAACCTAACTCAGAAAGACTTTGTTTTAAACATAAGCAGCCGGGGTGAAAGTGGTACGGGCCGGTACGGCATACCAGTAAAAAGTGGCCATCGGTACCAGCTTGTACAGCTGACTTTAAAGTGGCAGAGCTTTAATGTCGTTGCCCCTTCTGCCCTCCCCCCAGACTGCTGACCGCAGGGGGGGAAGGAGCAGCTGCCCTGGGGCCGGCAATTTAAAAGGCCAGCAGCAGCAGCCAGAGCCCTAAGCCCTTTAAATTACTTCTCAAGCCCCGGGCAGCATGGTCCAGGCAGTGCAGATGGGCTGGCTGGGGGACGCTGACCACCCCCTCCCCCAGCCTCGCCCCTTCCACCTGAGGCCCCTCCCCTTCTGGGATGGGGGGAAGGGGAAAGCCGGCCCCCATACCGGTAACAGTTCAACTTTACTTTCACCCCTGTAAGCAGCCAATGCAAAATAAACAACAGCAACAAATGTCTCTTGTAGTGAGGTGTCCGGATACCCATAAACACATGGTAAGGGCTGTTACCTGTTATTTTAAAATGTAATATGTGGAAAAAGTGTTTGTTAATTTGAAGAACTAGCACTACCATCATACATATAGTATGTACGTATGTAGGTTTCCCAACAATGCTATACCAATATATCTCAGTCCTGTCCTGTGACTCTTCAACTTAATATTCTAGTCCTGGGGTGAAATCCTGACTCGACTGAACGCAAAGGGAGTTAGGTTAGGATTCAACCCATGGGCTTCTTTGAACCAAGACTGCCAAATTCTGTAGCTAGGTTAGGATGTGTGCATGAGGTCTGCAGAGGAAATCTGTAGAGGGCAGGGGCTTGTTTCACATACCCAACTTACCACTAACATTCTCCAAAGCAATGTCATCCCTGTAGTTCTACAATGTGAATATTTCTACATATATCACACACAGAAAATGGGGTTTTTTGTACATTCCCTTGTACATTTCTGAAGAATACTACAATAAAAGCAAAGCAAAATACTTCCTAATAAAAGGAGAATCACGGTTTATAAAGGAATAAAGTTAAGGAAGGAAGAAACTAATCCATTATAGGAATCCATAACACACCTAAAGAAATCTGTACCATACAGAGGCAGTAACAAAAAGAGGAAAAGTCAATAAATCTGAGGGTAATGGGATTTAGACAACAAGCTATGGAGGCAAATCTAACAGCTGCCAGCAGTGGAATGTGTCAGAATAATATCATGGTAGCTGTTACCTGGTAGATCATCAGAAATCTGAGAAATGTAAAGATTAGAATGTAGCAACTCGGAGCAATGCCAAATGCCTTCAAACATGTATCTGCCTGAACAAGGAGAATATAAAACAATAATCCATTAAAAGATCCTATAAACATAATCAACCAAATTAAAGCATGAACATTGATATCAGAACTATGGCACAAAATCTGGAGCAATTATAAGCTCAGAAGAATGCCAGAATGTAGCCATGGGATCCAGCCCCAGAATTAATATCCAGACTTGAAAGGCCAGATTCTCTGGTCCACTACTCTGTACTTGTTCCACTGCAGAATCATTAAGAGATTAGAGATTGGCTGCATCCCCTTTCTAGTGTGGGGGAGTCCTCAGTGGGAGATGAGGCTGAGTTGCTGGGGTTTCTGTGTTTCCCTCCTCAGCCCCTGCCAAGGGGAGAGTCTGGGGAGGAAGTATGGCCAGAATATAGTGCACGCTAACCTGAGGTAGATCCTTGGAGGCTGCTTATGGCATAGATGTCCTTCAGGCTTCCATCATTCTGTAACATGCCCTCCAGGCTGTACAAAGTGATGTCACTGACATTATCATGTGACCTGTTGTAATAATTAGGCCTGCAAAATTATCCTAATTGTGAGCTCCACTGTAAAAAGTACTTGACAGTTTATAAAAGGTCACAATAACCTGTAACAACAAATGTTGACGGGAAAGGGTATAAAAACAAGACAGAGCCTGAATTCACCCAAACAAAAGGGCATCCTGATATAACTCAAGGACTCTGTTAGGATCATGTCTGGTAAACAGGACATCAGTGAACCAAAATTGGTGTGTTGCAAACCACACATCAGTGAACCAAAATTGGTGTGTTGGAAACTAGGCCTAGCTGGTGGACAAAATAATGAGGGAATGAGCTATTCTGCCCACCATTTGTGGATCCTTAAGGAAAGAGACTTTGGGAGAAAAACTGACTCCTGGAGCAAGCTTCATGGCTGCCACCTCATTATCTCCTGGGACTGCAGGCCTTCGTCAGCCTGATCCTGAGAGAAGTCCTGACCAGACCAGGCCAGAGAAAGTGACTCAGATGACATCACCACCTCTACTGGATCCTGCTGAATCTTAAACACCTCCAGGGATGACACAAGATTGGACTTTAAGAACCACAACTCTGGCTCTTCTCTTTCCCCCCAAAAAGGACAGTTATTACCATCTTTGATACCATCTAAGAGACTATCAAACAACAGGGGAGGGGGTTTCCTTCTAAAATCTCTCTCTAGCTAAAGGGAAAAGAGAAATATATGGATGTTGTTAAAATGAAAGCCTTACTTAATACTTTACATTTCAAGTGCTTTAACTGTTTGTCCTTTCTTTCAGTATCTTTAATAAAATGTTGAAATTATTTTAATGGCGTGTTTGCCATGGAACTAAGCAGACTGAGGTCTGTGTAACCAAACCCCAGACCTTATTTAATACTGTTTAATATTTAATACCTATATGCCTCCACCTTCCATCAAGGACACATCACACGATCCATTGTCTACAGCCAAGCCCTAAGATACAACCGCATTTGCTCCAATCCCTCAGACAGAGACAAAAACCTACAAGATCTTTATCAAGCATTCTTAAAACTACAATACCCACCTGGGGAAGTGAGGAAACAAAATGACAGAGCAAGACTGGTACCCAGAAGTCACCTACTACAGGACAGGCCCAGCAAGGACAATAACAGAACACCATTGGCCATCATGTACAGCCCCCAGCTAAAACCTCTCCAGCACATTATCAACGATCTACAACCTATCCTGGAAAACGATCCCTCACTCTCACAGACTTTGGGAGGCAGGCCAGGCCTCGCTTACAGACAGCCCCCCAACCTGAAGCAAATACTCACTAGCAACTACACACCACACCACAGAAGCCCAGGAACCAATCCCTGTTACAAACCCCATTGCCTACGCTGTCCCCATATCTACTTTAGCGACACCATCAGAGGGCCCAACCACATCAGCCACACCATCAGGGGCTCATTCACCTGCACATCTACTAATGTGAGATATGCCATCATGTGCCAGCAATATCCCTTTGCCATGTACATTGGCCAAATTGGACAGTCACTATGTAAAAGAATAAATGGACACAAATCAGACATCAAGAATGGTAACATACAAAAGCCAGTTGGAGAACACTTCAATCTCCCTGGACATTCAATAACAGATTTAAAAGTAGCCATCCTTCAACAAAAAAACTTCCAAAACAGATTTCAAAGAGAAATTGCAGAGCTACAGTTCATTTGCAAACTTAATGCCATTAATTTGGGCTTGAATAGGGACTAGGAGTGGCTGGCTCACTACAAAAGCAAATTTCCCTCTCTTGGTATTGACACCTCGTCATCAATTATTGGGAGTGGACCAATCCACCCTGACTGAATTAGCCTTGTCAGCACTGGTTCTCCACTTGTGCCTATATTTATGCTTGTATTTGTAATTTTCACTCCATGTAATTTTCACTGCATCTGACGAAGTGGGTTTTTTACCTACGAAAGCTTATGCTCAAATAAATCTGTTAGTCTTTAAGGTGCCACCGGACTCCTCATTGTTCAAATAAATAATATGTCTGCTCTGCTTTGACCATTATTCTGTTGACACCTTCACAAAATTCTAATAGTTTGGGGAGACAGTTTCCCTTTACAAAAGCCAGGCTGGTTTCTTTATATCCTCTCTTGCTCATGTTGGCTTTTTAAATAACAATCTTTAATGACTGTTTCAATTTTACTTGATACTAATGTAAAGCTCACTGGTCTGTAGTTCCCTGAATCACCTCCAGGATCTTTTTAAAGATAGATACAACTCTGGCTGCCCTCTAGTATGGTGGCGGATTTTAATAATAGACTCTGAGTAGGATTTTTGAAAAGTCCTCAGCATTGGCCTAATTCTGCTCCCACTGCAGTCAGCCATTGACTTCTACAGGAGCAGAGTAAGGCCAGTGCTGGGTACTTTTGAATGTCCCACCTAAATGTATTTATTAGCTCAACCTAGACTTTATTGGCAGCTGTAGTAGGAAGAATCTACATCAGCAGCTCTAAATCCAAGACAAGACTGATTTCACAGCAAGTGCAGTGAAGATCAGGAGAAAAAGGGATATGTTTTCCTGGGAAACAACCTGAATTTGTGAATACTTTAGTCCCTGAGTTGTGCTGCCTTTGAAGATAATTAGGGGTCAAGTTTCTCCTTTTATGCCTGACCATTATCAGAAACTTACTTTCCTTGTAAATTAATCAGAAACTATGAGATTCTCCCTCTCCTCATATAATATACAGAACTGTTGGAGCTACAAAAAGAGTTCATATCACAGCATAGTAGTTTAAACTGTCACCTTTCCATATTAAAAAAGCAACAACAAAAGCCTTCATTCACAAATTGGATTTACAATGGAAGTGACTGAGCTGATATAGTCATTGAAGAAAACAGTGGAGTGAAATTTCCAAACTAACCAGTAAAATGGCTTTTTAATCCATAAATGTCTTAGTCTTTTGTTTTCCCTATCTTTGAAATTCTTGTATTATGTAAATACATTGGCCCTGAGTCTTTCACGTCAGATTTAGAGCCATGCAACTTCTATAATACTGTTGGCCTCAGTTGAGTTACACATGATTTTCACTGATGTGAATGGGAGCATAATCAGGCCTATTGGGTAGAAACAGGGGTGCACTTAAGGATGGGGGGGGGAAGGAGCTTTAGGCCATGTTTCACCCTTTCCTCCCTTCCCTCAGCCTGGGGATGGTCAGGAGGCAGTTTGGTTCATGTACTATTTTAGAGCAACCTTAGAGCCACTGTATTATGCACGGGTTGGAATGGTACCCTCAGGGTGCCCTAAGATTGCCAAAGTGCAATGCACTCCAACTATGACCCTCCAACCCTTTCCTACGCCAACATGCTCACTACACCTGTAGGGGCCAAGAGCACATAGTCTAGACACATGCTCCCTTTGTGCCATTCCACAGGAGGAACATTTCTCAAAGAAACTGAAACGGGGGTTGGTTTTGTTCTTCCCCTGAATTATTAAGAGACTCAAACAAGAGCTGATTATTTTGGTGTGGGTGTTTCTTGTTCTGGAATGAACAAATAATTTTTAACTGCTTTTAAAAAGGAAATGACAGGGAGAAACATAGTTTGCATGATCTTGACTTTTCTTTTTTTCTTGCTAAGGAAAGCTCTGGAAATTGGCATGTCAACTCATCCTAACCTGACCTGATCACAGGCATAGTCAAGTTTTTATTAAAATGGTTTGGATCTTTCAAACAAGATATTGATAACTGAAATGGAGCAGAGAGACAGTGACATCTGGTTTTAATGAATGTGGTCTGCTTATACTTGAAAGGAAAAGCATGCATGGAAAGACTGGACATTTTTGTTCAAAGAATCAAAGTGCAATAGTGTTTTTCAGTACCAGATATCTGTATGTTAAGAATGACCTCAGTGACTGTACTCAAGCAGTTGTTCATATTTTTTAGATTAAAATGTTAATGTTGAATCTGGAATATATATTTAGGGATTCTTTTTAGCCTGTACTTGTTTGCTTTTTCTGCAATCCAAAGAAAGATAATACTTTTGCTGTGAACTCTATCAATTGCTGCTTCCATTTTCAGATTGCTTTGTTCAATATATTATAAAAACATTTTCTGCAGAAAACTGTAATATGTTCCTATTGTTAAATGAAGACAAATATGGTAACACTTAATGGAAAGGGACTTTTTCTCGCTGCACATATTAATATTTGATAAAAAAAGAACTACCTTAAAAAAAACTTTAACGTTGCAAAGCAAAGCACTCAAAAGTTAGGAAATATCAGCATTTAGGTTGCCTGTGCAACTTTAATTCTGTCACCTTGGGCATATGCATTATGGTATAGTATTTAATTACAAGATCACAAGGGCTCGGTCTGTTTCTGTGAATGAGGAAGCCATTTAATATTTCTTTTTATCCTCATCATCCAGTGTGTGGCACTGCACACTAGCCCGTTTTTTCAGCAATGTCCACTAATTTTGGTTGTCTCAGTAATTGAGTACCCAACTTGAGACATAATTGTTACTGAACACACACACAGTTCCCACTGATGTCAGTTGCAGTTGTGAGTGCTCAGGACTTCTGAAAATCAGGCTGCAGGTGTTGCAAGCTGGGTATCCAAAATATCAGGAACATGTGGTTAGTGGCCACTTCTGAAAACTTTGGTTTGAATGACTTGCCCCACATCATAAAGGAAGCCTGTGACATCGTCAGGGATAGACATAGTCTCCTGGGTTAGCCATGACTCCTTAACAAAAAGACTGTTGTTTTTCTTCCTGCATTCCCCCTGCTGCTCTGACTCTCCATCCTGTGCACTGAAAGATTCAGGAATGGTGTGATCATGTAATTAAAGCCTAAATCATAATGTAGGCACTCTCCTGAGTAGAGCTGAATGAGAAAATGATTTTTTTGGTTCAGGAGATGAGCTAAAGCATCTTAAAAAGTTCTGTTTGATTTGAACCAAATTGAAAACTAAAAAAAAAAGGGTTGGATGGACCAAAACTAAATTTGTTCAGTTTATCAGTTTGGTTACAGTCAGCCAAATTGGTATTTCTTAACTTTTGAGTGCTTGACATTGCAAGCTGAAAATTATTATAATGTTGTTGTTTTTTTTAAAGGAATTTCTTAGGTTTTCAAGAAAAGAAAGCTGGAAACCCTCACAAAATTCCATTACATACAATCATAATGGCCTCCAGTAGGGTTTGAATTCAAGACCTTCAAAAGGCTAGCACAGTCCTCTACCACTTGAGCTCTGGTCTCTCCTGGCAATGAAGCATCAATGGAGCGACGTTAGTAAGCTTCCTGTGGGTGACACCTGACCTGGGAACCCTTAAAGAGGAGCCCCTAATGTGATGTGTGGGGGGAGGAGGGGTATGTTCAGAAAGACAATACCACCTAAGTATTTGTATTATCTTTCTGGTCAGAGCTCCACAGATCACAGGTGAGGATAATGTACGTGCATTCTCCCTATCCCTGCTCTATCATCTCTGACATCATCCCTGCCCCTCCCTCCCATTGAACCTGAGAAAGGTTCACAAGGAAGGCCATCCACAGGGTCTTGAGGAACCACTACTGCCATGGATACCCCTTCCACACACAGAGGGGGAGACACATGCTTGGTGGGTGCTTCCTGCCTCTAGATCTAGGGGATACAGTGGCTCAAGAGTATTTTAAAATGATACATTATGTTCTATTGATCACTGATGTATTCCAGGGTATCATCTTTCTTATCCAAGTATTTTAAACTAATGGTAAAGACATGGAGAAGGATAAAATCACATTTGAATATGAACTTCTACCTGCATTGCTTTTGAAGTTTTAATCCTGGCTTTCACTTAAAAGTCACTGGATAAGTGCCCCAATTAGTTAAAGGTATGCAACATTCCTGATGCTGCCAGGTTTTAAATGCTGCAGTAAAACTGATTTTCAGCTACATAAACACTAATTGTGTCTTTGGATGCATTTGAACGGTTCCAGGAGTAGAGAAATCAATGAAGTTGGCCAGGATAACTAAATAATTCTGTTAAATCCAAACTCTTGTAAAAATTAAGGTTTAAAAACAAATACACACACTGTATTGCATTTGACCATTTACAATTTTTCTTTGGCTCCACCAACCGTGTAGATGTCTAATCAGGGGATTATCAAGTAGACTAGAGAAATATAACAAAGTTCTGCACTCTAGTAAATATTTGTATAGCAAAAGCCTGGAGAAAGTTCATGTTATATTTTACTGTTGATAATTTAATAAATCTATGGCATGCCTAAAACTGCACAGTAAATGTCAGAATGTGTTGAATGATGTGTCATGCAAAAATAATAATTGGATTGGATTGGATGCATGCAGATTGGATGCATGGATGACATTGTCATCAGAAAAATACCATTAGAAAATGCCTACATTAGCTATTTTTAAAAAGGCATGTATTTGAATCTTGCTAGGAAATAAAAGAGGGAATAGAGACCATGTTTTACTCCAGTTTATAATTAAAACCAAAAAACAACCTTGTGTGACAACATAGAATACCAATAACTGAGGCAGAAATTGCCATGCTATGAAAACAAGATGACACCAATCACAAGATTTCATATAACAATCAAAGATCTACAATTTCCTTTTACTACAGAGAAGAGACCAACGTGTAAACAACTGATTAAACTCACTGAATCTGTGTTCTCTCTGTTTAAAGGACAGCATATAGCATGCTCTCTGCCACAGTAGTTTGTTTGCACTGAAATTAAGCAATAATGATTGAGGCGCTGAGCATTTCCTGGGGATTAATGACCGGCTGGGAGGAGTTGATGGCCCAAAGAACAGCCTTTGGCCATTAACCCCAGCCGGTCATTAAGCCAGAGGAAATGCCCCGCACCAAGGTCTTTATTGCTTTTAGAAAATGAAAAAGAAGAAAAACAAACCCACAACTACATCAGTATTTGTTATAGGTTGTGAAGTTTACAATCAATTCATACAGGCAGGGTATTTCCAGACAGCTAATACTTTGTATATTATTCAATCAGATTGTTTGAATCTCTCAAAATTACACTGCTATCATATGGACCGGTAGAGTTCTCAGGAGAGGAATTGAAGAAATGTAAGTTTAGCCCTACCTTTATTAATTTATTCCTCAATGTGATATATAAATTATGTTTAATTCTAATGTGATTTAAGAAAGGCAGAGGCATACTTTAAATAAGTATCTTTAAGCAGTCTGCATCATGTAACGTGTAAGTCAGTCCTGCCAAAACACCAAACTGAGCTAGATTTTGATGTTACCATTAAAACCCATCCTTTCACTGAATCACTGAAATCACTGAAAATCACTGAAACACTGGATCATCTATATCTTAATATATGATAGTGATTATTAATTTAGAAACTATACATTTGATTACAGTTTACAATTGATGTATATTTGGCAGGTCAGAAAGACTACTTTATACTTGTTATTACTTGTCATCTCCTTTGAGAAGGAAAATGGGCTTTTATTCAGGTTATACAGATTTTATTTTTCTTGTTAATGGCTTAGGATGACTTTGATTGAAGTTTTGGACTTTCCTTGAGCTGGATTTGTCAGACGAGTCATATTGTATAGTAGTTTATTGACATGAACAGATGTTCACTAAGGACTTAGAAGAGACCCCAAAACTTTCTGTTTCATTTATGATCACAAGCAAATTTGAAGCCAAGTTTCCTGAGGACAAAGGTTAGTGTGTTAACTCATTTACTGATCCATTCAGACCCCCAACTTCATTTGTTGATTTAATTTGCAGGTCGTATTCTGAGAGGTTGTTTTACTTCTCAGGACTTTCTACCTAACTGCTGTTGCATTTAAGAAGTCTAGTTCTTGAAAGCAACTACCACCACAAAAAGGTTGCTAATTTTCTAAATAGAAAATTGTTGACCAAGGGATCTCTGCATTACTGACTCAAGGAAATTTGCAAAGGGTAATTTATTAAAGAACAGGCAAACCCATTGTCATATGGGCTCCGTTTCCAGAATAGTTGGAGATACATAATCTACATATTCACTAAATAAGTCAATGGGAGTTCCACATAGATAGGGCAAAATTTGGGCATAACTTCATAGCTAGATAGATGATGGATGGATGCTTCTGCTTTCCATATTTTAATTGGGGTTGGGATTTTTCAGTTCTTCCTACAAGGTTCCTATTCCTATGGACCCTGTAGGAGATGTATCAGAAGGCTTTGAAGTGGCCTGATGGCCCCATATTTTCTCAACCCTCTATCACTGCATTGCTTCTCTAATTTCACTCCCCCCCATACAAATTCATGATTGGTGGCAGTGACATGTCACCCATAGTCATCTCCCGTGTAAGGGACTGCGAAAGACTATGTGATGGCCTAGCTAGGAAAGAACGCTTTCTCGTGCCGACGGTCATTGTAGGACACAGAGAACTGGCTGTAACCAGCCCTTGGCCAGTTTCAACCGCTGCACATGGCCCTGTGCCAGTTCGAGGAAAACCCCTTAAAAAAGCACCTAATTATATATTCATGATATGTTAATGTATAGTGCTTTTTTACTGCTTGTTGTCCGCCCCTTCGTCAGACTCCGTCCCAGGCATTGCTCCGGTGCGCTGGGCTCTCCGCCTCCGTGACAGCAACGCTTGAAGTCCTCTTTGCGGGTGTGTCATTTACCTTCAATAAAGCCAATAACTCACTACTTTGCTGCGTGTAGGCCTTGTTCTTCCAAAGCATTCCTGCTAGGCCCTTAGTGCCCAAAACATCCCCCATGGCTGGGACAAAAGGAATGTATGAGTTCACATATCTTGTGATGAACAGGCACATAAATGCCCCGTGATGAGCATGATATAAATGCCTACAAAGATAGCATAGGCAATCTTCACCTTTCTCAGTCCAGCTTTAGCAATGGCTGACTGCTGCAGTAGATCATCTGTAATCACTCTTCAGATATCCTTTCATGAAGCTAAAGAGTATTGGGAAGCCAATCTGGATTTCACAGCTGATCATGAGGAACAGGGGAGGAGGATGAAGATCTAGTGAGTACCACTCAGTTACTATATATGCCCATTCAGCCATAGAATGCTGCCTGGGCCAGTGTCCCATTTTCAGTCCCCTGACGGAGGTCCCAGATCCTTTCTCTCTCTCAGTAGCCCACTCCTTGTCAGCTGGACATGCTCTGTTTGTTTGGCAGTGGGAAAGAACTATAGCAACACATGAGTAATGGGTTACAATTTTTTTCCCTTTTCTGTTATTTTGTTGTTAGATGGATGTATTCTATGTACTAATAACAAACAACGATTAATTTAAAAATAAAAAAATCCCTTTACAGAAATTTGTTTTAAAATGTGAAAACAATTTTTTAAAAGTGAGTTGATGGAGAGGCGGGTGGGCAAATGGAACTGAGGTAAGATATTTGTCTTATTTTTCTGATTACTTCAGGGCTTATGCAACCCAGAACCCAAATTCATTTGCTGCAGAGATGAATGATTTTGTTTTCTGCATTTTATTAGTCCTGCACTTAAATAATATTCACATGATATCATTTTCAAAATGCATGGTTCTTGAGTGGCCTTGGAAAAACTTTTGTTTAGCCACATCTGTGGGAGAGTGTCTAGTGACTATGGTTAGAGCACTCATTGACAGTCTGAAGACTGCATCTCCATCTGCTACTAGCTCGTTGCATGACATTAGGCAAGTTATTCTCTCTGGGCGTAGTTTTTACATTTGTAAAATAGAGATGATAATAATAACCTTTTATGTATTTGTAAAGAACTCCATGGTCTTCAGATGAAAGCCACATAAACACAACATGGTGTTATTTAAATAAAATAATCTGTATGGTATAATTAATCAATTTAAAGATTTATCAGTCACTCACATCATTCTAAAACAACTGAAACTCATAAACAAAAGTGGTTCCAGGACTGAAATTGTACAGCCATCTTCACAAACACATGTTTTTCAAACTTGTGACAGCCTTGTGTTAGCATCTGCCTATGCTAGTATATAAAGTATGTATTTTTAAAATGTACTGAAGTGTATATGCACTTATAGCCCATGATGGTTGCATCATGTTGTTATCAATCAACAGGGTCAGATGCCGGTACCTTTACACTTGACAAGAAGTACCTTACTTTGAAAGTAGTTCATTTAAAAAAAATGGGATTACACATGGACTAAAGTGCCTCTTAATATGAATAAGAGTCTCAGAATGTGGCCCAGAAATACCAATCTGCAGCATACCTCCAATCTCCAGAGGGCTTCTTCATTTATGCTGAAAGCATTTCCCTTAAGTTTCATGATAGAAAAGCTTCCATCCAATTAAATAATTCAAAGGGGGAAGAAAGAAAACTATATTTTGAATGTAGTCACAAATTGTAAATGTCTGAGCTACAGTAACAAATCTTGGGAAGACAGTGGTGATGTACTAAATTTCCTTGTTCACTATGAAGTGGCATATTAGTGTGAGGAGATCCCCAGGGTATAACCTGAACTATGGGACTGCTGAACCCTCCAAAGTGCATAAGCCTGAGATATCCCTCTCACTGTGATGCTGATGTCAAGCTACAAACCTCTGATAGGCACTGCACTTACACAGACATCCACAGGCAGGGACACATCCAACTGAGTTACATGAATGATCTCCCAGTCACTCATGCACCATCAACAGAGAGGTTCTAGCAATTCCCCCCAGCCCCAGCCCAGGACTGTACCATTTTACACTGTTCAAGGCCCCCTTGGGCAGTGCAAGTTCATTAAGTAGCTTAACGCTCCCTCAATGTGGAATGAACACATGCTAGATTTTGTAAACTGAGCTGGGATTTCCCAAGCACTTCAACCAAAACACTCTTTTTGGTAAATAGAAAACAGGTTTATTAATTACAGAAAGAGAGATTTTAAGTGATTATAAGTAGCAAGTGTAAAGATAAAAGTTGATTACTTTAGAAATAAAAATAAATTTGCAGTCTGGGTTCTACAAACTAAATAGGATTTGAATCAATCAGTGTCTCACCCTGTCAGATGATACAAACAAGTTACAGATCCTCAATACACAGGTTGGGACCACCTTCCAGCCTGGGACCACCCTTCCCCAGTTCAAAGTCTTTCTCCTCCAGATGTTCCTCCATGTGTTGAGTTGGGGGTGGTGGTGAGAAAGACTGAGTGATGTTCCCACTTCTCCTTTTTTATATTTTCTTCCAGCTTTCTGGAAATATCTCTGCTGTGACGTGAGGATCAGGTAGTCCCCATTGGTCAAGCAGTCTCCGTTGTATACATGCTCTCTTTGAGAAGTCCCTGGGATGGCTGTAGGGAGAGTGGATTCCCTTTAATGGGCCATCAGCACATGTCTGGCTGGTCCTTTGTTGCAATTGAAAGGCTGGCTCTGGGCATCTCCCAACCGCTCAACATATTTCAGTAACACATATAGCAATGCTTTATAATTTCACATACAACAATAGCACATACACTCCAACAGGATATTAATGTTCAACAGGTCAAGAGTTTTTAAATGATACCCTACAAAGCATACTTTGTACAAAACATATCATAATAATATCACCAGGTGAATATGGAGGTTCCAGGGTGCTACTTTGAGATACAGAGTGTCACAATTAGTTCCCTTGCCATACCAGACATATCCATGGTAACTATAAGCCCTTTTTTACCAGAGAAATAGTAACTTCAAGTTTGTTCAAGCTTCCTCTGGCAAAGCTCCCAATGACTTTAGTGGGTGCAGGAGAGGCCCCTACAATTTTTGCACTGGAATGTTCTGTATCATCTTCAAGTAACATGGATGACAACATACCAACTACTATAATAGGAAAGACATTAGAACCTGATCCAGTGGGAGTCTTTTCATTGATATCCATGGGCTTTGGATCAAACTTTTAATGTGGGTTGGGTTCCTGTATGGAAGTCTGTTGATTTATCCTGAATTACAAGTAGACTCCTATGGTAGTACATGACAGCCATATCAATGTGAAAAGAATTCTTTATGATTCTTTCCTTACACTGACTACAAAAAGAATTCTTAAAGAGTAGTTATTCATCATTTCCAAATTCATCTTCAGAAGGAGAGCTCCAGTATGTGTAGAGAACCCTGTGCTCGTAATAAGTGTGGAACAGGCTGCTTGTAGAGCAATTCAGTATACTGTTTAATACAGTGTGGGGGGCCAAAAATGTACTTACAAACAGAAATTAAAAAAACAGCTCATCCATATGCTAATTTGAAGAGGAAAAAAATTGGCCTTATTCTAGCCTTCTCTCCATACCCCTTGTTGAATGGAAATAAAGCTCTGAGTGGAGCCAAGAAAGAGAAACTCGGCAGGCAGCTACTTTTCCACTTGCAAAACCTAATCAGAATCAGCCATGGTTAAAAGAATGAACTAGGTCATAAAACACAAGCACTGGCATGCTACAATCATGGGCTGTTTATCCCTGGGAAGGTCAAAGGCACACCTTGCACAGCGACTATATATGGCCAAAGGCCCATTAGTTTTGATTTTTCTTTTTAACATCAAAGCACTAGACTAAGCATCTTCACTGAGTTCATTGACGTTCTTAAACAGGGTGGTCTGTAAATACTCTGAAGCTTTGCTTATTGTATAAAATTACAAGAAGGCTCCATGTTGCATCACTTGCATGTTGTAAGTTTCTTTTTTAAATGATCTTTTGGAAAATATGGGGGAATTAACCTGCCAGGTAAAAAATTTCATTTCAGAGCCATATAGTTTGAATTGTACATCTATTTACCTGTGCATAAGGCATTTTTCTGAAAAATTGTTTGGTTTCTGATTAAAAATAGTAAAATTTTCACCCCAGTTTTCCCATGTTTTAAATGATGTCTCTCATTTACATGAGTCATGCAGGCTCATAGAAACTATAAGCCAGGGATGCAAACAAGAATGAAAAAGCTTAGAGGTATTTCTTCTGCTTATGCATAAGAAATTGAAACTGGAGCCATTGGAAAATAGGCACAATTTTAAAATAGTGTGTGTTTGTGAGTGTAATGGGAGTGAAAGTTGATAAAGTCCCAGACAGCAGCAAAGTACATGATGACAATGTGTTTTGCATACTAACAGAATGATTTACTGTATTAATTTCAGCTTGCCAATGAGATAAAAACCCACAAAATACAAATTTCAATTAGAACATTTTCCAGCTGTTAATCACAGCTGAAATGGCTATAACAACCTGTTAAAATTCCCTCAAAGAAATGTTATTGAATGAAGCATTTTTAGGGACACGACGGGTAGCTATAAATATTGTTCCTATTTTCAAGTTTAGCTGTTTTTTAGGACCATCATTAAATATCTCTGTCTAACCCCTAATATCCATTGAGGTATCTATGCATGTAATTTTAGGAAGGCAAGACTATCTCTCTCTCAGTGTATTAATAAATGTACCACAATTCTTTAAAATGGCACATATTTCCTCATGGGATAAGATTATAATTACATTTCAAAGTAGTTCTCTTGAAACATTCTAAAACAGATTATGTTCTTAAAAACTTGGTTCTTTACTTTGCATGTTTTAGCACCACATCCCATTGAAGTTGTGTTTGAAGTTACTAGGATTTGTTAAAAATTTGATAATGCCTAAGCAGTCAAGAGATTATATGCTTTATGTATATATTTGAAGGATTTGTTCCAGCTTGGATACAGTGTATTAATTGGCCACCTACAGTGAGAAGTGTTTAATATTTAGAACCCTTTTCCTTGCTGCTAACCAGGCAGAAGAGCATGCAAGTATTCTTTTAACTAAATTTGCTAACTTTCTGGAACACATTTAAACAATGTGTGCTACTTGTGTCATATTATATTAACTTCACTTCTAAAGACAGATTGTATACATGCGTAATAAATAGCCCTTTAGGGATCAGATCTAGATTAGCTGAGAAAAATGTACACTGCTGTATGTTAAGTAATTTACACTATCTCAGTAAACATTAGAAAAGAAATGTTTGTCTCAGCAGAACAGGTTAACAGTGCCTGCAGTCTCAGTAATGATTGTAGAATGTTAAACTATCAAGTGGAAAGTTACAATCTCTTAAAATAGTCTAATTTTTTTCCTCCTGCTATCTGGAGTTTGATACCATGATGTCTGTAATAACAGTGAATGTTTATGATAGGGGGAATGAAAGTAGTAAAGCAAAACACTGGTTCTGCAAAGGCTCCAACCACAGTGGTTTAAAGGTGTGAGAGCTTGGAGAAAAAATGTACCTAAGTGGGCAATCTTATTTCATTAAATAAATGAACAAATAAATAAATATTTCTTTTCATGAAATGGCCGTATCTCCCAGGCTAGAGGAACCCTGTTGTAAGTGTGCTAATTTTGTTTAGGAGTCACAAAATCCGTATATCCCTCTCTCTGTGTCTGCTCAGTGTCAGATAGTAATTACTTGATTAAAAGCACATATGGTAACTAGAATATGGACAGCTCTGATTTTTTTTTCTCCCCTCTTCCTTCCCCCTATCTAAACCTAACTATCAAAGAGGTTCGAAGCAAGCCTATTCAGGATGTTTCAAAATACTTGAGATCTCCAGCACAAATTCCCACTGCAGCTCTACAACTTGCACATTGTATTCACCACCTATCTAGAAAGGAAACATCTGCTTCAACAAGATATACAAATAATATCCTTTTTTGTTGCTTAATCCCATTTTACCTATTGACTTCCTCATTGAACTACTCCTGCTACGCAGCTTTTCCCACTGCCTCCTAATGAAGATCCACCAACTGCTGTCACTCTCACATCCACTTAGGGCAAGATACCTTTTCTAATATCGTAAACTTAGATTTATAGTCACTAAGGCAGCCCACCAGCATTCAGAAATGACTATAATATTTTCCTAATACTTAGCAGGGGAAGCAAGGTGTTCTAGTGGCTAGATCAAGGGACTAGGAGCCTTTAGATCTGGATTCTGTTCCTGCCCCATGACTATACTGTCTGACCTTGGACAAGCCACTGTACCCTGGTTTCCTCATCAATCATTAGGGATAATAAATATCCACTTTTATTAAATGATTTGAGATCCTATGGTGAAAAGCATTATGTTATTATTTTGATATTATTTATTAGCATGATAACACAGAAAAAGCAGAAACATTTCTATGCTGATTTAAGCTGTTGTAATGTGCATTATGCAGGAATGATTTCAATAAACATAATCCCGTATATTAGTTACACACACAACTGTTAAAATAATTTAAAAAATGAATGTTGGTAATGAGATGTCAATTCAATTTTGCTGTAGCAATTAAAGCAGCTGTTCATAAACAAAGTATCTGAGTTATCAGTAAATTATGTAGAACTAAATTAAGGCTATTGGAATTAAGTGTTTAGCTTCAGCTAGACCCTTTGCTAGCTTGGCAGGCAATAAGGGGCCTGATCCTGTGAGGTGATTAGTGCTTCTACTTCCATTAGTTTCAATGGGAGTTAAAGGCACTCAGCAGCTTACAAAATCAAGCCCTAATATTGTAGCTTCTTGTTTGAAGTCACAAATGTAGTTCGCTTAATTTTATGCTGTTTACTATTGGAGAGAAAGAAGTCTGAAAGAAAGACACGATTAAGTAAGGGAATCTCTGCCAGTACAGGATGAGAATAAAAGGGCCTGATTTTGATCTCGATGTACAGGAAGACTATGGTGGTGTTACAAGCATGCAGAACTGGTGTAAGAGTATCAAAGTCAGAACTGAAATCCCTCCCTCCTAGATCTGAGTCCGCCAGCACAGATACTTTCAGCTAAGCATGATTAATCAACTGCCTATCCAATTACAAATGCAATATTTCTTTAAACAATAATTCTTACAATGGAAATGTCATAGGCAGGAACTCATTCTTCAAAATATTTCTATAACGGGCCCGATGCAAGGAGAGATGATTTCTTTTGGTGGAGCCCTTGATATAGAGCTTAAGTGGAACTTAACTAATAAATATCCTTTGTGCTAGCCCTCTGCATAGGTTTACTTTTCATCCTTTCTGCTTTTCCTATATTTTAATTTACCCTCTGCTCACAAATATTTTAAAATATCTTCCAAAATACATGTAGTCCAAGAGACAAATGTCATGTAGTGGCAATGAGTCAACATATAAGGCCCACCTACAGTCACAATGCCCATCTAGCAGAAGTTTGTAATAAAACAATTAGAAGGAAATGTATAGTTCTAAACTTACCAAATTTTTTTTTTAAAGTTCTGAGTTGTATCGAATCATACCAAAAATAATAAAGTAAATTACAAAACTATCATAAACTCAAGACTTATGTGGACACAATCCCTGTTACTTTAACGTAAGATATAAATCCAGAGATTTCTCATGCCATCATTTTGTAAATAATTACAGTTCTGCTGAATCTGTTGTATAAAGTTTACATGGGAGGTTCAGTGCACCCTCGCTCTTGTTTAGAACATTCGGAACCACCAGAGAGATGTTGACATATGGCTGCACTGTTTTAGTGCATAAGACATCTACTACATGGGAACATAATAAACAGGAGCATAAAGACAGGTTTGTGCAAGCAGTTTGGATTGACCTTTTTGGCAGCTGAAATCCATCTTGAGTACATGGTGCTGATGTGGACAGATATGTAAACTTAGTTTTGTTACCACAACTACTAGTTCTACAAATATACTCCGATGCCCAAAATGTACATCACTCTTAGCAAAGTGATTTTTAAATGGGAGCATTATAGTACAGCAGCAGCCATTCAGATAAGATGCAGCAAAATCCATCACTAAGAAATATCTGTGTTTGTATTACTACCACTATTGATAAGTAAAGAGTTAGGTGTGTGTAGTTCACACTGATAGGATTCCTAAAGACAGTTTCAGGGGACTGACTCATTTTATGTCAAACTAGTGATCAGTTGTTGATAAGTGATTTTACCATAGCAAAAAAATACAACTTATTGGTAAAATGTTTTAATTTACTATTAGAGGAACAGATTCTGCAGTCTTTACAATGAGTAGTATTCACATGACTAGACTCAGAAAATGGAAGTATTCACATAAGTACCACTCAGTCTGAGTAAAAGTTGCAGTATCTGATCTGGAACGAGCTGTTTATAGGCAGAATCTATCGGTCTGTTGTTGTTTGATTTTCAAAATATACCTCAATAAAATTTGCTGTCTGTTAAACCTGTTATGGTACTAACAGATAATGAAACCTGGTCTCCCTTTCATAGGCCATATACAGCCTCTTGAGCAGCCCGATATTTATGTCCCTGCATTGAGCAAAACCTTTAGTGGCACTGAAATTAAAGGTTATTAAATGATTTCTCATTATAACAATAGATCTTAATAACTCTCAGACTGTTATCTCTCACAGGTGGGATGTCATGAGGATGAATAATACACAATAATTCTGTATGATCCTGTAGACCTTATGTCCCCATAGCTTCAGCTGAAGTTAATGGGAACACAATGTGTCCAATGACTCAAGGATAGGGCCCATTGATTTTAAATGGTTATACTAAAATGCAAGAACACACCTATATTAGCTCTGATATCATGCTGTTAACTGTGCTTTGGTAAACTTCTCAGCTCACCAGTTAATAACAAGCCTGAAATCAGCAGGAGAGAGAAGAGAAAAAGATTTTTCACCAGATCTGTCAGTGTGATGGTGGACAGTAATTAAGCAATAACTCAATATGAATGCTGGTTATCATGAGATAACCATTCTTCCCAGGAGAGGTCTATGTGTAGTAAATGTCTTTAATACAGCAGCAGTTGTGATGATCTCATCTTACCCACCCTGGAGTTGCCCTATTGCTCCTTTAGGAGGTGGAATGGAAGGAGAAATATGTACTTTATGAGTGTGTATGCATTTTGGAAAACGATGAGGTGGTAGTAGTTGAGAATCCTTTTGAAATTCTATGTTTGTCTTGTTCCAATTAATACAGCCTTTTAGAATTTACAAGGCAGTTAATGTTCTCTTTCATGTAGGACACTGAAACTATTGCTGTTGGGTTGGTTAGCTTTTCCTATTATTTTGTAAAAATATACATGGTTCTTGCGTTGTTCAAAAGAAATACAAAAAACACCTAGAGTTAATGAGTGAGCCTGATTCAAGTGTCAGCTGGTAGGGCTAAGAAAAAACTCTAGCTTGCTTTGTGTCATAGTTTTGTAATACAGATGAAAAATGGGTTTTCCTAAAGTTACAGATCAAAATCTGGCCACTATTTAATTTAACAAATTCAGCTATGAAATGTGGACATTTTAGAGTTGTTTAAAGAAGATTTTCCATTTTAGGGGCCTGAACAGCCTGATATTGTCAGGTTTGCAGTGTGTAGGGGTGAGAGTGTTCATGCAGCTCTGTTAGCTGGTGACATTTATTATTTGTGAGATTTCTCTTGATGCGCGATTGCTATTTGCACAGGAGAAGTAAATGTCCTGGAAATAAATTGTCTGGTACTACGCTTATAGTCAGGTTTCTTGATTCTTATGTTCATACAGAAACAAGGTAAATAATAACATAGGAAGGGGGTCAGGTAGATCACTCAGGGTATGTCTACACTATGAAATTAGGTCAATTTTATAAAAGTCGATCTTTAGAAATTGATTTTATACAGTCGATTGTGTATGTCCCCACTAAGCGCATTAAGTCGGCAAAGTGCATCCTCACTACCATGGCTAGCATTGACTCATGGAGCGGTGCACTGTGGGTAGCTATCCCTCAGTTCCCGCAGTCTCTGCTGCCCATTGGAATTCTGGGTTAAGCTCCCAATGCCTGATGGGGCAAAAACATTGTCGAGGGTGGTTTTGGGTACATGTAGTCAGTTGCCCCTCCCTCCCTCCCTTGTGAAAGTAACGGCAGACAATCGTTTTGCGCCTTTTTTCCTGGGTTACTTGTGCAGACGCCATAGCATGGCAAGAATGGAGCCTGCTCAGCTCACCGCTGCTGTTGTGAGCATTGTAAACACCTTGTGCATTATCCTGGAGTATGTGCACAACCTGGCTAGGAGCCGCCAGCATGAGGACAATTGTGAGGAGGACATGGACACAGACCTTCCTGAAAGCACGGGCTGTGGCAATTGGGACATCATGGTGGTAGTGGGACTGGTTGATACAGTGGAATGCCGATTCTGGGCCTGGCAAACAAGCAGACACTGGTGGTACCGCATAATGTTGCAGGTATGGAATGATTCACAGTGGCTGCGAAACTTTCGCATGCGTAAGGCGACTTTCCTTGAACTTTGTGAGTTGCTTTCCCCCGCCCTGAAGTGCAGGAATTCCAAGATGAGAGCTGCCCTCACAGTTGAGAAGCGAGTGGCGATAGCCCTGTGGAAGCTTGCAATGCCTGACTGCTACCAGTCAGTCGGGAATCAATTTGGAGTGGGCAGGTCTACTGTGGGGACTGCTGTGACCCAAGTAGCCAGTGCAATCACTGATGTTCTGCTATCAAGGGTAGTGACTCTGGGAAATGTGCAGGTCATACTGGATGGCTTTGCTGCAATGGGATTCCCTAACTGTGGTGGGGCGATAGACGGAACCCATATCCCTATCTTGGCACCGGACCACCTTGCCAACAAGTATATAAACTGCAAGGGGTACTTCTCAACGGTGCTGCAAGCACTGGTGGATCACAAGGGATGTTTCACTGACATCAACGTGGGATGGCCGGGAAGGTGCATGATGCTCACATCTTTAGGAACTCTGGGCTGTTTGAGCAGTTGCAAGAAGGGACTCACTTCCCAGACCAGAAAATTACCCTTGGGGATGTTGAAATGCCAATAGTTATCCTTGGGGACCCAGCCTACCCCTTGCTCCCATGGCTCATGAAGCCGTACACAGGCAGCCTGGACAGTAGTAAAGAGCAGTTCAACTATAGGCTGAGCAAGTGCAGAATAGTGGTAGAATGTGCCTTTGGACGTTTAAAAGCGCTGCTTGCTGACTAGGTTAGACCTCGGCGCAACCAACATTCCCACTGTTATTACTGCTTGTTGTATGCTCCATAATATCTGTGAGAGTAATGGGGAGATGTTTATGGCAGGGTGGGAGGTTGAGGCAAATCGCCTGGCAGCCGATTTTGAGCAGCAGGGTGATTAGAAGAGCACAGCTAGGCATGCTGTGCCTCAGAGAAGCTTTGAAAACCAGTTTCATGACTGGCCAGGCTATGGTGTGACAGCTGTGTGTGTTTCTCCTTGCTGCACATCTGCCCCCTTTGTTGATTTTAATTCCCTTTAAGCCAACCACCCTCCCCCCTTTGATCACAGGCTGGCAAAGGAAATAAAGTCACTATTGTTTTGAAACCATACATTCTTTCTCTATTAATTAAAAAAAAAAGGGAGATAACTCATAAGGTAGCCTGGGTGAGGTGGGGTGCGGGAGGAGGGAAGGACAAGGCCACATTGCTTATTGTAGCCACACTACAAATCAAAACTGTTTGAATGACAGCCTTCTGTTGCTTGGGCCCTCCTCTGGAGTGGAGTGGCTGGGTGCCCGGAGCCTCTCCCCCACTGCGTTCTTCGGCGTATGGGTGAGGAGGCTATGGAACTTGGGGAGGAGGGCATATGCCTCAACATTGCCTCCTGCCTCCTTTCATCATGCTCACTTAATGGTTTTCTGGACTCGGCCACTGACTCCATGCATTCAGCTGTGCCCTATCAGTGCGGGAGGACTGCATGAGCTTGTAAAACATGTCATCATGAGTGTGGGGTTTTTTTGCCTTCTAATCTGCGATAACCTCAGGGACGGAAATGATAAGGGGAGGATAGCAACATTTGCACCTGAAGGGAGATAAAAAGGGAAAGTAAAATTTAAGATGATACATTTCTGAGACCAAAATGGAGACTCT
Organism: Lepidochelys olivacea; assembly: GCF_965140295.1. Classification (NCBI taxonomy): domain Eukaryota; kingdom Metazoa; phylum Chordata; order Testudines; family Cheloniidae; genus Lepidochelys; species Lepidochelys olivacea. The sequence continues at coordinate 60,468,182 of NC_140414.1, read as the reverse complement.
TTCACAGTGAATCGAGCAATTCACAGCACACAGCACATGTGCTTTAGGTAGAAGGTTGCATTTTGCCTTTTATATTGAGCGCCTGCCGGTATGGTGACACATCACACATGGCTGGGCAACAGAATTCGGTTTCCAGGCAGCCATGGTAAGCCTTTTGGTACGTGGGGTTCACTTCTTCAGCCTTCATAACATATGGGAATGGTTTCAAACTGCAGCGCCCGCCTTTCCCATAGCAAGCAATGCCGGTTGGGTTTGCCATTTAAAAGGAGGGGCTGAGGTTTTCGGGTGGATGTGCAGCACACACCTCCCTCCACCCCACTGTGTGGCTATTCTCTGGGATGATCCCTTCACCCCTCCCCCTGCCACGTGGCTATTCTCCAGGATGATCCCTTTTAGCCAAGCGCAAACAGCCCAGCATGAAGGGGGTCCTTTTACTCTTCCCTTACAAAAATTCCCCTATTTCAACCAGGTGACCATGAATGATATCACTCTCCTGAGGCTAACACAGAAAGATTAAGACCGAATGTTGCTTGAATGCGACCAAAACCCAGGACCATTTGCTGCCATGCTTTGTGCTGCAATGATTCCAGACTACTTGCTACTGGCTTGGTGTGGGAAAGTGTCCTACCGTGGAGGACAAAATAAGGCAGCCCTCCCCAGAAACCTTCTGCCAAGGTTTTCAGAGTACCTCCAGGAGAGCTTCATGGAGATGTCCCTGGAGGATTCCCTCTCCATCCCCAGACACATTAACAGACTTTTCCAGTAGCTGTACTGGCCGCGAATGCATCCCAATTCTTCAGGGCAAATCAAACATTAAACACTATTGCTTTTAAACCCTGTACTGTAGTTACAAATGTGCACTCATCAGAGCTGCCTTCTCCACCTTCAGGGTTGGGGATCCCACCTTGGGAAGGTATTGGCTCCAGGGTGATGAAAAGGTCCTGGCTGCCGGGGAGAACAGATTCACCGCTTGCCTGCTGCGCATTCTCCTCCTCCTCCTCTTCCTCATCCACAAAATCCTCCTCCCTGTTGCATGAGACTCCCCCTTTGAAGGAGTCCATGGACAGTGGTGGGGTAGTGGTAGGGTCCCCCCCTAGAATGCCATACAGCTGATCACAGAAGCAGCATGTATGGGGCTCTGACCCAGAGTGACCTTTTGCATCCTTTGTCTTTTGGTAGGCTTTCCTGAGCTCCTTGACTTTCACGCGGCACTGCTGTGTCCCTGTTGTAGCCTTTCTCCAACATTTCCTGTGTGATTTTGGCATATATATTAGCATTTCTTCTTTTTGATTGGAGTTCAGCCTGCACAGATTCTTCTCCCCATACAGCAATCAGAACCGTGTCTCCCTTTCGGTACATGCTGGAGCTCGTTTGCGATTCTGGGGAGACTGCATGGTCACCTGTGCTGCTGAGCTCGCCATGCTGACCAAACAGGAAATGAAATTCAAAATTTCCTGGGGCTTTTTCTGTGTACCTAGCTAGCGCATCGGAGTTCAAAGTGCTGTCCAGAGTAGTCACACTGGAACACTCTGGGATAGCTCCCGGAGGCCAATACTGTTGAATTGCGTCCACACTAACCCAAATTCGACCCAGCAAGGTCGATTTTAGCACTATTCCCCTCACCAGGGAGGAGTATAGAAATCGATTTTAAGAGCCCTTTAGGTCGACGGAACGGGGTTGGTTGTGTAGACGCATTCATTTTAAAATCAACCTAAAGCAGCTAATTTCGACCCTACCTCGTAGTGTAGACCAAATTCTAGTATGTTGTATAGCTCTCAATATCTACAGTTTGTATCCTACCCCCCAGTAATACAGCAAAGATCTGTGGCCCAAACCTGCATTCTGATGAAACCTCACTGAGGAGCAAATCATGCACCCGCTTCTGTGCAGTGCAGTTCTGTTGCACTGGGAGTGGGCAGGACTTGAACACTTGTGTAACCCTGAGAGACAATGAGCCAAGCCCTCCTTAGGCTTCCTGAGTGTGTTCACACTGGGGAAGTTTGGGCGGCGGGAGCCAATTGGCCTTTTATTCCTACCTATATCCATTAGGCTTGAGTAGTAGCTGCACAACAGTTCCCTTCCTACTGCATGGCCTGGAGGGAAGGATTTCTCCCTCCCTTTGCCCTTGTGGAATGCTGCAGTGCCGAGCCCAACTACTTAGGCTGGGCATTGGAGAGAGGATTTGACCCTCAGGCAATAAATGTATGTTAGCTCACTTTTAATTAAGGCTGTTTTGAAACTGGCTACTGGCTTTTGTTCAAAAACTCTCTGGCCATTGCACAGTGCCTCTGGATACTATATATTGCCAATGTTCACACATATCCAATAGACACCATATGCATTTTGTATCTGGTTTTCATTTTATATTAATTAAGGGGTGTCCTTGGATTTCACTGCTAGCAGAACCTAATCCTGCTCTTCTCACTCAGCAAAATCTCCCATGGAACTTAATGCAAGTTTTGCCTGAGTCAGGGCTTCAGGATTTGATGCATACTTGATAGGAAAAGTGAGATGTAAAAGTTACAAAAGGAAACTGGGTGAGGCAAATTAGGTCTAAATCTAAGGCTTTGGAAATCTTCTGAGGACTCTAGTTTCAGGAAGGATGCTCTATACGTTCTGCTTAAGAATGTTTTATATGCTTACTGATGTGGAAAACACATGTGCATGAAAATGTTAAATACTAGTCATTCCACTGAATGAGTGAAAGCTTAGACTTTAAACAGTACTGCATTTCACCACTGAGGGATTTTTATATTTTGTTATTCTGGTTAAAGTGGTACTTAATCCATCAGTAAGAACGTCAGGATAAAATTCATGCTATACCTTGGGTTACCTGTCACTAGACATATCTTGTTACTAAGAATTCTTTGAGACTTGAGATTTGAGTTTTCTGTTGTCCATATATGAGATGTCTTTGGCAAAGGTCACACATGTTTTAACCCACAATGTTAAGTCACAAATTAAATGGATTTAAGTGGTCTTGCCCTATTCCCCAGTGGGTATTTGTTCACCTCACAAAACCACTATATAATTTGTCACAATTCAGCGTGGTTATCTGTCTTTGCTCAAAAGGACTGGAATAAATTGGGCAAAGGACCTATTGCAGGTAAAGATTAAGGTCCATTGGCACAGCTGTGGGAGAAAGTTTACATAGTGCCTGTCTGTGACCTGCCTGACTCCAGCCAGTGCTTTTATCTATTTATTTGTTTATTTAAGCACTAAAATTCCCTATATTCCACCAAAAATACCAAACAAAAAACAAGAGAGAAAACTAAGGTACAGCTGCCACTGAGTAAATAGACTCAGAAATCTTTGGTTCAACTAACCGTCCTCCTCAGAAAGTTTCTCAGAAAGGCTCTGCAGCATGTAGATTTTATTTTCTAAATATTGCATGTCCAAACGATCTACACAGGATCATGGAATAGAACATAGTTTAAAAAGCTTTCCTCCCACGCACAGTTCCTCCTCCACTCTTCCCCCCCCCCCCCCCAGCTGGTTCTTTGAAAGACAGGGCACGTTTTCCTTGCCAATCACTCTGTTATGTGAAGTCTGTTTAAAGTTCAGTGCTCTTTTTAAAATATTTTGGGGTTTTGGTACATTTTAAAGAAATGCTTAAGAAAGACTGCTTAGCATAATGAGCTGTGTGTATCTCCGGCATGTGATAACAGTTGCATGCTAATGGCAATGTTTAAAATTCTTGTTTCTTATCTTATTTCCTGATTGATGGGAACTTGAACCAACCCCTAGACTTACAGACCTTGCTCAGTTACTGTCATTTTCATTGGCAGAATGAATCATTCGATGTGAAAAAACATTAGACACACTTTTGCTTCCTTGTTCAATCCCATTATCCCATATTACCAATAGGGAAGATGTGAGTGTCTCTAAATTCTATCCATATTGTGTGTTATCAAGGTATCTGAAGAGCCCTACTACATGTAGTGGCTTTTATTATTTAAAAACCTACAGGGAATGTTTTTCCCCTGACAAATTACAGCATATGATAAAAAGGTGCCTTTTTAATCTTTCTCTTCTTTTCTTCTTAACTAAGTCTTCCTGGGTTAAAAAAACCACACAAACGAGTCTCCATGTTACCTCAAAGAGATCAAATTTTAAAAAATCAAATTATTTCCTACAGCTAGTCTGTTTTGCTTTTCTTTCTTTCTTTCTTTCTTTCTTTCTTTCTTTCTTTCTTTCTTTCTTTCTTTCTTTCTTTCTTTCTTTCTTTCAGAAAAGAAATAACAGGCTGTAGGCACTGCCTGTGGCTTGCTAGTCATGCTTCTTGTGTGGTCCGTGCAGACTTTATGATTTATTCAGCTAATGGGAAAGGAGCATGACCCCCAGTGGCCACAGAAAGAGAGCTGCATGTGGGTTTAATGCTTTCACCACAAAAATGTCTGCTATGACTAAGCCGTGTGGCTGAAGTCACTGTCTGAATGGTGCTAAAAAGGAACTTAAGCATTAAGTGTGCACTATTTACTATAGATTGGCTCTTGGGATTAAGCCAAGGGTTTCTTACTCAATTTCAAAGAATAGCATGGAAGCTGCTAGGAAAATCAGAGCTGGACAATTTATTTTTACCATTCTCTCTAGTGAGTTACTCAGTGAAGGATTTGCCTCACAACACTTTTTTTTCATCAGTTACCAAAGAGTAGTTCAAAATGTGCAGTTTGTTTGTGAGTTTTATTAGGTTTATGTGTTTATATTTTTCCATCCCCTACTTTTCCTCAGGTTAGCGTGACTTAACAATATTGTTTTTCTTTATACATGTTGAGAGCTATAAAAGGGAAGCTGACTTTAACAAAATAAAAATGTTCTTGCTTGAAGCTATCCTAGTAACACTGTTATCGCTGATATAAAGGATGGAACTGCTAGTCACGTTATTTATTAATGGATCTGCTTCTGTTCCTATTTAAGGTAAGGGCAAAAACTCCTGAACAGGATCAGGACCCCTATTATGGCAAGATTACCACTGGTTTTACTTCATTTTTTTTTCATTCTTAAGGTTGCATTACTACCAATATTTGTGGACTGAAAGATTGCTGTCTCTGTAAAGTTAAGTTCTGTATCCTCAGTACAAATGTTATTCATGTCACTAGGAAGAATAACAAGTGATAGAGTGCTAAAATCCATAGATTCATAAATTCCCAAGCCTGAAGAGACCATTGTGATCAGATAGTCTGGCCCGTATAACTCAGGACGTAGGACTGCAATACAAAATAATTTCGACAGCATATCTTTTTAAAAAAATCCCATCTTGATTGTAAAATTGCCAACTATGAGAATCCACTACAACACTTGGTAAATTGTTCCAGTGGTTAATTACCCTCACTATTCAAAATCTATGCAGATTAAATTTGTCTAGATTCAGCTTCCAGCCATTGGGTCTTGTTGTGCCTTTCTTTGCTAAATTGAAGAGCCCATAATCAAATATTTGTAGGGTGTTATGAAGTCATACTTTAACCTTCTCTTTGTTAAGCTAAACAGTATGAGCTCCTTGCGTCTATCACTATAGGGCATATTTTCTAATCCTTTAATCATTTTCGTGGCTCTTCTCTGAACCCTCTCCAATTTATCAAAATTCTTCTTGAAATGTGGGAACCAGAACTGGGCACAGTATTCTAGCAGCAGTTGCACCTTTTTACTCCTACTTGAGATTCCCCTGTTTATGCATCCAAGAATTGCATTAGTCCTCTTGGCCACCACATCATAGCTGATTATCCACCACAACCCCCAATTTTTTTTTAAGAGTTACTGCTCCCCAGGATGGAATTCCCCATTCTATAACTATGGCCTATATTATTTATTCCTAGATATATACATTTATATGTAGCCATACTAGAATGCATATTGTTTGCTTGCACCCAGCTTACCGAGCAATTCAGGTTGTTCTCTATTGGTGACCTGTCTTCTTCATTATTTAACACTCCCCCAATTTTTATGTCATCTGCAAACTTTTATCAGCGAGGATTCTATCAAGGTCACTAATAAAAATGTTAACTATCATAGGGCCAAGAACTGATCCCTGAGGGGCCACACTAGAAAAAACACCTGCTTGATGATGATTCCCCATTTACAGTTACATTTTGAAAATGGTTAGCCAGTTTTTAATTGATTTAATATGTGCCATTTTAATTTTATAACATCCTAAGTTTTTACTCAAAATGTCATGCAATACCAGTCAAACACCTTCCAGAAATCTAAGTATATTATGTCAACACTGCTACCTTTACCAACCAAACTTTTAATCTCATCCAAAAAAGAGCTCAAGATAATTTGACAAGATCTATCTGTAATACAAGCACTTTGGTATTGTTTATTTCCTTATTGAGAAGTGTTTCTTGTTGTTTTCTGTAAATACCTGGGACATCTTGTGATAAGACAACTAGAATGCGACATTGCTGTTATTTCTAAAAGGCTCTTGAAGCTAACCGGCCAAATTCTTTCCTCATTTAATTCCCAGGCAGTCCCAGTGACTTCAGTGTGGTTAATGAGTACAAATAAGGGCAAAATTGACCCCATGTGTGTAATTAAGATATCGCCAAGCAGGTAGTGAGAGCTTTTTAAAAATGCATACAATTCTTCACAAATGAGTCCCATTATTCCTAAACGTCTGACAATGCCAGGGAGGTCATTTCAGTTGGTTAATCGTCTGGTTGTGGAAAATTGGGCTGGGTGAAACTTAACAGATTTTCAATAAGATATTTACTATGTGGAATCAAAAATTTCAATCCTGGGTGCCTGAAATTAGCCTCTTAAATCCATTTTTAGGTGCCTACGTATCCATTGTCCAGTTTCTACAAGTACTGAAAGCCCATATAACTCAGTGAAGTCAATAGGAGCTACAGGTGCTTAGCACCTTTGAAAACCAGGACTTTTTTATTTAGGAGTCTGACTTAAGACACCCAGGGCTGCAAATTTTGGTCTAGACATTGGTTTGAAGCTATTCCAAACCATCCAGTCCCTGCAAAAAAAAGTTAGAAATCTCAAGAGAGCTGGCTGTAGCTCACGAAAGCTTATGCTCAAATAAAGCTTATGCTCAAATAAATTGGTTAGTCTCTAAGGTGCCACAAGTCCTCCTTTTCCACCTTAGAGACTAACCAATTTATTTGAGCATAAGCTTTCGTGCCACAAGTACTCCTTTTCTTTTTTCAAGAGAGCTGGTTTTCCTTAGGAATTGTGTCTTACTTTCTGCTACTGGTGGGCCTAGAACCACTGTGAGGAAATCACCTTTGGTTCTGCAATTTGGGAGTGTGGAGGTGTGTGAAAATGAATGGAGGGGAGAGCAGGGGAAGATAACAGATTCATTTTTAGCCTTAATAAAGGTTTAGGTTGAGTTTCTTTGTTCAAAGGAGGGGCTCTTATTTTATACTGGCCCTTAGCCCAGTCCTAGAATAATTAGCTAAATGTTTTGTATCAGAAAAAATAATGTGAAGGGTGACTGTTCTGGGCTGTACAAAGCATTTTCTCATACTTCTTTCCCCATTCCTCATGAACATGAAGAGAACAGACTGAGCAAAAGTGGTGAGAACAATAATAACAAAAGCTCCTTTGCTGTGTTGCAGGGTTCCTCTATCTAAATCAAGCAAGCTGGTGTGAGCAGTGTGCTCTGCAGATGGCTCATTAGCCAGAGCAGTCAATACTGTACATCTGTGAGTGTCTGGCACACAGGTGTTTCAGCTGGTATTGCTATCCACGAGCAAGCAGAAATATTTTTTCTGGTGAAGGGAAGGGAGAGGGATCACCCACGATTGTTTCCCAGAATGGAAGAGAACAGGAAGATGGAGGTCAGCCCACCCACTGTTTACACACGTAGCCTGCCTCCCTACTAAGCCTTACTTTGCTAGGTGTAAATCAGAAGGCACAGATGCATGATTTGAGACTCTTTCCTGATTCATATTTATGGAGAGAGGAACTCACATTTTGACTTACATGGGCTTTGTAGATGCTCAGGGAGTTGAGGGCTACAATCTACAAAGTCCCTTCCCCATCCCCTGCCCAGTCTAGCATGGAGATAGTGCCCTAACCATGGGTTGCATGCCAGCCACTTCGCACTGCTCCACAGACAAAATGGTTCTAAACCTTGTGAATCCATACCCCTGGAGCAGCTTCTTTGCACGGAGGAATGCTCAGGTGTTTCAGTAGCAGCTGTCTCCTATGGCTGCCAGCACAGAGGGAATGGTTAGGCTTCCATGAGTCCCAGAGATCCTTGGCTTCCACTGGCAGCTGGTACAGGTTAGAGCAGCTTTCAGGGTACTCACTGAGTATTAGCACTTGTGATAGTTGTTTGTTGTACAGTGATCGTTACTATTCAGTATACACTGACCATCAAACAGATGAATTTGTAACATGTCTGTTCTGTTTGTTCTTGTTTGTTGCCTCCCCATTTCCAATGCAGATTGCTGTTGGTTTCAAATCTTTGAGCAGTCCCATTTTCACAGCAATTGTAGTCTGTTGTACCTTTTATTGCAATGTCTTTTAGGCTTCTCTTGTGTATTTCCATACTTATTTACCCACTTCCACTTTGCCTCTTTACTGTAAACAAGAATTACACTTTACTTGTATTGGAAGCAGCCCAATTATATTAGCACATAACCGTTCGACCAAGACAGTTATTGCACACAATTATTTGGCAAATAGTCTACACTTCACAAAGATTATTCAGTGCAATTTTCTTGGCCAGATCCATCCTAGTATTATTCTATACAAGCCAGTGATGAATTTGGCCACAAGATGCCATTCTAAGGAGAACTACTAAAGCTTTGGGATTTTGCCCTTTGCTAATCAATATGCTGTAGTATTTCATCTTTTAGCAGGGATTACCTTTGAATTAACACCTTAGTGTTATTGAACATGATTTGTTATATTTTGGCGTCAGTGAACTACCATATGATGGTGTGGCTGACCAGGAGCTGTGGATCTGGATTTTATTTCTGGTTTGTCCATAGATGAGTTGAATATCCTTAGGCAAGTCATATGTTTTAACTTGTCTGTACTTCATTTCTTCTTGCTCTAAAATGTATATAAAATACTTCTTAAACTCACCAATGAGTTGTGCTGCTTAAGTCACTCCTATGGCAAATGTATTCTAAGAGTACAAGTATAGGATAATCACTTGAGAAAACATTTTCAGATCCTCATATGGAAGTCACTAAAGAAATGCAAAGTATCTTTTATTACTTATTTACAGCTCTTCCGCATTTAAAATCACTTTAAAAGTCAACATTTAAAGTTAACTAAAGATGGATTCAGACTCTGACCTTTCAGTTTCCCAGTGGTAGCTTATAGCTTCCCTTTTTTTGTTTCTTGCACTTTTATATGATTTTCCATCCACAGATCCTGCTCTCCTCTCTGTCTATGATTTTGTATGTAGACAATTATCTGCAGTGTGGAACCTTGCCAAATACATCCTGAGTATCAGTATAGGATGATCACTTCATTTCCCTCTTTGTCTGTCCTTGCAGAGAAACTGTATCCAGCAACATGCAGACAGTAAAACTCAGTTTGTAAAAAGGAGATTTTAAGACTTGGAAAAAAAACTCGAAGAATTCAAATAGCAGCTGTTCAGTACTTATTATTTGTATTTACAAGAGATTAGTGGAGGAATCAGTGCTCAAATAATTTAATAAATCTGTCTACTTAATACCACTCTTGTCACCATAGTGCTTTACACAAAATTAAAATTGACAAGTCAGTAGCTGTTTAGCCCTGTCCTCATCCCCTCCAACTTTCCTTTTCACATAGGTTTATCTGGGGCTCATCTACTCACAACGATTCTGATCTGGCGGGGACTGCTAGGCTTGACATCATTGCTGGAGGCTCCACCTTGCCAACATATCTGGCAGGAGGCACTAACAAACAGGTGTCCACCAGATTGCTGTATTGCACATTTAGCCAACAAAAGGCTTCACAGAAGAGATGCTACTAGAAAAACATTCATGCATAAAGGAAATAAGACACCGCTAGTTTCAATGGGCAAAAGTTCACAAAAGAAGAGATCTGGCAGCTGCCACCAATGTTATCACCGGCTGCAAAGACACTTGAACCTTTCTGGAAACAACAAATGTCAGTGTTCGATCTGAACAGGTGAAATTCATCATAAACATTACCTACCAGTAGCCTTAGGATCTCATTGGGGGTGTTTATGGCTTGCATAGTATCGCCTGCAATGGTGCAGATCTGTTTAGAATGCACAGAACCGTCATTGCTGAGAAATTCAGATACACAGAGCCTAGGGTTGTCAAACCTAGGATTGTCAGGGAGTTAGGCACCCAAGTCCTGTTGACATTCAGGGAGAGTCGGGTGTCTCCTTATCCTTAGACTCCTTTGAAAATCACACTAGGGTATTATTATTATTCGTATGGAGTTAGTGCCCGAGAGCCCAAGAGTATGTCGACACTGCAGAAAAAAACATGGGCACTGAGTCTCAGAGCCCAGGTCAATTAATTTGAGCTCACAAATGTTCCCCCTCAATCCTCTTGTGCAATGTGCCAGTTGTACACCAAGTGAACACCTTGAAGTGATTCTGTATTTAGGTATCATACACATATATTTGATTTAGCCTGTAATAAACCTGCTCTGTACACAGTCCTGATATGAATATTGCTGAGTAAATTAGGAGCCCGTAGTAGACAAATATTAGGTCGAACTGCAGCGTGTGGGTGAATATACTATGCTGTGCAGAGAACGGTGTCCCACAAGTTTACGTGCAGGTAATATAGGGACAAGTGTGGTTAGTGCAGCCTTTTAGTTGCATGGGATTTACCCACAGGGGGAGGGATAGTTCAGTGGTTTGTGCATTGGCCTGCTAAACCCAGGGTTGTGAGTTCAATCCTTGAGGGGGCTGTTTAGGGACCTGGGGCAAAAATTGAAGATTGGTCCTGCTTTAAGCAGGGGGTTGGACTAGCTGACCTTCTGAGGTCCCTTCCAACCCTGATATTCTATGATTTTATATTGTTAAGAATAGAAAACGCTGTGTGCAGCTGTTTTTAACATATTTTCTATGTTGAAGAAATGTTGATATATATTCCTGGCTTTCTCTTGTCCTGCCCCAGGACATCACTTAAGATAAAAATGTTTCATCTCAATGGATCATTTCCTGTTAAAATAGTTAAAAAAAAAATAAAGGCAAAGAATTGCAGATGTACATGTCTAGGTATTTTATTTGCATATGCTTTGTAAACAAGGGTGCTTGTTTAAAAAAATTGTTGGAAAGGGAGGGAGGATTCAGTATATGTTCTGCTTTTGACTTTTCTTCCCCCCCTAACCTCCCGGAAAAAAGGGAGTTTGGCTTGGATGTTTTACCTGAAGGCCTCATCATATTTTTTCCAGCTGGGTGTCTACAGTGAAAAACTATGCCATGCCCTGTAGGGATTATATTTGTTTTGGTAAATAATTCATAAGTGGCAGAACGAAATACAGGTCACCAATGTGAAACACCTTAACAGGCTGAATCCCACCTACCATGATCCATGAGGACAGTATGTAAGTAGAGAAGATACATGGGAGAGAGGGGTAAGTGTTTCAAGTAGATGGATGGGGTTTTGAAAAATACTCAAAATATGTGTTAAAAAGTGACTAAGCAATAATCTCTCACTTGGTTTATTATTCATTTTCCTCTCTGTTCTAGCATTTTGAAGGAAGTCTCTTTCAACATCATCCAATTTTCTCAGTTTAACTGAAGAAAAAAGTTGAAAATCCTACTTAATAGGGAGTTTTGATGTTTCTAAAGTTGTTGACAGTCTCTGATGTGCATGGATCCTTTGAGTGAGTCATAAAGCCCAAGCAGCTGTCTTTCTTGCCGGTTTGTAGGTGAGATTTTGTATGTACTGGCTTTGCAAACCTTGAAAGCTGGCCAGGATCTTTGCCAAGGACCAATATAAATGTTGCTTTTAAAAATCTAAAAATAAAACTGCATTTAAAAAAATAGCTTAAAAATGAAATAGGGATTTTCTTCTGCAAGCAGGTGGAAGGGCATTGCTTGCAAAGACCTCCATTGCCAGGTTACTATGATGTTTGCAATGTATATGTATCCCAAAGTCACACACACATAAACACAGTTAACATAATTACATATGTAATTTAATATTCTATATTAACAAACTACTGTGTAACCCTTCTTTTTCCCAGCAGCCCCCACCCTCTGTCACCTCTTACTGTGATTTTCTCTAATTTAGGATCCCGTTGTCGATCTTATGCAGGGGAATGGAAGCTCTATAAGTTGAAGCTTGTGGCTCACAGAGCCTTTGCTGCCAACTGGCAGAGGGCACAGCATGTGCACAAGGTTTTATAGGGATTCCCTGGGTAGGACATATGTATGATAGCTCATTGGAGGGTGGTGTGTGAGGTTTCTGCCAAGAGCCAGTAGCCCACTAGTCATCATGATCATTGCAAAATGTGTTTATGGACAATATTTATGTATCAATGCTGAAAATTATATTCTTATGGTCTTGGAGTTCAGGCAGATCACTAGGAGGTAGCTGACACTTATCTTCCTGTCTGGCCATTTGTGTATTGTATGCTTCACAATGTAGACCTATTTGCACACTGAGCCAGATGAAAATTAAGAGATTGTGAAATCTACAGGAGAAGAAATCTATAGCATGAAACGAACAGCAGGGCCTTCCCTGTTTATGAATATAAATGAAGGATTGGTTTGGTATGTCTCCGGATGCAAAGAGACACATGGACTCCTTCACCTAGGATGCAAACTGACAGTGTGCTTGTCTCATGAATGGAGGCTCAGAGCATGCCTGACTGTAAAGCACAGCACGGAGTTTGGGTGAGTGTAGTATTTGGGAATGCTTATGAAGTGTGGCTGCTTTAAGAAACCAGGAAGTGGAGTCAGGAGGAAGAAGAGGAGGGGCCCCGGTGAAGATCATGTAGAAGGGAAACCTAGAGTGGGTGCCAGTAAAGTCCCGAAATAAAGTTTGTTCTTGTTTGCATTTAAACCTGAGTGGTCTTCAAGTTATTGGGATAACACAGTGATGACAAGAATGTCGGATCCAAGAATGCCCCTGGCTACCACGCTTTCCCAGCCTCTGCGACCACACCTGCCCTATTCCTGATGCTATCGGGGGACCCACCCTTGCCATAGAGCAGATGAAATCGCAGCACTCGATGGATACTTGATGGCAGCTGGTCTGGGAGTGGCATATGAAGCTCTCCAATATGCACTCCTATTCCATGTGCCAGGTACCAAAGACTTTTTTGATCTTCTCCACTCTGGGGAAGGGCACATCTTATCAGAGAGCACTAAAGGCACTAGCAACACACTTTCACCCTACACCCAATGCTATGCTTAAATATATTACATTTCAGCAGAGAAAACAACTCCCCGGGCAGTAGGTAGCCAGCCTCTGGGAACTAATAGTTACATGCAAATTTGCACCTCTAACCGATGATGATTTGGGATCAGTTTATGGAGTAGACCTGTGGGAGCACCTCCTGATGGAACCAGATTCCCTGATACTCCACAGGGCAGGGGAGGTTAGCTGTCAATTTGAACTTGCAACCCAAGAGGCTCAGTCCCTTTCCCAGACCCAGACCTCTCAGGTTCTTCTTCTTTGGAAACATCATTCGCACCATCCACTGCTGCTGCCACTTCACCTTAGCAATTGTGGCCCAGCCCGTCACTGTCAGGGCTCTGGGAGCATCCAGCCCAGGGACAAATGTGCTGTTGATGTGGAAAACTTAACCAATTTGCTAGATGGTGTCACTCTGCCCCAGTTGTCTCCTATATGGATGACCAGGGGATGGAGGAAGATTCTATACCTGAAGGGATCAACTCCGTGAGAAAAGGAGACTTTTAAAATCTGCCCCTATCATTTAGCGGGTGTGGAGATACTGCTGCTAGTGGACACTGGAGCCTGAGTAACACCCATAAACTACACAACATACCATAGATATTTTGTCTGTTTTGCTTTGTGGCCAGCACAGTTCCCACTATCCAGATATGGGGCAATGTGAAAAACACTTTGCTGGGAATGGTGGATCTCCCCATGATGTATCGTCAACAAGAAGTGGGAGTGTTCCCATTTTACATGGCCTGTTCTGGGGCCAACATTCTTAGTCTGGATCTGTTTTGGGCACAGGGCTTTAAAGTATTAGACTTGCAGAACACAGAAATCCACCTTGTGGGGAGCGATCAGAGAGATGTACTCCCCAAGGTCTTTTCTGAACATGGTTGTTTCCATAGCTATGAGGATCATCCATAGGTGCATCCACTGACCACCCCAATTATACAACCATTCTGCAGACCTCCCCCGGTGTTAAAGGATGGCATAGCCACAAAGATTTCTCATTTGCTCAAGGAGGACATTATAGACACAATTGGCTGTAAGTGTCAAACCTTGTTGTTGCAAAAAAGAAAGAAGGGGGGCTATGCTTATGTGTGGACTTATGCCAAGTGAACAAGGCAATCATACCTGACTGCTATCTTCTACTGACTGTGGAGGAATTGGCAGATCAATGTCCTGGTTCACTAAATTGAATCTACACCAGGGATATCTCCTGGTATCATTAGCCCCTTACTTATGGAACCTCACTGCTTTTCTCAACCGTATAGGCCACTTTCAGTTTAAATGGATGCCTTTTGGTTTATATTTGGCTCCTAGCTATTTCCAAAAAGTCATGGCCTCGGTGTTAGCAGGCATTCCTGGAGTGGTCATCCTGGTTCATGGATCATCTTGTTCTGACCATGATTCTTCCCTATGTGCAATAGTAACATGATTTAAGGACCACTATGTGACCCTTAAACATATGTGAAATATGTTTTTCATCAGGATCAACTGGATTTTGTAGGTCATCATCGGTCGGAGAGTGGAATCACCCCATTGCAGTTCAGTGTGGATGCCATTGTTCAACTGTCAGACCCGACGGACCAGTCAGAACTCCTATACTGGGGCGAGAATTGTGCTTACCATTAGACTTATCGTTCCCTTTTCTTAAAGATCCCAGGAATATAGGATCATGGAAGGTTAACAACCACATATAGATGTATCAGGCACACTCGAAAGGTTACACCAAAGACAAACAGAGGGCTAGGGTGAAGACTCTGGTGGTGGGGCAATTGGTAAATGTACGCAAACCACATGGGGGAGGGGGTGTCCAAGTCTGTGCCACAGCTTTCGCTTCCAATGCAAATTATGCAGTATTGAGAAGCAGTAATATAGAAATTGCACCATGGATCCCATTAGCATCTCAGTCATTTAGTCTAGGTACGGGAGCCCATTACAGCTGGAGCAGGTCCGGAAAGCCCCACTACACTATCAGCAGCTAAGTGGGTACTGGCTGCCCTGAGTAAGGTTTTGCCTGTTCTGATAGTAGCTCTGATTTTCTTCCAACCCTGCCTCCGCCAGCTGCTGGTGTCCGATGGGTGACACACAGGCCTTTGTGCTCCTGTGGGTTCCCACACTGGTGTAGCATCCAGAGGAATTACTGGAATTCTCAATGGTCAAGTTGTATGATTGGTTGTTGTATGGTTGTACAAACACGTGTTTGGAGAGGGAACATGTAGTACTTGGGAAGGGCTGCTAATGAAGTGAGGCCCCTTGAAGTAACCCTTTAAGTGAAGCCAGAAGGAGGAAGAGGAGGGGCCCTGGTGGGAGTTCTTTGGAATAGAAATCTAAAGCAGGTGCCAGTCAGACCTCTGGAATAAAGGTTGTTCTTGTTTGCATTTAAACCTGATTGGTCTTCAAGCTATTGGGATACCACAGTGAGCAATACTTTACAAGACAGGAGAGTATCTTGTTAATTAAGCCTAGGCTTTAGAATGAGTGCTATGGTTTTATTCTACACGTAACCATTTGTTTCCATTTTACTTGCTACTGCTTGAATCTCTGTGCTTTTTAAAATAAACTGATACTTGATTTCCCTATAAATGTATCTAAGTGCTATGTGTTAAGCAGAGCAGTGATTTGTGATCTGAGGTGGAACTGGTAAACTAGGGTGTACTGTTTCTTTGAAAGCAGGTAATTTGAATACTGCAGGTGTCCAGTGGATTAAGGGTTGGCTGCTCCAGGGAGACCCCCAGAAGGCTCGAGGGTTGGAGCATGCCAATTGCTAACCTGTAAGGTGACAGCAGGGCCTGTGAGGGGAGAGCTTTTGTTGCCTGTGGCCAGTGGAGTTGGGAATCTGACCCAGGGGAGGCAC
Organism: Lepidochelys olivacea; assembly: GCF_965140295.1. NCBI lineage: Eukaryota > Metazoa > Chordata > Testudines > Cheloniidae > Lepidochelys > Lepidochelys olivacea. The sequence goes on along the minus strand of NC_140414.1, from coordinate 60,452,030 downwards.
AGACAAGGCTTCTTCAAGTTAAGGGCAGGTGGTGGTTAGGTGATTTACAACCCTGGGTACTCTGGGAAATGTCACAAATCTCATGGAATTTTTCTTGAAATCTTCTATGAAGGGGTGAAGTATAGAAGAAGCCGCAGGATCCCCCTACTATATCCATGGATCACCACGGATCCATATGGCTCTAGGAGGATCTGTTTGAAGTGCCTTACTCTGCTCCCTTTAGCCTCTTGAATCGAACTGCTAGGGTTTTCCCTTGGAAGCTGATAAAATAGACAGGGTTCCTTTGACATGGGAACCCATGCACATTTCTTCAATGGTGCATGAAGTTATTCTATTCTATACTGATGTCTATTTGTCTGCAGCATACAGACGGGATGTGTATTGCTCCCAGCTGGAAGAAGTAGTTAAATGGTATAACTGTAATTATCTTAATGGTTCAAGGTCTCCTCCAAAGGCTGAGTTTTAGAAGGTCTCTGTATTTGAGGTCTTTCTTTGCTTTTGTTAATGAGGCTAAAATTATCCTTGGCTGTATTTTTCTTTTTTTTTTGGTTACAGTTCAGTTTTATTTGTAAATATTGCACACTTTAAAAAAGCTACTCATAGTTTAAATGCCAGGTGTTAAGTAGTGTTCAGGGACAATATTCTGAAATCGGAAGAACTTCAGTTATTTGATTTATCGTGCAGCTTGAATTACGGAACTCAGTGTGCCTGAGGCTCATTTACATTAAGGGCCAGATTTTTAAAGGTATTTAGACACCTAAAGATGCAGATAGGTGCAGAGTGGGATTTTTAAAAAAACCCTGAGCATTGAGTTCCATGGGAGTGAGGTGCTTATGTGTTTTTTTAATCCCCTTTGCTTCGTTAGGAACTGACACTCCTTTGGAAATGTGGCCTGAGGAGTCCTTTACACCACTGTGTCAGCGTCAGAGTAGCCCTACCATGAATGTACAATGTAGTGTAAAAGGGCCTTAGTGGAAATGAGAATCAGATCCAGATATGTCTTCACAGGTTTTTGCCACTCAATTATTAGGGTTTTTAATATACAATTGAATGTCTCCTACATATATCAATAGTTAATGGATGTCAAATCCTTTCTCAGTACCCCTGGTATTTCTGTTCTGCTCCACATAGGGAGATGGCTAGAGGTTCAAAAGTCTGTGCAAAAAAGGATAGGAGAGAGAGGACATCCTTGTCAAGTGCCTCTTAGTAAAATAACCAGAGAAGACAGTAAGCCATTCATAAGGATTAAGGCTAATGGGTGAAAGTAAATTGTTTTAATTAGGTTTCTGAGTTTTAATCCAAAACAAAACTCACTAAGGGCATATTATAGATAGCAGCATTTGATCCTGCAGAATCAAATGCATTTTCAGCATCTCGAGAAACAGCAGCAATTGGATCGTCATCATCTCTCACTTCTCATAATATATGTAGCACTCCTCTTAAATTACCAGCTGCCTCTCTGCCTGGCATGAAACTGCCTTGATCTTGATTTACAATGGTGGTAATGCTCTTGTTTAGTCTTGCGGTTAGCAGTTTAGTAAATATTTTTAAGACCACATTTAGCAAAGATATAAGATGATAGTTACTACATTTTACTGAGGCGTCCTCAAGTTTAACATTAAGAGTCTTTGCTTCTCTCTTCATTGTTGGTGGGGTTTCCTCTTTACCTATTTCATAAAAGATATTTTGGAAGCACCACATTGGGATAAAATATCAATGTGGAGTGTATAAAACTCCTCCTTGTGCTGGCCATCTTCTCCAGCACAATCTATTGTAGGTGCTCTATTGCATCATATCATATCATTCAGTATATTCTCTTGTAGGCCATGTTTTATCTTCTCTAAAAGTTTTGGCAAAGTGATGACAGAAAAGAACGTCTTGAACTAAGTTTAGGTCCACAGTGTGGCTGAACAGGTAAGGGCCTCAGAAGCCTTCTCCACCTTTGTCCCCCTTTGCAGGGCCAGCCACAATGAGGCCCTGGAGCAGAGTCACTGGTCCTTGTTAGTACAGCCAATGGTGCTGGTGTCTCCAAAGGGGGTAGGCCCGAGTGAGGACAAGATCATGGTCCTGTCCCTCTTCCACACCAGCCATCAATGCTGGCCAGATACAGTGGGGAACACACATTTTCCCTTTTTAAAGAGTTACAGGGCGGCCATTGAAATGTGCAATACATAGGATATAGGGAAGAATTCTGACTAATCTGTTCACCTGCTGTTGCAATGCATTGAGTCAACGGATGTTTCAGTTTTGGCACTCTGTTAACAAAAAATAAAATGTGGACGGCTGTGGCTTCTGGCAGCTGGTGGCTGATGCTAATCCATATGCCAGATGCCATTTTTCCCATTTTCTCATTTTTCTAAAAAGCCTGTTGCAAAACTTTGTTGAGGAATGAAAAGAACCACTTGGCATACACTTGAGAGTTGTGAGGGTAAGGAAGATGAACCTGGCTGGGAACAATTGTCCAGACACTGATTACACGTTCAATAGCAAGCAGTGAGATACCCTAAACAAAAGTAGCAGTAGCAAGGTCATTTATCAGCACACACTGCTGTGTATCTGAGAAGTAGCAACTATTATATATAGCCTGTGTGTGTGTGTGGGCACATATTTAACAAGGTCTGGGTTTTGCTGCGAATTCCATGGCTGCCTAAGCACAGGGCACTGAATACATTGAATTAACTGGAGAGACTGTCAGAAAATTTTTGAAATTTTCAATTTATTTCTGTTTTGCAGGATCTGAAATAGACCCATTCTTATGCAAAGTTTTCCAATGTATAATTTACATATGTGTGTGTGTGTATATGTGTGCATGCATTCAGACACACAAATATCTGGGTTTCAGTAAATGAAAAGAATTTGAACATTATATCAAAAAGATTTTGGAAAACTTTTTGTTAAAAATGGGTTAAAACATTGTGGAAAATTTCTCGTAAAATAGAAAGTTTCAATAATGTCAAAACATTTACACAAAAAGTTGGGGCTTTAAAAAAGGCCATTTTTCATATGAAATACGTCAATCTACTCCAATTAATGGCATATATTTTTGACCAACTATATTTCCGGTCAAAGTTCAAAAAAGACACAAAAAGTTCAATAAAAATTCATGAAAATTTCCCCCTGTCCCCCCTCAGCTGTAGTGGACACATACATGTTCCCCAGATTTATAAATACAGTATGTACCCCCACCTGCTGGAGGAAGAGATGGACATAAGACCACTGGAAGTAGACTAGTTGGCAGAGTAGCTGAGCACTTTTGATAAGACAGCAAGGTAAGCACAAGCCAGAGACATCCTACTCAGAGAGAAGGGCAGCAGCAGCTGTATGAAAGGCAGTTTTTTCAGAGGGAGACTAGAACTCTAGAGGGCTCTTTGGAGGACTTTGACCTTGTCACCATTGCCTGTCATCTTAAGGATTATTAATTATTATTATTGTAGTACCTAGTTATGCTTTGCACTGCATAAACACATAGTAAGGAACATCCCCATCCCAAAGACCTTGCAGTCTAATAGATAAGACAGGCAAAGAATGGGGAAAAGAAAGCATTTTATAGATGGTGTGGTGAGGCACAAAGAGGTTATGTGACTTATTTGCTCATGGACAAGCACAGAGTCTACCAAAGAGCTGGGGATTCATTCTGGGTCTCCTGAGTCCCAGGCTAGTGCTTCACCACAAGACCAGCGTTCCTCACCAGAATAGTCATCTGACTCTAGAGTCCCACAGATGGATGATATGTGTCTGCTAGATACTATTGTTTTGCCTTCCAATAAAGAACACCTATTGCATTGGCAGCAGAAGTGAGGATTGTTTTGCATAGCTGTACAACATTGGGGCTGTGCCATTTCAAACCTTTACTCTAAGTAGATTTTGGCCTGGCCAGTATTCTAGTTACCAGTTGGAGTATTTGGTTCTCCACAGTCTGCAGACAATTTACAAAGAGGAAGAAGGATTAAATTAATCAAATAGATTGTTTAAATTGTTCACCCAGCTCTAGTGACAACCCAAATGTGAAAAAAAAATGTGGTTTAGTCCCAGATTTCAGGATGAGTCAGGAGTTCATCAAGATCTATTTCTGGGTCCTTTACACTGATTGTGGGTTTTTAAACATTATTTTCAGTCATCTTCATGCGAACCATCACCATTTTTTTTATGACACTTGAATTTATTTTGCTGGGGTTGGCTCAGTCACTGCACCCAACCGAAATTCAAATGTCAATGTCATGGAACATAATAAAAATCAATAATGATGAAGCATAAAATTAAATAAGTTAACTCTTCAGTTTCATATGAATCTGGCCATTACTTTGAAACATAATTTAATAGCAGTATGATTTCTTCTTCCGATACAACACTGAATCTGCAAGTAATAAAGTCACTTGTTATCTGAGTCATACATTAATTAATTCCAGTTTGTATTTTCAAACAAACAGCCAGGTTCTAGGAGATTTTAATGTAACCTGAGGTGGAAACAATATCTCATACTTCCGTGACAGTGAACACTGACTGAAAGAATCTTTTGCTTGCTGGAATTTCTGATATAGTTTTACAGCATTTTCAAATGCTTCAAAATGCTGTTCCCAGAAATAAGTTACTCAATATATGTCTCCTTGGCTAAAATGGATCTATTTTTTCTGGTATATTCAGAAGCTAACTGTTCATTCTCTGAACTAGGCTGGGTCATGGACCAGTATGTGGGCTTTCAAGTCTAGTGGTTAGAGCTGCAACCGTTGAAGTCAGGAACCAGGAGGAGGGCTGGAACAGGACTGAGGCAGAGCTGGCGTATGGCTGGGGACAAAGCAGGAGCAGAGTTTGGGCAGGGCTGGAACAAGACTGGCACAGGAAAAAAATCAGAGATGCAGGCAAGTGCATTGAGCAGCCATGGCCAAGTGCTACTGCTAGGCTTAAGACCAGTCCTGACAACATCACTCAATCAATCAGGAGATCTGGCCAATTAGGAGTTTCAGCTGCAGTTAACTAGCTGATACCAAGCCTAGCTGCAGGACCTCATTCCTGACAGGATCTCCCCTTCGAGGATGCTTCCCTAGGGCATGGTTTCTCCTGTAGTCCTGTAGCAGGTCCAAAGTGGAGATGTCTATAACCGGGTTCCCAAGATCAGTTGTCTAGATGTAGCCCTCCCAGGCCACCAGGTACTGGGGTTTTCCCTAACTCACCAGAAATCAAGGATTTGTCGGAATAAGTATTCTTCTAGCACCCGAACAGTTGGAGTGATTCAGGAATGTAGGTTCAGTATGGGGCTTAAGGAAGGAAATGTGAAACACTGGATGGATCTTGAATGAAGTGGGTAGTAGCTGCTTAAAGGCTACAAGATTGATCTGTTCCAAGATCTTGAATGGATCCAGGTACTGATGGGCAGACTGATGGGCAGGCTGATTTGTGGTTCCAGGTAGAAAGCCAGACCTTGTTCCCCACAGGTAGGCTGTGGGCTGTATGCTGGCTCTGGTCAGCATGGTTCTGGTAAGTTTCCTTCGCAGACTTCAATTATTCCTTGAGCTCTTAATGTATTTGGTGCTGGTGAGCAGCCCAGTCTGCAGCAGTTGGGAATTCATGTGTACATGAGGATGAAACCAAGGATCACAACTGCAGTTCACATAAAATGGGCTTTGTTGGATTGAGGCATGAGATGCATTATTATAAGTGAATTCTGCATAGTGAAGCAGAGAAAACCTGTTCTTCTGGTGGTAATTCAAGAAAACAGTGTATGTGCTGTACTACAATCTGGTAGTGTCATTCTGTTTGCCCACTGGTCTTTGGGTGGTAGGCAGATGAAGTGAGAGACTGTATGCTGAGAAGCCTGTAGAAACTCCACCATAAACGGGAGATGAACAGGGGACTGCAATCCAACATGATGCCAGTTGGTAGCCCATTATAGTGGAAGATGTTTTCCAGGAAGATGTGTGCTGTTTCCAGAGCATTAGGGGTGGCACGGCACAGAACAGAATGTGCCATTTTAGTTAGGAGATCAACCACAGCTAAAATCACTGTGTGCCATGAGGGTTATTTACTTGGTTGAGGGGGAATGGGCAAAGGCTGGAGAAGGCCAAGTGGTTTTGAATGCAGGGTCTTTGTTCACTAGCAAAGGTTACAGGAACTTACATACTTCTTGAGATATGCATGTAGGCCAGGCCACCAGATTCTCCTTGATATTAGGCCCCATATCGTGGACTGGCCAAAGTGACCAGTGAGAGGCATCAGGACATGGAGTCTAGGTTGATCCTCTGGAATGTAAATACAGTCCTTGTGATAGAAGACGCCATCCTGCAGCCTGAATTTGGAGCCCAACTGGGCATACGCATTATTTAGAGTCTGACAAATCTGGGTCATGAAGGCATCTGGGAGCAGCTGAGAACAGATGGACAACATGAGATTGCTCTCAACTGACCCATTGACAAACTTGGATACCTTAAGAAACATGGAGGGAAGTTTCTCACTAGCCTCAGGGTACTCCTTTTAGCAGGACAGGGCATCTGCTTTCCCATTTTTAGCCCCTCTGTGATAAGTTACAACAAAGTCAAATCAAGCAAAAAAAAAAGAGAGACTGGTGGATCTGGTGTTGATTGAAGTGCCTGGCTGTCCAGAGGTACTCTAGGTTCTTATGGTCAGTGAGAACCTGGACTGGGAACCAAGGTCCCTTCTAGAGGTGGTGCCATTCCTTGAATGCCACCTTGATTGCCAGTACCCCTTTGTCCCAGATGTTATCATTCTTTTCTGCTGGAGTCAGTTTACAGTAGCAAAAGGCTCAGTGATGAAGTTGACTATGGGAGCTTGCTGGCTGGGACAACGCTGCATACATGTTTGTCATGAAAATCCTGATCCTTGGAAAAATGAGGATATTATCAAGATAAATGACCAATTGGTTCAACATATCTCTGAATATACCATTAATGAAGTACTGAAAGGTCAGCAGAGCATTTTACAGGCTGAAAGGCATGACTTTCATTTGAAATGCTCACACCCGATACGGAAAGAAGTCTTCCACTTGCTTTCTTCTCAGATCCAAACTAAAATATAAGCTCCACAAAGGTCCAGGTTGGTGAAGATCCTGGCAAAGTACAGTCTTTCAAAAAGCTCATTAATAAGGAGTACTGGTAACAGAACTTAACCTTATTTAATGCCTGATAGTCTACACAGGGAGACATCCTTCTTATTCACAGAACAGATCACATCCCCAGCCGGGGACAGGAGGAGGCAGAGGAACCTCTTTTGCAGGTTTTCCTTGAGCTAGATCTGGAGATCCTGTAGCTCCGGCTCTGAGAGGGAACAGATGCTCCCAAAAGGGACTTCCACTCCAGGCTGGAGGTCAATGGGGAAGTTGCAGCTGCAATATGATGATAAGATGTAGGCCTTTTTTTCTTTTTTTTAAATCATAACACATCTTTGACAATCTGATAACTGGTGGGTACAGTCAAGGCAATTCGGAGCGTAGTGGAGGCTGCAGGGACTCTAGACTAACTCCTTCGGTCTCCGGATAACCCTGTGGAGCAGGCAGAGCTGCAGAGAACTCTGGCCTGCAGCTGGGTTCCGGGAGACAAGATTGCCAGCAGCATGGCAAATATAAAACAAACTGTGCCAGTCTGCCGGTGGATACAGGGGTCATGAGTGATAAGCCATGGGAAATCAAGAATGACCAGGGAGTGTGGTGGACAGATCAACCTGAACTGGAGGACTTCACAGTGACCTTGAAGGGTGTTGACTTCTGTCGGGACTGTTTGGTGGGGGAGTGGGCCCAAAGAGAGGAGGAATTCGTCAATAGCCATGTTTACACTGCAATTAGACACCCGGAGCTGGCTGGGCTCCAGCCCAGCCCCAAACATCTTTGACGCTGAGCTGGAAGTGGTAGGACTGCACAGCCTCATTCAACGCACTGCCAGCTACCAGACACTGAAATGCCACAACATACTTAGCAACTGATCAACATCCCAGCCACAGGGTCTGGAAGGAGTCTGTGCGCACACAGCCCTGGTCGTCAAAAATCACTGTCATGGCTTGAACAATGTCCTCAAACTGGTTCAGGAGAGGGCTAAACTTTTCCAGGAGTGGGAAGGCCCAAGCCAACACCTCCCCAGTCAGCAGGCTGGTAAGTCCTGCCTGAGACCGGTAGGTGGGAAAGGACTGCAGGTGCAGCAGGATTAGAAGTCAGCTCCAGTTCATAAAACTGCAGAACTGGCTGCAGTCACTGCCAAACTTGTCCAACAGGGGAAGTTTAGGTTTTCAAGAGGGAGGCATCATGGGTGCCATGGCCTGTGCCTTCAGCATAGCTTTCTGCATCTGCAAGGTATCTATCTGTATCTCTAGTTTTTTAGGGTGCCCACTATTTCCAACAGGGCGATGCTGGTCTTAGCGAGATCCAGGCCAGTGACCAACTCATTCCTACTCCCCTTCTTTACCTCCCTTTTTGGGGGGACTGCTCGAACTGTCTCAGACCAGGACATGGGTGGTCAGGCCTAGTGGTCAGATCCATGGCAGTCCACAGTGGTTGGCACTGTGGTGGTTAGAACTGGAGTCAGGAACAAGGAGCCACACCAAGGGTCAGAGCCAGAGTCAGGACCCAGGAGGAAGGCTGGGACAGCATGGAGGCAGAGCTGGAGCACAGCTGGGGACAAAGCAGGGGCAGAGCAGGGTAGGGATGGAGCAAGGCTGGGAGCAAGGCAGACACAGGAGAGATCACAGCTGTGGGAGAATGCATTAAGCAGCCGCTGGCCAAGTGCTACTGTTGGGTTTAAGAGCAGTACCGGCAACGCCAGTCAGGCAATCTGGCCAATTAGGGGTTTCAGCTACAGTTAGCTCGTTGATCCCGGGCCTGGTTGCAGGCCCTCATTCCTGACAGGCAACTGCTGACCTTCTTATTAACCATGGAGCATTATCAGTGAAGATCCTTTAGTTGTTATTCTTTCTGTCTTTATTGAAATTATCATTTGAAATCAGGAACCCTCTGGATATGGCAATTCTGAAGTCCAAATATTTTTAGAAAATGTATCCTTAGCATAGGTACCTGCTGGGTGAGTCTTATTTGTGTGCGAGGATTTCACCATTAGTGCTTCTCTGAAGAGGGAAGCTCTCTACAGTTCTACAAAGTGTTAACTGAAAGGGGGAACATTTTCTCTTGCAGCCTGTTGTTCCTACCCTTTCAGCAATGCTGAGAGAGGGTGAGAGCTCAGTGAGAGGACCCAGCACTCCTCATAACATGTTTTTTTGGAGAGGACCAAGAGAGGCGGTCTGCGAGGGAAGCTTTTTGCAATCTGTCACTCTCATCCTGTTGGCCATCCCAACCGCTCCACCCAATACACGCTCCCCTGGCAGGGAAGAGAAGGAAAAATCCTAGGAAATCCACAGCACAGCTTTCTTTGTGCCTCAAATCTAGGCCACTGTTCTAGTCTAGAGAAGCTTTTCCTGGCTTGCTTTGGTCAGCAGCTCAGACAATGAATACTGTTTTAATTTGTGCTGTGAGAAATAAGGGTATGTCTACACTATGAAATTAGGTCAATTTTACAGAAGTCGATTTTTAGAAATTGATTTTATACAGTCGATTGTGTATGTCCCCACTAAGCGCATTAAGTCGGCGAAGTGCATCCAGACTACCGTGGCTAGCATTGACTCACGGAGCGGTGCACTGTGGGTAGCTATCCCACAGTTCCCGCAGTCTCTGCTGCCCATTGGAATTCTGGGTTAAGCTCCCAATGCCTGACGGGGTAAAAACATTGTTGTGGGTGGTTTGGGGTATATGTCGTCAGTTTCCCCTCCCTCCCTCCATGAAAGTAACAGCAGACAATTATTTCACACTTTTTTTCCTGGGTTACCCATGCAGATGCCATAGCATGGCAAGCATAGAGTTTGCTCAGCTCACTGCTGCTGTTGTGAGCATTGTAAACACCTCGCACATTATACAGCAGTATGTGTAAGTCTGGCTAAGAGATGGCAGCACAAGGACGATTAGGAGGAGGACATGGACACAGACCTTCCTGAAAGTATGGGATGTGGCAATTGGGACATCATGGCAGCAGTGGAACTGGTTGATACAGTGAAACGCTGATTCTGGGCCCAGCAAACAAGCACAGACTGGTGGGACCACATAGTCTTGCAGGTATGGGATGATTCCCAGTGGCTGCGAAACTTTCGCATGCATAAAGCCACTTTCCTGAAACTCTGTGATTTGCTTTCCCCCATCCTGAAGTGCAGGAATACCAAGGTGAGAGCTGCCCTGAAACGTGAGAAGCAAGTGGTGATAGCCCTGTGGAGGCTTGCAATGCCTGACTGCTACCAGTCAGTCGGGAATCAATTTGGAGTGGGCAAATCTACTGTGGAGACTGCTGTGATTCAATTAGCCAATGCAAACACTGACGTACTGCTATCAAGGGTAGTGACTCTGGGAAATGTGCAGGTCATACTGAATGGCTTTGCTGCAATGGGTTTCCCTAACTGTGGTGGGGTGATAGACGGAATGCATATCCCTATCTTGGCACCGGACCACCTTGCCAACCAGTTCGTAAACCTCAAGGGGTACTTCTCAATGGTGCTGCAAGCCCTGGTGGATCACAAGGGACATTTCACTGACATCAATGTGGGATGGCCGGGAAAGGTGCATGATGCTCACATCTTTAGGAACTCCGGGCTGTTTGAGCAATTGCAAGAAGGGACTCACTTCCCAGACCAGAAAATTACCCTTGGGGATGTTGAAATGCCAATAGTTATCCTTGGGGATCCAGCCTACCCCTTGCTCCCATGGCTCATGAAGCCGTACACAGGCAGCCTGGACAGTAGTAAGGAGCAGTTCAACTATCGGCTGAGCAACTGCAGAATGGTGGTAGAATGTACCTTTGGATGTTTAAAAGCTCGCTGGCGCTGTTTGCTGACTAGGTTAGACATCAGGGCAACCAATATTCCCATTGTTATTACTGCTTGCTGTGTGCTCCATAACATCTGTGAGAGTAACTGGGAGACGTTTATGGTGGGGTGGAAGGTTGAGGCAAATCGCCTGGCTGCCAGTTTTGAACAGCCAGACACCAGAGAGATTAGAAGAGCACAGCTAGGTGCACTGCGCATCAGAGAGGCTTTGAAAACCAGTTTCATGACTGGCCAGGCTACGGTGTGACAGCTGTGTGTGTTTCTCGTTGATGCAAACCCACTCCCTTTATTGATTTTAATTCCCTATAAGCCAACTACCCTCCCCACTTCAATCACAGCTGGCAAAGGAAATAAAATCACTATTGTTTTGAAACCATGCATTCTTTCTCTATTAATTAAAAAAAAAGGGAGATAACTGATAAGGTAGCCCGGGTGAGGTGGGGTGGGGGAGGAGGGAAGGACAAGGCCACATTGCTTATTGTAGCCACACTATGAATCAAAACTGTTTGAATGACAGCCTTCTGTTGCTTGGGCCCTCCTCTGGAGTGGAGTGGAGTGGCTGGGTGCCCGGAGCCTCCCCCCCACTGCGTTCTTGGACGTCTGGGTGAGGAGGATATGGAACTTGGGGAGAGGGCAGGCTGTTATACAATGGATGCAGTGGGGGTCTGTGCTCTTGTTGGCTTTCCTGCAGCTCCAACAGATGCCTGAGCATGTTCATTTGCTCCCCCGTTAGCCTCAACATTGCCTCCTGCCTCCTTTCATCATGCTCACTTAATGCTTTTCTGGACTCTGCCACTGACTCCATGCATTCAGCTGTGCCCTATCAGTGCGGGAGGACTGCATGAGCTTGTAAAACATGTCATCACAAGTGCATTTTTTTTTTGCCTTCTAATCTGCGATAACTTTGGGGACGGAGATGATAGGGGGAGCACAGAAACATTTGCACCTGAGGGGAGATAAAAAGGGAGAGTAAAATTTAAGATGATACATTTCTGAGACCAAAATGGAGACTCTTTCACAGTGAATCGAGCAACTCACAGCACACTGCACATGTGCTTTAGGTAGAAGGTCGCATTTTGCCTTTTATATTGAGCGCCTGCCGGTATGGTGACACATCACACATGGCTGGGCAACAGAATTTGGTTTCCAGACAGCCATGGTAAGCCAAAGGATATGCGGGTTTGGCTTCTCACACCTTCATAACATGTGGGAATGTTTTCAAACTGCAGTGCCTGCCTTTCCCATAGCAAGCAATGCCGGTTGGGTTTGCCATTTAAAAGGGGGGAGGGCTACAGTTTTCGGGTGGATGTGCAGCACACACCTCCCCCGACCCCTGCGCATGGCTATTTGGGATGATCCCTTCACCCCTCTCACCTATTCTCTGGGATGATCCCTTTTAGCCAAGTGCAAACAGCCCAGCATGAACGGAGTCCTTTTACTCTTCCCTTACAAAAATTCCCCTATTTCAACCAGGTGACCATGAATGATATCACTCTCCTGAGGCTAACACAGAAAGATTAAGACCGAATGTTGCTTGAATGCAACCAAAACCCAGGACCATTTGCTGCCATGCTTTGTGCTGCAATGATTCCAGACTACTTGCTACTGGCTTGGTGTGGGAAAGTGTCCTACCGTGGAGAATGAAATAAGGCAGCCCCCCCCAGAAACCTTCTGCCAAGGTTTTCAGAGTACCTCCAGGAGAGCTTCATGGAGATGTCCCTGGAGGATTCACGCTCCATCCCCAGACATGTTAACAGACTTTTCCAGTAGCTGTATTGGCCACAAATGCATCCCAATTCTTCAGGGCAAATCAGACATTAAACACTATTGCTTTTAAACCCTGTACTGTAGTTACAAATGTGCACTCACCAGAGGTGCCTTCTTCGCCTTCAGGGTTGGGGATCCCGCCTTCGGAGGGTATTGGCTCCAGGGTGATGAAAAGGTCCTGGCTGCTGGGGAGAATGGATTCACCGCTTGTCTGCTGCACATTCTCCTCCTCCTCTTCCTCATCGAACAAATCCTCCTCCCTGTTGCGTGAGACTCTCCCCTTGCAGGTGTCCACGGACAGTGGTGGGGTAGTGGTAGGAGCCCTGCCCAGAATGCCATGCAGCTGATCATAGAAGTGGCATGTATTGGGCTCTGACCCAGAGTGACCTTTTGCATCCTTTGTCTTTTGGTAGGCTTGCCTGAGCTCCTTGACTTTCATGCGGCACTACTGTGTGTCCCTGTTGTAACCTCTGTCCATTGTGCCCTGTGCAATTTTGGCATATATATTAGTATTTCTTCTTTTTGATCGGAGTTTGGCCTGCATAGATTCTTCTCCCCATACAGCAATCAGATCCAGTGTCTCCCGTTCGCTCCATGCTGGAGCTCATTTGCAATTCTGGGGGGACTTCATGGCCACCTGTGCTCGCTACGCTGGCCAAACAGGAAATGAAATTCAAAAGTTCCCGGGGCTTTTCCTGTGTAACTGGCTAATACATCAGAGTTAAGTGCTGTCCAGAGCAGTCACATTGGAGCACTCTGGGATAGCTCCTGGAGGCCAATAACATCAATTTGAATCTGCACAACCCCAAATTCGACCCAGCAAGTTCAATTTTAGTGCTTCTCCCCTCACCAGGGAGGAGTACAGAAGTCGATTTTAAGATCCCTTTAGGTCAACGGAATGGGGTTGCTTGTGTAGACACATTCATTTTAAAATCGACCTAAGGCAGCTAAATTCCACCTAACCCTGTAGTGTAGACCAGAGCTAACTCATTTTTCAGCTCACTGGCTTTTCTGAAAAAAAAAAAATATTTCAGGTTGAAGGAAACATTTTGTTTGACATAACATAAAAGGTGTCCTTTCATTTTTGAGCTTTTTTTAAACTTTAAAAAATAACATTGAAGGAAATTTCAAAACATGTCACTGGTGGAAAATAGAAATGTTTTGTTCTGAAAATGTCAAAACAAAACGTTTTGATTTGTTCTGAATTTTTTTAGGTTTGCATTTTTTTTAAACCAAAACAATATGGCAAAATGGACAGAAATTCGTGAAATGTTTTGTGCCATAGCTACATTTTTAATGGAAAAAGAGTTTCAGCTGAAAAATTTCACCCAACTCCAACTTTAGCTCCTGTGAGGCACTGAAGTGGGGTGCCTGATGTTGGCTTACAGTGTGGCCCTGTTCCTGAAACTACTTTCTGAGATGCCAAACTGACACACATCTGTATAGTGGCTGTATTTTTGAGTGCCCCAGTGGAGTCCCCTGCAACCCTTGCCTAGTTAGTTAAGTTCAGAGAATCCTCAGGGGAATCCCTGGCACTGGATTTTACTTTTTGAAAGATTCAAATGCCCTGAACTGTGTGTTTTTTCAAAAGTGCTCAGCTTGCTATTACTTCTTCATTTGTATTCTTGCAATTGTTTAAGGCTGTTCCTTATCTGTTAACCACACCCATTTGTCAGCACTCTTTCTGAAGAAAGTAGTGCACTCAGAACTCCTAGTTGTGCACTCATGCTTAGACCACTAGGTCATTTTCTGAGACTTCAGGAATCAAGGGAAAAGGGACTTGACTGCTAAACTGATTTTGTGTTTTTTCATAAAGTATTACCTTTAATTGTGTTTTATAAAGTATTACATCTTTCCCCACTCCCAGTGCCTTGAACTAGGAGTTCTTACACTTGGATTCCACAATTGTTCAGAGCGTGTTGAATTGTTTTCTGAGGTGGAGTGCCATCTATCATGTACATGTACTCGGGAGAGTATGAAGCACTGCAGTTTAACTCCATTAACTGATTGGATCATTAAATAGATGACATCACAAACCAGATCAAGACTATCCCAACCTAGGAACCCAAGTCTCGTATACATCAGCTTGTGTTGTTTAATGAGTTACACGAAAAATAAATATATTTATTATCTATATTGCAATAATGACCATAGTCCCCCACTGTGGTCTGGGCTCCATTGTGGTAAGCACCATCCACACGTATAGGAAGATATGATCCCTATTCTGAAGATCATATTTAACATTATTAAAAATGTTTCTGATGTTTTTATCAACTTGATTCTGTTGTTCAGTGTTATTTTACTGTATTGATCTGTATTCTCTGTATTGATCTATCAGTAAGCCCATCCTAACATACCTACAGTAGGACTGAAGAGAATTACTACAGAAATGTGAGACTGCCTTGTATTTTTCTAACATTTGGGGCTTGATTCTCATTTACACTATGGCCTGACAGTGTAAAAAGGCCTTTTTGCAAAGGAAGATCAGCCCCTTATAGTCCTGTTTTAGCTTGGGTCCTGATCCTAAAAGATGCTGAGCACCCTCAACTCCACAGTGCCTAGAAGCTTGTAGGGTTGGGCCATCAGCGTAGAAGTAGTATTTACATAGAAAGCCCTATCAGATTTGCTGGGCACAATGGTAAAAACTGTTCAGTATATCCTGTTTTCTAAATGTCAGCTTTTTTTTTTTTTTCATAGTGGGTGGGCTGACTAAACAGAGACTTTTTTACATGGTACTTTGCTGTTTTCTAAACAGAGCAGCTATGTATGCTATCTAGTTTATATACAGCTTTTTTTTTTAAAGCAGGGTACCCTTATAAATATGCTGGATTTAAAAGAAACTAGCTCTACAAAAAAGTGCTTTGTTTATAATATCTAAACGTTTTATTCATTTGGGGTTTTTTTTTTTACATATTTTATTCATTACTTTTCTGTCTGCCTCTTTCTCTGTGTTTTGAAATAATTATAGATAGGTCCTACAATACAGTAGGGCCAATGTTTTAAAAAGTTTTTGTTCTGACACATAACATGGAATGAAGCTAATCAAAACATAAGTGTTTACTTTGCACTTCTCATTGCAGTTTTTAAGATATGTATTAAACATGATTTTGGGTCTTACTATGGCATATGGCTTTAAAGCAATAAAGACAATCACTCCTAATTAGGAAGATTAGAACAAACAACCCTTCTAAAACAAATAAGTTGTACTCTTAAGATATATTGGTATATAAATACTTCCAGGATAATTCTGCCACTATGTTATTGTTTCTTTCAGGCTTGCGGGAATGTCTAGAGAAGGCCTGGTGCTGCTGCTGCTAATTTCTCTAAATGGACCAAATACAAAATGAGTATCCTTAGAAAACTGCATAGCCATTGCACTGGATAATCCCACAGGCAGCATATCAAATCAGGTTTGAGGTAATGCATGGTAGAATGTGTACTGGAATTAAGGATTTTTCTGGGCAAAACTTGTTCCTATACAAAAGAACCCACATAGGCATTTGGGAGTTTGCTCCAAAATCTTCCATCAGGGATGTTGCCCATTCCCCACACTCCTGTCATGGGACTTGGAAGATCTACTGGAGATCAGAGCCTTCTGTGGGGAGAATTTGTGCCCAGAATGTTGACTCTTCTCCCTCAGATCCCTGCCAACATAGCTTCTTCTTTTTATTTTGTCTTTCAGATTTCACTTCTTCTCAGACCCTGTTTCTCTCTTTTGTTCTTATTTCCTCTTGGGGACAAATTCAGCCCTGGAACTAGCAGGCACAACTCCTGCTGTAAGCAGTAGCTCCAGTGGGACTAAATTTTTTTCTCTCTCCCTTCCATCTCCTCCCCTCCCCCGGCCCCATTACAGTCAATGGTCATTTAATGCTGGATTGACAATCTGTAATATGAAAGACTGCATATGAAAGGTGCCATTCTGCATTGTTTGACGTCGATTGGGAAAGGTAGGTTGACACCACTGGAATCTAAGGGAGCCATAACCCAACAGCTATCCAACTCAGAAAATCCATCTCCACTTTCATTTCTGAAAATGACTAATTACTATAATATCCAACTGTATATTTCTCTTTTGTAACAGGCAGATACTTCAGTATCACTACACCAAGATATTTTACAAGGAAGCCAGTGGCTCTGGATTTCTGACTGCATTGGGCAGGATCCTGAAAGGGTCTGAGCGGCCCCAACACAGAAACACAGTTAACTTGAAGCGTCTGAACATTGAACTTCTTGGCGAATGCACAACATGCCTCAGGTGGCACAGGAGCAGGATTCATCACCAAATTTGGCTGGCTGTTTGGATCGTTAGCTTCCCTGGTTTGGGCCGGGTACTGACAGGGAGTGTGACATGAACGCTGATCCATGCCCGCCCTCCCCCAACATTGAACTCAATGGGCTTACTCATGTGCTTAAATATAAACACATGCTTAAGTGCTCAGCACCATGAGGGACTGAGGCCTTAAACTGAATAGAATAGGATAAACTAGAATAGAATAGAATGATAGGCTGTCTCTGGTAGGATATTCTATTCTAGAATAGAAGCTGAATAGAATAGAATGATAGGCAGTGGTTTTAGCACATCAAGGACTGTCTTTGTTCAGTGTTTTCACAGCATCTAGTACAATGTGGTCCTCATCTGTGACCAGAATGCTCCCAAGTGCTATGGTAATAAAAACAGAGGGGAAATTTATGTTGGCTCTGGTTTATCGGTCATTTTAATCAGCCTTTCCCAGTTGTGGTGGTCTGTGAGGTTTCATTTGGTCATTTGCACTACTTTAGCTGTATTTCGGGGAGCAGTTGTATTCCTATTCAGGAAAGGAAAAAGCAGTCCATTTTCTTCCCAGGCTCTGACACCAACAAAATAGTATCACTCACAAGAGGAATAGGAGGTTCTAGCATTCCTTTGGACGTGTGGGAAATGGCGTGTGTGTTTATATGGCCGTGGTTTCACCTTACGTATGGACCACCAGGCTTTAACGACACACTTGGCCACAGGAGGTTCAGGCCACTGACCACTGTGTTTATTCCAATGAGCCAAACAGTTGGCATAGTGAAACTTCTTACCCCAGATTACACCAGGACATGGAAATCAGACAACAGATTTCTTGTCCATGTTTGCCTCTTCAACACAGGCACTGGGAAATTCCTAGGGAAAGCATTTTTTCCATGCGCTGCAGAACATGTCAGAGCTAAATGTCATGGAGGATGTTTTGCTGTAGAGTCAGTACAGAAAAATGAGTTTAGGCAACACATGTTTAAAAAAATATAGGCGTATGAGGAAAAACAATCTAGCGCTTCATAATGTCCTGTTTCTAATTAATGCTTTCTTCTCATCCGATTCTTGCTTTTCAAAGTAAATAGGGCAGAATGCTGCTTTATGGTTTAGAAACTTCGTGCACCTTGTCTGTATGCTAAAAATCCCTTAAGATATTCGTATATTCATTACAAATAAAAAATTGGCAGCTTTTCTCTTCATTTTTTTCATCTCTCCCCTCACCCCACTTTCTCTCTCTCTCTCTCTCTCTCTCTCTCCACACACATTTATTGGGAGGAAGGGAAAATCAAGTATTTATGCTCCCCCTGCTCCTCCAAAATTCCAAACTGATGAGTTAAACTTTTCTTCTCCCAAAAAGAGGTGAATGCTATTCCCTCCAGTGCCTGAACATGGTAAGGGACACTTGTCTACAGCAGTGCTAATGACCTAGATCGGATTTTAAAAGGAATTAGATTAAAGCACAACTCTGGTTTTATAACAATTAAAAGGAGTGTCATCAAATAGATGGATACAATGATCCTATGGCAAGACCAATACGTTGGTTTAAATCTGGATTTAGTTTCTAATGAAACTATAAAGCTTAATCTGTTTCTGATTGAGTCAACCAGTTGAAACATCTAGTTTGGAGGCATTTGTATATTTGTAAATGAAATCAAATTTGTTGTGGAACTGGCAAAAGCCTGATTGTGTTTGGTTCCGAGTTTTTAACCATGCTGACCACAAACTACCTAACATACAAAGAGCCTCCTTTTTATTCAGTCCTTTTCTGATGTAAAAATATTGGTCCTTTGGAATTTTGACATGATAGAAATCCCCTTATACTCTCTGACATATACTGTTCTTGTAAAGCATGGCAGGTTTCAATTACATTTGCTTCACAAGCTGGGGTTTATAATTACTTGTTTTAAGAGATTTGAAAGATTTTGCTTGGCAGGTTCTAACTGTTCAAGATGTTTCCACGGTAATGAGCCTTTAATTTTCACAGTGTGCAGTCAGATTATGCCCTCCCCCCCATTAGTTAATTGCACCTTTGCTAATTACTTTCCATCTACATATTGAATACATTTATTTATTTATTGTCAATGAATCACCAGCAATGATTGGAATATATGCTGCTTATTATAAGTAAACACACAAACACAGAGGCATTTATTGCAATTCTCCAACTGACAGCTAACATTCTTTTATCATCAGCTCCTCCTTCATACCCACAGTTCTCCATTGAAAGAAACATTGGGAAGTATAGGTCTGCTCTTAAATTCTGTTACCACAAAACAATTGCTACAAAAGTTATTGAGGGCTCACCAGCTCCTTATAACTGCATTTAGGAATAAAATGTTCCTTAAGAAATGTAGTGAGGATTAGTTAATATTTGGTATGTTGAATTTGTAAAGTACTATGGCCCTAATTCAGCAAAGCACTTGAGCACCTGCTTAATGTCCATTTAAATCAATGTGACTTATGTATGTGCCTAAAGATACACACATGGTTAAATACTTTGCTGAATCAGGACAGATTTGCTGATTTGGGCTTTATTAAAGAACTACCATTTTCTCTAAAATGCACGATGGCAAATGAAACATTGAAATGAACATCTCTTCCTACCGCCCCTCGCCCCAAAACAAAGAGGGGGAAAAATGTTCCCTTTTCTTTTTTAAAAGAACATCTTGAAAACACAGCTTCAGGTCACACTTGTATATCATATTCATGAAGGATGTGTGCTTCCTTTTTCTCTCTAGGCAGCATTGTGCCCCTGAACCACTTCAAGGATCTCAGTGCCATCCAACACAACTAGTGGTTATAAAAGTGGGCAATCTTGTACTATTTCCATTTGCTGTTCATGAGGAAGGATGTGTATTCAGTTGCTCTTTCCACCAAGACATTCCATGAAAGTCCGTGAAGGCTGTGAATGGCAACAGATTGGTTGGGCCATGTCTCTCAGTCTCTCCTGTTATTGAAGTTGTTTCACTGTGTATAAATAATTGGGCCAGAGAGCAAGGTAGAATGATTTTATAGCTCAGTGGTTAGGCCACTCACCTGGGAAGTGAAGGATTCTGAAGGAATTAAATCAGGCAGTGAAGGAATTAAACCTGGATGAATGGGCTAACCACTAAGCTAAAAATTACAAGGGGAAACCACCACTTGCTCCTGTAGCCATCTGACATGGGTTTAAATGTGAGCACATCTACCAGGTCGGGCCTTGAAGGCAAGATTGATGGGGAATGTCTAGTGGGTGAATCCCATTGGGGCTTAGGTGCGAGTTAGGCGCTAAATTGCTGGGCACGATCATGATTGAGGTGATTGTGCACATACTCAGCCTCTAAAATTTAGGCACCTTGAGGACTTTAACAGCAGAAACATAAGCATCTAGGGATTCAGGGTCTACATGATTTGGGGGTTTGTGAATGCCAGTGATGCCTAGATGACTTAAGCTTCCAAGTTCCCCTTGTGAACCCCACCCAATAATTTTCTTCATGGAATCATAAAGAGTTATGGCTGTTGGGTGTATTAACTGCATTTTCATACATAAACATGTTTAGAATTCTATTAAGTGTTACCTTAACTCTGAATTTCCTAGGTTTGTAACACTTGGTTTGGAGATAGTTACAGCATCTCTGTAATATTATTTTACCTTTAATTAATTATATACTTTCAATCTTAACTCCATTTTAATATAGTTCTTGGTCTGGGAATTTTCTTATTTTTTAAAAGATTATTAAAAATGTCATATTCTAACATGAAACAGTAAACCCAAGGAGAATGCCTTGTAATATTTCTAATGATTAGAAAGTATGTAGTATCAACTTTAAATCCATTTTAAAAATTAAACTTTCATAGGCAGATTCACCAGTACAATAGAACAACGCAACCACCAGAGCATACTGGCCAGGTGAGTGGGGTTTACAACTGCTTTGTATTACCAGAGCAATGCAAACTAGATGAAATGGTGAATCTGGTCCATAAATTGAAATTGACTGCTTGGTTAAGAGGGTTTATTATAAAGGTAGCCTCTATATGAAAGGAGGGGATGAGGCTACCCAGTTCTTGAGTTCTAATGTCTCTGTGCTTTAACTACTCCCCCTGCACTCCTGCCTCATTCATCCTGGCACTGGAGTAGACACAGCTGGTCTGTGGGGAGTCTGTCAAGTACTGAGGCCCAAACTATGGAACCTTTAAAGAACCTTTAAAGACTGTTAGGCCAGTTAATCTACCAGTGAGAACTTGACATATATTTTTTTTAAAAAAAGGAGTACTAGTGGCACCTTAGAGACTAACCAATTTATTTGAGCATGAGCTTTCATGAGCAACAGCTCACTTCATCGGATGCTGTAGCTCACGAAAGCTTATGCTCAAATAAATTGGTTAGTCTCTACGGTGCCACTAGTACTCCTTTTCTTTTTGCGAATACAGACTAACACGGCTGCTACTCTGAAACCTGTCATATATTTTTAGTCTCCCTCATATCATTAACTCATTACAACTAACAGAATTCTTGTATGCAAATTAGCTCTAGAGGAAGGGTGCTGATTGAAGTCTCTGATGTCACAATGACTCCACATAAGTGTTGAGTGGCTGATGACCTGAGCCTTTCTTTAGTCTATTTAAGAATAGCAATTAGATACAAGAAACGTTAATAAATTTGCTTAGTTACAACCTAATTTCTTCAAATATAGCCTACCCACAAAATAGTTTAAATATATGTAAAGTTTGAAGACTTTATATTGTTTCATTATTAAGATCATTTAGGACAAAGAAAAGACTGACAGGATACATTTCTTAAAGGATACAGTTTTTAATTAGTTTTGTGCATAAACTAATGAACGGATTTCTGGTAAATTCTTAGAAAATTCATTCTGTACTTAAAGAGAAAGTGCTGTAAGTTTGGGGAGGGCATGCTGTATTTTTCATATATTACAAAGATACCGAATCCTGCTTTTAATGCAAAACAGAACTCACCAATAGCTATGGAGTCATAGCCAGGGCCTCCATAATCATCTTATATTGAGATGACTAGGTTAACTCTTTCATTAATCAAAATAATAAATAAAACTTTACTTGAATATTTGGCTTTAAAGATATAAGGTTCTTCCTATGCAAACACAATAATTTGGTGATTTGTGACTGCTGAAACGCCCAAAGAGACAGCTGTTAAGAATAATTACCCAAAGCATAATAAGCTGCCTAGTCTGCCCAAATTCTTCAAATTCCTCAACAAAAATTCCTTCATGAGTAACCACTGATTAAAGCGATCTGTCTTTTTTTCCTCTCTTTTTTCTGTAATTGTAAGACTTCCTTCCTAATATCTGAGCTCCCACACCCTCCACCTGGGTTTTGCTTTCTAATGGCATAGGCAGAATATGCAGGGTTTTTTTAAAAACCCTTTCATACGCATTACTGCATTCCTTCCTGAATGTAACATGTGTATCACATCAAGAAGGTAATGTTCCATGCAATCTCAGCCCCATTATGTTGGCTACCATCTAATGCGTGCAGTATTCTGTCAACAGTTCTTTTCCATTCATGCTCTTTAATTCAACCTGTGGACTAGGGAATAATAAAGATGTGGTATTTGGTGGCAGGAAAATCAAAGGTGGTCTGTGTAGTTATCTAGTATCAATACATTGGTTCCTCCTTTTTCTTTAGTGCACCTCATCATTCTTTGGTGTCCATTTAGTAAAATTCAAAGCTGTCATTCATTAATTTGCCTTGTAGTCTATTGGTTGCAAATTCAAATTTAGTTTTCTGAAAACCCCGGGTCCCTTTTGCCAATAACCAGTAAGTTAACTGTGTTGGCAAATGCTGTAATTGTAGTTGATAGCCTAGAGAATCATTCTTTTAGAAAGTCTTTCATGCCCATTCTGCAGCCACAGCACTTCTGCTACTGAGAACATTGTTCAGAGTATGTTTAAAGAATCACATCTCACTACCATTTTAAATGTCTTTAGGTGGTAATTCTGGCAGTCCAGATTCTCAATAAACTGAAATATGGACTAGAATTTAGGAAAACAGCCTTACTTTTGCTTCATGGCATTTCATAAAAGTAAAAATGGCCATATTTTATGCCCTCAGGTCCCCAGCAACCAAGACAACAGAAAATCACAAGATATATAAATGTATTCAAAAGCAGGTGTCTAAAGTTAGATATTTAAAGTATATTTTGGAACCTAAGTAGAAACAGTTTGATTTTCAGAGCCAATTATTATTTAACACTGACCAAGTGATTGGCTCTCTACAAGACAAAAGATATTCATATAGATAATGTTATAAACTGTACCTATCTTAGCCCCAGAGGGCAGATGCTCAGCTAGTGTCAATTGTGATATCACCGTTGACTTAAATTGAGCTATGGCCATTTAAACCAGCTGAGAATCTACACCTAAGTATTTAGAGCCTGATCCAGCACCATCAAAATAAATGAAAAGGCTTCCTCTGACTTCAGTGGTCATTGGATCAAGCCCTTAAAAGGTTAATAATGGTAGTCCCCACCCCAAAAATGTTTCAGTTCATGTTTTGAGTGAAAGTTTTGGGTGGTTATTATTTTATCCAAACTGATTTGCCCATCCTTTGTTTTCTCTTGACTGTTTTATAGCTCCACCGATGACTTGTTGGAGGCTAATGGAGCATCCCTAGCATCCTAATGGAAATTAAGGAGTTGTGTAATTCAACCAGTTTAACTCCCAGCAGCCACTGGTGTGGCATATAGCCTCACATTTTGTTTAAATAAATATTTAAGCAAAGCAGAACCCCTCTAGTGGGTTTTGTAGCCCGCTACAGGAGGCTCCACCATCCTAGCACACACTGCTTCATGAAGCAGCAACATGGGAGAGAAAGGAACAGCATAGGTGGGTTCTTCAGGCTTGCCTATAAAGGCCTCATTGGAACATCCATCTTGGAAACTACCAGAGAACTGGTCCTCCAAAGACAAGAAGAGCTAGCAACAGCCAATCAGAGCAGAGCAGACTCAGATAAAAGGAATTGCAGGGCTCTAGAAGGGCAGGGTCTGGCTGGGGCCTGAGGAACAGGGAAGTATGCCCCTCTCTGGCCACAGGAGCCCAAGGACTAGCTAGGGTTTAACTTTAGCTGTGCTTGCATAGCTGGGTTTGCAGGGAAAGAGGGACCTGAGAACTTTGGCCCTGCGCTAAGGTGAAGATAAAGGGACCAGGCTGGAAGAAACCTAGGGAAGTAGCAGCAATAAGTTGAATTGAGCAGTATGTGGTTACTGTTTATGAGGTCCCTCGGTTGAGACCTGGAGTAGACAATGGACCTGGTTTCCCGCACTGACCACAGGCCAAGTGGTGTAAACCCTCAGAAGTGGGGACAAGCCTAACCTAAGCCACAAGAAGGGGACAGGGCTCCTTTGGAAGCCCAAGCAAAGTGCTGAATTTAAAGGGCACAGAGCTGTGACTGAAGACCCTGGGGAGGGCAGTTAGATTATTTGTTGGGCTCTGCTACACCAAAAGAGTTTCCTTTTAATTGTGTGACCTGGCTGGAGGAACAAGCCACAGAAGACTGGCAGAGGTAAGCTGATGGCATATATGGGGTGCCAGGAGCGGGAAAAGGACTACAATACTGCACCCAGCTGCAAGGAGGCACTTGAGGTGAGTGGCTCCTCCTCAACACTTTACTGAAAGAAAATTTTACAGCACCAGAACTTGTGTTCACTGGGATTTGTGCAAACCCATCCAATCAGACCATCAATTTGCCCTATGCCATTTTCCCCTCTATAGCCAAGCAGGGTGTTCATTAAACTATCTTTGTGTGTTGTATAAAGCTAAATATGTTGCAAGTATTAAATTATAATAATAAATCCACACCACAGTTCACATACTTCTTACGTTAGCCCCTGTTCCAGTTCTTTCTTTTATGTATGTTTCTGCACTTCTTAGTTCTAGATGAAAGCAGAAGTGCCAAAATACTTGAAAAAAGTTGTTCACAAAACTTTTTGGCCTAATTTTACAGGCTCAGTTGTACTCTCAGATACATGTTCACAACTCCCATTGACTTCAGTCGAAGTTGCATGAGATTTATGAGTGTATTGAGGACAAAACTGAGCCCAAGACACTCAGATGTTCAGCCATCCATGAGTGTAAAGTGACTATTTGTGTGAGTAAGTATTACTCAAAAGGAATGTTCATTTCATTATAGATTGATCCCATTGCCCCCATACAGGTCCCCTCTGCTCTCCTTTCTGTCCCTTGTTTTGCAGTTGTAGTGTGTTAGTATTTAAAGTCAAGTAATTTCTAACTTGTAGCAATTTCTAGTTGCCCTTTGTCTGATAGCTAGCTTAACTGCCAGTTCAATGTCTTTTTTACTTTCTGGTGGGATTATTGTTGGCATTGATAATTCACCTATTATTTATCAGCAAAATGGCTGTGTTCTTTATTTTGGTTGTTTTGTCTCTGAAGTTTTGAGACACCTTCTACCCGCAGACTGACTAAAGAACAATGTGAAGTGCTTCCCCATGTAAATAGATCACCGAAGTAATATGAGTGATACAATGGATTTTTATGTATATTTCTTTAGGAATAGTACAAAACTATACACCTAGATTAACAGAGACTTTTGCAACTCTGTAATTCTTATTTCTGTTTCGTTTATTTGCATTACTTTAGCACCTAGAAGCCCAAACCAAGATTAGTGCCCCTCTGTGCTGGGTACTGTACAAACACATAGATTGCTTGCCCTACAGTTTTTACAGTCTAAATAGACACAGGGTGGGAGACCAGAAGTATCTTTATCCCCATTTTACAGATGGTGAACCAAAGCACAGGGAGATAAAGGCCCTGTCTAGACTAGGAAAATAGGTTATGTTTATCAGATGCATTAGCTTCCACATTTTAATTTATTTATTTTAAAATACCACTCAGTATTTAAGTCAACCTTGAGTAGACAAAGACAATAGTGTTTGAAAATGTCATTTCTGGCCATAATCAACCCTATAGTTGCTATTTTGGTTGAGTAGTGGCTATTTTCTTCCCGCTTAGAGCTGTGATTTACAGAGATGATGTTACGGCTATGTCTTCCAGCAAGGTCTGTCATCATTATATGTATTCTTAATTACACAAAGTCTGATTTTTAGACCTCATGCAATTCTGATCTATCTATATATCTATAAATAAAGGTATGTTAATTGCCTAGGGTACTGAAGCCATGCTTTGATTGTGGGAAGAAATTGGAAACAAATAGATTTACAGAACAGTTGATTATGTTTAATTTAGTAAGAAGATAGTCAAAATACTATAAATTCTCAAAATGGAAAAAAATCCTGCCTGGTTTGCCTGATAGTGCTACTGAATTATTTGACAAATTACCATATTAGTTAGAATGCAAGAAAAGTTTTATTATACCAAACATTGGCAGTTATTAAGAGAAGGCTAGGGGTAAGTATTCAAAAGTGCCTAAGTCCTATTTTCAAAAGTGACTAGGGCAGCTAGAAGCCTATGCTCCTGTTACACATTTGGACCTGGGTGCCTACATGCCTAAATCCATTTTGAAAATGGGATGTGGGCCCCTAAATCACTTAGGGCTAGAGCCACAAAGGGATTTGGGCACCTAACTGACAATTTAGGTGCCTAAGTCCAAAATGTAGATCCTCAAAACCCCTGGTCAGCTGCTGCCTAACCCTGAAGGCATAGGTTTCCAACAGTAAACTTCTGCCACTGGGCATGCTCACAACCGCCTGAGTACAGACACCACTGAGCTTCTAGATGCCTAGCCCTGGCACAATGCTCCAAGTAGGCATTACCCCACCTATTGTGCTCGCAGGGCCTGATCCAGTAAGTGTGCTTAAAGATTGGGCCCCACACAAAACAGCTGAGGAGGAGGCAGTGTCACCACTACGTACCCCCCTTTCAGTGGTTCAAGCAGGGCGCTACGGTCCGGGATGCCGTACCAGTAAGATATTTATAGCCAGTACTGGAAAGACGAAGGAGGAGAAGAACGGAGGAGGCAGACGAAGGAGGAGGCAGACCCACGTCAGCAGCTCCTCTGGTGTGGCTGTACGACCCCCAGCCCTTCCATGCAGCTGGGTCTTGCGTCTCCTGTCTGGGGTCTGTAGGCAGCCCCGCCAGAGGACAGGACTGGTACAGCCGTGCCGGACGAGCTGCTGGTGTGGGGCCACCCGGTGGCCCCATGTTCTGCTCCTTTCACCCCTGCAGTTCCCGGGAGAGCCCTGTGGTTCAGGGCTCTCCCGGGAACTGCACCGGCAAAAGGAGCAGAACCCCCCATGCAAGCAGCTTCTCCGGTGCAGCTGTACTGCTCCTAGCTTCACCCCTAGGGTGACCAGGTGTCCCGATTTTATAGGGGCAGTCCCAATTTTGGGGGCTTTTTCTTATATAGGCACTTCTTATCCTCCCACCCCTGTCCCAATTTTTTACACTTGCTATCTGGTCATCCTATTTGCCCCCACCCAGTCATGTCCTCTGGCGGGGCTGCTGTACAGACCCTGGACAGGACTCGGGAGACTCAGCTGTGTGGAAGGGCTGGGGGCAGAGGGGGACAGTACAGCTGGAGGAGCTGTTGGCGTGGGACCACCTGGCGGCTCCACATTCTGTTCCTTTTGCTGCTGTGGTTCCAGAGAGCCCTGCGGTTCAGAAGTCTCCGGCACAGCGGGAGGAGGACAGAGCCCTCCCCTGCTCAGGTAACGTGGGATGGATCATGGGGAGGGGGACAGCATGGGACCCTGGGCTGAGGGTGGGGTGGGGTCATGTGTTGAGTCACGTGTGTGGGGGGGTGTCACGTGGTGAAGTCACGTGCCTCTCCTTTAGCTGGTGCAGCATACTGGTAAGAAAGGAATTCTATTTGCACTACTGTCCCCTTTATACTTTGTAGCCCAGTGCTTAGAGCACTCACCTGGGATGTAGGAGACCCAGGCTCAAATCACCACTCTGCCTGAGTCAAAGCTGAGATTTGAACCTAGGTAGTCTCCCACCTCTCAGGTGAGTACCCTATAACTTGATGGTTAAGGCATTCTGGAATTGGGTGTCACTCAATCTCTCCTGATGAATCTCTCCTGAATCTCCTCCTCCTCGTTCTATGCATTCCTTAAATATTCACTGGGCTAGAGAGAGAGAGAGAGTGACTCGATAGCCCAGTAGTTAGGGCACTCACCTGGGAGACCAAGGTTCCAGTCCCTGCTCCAATAACTATTGACATATTTAATACAAAGTGGATCAGCTTGTTGGCATTTTGTATTGGCCAGGAGAGATGCTACCCACTCAACATGCTCATTTCTTAGGCACCTAATTCTCCCCATGCATTGTATAGGGATTCAAAGTGCATAACTTGGGCTGTAGGTTCCACGAGGGAGCAAAGCACCTAAATGCTTGGTGCTGCAATGCTGAGTCTAAGAGCTTCCCCTACACGTACAGTAATTGCAGATGCAGATGCACAGCTCTAGCGCTTAGTGAAGACACTACTTACACTGACAGGAGAGCTTCTCCCATTGGTGTAGTTACTGTTGCTGAGAGACCAGTCTCTTGTGCTCTTGAGTTTAAAAGTTCTGTTCTTCCATTGTCATGGGAGGTCACTTTACTTTGAGTTATCATGATCTCTCCGGTAACCTGTGCCAAGTCCATGGTTTTGAAGATAACTGAGACTTTTAATTTAGCTTGGTGTTTAGCAGGAAACCAGTGAAGAGAACAGTGCACTGGAGTGATGTATTTTTGGTGGTCTGGCTGAGTATTATTAATAATAATCAATTGTGTTACAGTTGTTCTTAAAAGCATCAACTTAGGTCTGGGGTTCAGAATATTAGGCACTGTAGAAACATACTGTACGGGACTGTCTCTGCCTTGGCAAGCTTGCAGTCCAAATAGACAAGAGACAAAGGCTGAAGGAAAGGCAGCATTACCACCCCCACTTCACAAGTGAGGAACTGAAGACCCAAGAGATTAAGGGACTAGATTCACAAAAGGACTTAAGCACCAAACTGCCATTTTAGGCACCTAAATCCCAGAATCGGGCCCCAATGGGATTAACAAAACTTCCACACAGCTCCCAGTGAATAGTATAGGTGCCTAAACTCATTCAGCACATAAAGGTTTGCAGTAAAACTTCTCACCTCCCCAGTAAGTGCTCTAACCATCAGTCTACAGTGACATTTACGTGCTGGCTCTTGCTCCCTCCCTCTTTGCCCAGTGATTCTTTTCATTTAGCCACAGTGGAACTGCTTCAACAGGAGAAATTGAGAGAGTCCCCCATAAGAATCTCTCTTAGCTCATTGGTTAGAGCCTTCTCCTGTTCAAATCCTTTCTCCCCCTTCAGAGTTAGGCTTGGCATCTCCCATTGGCTAGCTGAGGCATGGCGCTTTCTAGCATGCTGGCTTTCGTAAATCCCACTCAGAGGACCCTATATCTTTCCATATTCATTGTACAGGGAGCCTGAGCACCAAACTCAGGCTTTGTGAATCCCAGTGATGTTCTAGGTGCCTAAAAGTTCGGGATAGGGATGCTGAGCGTCACCATGCCGAAGTTTCTTGAATCTAACCCTGAAGGACTTGCCTGAGGCCATAGAATGTGTGGGAGGAAACACCAGCTTACCCACACAGCTAGTTTATCCAAAATAAAATTGAGGCACTTTGTGGGGACAGCATGGGGAAAAAACATTTCCATATGATAATAACAGCCTCTGGCTTTGCTGTGTAGACAAACACAAAGGGTGAAAGCCTTGCCCCTTTGAAGTCAATGGGTGGAATCCTGGCCCCACTGATGTCACTGCAAAACTCCCATTGACTTCAGTGGACCAGGATTCCACCCAAGATGTCAGTCTTTCATGAGCCCTAAAAACAGAAATGACCATTTTTTTCCAATAGTAATTTCCCCAGCCCAACACCTGTCGTCCCCCGCCCCCCACCCATGTACTGTATAGCAACACTTTGAATTTTAAATGTACTAAATCTGGGCCAACCATAACTTAGTAATATGTTTCAGAACAATAAAACTTCAATCAGAAAGATGCTTATCCAGAAAAGTTCAATCTTGTTTTTAAAAAGCTTGCACTGAACTGGTTTCTGATTAGTTGTAGGGCATGGTAAATCTGTCTTCCAATAAGAATACAGCCACTCAGTAGTGGCCCAGGTGCACAAATGTCTATCAGATAAAGTGAATGATTCTATAAAAGTGGTTTAGTATAGTAATACTGTGACAGGATCAGTGTCTTCTGCTTTGAAAATAAACTTCATTGCTTTAAGTCAACATCTGCTTTTCCTTGGCCTTTATTTAGCAGCAGGAGACCATTATCCTGTGATGACTTTCTATTCCACTGACATCTCATCTGGTGCACTGATATTCTTAGCATTTCAGTCCCCTGCTGTGTCCCTCCCTGCTCCCCTACACACACACACACACACACACACACACACACTGTGTAACTCAGCGTCTAGAACGGTATGTGCTATTATTTTTTGTGAGTAAGAGACTTAAAAAATGTAATGGATCAGCTTCCTCTGCTATTAACAGAAAGTGTGTCCTTTGCATTTACTTCTGTACACCCGAAAAGCAACCCAAACCTAAAATACTGGATGCTTCTCTAAACTAACCAGACCCCTAGAATCTGAAATATGGGGGCAGAAAACTTGAGCAGACTCCCTTGAAAGATTTGAAGTTCCTTCTGCTTCCAATTAAGTTATAGACAAGAAGTGTGTGAAAATGAAAAATAATTATTAAATAAACCAGCTGAACCTTTCTAAAGGCTTCGTTTGGTTCACTTTTGGGGGAAAATTTGTAGGCGTGATTTGATCATCCTGATTCATAAAACACTAGTATTTAGATTTGCTAGTTTTACTTCATTGGGTACTTTTCTTAATACTACATCAATTATCACAAAAGTGTAAGGCCAGGATCAGTCCAGCATGACTACATGGGAGAGGAAGACGCAAGGAGCTTCCCTCCTCCCTCTTGTCTTTGTGCAGGAAATGGAATGCTAGACATCAGGGGGGACTTCTTTCTGGCACTTCTGCAGGTGGTAAGTTCCTGTCAGAGGTAGGATGAAGGCAAGGACACAGATCCATCCTCCTCTCTCTGACAAACGCACACACCCACTAAAGTAGCTGGCTGGGCACAGAGGAGCAAGGGGAGCATGGCTTCACTCTCTTGAAAGTGGTGCACTGGGTGCGCCCTGGCTGGGTACTCCCAGAAAACATTCTGACTTGAGTCATCTGGGGACTCAGTTACTACACAGCCACTGTACACACCCTATTATGTGCATAACAGTGAGTGCCTACAGCAAAACCTAGCCCTCAGATATTTTTCCACCGGCATTATTAATTTGAATCTA
This sequence comes from Lepidochelys olivacea, assembly GCF_965140295.1. Classification (NCBI taxonomy): domain Eukaryota; kingdom Metazoa; phylum Chordata; order Testudines; family Cheloniidae; genus Lepidochelys; species Lepidochelys olivacea. Next base: position 60,420,856 of record NC_140414.1, on the reverse strand, counting down.
AGTATGGCTCTAGGAGGCTGTGCTATGTGATGGGTTAAGAGAGATGGTTTGAACCTGCCATTTACCAGCAGCAAATAACATCTCACATTAGAATATAACCTACTTAGTACTGTTTGTTATATCTGGGTGTCCGATGATTTTGACTCGTTGTGATTGTCAGTTGATGTTATTAACCAAACAAAGATTGCTTTGCTTTTCTTGTTGCTGTAACCAGATTGAAATAATGTGTTGGTGTGAATTTAAAACCTCTAATTTTTTTCCCCGTCACTCTAAAAGTGTGATCAGTACATTCTCTGTACTTTCCTAATTTTTTTTTTAAGGTACCCTTGCAAGATTGTGGAATCTTGCAAGTTTTAACTGGTATTGCTGCCCCCTGCTTCAGATTATTTAGTGCATACTGCAGAACCAATGTGTGTATTTTTCTTGTTCCTGGGTCATTTCACTGCCACATACCTAAGCAGCTGGAACGAACTGACACTCAGTATTGGTAACTCATTCTAGGTGTTAGCATATATGTCTCTTAAGAAATGTAAAGGCCAGTTTACATTTAGATGGTATTTTCCCAGTTTTGTACTAAGCTGTACTCTAAGCTCATACTCTATATTTAATCATTTAATAGACATAATTTACAGAGCTGTTCAAAAAATGTGAAAATGTTCACAAATTTCCCCTAAAATAGGATCCTGGTTTTGGCTGGAATATTTTCAAGTCCACATTTTTCATCCACCTCTAATAGTTTGGCTTTCTTGGGAGTTTGGTGGTAGTTTATCATATAGTAGGACATGCACTCAAAGTTGTAACAGTAAGAGCAAATTCTGATAGAAAATATTGTTTTTATTTGAAAGAGACTGAAACATAATAGTAGTTGAATCAAAGTTGATTGTACAGCTCTTGATAGTGAATATACATAATATTTTTAGAGCAGAATCAGGGTGGCTTTAATGTTTTGCAGATTTGCAGTTCATTCCATCATTGATTTAAGTGGCTTTTAAAAAAATAAGTATCTGCCATTCTGGCGAAAAGCAAAGCACTAATGTTGTTGGCAGTTGTCTTCATTCTTTGCCACAGAGGATGAATGTATTAATATGACAAGAAGATGACACTCCCTTGGTTTGGTTTTTTTAAGATTCTTTCCCTAGATTTGGCCATGATAAAGTACAATTGCTGTGAACCTTTTCTTGCACTTCTCAATGAGATACAAGTCCCTGAATTCTGCAAGAGTTCAGAGTCAAATGCTAGATCCAAACCATCCCATGTGGTGTTCTTTCCAAAGCAAAACTGACTTAGAATGTGTCTGCTCTGTGCTTTTAGCTCATATGAGAAGAGAGTATTTTGAAAACAGCTCTTCTTATCATATTTCCCTAACGCCAGGAAGGGAAGCACCCAGTCTGGACTTCACTTCCCAGTGAGGCCCCCTGATCTTGACCAGCCACTTCTTCTCTTCTGATTGCCTCCCACCCCAAAACCTACTAGCTTGGTAACGCAGGGTAAGGGGAATGAAGAGAAACTTACATTTTGTGGGAAGTGGAGGCAAAAGAGAGATGAGAGCAGTGTAGGCTGGAGCGAAGGAAAAGAATATTCTACTGGCACCACGAACATGCTCACAGGCCTGAGCTCTTACCCTTGAAATAACTTGAAAGATGAATCATTTGAAAGAGGAGAATGAGGCTGCTTGTTGCATTACAATGAAGTATCTGCTCCTGGCAGAGGGAGAAGATGTGGAACAAAGACATGGAATAATTACTAAGAGAAGGTGATGAGCTGTAAGGCAGGAGAAACTGGCAGAGTGTAGTGTCCAAGAAGGAAGCCTGGAATTTACTTGGTAATGACTGAATACTATTAAGTGCTCACTCTTTAAGAGGGGTGGGGGTGGGGTTTGTTGTTGTTTGGGGTGTTTTTTTCCCCTTCAGGAATTAGAAAGACTCCATCAAGGCAGATTTATTGATTTAATGCATAGGAACTGATCTACTGGATTAGATCAGTGGGCTATCTAGTCTGATACCCTGTCCCTGACAGATTCTCAGAGGAAGCAGGAAATCCCATGGTTGATTTATGGAATACCTGCCCATAGAGGAAGCTTCTTCCTAACTCCAAGTAGTTAGTGGTTGGCTTATGCCCTGAAGCAATAAGGCTTTAGATTCCACTTAAAATAGATCCTGTCTAATGTAACTATGGATATTCTCACGGTCCATAAAATTGCCTAATTCTTTTTTGGAATCCTTCAATTCAAAATTCTTTCAGAACTTAATTGTTTCTACTCCCTAACTAAATGAGTAAAGCTTTATAAGCAGGAGGAGATCCTGAAAACCTCACTGAGGCTTTGATTTCTTCAAGGACAGGATGGAAGCACTTTAGGGAAAGAGAGTAGAAGATAAAATGTCCTAGGCTTGATTAAACCTGTTTCTTCTTTTCCATAAGGATAATATTATTTTGGCTATCTGTGTAGATCCCTGACATAAAAATATGACTGGGGGCAAGAGATGCATTAACAGAAATTCCTAACTCTTGTAAAATTTACAGCAAGTCAGTGTGCGGATGTATGTAGTCGTAGTTACAAAAGATTCTGACACTTCCTGTCTAACTTATTTCATTGCACCTCTTCCAGAACAAAGAGGTTTCATGGTCTACCTGCAAAAGTTACTGTCATACCCTTCTTTTTTTATTAACTGCATTAATGCCTAGTGTCTGGCCTTGGGTTTTGGGAACAGTCCCTACCATGCTGTATTGTTAAACAATAAGTCCCATCCTATACGTAGTAAGATTTCATATATCTACCAACTCCCAAACCCCAAAAGAACTTTAAAGATGATACTATGAATGCTCCAGTGTGAATACTCATCCAAATACATATTCTCACAAATATTCAGAATCCTCTCTCTGTGACTTTGTGCAAACATTCTAAGAAATAAAAAATTGCTTGTATGAATGAGGAAAACCAAATACCATCAAACCAAACCTGTGGTTTTATTCAAATGGATGTTTGTAAATACTTTTTTTTTTTTTGGCAAGGGTTTCTTTACCCCATATTTCCCCACCATTAATTCCTTTCCTTGCAAAGGAAAAAAAACACATTCAACACTGAGAGTGAGGAAATCCAGTTGAGAACTGACTTGTTAAAGTAATAGGTCACTTTTTAAATGTACATTTTCTGCATAACATACTTTCCCATGTAATCTCATTGTTTTCAAAATAATGGAAGCCCCTTATATATACTGCTCTCACAACTCCTCCCTCACCTACCTCTCTGCTCTCACTTCCTCCTACACTCATTGCCTACTTTCAGTCTAGGCCTCTTTTTATGGGTCCTTCCATTCTTGTATTCATGCCATTTTTTCCATACTGCTTCTTGGACTTGGAACAGCTGCTTTTTGCTAATGCACCAAACAACCTGTAGTGTGAGGACATAAACACAAAGAGCCATGCATTAAGCAATAACTAAAGAACTCCCTGACCAGAAAGGAAGCCCCTTCCTTTACTAAGCTCCCCTTGCAACACATCCTGGTCCTCTCTGGTAATTGTGGGGACCAGAAACTCTATAATGACTCCATTCAACCTATTTCTTCATTCAAATCTTTCACATTTGTACTGTGAAGTCTTAAATTTTTTATTAAACTCAAATGTTTGGTTTATATTCAGTAGAATAGTTGAGTAAAGATTTAAGCCAGTTCTTATTTGATACAAACCATTCTACCCATCACAAGTGCCAATTGTTAATGGGATAGCATTTAGAGTCACATTTTACATCTTTTTCCACATATTCTTCCCAAACTGTTCAAAGGACTTTAAGGATGTCTACATAGGAAAAAAAAAAAAAAAAAAAAAAAGACCCACAGCAGCAAGTCTCAGAGCCTGGGTCAACTGACTTGGGCTCACGCAGCTCACTCTTGAGAAATAAAAATAACAATGTCAATGTTTGGGCTTGGGTGGGAGGCCAGGCTTTGAAATCCTGTGAGGGTGGGGGAAGTGTCTCAGATCCCAGACTCCAGCCTGAGCCTGAACATCTATGCTGCTATTTTTATCCCTGCAGAATGAGCCCAGTTGACCCAGGCTCTGAGGCTGCGGGGGGTGGGGAGAGGTTCTGTGTAGATGAACCTTCTCTGTAACTCTGATTGAATCCAATGGGAGTCAAAGAGCAACAGCTCTGCCCAAACACATCAAAAAAGTCCCCATCTGTAACCTTTCTGCCCACTGTAACCACTCAAAGGAGTATTTTAGTCTTGTTATGCAATCATTTGTTGGTGCTTTTGGAATGGAAAAGCACTCATTTCCAGCATCTGAAACACATATTTCAGAGTTTATATAAATGCAAGGAAATCAAAGCTGAGTCGTTTTTTGGAGTTGCCAAAGTTTCATCATAAACACAGTTTCAAATGTAACCGCGTTCTGTAGACATACCCTATGTCTACATTGAAGTGGAAGGTACAATCTCTAGTTTGGGCCGACATACCTGCACTAGCTTTGATTGAGCAGTGTTACGCTGCTATGCTTAGTGCAAGCGTGGCTGCATGGGTGGCAGGATTGGCTAGCTGCTCAAATACAATCCCATCTGAAAATCTAGGTATGTACTCAGTGTGGCTAGCCTGTCATGCCACCCATGCTACTCTGCCATTTTTAGCGCTGTAGCTCTGCTCGAGGTAGCACAGGTATGTCTGTCTGAGCTGGAAATTACACCTCCAGCAACAGTGTGGACATACCCTTCCATATGTCCTAAAATTGACAGTCTGTTTTCAATGTAAGCCTGTTTGCTGAAAAACTGTTATACTGCATATTGTTTTCACTGACTTACGGATAGGTGAGCCCCTGCAAGTTTTGATTGGGAGTGGCTGGGCCTGGATTCAAGCCCTGCAGACAAACTTGGAGGTTAGTGTTCCCAAGACCTGCTCCTGTTTCCATTGAAGTCAACTCCATTGTTAAGTGTTTAAACTCTTCAGCTGCTGTAAATAGGGCTGTGTGAACAGCACCGACCTGCTGAATGTGGACAAGGGCTGGTGCAATAAAACTTCTAAACCACTCTGACTTCAGATGGGAACATTTTGCTTAGCCTAGCTTGAATATAAAGCATGCTAGAAGCACAAAATTAGATTAATTGGAAAGAATTTTTGTTGGTGAACTAAGTGCTCATGGATGGTGTCAGACCCAAAGAGCTGGAGACTATTGTAATCTAGCCACAGCATGGGTAGTGGCAATTCAAGCTTTCCTAAACTACCCAGTCAATGTGTCTAAGTCCTGACTTTTAAATTCCTTTCCTCATCGAACTTAAGAGCCGTCCAATATTAATTGTGCATTTGTGCAAACAGTCCTTTGCTTTTGTGGAAATAGTCAAGGCAAAACTAGCGAGAGCTGATCCACAAAAGCTCTAGTGATTCAGACAAGCAATTCATTGTTCAGAGGCTTTTTATGAACTATTAAAACATTTAGAGATGCCCCACATTCTCTGCCCCGTTATCTTTGCAGTATTCAAGATGCTTCCCCAAATCTGAAATAGCAGGAACCTGGTCAGTCACCCCATCTACTGGCAGCAGTCTACATTTGGAAGATTCCTGGTTCTTCTACCACCCAATCTGTGACGTGAGTCCTTGTGGGGTGGCTCTTCATTTCCTGAACATCTCCCTGGTCTGGAGCTGTGGGCTTTCTTTTAGGCATCACAGTGCATCAGGGTGTCCTTTCACCTGGTCATGTTCCTTGCGTTTTTGGGCAATGAGCACACTCAGACACCAGGTATGCCCCAGAAGAGCCCCCTAGGTTTTAATCTTGATTAGAGACCAGTTTGAACTTGTAGCTCCATTCCTAGCATACCTACATTTAAAATTGCTCAAAATTTGAACCAAACCTCGATCCAAATTTTGAGGCCCACTATTAATCTTGCTAGAACACTTAATGGACACACTAATATTTGCATTCTGTCCAGTCCTATTAATCAGATAATTGCCATTGGTCAAGCAATACTGAGTTATCCTAGCATTAACAGATAAACCCTTCCCATACACTAACGTGTAAGTAACTGGAATCTTAACAGCACAGTTAATGTGACAAGTCCTATGATGTGAATTAGAAAGATTACATTTTCTGCCCCACTTGATAGGAAAGAACAGTAGTTGTCCTAGCCTAGGATACAGGCTGGTGTGTGTTTCTCTCAAACAAAGAGGGGAGAAGAACGAAGTGCTATTGTTCAGTGAGTAGGAGACTATACTCTATATGTTGTCAAAACTGTTTTTAACAACATAGCTACTTAAAAGAGAGGAAGTATTCCCAAAAAGATGTTTGACATGAGAGTAGCTGTTTATTTGTGCAATTCACACACACATTCTGTGTTCTGTATTTTTTCTGAACAAATATTTGTAGATCAAAAACTCATATTTCTTCAACAGATATAGTTGAAACTCTTGTCCGTGTGTGTAAATCATGTGTGTTGTGTGTACACACACACACACACACACACACACACACACACACACATGCACTTCTGCTGATATATGTATGTTTCTGGACTTCATTAGTATGAACTCTTTCAAATGCATTAGGAAAACTTTCTGGTTTTTAGCTAAGTAATCTTTAGAAGAACAGGAGGTGCTGATAGAGTAATTGTGTTTACTCTTCCAGTTTCATGATTTTTCTTTTATAAACATTGTTTTGCATTATTGGGCTCCATGTTCCTCCTTCTCATCTGATGTTTTACAAATATTTCTCTAATTGCTTGAGACAGTGTGGTCCAATAAAATTAAATCGACTTTCTGCTGAACTTATTGTCTGATCCACTGCCAAAAGTTGTAGGCAGCAAGGCAGCACACTTGGTCTCACTTTCTCTCTGTCCCTCCCCCCATCCCCTGGGCAAAGCATTCAGACAGCCCTATACACTTAAAAATATAAGTATATCTTGATTTCATGATTGTAAAACATACATTTTACATTTCTAAGCCTTCCAAGTGCGTTAGCAATATATGGAAGTATATTAGCACTTAAATTTGAGCCACTGCGTTGTAGAAGACATAGCAGACACCTAAGATGATTGGGTCCATTTCTATCTGTAGTATGCTACACAATAGAGGAAAGGCCGGTAGGTCAAAACAAGAGTGCATTATACTTGAAAACAGGAGTACTGTTATTCTACCCCTGGGCCTGGGCCCATTTAATTGTAAACAGCATAACAAGTACTCACCTTAATTCAGCTCTTTATCTGGGCATGGCCAATACAAAGTCTGATGTGACCTGAAAGTGAAATACAGTGTTACCTGCTCCCCGCTCCAAAACCTGAAGAAGAAAGGCACAAGGAGTGTATAAAGTTACCAGTAGTAACTTTTTTAAAGTATGCAGTCCTGTGTGCTCAGGTATCTGTCGTATGGGAACTGAAGGATACATGGAGGATAAATGTGGGGATTTTTGTTTATTATTTTGTTTTTTAATTGGAAGGAATATGTCTCGATGGAAAGATCTGACAGAGTAGAGCAATACTGGTCCCAAGCCTTACTAACAGAGAGCCATACCAATGGTGGATGAATTGGAACTATCCAGACACACAAATTATAGCCTTCTCTTCCCATGCAATGATTAGCACTCTAAAGTTTACGATCAGGTTAATCAGACACTCTCTCCATGGCAATAGAGGTGTTCTGCTCTCTTTATGAACCTGTGATCTTTCCCCATGTTGTACACAGGTTTGTAGATGTGCCATTTGTGGAAAGGTCATGTGCAGATTGCTGGCCTCATTACATTACACATTTTATGAGCATTTGCTCACCCATGTGCATTGTTTGTGTTGTAGCATAATCAAGCCCTAGCTCTCGTAGATCAATTGGTTTCTTGATATCTGGAAGCATTTTTAAAAGCATCTCAAGGAAAATAACTAGTGCTGGTTTACCACAGTCCAACAGATATGGTATGTGATCAGTTAGCTGCAACCCACAGATAAACACAGACAGGCAAGCCAGCAAGCACAAATAGAAACCATATTATTGTCCTGTTCAGATTTTAAAAAAAATTATGATTTCTAGACTGATGAGCAAAATAAGATGCTTCAAGGGCTTCTCTTTGATATTAGTCTCCTAAACTTCATTTTAATATCCAGCAACAACAATTTCTTTAATCTCCTTTCTCTACAATAGATTACTGCAAGTGTGTATTGTTCATAGGTGAATATAGTCATACTACCTCATTTACTTCATGAGTAGTTGTGTGTAGTGTGAGCACAAAATTTGTGTGCTTGGGCAAATCACTTACTACCCTCTGTAACGTGAGCATCATTAATATTTACCACAGCAGTGTTTGTTCAAATCCTTGGGTGTAAATTGCTATACAAGAGTAAACGCTTGTAATAATACTTTATCATAATAGCATATACTAAAGCAGGGCACAGTAAGGAATTAAGGGCCAAATTCTGCAGTCCTTACTTGAGCGAAACTCCTACCTAAGTCCATGGGTGTTTTGCTTAATAAGGACTACAGAATTTAAGTGTAAGTAATCATTCCAAATCTGTCATGATTTATACTGCTTTTCCAGCTTTCTCTTAGAATCTTTAGCAAGGAATCAGAATCCGCGACTCAGCGTACTTAGAAAGAAAGACTGTTGACACATGAATATGATGACCATTTGACTCAGACACATATATGCAAAGGAGTCAAGCAGGGTGACTCAGTCACAGATAGACAAAGATAACCCTAAAAGTCATTTCATGAGTTTATCATGTCATTTTTGTCTTGTGAGTGTGTGCATTCATGTATGCATAAATATGTCATCTGGAAGCAACATAAATGTGTAATAATATAAGATTATTTCTCTAACCAGATCTCAGAAAACAAATTTACTCATTCTTTGTGGTTCCCCCTTGCACTCCCAATGTAACTTGGCTAACCATTAGCAATTAGTTAATTTTAGGCTTCAAAAATGTGCCCTCCCATTTTGGCAACCCCAGATTATCAATAGAATGCTATCGTTATTTGCTGAAGTTGTGTAAAATACTGCCTTTGAGTTTGTGCAGTATTAGTAGGCTTCCTAATGTCCAGCTCTTCAGACACTTAAGATAGAGCAGAGGACTCCACAGTTGAATTGGACAACTATTCCTTTCCCTTAGCTATTCTTCTCTCTACTGCACTGTTAAGAATATGTGCTTATTCATGAAATATTATATGCTTAGTCATGAAAAACACAATGTAGCACAGCAGTCATGTGTTCCAGTGGGGATTTTGTAATGCAGAAAGAACTACTCTGGGTTTCTGGAAATGAAGGACCAGATCCACAGCTGTAATCAAGTAGTGCTTAGTACACCTACAACAAAGATGGGTTTTAGCCACTGGAATGACACAAAGCAATCTTATCACATGGCAAGATCTGGTTTACAGAATCCATATTAAAGAAAGTTGTAACTATTGAAGAGTCTCATTTTTGTCCTTTGTGTCTTTCCATCTAAAGATAAATATATAATAGCTTGAATTCTACTCCAACTGTTTCAGAGACAACTACGGAGGATTAGGTCCTCTCAACCCAATGAATAGCTACTGTGATGCAAGACCCAGTTAGAACAGCAGCACTGTGGTAACAGGTTATTCAATTTGCTAATTTTTCATCCTGTAGATGAGACATTGCAGTGCACATGCTTTTTCATTTGAAATGCGATTGTGCAACCTATTAGGTGAAATACGACTTTTTTTGGCATCACTGACCCTTGTTGAAAGCCTACAGGCTTCTCCACATCTGGGTCTGTAAGACAAAATTGTAATTGTTTAGCATTGGTATAGCTGTTTATGCACATGGAGAACAAAAAGAGAATTGGTATAAACAAAACGTCATATTCATACAAATATTAATTAGGAAAAGATAATCAATCTGGCACCATCATAGAACACTGAGTGCAGAATACATTAACCTGCCAAGTAGTGATGGGAGAGCCTCAAGCTTCTGAGACTTGGTTCATTTAAGCACCAGCAAATTTAGATGTGGGGGTGCAACTTCTGAGATTTCATCTCTCTGCAATCTCCTTCTTCACACAGACCTCCTGCAGCTATTATCCCAGACTTCCAAATCGTTATGCCCCTCCCTGTATTCCATTAGCTCCAATCTAGGCACCCAGTGACTCTGCCCTTGCAATAGTCCTGCCTCCAACACCTCAGCAGGCTCCTATTTACCTTACTTTTGATGTAAGGCCAAATAGTAGAGCTGGCCAAAAAATATGGGGGAATAGTATCAAGTAAAACTTTGACATTTTGAATTTGTTTGTTTCTCGGGGGTCAAAATGGAACATTTAAAAAAAATAAAAATTTCCCATGAAATATTTTTGTGAAAAAGTCTATTAAAAATCGTCTATTTCCTTTGCCTCCCTTTTTCTCTCTTTTTTTTTTCTTTTTGCAAATGAGTGGAATAAAAATTAATTCTGTCCAGGATTTTTTCCCTTTTGCTACTCCGTAGCTTTTCAAAACTTCTCCAACTTTGAAAAGTTAGAGTGCAAAAGGCAAAATGAAACTGTACCTCTGTTCTAAGAATTTAAATATACTTTCAGTGCATCATAAACAGACAATATCTCATACGTTGTATCAGTAACAGTAGAGTTCTTAGACTGATCAGCTGTAATGCATGTTTCTTTCAATATCTTGTTAAGGAAGTCAGTCAGCAGTTGGTGGGATTTCATTACATTGTTTCTCAAGAGGTGGTCTGTGCAAAAGCAAGTTTAACAACTGATTGAAAATTTAATCAGGATGGTGATGAAAGTTGTGAATTTTGTTATCGTAGAGCTCTTAGTGATCAGAGGTTTAAAACACTTTTCACAGAAGTCTCAATATTCCTGATTGCTGAGATACAGCACTGTCAGATTGCTGTGTATAGCGCGTGTGGAAGAAATGAGGTGTTCTGAGTTTGAAAGGAAGAAGATTGCTCAGAACTAACAATCTTACCCTGGGTGAATTACTTGATTTTTTTTTCCTGAATTCACTCAATGGTATAAATGTAAAATGTCAAAGTTGAGAAATAATGATAGCCATCATGTTTGACAATGTCAAAGCTTATGAAAAGAATTGAACACTGGAGACCCAAAGTACTTCTCTTCATTGAGGAAACATCTGGAAAATTCAGCTACCTTTGTGAAAAATCCTGGTAACATAAAAGAAAACGCCCCAATCATGATCAGATATTACAGAGAAGTCACTGGAAATCTTGGTTTAAGTTCCAGCAACACAAAATAACTTACAATTTGTCGGACAGTTACATGGAGTCAGGTATGGAGATTTCTATATCACAGATCTTGATTGACCTAACATTTATAGTATAATTTGATTTTAGTCATTTGCAGCTGATCATCATACTTGTAATGCTCATACTGTACAGGACACGAGGATTTGAATGATGTGCAGTCAGCAAATGCAAACATGACATTTTTGACATATGTAGAACACACACAGATGCCTCTAGTCTGTAGACGAAATTTCCCAAAATATGCAAATAAGCTTGTATTGTTGACAATATTTTAAAACATATGTTTAGTAAGCAATTTAAAAGATGAAAGGAAAGCAAAAATTAACTTTAAATCAGCATTACAAAATCATGAGGGAAAACTGACTAGCTCCAACATCAAATCTATTTAACCAACCAATTTTACCATGAATTTAATCATGAGACATCTTTAATGTGTGTTTTGTGTTAACCTTTTAAAAACCTGCCATCTGCAATTTGCTTTTGTATTAACTCTTGAATAGCCTTGGATTTTCTCATCTGAATGGGAGATGGTTCTGTCACAGTGCTGGACCCTCTCCATCCCTTCATGGTTAATAGGAGAAGACTCATGTTAGAGCCATTGGGGTTTCAGTGATGGAAGTACTTGGGCCTCCAAACTTCAAGAGTGAATGGTGGAAGATTATGCCAGAGGCTGCTCCTCCCAACCCTTGAAGAAGTTGGTGAAAAAACTCTAATAATGAGAGAAAGGGGTTGAGCTCTCCAAATATCATGTGATTAATAAGACCCCTGAAATGCTATACCTATTCATTCTGAATAATGTACCATTCAGCCATGATCCCCAATGCCCTGTGGAGTGCTTGGAATTCTGTATTCCATATTGACCAAAAAAGCTGGTGGGAGTGGGAGAGGGGATTTTGATCTCAAAGACTTGCAAGTACAAATATGTCTGGTATCTCTATCTCTGCAGCACAGACGGCCTTAACTTAAAATTTGAATTATCTTGAAGTTTTAACATTTTTGGATAACTTCTTTGCATTCAACGATTTTAATTTTTTCCCCATGCTTTTCTAGTTTTTAGTTTTGGCTTGAGCAGAAAGAAATGCTGAAATATCTTAAGAAAATGGGTTCTCATCAGATTGCCAACCTAGTTTGGAGACTTACGAGGTTCAGATACTGTACTGTAGCTCAGATAAGATTTGTATTCGCATCCATTTTTTTGAATATGTGACCAAACCAACCTCTAACGCTCTTGAAGCTTTGCTCATCACTGCTCTGTAATCCTGGGTTTATAGAATGCCTTTCCTGCAGTGTTGAGACTTGCCCGGGATCAGCACCGAGATATTGTGAGAATAAGCATGTTAAAAACACTGGTAATCAGAAAGAGTGAAGCGTTGTAAACTTATAGTGGTTAAAGAGGAAGACAATATGAAGACATACGTGTTACAGAGTTGCTGTGAAAGCTTGCTTCTTAGGAGACACCCCTCAGTATCACTATCTGATGCTATAGAACATGTTTGCTTTGGCTTCATGAAAATGCAGAATGTTAAAAAAATTAAGGCAAACGTGCATAACTTATTTATACATAAATTAGAATTTTCTCTGCAATTTGAGGGTGAAATAGGCAGTTGAAACTAAGCAAAAGACTAGAAAGAGAAATAGAGAGGAAACTGTTCAGGAGACAGCCAGAATAATCAGCTGGGTAGGTTTTCAGCTGCAAGCAGAGGGAACAAAACATCCATTGTTAAAGGCGGAGGGAGAACTGGAAGGTTCTAGACAGACTGACACTGAGACTAAGTAGGCCTGAGGAGACTCTTACAAGCTGTACAAACAGGGGTTGTGCTGAGCCCTGTGTTAGCTCAAGGAATTAAGAGCTGATCTTTTCCCTAAAACTCAGATTGGCATTGGCCGTGTGTATTTGTCAGGGAATAGGCCTGCGCTTGGCATCTTCTCAATATGGGGAGAGGACGGGAGTGTACCTGAACAAAATTTACTCTATTCCAACGTATAGGATATATAAATATTTAAATCTACAACTGTGTAACACTTCAGGTGATGCAACTATTCTGTAGCCATTAAAGTTCAAGTTTAAAGTGTTGCATTCCTTAGGCCTTTCATTGGTTTGGCCATATTAGGAAACTGAGTACCTACTTGCAGAGTTTCCTCAGAATTATCCTGTTAGAGAATTGCTCCTCCCTGAGGAAATGACAGGGTGTTGGGACATCCACAGATGTCAGAGGCCAGCCTGAAATCCACAAGGGGAAGGACCAATAGCACAGAGAACAACTGCCTCTCTATTTGTCCCTCGCCTTTCCTCTCCCGCACAGACCTCTCACCTCAGCAGAGGACTGGGGTTATTACTGGTCCTGCCAGCAAAAGTTCTCAGGAGAATGCCTGCTTGGTAATTGGGAGAGTATGCCAGAGCACTCTTCTCCATGCTCCCAGAAGAAGAAGAGAATGCAACAGACTGATGTTTTTCTACCCATGATGGATTTGGGAGCTCGCACCACATACTAATTGCATGTGAGAATATTTGTTTAAAATAATTCCTGGTAGCATTCATATTCTGCAGTTTTATCAACTTCAACAATATTTGGTGTGTTTTTTTAAAGCCCCAGCTCCTGGAATCATGGGATTACATGAAAATCTCAGCTTTGGGTTTTTTGTTTTGTTTTTAATTTCTGGCTCTCATGGTTGTAGAGAACAGCCTGTAAACATGAACCCCAATGGCTAAAAAACCAGGAAGCAAATAACTCTCTACCATCACCATTTATTTTTAAAATCTAATGATTTTTAAGACAGTCTTATGATTGACTGGGGCCTGACTCATGATTTTTGAATGATTAAGGTTAGCAATACTGCATATATTTTTGCTAACTCTTAAATGTAGTGCAGTATATCTAATACAAAAGGAATTTTGTTCAAAAATGTTTTGATGTGGCATGATGAGCTTGTCCTGATCTATTTGTATGATTTTTATCTTACTACTTCCCTTATTTAAAATATACTACATTAGCCTTCTACAGCAATCAGATTGGTGACAGTATGATAAATTGCAATGTTTTGGAAAGTTACAGTAGAATACAATGTGTCTTTTATAAAGGCTGCTTGTGAGTCACATAGAATAGTGTGGCAGGTCAGCACAATAAATAGGGGTTTTCTTTGATTTTGTCTTATATGAAAATTAATTTGGAATCCCAGATACAAAACCAGCGTAAGTTTAAAATTTGTGAGTTATTTCTGTTTACTAACCCTAGATCACCTCTTGATACTACTTTTCTATGTTATAATATCAAAGAATCCTTTGTAGGAGATACCGACTTCTCCATCATTACCTATTAGAATGCCTGTGGATTCAGTCATACAGCCCATACACAGGCAAAACTCCTGTTGACTTCAATGGGCAGTCTCTCACTGATTCAAATTACTGTTCAATAAGAAAATAAAAATAACTGAATTCAAAATCCTATGTATGCTAAAGAACAATCTCCAGGCTCTCTAAAGCAAGTTTTAGACTTTAGATGCCTCAAAACAAATCTGAAAATGTCTCTTAAATTTTATCTCTTAATTTATTTTCCCCTTTATTTAAATCGCTCATTGTATTGTTTAAGGGTCAAATACCAAATGCTTTACTCACTTTTTATGTGGTCCTTATTCAGACTTTCAGACAACTTGGTCTAAGGATTTGGCCTGGTATTTCTAAACAATAGATGAAAACTATCTAAAGTAAGGTCTTTATTCCTGGATAGCTTGAGCACTCACCAGTTCCACTAACATCAGGGGGAACAGCAGGAGCGCAGTGCATCTCAAGATCAGAGTCTAGTATCGTGTTGTAGAAGCTAACTATGTTAGCTAGAATCCAAACAAAAATTTAGATGTAAGCTCCATGGAGCCTCTGGAACGTATCCTTTTTTGAACTCCATTAGAGATTTCACTATTGCTATTGATTTTACATGGAAGATGCTCATATACTACAATCATGGGAGCAGTATAAAACTGTTAGATTTTGTTTGTATCTCATTGTTTATTGTGTAAAAGAAAGCAAATTGACATTTACTTAGGCTTCCAAAAGGCCTTTGACAAAAGGCTACTACAGAAGCTTTACAGAGGCAAAGTGTTATAAGTGAAAAACTAGCTAGGAGACAAGTTAAAAGAGATTGAGATTGTTTACATAGAAGATTAGAAAGGATGTTAATAAGAGGATATGATAAAAAAGCCCACATGAAATAACAAATGGTATAAATAACACAGATTGGGAACTATTTTTTTCTTGCCTCATAACAAGGGAACATCCAGTGAAATTAAAAGGAGGGAGATTCAAAACCAATACAAGGAAATACTTCCCCACACAGTGTGAAATTAGACTTATTCAAAGCTCAGTTTCTTTGTTCTGTATTATTATTCATCATGTTTATTATGGTAATTCCTAGGGACTAACTGAGACCAGGGCCCCATTGTACTAGGCACTGTACAAACACAGACCAGTATATAGCCTCTATCCGCAAAGAACTTGTGCTGATATACTTCCTACAAGAACACAGAAACCAGTACCTACGCCTATCAATCTTTTTATTTGGATTATCATTGTTGAATGTACTGATATTCATGTTAGGAAGCATGTGCTAGCCTGCAAACCTAGGGCCCAGCTTACAGAAAAGTTAACAACTTGTGTTACACTTGTAACAACAACATCAATAAGAAAAGTCCCAAACACAACAGTTTTACTCAATGGAAAAAATAAAGGAGTAATTTAGCCATACAAGTCTTCATAGCACTTTGTATATAGAAGATTGTACCTGTTCTTTGGTTGGAAACTAAAGTGAGGCCCCTGAGTCGTCCTCAGTGAAAGACTCTATGTTGCCAAATTTAAATAATGGTGGGGGGGAGGAAGCACTTCATTATTTTGTCATGTTTTATTATCCTGTTTGTGGCTTATAGCTCTCAAAACAGTCTTAGTTCCAAAAACAACGAGGAGTCCTTGTGGCACCTTAGAGACTAACAAATTTATTTGGTCATAAGCTTTCATGGGCTAAAACCCACTTCATCAGATGCGCTTAGTTCCAAAAGACATTATGACTAGCTGACAGTTCTGTTAGGTCAGTTTATCCCTATTTGAATAAATTCTGACTCTTGTGATCTGCTCTGCTTCTGGTAGGAAATTTTTGGGAAAGTTGCTTACACTGGGTCATCTAAGTCAGTGTTATGAGCCCACTTGCTGCCAACACATCTTCAGCGCCACGTCCATTGGGTGCAGACCTAATCCATATAGGGGTGAAAATGATGAAGCTGCCAGTGAAATGTCTGAGAACTGGATTTTCCGTTTTGTAGAAAATTCCATGAGTTCAAAATTGTTCATTCTGGAATGGAGCAAAATCCACAAGCTGAAATTTCCCACCAAAAAATTCTGCAAAAAAAAGTTTTATGTTGATCAAAATGTTTTATTTATTTTATATTTTTATTATATAAATTATGTTATATTATATTATTTTATATAAAATATAAATGTTCCATTATGATTTAAACATTTTAAAATGTTTATAATAAAAATAAATTTCAAAATGAAAAGTGGTTTCAAAATGAAAACATTTAATTAGAAAGGTATCCATTTTGACATTTTTGTAAACTTCTGTGTAAACAAACTCAATCACTTTTCACCTGTCACCTAACTAGCTTTTGACCTATAACAACACTTTGCCTCACCCCATGATTACTAAGCTTCTTTGGTAGCCTCTTGTGTGGGACCTTTGTCAAAGACCTTTTGGAAGCCTGAATACATTTCAATTGGCTTTCTTTTACTGACTAAGCAGTGAGATACAAACAAATCTGTCTATCTTATAGTTTTATACTGCCACTTCTGATTAAATCATCCAGTCTTGATTGACACATTTTTGATTATTTATTTTTAAATAACAAATAAAAAGGCACGTGTCCAAGGCTCAAGGTGACCTAACACACCATTAACACAATTAAATCTCAGCAGTGTTAAAATAAATTTAGCAGGAACTCAGCCAACAAGACATCTACAATAACTCATTCTGTCTCCATCTAGGAAGCTTACCTTTAGCCCTCTTCAGAAACTCTATCAACAGTTATCTTTTACAGCATGCTTAGGTCACCGGATTTGGACTATTTTGAACCAAGGACAGAAGCAAGTTTGATGCCTTTAGTACAATTCTTACAGATATAATGTGGAGCATATAACTAGAGCGATAGCCATGTCAGTTTTTTCGAGCTAAATACACATCTGTGGTACGCTTCTTGATGACTCCAGTATGAAAGGTTCAGAAACTTCTGTGTTTATAGCTCCAAACACTTTTCTTATTACACAGTATCAGCAAATTTAGTATCAGTCCTGAAAACCTGTGCTAGGGGTGTATGAATAAAATCAATGTAACTACACCATAAAATGCAGAAATACTACTTGACTGCAAAGTAGTTGTTCCATAACACTCAGAAGCCAGAGAATACAAAACTCTAGTTGAATATTCAGCCTTAACTCTGCCCGCATGCACATATATATTGCATTGTTGATTATTTGATTACACATTATTTCTCAAGTACAATGTCACACTTTCTTCCCCTCCTACAAACATAGGGTACTTCTACACTTCAAGTATGTACATATCTGATTCAGTAGGCACATACTTGGGCAGCTAGCCCCTCCTTCCACTGTGGCTACACTCTCTTTTTAACACATTAGCTTGGTTAAAGCTAGTGCAAGTATGTCTCCTTGAGTTGGAAATTACACCTCCAAGCGTAGACGTACTCTTAGATACATACAAATATTTCAGATGTGAAATTTGAAGCTAGGGTAGAACTCACTGAGTCATATAAGATACTGCATTATTGCACATCATGGTGACTTACACTCAGTTTTTTATGTCTTATTATCAGCTGTAACCTAGAAATCACATCAGTTGTAGTTGTCACTCCCAAGAGCCATCAAACAGCCACATCACTCTGACCAGAAGGCACTGTGAGCTGAATTTCTTTACTTTGCATTTCTCTTGTGGTTGGTCAATGCTATCGTAACTGTAAAGAAAGTGCTTGTTTCTTGATGGAAAACAAAATCACAAAATAGTAGATACTGCCCCTCCTTTACCCATATCCTACACTTAAGAATCTAGATAGTTTGCCCCAAACTGGTTCCATGCTGAAAGATTACCTGGGCGGCAAGAGAAAGCTTTCTTGATTAAAACTGTTACTCTGCATAGACTATTGTGAACCAATAATATATTCTCTCTCTCTCTCTCTCTCTCTCTCTCTCTCTCTCATATGTTAGATTCTCCAATGTTCCTCCCTCCCTCTGGCTATTTTTATGGCTCCTTCAGTACAGTAAATGAATTCCTCATTTATCATGTATTGATGTGTTCAAGGAAAATACATTGTAGGAAGTATTTCACAACTTTAATATGGGTGCACATTTCTCAGTCTCTCTTCCAAAACAAGGTTCTCGTGGTTTTTGCATTTTGCTGTCTTTTAAAAAGAGAAAGCACTTAGCCCCTTGAGACTCTTCAGAATGGCCTTCTCATTGTAGACTACATGCTTTGATTTCATTTCACTTCAGGCAAAAGAAGTTGGAACTATTCATTATTTTTCCTTCTCCACCCCTTTATTCCATCTTTCAAGGAAAGTTTCTGAAGTAGAGGGAAGGAGATTAATTTCTTTCTAATTATGACATATAAAAGATGAGGCTTGAGCTGTAATTCCTGATCCATAGGGCTGCAAACTTTGAAGAATCTCATACCCAGACCCAAATCTTGTGGCTCAGGACCATCTGTAATATGACCTGTAAAATATGTCAAATCTAAGGACAGAATTTGCTAGCAGAGAACAGCTTCCCTTCTAGAATACTGAATTTGACATTTTGTGATAAATGTAACATTATATATTCTAGATGTTCTTCTCCATAGGGAATTTATCAGAATCCTATTTTCATGCTTGTATCTGACCAGGGAGTCCTATTCCACAGAAATCTTGCCAAAGCATAGCCAGTTTTGTTCTTGTCAAGATGGATAATGTGCTAGCCATATAATATAGAGAATCTGTGCCACGTAAACCAGGAATTCAGAGTACAAACCATTGGACCCACAGGAGAGGTTTCTTTTATCTGCACTTGGAAGAAATGGACCTATGAAAACAAACCAATTTGCTTCCAATCCAAATTATCAACTGGAGAGATTCTTAGGAAAAAGACCAGAAACAGATGTTGGTGCCTTTTCTCCAGGATTGCAGGCCAGTCAGTTCAGTTTGCAGTTTTCTCCCTTTATGATAAAACCTCATGTTCTCATCCAGATCAGGCAAAGGAAAGCCCTGAAGTAATTTGACACCCATTTGGCTTCATTATCCATCCTTCCTGCATATGCTGAATGAGTTACCAATCCTCTTTACTATGGGGCATGCATTTACAGCACTTCCAGTAAATAATCTCATTAGAAATATTTTCTTACTTCTGTAAAAGGAACATTTATCTATGGTGATTTTAAACTTCCATGTTTGGGAAGTAAAATTCAACCCCTGGAACAAAGATGGCTTATGCATCAGCTTCATCAACATTGTGTATAGTGCATTACTTGGTTTTACAATGCAAGGATTAACTTTTAGGATTTAAAACTCTGTCCATAGCACTGGGTTAATGTATTGGCTTTTCACAGTTTAAATGGGTTAAAAAAATGTCACTCCACTCACAACTGAAAAATGAGTCTGGCAGTCTGAAATAATTCTCCTGCTCAGGGGCGGTGAGTTATATGGGCCCGTGGTGCCCATGCTCCAGGAAATTCAGGGCGCGGGGGCCTGGCTCCGCCAATGTTCCTGGCCCCACCTACAGCCCCGCCTGCCTCCCCTGGAGCATCCCTGCTTGCGCCCTGGACAGCAGGTGGCTGCCCTGTTGCTCCATGCTGCGCTCCCTCGCCGGCCACTGCCGCCTACAAAAGGGAGCGGTGCCAGCAGCAGGAATCACCATCTGCAGAGCAAGGAGGCGCACACGTGATGGCAGCCCCCTCTCCTGGCACCCACCACAGGTGAGGCGAGGGGGCTTCCTGGACCTGAGAGGGGCCCGGCCCCTAGAACCAAATGCAGTGCTGGTGCCTGGTGAGTGTGCTGCCAGGGGAGTGGAGGGTAACCTCCCGCAAAGCTCGCTGCTGCCAGCAGGGAGAGGGCTGGGGGGGACTGTGGCGTCCTCCTCTCTGGCCACAGCCTTGGGGCAACCTGCCTGCGTCCCGAACTCCTCATCCCAAGCTCTGCCCTACCACAGAGCCCACACACCCAGCCAGAGCACTTACCCCACCCCCGCAACCCAACCCTCTGCCCCAGCCCTGAGCCCCCTCCTGCACCCTGAACCCCTCATCCCTGGCCCCGCTCCCCAACCCTCTGCCCCAGCCCTGAGCCCCCTCCCATACTCCAAATCCCTCAGCCCCACCCCATTAATTTCGTTATGTGCACCAATATGCAGGGGTGGGGGTGGGACTTGGACCCATTCTGGGCACCACCAAAAATTATACAAACCTGCCACCCTGCTCCTGCTTTCTATATCTCACAGTTTGGCAGACCTTGCTCAAGGAAAATCAGGGACTAGAACAATCCCTTACTTTCAAGAAGGCCAAAATCACCCCTCTGTACTAAAAGGTAAATAAGGG
The DNA here is from genome assembly GCF_965140295.1 of Lepidochelys olivacea. Lineage (NCBI taxonomy): Eukaryota > Metazoa > Chordata > Testudines > Cheloniidae > Lepidochelys > Lepidochelys olivacea. The sequence goes on along the minus strand of NC_140414.1, from coordinate 60,400,070 downwards.
TATTGTTTATTTTATATTATTACAACTCTCCCAAGATTTACAGGTTTTATCAAGTACTATTGTGATCAGTTCTTCATCTTGATCACTGACTTTGCAGGGCAATATCTCCTCCGTAGGGTGTGGAGATTCAAGAGTGATGCAAAATATCTATGCCCTTCAGAACCTGAATAGAGTCCTGGCTCCCTGATGTTTTGGACAGTGGAGAGGCTTAATGTTGTAAAAGTCTATAGGATAAAAAGGAAGTTTTAAATTTATTTTTACTCTATTGAGGCATAGTCTTCATTCGCTTTAATAATGAACCTTGGAGTTAAAGTGAGAACTGTTTCCAATGTTGGTTTTTCCTATATAAATCAGACAATTTTTATGGAAGAAACTTCTACCCCTGTTAAATATCAGCAGTGGAATTCTGGCCTTAAGAAAGTCATTGGAAGTTTTGCCATTTACTTCTCTGAGGCTAGGATTTCATCCCATATGTCTAGCCAAACTTGTGTATCTCTTTTGTAGCTCAGTGTCTTGAAAATATGACAGAAAACAACATAACTAATAAAGACTACTTGCACATTGCTCCCTTTGTGTAACCCCTGTACATATCTACTTAAGTTCTATGGCCAGATCCTCAGCTCGTATATGCTCCAATTATTTTAATTGTGCTGTGATAATTTACACAAGTTGAGGGTCTGTTCTCTAGTGTTTTGGATTAATTCAAGTAGGGTTTTTGTTTGTTTGTTTGTTTGTTTGTTTTGGTTTTGGTGTGCATACTCAAGTAGAGGTTGTCAGTGCAATAGATTCAAAATAAATGTTACTGTAGTGGAGTCTTATTGGAAAACCCGGGAAGTGGGTGGGCACAAGCCCACCCACTGCTAAAGGCCCCTCCCCAAGCCTAGCGGGAGGGACCACTGGACCCAGGGACCAACTGATTACGGGGGACAACTAATGAAAAACAGGGACCGGAGCGAGGGTCAGAGGTTCAAAATGAGGATACCGGATGAGGACACCGAGCAGAGAACCCCGGACAGCACCCACTGCTCCTCAAAGCTATCAAGGGAGCCAGCAGATGCTGCCCAGTGGAACTCTGCCCGGATGCGTGAAACTAGGGAGGAATGGAAATAGGCCCCGCAGTCACAGAGCACCCCCTCGTCCAACATCCTCCTCCTCCTGGTATTGTAGATGGAGACTTTGGCCAGAGCCAGGAGGAGGCTGACAAGGAGGTCTCGCAACTTCGTGGGGCCACGGATAGGGTGTGCAAAGAGGAACAAGTGTGGGGAAAAGTGCAGCCAGAACCTCAACAAGAGGTTGTGGAGGAGCCGGAATAGGGGCTGCAACCTGGAGCATTCGAGATAGGCATGTGCCAGGTTCTCCCTCACGCCGCAAAAGGGGCAGGCCTCAGGTGTAGGGGTGAACTGCGCCAGGTGCATGTCCGTGCTCATGGCTCCATGAAGGAGCCGCCAACTAATGTCCCCAGCGGGCCGTGGGACCAAGGTGGAATAAAGGCTGGCCCACCGGGGTTCCTCACCCTCTTTAGGTGGAAGATAGTCCCGCCATTTGGTGTCGGGACGGGACACGAGGGTGAGGGAATGTAACGTATGGAGCACGAGCCTGTACAGATGGTTTCTGGGTGCGGTTCGGAACCGGACCAGCTGCAGGGTATGCAGCTGGCTTGGAATGTGGGAGCGTGGAGGCTGGGGGGGCTCGCGGAACAGGAGCCCAAGAAAAATGTCTGGAGGGTGAGGGGTGGGCGGGGAATGCCCTCTCGCAGGGATCGCCGCAGGAAAGCAAGAGAATCAGGTGACAAGGTGGCCTTCACCTCCTGGAGTACGCGCCTATACTGTAGCAGGGTCTTATTGGAAAACCCGGGAAGTGCTAAATACCCCTCCCCTAGCCTAGCGGGAGGGACCACTGGACCCAGGGACCAGCTGATTACTCTTTAGGTGGAAGATAGTCCCGCCATTTGGTTCTGGCCTGGAAAACCCTCAGGCTGCAGGCCTAGAGTAAGGCCAAATAGGTACTGGAGTTGCAGTGGGCAGCCAAAGGTAAGCAAAGGCAGCATGTCCAACCCCCCACCCCCTTGCCTATGATGAGTGGCATTTACACTGTAGTTGGCCCCAGGAAATGGGGGACAGTTGAGGATCGGTAGTGGCCATAGACTGAGGTGAGGTGGGGATAGAGAGTGGGGGTTCCCCAGGAGGGGAGATCCAGATCTGTGTGGGGTACTGCAAGCGGGCAGAACCCTGAGGAAAGGAGCACTGGGGTCCAGGAGGGACTCAGGGCCCAGCAGCAAGCAGGACACTGGCCTGCAGAGGGCACTCTGGAGGCTGGAATGCTAATTCCCTGCATGACCAGCAGGAGGTGCCGCAAGGGTGAGTCCCATAACAGTTACAATGGACTATTAGCAAGGAAACCAATATCTCCCTATGTCATGAAATTAGCAAAACTCCCAGTTTTCTGTAAATCTGTTGCAACATGAAATCTATAGTAACAATACGTGGCTCCTGTACTTTGATCTGTAGATCTCAAAGTGTTTGAGAAATTGTGACCCTCAAAGCTGACTGGCAAAGTGTTCATTGGTCTGTAACAGCTACTCCTATCAGGCCTAACAAACTCACTATGCTTAACACACTGCTTTCATAGTATTTACCCCAAAAAGGGTCGTGTGAGGTGTCCAATGGAAGTTTACATCCTACTAATCATCATAATTTGTTCTGTGATGTATGTGCAGGTGATATTTAAGAAGTTGTATGTATTGAAATTACATTTTAGAATCTGTATCACAGGAAGAGTTGGCAAACTGGTTTTGCCAGACAAAGATGTGCAACCACCTGCCTTGGTTCATATGTAAATTGAGCATGGTAAAGCCAACACAAAGGAAATCTTATTTATGTGTGAAAGTCAACAGGAAAAGCAGGTTGAACGGTGGTGGGGAGAAACAAACAGGAGTATGGGAAGACACCTTGGAGCCTGCAGGCCAGGAAGGAAACCACAAGGAGTCATCCTGACTCTGAGGATAAAAACAATGGACTGTGAGGTATTGAAGGAAAGCACAATGATCCCTCTTTTTGTCATTCATTTGAGGGGGCAACTGGACAGTGCTGTTATGCCCATGAAAACAGGATCTCCACCAACCTTGGTTGAAATGCTGCAAGAAAGGGCTTGGGTGAGAAATTGCTTTGGACAAGATCAGCCTGTTAAAGTTTTTTAGTGTGTTGTACTTTTGTTTTGTTTTTAACCTGTTCTTATTATCTTTGTTCACTATCTCTTAAGTCATTACCTTTGTTAATAAACTTATTTGTTTTCACTATAAATTATGGTGCTGTGGTGTTAGTTTGGAGCTGACACTCAGTTGAATCAAACAAGCTGATGCATGTATCCTATTCCCTTGAAAGTAGTGAATCTGGCCATTACTGTGAGTGTTTGATGACAGGGCTGGACAATACAGGCAATGCTTCTGAGGAGTTCAGGGCCTGGGATACACCAAGTATTTACCTGCAAAGCAAAATAGGGGCTGGCAGCCCAGAGGAGAGAGCTTGAGTGGCTGAAGGGCTGGCAGTGTTAGGGAGCCGAAGTCCAGCTACAAGAAAAACTCCTCGCTGGAGGCAGTAGGGTAGCACGGTGGCTCATTGTCCTGGACACCCAAAGGAAAGTGGTGTTACAGATGGGGACACTGAGGCACAGAAAGGTGAAGTCCCTTGACTGAGGTCACAGAAGGTGAGTAGCACAGCTAGAAGCAGAAACCAAATCTCTTGGCTCTCAGTCTAGGGTGCTCTCCATTGGAATCTGCTGCCTACTTTACATAGTTTATTTTATTGCATAAATTCCATTGTGTAAAGGGATATGTTGATGCACCTATCATATTGCATTAAAGATATGCAGAGGTTACTGTGGACTAAAAGAACTACTGATACTGTCAGTAAAACTAACCTGCTCTCCTTACAAATCTGTGGGTGGGCCACTGTGGATTCACAATTATTCTAGCTTATTTGGCAAATTTCTACAGTAGACATGACTATTTTTCCCCTCCCCATTTTGGCCAAAGAACAGTATATTATCTGTGGCAATTTGAAACCACTTAAAATATCCTTAAAGCAAGAGAACTTTCATGATCTGCAAAGTTTATCCGAGATCAGCCAAATAACTTTGGCTAAGTGATTTTTTGTGTATGTGTGTGTCTTTTAACAAAAAAAAAAAAAAAAAATCTAAGGCTTCAAGCAGACTTTCTTAATATCACCTTCCTTAAGCTTATTACATATTTTTCCTAAGGTCTTCAGATGACTTTGTGCCTTTATATAATTCAACTTCCTCTGTAGTTTGATGTTAATCATTGTAAATCCAGTGAACTCTTTAAGCCTATACACCTCCCCCCACCCACACACACACACACACACATACACACTTCACTGAGGCAGCAGGCAAGTGTCAGTGGTTCAAGTGTATATTACTTTTCAAGAATGTTACAGTTAAATAAAGCTACCCATACAAACCTAGGAACTGCGGAGTTAATAGTGAATTTGCCAGTCAGGGACCCAGTTATCTTAACTCTGCTCCTGGAGCAATGCCCTGAAAATAAAACGCAAACCAGACGCATACATTACCTTATCCATCCAAACAAACAGGTGGGCTCCACCTCCGTAAGCAATAAGTAAATCAGCCCCAGCAAGCTGTATAAGGCTTCTCAGGGATCCCATAATCCTCACAAACATTAGGAAGCTTGTCACTGTCTTATACATGTAAGGCCCCTCCCCCCGCGAGGCCTAGTTGTGTAGGAGATTTTGGCAGCACTGCAGAGAGTGAGCTTTCATAGTGAGGGGCAAAGTGCAGAGAAATCTAAGTAAGGAAATGGATGAACAGCTCTGCATTGCCTGAGAAAGGGGAAAAAATTCATAGGCAGGAGTTGTAGACCAAGTTGGATGAGCAAGCATCTTAGAGAGGTAATTAAGAAAAAGCAGAAAGCATATAGGGAGTGGAAGAAGGGAGGGATCAGTAAGGAAAGCTACCTTATTGAGGTCAGAATATGTAGGGATAAAGTGAGACAGGCTAAAAGTCAAGTAGAGTTGGACCTTGCAAAGGGAATTAAAACCAATAGTAAAAGGTTCTATAGTCATATAAATAGGAAGAAAACAAAGAAAGAAGAAGTGGGACCGCTAAAAACTGAGGATGGAGTGGAGGTCAAGGATAATCTAGGCATGGCCCAATATCTAAACAAATACTTTGCCTCAGTCTTTAATAAGACTAAAGAGGATCTTAGGGATAATGGTAGCATGATAAATGGGAATGAGGATATGGAGGTAGACATCACCATATCTGAGGTAGAAGCGAAACTCAAACAGCTTAATGGGGCTAAATCGGGGGGCCCAGATAATCTTCATCCAAGAATATTAAAAGAATTGGCACAAGAAATTGCAAGCCCATTAGCAAGAATTTTTAATGAATCTGTAAATTCAGGGGTTGTACCATATGATTGGAGAATTGCTAACATAGTTCCTATTTTTAAGAAAGGGAAAAAAAGTGATCCAAGTAATTATAGGCCTGTTAGTTTGACATCTGTAGTATGCAAGGTCTTGGAAAAAATTTTGAAGGAGAAGGTAGTTAAGGACATTGAAGTCAATGGTAAATGGGACAAAATACAACATGGTTTTACAAAAGGTAGATCGTGCCAAACCAACTTGATTTCCTTCTTTGAGAGAGTAACAGATTTTTTAGATAAAGGAAACGCAGTGGATCTAATTTATTTAGATTTTAGTAAGGCGTTTGATACTGTGCCACATGGGGAATTATTAGTTAAATTGGATAAGATGGGCATCAATAGGAAAATTGAAAGGTGGATAGGGAATTGGTTAAAGGGGAGACTACAACGGGTCCTACTGAAAGGTGAACTGTCAAGTTGGAGGGAGGTTACCAGTGGAGTTCCTCAAGGATCAGTTTTGGGACCAATCTTATTTAATCTTTTTATTACTGACCTGGGCACAAAAAGTGGGAGTGTGCTAATAAAGTTTGCAGATGATACAAAGCTGGGAGGTATTGCTAATTTAGAGAAGGATAGGGATACCCTACAGGAGGATCTGGATGACCTTGTAAACTGGAGTAATAGGAATAGGATGAAATTTAATAGTGAGAAGTGTAAGGTCATGCATTTAGGGATTAATAACAAGAATTTTAGTTATAAGCTAGGGACGCATCAACTAGAAGTAACGGAGGAGGAAAAGGACCTTGGAGTATTGGTTGATCATAGGTTGACTATGAGCTGCCAATGTGATATGGCTGTGAAAAAAGCTAATGTCGTCTTGGGATGCATTAGGAGAGGTATTTCCAGTAGGGATAAGGAGGTTTTAGTACCGTTATATAAGGCACTGGTGAGACCTCACCTGGAATACTGTGTGCAGTTCTGGTCTCCCATGTTTAAGAAGGATGAATTCAAACTGGAACAGGTACAGAGAAGGGCTACTAGGATGATCCGAGGAATGGAAAACTTGTCTTATGAAAGGAGACTCAGGGAGCTTGGCTTGTTTAGCCTAACTAAAAGAAGGTTGAGGGGAGATATGATTGCTCTCTATAAATATATCAGAGGGATAAATACCAGAGAGGGAGAGGAATTATTTAAACTCAATACCAATGTGGACACAAGAACAAATGGATATAAACTGGCCACTAGGAAATTTAGATTAGAAATTAGACGAAGGTTTCTAACCATCAGAGGAGTGAAGTTTTGGAATAGCCTTCCGAGGGAAGTAGTGGAGGCAAAAGATCTATCTTGCTTTAAGATTAAACTCGATAAGTTTATGGAGGAGATGGTATGATGGGATAACATGGTTTTGGTAATTAAATATTCATGGTAAATAGGCCCAATGGCCTGTGATGGGTTTTTAGATGGGGTAAGATCCAAGTTACCCGGGAAAGAATTTTCTGTAGTATCTGGCTGATGAATCTTGCCCATATGCTCAGGGTTTAGCTGATCGCCATATTTGGGGTCGGGAAGGAATTTTCCTCCAGGGCAGATTGGAAGGCCCTGGAGGTTTTTCGCCTTCCTCTGTAGCATGGGGCACGGTTCACTTGCTGGAGGATTCTCTGCTCCTTGAGGTCTTCAAACTACAATTTGGGGACTTCAATAGCACAGATATAGGTGTGAGGTCTTTTTTAGGAGTGGTGGGTGAAATTCTGTGGCCTGCATTGTGCAGGAGGTCAGACTAGATGATCATAATGGTCCCTTCTGACCTAAATATCTATGAATCTATGAATCTATGAGAAAGTAGCACTTCCATGAATTCTGTTGCAAATGAATCTCCTTTTGTTCACCGCACAGTTACCTTCCCAGAGGAAGCTCACTAGATGGAGCATGAAGGGAAATAGCTAGTGCTGCCTCCCCCTTCTTCTGTGCCATGAGCTACTCCTAGATTCCACCCCCCCACGCCAATGAAAGTGTGAACTATCTTTTGTTGAGGCAGTGGGAGAATAACAGACATATGGAGTGGGGTATCAGCTGGAGAGTGTTTTGGGGGCTCGAAAACATTGTGATGGTGGGTGGGTGCCTTGCTTAAGGGGCAGCAGGGATGCCAGGAGCAGAGGGACTGAGGTAAGAAAGGGCTACTCAGGAGCCACTCAGAGGTGCAGCAGGGGAAAGCACTAGTTCTTCCCAGCCTTTGCCACCCATCTGGTTTGTCAGAAATGAGTCCAGTTGCTGCAAACCGCAAAGGCTTGTCTGGTAGAAAGGAGGTGGGTAAATGGACCCCCAGAATTAAATATAGATATGACATTTCCCTGGTTCTCCATACAGAAGAAAGCTGTCCTTTATACTTAGGACTACTGTAGTTTGCTAAAGATCCCAACCTGGGTTAGCTGAAGAGCAGTACCATTTGGAGTTGGCATCAGTTTTTATTTCTTATGCTAATTGACATTTTCTTCCTTTAATGAAGAAATGAGGGACCATACTATAGGAGCCAACTAACATTTCTCTAAATCTGCATTGCTCTGCTTTTATACTTTCAGTTGGCTCAGGATCACAAACATGGATCTTGCTCAGCATATGGCTTTGACGTGGATTTGTAATTCTGCACCTCAGAAACATGTTTGACCAGGCAATGGGTATCCTTACATGTTGCTAAGTCAAGGTTTCAGGTACACTGTAATAGCCTATTAGTCCCTGTCTGACCTGTAAGTAAAATGATCATCTTCTAAGGTGGAAATATCCTGCTCTAAAGCACTGTTACGTTTGTGCAATATACCCATGGGTGCTGGAACTACGGGTGTGGGGGGTGCAGCAGCACCCTCTGACTTGAAGTGGTTTCCATTATACACAGGGTTTACAGTTTGGTTCAATGGCTCTCGGCACCCCCGCTATACAAATTGTTCCAGCACCCCTGATATTCCCTAAGGATCTGTTTGTGTTCAACCCTTTAAATAGTTGGTAAGACAATCAACCAGTCATCCCATCAAAATACACAACCTAAGGAGAAGAGATGTATGCAAACACTGGCCAAGGTGGGCTGTACATCCGAAAAAAAAAATCTGTTAAGTATTATCACCCCTGATCCTATTCAGCTCTTACAGTTATCGGCTTCAGCTTTGTGTCATTAAGAGTAGACTGGAAGGAGCTTTTTGTATAAGATGTTGCACTTTTTGATAAACTTTAGAATAGATGAATAATAAAACCAACATCTTTGCAGAGTTTGTTTTCCCAGTGCAGTGACAGTGTACTAATGACTCAAGACAAAATATTACAGGTCATGTTATTTTATTGACTGCAACTCTATTATAGAATTGAATTTAAACTCCACTTTGCAATTTCATTGCTGGCAATCTCATACAATAATATTTCAGAGTAACAGCCGTGTTAGTCTGTATTCGCAAAAAGAAAAGGAGTACTTGTGGCACCTTAGAGACTAACCAAGCTGTAGCTCACGAAAGCTTATGCTCAAATAAATTGGTTAGTCTCTAAGGTGCCACAAGTACTCCTTTTCTTTATACAATAATATACTTTCTGTGCTGTCTTGGGCTAATCTGAAATGAACGCTTGTTTGTTTTTCTCTCTTTCTCTTTGCTATCTTCCTGCACGTTCACAGCATCTAGGACAGTGACCCATGTTTTACTTTTTTTTTTTTAAGCAGGCTCAGTTCCAGTCCAAGCACAAAGTGTGATCATTTTTTGTTGTTTTTTGTTTGGGGGGTATTTTTTTTTTGAAAGAGGACATTTCAGTTCTTGGAACATCATTGCTACTGAGGCTCCAAAAATTCCCTTAATTAAACACCATACAGGCTAACTGAAAGATGCCTGCTTTATACATCCACCAATCATCCTTGCAAAAGGCTTCCCCAGTGATGAGCTAGCATCTTACAGTGCTAGATATGCATGAGGAGAATAGGGTGAGAAAGAGCTGAGCCACTGTGGAGTAGAGAATCAAGGTCCCTTTGGGCAATTTTAATATTAACCATAATGAGGGTGTTCCACACCTAGATACTACTTGGTTTTTTGTTTGCCTATTTACAGTTAATTTCCTCCCCTTTACTCTCATTTCAACTCTGTTTTCTCTTTCCCCTCTGGTAGTATTTTCTCTCTTTCACACTTTTTTTTTTCTTGGGGGAGGGAAAGAGGAGGGACCAAACTTTCCCTCTTTTCCAGACTGGAGAAGCTTCTACTTTATCTTTGTTCTTTCTTTCTTTGTCTCCCATTTCCCCTCTGATTCCCTTCCCCTTCCCCACCTTCTACGCTCTCTGATTTCTTTGTTCTCCACACATCTTTCTTCCTCCGCTTCCCCATAATTTTTCCCCAGTGCAGCTCAGCTTCTCTTCACCCTACCCACAGCAGCAGGCAATGTGGATGGGAGTTCACCAGCTTGATTCTATCCCTCAGTCCTGATTCCAAGGCTCCCCACCCTGATCACAACAAAAAGCCAGTGCACAGCCAGTCTATTTCCAACCACTGCTTTCAACAGCTTTTAATTCCTTGGTGAGCTGGGGGAGAGGAATCATGAAAACTGCTCCAGCCCACCCAGAAGTTGGCCACGTGGATGAGGGAGCTCTCACCACATGACATGGAAAATTGCAGGGGCGAGGGGGGGGGGAGAGCTGAAACCCTTTCCTATCAGCACAACCCTTCTAGGTACATACTGTTTTATAGATGAGTGAAATGAGGAATAGAGAAGGCGAGTGACTTGGCGAAGGCACACAACAAGTGGCTGGCAAAAATGGGAACAGGAGCCAGGCTTCCTGATCCCCAGTCCTCTGCTCAAACCCATAACTTCCACCAATTTTTAGAAATTAAAAAGCTTTTATGCCATATTGCTGAAAGCAATATTTGCCCTGTTATAAATCAATCAACAAGTGGCTTCTGTTGCATTAATTCCATCTGACTCTCTCTGTATCCTTTGAAAGAGAGGAATAGTTCTATTTTATTCTAATTGGTTCTGGTATATTGACACTGTATTTAAATTAAAAGCTCTCTCTTTCATTTGTATGAGATTTCCTGGTCCTGCTTGTCAGCTATGGGGCATTGTAGGAAATTATGTGATAAGAATCCATTCTGCAGAGAGCTACCCTAGAGTAAGGTTGTGAGTTGTGCCTCTCCGTTTTAGGGAGAAGCCTGCTTGGTGTCTGTCTGTATTTTGGGGTTCTTGTGCATATCATTTTGAATGATAAGAAATAAAGTAGTGTTAAGTCACAATCTTCCAGGAAGATATTTTATGTTTGTATTCAGCTTCTCTGTGTGCATGCTGTGAATATAACATTGGCTCCTCTAGTTTCTTACATGCATTACTGAGGAGGCCAGACTAGTCAATTTTTCTCTGTTGCAGACATGTTCTTTGTTTTCTGTGTCTCACTCACAGACGTTTATGCCATTACCTAATATGCGGCAAATTGCCTGTTTCATCCGTGTTCTTGTCTTTCTCGATGAATTTCATGGTGTTTACACAGCAACACAAAGTATATAGCATTCCCAGACCCAGCCCAATTCTTCTGTCACACAATACAAGTGAGTCTAACTGCCATCAGTGAGAACTCCTTGTACTATGTGATGGGAGAATCAGTCTGTGGTTCCAGCCAGCAAACCTGGAGCCATAAAAATTGGACTCCAGATTCTCTCTCCCTTGAAGAAGGAAAAATCCCTAGTTAGCAACAGCTCAGATTACCTTTTGCCTGTTATCTAATATAGGATAATGAAAATTAGGATCAACATTTATACTAATGCATTTAAGCCATTAATCCCATTGAAGCTACTTTCAATAAATGTAAGCTTTAGGACAATTCCCTGTTAATTGCTAGGGCTTACAGTGTGGATGTCACTTTATTTTAGAATACGCCATGATCTGAAATGCCCTGACAAAATTGGATTATAAAAACTTGTTTTTAAAACTGTTTAAATATAGGTTATTTTCTATCATCTTGCCTTGTCTCAGCTTCCAAGTAAAGGATGGGACTGGGGTGCTGCTGCTCCAATTATGAGGGAGACAGAAGATAATAGCAATGCTAATTGACCAGTCTGGCAGAATCCCAGCTTTTGTATGAGTCCCTGCCTATTTGAAGAGGGCTTGCTCACTTCTCGAGAGGAAAGAGTCCTCGGGACCAAAAATCTGCAGGGGGCTTTTAGGATGAGATTGTGGCTACTGGAAAAGGAGTACTTGTGGCACCTTAGAGACTAATGAAGTGAGCTGTAGCTCACGAAAGCTCATGCTCAAATAAATTGGTTAGTCTCTAAGGTGCCACAGGTACTCCTTTTCTTTTTGCGAATACAGACTAACACGGCTGTTACTCTGAAACCTGTCATTGTGGCTACTGCAAGCCATGAGCAGGAGAAGATGGGGAGTTGCTAACAGCCAAGCTATTGGCTCTAGTCCCTTCTCAAAAGCTTCAGAGGAAGGAGTGTTTCATTCCCACTGTGTGTGCAGGAAGGATTGAGGAGAGGCTTGGATGAAGGAACATGCAATAGGTTCCATAGCATAAGGATCCGTAAGTAAAGTCTCCAGCAGTAGGTGGCAGGGCAAGCAGGCCATTTCCTTGATGGACTTTGAGAGGAATCTGAAGCCACGGGATATTCCCCCCCACTACCTTGCCTGAAGCTTGTTGTGTTCCCCCCAGACCCTCCTCTCCTAGGACTCCATTCCCTCACCCACATACACACTTCTCTGCCCCCACATAGCCTGTAAAAGTTGAGAGATGTGAAGCCAAACTCTAAGAAGGTGTAAAGGAAAACAAAGGGGGCTGGCCAAACCCTCTCCAAGCCCAAACTATCACAATTCATGCAGCTCAGCAGGGACCAGTCCCTGGGAGGAGGACAACACACAACAGTCTTTTGAATGCCAGTGACTCATTTCTTCTGCTGGGGATGGGTCTGACATGCACTCTGGCCTTTTAGGGGGCCTAGATCTCTCTCCTACTTCCACAGCCTGATTCTGTAAGATGAAAACAGTCAATCTCGTGAAAATATTTTTCTACAGCAATAATATCATCCATATGTGTATAACATATCTACAGATCGATTTCTAATAACCACTTTTTAAAAAATATATAAGTGAAGCAATTTGATTCTGCCAAATGTAGTAATAAAGTTTTTTGTTAATCTTTGTGACTATAACTTAAACCCCTGACATATCTGTTTAGCTCTTTGACTTAAGTTGCAGCTTTATTCCTACTAGTATACATAATAGTGGAAGAGGAAAAAATGGCTGTACAATGCCAGATCCTACTCTCCATTACATTAATGTGCATTTAAAGTAACTTCATTGACTTTACACAAGGGTAACAGTGAACAGGGTGTGGGGAAATCCATGTACAGATGGAGTCAGAAGTTGCTGCTTCTGCTACTACAGCTGCTTTCTCAAATTAACATCAACTTCATCTTTGTTTCTTCTCTTTAAGAGGAGCTGAACTTGTTTGGTTCATAAATTTCATGGACAACTGAGCATTTGTTCTACTTACATTGACAAGTATACACTGTGATCAGACATGGACGGATACAGATGGATACAGCCTGGACCTATAATCCAAATTAGTACATGCTTTGAAGTTTCCAGTTTTATCTTTCTCTATGCTGTGTTTAGAGGTTTTCCAGGGCTATTGTGCTCAAGGCCATAGCTTGAAAGATAGGAGAATGAAATGGCCTAATGCTTTTTGAGGAGGGTGGAAGCTGGAAGGGGATGATATGCAGAGGAATTGCATACTTTCCCTCTATAGTTGCATGTATACCTCTCCTCACTCAAGTCACTGTAATGTAGATGTTTTCCTCTGCCAAAATAGGAGGAATCAGGGACACCGTCACTCTACATGGCCTGTACAGTGCATGTATCCTTTGTAGGCAATCAGAGCAAAGTATGCTGTATCATAAATCACTGTTGCTAGAGCCAGCAGTGACCACCCTAGCTATTTTTCAGAGCCGATGATAGGGTATGCACATACTGGGAATGGGACGACACATGCAGCAGTGTCATGGAGCTGAGAGATCCAGCTGCACAAAAAGCCCAAGGAACTGCAGATCCCTAGCTTCAACTTTTCATAGAACCCTGGCTACAAAATCTAGTCCTTCCCTGGCTGAATCTTCAAGAAGGGATGATGTAGCAGAGTGGCAGCAGGCCAGGAGCCCAGGGTCTGTCCTTAACTTCTTCAGCCTAAAAGGTTGACAGGGAAACCTTTTTTCCCCCCTACCTGGCTGCAGTTTAAAGGGGTTATGCTGTGAACCTGTCTGATTGGCACATGATCCCTCTATCAGGCATTTCACCTCATCTCCCCCTCTTCTCCCTCATCTATCCAAAGCCATGTCTCATTCTTGGTCTCTACACAGAGTCGGTGAGCAAGGCATGGTTTGATAAGGCATTGAAACTAGAAGAATATGAGCGTGCTGAGCATGTAATTTCTTTTGCTGACTTAAGTACTTCTAGCCTGAAAGACAAACCCATCTCCTCATTTTCTCCCTTATGGGCACAGAAGCCCCCTTATGCAGTGTAACAACCAAAGCTCCACTGTGTAGGTGGTCAGGCCACAAGAGATTGTGTAGGAGGACTCCACGGTTCCTGTGAGCACACAGATTAGTTTGTAATCAGAACACATTGGCCTATCACAAGTTACTGGTTGGCAGCTCCCTCCATTCCAGTGCAATGGTTATTAGGGTTGGGTTCAGAATATAAACCTACTAAACCAATCTGGCTTCACCAGTTTAGATCAGAATGTCACAGGTCAAGTGCAGTAGCCCTGAAAGTTGTGATAGGATATTGCAGCATGAAAGTTGTCATGCTGAATTGGAGTTTATGTTCCTAACGTAAAAGTGGGTGGTAGAATGAGACACTGTTCGGCAATTGTGTTTTCTGGCTCTCCCTGTTCTCCACAGATAGACTTATTCAAGCATGCAAACTACAGTATCCATATATGAGCAAATCCGTCTTTTCCATCCCACTGCATACTACCCAGGCCAGCCCAAGAAACAGTGGTTTGAGCAGCTGACAACCGAATGATAGTAGCATGCAGTAGTTCTGGGTGTCTGTGTTATGTCCCATGCAACATGCATGCTGTTACCTTTTCTTATCAGCTTGCTACTCTGCTGAGCTATGCCAGTGATAATGTGATGGAGCAGCAGTGGGACACAAGCCATAGGTCTGTCCTTCCATTTTGTACCTTTAGAAGGATGACAGAGGAAGCACATTTTGCCCTCTTTTGCTTTTAGTCCTCTATGTTCAGAACTATATACAGTGAATACTGAGGTAGAAATGTTACATTAGGCTACAAGACTGGGGAAGAAAGATTCATTGAAGTATTTGAATCTGTAACATATACTTTTGTGTCTTATTTAAACGTGTTCTAACAAAGTAAAACAAAAACTTTTATGCTGTTTGTTTAGCCCACTTAGAAACTATAGTCTTGTCAATCAAGAAAAAGCTTCCAATTTCTTAGCCTGTTAGAACCATTTTATTAACAACATATGTTTACTACTGGGAGAAGGAGGCTCAGTGTGCTAAGATTTTGTTTATCAGTCATTCATTGTAACCCCACTGTTAATAGCATACAATGGCTTGTGGTTATGCCACAATTTAACCCAGGTTTAAAAATACAAACAAGCGTCATGGTGGCCTGCCGAGAACCGAGACTAAAGCAAAGGTATTGGTTGAACCAGCCTTGTGGGCTGCTGGTTTGGAATGCTATAAAACCTAATCAAATTTATTGAGTAGAATCATGACTAAAAGGCACACGCTGGTGAATGTGTGTGGGTGCACCCAGGTTAAACTATAGTTTGGCTGAGTTCTGAATGTAGGAAGAAAAGCAACTATTTGGCCTCTATTCCATAAAGACAAATTGGAAACAGATATCACTAAATTTGGGGATTTTTAGCAGTCTAATAAGAAAAAAGATATTTTCTTGTGTGGTTTTTATTTTATTGATATGGAGGATGAGTTAGAAACATATTAAAAGGCTTCAAAAGTGAATACCTACTGTGCTAAACTAATATATATTGCTGTCTCATCAAAAATGCCTCCTTTATACCATTTTGATGGTGGTATTAAAGGCAGAATCTCAGTGTCCAGGGCTGACTGAGTACTCTTCCCAGGAGAAAAGAGAGACATTTGGCTACTAAGAAAAATAGTAATGGTACACCAAGGTATCTGAACAAACCTTGACAGTCTGGCTGAGACAGAAAAGTCACAGTGTCTAAACCCCCTCTCTTAATTATGATAGGCTAAAAGTCCAGTTTGCCATAGCACAGTGGAAAAGTATAGTTTAAAGATGCAAAGATTTTGATGATCTGGCAAGACAACATTCACCTCTTGAAGGAATTGTATCCATTTCACCAAATCACTTCAGAGACACAGCACAACTGGTTGCTGAGCTCTGTGACTTTATCCTCACGCACAATTATTTAAAATTTGGTGTCAATATATACACCTCCAGACCAGTGGCACCGCTATGGGTACCCACATGGCCCCACAATATGCCAACATTTTTATGGCTGACCTGGAACAACGCTTCCTAGCTCTCATCCACTCACGCCCCTTCTCTACCTACGCTACATTGATGACATCCTGGAAACCCTGGAAGAATTCCACCCCGATTTCAATAGCTTCCACCCCACCATCAACCTCAGCCTGGACCAATCTACATGGAAGGTCCACTTCCTAGACACTATGGTGCCCATAAGTGATGGTCACGTTAACACCACCCTATACCGAAAACCCACCGACCGCTATGCCTACCTTCATGCCTCCAGCTTCCATCCCAGACACACCACACAATCCATTGTCTACAGCCAAGTGCTAAGGTACAACCGCATTTGCTCCAACCCCTCAGACAGAGACCAACACCTACAAGATCTTCACCAAACATTCTCAAAACTACGATACCCACATGAGGAAATAAGGAAACAGATCAAGAGAGCCATATGTGTACCCAGAAGCCTCCTGCTGCAAGACAAGCCCAAGAAAGAAACCAACAGAACTCCACTGGCCATTACATACAGTCCTCAGCTAAAACCTCTCCAATGCATCGTCAGTGATCTACAACCCATCCTGGACAACAATCCCTCACTTTCACAGGCCTTGGGAGGCAGGCCAGTCCTCGCCCACAGACAACCCGCCAACCTGAAGCATGTTCTCACCAGCAACAACACAACGCACCATAGTAACTCTAACTCAGGAACCAATCCATGCAACAAACCACGATGCCAACTCTGCCTACGTATCTACATCAGTGACACCATCACAGGACCTAACCAGATCAGCCACAGCATCACCGGTTCATTCACCTGCACCTCCACCAATGTAATACCCGCCATCATGTGCCAGCAATGCCTCTCTGCTATGTACATCAACCAAACTGGGCAGTCCCTACGTAAAAGGATAAATGGACAAAAATCAGATATTAGGAACGGCAATATACTAAAACCTGTAGGAGAACACTTCAACCTCCCTGGACACACAATAGCAGATTTAAGAGTAGCCATCCTGCAGCAAAAAAACTTCAGGACCAGACTTCAAAGAGAAACTGTTGAGCTTCAGTTCATTTGCAAATTTGACACCATCAGCTCAGGATTAAACAAAGACTGTGAATGGCTCATCAGCTACAAAAGCAGTTTCTCCTCCCTTGGTGTTCACACCTCAACTGCTAGAAGGGGGCCTCATCCTCCCTGATTGAACTAACCTCATTATCCTTAGCCTGATTCTTGCTTGCATATTTATACCTGCCTCTGGAAATTTCCACTATATGCATCCGAGAAAATGGGTATTCACCCACAAAAACTTATGCTCCAATACATCTGTTGGTCTATGAGGTGCCACAGGACTCTCTGCTGCTTTTTCAGAGACTGAGACATTTTAATAGGACTCTATTCCAGATTTAGCCCGGTACAAGCTACATTTTAAAATGACAAACTTAGGATAAGTAAATCCTATGCAGTTCTCATTCTAATAAAATAAAATTCATGTTGATTTTTTTAAAAACAATATAGATGCTTATTGGCTTAGTTAATCTTAATAATTGAAAGCACTGAGGCTCGTGTTGGTATAATTTTCAGAATTACTAAATAACTTTGTTCACCATGGAAACCAGTTACTGGCAAATGTCAAGTTTGTTTTGAGCCATCTTAGGTGGGTTGGTTTTTGCAGTTAATGGATATGCAATATCTATTATGATATTCATAGAGTTTCTTCATGAAGTAATAGATAAAACTAATAACATTGTGGGTTTTAAGGACATTAATTACTAAAGTTTTAACTCCTCAAACTTTTAACGCTTTGTTCAGAACTCCTGTTGAAGTCAATGAGAATTCTGCATGTAGAGGCCTTTCAGGATCAGGCCCCTATGCATAAATTCCCTCTCTTCTGCTAATGGAGGATGGACCCTTGAAAAACACTGACTGTGTTTGTTTATGCCTGACTGTGTTATAGTTTATTCCTCATTATCATTTCCGAAGGACAGTTCATTGACATTTTGCATTGCTAAACTTTCTTTACACCAGTCCATCAGTCTGCTAGCACGCACATCAAGGTTAAGATACGTGATTTGCTATATATCGCACTAAACAATATCAAAGATTAATGTTTAGATAAGGTGGAGGAGAAAGAGACCAGAGATAAGCAGCTTCTCAGAGGTTTGGAAATACCTATGACTTTAACTCTACTTTTAAGCATGTGCTTGAATCCCATTGATTTGCTGAATCATAGTCCAGTTTGGTATGATGACTGGAAATCTGAAGATGGTTTCTCCAGATCAGGGGTGTGGTAAACTGAGGAAGCATGCACTTCTACTGCCCGTGCTGTATCTTTTCTATGGGTAAACAGAGGCACCTTTCAAACAGCACTAAATTCCCTTACAAACAAATTTGTGGTATCTGGCTATATAGAGAGCTGTCTGGCACTATCAACAGTACAGAAACTGCTGTTATTGACCTGTAGAGGGGCAGCTGCTATTGACAGCTGAAGGCAGTGTTTGTACTTAGATACCACAATGATAGGCATGGTATAAAAATCTAAAATAGGTAGTTGCAAACAGCGCTCACCAGTGGGCAGCATTCACCCTGCCCAACACCCATTGCAAGAGGCGTGCTCATCCCTCATTCTAACAGGGACCACTAGTGCTTTCTACATCTGGTACTAACCACTGTTTGACTTTTTGTCCTGTGAACTCTGTTCAACCATGGTTGGGCCAATGGGGACACCAGCGATTGACAACTGATGTCAGACACAATAGTTCCTGTAATATAGACTCATCCTAACTGTGCAGTCACCAACAAACTCCCCTTTCTTTCTCTCTAGACAAGGTAAGCTAACCTGCTGCTTAGAGATTCTCCCAAAACAGAACTGTATGAACAAAAGAAGAAATCATGACTTGGCATAGAACAACAAAAAGCATGAAGCTTCAAGACTTTCTGAAATGGTAGCACATCGTTTATTGCTTATCAGTGCAGTATTCTTGTATGCTATTTTCTACACAAGTGGAGGATTATCGAGTGAGACTTATGCTTTGCTGACAGGCTTTTTCTCCAACCATTCCTTATATGGCTTGTTGTTCCACTTACTTTTTTAGAGAAAGTTCCAGAGCCAGGTCACTGTTCCTCATTCTGGGCCTCCAGAGGTATGTCTACATTGCAATTAAACATCCATGGCTGGCCTGTGCCAGCTGACTCAGGCTTTCAGGGCTGTTTAACTGCAGTGTAGACATTCGGGCTTGGGCTGCAGCCTCAGCTCTGGTACTGCCCCACCTCACAGGGTCCTAAAGCTCCAGCCCAAGCCCAAATGTCTACACTGCAATTAAACAGTTCCTTTGCCCATGTCAGCTGACATGGGCCAGCAGTGTGTTTTTAATTGCAGTGTAGACATACCCAACTGCACACTCTAGGTGCAGACTTCATGTCTGCCACCTTCGGTGGAACTTGGGGCTCTGCAGCCTGGCTGCCTTAGACTTCCAAACCAGTGCTTCAGCCCTCACAAGCTTATACACATTCCCTCAGAGTTCCAACTCAGCATGGGTAGTCTGAGCATCTCAATTAACCCCTTCAGGGACAATAAATCAGGCAAGCAAGGAACACAGGCTTAGCAAAGGAATTCTTAACCACAGTCTTTTTACTTTTAAGAAAGCACTGGAGAGTTACAGATCTTTGCAACAGAACACAGTCCCCGTTATCAGAGTAGCCTTCCCAGTAAATCCAGTCTCTGACCCTGTTTTGCCATGGGCCCAAGCTGATAAATTCAAACCCCCAGCCACACGGAGTCACATGTGAAGAAAACCTGACCTAAGGTTGGCCAGTCATTGAGAGTCATTCAAAGCTGATGACCTTTGGCTGTTTTATTGATAGTCCCCTTTGAGGTGCCCCAAACCCTCCTAGGCAGGACAGTGTCTGCAATATACTGACTTTGTCCAGGTCAGGCTACTTCTTCAACGGAGAAACAAAATGACAGTTACTATTCAAAATGGAAGATGGTACAAAGCCACAAACCAAAATGGCGTTCACAATTTGATAAAGACATATCCCACTCTGTCACTTCAGCTCTTCCAGGCTTGTCGCCTTGGTCTTACAGGAGTATATATAGCACATTATTTTAGATTACAGCTTTTATGACAGTCAGAGTTGTGTTGACTGTAAGTTTAAATTTACCCTCCCTTTAGAAATCTCTGGTTTCACAGGGTCATGGCTTTCACAGGGAAAAAATTCTTTGGGGCTAAAAACTTCCAGGCTTGCCCCTACTCTACACTCTGAAAATGACCCATAGCTGACAATGGGCCAGTAATAGATGTAGATGAACTGGTGCTGAGCATCATTTAGCTGTAAAAGTAGACAAGGATAAAACATGTTTAGCACAGTTTTGGAGACTGTGGTTAAGTAGGAATACAGTTTGTGTTTTTCTACATTTGTAATCGGTCTATGGCTCAGCTTCACCCACTGCTAACACCCATTGTTACAATGGGTGATTCTTCTAGCCCTTAGTATTGGTTACAAGGAACCTGTAATGTTATTGGAACTCACCAGATGGCACTATTGCAGTTGGTCATGTTAGTTAGGTTTATCTGAATGCATATGCATTTGGATAAATACCCATTGTCACTTTAGAAGTTGAGCCTATCCCCACTACAGTCCCTTTGCCTGAGTTTCTCTCTGATTACACCAATTTCATTAGGTGTGGTCCAACAAGCTACACCCACCTGAGCAAAGAACCATTACATACTGTCAAAAAGTACGACCAGAGACCACTCAAACCAATCTGCTGCCATATGCAAAATTTCAGTCTTCCATCCCCCCATCCTACTTGCTTAGAAGTTTATAGCAGATCCCAAGAGCTTCTCTCACCGCTGCCACCCCTTTCCCTGAACTTTATACTGCTGGGTCGGAGGCTGGCAGGGCAAACCCTGCTTTGGGGCTGCAGATGCTGTTTGTAATGGAGTGCTAAACTGCAGTATACTGTTCAGCCATTAGGTGCCGTTGTGTGTAACAGACCTTATTTAAGCTAACCTCAGCCATACCCGGCAGAGCATTAAAAGATCTAATGGAAGACATAACTGCTTTCTCTCTCTGGGAAGGAAGCTCTGTAGCCAGTCCATATCTGGTGCAGAAACATGACCAAAAGTAAAATCCCTGCAAGCTGCGTGGAAACTTTTTAAAGACACCATAATAGAGGCTCAACTTAAATGTATACCCCAATTTAAAAAGCATAGGAAGAGAACCAAAAAAGAGCTACTGTGGTTAAACAACAAAGTAAAAGAAGCAGTGAGAGGCAAAAAGGCATCCTTTAAAAATTGGAAGATAAAGCCTAATGAGGAAAATAGAAAAGAGCATAAACTCTGGCAAATGAAGTGTAAAAATATAATTAGAAAGAGCAAAAAAGAATTTGAAGAACAGCTAGCCAAAGACTCCAAAAGTAATAGCAAAATTTGTTTTAAATATAGGAGAAGCAGAAAGCTTGCTAAACAACCAGTGGGGCCACTGGATGATCGAGATGCTAAAGGAGCACTCAAAAACGATAAGGCCATTGCGGAGAAACTAAATGAATTCTTTGCATCGGTCTTCACTGTTGAGGCTGTGAGGGAGATTCCCAAACCTGACCCATTATTTTTGGGTGACAGATCTGAGGAACTGTCCGAAATTGAGATGTCATTAGAGGAGGTTTTGGAACAAATTGATAAATTAAACAGTAGTAAGTCTCCAGGACCTGATGGTATTCACTCAAGAGTTCTGAAGGAACTCAAATGTGAAATTGCAGAGCTACTAACTGTCATCTGTAACCTATCATTTAAATCAGATTCTGTACCAAATGACTGGAGGATAGCTAATGTGATGCCAGTTTTTAAAAAGGGCTCCAGAGGTGACCCTGGCAACTATAGTCCAGTAAGCCTCACTTCAGTACTGGGCAAATTGGTTGAAACTATCGTAAAGAACAAAATTGTCAGACACGTAGATGAACATCATTTGTTGGGAAATAGTCAACATGGTTTTTGTAAAGGGAAATCATGCCTTACCAGTCTACTAGAATTCTTTGAGGGGGTCAACAAGCCTGCGGACAAAGGAGATCCGGTGGATATAGTGTATTTAGATTTTCAGAAAGCCTTTGACAAGGTCCCTCACCAAAGGCTCTTAAGCAAAATAAGCAGTCATGGGATAAGAGGGAAGGTTCTCTCATGGATTGGTAACTGGTTAAAAGATAGGAAACAAAGGGTAGGAATAAATGGTCAGTTTTCAGAATAGAGAGAGGTAAATAGTGGTGTCCCCCAGGGATCTGTACTGGGCCCAGTCCTATTTAACATATTCATAAACAATCTGGAAAAAGGGGTAAACAGTGAGGTGGCAAAATTTGCAGATGATACAAAACTACTCAAGATAGTTAAGTCCCAGACAGACTGCAAAGAGTTACAAAAGGACCTCACAAAACTGGGTGACTGGGCAACAAAATGGCAGATGAAATTTAATGTTGATAAATACAAAGTAATGCACATTGGAAAACATAATCCTAACTATACATATACAATGATGAGTTCTAAATTAGCTATCACCACTCAAGAAAGATCTTGGCGTCATTGTGGATAGTTCTCTGAAATCATCCACTCAGTGTGCAGCAGCAGTCAAAAAAGCAAACAGAATGTTGGGAATCATCAAGAAAGGGATAGATAATAAGACAGTAAATATCATATTGTCTCTATATAAATCCATGGTACACCCACACCTTGAATACTGGGTGCAGATGTGGTTGCCCCATCTCAAAAAAGATATATTGGAATTGGAAAAGATTCAGAAAAGGGCAACAAAAATTATTAGGGGTATAGAACGGCTTCCATCTGAGGAGAGATTAATAAGACTGGGACTTTTCAGCTTGAAAAAGAGGTGACTAATGGGGGATATGATAGAGGTCTATAAAATCATGAGTGGTATAGAGAAAGTTGTTATTTACTCCTTCTCATAATACAAGAACAAGAGGCCACCAAATGACATTAATAGGTAGCAGGTTTAAAACAAATGCAATAAAGTATTTTTTTACTTAACACACTGTCAACCTCTGGAACTCCTTGCCACAGGATGTTGTGAAGGCCAATACTATAACAGGGTTCAAAAGGGAGCTAGATAAATTCTTGGGGGATAGGTCCATCAATGGCTATTAGCCAGGATGGGCAGCAATGGTGTCCCTAGCCTCTGTTTGCCAGAAGCTGGGATTGGGTGTCAGGGCATGGATCACTTGATGATAACCTGTCTGTTCATTCCCTTCGGGAACTTGCCATTGGCCTCTGTCAGAGGACAGGATACTGGGCTTAATGGACCTTTGATCTGACCCAGTATGGCTGTTCTTATTATGTTCTTATGACCTGCTAGCAGCAGCCCTGCAACCTATCATGTACAAGAAATACATGACACTGCTGGATGGAAATAGTATGACATGCAGGTCCTGGCAGGCAACAGCTCCTAGTGCCTCAGTTAATGGGCAGTGCAGATCCCCTGCCTAGCATGAAGCCACCCGAGTTTGAAGCACTGATCTCCCTCTCATAGGAGCTGGACAGAGTGTGTGTGTGTGGGGGTGTCTCTGTGTCTCACCTCCCACACCTAGCCAAACCTGCATCTCAGGCCCTGCACTACCAGGTCCCTACCTCACCCCCCTCACACTATACACCCCCTGCCCTCCAAGCCCACACCCTCCACCCAACCTCTCTCCCCTGCACTTCACAACCTTAGCCAATACCCTCTTCCTGGGTCCCAGCAAGCCCTGTACCTTTCCAGATGAGCTTCCTGCTGTTGAGCTCAGAGCCTGTGCAGTGAACCCAGCCTCCTGAACCCAGAAACAGTCAAGTTGAAGCAGCAGTGCCAGGGGCTGGAGGCTGCTTAGGCAGCAGGGCCGACAGGAGCTGGGTGTGGGGTGGCTGGGGTGACAACATGGAGCCAGATGGGTCACTGCGCTTGTGTGCAAAGCCTTGGCAGTGCTCACGGTGCCACCAGATGCAGCCCCGAGCTGCTCGGCCTCCGAGCTATGGCCATGCCCACAATCTAACTTGTGCTGGGGGTGGGGTGGGGGGAGAGTGTTTGAGGAGGGAGAGGGAGCACTTGCCTGGCAGCCCAGGTGTGGGCCACTTCCTGTGCCTCGGAGCCCTGGCTGGTTATCTCTTTCTCCAGGCAGCCGTGCCGGTCTCATTCCCTGCAGCCACCAATCTGCTGCCCTCAGAAATATGCTACTCTAGGCAGCTGCCCAGTTTGCCTATAGCTAGAGTACCCTCTGTGTTAGGCTAGGGGCCGCATGACACCGTAGAGTTTATTGATGCTTCAGTGTCCTAACTGATGCTCAGAGCAGTTGTATCATGAATATTGAGGCTCAGTGTCTCCTCTCCAGGAACCAAGTGACAGGCTGCTTGGGAGGTGGAGAACACATGTGAAAAAGATGTATTGTTTTCTTCTTTAAATACTTTTGGGGCAGAAGGGCCTTGGAGGAAGGTCCAGTAGGACTGTCTCATTATTCTGCTTTGAGCATCCAGAAGAGAAAGGGAATGTTATATATACCCTGTGTGTATATACATTATAATTTGTCTAAGAAATCATCCTCCTGGGCCTGAGAAGCTTACAATCTAGAGAGAGAACACAATATAAGATATTGTTCTCACAAAGATATCAGATACTACTGCTATTCCAGCAGAGTGGGGGTGCTACTGCATTATTTCTTCACATACCACTGACAGTGCATCTCAGTTCTAATCTCTTGCCCCCTTGCTATTCCACCCCAGAGCTTCTCCTAAACAAGGAACTCAAGTGGTGTTAAATTATGTAGTGGATTTGTGGTGCACACAAAGACAGAATAAAATAAATCCATCAAATTCACTGGTGTCCTTAGACATGTTTCCAGAGGTGAAAAGCTAGAGTGCTAATAAACTGAATTACCAAGCCCAACAAGAGTGACTGTGTAAAAGTGGCAGTTTCTTGCTGAGCCAATCTGTTATCTGCATTCATTCACAATCACAACTGCTTGCAATAATGACTACTATAAAGTTTTACTACTTTTTAATCAGGTTAGCCCTATGAAATCAACACAACTGGGAAAGTATGAGTGAGCGTCTAGCCTGGCTCTTACATCACCGGAACTGTTAAGTATGATCCAGTTGTAGATTCTTTATGTAGCCCCTGGCCCTATTGAGGGCTAGAGAGACAAGCTTCCAGCAGCTCACACAGACAATGAGCAGCACAGAGGCAAAAGATGAGGAACTGGAACTACCTGTGTAACCTGTGTTTGAGATGCAGCCCGGCTGTGGGGGCTGAGACAGAGAAAAGGAGGAGGAGTTACCAGACCAGAGGCCTGACTGACATGCTAGGGCAACCAACTGCAGAAGTTGAACTCTGACAGCCTACACATGGCTGAGACCTGCCCAAAAATTTCCACTGAACATCGTGGACAGACATGGGGGGAAAGGAGCTGGTTGCTGGGTGTCAGCTTCCAGCCACAGAAAGAAGTGTAGCTCCTGGCTTGTTCTCTGCTCAGTGTGGGAGAGAATTTCATATTACCTCTCAGTCAGAGATACCCCACTGCCCAGATGCTACCCAGATCATAAGGGGTGACTCTTCACACACCCCTGAAGTGCCTTGGCTATTGAAAGTATCAGATAAAGAGAGAGAAGCCAGTTCTCCCAGTCTAGCAGTCACCTGCAAAGGGATAAAGCTTGCAGACTCCATAACTAGCAGAAGTCCCTCACTAGTTAGGCTTCCATTCCATTGCTCTGGAGGCCAAGGAAAGGCTAGGGTTTGAGCCATCCGGAACCTGCTCTGCTCAGTGAGAAGTCTGCCTGTTTCATAGCAAGATGACACAACCAGTTCCTCATCCATTGTTTGCTCTCTGCACCTTCTTAGTTAGGAAAGGTCTCCAGGCTGAGAAAAGTCTGGTTCAGTGACAGTAGGTGCACAGCCTGGTGAGTGTTCACGCAGAGCTGAAAGTTTGTATAGGTATCACACTGCACACAAGCAATTGTCAGGCCTGTGATTTTTAAGTACCTGAAACTGTATTTAATTTTTGGTCATACCTAAAGAGATCCAGATATGGGACAATGTATATACTTCAGTCACCTGAGACCTGCAGGTAAGCTCTTGGCTTGTGCTTGTTTTAAATCTGTGAGCATAGGTGCTGGAACTAGGAGTGATCGGGGTGCTGGTGCACCCCCGGCTTGAAGTGGTTTCCATTATAGAGAAGGTTAGAGTTTAGTTCAATGGTTCTCAGCACCTCCACTATATAAATTGTTCCAGCACCCCTGACTGTGTGAGGTTTTGATTACTTTTGTTAGAAGGGATATTTTTATTTGGAGAGAATCTAATTGTTGTGAGTTTAATCTGTTCATTTAGCTGTGCCCCTTGATTTATTTAGCTGTACCCCTTGCCTTTTGCCTTTTACGCCAATTCCAAGCCTTATTCAGTCTTTAATTTAACATAATAATCTGCTCATAGGCAAAGTTTTTTGTTTTGGTTTTGGAATTTTTTTCCCTTCCTAACTCCAGGCAGTTAGTGGTTGTCATATGTCCTGAAGCAGTGATATTCCTTGTACATTTTTACCCTGTATAATGTAACTGTGGATTATATTTTTAGTCATAAAAATGTCTAATAATTGGTAATACTATTTGGAAAACAAAGATTAAATATATATTTCAGGCTGCAACATAGCAGCAAAAGGGAGTAAAATCCTTTGGCTAAAAACAGAGACTGAAGCAAATATATGCAGTCGGTACCTAAATGAAGCAAAGTATGTGTGTAAGGAGGAAAGCTTTTCTTCTACTGCTGTGCATTGCTACCACTGGTGCTAACCATTGCATTGTCATATACAGAAGCTTTTTGCTCATGATCCTAAGGTATGTCCTTTGTTTTGCACATTGCATTAATTTTATCATTGGAGTTTCTGGAAAATGATTGGAAAGTACAGAATTTGATTACCACAGCCAGAAAACTTATGGGTCATTTTAGTCGTTCTCCCAAAGTCATGACTATATTGTTCATTGAATAAATTCGACCCAGAGAAGAACCGATACTGTATATTACAAAAAGATGCAATTCTGCTTTGTGTGTGTGTGTGTATGTATATATATATTAATGAACAGGCACAGCTATAGATACAGCAATTATACAAGATCCTTGTCTAATTCGAGACAGTTTCCACAAGTCCAGTCATAACGCCACTAGGGCTTCTGGCACATGAAATGGTTCTCATAAGAAATGGTCAAATGTTTTCAATATTTGATGAAATTTCCAATTTCTGACTTTCAAATTTTGCATTTTGGGGAGGGACGGGAACAAGAAATAAATGTCAAAAACAAGTTTGACAGAATGTTGTCTTGTTCAAACCGCTTTATTTTTCACAGAGCATTTTAATGGTTTAGATGTAGTTGAAGAAGGATCACACTGGTTATGCAGCAGTGTGGCTCAGAAAATCATTGACCATTGGCGAAATGATGAAAGATTACAAGGCATGTGCAAATTGACATATGCTTGCCATGTTAATGGATCCAAAGGTTATGGCTTAGATCCATAGCTTCCATAGGACTTGGCAAAAAACCCTCACAGTGATTGGTTAAGCAGGGAATTTAGAGTACAAAGAAAGGGCAAAAGAGTTCTGGCACAATAGTATCTCAAGCCCTTCCTTATTGTATTCAGTATTTCAAAATTGTGGCAAGAGCAGAATTTCTTTGACTGGGGATTTCACAGATAGCTTTAGAAGAAATCTGTCACAGGTAATTTCTTTGTTAATCTAGATGCAGGTTGAGCAATCCATACCAGAAATGGTGTCCTGCTGCCTCAGTGAACCACTTAAGGGTATCATAGCCTATCCTATCTTTTGAATACAGGAAAGAAAAATCATACTGACCTAATGTTGCCTGTGTAACCTTTGAGTTGCTAAACTACCCATGACACATGGATGTTCTGAATATAATTTTAGCATGGAAGAAAATATAACAAACCCAAGATCCAGATTGCTACCAGAATGTGCAGAGCATCTGGCTTTTTTAAATGTGACCTGCCAAGATTTAATAGCACAACAAGTTTACTTTTGTTGGAGAGGCTGCATAACTGTCTAAAAAACTGAACAATAACTGAGATATGTTTCACTGCATGTCAGGGGTTAATTGTGTTCATGCTCTCTTCTGGTTTTGCCCATGTTGTTCTGTTGTTTCCGTTGCTCCATGAGAATTTGAAGTGGGTGGAAAAGTTGTTCCGCTGTGATTCTGTGGCTCCTGTCTGTACCAAGAGCTTGCACTCACAACTATGTCTTATTAACCGTTCTAATTTATAAAACATTAAAAATTCTAAAAGCAGATTAATCAGTTTCAACTTTCTGTGACAAATATCACAGCCCTTTTCCATGCAGAGCCACATAAAAGGACTTTGGATCAGAAATATGAATTAAATTAGGATAAAGTCTACTTACAGTTCCATGATCACCAGTGAAACAAAAATAGCACCCAGACTTTCTTATGCAATGGGTAGCCATAAATTTTGTGCATTTCCCCTCAACACACACGCTATATTCTCTGTTTGGCACATTGATTTCCATTGCTATCTAGCAGCTACATTGTCTCTGGGCAACTGGTCTCTAGTCTGGGAGAATGTCCCTACCTTGCTATCAGAACACAAAGTTATCTTTCATCGTTATCTTCATTGCAGGCATAACACAGACTTGATAGGAAAAAACATGGGGCCACATCCTCTGGACCTGCCATGCTGCACTCAGTACATGGTCAGAAGTCCCTGATTTGAAAGGTTCAGAGGGGTCTTTACGCCACCTTTGTGACCGCTTTCCCCAAATTGGGGGCCCAGCTGCATGGTGTGGTGCCTCAGGGTTGTCCTGACTTTTGCAGGCTGAACAGGGTCCCCAAAAAGTTATTCTAGTAGCCAGGGACTTCCAAACATAGAGTGCCTTGGCTAAGTCCCCTTTTTCTTGAACATACATCCTGAGCCAGGGACTGGGTGGGAAGTTGCATGCATAATACATACATACATACATACATACTG
Organism: Lepidochelys olivacea; assembly: GCF_965140295.1. NCBI lineage: Eukaryota > Metazoa > Chordata > Testudines > Cheloniidae > Lepidochelys > Lepidochelys olivacea. The sequence continues at coordinate 60,371,174 of NC_140414.1, read as the reverse complement.
CTACAGCACACAGGGAATCTCAAGTGGCTGAGGAAACCTGCTTTAGGGCAGCTTTGTACTGCCAGACCAGTGGAAAGCAGCTAGAGTAGGGATGAGGATCTTGCCAGTTAATTTTTTAAAAACTGATTTTTCTCTTGAAAATCACTTGGGTTTCATCTATGAAGAAAAAAGGATTCACAAAAGTCAATGAAAAACTTCAGACTGTGCTGGATTCCCCCTTCCTTGGAGTATGAAGTGAGCTGTAGCTCACGAAAGCTTATGCTCAAATAAATTTGTTAGTCTCTAAGGTGCCACAAGTCCTCCTTTTCTTCCTCCAGATGGTGTTTCCCACATTTTTCAGTTGTAGGAGTCAGATCTTTCTGACAGAATGGTTATTTTTAGGAAAAAAATAATTAAAATCCAAAGTGCTTTTACAACATGATGAAGGTGAAATTGAAGAGCAAAAAGATGAGCAAAATGGTTATGTGCATGAGATATTACATTTGTCAGATCTGACACTGACTTCTTGTTCCAGAGCCACATGATGGCTATATGAAGGAAAGAAGCTTTATTTACTGTAGAATTATATATACACTCACAAGGCTTTTCCAGGCCTCTAGACACATTCACCAAATAGTAAGACTACGATAAACTAATACAATAAAAAAGTCAGCACCTTCCCTGAAACCAGTGTGCAATGCCCCTGACTCCACATTCACAATCCCGCATTCCACCCCTCAGCTCAGCCCTCCATCTGCAAAAGCCTGAGAAAAGAGATGGGCTTTGCAGCATGCCCTGAACATCAACAAAACTGGGTGCTAAAGACCAAATAATCATTAGGGCCTGATCCAATGCCTTTTGAAGCCTCGTATTGTCTTCAGTTGGCTTTGGATCAGGTCCTTAATTCATAATGAGTTATTCTGACTTTCAAATTGTTAGTTCTGCAGAGATACTGGGCTTTAAATGATGACAGTGGGGTTAAGCTAAAGTATAACAATTGTTTAAAAGAAACTGGCTCTGACTCACTTTGTAGGTCTTCAGGCATATGGGGCCAGATTCTGGTTTGTGTTCCAGCTTCTTTGCACTGCTTGAGTGGCACAGATGGGGGCAGAAAGCAAGCACAACTGAATGCCCTAGCTTGGGAGCTCTCAGCTGGTGTGGAGCAGGCCCCTTCACCTCCCTCTCTCACACTTTGTCTCAGCTCAGGGGATAGGCTGAGGTTGGGTATGAGAAGGGAAGTGATGTAGTCACAGCACGCTGCGTTCTGGTTATGCTCAGCTGGCACACGGCCCCTAAAGGGGATTATCAGGCAGAAGTTAAAGGAGCCTCCAAGATGCTCCAGCCTGTTCCAAGAGCCAGTGTATGATCTCTGCCCCTTTAGAATCAAGGAACTGTAACCAGTTCCCTGATGGCCCTGCTGTTCTGAGATTCCTCCCTTGTTAATATTAGATCACATTAGGCCACACTATATCTATCTTTATATAACCGATACTCTTCATTCATGGACTGTCTCAGTATTAGAATGTATTTATTAAATATACTGGGCCAGATTCCTAAGTACACTCCAAATGCTTTGTGGAGAGGTGCAAAAAAGTTTGAGCATGCCAATGAATCTAGTCCAATATGTTTTCTTTCAGCTAACAACTGTCTAGTACTTGCAGTGTTTAGGCTGTTACAGACTGCAGCTAGCATTGCATTTAACTACACCTTTCACATGAATCATAAAACAGATTTCCAATAGCTGTAGTATTAAATTTGTCTCCTTGAATGCAGTGGAAAAAGTGACTTTCATGCTTTTCTATATGTTTACAGCAGCATAAATAACACACTGATGTGAAGTGTTTTAAGTACAGCAATGGGCTACTTTAAACAACGTAGTGAAAATATATAACTTACAGTGTCCAGTTGTTTTGATTTCTTTCAAGGGTAAGATTTCCCCTGTCTGATTTAACTTTTAACTTTGCATAACTTAAAAAAAAAAATCCCTGTGTACTCTACCTCAAAGTGAAATGAAGTTCAAAGTCAGATGAAGGCTACATGATGAAAACAAGCATGAATAAAAACTGTGTGGTATAGCTACTTGCTTGATTTTTAGGGTTTATGGGTGTACCAAAATTTCAATCTTGGATCGCTTTAGTGTCCAAGGACTGTCAATTCTAGTGACAAAGCAAGGTTTGAGTAGCTTCTTAAAGAAGGAGTAACTTTCTACTTACTGAGAAGACATTTTGTTAGCTAGTACCGTCTGAGTCTAGTCAGAAGCCCGCAAGTACAATAGTATTTTTATTACACTCCACTAGTTGTATATTGCTATGAAATGAATCATTGCTAAAAAGCCTATTCTAGAGTTGCATCCGTCTCATGTGTTACATAAATACAGTTCATTGATTTTTGCATACAAACTGATCACTAGTTTAAACTGTCAATGTGAAAGGTAGAAAACATTTTCTTCAAATTGATTTCCATCTTTTATAGTTGAAGAATGAATATAATTTCTTTAAGGAGTGTTTGTTTTCTGGTGTATAATATATACAGATATCTGAACATTTCCTGGCTCTTCCACACTCATGGGGCCTGGGGTATTTTGTCATAAGCACTGGTTCTAGAAATTCAAAATCGTGAATGTATTAAAAGGTAGTGTTTTCGCTTAATCAAAAATGCAATCGGTGCTCTTGAATGTTCTGCTTCACTGAACCCTTCAGACACCACATATGGAACCAGTAAAGGAGTACTGTTTCTTCCCTGAAATGGGCCATGCTGTTTCATTTGAAACGACATGTGTTTCTGCTGGGTGTTCTGTGGTTCTGTCTCAACAACATTACTCAGAACTCAAATACATCAGGTATCAGCCAAGGAGCTCTCAAGTATCTGAGGGACAAATAAATCATATTTCCATGAAACACCCTTCTCTTTCAACTAGCTACATAACCATACATTTAGACATTTAATGCTTGGAAGAAGTAGTCTAAGCGGTTCACTCTTCTTAAAAATGAGAAGCCAAAGGGCTTCCAGTAAGAGCTAAATCAAAGTCACAGGAGTGAGGTTGAAGCATCTGTCTGAAATGCTCAAAAGCATCAGAATCAAACCCTTTAATTGTGTCTGTGGCTTTGGTGACCTCTAGTGTTCGATGAAGAGAATACTAGTTCAAGGTCTCAATTCCCGAGTTTTTCTTCTCATCAAAATGAGATATAGTAACATGCAGTAGTGCTGTGTCTGTGTTGGCCCCAGTATATTAGAGACACAAGGTGGGTGAGGTACACTCTGAGTTAGTTTTCCAGACTGGAAGGAGAGCTCTGTGTAAGCTCGAAAGCTTGTCTCTCTCACCAACAGAAGTAGGTCCAATAAAAGATATTACCTCACCCACCTTGTCTGTATAGTAACATAATATTTTCTGATTACAGTGCCATAAATCCTAAAATACATTTTCATCTCACTATATTTGGTATGCAAAATACATTAACTACTACACAGAACATAAATCTTTACATGAACTTCAGTAATTTCACACTACAGCCTACATATATTATATTTGTATTTTGGTTTACTTATTTTAGTTTGCTGTTGTAAGGAGGGCTTTTTATGGAACAGAGGAAAGATATATGTTTGGGAAAATATAAAGTCATCTTTTATGAAAATAAAAAATCATGGATTTCTATAAAATCTAATTCAAAATGTTGCCATATCCTCCTGAAGCATGTAGCAGAAAACAAATTAGACAGTGACACTTGTTTACATATAATGGTACTCACGTTTATATTGTCTCTTTCATCTACGCAACGCAAAGCGCTCCCCAAGCTTTACATACCTGGGTCACTTCCCTTACCAGTGAAAGGGAGCCACTTCTGCAGTAGCAGAGAGATGCTTTCACGACCAATGCACAGCAACACTATACAACAATTCAAGATGGATTCGAAACTACAGTGGGAATCTAGGTAGGCCACATTGTTGTTAGCCAGTTCGAATTTAGCCAGGAAAGTGGGGAGAGGTTAAGTCTTTTCTGTTGCAAAAATATCCAGTGGTCAAGAATTCAATATTTTAGGCATTATGACACCTCCAGCTGCATAATAGTTCCCAACTTAGGACCAGATTGACCTTTCCTATGGATAGAGACATAGAGAGGAAAACTCTCACCTCGTGGATTTCCTTCCAAATTGTTTAATCAAATAGGGGGAGCCTCACTGGGTCAAACTGAAGTTCTACCTCCAAAACCCACAGATTCTCTGACATGACTAGAGGTAAGGACCATCTATGCTGGCCCTGGAACCCGCAAACACTTCAGCAACATGACTCTACTGGACCCCCTCATGAAGAGACCCCTGGAATCCTCCTTAAAATGGGGCTCCCAAATTCAGTAAAACTTTAATAGCAATGAACTTTCCTTATGTGCAGGTCATCCCATAACTTCCTGCTGCATTGTTTCTGGCACTTCCCTCGGAAGCATCTGCCGCTGTCCACCCTTGGAGAAAGGATTCTGCACTAGATGGACAGTCTGACAATTGTACAGTTAAAATAACAAAAAGCCAGGCATCAACAAAGGTAAGGGGCCAGATCCTCGGCTGGGGTAAAATATCACAGCTCTATGAATTACAACCGAGCTACAACAACTTTTATACCAGTTGAGGATCAGGCCCAAGGTTCCAACTGCAATGTTAACTTAGCTGTCATGCATAATACACATCCGTCAGCCTCAACAGAAGTATGCTAACTCACTTTAACAAGAAAAAGAGGGATAGAAAATGGTACACATGGGGAATGCTGCTAAATTAATATAGTTGTTGGGACCTTGAAGGAAATCATGACTCCTATTATAGTCAATAGGAGTTTTGCCATTCACGTCAATGAAGTCAGGATTTCAGCCCTTACAGTTGTTTTTTGACTTTCTGATTTTTAACTGTGCAACCTTTGCACTGTGTTAATACTTTTTTGGCCCATAATTTCCAAGATTGTTTTTTTGTCTTTTTAAGGAAGAAATAAACAAAGGGTAAGGAAAACAATTCCCCAAGACAAGGGTTAATGCATTTGCAAAGCTTCCAAGGTCGGCCACTAGTTAATAACCAACCCACCATTCAGTAAAGCTGGTTGAAAATGTTCTATCAAAGCTTTTTTTCTAATAAAACCTTGTTCTTTTAAAAAACAAATTTGCAGGAAATTTTTGATTAATTCAAAATTTTTCAATTTGGGGGACAAAAGCCCCGCCCTCCATCCCCAAAAAACCTATAAATGTTACCAAAATGCCAAATAAATAAATAGTAATAAATAAAATAGATGTTCAGTTTTTTGTTCAAAAACTAGGGGATATCTGTGAAAAGTTTTGAGAATATTATTTTTGTTTCTTTTGAATTATTTTGTGGAAAATATTTACCAGCTCTACTATTTGGGATTTAAAACTTATCTGTAAGTAATGATAAAGGAAGTGGGACATAGTCTGGAGTGATAAAATAAATCCCGTGGCATAAGATGAAGAATGAGATATATTCTAGATACTGAAAATATACATTTTATATTGATGTAGGAGATGAAAGTATTTTACACTGCGTGAGCCCAAGTAGAAAGATGTTTGGATCTATATTTGGTTTAGGCTAGAGTTCAAATTCAAGGCCAAACTACAACTAGGATTTTGATATTTGGTACTACAAATCTTGCAAGATTTTGTTCCCAAATGATGGAAACCAGTTGTTCTGATGAGATTGCTATTATTTTGAGCTGTATTAAACTTTAATTTGGGAAACAGAGCCCTTCTAGTTTTGTATTCCATTCCATCTCCAATTAAAACTGCAATAAATATTACCCTTATAATGTATTACTCTCATCATTGCAGCCAAGAAACAGTGCAGCATATAGAAGAAGTTCTTATGACATGGAATATTTTCCCACTTTTATTTTGAACATGGGATTGTTCAGATATGTCTCATTTTAGATCCTTTTGAACAAATGTGGTGACATCTGCCCACTTACATTATTAAGCTAGTGAATTAGCCGCATATTTTTTAAAAAGAAAAGGAGTACTTGTGGCACCTTAGAGACTAACCAATTTATTTGAGCATAAGCTTTCCTTTTCTTTTTGCGAATACAGACTAACACGGCTGCTACTCTGAAACCATATTTTTTTAAGTTAGCAGAAAAATGAGCCATTTTAAAATTACATTTATTAGTCCTCTTCTGTCCACACAGTAACTGGCCCTATAAACCATATTTTATAGATCTTCTGTGCCATAATTGTTTGTCTTTTATTTTGAAAATAGGTATATGTGCATAATGTGGTATGAGTATAATATACTCCACATTTTTTCCACAAAAAAAGACAAACTGAGCTCTAATTCTACAGTGCCTCTCATTTCAGTAACCTCTCAGAGGGTTATAGGAAAACAGCCGCCATCATTTTGTGGCAAACGTCAGCTACCCACATAAAAAAACAGTGTTAACGTAAGGTTTTGACATGGCTTCATGATGAGTTTGGGTGGGTATGGTCCTGTCTACATTGGAAGTTTTATCTTTGCTAGGAAATTACTTTATTACAACAGAGGTCTGCGAACGCTTTCTGCCCATGTGGGCTAAACAATTGGCTGAGTCAGTGTAGACTAGGCAAAACTGCTGTTTTTAAAACAGTAATAGAACATTTTTAAACTAGTGCCCTAAGAGACTAATGGCCTAGCTTCAAAGGACTTTAATGTTACCGTTACTGATGGAAGAACAAACAGCTCTTAGCTTGCTGAAAAACATCTGAGCATGTGTCAGAGCAAGGGAGTGTGGCGAGAGGGTGACAAGAAACCTTCTGCCAGCAGTGTACACCAGGCCCAATCCATTTGCACCCTTGCAGACCATAAATGCTAGGTTAAAATCAATGTCAGGCAAGTCCAAGCCAATTATATGACTTGATTTCTGATGTAATATGGTGATTATGGGCAGTGAATGTAAGCAATCTAGCCACAGCATTTAAATCAGTGTGCAGTTTATGTATGGGTTTAGCAAGAGAGACAAAATAAAGTAATTTTCAATAGTTTAATAAAGAGACTATATAGTATTGGATGAGTGAACTGGTTTTATTTTAAAGGAATATGACCAGCTAGAATCTTAGCCAAACACAAACCAGAACAATTTGCAAGGCTCAGAAACCTTAAGATAAATAGCTTGGTGCCCTACTTGATCCATGAATGTTGTGCCCTATTTGGCTTCTCTGCTACATAGAGATCTCATACAGTTTGTGCTGGGCTCATGGGATAGTAAGTCTCTGGGGAGATTGAACTTGTTGCTATCTTTTAATATTATGAGCTTTAGTGGTTCTTTGGCATCAGAAAAACAGTACATTCTCTGGCACTTCTGACCCAGGAGCCAACTGCTATCCTTCCAAGGAGTCTAGACAGTGTTAAAACCTTGAACTCGAGAAGCTTTTGCCTAATTCTCCCCTAAGTGAAGGGTTTGGAGAGGGGCATGGAAGGGTAGGGTGTGGGATGTGAGGGAAGCGGACTTGCAGTAGAAGTGGATCCACAGATTCCCATGGATCCCTATGATGCATCCTCCCACCCAACCCGCTAACTGGCCTCCTTCCATTACCATGACCGAACAGCTCAAAAGGGAGCCATGTTGTTTTTGCCTATTTATCGGCACCCTAACCCCCATTCCCTGTGAGGGGCACAAAGTGAGAATTACTGTTAGAATTACTGTTAGTCCCATCAGCAGTAAATTACAAGTGGATTTTCACTCAATAAAGCACCAGTTATCTAGCATGCCATTGAGAGTGGCTGCTTCTCTGCTCGACCATGGCTCAAAGCAGTAGAGGCCTGGCCTTGACAAAGTTAGAGCACTGGTATCTTCATGGCTTCTGAAGGCAGGAGGGAATACTCAGCGGAGATGCTGCTCTACCCCTTCCACAGTTTTCAAGTTTTCTCTGCCATATTTTGTTGTTCTAAATAGCAGAGTATGTCCCCAAATTTGAAACGAGCAGCTTTCAGAACCAGTCCGAGACATCCAAACTTGCTAAGCCCCATTTTCATTATTGTATTATGGTTACCTTGGTGCCAGAAGCTGGGAATGGGTGACAGGGGACGGATCACTTGATGATTACCTGTTCTGTTCATTCCCTCTGGGTTACCTGGCATTGGCCACTGTCGGAAGACAGGATACTGGGTTAGATGGACCTTTGGTCTGATCCAGTATGGCCATTGTTATGTTCTTATGGTAACAGAACAGGGACTGCAGAATAACTGCTAGGGTTTAAATTAATTAAAATACATTAGGAAAAGGTTAAATCCAAGAGTGTTGCAGTCATCATGAGAAAATATCCCTCAAACATTTCTTCTAAACATCTGGGAAATCTTAGCTTTAAAATAGTACAGCAGGCACAATGGAAAATCCTTGAGGGAGATGTCAGTTCTGATTTCACATGTGTTTGAAATCCTGTATTTTGTTTGTTTTCTCTTGAGTTTTGAATTTGACAGCAACAGATATCTTAAAATAACTGACATGCTAGCTGTCAGCCTCTCCTTAACTTGCAGTCAATAGTGATTGAAGCATATCACAGCCTGGGGATGAAATGGGTACATATAAAAATCTGACATTTCTCCTTTTGCAAATTAGGCTTAGCAATAAATTCAAACTACTACATTCAGTTTGTGAACTGAGATGAGTTGGGCCAGTTTAAGATAATCATTAGGGCACGATCTGTGTGAGACTTTTGTTACATCAGCCAAAATTGTCACCAGGTTTGGGGGTTTGTTTTGAACACAAAATTTGGCATTGTTTTACTGAAACCAGCTTGGCAAACCTTTTGAATAATTTGAGCTATATTTCAGGCTTAGTTTTGATTATATCTGGGCCTATTTTCAAACCTTCCCTTTCCATGGGCAGTTGAGCAGGATCTATCATTTTGGGTGGCAGGCATGAGAAATTAGACAGTCTCACATTACTTATGAACTCTGCGAGCCAGCAACGGTTTTTTCATTACATTTGTTAGCAGTGTCTAGAACTATTGGGCCCAGATCCTTGAGTGGGCCTACCACAATACAAATAAATAATAATGATTTCTACATGAAACCACACCAAATCGTTGGCTTCAGCTAAGTTTGGCTTTGAGTTTGGGGTGAATTTGAATGCAAAATTCAGAGTGAAACTCCTCAAGAATAAACCCAGGTTAAAAGAAACAAACAAACAAACCAAACAAAGCATAAAAGATTCAAACCCATTGTGAACCACAGGAGTGAATTTTATATGGCTCCAGTTAGGGCTCAGTCCTTTTCTTCAAAGTGCAACATGGACAGTCTGTGTTTCCAGGAAAAGCAAAAACTGCTTATGTATGCTTAATATGGCTCATAAAGAATAAAAACTTGTCCAACCCTCATTCCAAACTGAAAGAAGAGCCACATCTAAGCTCTTGGCTAAGTTTCCAACCATTTGTTGAAACTCCTTTGTTCTTCCCAAAAATCTTCCTCCAATAATTTTGCTGAAATCCCTCTTACGGTCTCAGTGGACCTGTCAATTTCTGCTTGATCAACTCTTGTCCTTAGGTCTCCTGAATCTGTTACTTCACTTGAGTCAGAAGAGTAGCAATGCGTTCTGGGATACACCGACCCAGAGAACTCATGAACATGAGATTTGACTAGAGAAGTCAGGCAGAGCCCAGCAGGAAAAGCTCCAGACCTGATACGTGACCCAGAGTTTTAAATTAATAAAGTATTTTTAGAAGAGTTTGAGTGGTGCTTTCATAGCATACATTAAAACAATTTCTTAAATAATAGCCTCATGCTCTTCATGTAGAAATTACTTAATGTACAGGCACATGTGTGAGAGGTACTCTGGGGACCTGATACTCCTCTCTTTTATGCTAGTTTCACATGAATGAAACTCCATTGACTTCACTGGAGTCATTCCTGATTTACAATGGTGTGACTGTACTTACTATTGTTCAGTATTCTAGTTCTTTTTGAAATAATTCTCAGATAGGAACTTACCTTGGTTCACCCTTTACCATCTTCCATTTCCTTGCATGTTGGTTAAAGCAATGGTACAGAGAGACCTAAAATACATGGAGCTACACGTGGGGTTATTCTCTGGTACAAAAAGTAGAGGGTGTTAAAATACATGGCAACAGTCCCCAAATCTGAGATGGGACCTTTATTTGCCTCCAGCTCTCTTGAAGGCCCTTTTGTTTAATCTGGATTTCATGACTTGGGGCCAGCAAAGAGGGCAAGGAACCACTTCTTTCCACTTCCTGATCCCACTCAGTTCTGGGTGGATTTCTGAGTGAGAATCCACCTAGGAGTCATTGCTAGTCAAACTAGACATAACTCCCTCTACATGCTGCAGCCAATCTCCCACACAAAGGGAAGAGGGAAGCTTAGGGAACAGTGCAGAAAGCCTTAGCTTCTCTGTAGTGACTTCCGTAGGTGTCCCAATATCTGTTATTTCTGCTAAATACCACTGCTAGTTCCACAGTGGGGCAAACCCTGCTCTTCTAGCGGAATGATTCTGAGGAAACTCAGTGTAGATATCCATGAACGTTTGTAGCCAACTATGGGGAAAAAAAACTGTGTAAAGTCTTATGAAGGAGAGAGTGTAAAAGAGCACAGTTTGTATGACTCAATCTGTAATAGAAGCCATCTTAACCTGCCCCACTGGGAGTATTCTAGTGCAAAGGCAGTTGGCAGGGATGGGTGTGAGGGGCTCACTTTACTCTTAAAGATGTGGTACATAGAAATCCGTCTTACAATTACATAACTACATACAGTACAGTTTCAAAGTTGAATGGTTGACACTTTTCTCAGTAATAAATGTCTCATTACCAATCTGCCACTAGAGGTCATTCTCCAACTCCAAATCACATACAGTAACATAGGTGTAGCAATGCATGTGTGTTTTCCTTTGTATGCGTCCAAAAGGGGTTCACAGATCTGTCTGAACAATCTCATTTTGTTACAGAGCCAGGCAATCATTCTTCAGTTGTCATAAATTGCAATCACAAATTTTGCTAAAGGGGGCTAACTGGCTCACATGATTGATGATGTACTATTTTCTTCCCCCATTGTCACTGATGTATATCTAGTCCAGGTTGTTAGTGACTGAAAGTCTTTATATGATGACTGTTTGATGGAAATGATCTTGGAGGTGGCCCTCCACGGGTCACCTTTGAGGCAAGTTTTTGGAGCACCCTGGGGATACCTACCTGCTTTGTAGTTAAATAGACACATTTATTTTCAGGAGTTTGTTGCTAAGCAAAGGAGTTCCAGTATTAATCATTAATAGTAAATTCATTAACAAATTCAATAACAAATTCAGTTACTTATTGCACAGATTTCCCTTCACTATGGTCCAATTTCTGAAGATATTTCTTTCGAGTTAGAGAGGAGGAGGACTCAATTATTTGGTGTCTGCTTTATAACATCCTATTGTCCATACAATAACCACTGAACATTCAGCAGTATATCATATCCCACAACCTAAGGTACCCTGGCGGCACCACATCTCCCCAAACAAGATTACATTATATATTCATAGATTCCAAGGTCAAAAGAGACCATTGTGATCACCTAGTCAGACCTCCTGCATAATGCAGGCCAGAGAACTTCCCCCGAACAATTCCTAGAGCAGATCTTCTGGAAGAAGATCCAAACTCATAATTGTTTTCAGCTTTGTGAAATTGGCTCGATTAAAGTACCAGATATATATATTACTGGTCTGAACTTTATTCTGCTTGCATGTTATAAATGTGATCAAGATCATTTATACCTAAGCTACCATTTTTTTAGTTCAGTGATCAGTTCCTCTCTATCTGTTAGTACAGGACCTAATAAAGAATTCCCCTGTGTTGGCTGCAACACTTTTTTGAGTTAGGAAATTGTTATCTATAATGTTTAACAATTCCAAAAATGTTTTAGTACTGGCTGCATGAGACCTCTGAAGTTTTAGGAGCAAAGAAGGCTACTTGTAGGGACTGGGAACAAACCACACAGCAGGGACTGAATCCTATGGCCTAGGCTCCTTGTGGTTGGATGTTTTTCTTTGACTGGCTTGCACTGGCAGCTCAGGCTTCAGGGATGGACTCCTAGGATGAAATAGTGACATCATTGAAGTCCATAGCAAAATTCTTATTGATTTCAATACAGCCAGGTTTACACTCCTGGAGAGTGGGGCCTTTGACCTACTCCTCCGGCAACCAGTTTCCATCCAGTTCCCAGGCTCTGGATCTGGGCTTGTGGCCAAAATTACTTCTGAATCAAAACTAAGTTTAGGTCAGGTGATCTAAAAGCTACTGAGCTAGGCAGCTTTGTATTTACTTCTGGTTTGCAGTGTCTTAGGGTACGTCTCCACTATGAAATTAGGTCGAATTTATAGAAGTCAGTTTTTTAGAAACCAGTTTTATATATTCGAGTGTGTGTGTCCCCATAGAAAATGCTCTAAGTGCATTAAGTGAATTAACTCGGCGGAGCGCTTCCACAGTACCGAGCTAGAGTCGACTTCCGGAGTGCTGCACTGTGGGTAGCTATCCCACAGTTCCCGCAGTCTCCACCACCCATTGGAATTCTGGGTTGAGATCCCAATGCCTGATGGGGCTCTGGGTACATATCCTCAGGCCCCCGTTCCCTCCCTCCCTCCATGAAAGCAAGGGCAGACAATCATTTCGCGCCTTTTTTCCTGAGTTACCTGTGCAGACGCCATACCACGGCAAGTATGCAGCCCGCTCAGGTAACCGTCACTGTATGTCTCCTGGGTGCTGGCAGACGCGGTACTGCATTGCTACACAGTAGCAGCAACCCATTGCCTTGTGGCAGCAGATGGTGCAATAGGACTGGTAGCCGTCATCGTCATGTCCAAGGAGCTCCTGGCCGCGTCGGCCGGGAGCGCCTGGACAGACATGGGCACAGGGACTAAATTTGGAGTGACTTGATCAAGTCATTCTCTTTAGTCCTGCAGTCAGTCCTATTGAACCATCTTATGGTGAGCAGGCAGGCGATATGGATTGCTAGCAGTCGTATTGTACCATCTTCTGCCAGGCAGGCAAGAGATGAGGATGGCTAGCAGTCGTATTGTACCATCTTCTGCCAGGCAGGCAAGAGATGTGGATGGCATGCAGTCCTTCTGCACCATCTGCTGCCAGCCAAAGATGTAAAAGATAGATGGAGTGGATCAAAACAAGAAATAGACCAGATTTGTTTTGTACTCATTTGCTTCCCCCCCTTCCCCCATCTAGGGGACTCATTCCTCTAGGTCACACTGCAGTCACTCACAGGGAAGGTGCAGCGAGGTAAATCTAGCCACGTATCAATCAGAGGCCAGACTAACCTCCTTGTTCCAATAAGAACAATAACTTAGGTGCACCATTTCTTATTGGAACCCTCCGTGAAGTCCTGCCTGAAATACTCCTTGATGTAAAGCCACCTCCTTTGTTGATTTTAGCTCACTGAAGCCAACCCTGTAAGCCGTGTCGTCAGTCGCCCCTCCCTTCGTCAGAGCAACGGCAGACAATCGTTCCACGCCTTTTTTCTGAGCGGACGCCATACCAAGGCAAGCATGGAAGCCGCTCAGCTCACTTTGGCAATTAGGAGCACATTAAACACCACACGCATTATCCAGCAGTATATGCAGCACCAGAACCTGGCAGAGCGATACCGGGCAAGTAGGCGATGTCAGCGCGGTCACGTGAGTGATCAGGACATGAACACAGATTTCTCTGAAAGCATGGGCCCTGCCAGTGCATGCATCATGGTGCTAATGGGGCAGGTTCATGCTGTGGAACGCTGATTCTGGGCTCGGGAAACAAGCACAGACTGGTGGGACCGCATAGTGTTGCAGGTCTGGGACGATTCCCAGTGGCTGCAAAACTTTCGCATGCGTAAGGGCACTTTCATGGAACTTTGTGACTTGTTTTCCCCTGTCCTGAGGCGCATGAATACCAAGATGAGAGCAGTCCTCACAGTTGAGAAGTGAGTGGTGATAGCCCTGTGGAAGCTTGCAACGCCAGATAGCTACCGGTCAGTTGGGAATCAATTTGGAGTGGGCAAATCTACTGTGGGGGCTGCTGTGATGCAAGTAGCCCACGCAATCAAAGATCTGCTGATATCAAAGGTAGTGACCCTGGGAAATGTGCAGGTCATAGTGGATGGCTTTGCTGCAATGGGATTCCCTAACTCTGGTGGGGCCATAGACCGAACCCATATCCCTATCTTGGCACCAGAGCACCAAGCCAGCGAGTACATGAACCGCAAGGGGTACTTTTCAATAGTGCTGCAAGCTCTGGTGGATCACAAGGGACGTTTCACCAACATCAACGTGGGATGGCGGGGTACATGACGCTCGCATCTTCAGGAACTCTGGTCTGTTTCAAAAGCTGCAGGAAGGGACTTTATTCCCAGACCAGAAAATAACTGTTGGGGATTTTGAAATGCCTATAGTTATCCTTGGGGACCCAGCCCACCCCTTAATGCCATGGCTCATGAAGCCGTACACAGGCAGCCTGGACAGTAGTCAGGAGCTGTTCAACTACAGGCTGAGCAAGTGCAGAATGGTGGTAGAATGGTGCATTTGGACATTTAAAGGTGCGCTGGCGCAGTTTGCTGACTCGCTTAGACCTCAGCGAAACCAATATTCCCACTGTTATTACTGTTTGCTATGTGCTCCACAATATCTGTGAGAGTAAGGGGGAGACGTTTATGGCGGGATGGGAGGTTGAGGCAAATCGCCTGGCCGCTGGTTACATGCAGCCAGACACCAGGGCAGTTAGAAGAGCACAGGAGGACGTGGTACGCATCAGAGAAGCTTTGAAACCCAGTTTCATGACTGGCCAGGCTACGGTGTGAAAGTTCTCTTTGTTTCTCCTTGATGAAACCCCCCACCCCTTGGTTCACTCTACTTCCCTGTAAGCTAACCACCCTCCCCTCTTCCCTTCGATCACTGCTTGCAGAGGCAATAAAGTCATTGTTGCTTCACATTCATGCATTCTTTATTCATTCATCACACAAATAGGGGGATGACTACCAAGGTAGCCCAGGAGGGGTGGTGGAGGAGGAAAGGAAAATGCCACACAGCACTTTAAGCACAGCACTTTAAAAGTTTACAACTTTAAAATTTATTGAATGCCAGCCTTCTTTTTTTTGGGCAATCCTCTGTGGTGGAATGGCTGGTTGGCCGGTGGCCCCCCACCACGTTCTTGGGCGTCTGGGTGTGGAGGCTATGGAACTTGGGGAGGAGGGTGGTTGGTTACACAGGGGCTGTAGTGACAATCTGTGCTCCAGCTGCCTTTGCTGCAGCTCAGCCATACACTGGAGCATACTGGTTTGATCCTTCAGCAGCCTCAGCATTGAATCCTGCCTCCTCTCATCAAGCTGCCGCCACATTTGAGCTTCAGCCCTGTCTTCAGCCCGCCACTTACTCTCTTCAGCCTGCCACTTACTCTCTTCATCCCTCCACCTCTCCTCCCGGTCATTTTGTGCTTTCCTGCACTCTGACATTATTTGCGTCCACGCATTCGTCTGTGCTCTGTCAGTGTGGGAGGACAGCATGAGCTCAGAGAACATTTCATCACAAGTGCATTTTTTTTTCTTTCTAATCTTCACTAGCCTCTGGGAAGGAGAAGATCCTGTGATCATTGAAACACATGCAGCTGGTGGAGAAAAAAAAAGGGACAGCGGTATTTAAAAAGACACATTTTATAAAACAGTGGCTACAGTCTTTCAGGGTAAACCTTGCAATTAACATTACATACATAGCACATGTGCTTTCATTACAAGGTCGCATTTTGCCTCCCCCCACCGCGTGGCTACCCCCTCAAGTCTCCCCCCTCCCCGTGGCTAACAGCGGGGAACATTTCTGTTCAGCCGCAGGCAAACAGCCCAGCAGGAATGGGCTCCTCTGAGTGTCCCCTGAAGAAAAGCACCCTATTTCAACCAGGTGACCATGAATGATATCTCACTCTCCTGAGGATAACACAGAGAGATAAAGAACGGATGTTGTTTGAACGCCAGCAAACATACACTGCGATGCTTTGTTGTACAATGATTCCTGAGTATGTGTTACTGGCCTGGAGTGGTAAAGTGTCCTACCATGAAGGACGCAATAAGGCTGCCCTCTCCAGAAACCTTTTGCAAAGGCTTTGGGAGTACATCCAGGAGAGCCGCGAATGCCAGGGCAAAGTAATCCTTTCACATGATTGCTTTTAAACCATGTATAGTATTTTAAAAGGTACGCTCACCGGAAGTCCCTTCTCCGCCTGCCGGGTCCAGGAGGCAGCCTTGGGTGGGTTCGGGGGGTACTGGCTCCAGATCCAGGGTGAGAAACAGTTCCTGGCTGTCGGGAAAACCGGTTTCTCCGCTTGCTTGCTGTGAGCTATCTACAACCTCATCATCATCATCTTCTTCGTCCCCAAAACCTGCTTCCGTGTTCCCTCCATCTCCATTGAAGGAGTCAAACAACACGGCTGGGGTAGTGGTGGCTGAACCCCCTAAAATGGCATTGGTGTGCATTGTACACTTCAAATACGCGACTAGTATCACTGCAAGGGACTTTAAATATCAGTGAGAGATCCAACATAGAACTGGACTAGCTACTGCTGCTCTCGTGACATTCAGCCACATCTGGAGAAACAAAGGTATTACCATGTAGTGTAAACTGAAATTGCTGCAGTCTTTTGTTGTTAGCCTCTTGCTGTATGCATGGGAGACATGGAAGTTAAGCAAACAGGACATTAAGAGGCTTTCTGCCTTTGAATTGAAATGCTGCAGGCAATGCATGTTAGCTATATCTCCCACAGGACAAACGAAGAGATAATTGCCTGAATTTACAGCATAACTGGACACCTGACATCAAGATGATCAAACAAAGAAAACTTCAGTTTGTGGGACATGCGGGTTGAAGGAGCGGAGGAAGGTTGCCAAAGCAAGGGTTGTAGAGGCTGGTGCCAGCGGCAAGGGATACCTGAAGGGGGCACTCAGTGTGGCTGGATGTGGGATGGTGTGTTTCTCATAGCTGTGTGAAGTCTGCCAAACATGAAGGAAGACTTCTGGCCAGTGACTCTCACGTATTGTGTGTATTGCTCACTGCGATGTGAGTCTATGGTACTTTGCACTATGAGATAATGTGTTTGGATATGTGTTCCTTGAAGCAGGAGTGCTAGAAATACAGCAGTGTTCTATTCCTTTTAAATATATTGCTCCAAAATGGAGGAAAATTATGAGTAAACAAAACAAAATAAAAACCACTTTGTAAGAAAGGAGATGCAGAAGGGTCCTGCACATGTGGAGGAAGGTTTATACGTTAGCATCCCACGGCATAAGCACTAGCCCCACCCCTCTGTGGCTCCGACATGGAATCTGAGCTCCGCGGAACTAGGTGCTAGCTAAGTGGGTAGGGGGTGTAGTCACAAGACAGTTTCTATGGGTTTTTTCTGTTCTTGGGGCAGCTCCGAGCAGAGATAACACCATAGCTTGACAAACTATGCAGGAGGTATGGTGGGCAGCAGGTGAAAGAAAAACCAGTGGCAGCATGCCAGGGTAGACTGCTGTTCTATCTGTGTTGTAGGGGTAGTTTAGAGGAAACATATGCTGAGATCCACAAAAACTGAGATCCCCCTTTATTTTCCCTCATGGATCCTCAGCCTCTGCAAGAAGAGATGTCTATGCCCCTGTTGAGCATTCCATTCTGCCCCCAAACTTTCCTGGAGGGGATGATGTGACAAGCAATGACTCAAAAAAGACCATGCAGTGATATGGATCAGTGTTTCATTTCACGCAGGCCATCAGACCCACCAAGGAATCTGGCTCAAAAAAGGGAGCATATGTCCATTAATGTCTGCTCATGGCCATGGTGTCCAATTTTTGCGAGAAATTTTTGTTGTGGAACCGTGGGCATGAACATCTTACACTAGAGACTATCTCAACAAACAGGTTTGATCTTTGTGGATACCAGGGCTTTCGTAGCACTGTAACTGGGGATTCTATTGTATTTGAACTTGAGTGAACAGCCTACTTCTTTGTGTCTTCCTGCACTTTTTCTGTATTCCCCTGTGTTTGGATACCTATTTTATCCCTGTTTTTTCTTTCTTCATTTATATTTGGATGTTTTCTAAGTTCATAAAACAGAAATTGTTAAGATGTAATAAAGTTAAAAAACCCTAACTTGTTGAAGACTAATTAACTATACATTTAGTGCATACTGGAAATTTTCTGGATGATTTGCTTGCCATTTATTTTAATTATAGTAAAACCTTTTTAAGGGACCACTCAGGCAACAAGAAATAGCTTGTGGTGGTCTTCTAATAAAACCTGAGCAGCACGTATTCCATTATATCTGCAAACTCTTTGGAGCTGTCTCTTAAGACAGGAGGTTACCTAATAAGAGTGGTCTTGTGCACTGGCTTCCCAGTCATTATCTAGAATCAAGCATAAATAAATTATAAACTAAAATGAAAGTGGTTTCTAATTTATGTACTGAGTTATTTGTACATTCATGTCTTAGCTGTTGTCTTATGTCTAAACAGAAATTTTCAATGAAGGTATTTTAAAAATACTAACTAGATCCGTGTTATGTTAGCACTTAAAAATTTAACCTCAATATACTAAATTATGGCTGAAATTTTCAAACTTTGTTCCCAGTGTTACATTCCTTAGTCTGAAAAATCTGCTGCTGCTATTTAAAAGGAGATAATTACTTATAATGCTGTAGATGCAAGGACTCTGAAGGCAGGTAGTTGAGTTATTTTTTCCATTTTATTTTAAAAAATATAGACATGTGCCAGGATGTCTTACTGCAGAGTTGGTGTTCTGACCTGATAAAGAAGTGATCTTATCACAAAAAGAGCAGTTGAGCACCAATAGTTATTCTGGATGCTAGAGAAGCTTGTTCTCCCATTAAAAGGTTCTGATCATGTGTTAGTACTGGAATCACAAAGCCTTCTGGGATTCACAGACCTGCCCAGATTCATGTTACCTAGGTTTGTTCATGAACCAGAATTACACTGGAACAATGCAGACAAAGGTGACACTTTCCACTATTCAGTGGCATGGGTCCTTTGTGAGGAAAGAATAGGAATAAAGACATGAGGTGGATTTACGCATTAATGAACTCCTTATTTATCCCGTTTCTGCAAAGAGATTCATAGGAACACGGGGGTCTTTCCACATAGATTTCTTTTCAGGATCAGTGCCTGCTTTTAGCTTAGACAATACACTCATGTACAGGGGTCACGTGTTCTTTACATGGGACAACACTGGTGTCAGGATGAAGTCCACATTTCAGTCATGTGGTTTGCTTCCAGTTTTATGATTATTATAAACCAAGTCTCCTCCTGCTGAATCCCCTGCCCATCACAAATGCCCGGTGATGTCAGAGGGAGCTCTAAGGCCCTAAATTCTACAAATCACTTCAGCATGTGTTTAATTTTGGGCACACAGATCAATTTGTGACCCTGTTATTCCCACTGGTGAATATTTACTCTCATGAATAGTACCAGTGAAGACAATGGATGCTATTTGTGTGACTAACTTCTTACCAGTGGAAATAAGGGGCTTGCAGTCTGACCCATAATTAGCCCAGTTGATTACAATGGGACTGCTTATGTGCTTAAAGTTAAGCACATGCTCAAGTGCTTTACTGCATAGGGGCCTAAGTGTCAGGAATACAAGGTCAGACACACCCTCTAATTCATCTTGCACTGGTGACCAGTTATTTGCATAAGGATTTGTAACTGCTCAATAGAAGTTTATATATTTGAAAGTTTTATGAGTAAGAAATTTAATGAACATTAGCATTTTTTCACTGATTTTCCATATAACTCTGATACATGAATCTCTCATGAAATTGTAGATGTAAAGAATGAGATCCTGCAAAGTAATCTTGGGGAAGAGGAGACTCCTAGTTTGTGTTCTGACTTCAGCGGGACTTTGCACATTAGTAAGTGGTAATTATTACTTGAAGGCCCTTAAATAGTATCACATACTGTAGAGGTAGCATTTTATGAGACACCAAATAATCACTGAGACACAGTTGCTTTTCTATTCTGCATTTTGTAGCTGTTTGGTTTCATCCACTCTCACTTTATCAGTACAAAACAGGAGCTCACAAGTAAGAGTCTCCAGCACAGTTCACGTGCAATTTTCAGAAATGACGTGAAGGAACATTTCTTGGAACATCTAATCCTGCATCACACATTTTTACTCGTAGTTGTTCCTAATGGCACTGAATACTGGGAAGTTGCTCTTTTTTGTATCCTTTCCTCCAAGAGATCTTGGAGTTGTGGATAGTTCTGTGAAAACATCCACTCAATGTGCAGCAGCAGTGAAAAAGCGAACAGAATGCTGGGAATAATTAAGAAAGGGATAGATAATAGGACAGAAAATATCATGTTGCCTCTATATAAATCCATGGTACTCCCACATCTTGAACACTGTGTGCAGATGTGGTCGCCCCATCTCAAAAAAGATATATTGGAATTGGAAAAGGTTCAGAAAAGGGCAACAAAAATTATTAGAGGTATGGAACAGCTTCTGTATGAAGAGAGATTAATAAGACTGGACTTTTCAGCTTGGAAAAGAGACGGCTAAGGGGAGATATGATTGAGGTCTATAAGATCATGACTGGTGTAGAGAAAGTAGATAAGGAAGTGTTGTTTACTACTTCTCATAACACAAGAACTAGGGGTCACCAAATGAAATTAATAGGCAGCAGGTTTACAACAAATAAAAGGAAGTATTTCTTCACACAACACACAGTCAACCTGTGGAACTCCTTGCCAGAGGATGTTGTGAAGGCCAAGATCATAACAGAGTTCAAAAAAGAAGGAGATAAATTCATGAAGGATAAGTCCATCAATGGCTATTAGCCAGGATGGGCAGCAATGGTGTCCCTAGCCTCTGTTTGCCATAAGCTGGGAGTAAGCAACAGGCGATGGATCACTTGATGATTGCCCATTTTGTTCTCTCTGAGGCACCTGACACCAGCCACTATCGGAAGACAGGATACTGGGCTAGATGGATCTTTGGTCTGACCCAGTAGGGACATTCTTATGTTCTAATTCTAGTAAAATCATAGTGCTGTAAGTTTGGGTAGATGTGTGAACTCCCCCAGATGTTTTTTTCTGAACAACTATGTTGACTTGAACTATGTTCAATTCTGACATTTAAAAGATACAAACATAGAGCCCAGTGCAGTCCCAGAGCATGGCACTCCATGATGTGGCACTGCAGTCACCCCAATTCATTTGCTCCCATTCTTGGTTTCCTAGCCACCCATTCCTTCTCTTGTGGGCTGAATAATTGAGCCCTTACACAATAAATATAATTCCCCCAGCCTTCCCCTTCCCCTCCCCAACTTCAGTGCTTTCAATATACCCTGGCTTCAGGCTCTGGCTCTCTCTCAGCTCCCCGCTTCCTTCTGAGCAAGGGAGCTCTGATGGTCTCACTTGGAGAGGCCTACTCCTGGGATAATTCCTACCCCTTTCCCTGGGCTCAGACTGCTTCTCTTGGGACAAGGTCTCCACAGCCCTCCTTCTTGGGGCCGTGTTTGAATCCCAGCCATTGATCTTATCAGAAGAAGGCTTTTCTTCTGACTCTAGGTTTTCATTGACTGAGCTCAGAATACTTCTTTTTAATCCTTAATGGTAGTCAAATGATTCAGGCACCTGACCTTCCGCCCCATCCCATTTTAGTCAGGTGATCTTTACAAGATCTACATGTGCTTAAAGGGCACATGCTTTGGAATGGGACTGGTTTGTCCAATAGCCCATTACCCTTTTAGGATCTGTATATTTAATGGAGGTCATTGATGGTAGATTATTGTGAGATGCTGCTGGGAACAGTCCTCCAACAGAAGTATCCTGAATCATGAGAGATACTGTTCATCCCTTGAGTACCGGGATCAAATTTCCACACAAACAGTCATACAGCTGTGCACCAAGACAGCAGGATCTACATCTCCTGTACTGAGGTCTTGAGATTGCTCTTGCACGGCAAGCTCCCACCTTCGCCTACCTGGGCATGGCTGGTGAACATGTGGTGCATTTGAGCTCAAATTCAGAAGCAAGCAAGAGAAAGTGTGCTAATGGCCAAATTTCATATTCTCTGAATTTGCCTGCACTCCCCGATATGTACCCCAACTCACTGAAAATCAAATGGCATTCTGTACACGCAGCATATAGCTGGGCTAGAATTACTGCCTTGTCTTTGGGCCTATCATTAGTTTCTACAGCTACACTTTTTGGAAGAGGCAATTCCTGTTTTTCAAACATTTAGACCCTTCCAGTTTGTTCTGCACAGGATATCCATGCACCTAGGGAGTTCTACCTTGGGGGATATGAGTACACATGCATGTTTGCATTTTTTGAAAATTTAATCCCAAACATTTTTTGTTGTATTGTCAGCACATGCACACATCTCAATAAAAGGGTTTGCTTTACTCCCTGAGTTTATCGCAGTTTTATTTGAAGATACTGCATGGGCTGTTCTAACCCAGACTGAGTCCATGTCCCTAAATCAGCGCAGCTGGAAAACTGGGCCAAAATTCTGGGAGGCACTCAGGTCCCACCCACAGAAGGCCCTAGATAGTTAGATTAGAAAGATTAGTAATATCAACTGCTATACCTGAGCTGAACTTTCTAATGTGGATGCAGGAGGTATTTTTAAACCCTTTATAGATAAATATATTAATTATTTTCATGAAATGCAGAATATTTTGGAAGGGACTGTGGTCCAGTGATTAGCTCAAGGGACTGCAATTGTTTTGTTGTATGATCTTCAAAACATTTTACCTCCTTGGGCCCCAGTTTTCCCATCTGCAAAATGAGGCTAATGATACATATCCATAATTATAAAGTGCTTTGAGATCTATGGATAAACATCACTCAATAAGTGTTAAATATCATTATATGGTCCTTATAATTTAAGCATTACTAAATGACTACACAGATCAGAACCTGTTTTTACATGTGATTTTGCCATTCAGTCGGTAGTTTTATAACTTTCAAATGCTCTGCACAGTTCACTTTGAAATTCAGTGTATGAAATTGACTTCTGATAACACCTGAAGTTTCATATGCTGCATGATGTGTTAGCCATTTTCAGCAGATAATTTATTACTTGGCTTGCTTCTTATTGGCTGATTAGAACTTCAGGAAGACACAGGGGCAGAGAGATAGTGAGTTTAGTCTGTTGCCTGAGGGTATAGAAATCACACATAGCTTGCTGGTTGGAGGGAACAAAGCAAGGAGTTTTGGTTTGTTTTCTGGGTGTTTTTCTCTGTGGTTAGATATTACAGGAGAAATGAAGATGTGCAAAACTATACTTCCTTGTATTCTATTACTGTCCGGTGAGTGAACATTTTTGTTTGTTTTACTTCTTTTTTTGTCAGTTATAAATGGCTTTTGCTTCAACTCATCTCCTGATTTTATGTAGACATTCATCCGATGAAGTGAGCTGTAGCTCACGAAAGCTTATGCTCAAATAAATGGGTTAGTCTCTAAGGTGCCACAAGTCCTCCTTTCCTTTTTGCGAATACAGACTAACACGGCTGCTACTCTGAAACTAGATCCCTATTACATATGAGTTAAATATCAATAATATACTGATGTGTAACTGCTATGTATTAATATATTGTATTACTAGAACTATTGCTGCATTTATTACACCTCCATCATTATGGTTTTGTAATCCATATGATCCAACTCATGTAATGGCGTGGCAAAACAGACAGATATGTTGCAAATGTAATGTAAATGGCACCACTGTAGTTACTAATCTTAAAAATATATGTATATGGTCATGTTATTTAAAAAGAAATCTATTGAAGGTACAAGAGAACCAATCACCAACATCTTTTTGCAACTTTAAACATTTTATTTTCACTAGCATGTGTCAAAAGTAAATGTTTAACTGATTACTAAATTAAATCTTAATACGGTTAGCATTGTGATGACAAATATCAGCACTGTGTCGCAGAGCTACTACAAAACAGGAAGTAAGTGCAGGCTATTTAGATATGAAGCACTTGTCTTCATGTTCCAAGAGCTTTGTCCCCCACACCGGTATCCACTAAATTGTAAACCCCAAAGTACTGTTGATTGCAGTAGTGGGAGTTGTAGTCTCTTGCTGTGAGAAACCATGGTCTCTCCCTTTGTGAGCTTTCATGAGTTTTCCACCACCCTTACCACTGGTGTTATTAGGACTTGGTATTTGGGAGTTTGCAAGAAGTATTTGGTGGAGGAAGGAGGGGGGCAGTGGCCCTGCTCTAAGCCATGTCTAATGAAAGATTTTTAAATGTAGTGCTCGAAACGTGATTGCTTTTGGTGCAACTGAAAATTAATTACCCTTTATCCCCTGAATTTTGATCAAGTTTTTGCCTCCTTGATTACATAGGGCAAGATCCTTCCATATGCTGTATATGGTGTTGGTGCATATGAGGGGGAAAGGGAGCTTACTTTCCACCTCTTCCCTCACCCTACAAATGCAGTAGTATTGCAGGAACTCTACTTATCCCTCTGATGGGTGCTAGAAGGTGAGGGTGTCCGGACCATGCACCGGACTACCACATGGGAACATGGTCTCCTTTTTAGTGCACGTACTACACTCAAGCATGTGCTAGCTGAGAGTTCATGCTGTTCCTTTTCAAAGGAGTAAGCAGGTGTACCCAACTACATCTCCCTCAGGACTACCCCATGGAATTGTGCTCTGGCTAGCAGGATACTTGCGAAACAAGATGTGTGTGCCAGCACCCTTACCCTCCTTTGCAGCACTGACAGGACAAGATTTTGCTCTAACTACTGAACAACATCAACAGAGTGCAAATGGGTGCAGCATATTCTGAATCTGGAGATCCACAACTGTTATGTGATATCTCAGCTAGGGAGGTAGAGTCCTTGCATTACTTGAATTGCCTTCCCTTATTGCAATCTCACAGACATATCACTATGATCCCCTTTTGATTAACTCTGTGAGTTATGTGTGATATCTGAGGATCCTGAAATAGCCCAGGAAGAACTTTCAAATTGGAGGGCAAGGCAATAGAAGCTGATTAGCATGTACACTAGAGGATGCAATTTTTTTTACTTAGCTGTATATCCAAGAAACTTTGCTGCAAAACCTAGCCCCATAAGCCATTTCAGAATGTATAATTCATGTGTGGGACTTCACTCATTACCATAAAGCATGGTTTGGTTTGGTTTTAATATCATGACTTAAATATTTTTAAGATGCATCCACATAATGTTGCAGCAGTTTACAAAGTTCATTCCCTTCCATCACACTGGTATCCATTAAAAAGTCATATTAATGGGTTTGGGGCTTTTTGTTTTGTTTTTGTCATGACGTACTTATTGACAAAGGAGGACAGTTCTGAATGTAATAGTACATTTAAATAGTGCAGAAAGATTTGGGGTGTTGTACATTAACCAATGTTTCCTAATTATATTGTACGAATACTAACATAATTGTTCTCTATTCCACCAAATGGGTGAGAAATAAACTAAACTGTCTTCTGTGGCCCATGTATATTTCATCAGTCTCTTTATCTCAGAAGTTGAGTGCATTAATTGGAATCACTACCCTCTGTCAGATTCCCACACTGGAGTCAATGCTTCTGGTTTTGGAGGGTGACACTAAAATGGACACATTGACAAGATTTATGGAAAACCCCAGCACCACAAAAAGACTCTAATGTATTATCCAATAGGAATTTTTCCTTCTAGAAAACACTTCCATGTTGTTTTTCTTGTACATTTTCCCCAGTAGAGGTGAAAAGTATGTTACCTAACCTTATTCATGGAAATAACACTTTGGCTACACTCTAATAGTAATTTTGATGTCAGAATATTGAGAAGTAAACCTAAATGAGCCCACGATTTTATAAAAAAATGTATATTTGTTATTTCATTCTGTCACTGGCAGAGTTGCGTTCTGAACTTCTGCCACTGAATGACTTTGTTGCCTTGGACAAGTCATTTAAACGGTCTGTCTGGGCCTGATTATCAACTGCCTTACACCAGTTTAACTCCACTGACTCCAATGTAGATTTAAACTGGTGTAAATTAGAGAAAAATCAATCTCTCAGCTACCACAGTGATAAGCATGGCACATAGACCTTCTCCCTTAATTACACCATCATAAAATGGAGTAATGACGTTTGTCCAACTTTTTAAAAGTTCTAGCTAATCTGCTGTAACTGTCTCAAAGGTTTCTATAGTGCCTATGACTACAGTATTTAAGTAACTCTCCAGATGAAAAGTACTAGATGAATGTAAATTATTATTAAGTTGTGAGAAATATTTTGAGTACGTACTTAGCTTTAGAGTGACATGCACCAAAACAGGAATCTGATTGTGGTCTCTGAATTTCCCCAAACATGGCAATACTTTTCAATAGCTCCAATGTTTGCAATGTTTACAATAAAAGTGGAAAAGCATGTAATTTATTCTATAGAAAAAGTGGAAGTAAACTAAGTTAACTTGCAGTATCAACTTGTAATATCACCACAATGATGGCTAGATACCAGACACTGTTTTATCTTGTTGCTTAATTTTCCATTGGTTTGTAATAATGCACTGCACATATAATTCAGAGATATTGCCATGACTGAAGCATGCTAAAAGGTAACAAAGCTCTCCCCAATATTTAAAATCAATGCGATGCCAATATGTGATATACATCAATATATTTTAAATTACATCCAAAGAATTATATTAAAGGAGCATTAAAATTGTAAAGTCAAGCACTCAAAAATGAGGAAATACCAGAGTTCAGGTTACCTGCACAAGCTTAATTTGCCCCCTTATGTGTATGCATTGTGATATAGTCTTTAATTACATGATAACATTCTATTTTTCCCCTACCTCATTCAGTGAATGAGAAGTTACTGAATATTTCTTTTAATTGTCTTCATTGATTGTGTGGCCATTGTTTAAATTCACACCATCCAAACCCTGCACTGAGCACAAAATGAATTTCCTTAGGGACGTTTCTGTGGTACTCATCATTATAGTATCAGTGCTTCACAAACATTAATGAATTTATTTTCGCAACACCTCTGTGAGATTAATACCTCCATTTTACATAAGAACGGCCATACGGGGTCAGACCAAAGGTCCATCAAACCCAGTATCCTGTCCTCTGACTGTGGCCAATGGCAGGTGCCCCAAAGGGAATGAACAGACAGGTTTTCATCAAGTGATCCATGCCCTGTCATCCAATCCCAGCTTCTGGCAAACAGAGATTAGGGACACCATTGCTGCCCATCCTAGCTAATAGCCATTGATGGACCTATCCTTCAAGAATTTACCTTGCTCCCTTTTGAACCCCGTTACAGTATTGGCCTTCACAACACCCTCTGGCAAGGAGTTCCAGAGGTTGACAGTGCGTTGTGTGAAAAAATACTTTCTTGTGTTTGATTTAAACCTGCTACCTATTAATTTCATTTGGTGGCCTCTTGTTCTTGTATTATGAGAAGGAGTAAATAACACTTCCTTATTTACTTTCTCTATACCACTCATGATTTTATAGACCTCTATCATATCCCCCCTTAGTCGCCTCTTTTCCAAGCTGAAAAGTCCCAGTCTTATTAATCTCTCCTCATATGGAACCCCTAATAATTTTTGTTGCCCTTATCTGAACCTTTTCCAATTCCAATATATCTTTTTTGAGATGGGGCGACCACATCTGCACCCAGTATTCAAGGTGTGGGCATGCCATGGATTTATATAGAGGCAATATGATATTTTCTATCTTATTATCTATCCCTTTCTTGATGATTCCCAAAATTCTGTTTGCTTTTTTGACTGCCGCTGCACGTTGAATGGATGATTTCAGAGAACTATCCACAATGACTCCAAGATCTCTTTCCTGAGTGGTGATAGCTAATTTAGAACCCATCATTGTATATGTATAGTTAGGATTATGTTTTCCAATGTGCATTACTTTGCATTTATCAACATTACATTTCATCTGCCATTTTGTTGCCCAGTAACCCAGTTTTCTGAGATCCTTTTGTAATTCTTCGCAGTCTACCCGGGACTTAACTATCTTGAGTAGTTTTGTATCATCTGCAAATTTTGCCACCTCACTGTTTACCCCTTTTTCCAGATTGTTTATGAATATGTTAAATAGGACTGGGCCCAGTACAGATCCCTGGGGGACACCATTATTTACCTCTCTCTATTCTGAAAACTGACCATTTATTCCTACCCTTTGTATCCTATCTTTTAACCAGTTACCAATCCATGAGAGAACCTTCCCTCTTATCCCATGACTGCTTATTTTGCTTAAGAGCCTTTGGTGAGGGACCTTGTCAAAGACTTTCTGAAAATCTAAATACACTATATCCACCGGATCTCCTTTGTCTGCAGGCTTGTTGACCCCCTCAAAGAATTCTAGTAGATTGGTAAGGCATGATTTCCCTTTACAAAAACCATGTTGACTATTTCCCAACAAATGATGTTCATCTACGTGTCTGACAATTTTGTTCTTTACGATAGTTTCAACAATTTGCCCGGTACTGAAGTGAGGCTTACTGGACTGTAGTTGCCAGGGTCACCTCTGGAGCCCTTTTTAAAAATTGGCATCACATTAGCTATCCTCCAGTCATTTGGTACAGAAGCTGATTTAAATGATAGGTTACAGATGACAGTTAGTAGTCCTGCAATTTCACATTTGAGTTTCTTCAGAACTCTTGGGTGAATACCATCTGGTCCTGGAGACTTGTTACTGTTTACACACGGGGAACTGAGCGATTAAGGCCAAAATTGTCAAGTTCTCTCTAATTTTGAGTCCCCAGCTTGAGATAACTAGGACTTGATTTTTCAAAGACTTAGCATTAGATAGCACTTTATATGTTCTAAGCACAGCTCCCATTGACTTCAGCTGTAGTCATAAGTGCTCAGCACTTCTGCAAATCACACCCCATGAGTCACATTGGGCACCCAGAAAATGAGGAACACGCTATTAGTGACCACCTGTGAAAAATGTAGTTTATATGACTTCTCCAGCATCACATAGGAAGATAGGGATAGAATCCAATCATCTCGGGTGGTATTCAGATTCCTTAGCTATGAGACCATCTTTTCTCTTCTGGTAATCCCCTGCCTTATTCACCTTCCCAATTCTGCAACAAGAGGCCAAGGTCTTACAGACAACAGCTTCATTCACTATACAGCTCTGATTCATCATCTGCTCCCCTCCCAGCTCCTTCTCCCTTCCCCTCTCTGCTCCTATCTGACCCCCCTAGTCCTGACCCCCTCCCTCTTGGTGCATATATGCCCCTCCAGATCCATTCCCTCTCCTCCTGTCTACCCTCATCAGCTCCTGACCACCTGCTCCTCTTCTTCTTCCCACCTATGGCCCCTGCATCCTGCTTTTCAGACCCCACAGCATTCCTCACCCTTCTTCATTATTCCAGTCAAGTCCATCTCCTCCTCTTCCACTCTGCTTGCTTACCATCAGGGGAAGCATTAATGCTGTGCTTTCATTAGGAAAAAAGATGTGTTCTTAACTTGAGCTCACTAACTTCAGATAAAATTCTAGGGAAGACACAAGTGTTTGCTGTTTTTACACATGTTAGCAGGTCGAGCTAACGACTAGAACCTCACCTAGTAATCATAACTTCTCCTGGATATATAGCATAACTTTTAGGAAGGGATCTAGTCTTCATTTAAAGGAAAGGGATAGAAAATAAGACAGAAAATATAACACCACTATATAAATCCATCTCAAAAAGGACATAGCAGAACTGAGAAAGGTTCAGAGAAGGGCAACAAAGATGACTGAAAGTATGGAATAGCTTAAGAGGAGAAACTAGAAAAATTAGGGCCGTTCAGCTTAGAAAAGAGACGACTAACGCAGGATATGGCAGAGGTCTATAAAATCATGAATGGTGTGGAAAAAGTGAAAAGAGAAGTGTCATTTACCCTTTCCCACAATACAAAAACCAGGGGTCACCTGATGAAATTAATAAGCAGGTTTAATACAAACAAGAGGAAGTACTTTTTCACATAACACACAATTAACCTGTGGAACCCATTACCATGTGTTGTTGAGATGGCCAAAAGTATAACTGGCTTCAAAAAAGAACTAGATAAGTTCATAGAAATAGATCCATCAATAGCTATAGGTCAAGATGGTCAAGGATGCAACCCCAGGCTTGGGAAGAACTTGGGAAGTGCTTCTGCAAGTTTCTTGAGCATTTGGTTGTTAAATTCGTTGGAACAGATTTCCACAGGAAACAAGCTTCTTCCAAAAGCTGCAAAGGCAATTAAATTGTAGATGGGGACACCTGGGTTCAGTCTGGGTTTTGTCTGAGAGAATCCATGTTAAAACAAGACAGCACAACAAAAACTAAATGACAACTGAAGCCAGTGAAACAGTTTGATATCCTCCAGGGGAGGAATGCAACCAGAAACTAGCACTGTAACATCAAAGACTAGAAATGAGGATTTTAAAAAATAGTGGAGAAACTAATTAAAAAAACTCTAAAGTCTAAAATTAAACTAAAATCTGTAGACTCAGCATGGATGCCACTAAACATACTATAACAAAGTCACAGAGGACATGCCCACTCCTAAACAATGAAAAAAGGAAGGCAAGGAAAAAGCCCAGTATGTTTAAGCTATCAATCTATGGTATTTGTATGACACTTATTCCCATAGTATCTGAGCACCTCAGAATCTATTGGTTTTTTCTCACAATATTCCTGTGAGGTAGGGAAGTGCCATTACCCAGGGAGGTCAGGTAACTCCAGTGTCTGTCTTTAGGAAATACAGTAAATGCTTGCTCTTTGAAAAAGCCTTTCCACCATAAGAAAGTGCTTGATCATAGTATATAAGTACATATGTGGGGAACAAATACTTGCTAATGGGATCTTCAATGTAGCAGACAAAGGTATAATAAAATCTAATAACTGGAAGCCGAAGCTAGAAAAATTCAGACTGGAATAAGGTGTACATTTTTAGCAGTGAGTGTAATTTACCATTGGAAAAATTTTGCAAAGGCTGTGGAGGATTCTCCAACACTGGCGATTTTTAAAATTAAGACAGGATGTTTTTTAAAAGTTATGTTTTAGTTCAAAAGGATTTTTGGTGGGAGCGGGGGGGATTTCTATGGCCTGTGTTACACAGGAGATCAGACTAGATCAGTGGTTCTCAAACTATTGTACTGGTGACCCCTTTCACATAGCAAGCCTCTGAGTGAGACCCACCCCCTTATAAATTAAAAACACTTCTTTAAATATTAAACACCATTATAAATGCTGGAGCCAAAGCGGAGTTCGTGGTGGAGGCTGACAGCTCATGACCCCCCATGTAATAACCTCACGACCCCCTGAGGGGTCCTGACCCCGCAGTTTGAGAACCCCTGGACTAGATGATCACAGTGGTCCCTTCTGGCCTTAGAATCTATGAATAAGAATGCTCACGACACTAATCCCCTTATGTACTCTTAATCTGTCCCAAGCAGTTTTGACCCCAAAAGCGAGAAGTGTCAATGACTCCATGAAATCTACAGGGGCTTTGTTATGGCGATTGATTTCACGTGGTAGGCACTTAGCTTTTATACTGCTGCCTATCACCATAGTATCTAAGATAAAAAGTTCCCCAGTTCAGGGATGGGGATCTGATCCCAGAGGTCCAGATCAAAGGTCTTTAGGCACTGATCTGCCTCTTTAGGTGCCTAAGTCATGTAAGCACCGTAGCATATAGCACTAGGGCACAATGCTCCTTGGAGACAGTAAGGCAGATTGGTTCCAGCTACAGCCTTCGAAAGGGGCCAGTCTGCGCTTCTGCCTTTATCAATGCAGATCTGCTGGTAGTGGCAGAAGGTGGAGGAAGACATTGCCAAATACATTTTTTTCATATTTATAAGTAAAATACATGGGGACAGTTGAAGATAATCAATGACAAAACTCCTGTTGACTTTACTAGGGGCAGGATTTTACCCAAGGTAGACATTTAACTATTTCAAACATAGATTGATTTAATTTTTCATGCAGTGATGCCAGGTGAATCTTTCTCATCGCATTACTCACTATAGACAACGCTATAGATAAAATTGTATTTGATGTACATTATATATGAATTGTTTTACTTGTCTTCCTGTACAGTATCATTTATATTTGACTGCCATTTCAATAATAAAATATAATAATTTACCATGACATTCTTTTTCTACTTCTTTTCCCTCATTACATTTTGGGTTCTGTCTCTGTCTCTCTCTCTTTCAGTGTAATCCAGTGTTTGTTGTCCCTCTGGTTAACTTTTCCTTCCTTCTACTTATCTAAATTTCTCTCTTCTTTCATCCCCTTTCCGTTCTTCATAAAGAGGAGCCCCCTTGTGCATACACTGAATGAGGCAGAGGTCTTGTGGAAATAGTAATGTGTGATTAAAGTGTGTATAATGCTGCTTACATACAAGAAAGATGAATTCAACCTGACTTCTGGTATTTCCTAACTTTTACAAGCTTGACTTTGCACCTTTAACATTCTTTTAACATAGATTTTTGTAGGTACTTTCCTATACTTTTAAAAGCACAAACAAACCTCAGCAAAACTAACATGTGGAACAATACTGACCCTCCTATTTGTCATTAGCAGGATTGTAACCTTTAGGGCCACAGCATAGAACTCTAAAATACGAACTAATGGGATAACTGCTAGCAGTAATAGGTTGTTATCTGCTATGTGAACCAGCCGCTAGATGGGATCAGACATGCACTTTGCCAGTGGGTTTTGCAGTTATTTGCTAGACAGCGATGGAATGATGACATAAGGAAATCCTGGGTTGCAGTCCAGGTTCTGGAAGGGAGTGTGCTGCAGTGGTTACAGGCCTTTCTGCAGTTCTGTCTGTCCCTGTCCTTTAGCATGTATCCCACAGTTTGTCTCCTCCCCACCCTCATCTTATTCCCTACCCCTTCCCACAGCCCATCTCTGCTCCTCTGTTCTGACTTCTTCCCAGCCAAGCTCTGGCCCTTCAGGATTTGAGTCAGGCAGCTTTCACCTTTCCTGGGGGCCAGCAGGGGGAGTAGTGCCAGCACTGAGTAATTGCAGACAGTCTCTCTGCTCTTAGTTTTGGCGTCAGGCACCACAGCAGCTCTCAGTGGGCAGGAGGAGCAAGTGCAGCGCAAATCCTGCTCAGTTCCTGTAGCCCTGGGCATTCAGTGCACGCTGCTGAATGTGTGCAAACTGAGATTTTTCAGAGGTTTATAACTTGGCCAGATTTAGGCAGATTTTCACAGCGAGGGCAAAAGGCACAATCCCAGTACCAGTGTGACTCTATTCGAATATCAAGTCTTTGCTCCAAAGCATAGGGGGCTAGCCCATGTAGGAGAAAAGGATGTAAGAATATTTTTCACAGGGGTAAAATGTTGCTTAAATGGGCAAACCACTTTAGCTGAAACTTTCCAAAAAGCTCAGCCTGAATCATTAAAGTTGGGCAAAGTTATAAGCAGCTGAAACCAGAGTCTTCTAAGGAAAGTGTCTGATAGAGTTAATAAAAGGCACTGCTATCAGCCCCACCAGTGATAATTTTTTTTCTTTTAATATTATGAATGCACAAAATTTAGTAGTTATGATGGCAGTGGCAGAGAACATCACTGCGGCGACCGTCCCAGACACGACGGGGGAGACGACAGTGGCGCCCGTCACGGAGACGACCGTCCCAGACACGATGGGGGAGACGACGGTGGCGCCCGTCACAGAGTCGACTGTCCCAGACACGAGGGGGGAGACGACGGTGGCGCCCGTCATGGAGTCGACCGTCCCAGACACGAGGGGGGAGACGACGGTGGCGCCCGTCATGGAGTCGACCGTCCCAGACACGAGGGGGGAGACGACGGTGGCGCCCGTCATGGAGTCGACCGTCCCAGACACGAGGGGGGAGACGACGGTGGCGCCCGTCACGGAGGCGACCGTCCCAGACACGACGGGGGAGACGACGGTGGCCATAGTGCATAAGGACAACAATTTAGTCAACCTGCCTTTGGGGCCAGGTCTGTTTTTTTTAACTCATTATTTCCTTACAATGTTGAATCCGTTCTCCCCTCACTATGCACACTCTAGTCCTGTTAAGTCACTATTTTCTGCTCTTCCTGCCACTCCTGCAGTGATGGACTCTTGCAAATTTCCCCCTCAAATCAGATTTCTTCCTCAAAGTCACATTGCTTAGACAGAAAAGAACTAAGGGTTTTCTTTGCCCATTCATCCTTCCTAGTGCAATGAGATGGTACAAGGCTCCTTTTCTTAACTGCTGTTCATAGAATCATAGAATCATAGAATCATAGAATATCAGGGTTGGAAGGGACCTCAGGAGGTCATCTAGTCCAACCCCCTGCTCAAAAGCAGGACCCATACCCAATTAAATCATCCCAGCCAGGGCTTTGTCAAGCCTGACCTTAAAAACTTCTAAGGAAGGAGATTCCACCACCTCCCTAGGCAACGCATTCCAGTGTTTCACCACCCTCCTAGTGAAAAAGTTTTTCCTAATATCCAACCTAAACCTCCCCAACTGCAACTTGAGACCATTACTCCTTGTCCTGTCCTCTTCCACTACTGAGAATAGTCTAGAACCATCCTCTCTGGAACTACCTCTCAGGTAGTTGAAAGCAGCTATCAAATCCCCCCTCATTCTTCTCTTCTGTTAAGACCTGCTGCTTAAATCACCATTCAAGAAGGTGCCGTGAAGGTGCCCTTAAAATGCCTGCACTACAGTCTTAGAGATTCAGCAAAGATCTTGCTATCCCCACTTTCAGAAAGTGCAGGGCTCAGTCCAGGTTTAAGCTAAGCAGTCCTTTGCGGCCTGATGCAGCTTCTGTTATATCAAGGTAATTTTGGCCAGAGTGTACTTGCTGGCCAAAGAGCTAATAATGCCTCAGTGATTTGATTTGAGGAAGTAACTGCAGTATTATAAACCTCATTGAGACATTGATTATACTCTTGTCACATCTTCAAGCTTTTCTTTGCAATCATCAATTTTAAAAATAAAAATGTAGACTCTAAGACAACACAGGATTTTAGTAATGAGCCCTCAGCCTGTGCCTCTTGTGTCTAGCCCTTAATCTGGCTCACAGAAGGCAGGAGGTAGCAGCAGAACCCAACTGTCAGGGTAGGTGGAGGAGACAGGGGAGCTATGGAAAGCAGCTGGAGCTATTTGTGAGGAACAGATGGGTTACTGAGGGGAACTAAGGAGAGGAAGCAGGAGCTGTTGAGAGGGAGCAGGAATGATGGGGAGCAGAAACCATTGAGGACAGGAGATATGAAGTGAGCTCAGAGGGGATATGAGCTGCGGGAGGAGTAGGAGTTGCTGTGTGGGAAATGACCTAACGGGAGAACAGAATATGGGGGAATGGGGCTAATGTCACTGTGTCGTTACCCCCTCTCCCCCAGCTTCACTCCAATAACTCACAGACTCCATCCTTCCAATGAACTGTGATCCCTTGGTTATCCTTGGCTCTCCACAAAGCTGTTTCTGAGGTCCCCACAAGACCTCCCCCGTCTTCTGAGTGATGTAAGAAATAAAGTCCTGCCTCCCCAAACCTGCTCCTGCTGCTTTAGAGGGAATCTTGTAAGGGAAATCTGGTGTCAAACCAATGCCTTTCACAAGCACTAATGCCACAATTTGTATGGAAGTTTGTGCCTGTATGCAAACTATGTATATCTATGCAAATTAACTTAAGTAACAATTTACCTAAAATCACAGAGCTTCACGAAGCTTGAGAGCTATGCTCTTGTCATGGTAGGGCCTCAAAGCCAGAGTTAGATGGGTTTTTTGAGGTGTATTATTCTCCTCCAGCAGCTATTAGAGCTGTTCTGCTTGCCCTGCAGATGGCTGCTGGATTTCCTTCCCCCATCCCAGCTGTCTGCTCTGTGCTTCTCACTGCACCATACCTGAGGCAGAGAGTGGAGTAACCAGAAGAAAGTCAGGAAGGAGAAGTGACATCAGGCCGCACCCTCGTGCTCCTCTCCACCTGAACCCACACTGTCAGGATCCACCTTACCTCATTAGTAACAGAGTATTATTAATAGTTTTTTGTATTACAGTGGAGCTGAAGGCTACTGTCAGGATTGGGGCCTCATTGCACTAAGTGCTGTATGAACATGTAAGGAGAAACAGTCCCTGCCCCAGAGAGCTTATAGTCTAGACAAAAGAAAGATGTAGGGAGGGTGAAATGGGATGCAGCATACAAGCAAAATGCTCAGCGTGAATATAAGCACGCAGTAATTAATAGCTGGAAGGGAACTTACTAACTGTGACAGAGAAGTTGCATGTTATTATTTGTTTCTGGTAGCACCCACATCATGCTAGATGCTGTACAAGCACAAAAGAAAGCGAGGCCCCTGCCTCCAAAGAGCCTATTTTTCCCCTCAAAATTAAATTTGTTGTTTTTTTTGTTTTTTTTCCATAGAGAAAGAACAGCAATTATCTGGACTAGGTATGTCAACAACTTTAATATGTATATTTCGACTTTCCAGTAGGCTTCCCATGTCTTTCTCACTGCTGGGTTTCTTTTACCATTGCAAGTTTTGAAGAACAGACATTAAGACTGGATGTTTTTTAAAAGTTATGTTTTAGTTCAAAAGGATTTTTGGCGGGAGCGGGGAGGATTTCTATGGCCTGTGTTACACAGGAGATCAGACTAGATCAGTGGTTCTCAAACTATTGTACTGGTGACCCCTTTTCACATAGCAAGCCTCTGAGTGAGACCCACCCCCTTATAAATTAAAAACACTTCTTTATATTTTAAACACCATTATAAATGCTGGAGCCAAAGCGGAGTTCGTGGTGGAGGCTGACAGCTCATGACCCCCCATGTAATAACCTCACGACCCCCTGAGGGGTCCTGACCCCGCAGTTTGAGAACCCCTGGACTAGATGTTCACAGTGGTCCCTTCTGGCCTTAGAATCTATGAATAAGAATGCTCACGACACTAATCCCCTTATGTACTCTTAATCTGTCCCAAGCAGTTTTGACCCCAAAAGCGAGAAGTGTCAATGACTCCATGAAATCTATAGGGGCTTTGTTACGGCGATTGATTTCACATGGTAGGCACTTAGTTTTTATACTGCTGCCTATCACCATAGTATCTAAGATAAAAAGTTCCCCAGTTCAGGGATGGGGATCTGATCCCAGAGGTCCAGATCAAAGGTCTTTAGGCACTGATCTGCCTCTTTAGGTGCCTAAGTCATGTAGGCACCATAGCATATAGCTGGGTCTAGCAGCACTGGGGCACAATGCTCCTTGGAGACAGTAAGGCAGATTGGTTCCAGCTACAGCCTTCGAAAGGGGCTAGCATGTGCTTCTGCCTTTATCAATGCAGATCTGCTGGTTGTGGCAGAAGGTGGAAGAAGACATTGCCAAATACATTTTTTTCATATTTATAAGTAAAATACATGGGGACAGTTGAAGATAATCAATGACAAAACTCCTGTTGACTTTACTAGGGGCAGGATTTTACCCAAGGTAGACATTTAACTATTTCAAACATAGATTGATTTAATTTTTCATGCAGTGATGCCAGGTGAATCTTTCTCATCGCATTACTCACTATAGACAACGCTATAGATAAAATTGTATTTGATGTACATTATATATGAATTGTTTTACTTGTCTTCCTGTACAGTATCATTTATATTTGACTGCCATTTCAATAATAAAATATAATAATTTACCATGACATTCTTTTTCTACTTCTTTTCCCTCATTACATTTTGGGTTCTGTCTCTGTCTCTCTCTCTTTCAGTGTAATCCAGTGTTTGTTGTCCCTCTGGTTAACTTTTCCTTCCTTCTACTTATCTAAATTTCTCTCTTCTTTCATCCCCTTTCCGTTCTTCATAAAGAGGAGCCCCCTTGTGCATACACTGAATGAGGCAGAGGTCTTGTGGAAATAGTAATGTGTGATTAAAGTGTGTATAATGCTGCTTACATGCAAGAAAGATGAATTCAACCTGACTTCTGGTATTTCCTAACTTTTACAAGCTAGACTTTGCACCTTTAACATTCTTTTAACATAGATTTTTGTAGGTACTTTCCTATACTTTTAAAAGCACAAACAAACCTCAACAAAACTATCATGTGGAACAATACTGACCCTCCTATTTGTCATTAGCAGGATTGTAACCTTTAGGGCCACAGCATAGAACTCTAAAATACGAACTAATGGGATAACTGCTAGCAGTAATAGGTTGTTATCTGCTATGTGAACCAGCCACTAGATGGGATCAGACATGCACTTTGCCAGTGGGTTTTGCAGTTATTTGCTAGACAGCGATGGAATGATGACATAAGGAAATCCTGGGTTGCAGTCCAGGTTCTGGAAGGGAGTGTGCTGCAGTGGTTACAGGCCTTTCTGCAGTTCTGTCTGTCCCTGTCCTTTAGCATGTATCCCACAGTTTGTCTCCTCCCCACCCTCATCTTATTCCCTACCCCTTCCCACAGCCCATCTCTGCTCCTCTGTTCTGACTTCTTCCCAGCCCAGCTCTGGCCCTTCAGGATTTGAGTCAGGCAGCTTTCACCTTTCCTGGGGGCCAGCAGGGGGAGTAGTGCCAGCACTGAGTAATTGCAGACAGTCTCTCTGCTCTTAGTTTTGGCATCAGGCACCACAGCAGCTCTCAGTGGGCAGGAGGAGCAAGTGCAGCGCAAATCCTGCTCAGTTCCTATATCCCTGGGCATTCAGTGCACGCTGCTGAATGTGTGCAAACTGAGATTTTTCAGAGGTTTATAACTTAGCCAGATTTAGGCAGATTTTCACAGCGAGGGCAAAAGGCACAATCCCAGTACCAGTGTGACTCTATTCAAATATCAAGTCTTTGCTCCAAAGCATAGGGGGCTAGCCCATGTAGAAGAAAAGGATGTAAGAATATTTTTCACAGGGGTAAAATGTTGCTTAAATGGGCAAACCACTTTAGCTGAAACTTTCCAAAAAGCTCAGCCTGAATCATTAAAGTTGGGCAAAGTTATAAGCAGCTGAAACCAGAGTCTTCTAAGGAAAGTGTCTGATAGAGTTAATAAAAGGCACTGCTATCAGCCCCACCAGTGATAATTTTTTTCCTTTAATATTATGTGTGCACAAGATTTAGGAGATGTGATGGCAGTGGAAGAGAACATCATTGAGGCGACCGTCCCAGACACGACGGGGAAGACGACGGTAGCGCCCGTCATGGAGGTGACCGTCCCAGACACGACGGGGGAAACGACGGTGGCCATAGTGCATAAGGACAACAATTTAGTCAACCTGCCTTTGGGGCCAGGTCTGTTTTTTTTAACTCATTATTTCCTTACAATGTTGAATCCGTTCTCCCCTCACTATGCACACTCTAGTCCTGTTAAGTCACTATTTTCTGCTCTTCCTGCCACTCCTGCAGTGATGGACTCTTTCAAATTTCCCCCTCAAATCAGATTTCTTCCTCAAAGTCACATTGCTTAGACAGAAAAGAACTAAGGGTTTTCTTTGCCCATTCATCCTTCCTAGTGCAATGAGATGCTATAAGGCTCCTTTTCTTAACTGCTGTTAAGACCTGCTGCTTAAATCACCATTCAAGAAGGTGCCGTGAAGGTGCCCTTAAAATGCCTGCACTACAGTCTTAGAGATTCAGCAAAGATCTTGCTATCCCCACTTTCAGAAAGTGCAGGGCTCAGTCCAGGTTTAAGCTAAGCAGTCCTTTGCGGCCTGATGCAGCTTCTGTTATATCAAGGTAATTTTGGCCAGAGTGTACTTGCTGGCCAAAGAGCTAATAATGCCTCAGTGATTTGATTTGAGGAAGTAACTGCAGTATTATAAACCTCATTGAGACATTGATTATACTCTTGTCACATCTTCAAGCTTTTCTTTGCAATCATCAATTTTAAAAATAAAAATGTAGACTCTAAGACAACACAGGATTTTAGTAATGAGCCCTCAGCCTGTGCCTCTTGTGTCTAGCCCTTAATCTGGCTCACAGAAGGCAGGAGGTAGCAGCAGAACCCAACTGTCAGGGTAGGTGGAGGAGACAGGGGAGCTATGGAAAGCAGCTGGAGCTATTTGTGAGGAACAGATGGGTTACTGAGGGGAACTAAGGAGAGGAAGCAGGAGCTGTTGAGAGGGAGCAGGAATGATGGGGAGCAGAAACCATTGAGGACAGGAGATATGAAGTGAGCTCAGAGGGGATATGAGCTGCGGGAGGAGTAGGAGTTGCTGTGTGGGAAATGACCTAACGGGAGAACAGAATATGGGGGAATGGGGCTAATGTCACTGTGTCGTTACCCCCTCTCCCCCAGCTTCACTCCAATAACTCACAGACTCCATCCTTCCAATGAACTGTGATCCCTTGGTTATCCTTGGCTCTCCACAAAGCTGTTTCTGAGGTCCCCACAAGACCTCCCCCGTCTTCTGAGTGATGTAAGAAATAAAGTCCTGCCTCCCCAAACCTGCTCCTGCTGCTTTAGAGGGAATCTTGTAAGGGAAATCTGGTGTCAAACCAATGCCTTTCACAAGCACTAATGCCACAATTTGTATGGAAGTTTGTGCCTGTATGCAAACTATGTATATCTATGCAAATTAACTTAAGTAACAATTTACCTAAAATCACAGAGCTTCACGAAGCTTGAGAGCTATGCTCTTGTCATGGTAGGGCCTCAAAGCCAGAGTTAGATGGGTTTTTTGAGGTGTATTATTCTCCTCCAGCAGCTATTAGAGCTGTTCTGCTTGCCCTGCAGATGGCTGCTGGATTTCCTTCCCCCATCCCAGCTGTCTGCTCTGTGCTTCTCACTGCACCATACCTGAGGCAGAGAGTGGAGTAACCAGAAGAAAGTCAGGAAGGAGAAGTGACATCAGGCCGCACCCTCGTGCTCCTCTCCACCTGAACCCACACTGTCAGGATCCACCTTACCTCATTAGTAACAGAGTATTATTAATAGTTTTTTGTATTACAGTGGAGCTGAAGGCTACTGTCAGGATTGGGGCCTCATTGCGCTAAGTGCTGTATGAACATGTAAGGAGAAACAGTCCCTGCCCCAGAGAGCTTATAGTCTAGACAAAAGAAAGATGTAGGGAGGGTGAAATGGGATGCAGCATACAAGCAAAATGCTCAGCGTGAATATAAGCACGCAGTAATTAATAGCTGGAAGGGAATTTACTAACTGTGACAGAGAAGTTGCATGTTATTATTTGTTTCTGGTAGCACCCACATCATGCTAGATGCTGTACAAGCACAAAAGAAAGCGAGGCCCCTGCCTCCAAAGAGCCTATTTTTCCCCTCAAAATTAAATTTGTTGTTTTTTTTGTTTTTTTTCCATAGAGAAAGAACAGCAATTATCTGGACTAGGTATGTCAACAACTTTAATATATATATTTCGACTTTCCAATAGGCTTCCCATGTCTTTCTCACTGCTGGGTTTCTTTTACCATTGCAAGTTTTGAAGAACAGACATTAAGACTGGATGTTTTTTAAAAGTTAT
Source organism: Lepidochelys olivacea (assembly GCF_965140295.1). Taxonomy (NCBI): domain Eukaryota; kingdom Metazoa; phylum Chordata; order Testudines; family Cheloniidae; genus Lepidochelys; species Lepidochelys olivacea. The sequence continues at coordinate 60,329,829 of NC_140414.1, read as the reverse complement.
GTTTTAGTTCAAAAGGATTTTTGGCGGGAGCGTGGAGGATTTCTATGGCCTGTGTTACACAGGAGATCAGACTAGATCAGTGGTTCTCAAACTATTGTACTGGTGACCCCTTTTCACATAGCAAGCCTCTGAGTGAGACCCACCCCCTTATAAATTAAAAACACTTCTTTATATTTTAAACACCATTATAAATGCTGGAGCCAAAGCGGAGTTCGTGGTGGAGGCTGACAGCTCATGACCCCCCATGTAATAACCTCACGACCCCCTGAGGGGTCCTGACCCTGCAGTTTGAGAACCCCTGGACTAGATGTTCACAGTGGTCCCTTCTGGCCTTAGAATCTATGAATAAGAATGCTCACGACACTAATCCCCTTATGTACTCTTAATCTGTCCCAAGCAGTTTTGACCCCAAAAGCGAGAAGTGTCAATGACTCCATGAAATCTACAGGGGCTTTGTTACGGCGATTGATTTCACGTGGTAGGCACTTAGCTTTTATACTGCTGCCTATCACCATAGTATCTAAGATAAAAAGTTCCCCAGTTCAGGGATGGGGATCTGATCCCAGAGGTCCAGATCAAAGGTCTTTAGGCACTGATCTGCCTCTTTAGGTGCCTAAGTCATGTAGGCACCATAGCATATAGCTGGGTCTAGCAGCACTGGGGCACAATGCTCCTTGGAGACAGTAAGGCAGATTGGTTCCAGCTACAGCCTTCGAAAGGGGCTAGCATGTGCTTCTGCCTTTATCAATGCAGATCTGCTGGTTGTGGCAGAAGGTGGAAGAAGACATTGCCAAATACATTTTTTTCATATTTATAAGTAAAATACATGGGGACAGTTGAAGATAATCAATGACAAAACTCCTGTTGACTTTACTAGGGGCAGGATTTTACCCAAGGTAGACATTTAACTATTTCAAACATAGATTGATTTAATTTTTCATGCAGTGATGCCAGGTGAATCTTTCTCATCGCATTACTCACTATAGACAACGCTATAGATAAAATTGTATTTGATGTACATTATATATGAATTGTTTTACTTGTCTTCCTGTACAGTATCATTTATATTTGACTGCCATTTCAATAATAAAATATAATAATTTACCATGACATTCTTTTTCTACTTCTTTTCCCTCATTACATTTTGGGTTCTGTCTCTGTCTCTCTCTCTTTCAGTGTAATCCAGTGTTTGTTGTCCCTCTGGTTAACTTTTCCTTCCTTCTACTTATCTAAATTTCTCTCTTCTTTCATCCCCTTTCCGTTCTTCATAAAGAGGAGCCCCCTTGTGCATACACTGAATGAGGCAGAGGTCTTGTGGAAATAGTAATGTGTGATTAAAGTGTGTATAATGCTGCTTACATGCAAGAAAGATGAATTCAACCTGACTTCTGGTATTTCCTAACTTTTACAAGCTAGACTTTGCACCTTTAACATTCTTTTAACATAGATTTTTGTAGGTACTTTCCTATACTTTTAAAAGCACAAACAAACCTCAACAAAACTATCATGTGGAACAATACTGACCCTCCTATTTGTCATTAGCAGGATTGTAACCTTTAGGGCCACAGCATAGAACTCTAAAATACGAACTAATGGGATAACTGCTAGCAGTAATAGGTTGTTATCTGCTATGTGAACCAGCCACTAGATGGGATCAGACATGCACTTTGCCAGTGGGTTTTGCAGTTATTTGCTAGACAGCGATGGAATGATGACATAAGGAAATCCTGGGTTGCAGTCCAGGTTCTGGAAGGGAGTGTGCTGCAGTGGTTACAGGCCTTTCTGCAGTTCTGTCTGTCCCTGTCCTTTAGCATGTATCCCACAGTTTGTCTCCTCCCCACCCTCATCTTATTCCCTACCCCTTCCCACAGCCCATCTCTGCTCCTCTGTTCTGACTTCTTCCCAGCCCAGCTCTGGCCCTTCAGGATTTGAGTCAGGCAGCTTTCACCTTTCCTGGGGGCCAGCAGGGGGAGTAGTGCCAGCACTGAGTAATTGCAGACAGTCTCTCTGCTCTTAGTTTTGGCATCAGGCACCACAGCAGCTCTCAGTGGGCAGGAGGAGCAAGTGCAGCGCAAATCCTGCTCAGTTCCTATATCCCTGGGCATTCAGTGCACGCTGCTGAATGTGTGCAAACTGAGATTTTTCAGAGGTTTATAACTTAGCCAGATTTAGGCAGATTTTCACAGCGAGGGCAAAAGGCACAATCCCAGTACCAGTGTGACTCTATTCAAATATCAAGTCTTTGCTCCAAAGCATAGGGGGCTAGCCCATGTAGAAGAAAAGGATGTAAGAATATTTTTCACAGGGGTAAAATGTTGCTTAAATGGGCAAACCACTTTAGCTGAAACTTTCCAAAAAGCTCAGCCTGAATCATTAAAGTTGGGCAAAGTTATAAGCAGCTGAAACCAGAGTCTTCTAAGGAAAGTGTCTGATAGAGTTAATAAAAGGCACTGCTATCAGCCCCACCAGTGATAATTTTTTTCCTTTAATATTATGTGTGCACAAGATTTAGGAGATGTGATGGCAGTGGAAGAGAACATCATTGAGGCGACCGTCCCAGACACGACGGGGAAGACGACGGTAGCGCCCGTCATGGAGGTGACCGTCCCAGACACGACGGGGGAAACGACGGTGGCCATAGTGCATAAGGACAACAATTTAGTCAACCTGCCTTTGGGGCCAGGTCTGTTTTTTTTAACTCATTATTTCCTTACAATGTTGAATCCGTTCTCCCCTCACTATGCACACTCTAGTCCTGTTAAGTCACTATTTTCTGCTCTTCCTGCCACTCCTGCAGTGATGGACTCTTTCAAATTTCCCCCTCAAATCAGATTTCTTCCTCAAAGTCACATTGCTTAGACAGAAAAGAACTAAGGGTTTTCTTTGCCCATTCATCCTTCCTAGTGCAATGAGATGCTATAAGGCTCCTTTTCTTAACTGCTGTTAAGACCTGCTGCTTAAATCACCATTCAAGAAGGTGCCGTGAAGGTGCCCTTAAAATGCCTGCACTACAGTCTTAGAGATTCAGCAAAGATCTTGCTATCCCCACTTTCAGAAAGTGCAGGGCTCAGTCCAGGTTTAAGCTAAGCAGTCCTTTGCGGCCTGATGCAGCTTCTGTTATATCAAGGTAATTTTGGCCAGAGTGTACTTGCTGGCCAAAGAGCTAATAATGCCTCAGTGATTTGATTTGAGGAAGTAACTGCAGTATTATAAACCTCATTGAGACATTGATTATACTCTTGTCACATCTTCAAGCTTTTCTTTGCAATCATCAATTTTAAAAATAAAAATGTAGACTCTAAGACAACACAGGATTTTAGTAATGAGCCCTCAGCCTGTGCCTCTTGTGTCTAGCCCTTAATCTGGCTCACAGAAGGCAGGAGGTAGCAGCAGAACCCAACTGTCAGGGTAGGTGGAGGAGACAGGGGAGCTATGGAAAGCAGCTGGAGCTATTTGTGAGGAACAGATGGGTTACTGAGGGGAACTAAGGAGAGGAAGCAGGAGCTGTTGAGAGGGAGCAGGAATGATGGGGAGCAGAAACCATTGAGGACAGGAGATATGAAGTGAGCTCAGAGGGGATATGAGCTGCGGGAGGAGTAGGAGTTGCTGTGTGGGAAATGACCTAACGGGAGAACAGAATATGGGGGAATGGGGCTAATGTCACTGTGTCGTTACCCCCTCTCCCCCAGCTTCACTCCAATAACTCACAGACTCCATCCTTCCAATGAACTGTGATCCCTTGGTTATCCTTGGCTCTCCACAAAGCTGTTTCTGAGGTCCCCACAAGACCTCCCCCGTCTTCTGAGTGATGTAAGAAATAAAGTCCTGCCTCCCCAAACCTGCTCCTGCTGCTTTAGAGGGAATCTTGTAAGGGAAATCTGGTGTCAAACCAATGCCTTTCACAAGCACTAATGCCACAATTTGTATGGAAGTTTGTGCCTGTATGCAAACTATGTATATCTATGCAAATTAACTTAAGTAACAATTTACCTAAAATCACAGAGCTTCACGAAGCTTGAGAGCTATGCTCTTGTCATGGTAGGGCCTCAAAGCCAGAGTTAGATGGGTTTTTTGAGGTGTATTATTCTCCTCCAGCAGCTATTAGAGCTGTTCTGCTTGCCCTGCAGATGGCTGCTGGATTTCCTTCCCCCATCCCAGCTGTCTGCTCTGTGCTTCTCACTGCACCATACCTGAGGCAGAGAGTGGAGTAACCAGAAGAAAGTCAGGAAGGAGAAGTGACATCAGGCCGCACCCTCGTGCTCCTCTCCACCTGAACCCACACTGTCAGGATCCACCTTACCTCATTAGTAACAGAGTATTATTAATAGTTTTTTGTATTACAGTGGAGCTGAAGGCTACTGTCAGGATTGGGGCCTCATTGCGCTAAGTGCTGTATGAACATGTAAGGAGAAACAGTCCCTGCCCCAGAGAGCTTATAGTCTAGACAAAAGAAAGATGTAGGGAGGGTGAAATGGGATGCAGCATACAAGCAAAATGCTCAGCGTGAATATAAGCACGCAGTAATTAATAGCTGGAAGGGAATTTACTAACTGTGACAGAGAAGTTGCATGTTATTATTTGTTTCTGGTAGCACCCACATCATGCTAGATGCTGTACAAGCACAAAAGAAAGCGAGGCCCCTGCCTCCAAAGAGCCTATTTTTCCCCTCAAAATTAAATTTGTTGTTTTTTTTGTTTTTTTTCCATAGAGAAAGAACAGCAATTATCTGGACTAGGTATGTCAACAACTTTAATATATATATTTCGACTTTCCAATAGGCTTCCCATGTCTTTCTCACTGCTGGGTTTCTTTTACCATTGCAAGTTTTGAAGAACAGACATTAAGACTGGATGTTTTTTAAAAGTTATGTTTTAGTTCAAAAGGATTTTTGGCGGGAGCGTGGAGGATTTCTATGGCCTGTGTTACACAGGAGATCAGACTAGATCAGTGGTTCTCAAACTATTGTACTGGTGACCCCTTTTCACATAGCAAGCCTCTGAGTGAGACCCACCCCCTTATAAATTAAAAACACTTCTTTATATTTTAAACACCATTATAAATGCTGGAGCCAAAGCGGAGTTCGTGGTGGAGGCTGACAGCTCATGACCCCCCATGTAATAACCTCACGACCCCCTGAGGGGTCCTGACCCTGCAGTTTGAGAACCCCTGGACTAGATGTTCACAGTGGTCCCTTCTGGCCTTAGAATCTATGAATAAGAATGCTCACGACACTAATCCCCTTATGTACTCTTAATCTGTCCCAAGCAGTTTTGACCCCAAAAGCGAGAAGTGTCAATGACTCCATGAAATCTACAGGGGCTTTGTTACGGCGATTGATTTCACGTGGTAGGCACTTAGCTTTTATACTGCTGCCTATCACCATAGTATCTAAGATAAAAAGTTCCCCAGTTCAGGGATGGGGATCTGATCCCAGAGGTCCAGATCAAAGGTCTTTAGGCACTGATCTGCCTCTTTAGGTGCCTAAGTCATGTAGGCACCATAGCATATAGCTGGGTCTAGCAGCACTGGGGCACAATGCTCCTTGGAGACAGTAAGGCAGATTGGCTCCAGCTACAGCCTTCGAAAGGGGCTAGCATGTGCTTCTGCCTTTATCAATGCAGATCTGCTGGTTGTGGCAGAAGGTGGAAGAAGACATTGCCAAATACATTTTTTTCATATTTATAAGTAAAATACATGGGGACAGTTGAAGATAATCAATGACAAAACTCCTGTTGACTTTACTAGGGGCAGGATTTTACCCAAGGTAGACATTTAACTATTTCAAACATAGATTGATTTAATTTTTCATGCAGTGATGCCAGGTGAATCTTTCTCATCGCATTACTCACTATAGACAACGCTATAGATAAAATTGTATTTGATGTACATTATATATGAATTGTTTTACTTGTCTTCCTGTACAGTATCATTTATATTTGACTGCCATTTCAATAATAAAATATAATAATTTACCATGACATTCTTTTTCTACTTCTTTTCCCTCATTACATTTTGGGTTCTGTCTCTGTCTCTCTCTCTTTCAGTGTAATCCAGTGTTTGTTGTCCCTCTGGTTAACTTTTCCTTCCTTCTACTTATCTAAATTTCTCTCTTCTTTCATCCCCTTTCCGTTCTTCATAAAGAGGAGCCCCCTTGTGCATACACTGAATGAGGCAGAGGTCTTGTGGAAATAGTAATGTGTGATTAAAGTGTGTATAATGCTGCTTACATGCAAGAAAGATGAATTCAACCTGACTTCTGGTATTTCCTAACTTTTACAAGCTAGACTTTGCACCTTTAACATTCTTTTAACATAGATTTTTGTAGGTACTTTCCTATACTTTTAAAAGCACAAACAAACCTCAACAAAACTATCATGTGGAACAATACTGACCCTCCTATTTGTCATTAGCAGGATTGTAACCTTTAGGGCCACAGCATAGAACTCTAAAATACGAACTAATGGGATAACTGCTAGCAGTAATAGGTTGTTATCTGCTATGTGAACCAGCCACTAGATGGGATCAGACATGCACTTTGCCAGTGGGTTTTGCAGTTATTTGCTAGACAGCGATGGAATGACGACATAAGGAAATCCTGGGTTGCAGTCCAGGTTCTGGAAGGGAGTGTGCTGCAGTGGTTACAGGCCTTTCTGCAGTTCTGTCTGTCCCTGTCCTTTAGCATGTATCCCACAGTTTGTCTCCTCCCCACCCTCATCTTATTCCCTACCCCTTCCCACAGCCCATCTCTGCTCCTCTGTTCTGACTTCTTCCCAGCCCAGCTCTGGCCCTTCAGGATTTGAGTCAGGCAGCTTTCACCTTTCCTGGGGGCCAGCAGGGGGAGTAGTGCCAGCACTGAGTAATTGCAGACAGTCTCTCTGCTCTTAGTTTTGGCGTCAGGCACCACAGCAGCTCTCAGTGGGCAGGAGGAGCAAGTGCAGCGCAAATCCTGCTCAGTTCCTATATCCCTGGGCATTCAGTGCACGCTGCTGAATGTGTGCAAACTGAGATTTTTCAGAGGTTTATAACTTAGCCAGATTTAGGCAGATTTTCACAGCGAGGGCAAAAGGCACAATCCCAGTACCAGTGTGACTCTATTCAAATATCAAGTCTTTGCTCCAAAGCATAGGGGGCTAGCCCATGTAGAAGAAAAGGATGTAAGAATATTTTTCACAGGGGTAAAATGTTGCTTAAATGGGCAAACCACTTTAGCTGAAACTTTCCAAAAAGCTCAGCCTGAATCATTAAAGTTGGGCAAAGTTATAAGCAGCTGAAACCAGAGTCTTCTAAGGAAAGTGTCTGATAGAGTTAATAAAAGGCACTGCTATCAGCCCCACCAGTGATAATTTTTTTCCTTTAATATTATGTGTGCACAAGATTTAGGAGATGTGATGGCAGTGGAAGAGAACATCATTGAGGCGACCGTCCCAGACACGACGGGGAAGACGACGGTAGCGCCCGTCATGGAGGTGACCGTCCCAGACACGACGGGGGAAACAACGGTGGCCATAGTGCATAAGGACAACAATTTAGTCAACCTGCCTTTGGGGCCAGGTCTGTTTTTTTTAACTCATTATTTCCTTACAATGTTGAATCCGTTCTCCCCTCACTATGCACACTCTAGTCCTGTTAAGTCACTATTTTCTGCTCTTCCTGCCACTCCTGCAGTGATGGACTCTTTCAAATTTCCCCCTCAAATCAGATTTCTTCCTCAAAGTCACATTGCTTAGACAGAAAAGAACTAAGGGTTTTCTTTGCCCATTCATCCTTCCTAGTGCAATGAGATGCTATAAGGCTCCTTTTCTTAACTGCTGTTAAGACCTGCTGCTTAAATCACCATTCAAGAAGGTGCCGTGAAGGTGCCCTTAAAATGCCTGCACTACAGTCTTAGAGATTCAGCAAAGATCTTGCTATCCCCACTTTCAGAAAGTGCAGGGCTCAGTCCAGGTTTAAGCTAAGCAGTCCTTTGCGGCCTGATGCAGCTTCTGTTATATCAAGGTAATTTTGGCCAGAGTGTACTTGCTGGCCAAAGAGCTAATAATGCCTCAGTGATTTGATTTGAGGAAGTAACTGCAGTATTATAAACCTCATTGAGACATTGATTATACTCTTGTCACATCTTCAAGCTTTTCTTTGCAATCATCAATTTTAAAAATAAAAATGTAGACTCTAAGACAACACAGGATTTTAGTAATGAGCCCTCAGCCTGTGCCTCTTGTGTCTAGCCCTTAATCTGGCTCACAGAAGGCAGGAGGTAGCAGCAGAACCCAACTGTCAGGGTAGGTGGAGGAGACAGGGGAGCTATGGAAAGCAGCTGGAGCTATTTGTGAGGAACAGATGGGTTACTGAGGGGAACTAAGGAGAGGAAGCAGGAGCTGTTGAGAGGGAGCAGGAATGATGGGGAGCAGAAACCATTGAGGACAGGAGATATGAAGTGAGCTCAGAGGGGATATGAGCTGCGGGAGGAGTAGGAGTTGCTGTGTGGGAAATGACCTAACGGGAGAACAGAATATGGGGGAATGGGGCTAATGTCACTGTGTCGTTACCCCCTCTCCCCCAGCTTCACTCCAATAACTCACAGACTCCATCCTTCCAATGAACTGTGATCCCTTGGTTATCCTTGGCTCTCCACAAAGCTGTTTCTGAGGTCCCCACAAGACCTCCCCCGTCTTCTGAGTGATGTAAGAAATAAAGTCCTGCCTCCCCAAACCTGCTCCTGCTGCTTTAGAGGGAATCTTGTAAGGGAAATCTGGTGTCAAACCAATGCCTTTCACAAGCACTAATGCCACAATTTGTATGGAAGTTTGTGCCTGTATGCAAACTATGTATATCTATGCAAATTAACTTAAGTAACAATTTACCTAAAATCACAGAGCTTCACGAAGCTTGAGAGCTATGCTCTCGTCATGGTAGGGCCTCAAAGCCAGAGTTAGATGGGTTTTTTGAGGTGTATTATTCTCCTCCAGCAGCTATTAGAGCTGTTCTGCTTGCCCTGCAGATGGCTGCTGGATTTCCTTCCCCCATCCCAGCTGTCTGCTCTGTGCTTCTCACTGCACCATACCTGAGGCAGAGAGTGGAATAACCAGAAGAAAGTCAGGAAGGAGAAGTGACATCAGGCCGCACCCTCATGCTCCTCTCCACCTGAACCCCCATTGTCAGGATCCACCTTACCTCATTAGTAACAGAGTATTATTAATAGTTTTTTGTATTACAGTGGAGCTGAAGGCTACTGTCAGGATTGGGGCCTCATTGCACTAAGTGCTGTATGAACATGTAAGGAGAAACAGTCCCTGCCCCAGAGAGCTTATAGTCTAGACAAAAGAAAGATGTAGGGAGGGTGAAATGGGATGCAGCATACAAGCAAAATGCTCAGCGTGAATATAAGCACGCAGTAATTAATAGCTGGAAGGGAACTTACTAACTGTGACAGAGAAGTTGCATGTTATTATTTGTTTCTGGTAGCACCCACATCATGCTAGATGCTGTACAAGCACAAAAGAAAGCGAGGCCCCTGCCTCCAAAGAGCCTATTTTTCCCCTCAAAATTAAATTTGTTGTTTTTTTTGTTTTTTTTCCATAGAGAAAGAACAGCAATTATCTGGACTAGGTATGTCAACAACTTTAATATGTATATTTCGACTTTCCAGTAGGCTTCCCATGTCTTTCTCACTGCTGGGTTTCTGTTACCATTGCAAGTTTTGAAGAACAGACATTAAGACTGGATGTTTTTTAAAAGTTATGTTTTAGTTCAAAAGTATTTTTGGCGGGAACGGGGAGGATTTCTATGGCCTGTGTTACACAGGAGATCAGACTAGATCAGTGGTTCTCAAACTATTGTACTGGTGACCCCTTTCACATAGCAAGCCTCTGAGTGAGACCCACCCCCTTATAAATTAAAAACACTTCTTTATATTTTCAACACCATTATAAATGCTGGAGCCAAAGCGGAGTTCATGGTGGAGGCTGACAGCTCATGACCCCCCATGTAATAACCTCACGACCCCCTGAGGGGTCCTGACCCCGCAGTTTGAGAACCCCTGGACTAGATGTTCACAGTGGTCCCTTCTGGCCTTAGAATCTATGAATAAGAATGCTCACGACACTAATCCCCTTATGTACTCTTAATCTGTCCCAAGCAGTTTTGACCCCAAAAGCGAGAAGTGTCAATGACTCCATGAAATCTATAGGGGCTTTGTTACGGCGATTGATTTCACATGGTAGGCACTTAGTTTTTATACTGCTGCCTATCACCATAGTATCTAAGATAAAAAGTTCCCCAGTTCAGGGATGGGGATCTGATCCCAGAGGTCCAGATCAAAGGTCTTTAGGCACTGATCTGCCTCTTTAGGTGCCTAAGTCATTTACCATTGCAAGTTTTGAAGAATAGACATTATATTGCATGCCCAGAATAGCCTGAAAAGAACTGCATCTATAAAGGAAATTTTAGAGGACTTTTTCTTTAAGTGCAAACCTTAATATTATTGTTGTATATTCATCTGACTAATAATAATGCATTGTGCTATATTAGTAGTTAGTATCCACTGAAGTACTATTGATTTATTTTTATTTTAATAATAACTTCAGTATCTTTTTTTTCTCACTGACTACCCTAATTCCAATTACTCCTTGTATGCCAAGGCTGGGGTTCAGTATGGGAGAGTGTGGTGAGTGGCTAGGAGAGACAAAACAAAGGAAAATGTTACTATTACTTTTCAAACATACTTTTTGGTTTTGTGACTAGCTATAGTTATTAGTGTAAAAAGAAAAGGAGGTCTTGTGGCACCTTAGAGACTAACCAATTTATCTGAGCATAAGCTTTCGTGAGCTACAGCTCGCTTCATTGGATGGCTCACGAAAGCTTATGCTCAAATAAATTGGTTAGTCTCTAAGGTGCCACAAGTACTACTTTCCTTTTTGCGAATACAAACTAACACGGCTGCTCCTCAGAAACCACTTATTAGTGTGTTTTTCCCCTACTATGTGATGTTTTCTCATTTAACTCCTTAAACAGAACTTTTTGCTGAGGTTTTACAGTACTCAGATGCCTTAAGCAAAGGTTCATAAGCTTTTTTCATAGTGTGGACCACCTTTTAACAGAGGAATTGTTTCATGGAACCTCTCCCCTCCACAATTACATAACATCTCTGTGGCTACTACAGCAGTTGCTTCTACAGAAATTAAACAAGGGTTTTATGTATTGTAGTTGTCTTATCATAGAATCATAGAATATCAGGGTTAGAAAGGACCTCAGGAGGTCATATAGTCCAACCCCCTGCTCAAAGCAGGGCCAATCCCCAACTAAATCATCCCAGCCAGGGCTTTGTCAAGCCTGACCTTAAAAACTCCTAAGGAAGGAGATTCCACCACCTCCCTGGGTAACACATTCCAGTGCTTCACCACCCTCCTAGTGAAAAAGTTTTTCCTAATATCCAACCTAAACCTCCCTCACTGCAACTTGAGACCATTACTCCTCGTTCTGTCATCCGCTACCATTGAGAACAGTCTAGTTCCATCTTCTTTGGAACCCTCTTTCAGGTAGTTGAAAGCAGCTATCAAATCCCCCCTCATTCTTCTCTTCCTCAGACTAAACAATCCCAGTTCCCTCAGCCTCTTCTCATAAGTCATGTATTCCAGTCCCCTAATTATTTTTGTTGCCCTCCGCTGGATGTTTTCCAATTTTTCCACATCCTTCTTGTAGTGTGGGGCCCAAAACTGAACACAGTACTCCAATGAGGCCTCACCAGTGTCGAATAGAGGGGAACGATCACGTCCCTCGATCTGCTGGCAATGCCCCTACTTATACAGCCCAAAGTGCCGTTAGCCTTCTTGGCAACAGGGGCACACTGTTGACTCATATTCAGCTTCTCGTCCACTGTAACCCCTAGGTCCTTTTTTGCAGAACTGCTGCCTAGCCATTCGGTCCCTAGTCTGTAGCGGTGCATGGGATTCTTCCATCCTAAGTGCAGGACTCTGGCTGAAGCGAGGAAGAGGAGCCAACAATATGAGACTAGCCAGCTCTCTCTATGGTCCAAGAGTAGGGAATCTCTGCCTTGAATTGTAAACCTTCTGTAAGTGGTTACATTCAGGAATTTATTGAAAAGACAAACACTCAGTCAAAATTATACCATTTAATTACAGGACCTGAATTATTGGCTTTTAAAGAAACATCTATTCTGATGGATTTGGGGGGGTCAGATCCCATGAGGTGGTACTAAGCACCTTCCACTCCCAGCACTTCACAAGGGGGATAAATACCGTGAGGGAGTTATTTAAGTTAAGGGCCAATGTTGACACAAAAACAAATGGCTATAAACTGGCCATCAATAAGTTTAAGTTTGAAATTAGATGAAGGTTTCTAACGATCAGAGGAGTGAAGTTCTGGAACAGCCTTCCAAGGGGAGCAGTGGGGGAGAAAAACCTAACTGGCTTCGAGACTGCGTTTGATAAATTTGTAGAGGGGATCCTGTGATGAGACTGCCTACAATGGTATGTAGCCTGTCTATGACTGCTAGCAGCAAATATACCCAACGGCTGATGACGAGGCACTAGATTGGGAGGGATCTAAGTTACTACAGAGAATTCTTTCCCAGGTGTCTGGCCACTGGGTCTTGCCAAAATGCTCAGGGTCCAACTGACCAGCATATCAGGGGTTGGGAAGAAATTTTCCCTTGGGTCAGATTGGCAGAAACCCTGTTTTGTTTTGTTTGCTTTTGGGTTTTGTTATTTTTTGCCATCTTCTGCAGCATGGGGCATGGGCCACTTGCAGATTTAAACTAGTGTAAGTGATGGCGTCTCTGTAACTTTAAGTCTTTAAGTGACATTCTAGCTGTCACCTACAACCCCCAACTAAAACCTCTCCAGCGCATCATCAAGGATCTACATCATATCCTGAAGGATGATCCCTCACTCTCACAGACCTTGGGGGACAGGCCAGTCCTCGCTTACAGACAGCCCACCACCCTGAAGCAAATACTCACCAGCAACTACACACCACACCACAAAAAAACCAACACAGGAACCAAACCCTGCAACAAACCCCGGTGCCAACTCTATCCAAATATCTATTCAAGGGACACCATCATAGGACCTAACCACATCAGCCACACCATCAGGGGCTTGTTCACCTGCACATCTACCAATGTGATATGTGCCAACAATGCCCCTCTGCAATGTACATTGCCCAAACCAGACAGTCTCTATGCAAAAGAATAAATGGACACAAATCTGACATCAGGAATCATAACATTCAAAAACCAGTAGGAGAACACTTCAATCTCCCTGGTCACTCAATAACAGACCTAAAAGTGGCAATTCTTCAACAACAAAACTTCAAAAACAGACTCCAACGTAAAAACTGGAATTGCAGAACTGGAATTAATTTGCAAACTAGATACCATCAGATTAGGCCTGAATAAAGACTGAGAGTGATTGGGTCATTATAAAACCTAAACCTAATTTCCCCAATACTAATTTTCCCCTACTGTTATTCACACCTTCTTGTCAACTGTCTGAAATGGGCCACTCTCATTACCACTTCAAAAGTTATTTTTCTTCCCTTGGTATTCTGCTGTCAATTGAATTGTCTCATTAGACTAACCTCACACTTGGTAAGGCAATTCACATCTTTTCATGTATTTATACTTGCTGCTGTATTTTCCACTGTATGCATCTGATGAAGTGGGTTCTAGTCCACGAAAGCTTATGCCCAAATAAATTTGTTAGTCTCTGAGGTGCCACAAGGACTCCTCGTTGTTTTTGCTGACAGACTAACACGGCTACCACTCTGAAACCTTTATTTTTAACCAGTTCACCTCAACTTTATGACACCCTGTTTTTTCTATGGATGGAAGAGCCACGCTGTGGCTACTAAATGGCTTCACCTTGGGTCATGTATCTCATCTATCTTCTGAAAACAATGTGAAAATGAAAGTAAATCTGAAAGAAAAAATGGAATGAAACAAATTGCAGGAAGTTAATGCTTGAAATCCTGCAAAAGGCATGTACTGGTAAGGCTACCTTGCTCTAAAATGGGGTGGGCAATCTATGGCACATGTGCCAAACATGGCACGCAAGCCAATTTTTAATGGCACGCTTCTGTCTGCTGGACCTGGGCAGACAGCAGCATGCCACTAAAAATCTTGCCCGGCCCGGCCTGCTTTTTTCCGCCTCCCGCCCACCGCTCTCTCCTTGCAGGGCAGGCAAGCTTCCCCCTCCCCCCACCTCTTCCCCCAGTGTGCTGGGTTCCTGCCCCTCCTTCTCTCCCTCCCTGGGGCCGATCAGCTGATGGCCCTTGCTATGGAGGGGGAGAGGTAAAAGCGGGGCAGAGGTAAAAGTGGAGCCGCAGTGTGCTCTCTGCTCCAGGGACCTTGGGGAAAGGGGTGGAATCAGGGCATATCCCCTCCAGCCCCCTGCCATGAACTGCTCAGGGCAGGAGGCTGGGAGCACCCCTACGACCCCAGCCCTCTGCCCTGACCCCTTCACCCTCCTCACACACACCCAGCCCTCTGCCCTGACCCTTGAACCCTCCTCACACACACACAGCCCTCTGCCTTCACCCCTGCACCCCCCCACACCCCAACCCTGTGCCCTGACACCTGCACCCCCCCACAACCCCAGCCCTGATTCCGGCACCCCACACACATACCCAGCCCCCACACACCTCATGCCCTGACTCTTGCACCCCCCACCACCCCACCCCCACCCTGAGCACCAAACGGGAGCTCCTGCCCACACACACACCCTCATTCCCACCTGCACCCCTTGCACCAAATGGGAGCTACCCAAACTTCCTGCCCCAACCCTGAGCCCCCTCCCTCATTCTAGCTCCTGGCCAGACCCTGCACCCCAACTCCCAGCCCGCTCCTTCACCCCCAGCCCTGTTCTCAGCACACTCCCACCCTCATCTCAGTGCAGAGAGAGGAAGAGAATGGCTAGAACTAGGGAGAAGTTAGGTACCTACTCTGTGTGGACAGGGCTGGGACCCCAAACCAGCAGTGGGCTGAGCGGGGCTGGCAGCCAGGACCCTGGCTGGCAGGAGCCAGCAAACAGAACTCCAGACTGACACTGCCAGTCTGGGATCCCGGCCACCGCCCCCACTCAGCCCACTGCCGGTCTGGGGTTCTGGCTGCCTGCCTGCCTGCCCCTTGCCAGCTGGGGTCCGGGCTGCGGGCCCTGCCCAGCCCGCTGCTGGCCTAGGTGAACGGAACCCCAGGCCGGCAACGGGCTGAGTGGGCCGGCAGCGTAAGATCAGCATTTTAATTTAATTTTAAATGAAGCTTCTTAAACATTTTGAAAACCTTGTTTACATACAACAGTAGTTTAGTATATAATATATAGACTTATAGAGAGAGGCCTTCTAAAAAATGTTAAAATGTATTATTGGCATGCAAAACCTTAAATTAGAGTGAATAAATGAAGACTCGGCACACCACTTCTAAAAGACCCCTGCTCTAAAAGGAGTCTAGCCATGTCACAAGATTGGGTTCATAGACTTCTAATAAAACTGCACAAATCATTTGTATTCCAAACATTTTCCAAGGGCAGGTCAAAAAGTTTGGATCCCATTGAGTGTCTTCATATAAAACATAGACCTATTGTTTGGGAAAATGTTTCTAAACTTAGTGCTGTCCTTCATGAAGTTCAACAGACACTTAGGGGAGGTTAGGGGTTAGTTCTCCTGAGCTGATTTGCTAAGGTTTAGGTTATGTCACATTGTCCAGAAAAAGGCAGTCATAGCCACCATGTATGGTTCATTTTTGTGCTCATCAAGATTTTTTTTTTAATTTTTAAGTTTCATTTTTGAAGATCGAGATTTCACTGTAATATATAACTGTTATCTCTTGTGCCATTATATCCTGCCAAAGGATGTACTTGTTTGTTCCCTTTATTGATGACTCACAGTAACTAATGCTATTTGTTTGCTTATTCAGTGATAGGACTCAGCATTTCCTTTGGGATCCTCCTTATTTGTGGTGTCATTATTTATTGCTGTATATGGAAAAAGTCAAGAGTAAGTGTAAACTTTTTTATATTTATTATTCTTATATTTTTGTAATTATATTATTATTTTTAAATTTCTTCAGTGATCTCTCAGATTTGCACTGATCGTTTAATGAGGTTTCACCCACTGTTAGATCTCCCCGTGAGATTCTGCCAGTGGACGACATCCTTAATCCTTTTAGGATATACATATTTTCCTGATACCTGGATTATACTCCAGTCCTGGCCAATGCCAGCCACTTCTGGAGTAATGATGGTCCCTGGTTTGCAATGCAATCTCTTTCTGAGATACTTTTCTGTCACCAGGAGGTTCAGCACCAGCAGATGACAGTCCATCTGAAAATGTCACTGACCCTAAGAGAACATAGCCTATCCAGTTTAGATTGTGCTCTTTAGTTCTCTGAGGACTATAGGCAAGATGCATGGAAAGTTAATAATATGTTGGCACATTAACATTTCAAGCCATCTATCTGTAACCTTAATATTAAAAAATAAATTAATGCTTATGAAATGTTAAAGAATGAACAATTTTAACATGCAATGATATGATTGAAACTGATCGGTATGAGGAAAATAGATTACAGAGATTAAAAATAAGACCAGCAGATCTTTTATTATTATTTATTATTATAATATTTCCATTTGGTTTCTACAGCTTGAATGTGTACAGCAGTGATGTTAACATATTTCTATTTCCTGTACAGAAAACCTCATTTGACTTGAACTCAGTAGAAGTAACTATTCCCTTAAATCCCATTGAAACAAAAGAACCAAGCTAAGGTAGAGTGTCCTTGGTTTTGTTCTGTTCTTTTGAATGGCCATTAAAATGGAGGGTGTAGGAGAGTACTCTTTATGATTGAGCATATATAATCTACTTGCGGCTTTACTCGGATTCTGTGAACCTACACACTAGAGCTGTGTGCTTCACAGGAATCCATGCCAACGTTTTCTTCAGTTTCAACCAATATATAGTTTCACACCCCAAAAGTATCATTATGAAAAAAACCCTCAATCTCCAAACAAGACTCATGCAAAGCCATTTGCTACAGCATTAAAACCATGCAATACCATGGCCTGTGGGACTCAGCTTCACTTCTGAACCATGATTTCTGGTCCTTATTTTGTATTTGACTATATTATACACTATAGTGGGGTGTGTTAACCATCTTATTCTTAATTCATGTGAATTTTTACTGTTTCCTGTTTTTCTTTGTATCATTTTCAGGTGGGCAGAAGAAATGAAAGCACTCTCACTTAATAGCCATTCAAGAACATCTCACAAAGAGAACTAATATGGCTGAATATTCAGAGAGATTAAAATGGATTGGAAAAATTCAAAGAAATCTACTTAATCACAGAAAATGGCACTCTCAGTAGTGTAAACTTCTTTTTAAATGGCACATTTTGGTGTGTTCCTGAATCTAGTCACAGTAATAAGCAGATGTTCATTGGTGCTGGCTGCTACAAATCTTTATTCATTGCCTGTTCCTTTTTGGTTGTGGAAAAAAGCTCACCTTACTTTAATATAGTTCTCTAAGGGCCAAATTCCATCATTTAGGTACAAATCTGCACCAGCATATGAGGAACGGGGGGAGGCATAATCCCTCTCCCAGTTCTCTAGCATGCAGAAGAAGCATGCCATGACCCTTCTCTTCCTGCCCCTGCCTGCTTCCTTTAGGGGATTCGTGGCCCTAAGGGTGCACAGCAGGAGGGAGACACAGAGGGGGGCAGTCCTTGTGCTTCCCTGAGTATAGGAACTGGGGTCTTTCTGGGCCCTTATGTGGAGCCCCTAAGGAGTGCGGAGAAAACTCCTTACGCCCCCTGCTCCCACCGATTCATCTGCCCAAAAGCCTCTGACAATCTAGTCCCTAATTATTTGTACATAGCTTGTTTTTTAATAAATGACCTAAGTAAAAGTGAGTCTCAGCACAATGTATTGCTATTAAATGCAAAAATGATGCTAATGTACTGCTAAGATTGAAATGTTATGCTCACTAAAATCAGAAAATGTAAAGTTAAGGGACCAGAGCCTCAGCTGGTGCAAACTGACATAGCTTCCTTGGCTTCATTGGAGCCATACTGATTAACACCAGCTGAAGATCTGGCCCCAGGTTTCCAGAGACACTTTTGCACAATAGGGATTTTTATCATCTAATCATAACACTTATATATGCAATAACACAAAACATTATATTTGTTCATCAAGTGTTATAAAATAATGTGTAGTTTTAACATGGAAGCCTACGATCCTGTATACCATGTTTACAGTTTTACAAACACAATGTAAGAAAACAATGCAGCTTATTTCCGTGGTATGAAGTTATTTGCTAACTAGTGTTACTGCAATCAGGGTTGTATGATCCTAGACGGAAAAACCCTTTTGTAATATATAGGCCTGTCTGCTTTTCCTCTCACACCAATATAAATCAAGATTTTCTTCACCAGAGCTAATGAAGATACACCTGTGCAAAAACTAGTATAAATGCATAATCAGACCACTAAATGTGCAAGCTTTAAATTGGAGACTCTTTAGAGTAGAAATTGTGGTTTTCTTTTATCTCATTCAGCCCCTGTGCTTAACAATAACTATAATCAATAAAAAGGTGACAGTTAAGGTTGGGAATCTTGCATTTCCTGAATTTCATAGTACAGTCTAAGGGCCCTGTTCCACTACTCTACTCTGAGTGGGTAGCACTTATTTACTTACTGATATCAATGGAACAACTCATGTGAGTAAGTACTATGCAATGTGAGTGCAGAATCCAGCACTTAGTAGTCGCATACTTAAGTCTCAGTATACTATGTAAAGTTGGCATATTAATAAAGTGGCAAGGTGAGGCAGCATGACCCAGTGGGTATGGTACTAACCCAGCATTTGGGAGACCTGGATTCAATTCCTTGTTCTACCACAGACTTCCTGTGTGGCCTATAGTCAAGCTATAGTTTAATCTCTCTAGGCCTCAGTTCCCGGTATGTAAAACAGGAGTAATAGCAATTCCTTACCTTACAAGGATGTTGTGAGGATAAATACATTAAAGATTGAGGTGCTCAGGTAACAGGTGCTTTTGCAAGTACCTTATCCAGAAAATCTAATCATAGGTTTTGGCCTGTTTCC
Organism: Lepidochelys olivacea; assembly: GCF_965140295.1. NCBI lineage: Eukaryota > Metazoa > Chordata > Testudines > Cheloniidae > Lepidochelys > Lepidochelys olivacea. Next base: position 60,310,719 of record NC_140414.1, on the reverse strand, counting down.
AAATCTGCTCAGGCATGATATCTTCCTTCTTAATAATAATACGGAATTGAGTTATATTAGCCTTCAACCAGTAATCAACATTCTATGAGGATGCAAAATCTTAAGTATAGAAGTTCCTTGCATGAGGGGAAGAGAAGATGAAAGCTAGTTCAGCACCATTAAGGGAAAAGGGAATTTGCCATTGACTTCAGTGGATCCGGATAAGACTGATCACACAGAAAGGTAATTGAAAATGCTGGCCACTTTTTTTCCTATGTGCTTAACAAATGAGAGCTAAAATCTTGCTTTTGTGTACACATGATCTGAGTTAAAGATGAGCTCATTACAAGAATTCTGTTTCATTCCAGTCTTGCTAAAAACTGCAATTATAATTATATTTTCATTTCCACAAAAAGAATAATAAACTCTGAATTTTGGAAGAGCAATCTATAATTTTGTTTTGCTTGATATAGACATAGTCTGCAGATTTCAGGGTATTTTGTTAAAGAAATGTCATAGTTAATTTGGATTAATTGAAAGTTAAGCATATGCTTAAATGCTTTACTACATTTTATTGCCCTGTATGGTTCTATAGTGCTGGTTGAATGTTGCAGAAGCAGGCTCAAAGATATTTGTTCATGCGCCAGCAGTTCAGGTCAGCCATATTTATGTCCTTTTTTTATTTGCTGTTCATTAATACTTGTAAAAAGAAAAGGAGTACTTGTGGCACCTTAGAGACTAACCAATTTATTTGAGCATGAGCTTTCATGAGCTACAGCTCACTTCATCGGATGCATGCCGTGGAAACTGCAGCAGACTTTATTTATACACAGAGAATATGAAAAAATACCTCCTCCCACCCCACTGTCCTGCTGGTAATAGCTTATCTAAAGTGATCATCAGGTGGGCCATTTCCAGCACAAATCCAGGTTTTCTCACCCTCCGCCCCCCCCCCCCACACAAATTCACTCTCCTGCTGGTGATAACCCATCCAAAGTGACAACTCTTTACACAATGTGCATGATAATAAAGTTGGGCCATTTCCTGCACAAATCCAGGTTCTCTCAGCCCCTCTCCCTCCTCCCAAAAACCACACACACAAACTATGAAATTTTTTCATATTCTCTGTGTATAAATAAAGTCTGCTGCAGTTTCCACGGCATGCATCCGATGAAGTGAGCTGTAGCTCACGAAAGCTCATGCTCAAATAAATTGGTTAGTCTCTAAGGTGCCACAAGTACTCCTTTTCTTTTTGCGAATACAGACTAACACGGCTGTTACTCTGAAACCTGTCATTAATACTTGTGTGAGTGGTATTTTCCTTTTGCAAATGTTTGTGGAATGGCTGTATTTGTGTGAACAATATTATTTGTGTTCTAACAGGAGTATTTGTTATTCAATATTTGGTGTCCACCATTTGTTACTGTCCTATTTAAAATGTTTGTCAGCCAATGAGCAATCAGAAACAATACTATGTGACTTATGTGATCAATTCCACACTATGAGTAATGAATACCAAATAGTGAACAACTCAGAAGTCGAAAATGGTTTGTCCTACCTATCTTGTTCATGTTTACATTCCAGTATAACATGTACATTAGGAGAAATCTATATCAGTGAATGTGGATTTAGTGGTGTATTGTGCTATGGCTGCACTGTCAAAAAGGTACAAAGCACTTTCCCTATACCTTTTAATCAGAGTAGCAATCTATGATAGGCCTGTCTCAGCAGTGTCAAGGAATATTTTCATTATCTCCTTACAGTCAATGGACAAATATTGCACATTTATGTTTGTTTTTTATTCTAATCAAAATCTCACTATACTTTAATGCTGCATTTGAAAGAAAATATTAGACAATGCTGTAGTTTGCTAATAACCTGTATAAGTATAGTTCAAATCTGCATTCTGAAAAAAGCCTCTGGCCCAAACATCCTATGTCAGATACTGAATATGGTCCAGATGTCTATTCATGCATATTAACTAATATTACTAATCACATATGTCTGTTAAGAAAAGTGAAGAAATGTTTTTAAAACTTCTTTTTGCTGGTGCAATATGACTTAAGGAATGAAAAGTTATCCAAGAAGGTAGTGTGAGAAATATATATACTACATAAGTAATAATGCTAGGGATTTTACATTTGTAATTATATTTCACATGATTTAAAAATTGTACTATACTCAGCTATGATGCTATAGAAATTATAAATAATAATTTAAAATAGCTGTATTAAAGCACTCCTCTATATTAGTTAAAAATGCATTGGGGGGAAGAAACTAAAACAATTATACATCTTACAGTGATATCACTATAAATCAACAATGTATACATCTTACAGTCATATCACTATAAATGCCTTTTAACAGAATTTGATGTCAATAGAACTACTGTGCATTATGGTACTTCCACTGACAGGCTAAGAAGATCAGTGGGTCCCTTGGACACATTGATAATGTCAGGGAATCACAACATTGTTATGGGGTGAAATCCTGGCCCCACTGAAATCAATAGACATTTTGCCATTGGCTTCAATGGGCCAGAATACCACCCTTGCGCCCCTTTGCAATATCTGTGTACAGCAAAATTCTTTGGCATGACTGCCCTCATATAACTGGCTTCACTAAAGTTGAGGTGGTGTTGAGTGCAACAAAGACACATCAAAAGGAAAACAAAAGAAAATAACAGGGACTGAATCTTGGTAAAGTATGGGGTCGGCTCAGACAATGGACTGGTACATAGCCATCATTTTTTTTGAGCGCACAGTGTAGCAGGTACTTCTCTTTGTGTAGGAGTATATCACAGTACACTGTACTGTGCTTTGAGGGAGCAATGCTTTTTTATGCAAAGTCATCCTCCAGTCTGGTAACGTTCACGTTATCAGGTTTCCCTTCACAGCCTCTTGAACATGCCAGCTGCAGACTCACCACTGCCCAACTGTCTAAAGCTGCCTAACACTATGGAAAAAAAGAGTCTTGTGGATGGGAAGTGGTGAGGAAGGGGGTGAAGGGGAATTGCCGTGCTCAGAGGATTAGTAATTGCAGATGTTAGTTTATTTGTTTAGACTGGCAGTGGGTGAAAATCTCTGCCACACTATCACAAGACCATTCAGGCCTATATGAAATGAGTTTCTCTTCCTCCAGTTCCTAGTGGATGATTGTCATAAAACACCAATAGAACTGGAATTGCTTGGCTGTCCCTGCAGGTAGGGGTGCAGGAACAACTTGTATAGTGGGGGTGTTGAGAGCCATTTAACCAAATTGTAAATCCTGTATGTAACGGAAACCACTTCAAGCTGGGGGCTGAGGCAGCACCCCTGGGTCCAGCACCTATGCCTGCAGAGAGGCTGACTATCAAATAAGCATGGAAATTACAATATCTTCTTGCCTCATTGAGGTCCCTCTTCGAAAGAGTTAACACACAACAGTCGGACAGTGTGAGACAAATTTGACATACTTTTTTGCTAGAAGCCATCTGCAATCAAGGAGTTCACATGTTCTTTTGATACATAATTTCATCAATGGGCATTGATAAGAGAATGTTGTACATGTTCTATTGAGGGAAGATTTCAGTACCTTAGGATTTCAGTCCAGTTACCTTTCAAGTGCACTGAACTCACTTCCAGCCAAATTCTGTTCTCAGCTTCCCCAGTTTAAATAGGAAGTTACCCCTATTGAAGTCAGTGGCCTTGATTAACCACTCTTTCCAAGAAGCATGCGACTGCAGTGACAAGGGGAGGCTACAGGGAGCTGATTGTGGCTCTCAGATACAGTCCTCCTAGCCCGAGCACAAGAGCAAGAAGTGTCCTACTTTAACTTAGCCTGCTGGTGTAACGTCCCCATGCAGAGCTCATGCCCACTCCTTTCCCTCAGCCCTCCCGCTTATGCTGGTGTGGGAAAGGTGTCTTGCATGGGAGGCAGCACAGCTCTATGCCAGCAGCGATTCTCCTTCACACTGGAATTCCACTGGAAACTCTGACTGGTTTAAGATAATTTTGCATAGCAGCAAAGTGACCTTAGTGGACCAGGTAATTTGGGCCAACTTCAGTGGAAATCACTCCAGATTTACACCAGATGTGCCAGAGAGCAGAGTTTAGTGCTTGAAACAAAACAGAAAAATTAGTATGAGATTCCTCCATTAAATTCTTCATCAGGCTCAGCCTGGGGTTTTGGGGCTACCATCAGCAGATGAACTGAAACGTCTGTAATACAGCTGGAGTAGGTGGATGTACAGATGCTGTCTCAATGCGGGGGGGAAAAAACCTTTTAATTTCACATACTTTGATGGGGATTTCCACAATCATATGAGTGATTACACTAATTTATTGAGAAGGTGGCTCTGTGACCAACTATCTCAATTCCTACTGGTTGTATTGAGGTCCATGTGTTTTGTGCTGTCTTGACCAGGGCCTGTATGCGCTGTGGCAAGCTGCCCCACCATGGGAATCATGCTGTGTCAGGGACAGGCCTCTGCAGCAAAATCTGCTTTCAGACCTCCACAACAAATACCACATTGGCTCTGGAATGCTGCTTTCCCTACGTTCCCTTCAGAGATTGTCATTAGTGAAGATGTAATATGAGAAGAATACTGGAGTCCAGAATACTGGAGTCAAACACTGGCAAATAATGGGTTCTCAGGAAAGTCAGCAGTGGGCATGAGATCTATAACTTAACAAAATGTTTCTTGTGGTGGTGCTTTAGGGAGGCATGCCATTCATTTCAGGAATATTACAGGATTTTATCCTGCAGCTGACATGAAGTTTAATAGTAGCTCTAGTGGCATGCTCCTTCAGAAATTCCCAACTAGGTTAGAGTCCTGTGCAACATAAGTAAGAGGAAGTTACCACCCACCCCCCGCCCTCACACACATACAAACACACATTGGTCATCACTGCTTCACATTTCTTTTCCTGTATAAATATTTCTCTCTGAATTAAAATTTTGATTAGTGGTGTAGATGAGATGAAGCATAGTAGAAAGAAAGGGCTCCCTGGGTTGAAATAACTCACTGTATGTGTGTTTAGCCACAATTTTGTGAACATCTGGAACAGTTTGATTTTGCTGAGCAGGCAGGTACAGTGGCTGAGATGAGGACGGACCCTCCATCATAACAGAATTAGCAGGTTGAATTTTCAACAATGTCTCCTTTAGCTATTGTCATAAATATAAAGGGAAGAGTAAACACCTTTAAAATCCCTCCTGGCCAGAGGAAAAACCCTTTCACCTGTAAAGGGTTAAGAAGCTAGGATAACCTCGCTGGCATCTGACCAAAATGACCAATGAGGAGACAAGATACTTTCAAAGCTGGAGTGGGGGAGAAACAAAGGTTCTCTCTGTCTGTGTGATGCTTTTGCCAGGAACAGAAAAGGAATGGCATCTTAGAACTTAGTAAGTAATCTAGCTAGATATGCGTTAGATTCTGTTTTGTTTAAATGGCTGAGAAAATAAGCTGTGCTGAATGGAATGTATATTCCTGTTTTTGTGTCTTTTTGTAACTTAAGGTTTTGCCTAGAGGGATTCTCTATGTTTTGAATCAGATTACCCTGTAAGGTATTTACCATCCTGATTTTACAGAGCTGATTCTTTTACTTTTTCTTCTATTAAAATTCTTCTTTTAAGAACCTGATTGCTTTTTTCATTGTTCTTAAGATCCAAGGGTTTGGGTCTGTGTTCACCTATGCAAATTGGTGAGGATTTTTATCAAGCCTTCCCCAGGAAAGGGGGTGTAGGGTTTGGGGAAGATTTGGGGGGGAAAGACGTTTCCAAGCGGGCTCTTTCCCTGTTATATATCTGTTAGACGCTTGATGGTGGCAGCAAAAAAGTCCAAGGGCAAAAGGTAAAATAGTTTGTACCTTGGGGAAGTTTTAACCTAAGCTGGTAAAAATAAGCTTAAGGGGTTTTCATGCAGGTTCCCACATCTGTACCCTAGAGTTCAGAGTGGGGAAGGAACCTTGACAGCTATATTGTAAGTGAAGCAGATTTAGACCTGGTCATTACACAGATGTGAGACCTCCAAGAACCATCCAGGTGCTGTAAGAAGTTAGATCAACAGGATTTCTCTAAGGCAGAGATTGTGGTTTAGGCACAGCTGTGAGCAAGGGGGAGTGAGGAAGAGTAGCCCCCCAGAGTAGCCCTAGGAAGCACTGTGCCTCAGATATTCCCCTCCAAGTCACTCAATTTCCTCCCTGCTTCTCCCTTGCTCTGATGAGGAAGTAGTAATTTGCTGCTGGCCTATACCAATGACACCCACCATCCTGGCACAGCTGCACTAGCCAGTGCATTGTGGCAGAGCCAAGCCTCCAGCCACTCCCTGCAACTCCCTGCCCACCTGCTCCAGGGACAAGTGGGCACACTTCGTCCATTCACTATTGCACATCTAGACTCAAGGGGTGGAAGAAGTGGTGTATAGTCCAGAAGGAAATTTTACCCCAAGTCCCTATCTGGCGTTTATAATGTAAAGTCTCTGGGGCAAGGACCTTGAGTTCTTACCTGCCTGTAAAACACCAGAGCACTGCAGAGGTAGTAAAACTATCACATTTCAATATCTCTTTTGTGTCTCCTGGTAAATCAAGAGTGCCACTTCATTAATTTTTAAATAAATAAGAGCATGTTTCTAATCCGCCAAAAGGAACAGCATACATTCATTCTATAGTGTATATTCCATGTTTTCTTAAAAAGGAAATTCGACAAGGGTTAAAAAGTAAGTGCATTTCAAACATTTCTTGATTCTGTGTTTTTTGGGAATGTTTATTTCAATATTCATAACACACAGTGTGAGTCAGATTCATGAATGTCTTCTGGCAACAAAAGAAAGCTTGATGTGCATATGTGAATATACTCAGTTGTGATTGTCCAATGGCAAGAAAAAGATACAGAATAGGCTTAAGTTATAGAATTAAGTTCCTAATTTATTCTAATTATAGTAGCTGTAGTAGTGGCAGGAGAGTCCCCTCTTATACTATGTTCTTCCCCGCTGAATATTGCCATTTGATAATTATCACTGCAAGAAAAGTAAACATTGAGCCCTACATGCTTCTTAAGAACAACATGTGTCTCTGCAGCACATTCTGAACAGTTATGATTTTCATTTCATTATAAATAATTATATTTCAGATTTCCACAGGTCTTTCTTTTCCTTTCCTTTGCTACACTTTGCATTAATTTTCTTAGTTTGCAATAACTTTGTGTCGTTCTTCAAGCCTCATTTCCATTTGTAGACCATTGCTTGAACTGACAAGTTGAAAAAAAATCCTGATTATCCTATTATTTCATTCCTTCTACATGTTTTATGAATGAAATCATTATTCATGATGATTAAGCCTAATCCCCTGGACATCCAATATTCATAATCAGGTGCTGTGATGGTTTCTGTAAATACTGCATAATTAATCATTTATAGGATCAGACCATGAAGGAAGAGTCCTGTATTATTGTTGCTCATTTTTTAGTTGCTGGTGCAAGGCATCTGAGGATTGACCACTTATCTCTTGACTTCATATAATACAGCGTTAATCCTCTCTATCATATGCGTCAGGTCTTCTTTCATGATGACTTTCATAAAGAGAAGCTTATTATATGTGTAGATCTCAGCTCTCATTAGCAGCTTTAAAACCAGAGATTCAGATGAAAGTTAACAAAGTGACTGCGCTATCATGGATGACAAGATGCTTAAAGAAGTTCCGTAACAAGCAATTGGTCAGCCATGGATTAGAGGAAATGGAATGTTAACTTGATGGGTTTTGTGAAAGATGGAATGTTAGCATGCTATCACAGACAGCACCGGTCTTCCCTTCTGTGTGACATATTGAGTGATGTATAAAACCATAGCCTTCCCTTCACATGCCACGTCTGTTGTAGGAAATGGTGAGCATTCTCACCATTTACCATGGATATTAGAGAACTATTTCTTTCTAGCCAGCTTTTGACAGACATATCAAAGCAAGTTCTAATCCAGGGGTGGCCAACCTGTGGCTCCGGAGCCACATGCGGCTCTTCAGAAGTTAATATGCGGCTCCTTGTATCGGCACCGACTCCGGGGCTGGAGCTACAGGCACCAACTTTCCAATGTGCCGGGGGGGTGCTCACTGCTCAACCCCTGGCTCTGCCCTAGGGTGACCAGATGTCCCGATTTTATAGAGACAGTCCCGATTTTGGGGTCTTTTTCTTATATAGGCTCCTATTACCCCCCACCCCCGTCCCGATTTTTCACACTTGCTGTCTGGTCACCCTACTCTGCCCCCACTCCACCCCCTCCCCTGAGCCTGCCATGTCCTTACTCCTCCCCCTCCGCCTCCGAGCCTCCTGCATGCCATGAAACAGCTGATCGGGAGGTGCAGCAAGGGATGGGGAGGCGCTGATCGGTGGGTCTGCCAGTGGGCGGGAGGCGCTGGGAGCAGGAGGGAGCTGATGGGGGGCTGCTGACGTATTTCTGTGGTTCTTTTGCAATGTACATTGGTAAATTCTGGCTCCTTCTCAGGCTCAGGTTGGCCACCCCGTTCTAATCTGTGCAAATCTAAGATTCACTTTCCTTCCTAGGGTTAATTAGATACTCAGGAGTAGACCAAGGGGCAGAAGCTAAGATGATAAGTGATTTGCCCTTCAGATGAACTTTTTACTTCACAGTTTACAAATCTAAATTAAAATCCATGTCTGTATTTCAGTGATGGGTCAAGTGATCCCTCCCTCTGTGTGTGTATACATATGATGTACAGTATTCCCTAATCGCCTTGGCACCTATGTATATCAGGAAAAACTCCGCTGAACTTAAGGGAGTTCCACAAGTGTGCAGTGAATGTACGTGAGAGGCGAATCACGTCTTGTGTGTGTACTGCCTAAAAGTCCCTACTCTAAATGCAAAGTTCAACTCAGCCTTATCGATGGAGCTATTGATTGGTGGTGAGCAGCTGCATCTCCCATTAAACTCAATAGGAAATGGGATTGCTCACCACCTTTCAAGATCCCACCAAAGTATTTTGATATTTCTGCAGCAGGAATACCCAGGATCTGTAAAATATTTTTGCTAGCTTTAATTTAATGGCTGAGTTGAAATAAAATAAGATGGAAAAAGAAATATATGTGCCTGGAATTTAAAGGATATTGGTCTTAGGTATTTCAAATAAGATTAAAATTACAATTTAATCTACTAAGACCTAGGTTCTCCGACAGACAAACAAGATCTTGACTTAATGTATTTGGAAAATAATTGAAATCTACCTCTCAAAAGATGCATGCACAGTATTTTTAAATCTTTTTATTAAAGCCATACAAACCCTTGTAAACTCTGTGCAAAATGGATTTGTGACATTTTGTTTAAGAAACTGAATCAGTTTGTATGGATTCGCAGGCCACTAATTTCCAAAAAGCTTGGGTTTGGAGAAGCCAGGGTGTCATGTGGCTGAATTTCATTGCAGATTCCTTGTTAAGGCTCAGATTCATGCATGATCACAGTTCACTGGGTTGCTAGAATGGAATGTGGGACTAGTGTTTGTATTAGAAAAATCATTGATGGGTTTATTTAGCAATTGGTGGGAGGAGTTTTTAGAGAGAGCCAAGAACAAATGTTAAATACAACATCACATATATATTTAAAATACTTATGTCTAAGAGAGGCAATGAGTGTGGAGGAGGGAGAGATAGACAGGTGGAGGGACACTCTCAGGGGCAGGTCTCATCCTTTTTTGGTCACCAAAGCAGAGAAGTTTGGTTGCAGGATGAAGCATGCTATCTCCACTGAAAAGAAATGAGCTATGGTTGAAGGAAGTGTAGAGAGGACTACAAATGTGTGACAGCATTTCAGAAAATATCTGGAGAGATTAAAGGGAAGGCGAGCGTGGTTTCAATAGTAGTTTTGTTGTGACAGTACAATGCTGCTGTCATAAAATGTTGTGAAGGGTGCAGGTCTCCACTGCATCTGGGTAGAAACTTCGCCTGAGTGGTAAAGGATATGGTAGCACTGGTTGAGTCAGAATTGTGCATCAAGAAACATGTGTTTTGTAAAACTAACATAGGATTCAATCCTGCAAGGGGCTGAGCCCCTCCTGTGAGCACCTTCGGCTCCCATTGGATGCTGTACGTGTAAGAATAGGCCCCTAATGTGAGGCTAAGGGAAGGAAATTAAAGTGGTGTGCCAGTTTCAGAGACTGACAGGCGTACGCTGACACTGGACTTCAGCTATGGCGCAGCAGGACTCTGACATCAGGGGGTATATTCAGCTATGGAATAAGTATAAAATAGTGCAGTTCCCTTTAGCAGAGGGGATAAAGACTGTTTTAAGTACTAGACCATTGCCTACCAGAGTCAGACAGACATAGGCTCTGAGCATACCAGAATTATTATTATTTTATTTTTAATTTATCCTGCCTCGGAGGCCACAAGAAATGCAGCTTCTGTCTCTGGAAACCAAATTAAAATGACTTCTCATGATCCTCAATGTCATATGGGGTGGGCTCAGTACAGGAGTAACGATGCATAATGTGCTGTTTTCCAGCACAACCCCTTGAAGTGAATCTGCAAACGGGCTTCAGAGTAGCCCCAGATATCCATGTAGAGCAAAACATTTACAACAAGTTTCAGTGAAAGGTTTAAGATACAAATACTTTTCCAACACACCCCTCCTTGTATACTGATGCATGCTGGATTTGAACCCAGGTTTATTTTGAGTGCTGCTAAGGCTGGAGCTGGACATTTCACTCAGCTTTTCCTTTTCACTACTAGAAACTATAATTTCTTCTGATTGGATTTTATTTTTAACTACTACGTGCTTCTTGGCAGTGATCCTGGAAAGAGTTGCAAGAAAGCAAATTAGCTTCCATTTTTGAGTGAACTGTGGTCAGAAAAGAAAATGTTTTTCATTATTTTGTGTGCGCGCGCGTGTGCAGGGAGAGAGTTGTTTACATATGGTTTGCAGCAAACTGCCAACATAAACTTAGTCCATCTAGAGAGAGATCCTCCCCTTTACTTTGAGTGACCCCTGTACACTGCCCTGGGCCATAAAAATGCTGCAACCAGATGGCAAAGAACTTCTTTGGTGCAGGCCCTGTGTAGGGCTTCCGTACACATCCCTAGACTGAGACCCTGGAGCAGGAGGCATGCTAGGGGTGAGGCTGGAGGCATGAGACAGCATGTCAAGGGAGTCCCTGTACACTGAGCACTATGGAGAGCACTTGGGCTGCTACTATGGATGCATCCGATGAAGTGAGCTGTAGCTCACGAAAGCTTATGCTCAAATAAATTGGTTAGTCTCTAAGGTGCCACAAGTCCTCCTTTTCTTTTTATGGAGATTCTGTGCTACTTCAAGCTGTTGTGCAGCCTCTGCTGCTCTAGTACACCAGGAAATTCACTAACTCCTTCGACAGCCCCAAACTGGGAGGGCCATGTGACTTAAAGCCACCATTGTCCTCCAGGTAGGTTATCAGTTCTGATGCAGTACAGACTCTTCCCCCAATCTTTACAGTCACATTGCTGAGCATTTTTGTTAAATTGTGTTTGTACACCACCATTTCTTATTTGGCCCCATTCCTGAAGTTGATATTTAGACAAAACTCTCCTTGATGTTTATGGTTTTAGGCCTGAGTAAGGACTGTAGGACAGGCAGTGGTAGTGAGAGCTTGCCCAGCAGTGAGTCTGAACCTTTCACTGGAAAGACTTCCTCAAGGGATGAGTCTGAGAGGATAAGTTTGTATTAACAACTCGTAGACTTTAAAGCCAGATGGGACCGTCATGATCATCTAGTCTGACACATTGCAGGCCACAGAACCTCACCCATGCACTTCTGTAATAAACCCATAACCTGTGACTGAGTTACTGAAGTCTCAAATCACGATTTAAAGACTTTGAGTTACAAAGAATCCTCCATTTACCCTAGTTTAAATTTGCAAGTGACATGTGCCCCAGGCTGGAGAGGAAGGTGAAAAACACTCAGGGTCTCTGCCAATCTTTCCCATGGCAAAAGTCCTTCCTGACTCCAAATATGGTGATTAGTTAGACCCTGATCATTTTGGCAAGACCCAACAGCTAGACTGAAGTACAGCGAGGCTCTAAGTCACTCTGCAGTAACTTAGAGCTCTCTGCATCTACTGTCCCGTCACCAGCCATTGGGGATATTTGCTACTAGCAATCACATTACACATCTCATTGCATTTACTATTCATTGCATCACACATTTTTGAATTGGCTCAGTTACTTTGCAGGAATCAATCCCTGTGCAGCATGCATAGTCCATGGTTTGACTTCCTCTGTACCTCATCTTTACATTCCTAACTTATTTTATCCTTTGTTATCTAGTTCATAGTAAATAGTTCCCTGGGTGTTCTCCCTCTTATCTTAGTTGGCTCAGACATTCTGTCTACTGAGCTACTAACTTATCTTATTTAGCACACATATTCTGTTTTCAACCTGATGATTCATTTACGTCCTAATTCTATCTTCCAAAAAATGAGGCTTCCCTCCGTGTGTTAATTACTCACGTAAGGCCAGGCCTCAGCCACAAGGCAGATTTACTGACATAACAGATTCAGGAGCAGAATGATTCCAGGGATTGTGTAAATGGGAGGTTTGAGTCAAAAATGGAAATAGAAGAGATTGACAAAGAATTATTGGGAGTCTCCAAAGGGTGCTGCTAAAAACAGTGTTGAAAGTTCTGTTACTTGGGCTGCTATTTCTTGAACAAATGCCTTTTTTCAGTTGAGGCACAGCTTTCTATAGATGGTGAGAATGTCATTAATAAAGTCCTCTCTTTCCCTAGTCTCTTTTCTCTCTCTGATTAACAGACATTCTTAAATGTAGCTGTTGTCTGTATACCCCTGCAAGCAGGCAAAATGGTACATGATGCCAATACTATTTAGATGAGTCAGTATAAGGACACTAATCTCCTACAAGAGAAGAACTTTTGTCTTTGAGATATTGTGCTGAGAAAACTGGGATGAAGCAGCAAGTTTATTTGGTCAGGACAGGCATGGGGTATAAAAGCAGTGTGAGGAGGTGTTCACTTCGCACTCGCCTAGGAATAGAGTAACCATATTTCAGAAAGGGAAAATAGGACACCTTGCAGGGCTAGGCCAAGCCACTCACCCATGCTCTGCCACCACCCCGCACACTGGGCTGACCCAAGTTAATGGCCCAAGCCCGGCCCCTGCCATGTGCAGGGCTCTTGTCCAAGTCCAGCTTGTCCCCCATGTGACTGGAAGCACTGCTCACCCGAACCCTGCCTCTCTCCCATTTGCTGGCTGTTGCTGCTCACCTAAAATCTGTTTCCCCTCCCCCTCAGGGCTGGCATTGCCACTTTTCCCCATCCCCCACATGTTCCTTTGCGCCCCGCTAGGGGTGCGTGCCCCAATTTTTTGACAAATGCCCACTGTTGCCAAAACAGGATGTATGGTCACCCTACACAGGAAGGGTTAATGAGGCTGAGAACGGGCCAATTAATCGGATAGGCCACACCTGAGGGTGGCCCTGATTGATTTGATAGAGTACAGCTGAGAAGGAACAGGTAGTGCTAGTTTGAAGCCAGGAAGTTGGCAGGAGAAAATAGGAGCAGTGTGGGAGCCTGTAGACACTCTGGCTGTTAGAGAGGGAGAGGGAGAGGAAGAGGAAGAGGAATGAAACCCGGGGGAGAGTAGAAGGCTGGTGGAGCAAAAGCCTGAGAGAGCAGGGAAAGGAAAGGAAAATGACCAGCTGCTGATTAGAGGGTCCCTTAGCTGGAACCCAGAGTAGAGGGAGGCTACCAGCCACTGAGGAAGTCGCACAGTCTGGGCAGTGAGGGAGAAGACTGCCATTTTGGACGGAAAGACTTTGATAACCCCTGGAAGGGGAAAACATACAGTGAGCTGACCAGGGGGCCAAGCCACAAAGAGAGAGTGCTGCGTTGCTGAGAGAGAAGCAGCAGGGCACACAAACAAGCGACAGAAGGGGGCGTCCAACCTGGGAGGAGCTAATACCCAGAGCAGCCAGGAGGAGCCATCCTAGCTGTAAGTGTACGCTGTGATAAGCAGTGGTGAAGTAGTAGGTAAATTTAAAAGCCCAGATGAAAATGACACAGAGAAAAAGCAGATAATAAAGAACAGTGGGCCAAGAAATGAGAACTCCACAGAGGAAGCGTCATAGTTCAGGGAAGGAATAACAACCAGAGAAGAGAGAACATTTTGACTGATAGAAGCTGATCCAACATATTTCATAGTGTGAAAGGTTACACTGAGATCACGGGGAATAAGGAGAAAGGGGAAGAAGGAATATTCATCTCGAGCCAAGCAAAAGTTTTTGGCTAATAGTTTGTTCACCAAAAAATACAACTTTGGGTGCCTGAAACTGTTCACAAATTTGGGTTGAATACAGCCAATAGTTCTGGCTGGGGAAAAAATGAAAGAAAAAGTCTACAAAAAACCAGAACACTTTATTTCAATATTTTCTAAATGGAACATTTCAATTTTTCATTTCAAATTGTAGATAGATTTTTTTTAACCACAAAAAAGGGGATTAAAAACACAACCAAAGCCAAAATGAAATTAAACATTTTGTTTTGGTCAAACAATAAATTTCAGTAAGGAAAAACTGTGTCCACCTGAAAGAAGATTTGCAGGTTTACTCAGTTATTCACCTAGTTCTACCTTCATTCTGAGTGAGAGAGAGATTATTAGCCACATGGAAGAGAGCAACTCAGAGTAAAAACCACCAAGGAGATTGCTAGCTGATTAGTCATTACTGAGGAGACCACAAGCTGCTGCTTTTTTTTTTTTTTTTTTTAAGAAAATTAAATTGGAAGACTAGTGAGAGAGCAATAATATGAGTGTCAAGGCCATTCAATCAGAGCATCTGGAGGAAGCTGTTATTGGAATATAGCAGGAAGGAGAGAGGACAAATATGAAAAAATCAACTCCCCCACTAGAAAGAAAATAGACTTGCTGAGGTAATGGAAATTCTGCCACAAAAATGTTGTGGCTTAACCATGAAAACGGCAGGTTTTAAACAGAAAAGAAATTATTTAAACAATAACTGCACCTAGCTTTGATAAGTAGCTATCCTAGCATCCACAGCAATCTTTCATTTCTTAGCTGAGAAGTAAAGTTGAGCCTGAACCAAAACCATGACTGTGGATACCCAAAACTTTGTGAGGTTCAGAATAATAACTGGCAATCAGATCTAATTTTTGCTAGCAACCACTATCTTTATAATGAGTCACACCAAAATCTCAGCTCTATACACTCCTGAAATTTGGTGTGTTCAAAATTTGGATCCAAATTCTGTGATTTGAAACCACTTCTGCTGAGAAGTTCTTCTTTCAGGAAATCTAGACTTGCTTTAGCTAGGAATTCACTCCCTTTATCCTTAAGCTCTTTCCTTTCATCGCTGGTTTTAAAGATGCCTTACTATCGAGGGAATTAATCATGTTTGTAACATGTACATTGTCTCTTTAAGAACTTTTCTAGGGCTGCTATTAGGTACATGCCTTAATTAACTACCAGTCTGCATACAGGTACCAACTGCTGCCTATCTCTATTAGGGCTTTGATTTTTTTCCCCTTCTAAGGCAGTGTAGTTCACAAACAATAAGTTTTCATAGAACACCAGTTTCACTTTGGTTTATTTCTGGTGCTCAGGGAACACTCCCCCTCCCCAATAACTCTGAATATAAAGAGAATGAGACTGGTCACAAAGAACATCACTCATTTGTTCACATGCAGGAAGTTGAACTTTTAGGAACAGTTGTTCTCAAATCCAAATGACTTGTTTATTTCCAGCCTAACCTGAAGTAATCTTAGGTTAATAAAATAGTTTTCTTTCCAAGTTTTTCTGTTCTGAGAGGTGGTAGAAGCTTTTATTCTCCAAGTAGTTCCTTGAGACATTATGATCAATCTTGATATCTGTAGTCAAGCTTGGGGAGCTTTAAAAGCAATGAAAGCTTTGTCTAAATAGGATTGGGGCTGTAATTAGCAGGTAGAGGCAGGGTCAAACAAAGGGAGAGAGAGAAGGGGAGAGAGCTGGGATTGAGATATGAAGAAATTATAGGTAATTATGATCTTTTTTAGAGATGTATTGGGCATTCCAGAGACAACAAGATGGAGGGGAAGGAGGAGGGTGGGCATATGGTTATAAATGAAGGCATGAGAAAGGGGAAGTGGGGGTGGGGATGTGTGTGAGAGGTGGAGAGCGTGGGGATTGAAGGAGGGCCACAGTTGAGATAAATGTCACCACAGGTGAGGAAGGGGGGATGTAAGCTCTGGATTTGTGCTGATGAGCAGAGAGAGGAGATTGGGATGGAGGGGGAGAGGAGCTGGTGAGAACTGTAGAGAGGTGAGGGTAAAATGGAGCCAGTGGTGGGGGGATGGGAGAGGGATGGAGGAAGAGGATGGATGCTGAAAGGCTGAAGAGGGGTGCGGTAAGTGCCATGGGGGAATGGCCGATGGACAAAAGGGGGAAAAATGAAAAATATTGTGAAAGTAACATAAGCGTAGCTGTTCCTGAGGTAGCTGTACTGTGTTGCCTTTCCCTGCTTTTTACTGCAATAGCCTGTGCCATGGCCCTGAACCTACAATCAGATTTGTGTGGGAAGGCCTTTGTCCCTGAGAGAACACCTCAGGATGCCAAAAACCCAAACATGGTAATTTAGTTTCCACATTGTAATTTAAGATAATAACATAACAATCCACACTATACAGTGCTTAATTTGTGCCAGGGCTGAGGCCCAGCACCTCTAGGCTTGGCAATTCAGGTGGAGCAAGCCGCAGCACCTCTGGGCTTCATAGAATATCAGGGTTGGAAGGGACCTCAGGAGGTCATCTAGTCCAACCCCCTCCTCAAAGCAGGACCAATTCTCAATTTTTGCCCCAGATCCCTAAATGGCCCCCTCAAGGATTAAGCTCACAACCCTGGGTTTAGCAGGCCAGTGCTGAAACCACTGAACTATCCCTCCCCACTGAGGCTTGCTGCATCAGTTATGAAAGTAAAAAAATTGCTTGAGCCCTAGCATCTTTTATTACAAATTAAGCACTGACACCATATAATTGTCTGAGAGGTCATTCCCATCACCATCCCTTCTCCATGAAGAGTCTTTCCACAAGGTTTTTTCTTTGTCAGAACCAAGTTTCTGCTTCATTGATCATTTCTAGGTCAGCCTATTGAGTAAAAAAACCTCTTCATGAAAGGAGGTCTCTTATTCTTAACAAAGGTCTAAAAGCATAGGGTGTTCTAAGCAGACCTATCTTATACTGTATTTCTGAAAATCACTTCTTCAGTTTTACGGACACAGGCCTTGTAAAAGTTTACCACAGTTCCAATATTTCTGTGATATAATCAAGCACTTTGAATTAAAAAAAAATTAATAGACTTTGCTCCTTAACAGCTGGAAATGCCTTGATAGAAGAATCTGATTCCTGGCACATATTAAGATGGACACTGATCCCACAGTGAAATACATCTCGATATACTGTTGCATCTGCACAGGATGCCATTGCAGTAACTGGAGGATCAAAACCTTTTTCAGCTACTCCTAAATGTGTATGTCATATCTGTATATCACCATGAACATTTCTGTTCACAGAACCAAAATGAAACTGACAGGCACTTAAAATTAGATCTTTGTTAAATCTCATTGTGTGAAATAATATCCTTGTTTGTTTATACACAGCCATTAAAGGTTTTTAGTGTGTCACCTCAGCTAACCTGCAGATGGAAGGAAGTGGTCAGATGAGGATTACAGAAAAGCCTAAAGAAAAGGAGGACTTGTGGCACCTTAGAGACTAACAAATTTATTTGAGCATAAGCTTTCATGAGCTAAAAGCCTAACTAATTCTCTGAGTGGAAATCTCATAAAAAGTTTCCTTTTCTTTGTCTCTAGCTGTTCTTCTGGTCAATCAACCACAGACATGACTGACAACTTTTAGTGGCTGACAAATATCACACTTCTGATGTACCGCCATGAAATCGCAAATACATACTCAAACCACAGGTAAATAAATATGCAACCAGCTGGTTATGGGTATATCGGATACACAACCTCTCAGGGGAGAGGTGGAAATCCAGATAGCTGCTGTACTCCTCTTTTTTGTGACTTAAGGAGGTGACATCTACTAGAAGTCAGGATGATAGTCCATTTACAAGGATGTGACACATGAGATCAGGAAAATAGCTGTGACCAGCACGCAACAGACCCTATCCTGTTCATACACACACAGAACACACATACGCAATTGTTTATGTAACAACATTTCGGCAGGACAATTTCATTAAAAATTAAAAACTACCATACGTATCACCTTTTAGGTGCTGTTCACACTTTCATGCTTTTTTTTTTTAATATATATCTTGCTGGTTTACTTTCCTCGGTCTTAAATTAAAGTGTCTTGCCCTCTATTTGTTCTATCCACCCTTTCCCCTATAGTCCCCTCACTACCAAATGTTCCTTTTATTTCCCCTCTCCCGCCCAACAAGTTGCTTTCAGACAAGTAGTATAGTGGCAGTGTGAGGAGTGTGGGAAACTGTACCTTTGAGGAGGCTCTGGTGAAAGCTAGTTGAAATTGATTGTTATGCAAAGGGTCACATCATGCCATGCTGCTCAGTTAGAACTCAGACCCTGAATGAAGCAGATCCTTGTCAGACTGACTCCTTTGCTCCCAGTGATCAGTGAATACCACCAGGGGGATAGGAGATGGAGGGAGATTAAGTAGGGTAATCCCCAATGGGTGAAGATAGTGATGTTGTGGGAGGGAGAAATCCAAGTGAAAGGGTAGGTGCGGGAGACTCAAATGTGGTGGAGGCAGATAAACAGCTGCAGTAAAAACCGCTCCCTCCCTCAGTGACATTAGAGCACGAAGTCCTTGTGCCTGCTTCACCTCTGTCTGCTGCAGCTGAGTCATAGGAGTAGAGAGTTTCCCTGTCTAGTGAGGGCAAAGGCAGCCAAGTGGGCTGACAGGTACTTTCAGCCCGAGCAGCAGGCTAAGACAGGGAGCAGCCATTCTTAGCTGAGCGAGGATGGATGAAGACTAATAAAAGAATGAAGGAAGAAGGCCTTCTTTTCTTCAGCTTTCTGGTACCTTCCTTTCTCTTTCCCCCAGCTCTGCATAGTTTATTCCTGAGCCTACAATTCGGGGGGGTTGGGGGGGAAATAGGCTTGACCTATCCCATTTGCCATGTCAGCCACTTTTATCATATTTTATGTCAAAGTTAATGTGGAACCCCAATGAACTGACCCTATGTGTATGTGAATAAAAAATGTGTTTAAAAAAACATGATGTACAGAGACTTCCTTACAGCTGAAGATCTTAATTCTACAAGTCCTCATGCAGTATACAGCAGGAAGTGCAAGGTTTTTGCGCTTCCACCCAAGTGTGTGCTGAAGCTACATTTGGGTACAAATGTGGTTAATCACTTAGCATAGTTATGCACGCTGAGTTGAGGAAAGTCTCAAGCCCATTTGTGCCTGCTCTAGACTGAACTTGCTTTGCTTTAAGAACTAGTAAACTCTTCAATTTTGCTGCTCCAGACCAAAGAGCAGTGTCTCAGCAGCATCTCTTACCAGCCGTACCATTCACTTGCAACTAGAAGCCATGGCTTCCAGCACAACCCCTGCCTCCTGAGCCAACTAGCTGCAGCCAGAATGAACCAGTCAGACCAAGGTTAATGTGGTTTTCTACCCACAGAGAGCATGTGAAGAGATAGGAGTGTCTGCCAGCACTAACGAGGAAACATGTCCACTGCAGTCTCTTCTGGCATAGCATCCTGTTCTCTGACCACTCTGGGGTAACAATAAAAAATAATAATAAATAGGAGGTGAAAACTATCATTATTCCCATTTTACAGATGGGGAAACTGAGGCTTGGGATGGTAAAGTGACTTAACCAAGTCACCAACAAGCTAGACCTAGAACGTAGGTCTCCTGAGTACTAGTCCAGTGCTACAGCCACTTAGGCTACCTTGCCTCCTATATGCCTCTTTTCTTCTCTGTCTCAGAGTGACTCAAGCAAGAACCCAGGGACTTGTACACAAAAAAAGCAGATGCCTAAATTACCTGAGTAGTTACAGGACAAAAGCTTGGATATTTGCAGATCCAAATAGCCAGTTAGGTATCTTAGCATTCAGCTATTTGTGAAAATACCTAATTTGAACATGTAATAGCACAAATGCCCCTCAGTTTCCAATATTTTCAGTCTGTCAGTGTCTTTTCAGAGTTTTACCATCAGATGTCAGCTTTTGCTTTAGTCAACTAAAATAAGTTATCAGCAATGGATATTTTCAGTGTTGTCCTAGGCAGCTACTGTATTTTGGGATTTTTCCTATTTTGCTTTAGGCAGCCATTGTAAATATAACCATCTATTCCTAAAGTTCACAGTTGCCAGTGTTTTGCCTGCTAAAATGTCAAGCTCCTAATATGTGACCAGTTTCTATTATTCCATAATAGAATAATAATCAGACTATTAGTAAGGCAAACAGTAGGTTGCCAGCTTTATTGTCCTCAGAACTTATTTTGAAATATCAAATTGGGTTTCCATGGGTTGAAGCAGAACTTGTTTTTAAAAGAGTGATGGTGAGTATTTCACAAGGAAAGGTACTAAAAAGTTTTCCACTTGTATTAAATCATGGACTGTCCTTGGTAGCTTTGCCCATGTTTTCTAACCATTGCAAAATAATGATTAAAACCTGACTTAGAAAGCTGCTTAGCACTGATGTGCTACTCATATATTCATGAGTGGCTCCCATAAAAAACACTCCCCACCTAGCCTGTGATACACACCATGAAGGTTGCAGAGTGTAGGGTCAGGCAGCAGCCAGGACCTAGAGAACCCAAGAAAAGAGACTGAAATAGGGACCCTCCATGCATCTATTGCCTTAGCTGTCCCATAGTGTTGTGGCCACCTGCATCTATTGTAGGGACCCATCTCATCGTTTCTGGTTTCTCTTCAAGTCTTACCTAATATCTTGCTCTTTTTTCTTTCTCTTCTGGATTTTCTCCATTATTATTATATAATCTTATATTTTTTCCTCTTAATAGCTTTCAGGTCTGCTTGTGTCACCCATGTCTGCTTGGTGTGGTGCTCTGTTCCCCCTTAGTGGCAGCTAAACCAGCTAGAGCTTGATAAGTCTGCTACTGCATTGTCTAAGCAAGATGTCTCCTACCTCAAGTAGAACGCTCATGCAGTAAGCTCCCAAAGTCCAAGGTTTGATTCCCAGCTGCCGACAACCAGGATTTGTTGGCGTTAGGCTTGTTTTCCATTATCTCTTTCCACCAAGGGCTCTCTATCCCCCACATTCATTTATTCTCTCCCACTACCACCTTCAGCCACCCATTCACTCACTCTCACATAGGGGAGACTGTGGTCTCCTGGCCAGAGCACTAGACTGGATCTCAAGAGACCACTGCCCTGCTGGGTGATCTTGGGCAAGTCACTGCATCTCACTGTGCCTCAGTGTCCCCATCTGTAAAATGGGTATAATGAGATTTACCTCCTTTGTAAAGTGCTTTGAGTTCTAAAGATGAAAAGTGCTAATAAGCGCTAGGTATTATTATTATTTTCTATCCTTTCCTTCTCATCTACCCCATACTCTCTCCTCCACTCCCTCCTATATACATTTGACTGCCTATGGCGGGGGGAAGGGCCAAAGGAAGGAGCTGTCTGCATGGAGTAAGGGGTCCCAAAACTCTGAGGCTACTCTGGAGTGGGGGGAGCTTAGGTGGCGCTATCTCTCTTGAGGTGGGTAATTAGGCAGGAGAGGAAGAGGAAAAGGAGGTTGAGTCCCAGGGGATACCACCCTCATAAATGTCTCAGAGGGAGTGTGGGGCTGAAGATAAGGATACACAGTCATGGGGGTGGGAAGAGTCCGTGAAGAGGAGCTGCTGCAGCAGCAACTGAACTAACAAAGAGGCAGAAACATGAGCAACTCCTAAGGATGGCCAATGGGGACGGATGCTGTGCAATAGCTCAGCACAATAGTGCCCTGAGGAGAGGAAATCAGCAGGCTAACTAAGCAGAGGAGATTGGCAGTGCACTGACCTACTGCATGGGACAACTTCCCCAGCTGTCCTCCCACTGCCAGTGCCCCAGTAGGAGTGAAGGGGATTTTCCCATTTAAACAAAAATGTTAGCTTGTAACCACAACCAAGGAAAGAGGCAGCTTCACTCAAGCAAGCTGGTGTTAAATTGCCCTGTGCTGGAAATGTTGATATTCTTGAAAACTGTACTGAGTATAATAGTGCAGCTCAGTGTCCAACTTCTTTTATTAGAAGCAGGATTTACCATTCAAAAAAAACGAGGAGTCCTTGTGGCACCTTAGAGACTAACAAATTTATTTGGGCATAAGTTTTCGAGGGCTAAAACCACTTCATCAGTTGCATAGTGATCCATCCCCTGTCATCCAGCCCAAGCATTTGGCAGTCCAAGGCTTAGGGACACCAAGGTCATGAAGTTACATCCCTTCCAGTCCAAGGCTTTGTCTACACTACACAGCTTTTAGCAACACGGCCATGTAGCTAAAAGTCGGGCAGTGTAAATGCTGTTTGTTGGCACTTTTGCTGACAAAATACTTCCACCCCCTACAAGCAGCGTTCACGTTGTCGACAGGAGAGCTCCTGCCGACAACTCACTGTTTACCCTGCCACTTGCTGCGGCAAAACTTTTGTCTTTCGTGGGGGATGGGGTTTAAGCACCTGTGAATGACACAAGTTTTGTGGCTCAATTGCCAGTGTAGACAAAGCCTAAGTATAAAAGGAGAAACATCAGATGGATACAGTCAGATGGAAGTACAAGGAAACAATAAAATAATATTGGTCAGTTGTATGGGCAGTAGTTTCAGCACACCAGCAATGTACCCACTGTTAAGTTGTTTGCAGGCCTCGCAGCGAAGGAGAGTTTTGAGGAGGGATTTGAAGGACAATAGTGAGGTAGATTTTGGTGGAAGTGTACAAGGTGCTCTTCCCGAGCATGAGGGGTACCGTGGAAGAAACCACGAAGACGTTTGTTTGAAAATTTATACAAGTGAGTGATGGTAGCTGGCATCATAGGCTGATCAGAGGAGGGAGGTGACCTTTCAGTACTGAATGAGAGGTGATCTGGGGATAGGCCATGGGGAGCCTTGAAACTGAAGACATGTAGCTTATAATTGATGGGATAGAAAAGAGGGAGCCAGTGGGGGGATGCAAAGAAAGGGGTGACATGGTCAAAGCAATGATGAATGGATACAACTGGAGCAAGATTGTATTTGTCAAGGCCAGAGAAAAGGATGTTGCAGTAATTGAGATACAAGATGACCAGAGCCTGGATGAGAGTTTTAGCTGTGTGTGGTTGGATAGGAAAGGTTGTATTTTGGAGGATGTTGTGCAAAAAGAATCTGCAAGACGTATATGTAGCTTGGATGCTAGGATCTACAGAGAGGTCTAAGTTGAATATGATGCCCAGGTTACGGGCAGGATGATGATTTTGTCCACAGTGTTCAAGAAAAGAGATAGCAGGGAGGGCTTGAGGGGAAAGAGGGAGAAGTTAAGAGTTCTGAACTTGAGCTGAAGACTAGACCACTGAAAGAAGACGTTTAAACATGATCAGGAAAATATTTAAATCCTAATACTTCAGAATATACCATACCTTGCTGTTATTGTGGCATTCCTCAGTGGTGATGACACAAAAAGAGTTACTGCAGTTAATCTTGTGTGATTGCAGTCACTCCGTATACTTATTGTCATCTTCATATTTCTGATGCCATCGTTGTTGTTGTTTTTAATTGGTTGCACTGTAAGATGCCAGTCAGGTGCATGTGCTCTTAAATTTAAAACTGTTTTCCCCTGCCAGGAATTCAAAGGAAGAATGAAACTGGTTTAAATAAGGGTTCACAACTTCAGGGTCAATTCACACTATACTGTGAAACCTGCAGTTGCTGATCCTCAAGGACAGATTGAAAGGTTGGCATGACATTTCTTGCTCAAGCTCCAGTACCCATTTGGTGTAGAATATAGCATGAGCTGGTGTATATTGACTGAGAATACTGAATGAGCATACTCAAGTGGTGATCACTTGAGACCCCTGGGGAATCAGAATTTCTCTGCTCTTATCTTATCACAGCTTGGCTAGGGCACAACACAACTTTTCCCTCCTCCTCCTATTTAACAGGGAATTTCCACTTACTATTCCCCAACTCACTCTACAAATGCACGCGCATGTTTACGCACACACCTGCTCTGAACAGGATCTCTGTTGCACCTCTCACAACTTCTCCTGGCTACTGCAACACAGGAATCTGGGGCAGATGGGGGAGGAGGAGCTTTTGCACTGAATCTTGGGCTTTGAATCCATGCTGGCCACAGAGTTGCTTCAACTGAGACAGCCCATTTTGTGTGCATAGTAAAAGGACTGTCATAACTGATAATTAGAATTAAACTTGAGGCTGCATTTTCAATCCTACATGACCTCTAAAATTTCCAGCACAAACCCCCTTTAATGGATTAAAATTTAGACCTCTAGAATTTTAGAGGTGTGGTGGGAGGGGATCATTTTTGTTTTGTTTTGAAGTGGCGTCTCATTGCTAAAAGTTCCCAAATGCACTTTTGCTGGTGCTGGTCAATGTTGTTTTAGAGTGAGGCAAAAAGTCAGTTGGATTTTATCTGCCAACTGCCATAAAAAGAATGACCAGAAAAAATATGGGCTTATCCACTCTGCCATAGACATATCTACACAACTTCTTTCTTCAGTAATTTAATTTCTCTCTCTCTTTCCTAACAAAAGCAAAGATATGTAGGAATCTAGTTAACCTGTAGTAATCTAATCTAGACAGGAAACATCATGAGGGCCATGCTAAACTGAGGACCATGACTGTTAAAATAGGGCTGCGTATTTCTCAGCAGTAGTGTTCCAAGAAAAAAAAAAAGTGCCATTCATTCTTTAATAGTCCGTGTGTGTGTGTGCGTACGTGTGTGTGTGAGATAGATAGATACATAATTTAAAGCAAAGGCTTAAGTAGATGCATGAATCTTGTGCTGGCTCTCTGCATTGGAGTAAATTGCACCTTTGATGTCTTGCTGTATCAGTAGTCTGCTGCATAAAGTAGAATGCATTCTTCTAAAGAGAACTTTAACAACACTAACACCTGGTTGTTTACATTTGGAAAGTGTTATTTTAGAAGAGGGTCTGACTTGTTTGAGCAGCGTAAATGTGGGACTGCACAGAATGGAATCTCTTCTTGTAGGTTCAGCTGTGGCATCTTTTTTTCTGGAGAGTGGGTGCTCAGCACTTCCTGTAAATCGGGCCTCTTCAAAGTGTCTCAAATTGAGCCCCCAAAAACTGAAGCAAGAAAAATCACAAGTCAGTTTTGAAAATCTTGGCCTAGGTGCCTGTACTGTAGGTAGTAAGAGTTTGGATCAGAGAAGGTGACTAAATGGACATTAAGTAAAGGAAAAGACACTTTCAGCCCAGGATAAGTGTACACAGGGTATTTCTCCATCTTTAAAAGGTAAAATGGTGGTTGATGATGTTTTCATATATGTTGAACAGATACTAAGTATTTTGAAATGGTAATAGTGACCATAATATAATGAAATTTAACATCCCAGTGGCAGGGAAAACACCACAGCAGCCCAGCATGGTAGCATTTAATTTCAGAAAGGGGAACTATACAAAAATGAGGAAGTTAGTTAAACAGAAATTAAAAGGTATAGTGCCAAAAGTGAAAACCCTGCAAACTGCATGGAAACTTTTTAAAGACACCATAATAGAGGCTCAACTTAAATGTATACCCCTAATTAAAAAACATAGTAAGAGAACCAAAAAAGTGCCACAGTGGCTAAACAACAAAGTAAAAGAAGCAGTGGGAGGCAAAAAGGCATCCTTTAAAAAGTGGAAGTGAGGAAAATAGAAAGGAGCACAAACTCTGGCAAATGAAGTGTAAAAATATAATTAGAAAGGCCAAAAAAGAATTTGAAGAACAGCTAGCCAAAGATTCAAAAAGTAATAGCAAAAAAAATTGTTAGTCGCTCAGAAGCAGGAAGCCTGCTAAACAACCAGTGGGGCCACTGGACAATTGAGATGCTAAAGGAGCATTCAAGGACGATAAGGCCATTGCAGAGAAACTAAATGAATTCTTTGCATCAATCTTCATGGCTGAGGATGTGAAGGAGAGTCCCAAACCTGAGCCATTCTTTTAAGATGACAAATCTGAGGAACTGTCTCAGATAAAGGTGTCATTAGAGGAGGTTTTGGAACAAATTGATAAATTGAACAGTAATAAGTCACCAGGACCAAATGGTATTTTACACAAGAATTCTGAAGGAACTCAAATGTGAAATTTCAAAACAACTAAGTGTGGTTTGTAACCTATCATTTAAATCAGCTTCTGTACCAAATGACTGGAGGATAGCTAATGTGATGCCAATTTTTAAAAAGGGCTTCAGATGTGATCCTGGCAATTACAGGCCAGAAAGCCTGACTTTACTACCGGGCAAACTGATTGAAACTATAGTAAACAACAGAATTGTCAGACACATAGATTAACATAATTTGTTGGGGAAGAGTCAGACACTCCCACAAGATGTCTAAAAAAAAACAAAAACAGACACTCCCACAAGATGTCTAACATTTTCTACTTCTAGTCAGACCATAAATAACATGAGATTTTCTTGGGGTATTTTGGCAATTCAGTTTCTGGTTCTAGTGGACAATTATTTTTGTTCAGAACAATTATATTCTCTGTCTTAGTTTGCTCATACCTAATTCAGATGCAATTGGGTTTTTTTTAATTATTTGATCACTGCTACAGTTTAGAGACAAGAACTAACACCTTTGTAAGAGTTCAGAATTTAGACTGAATTGTACAGCTTGGGCTCCACCTTACCACAAAACATGGTTATTTTTAGGTAGTTTCTTGGTACATAGAAGTCTTGGTTAACACATTGTCTAGCTAACACATTTCTAACTTTCTTTTAGCATCTGAAGAACTGTGCCAAATATTAAGTCCTGCTAGCTATCAAAATGGTGCCTGCTATTAAATTCAAATAGCTTCCAGATTAAGAATATAAAATTGGCCATACTGGGTCAGACCAATGGTCCATCGAGCACAGTATCCTGCCTTCTGATAGTGGCCAGTGCAGATGCTTCAGAGTGAATGAAGAGAACAGAGCAATTATTGAGTGATCATTTCCCTGTCCACCAATCCCAGCTTTTGGCAGTGGGATATTTAGGGACACCCAGAGCATGGGATTGCTGACCATCTTGACTAATAGCCATTGACATACTCTATCATCTGTGAACTTATGTAATTCTTTTTTTAACCAAGTTATATTTTTGGTCTTCACAAACATGTTCCACAGGTTGACCGTGTATTGTGTGAATAAATACTTTCTTATGTTTTGTATTAAATCTGCCTGTTAATTTCATTGGGTGACCTCTGGGTTCTAGTGTTATGTGAAGGGGTAAGTAATGCATCTCTATTCATTTTTCTCTACACCATTCATGATTTTATAGACCTCTATCATATCCTCCCTTTAGTAATCTCTTTTCTAAATTGAACAGTCCCAGTCTTCTTAATCTCTCCTCACAAGGATGCTGTTCCATGCCCCTAATCATTTTTCTTGCCTTTCTCCGTACTTGTTCCAATTCTAATATCTCTTTTGAGATGGGGCAACCAGAATCACATGCAGCATTCAAGATCTGGGCATACCATGTATTTATGTAGTCGCATTATGATACTTTCTGTCTTATTATCTATCCCTTTTGTAATGGTTCCTAACAGTCTGTTAGCTTTTTTTGACTGGCACGGCACATTGAGCAGAACTACCCACAATAACACCACTCAAGAAAGATTTTGGAAACAGCTAATTTAGACTGCACCATTTGGAATATATAGTTGGGATCATTTTTTCCAATGTGAGTTACTTTGCACTTATCAACACGAAATTGTATCTGTCATTTTGTTGCCTAATCACCCAGCTTAGTGAGATCCCTTTGTAATCCTTCACTGTCAGCTTTGGACTTAATTATTTAATAATTTTATATCATCTGAAAACTTTGTCACCTCACTGTTTGCCCATTTTTCAGATTGTTTATGAATATGCAGAACAGCACAGATCCCAATACATATCCTTGGGGGACCCTGATAATTTTCTACTTTCCACTGTGAAAACTGACCATTTATTCCTACCTTTTGTTTCCTATCTTTTAACCAGTTACTGATCCATGAGAGGACCTTCCCTCTTATCCCAGGACTGCTTACTTTACTTAAGAGACTTTGGTGAGGGACCTTGTCAAAGGCTTTCTGAAAGTCCAAGTACACTATATTAATTGGATCACTCTTGTCCACATGCTTGTTGACACACTCATAGAATTATAATAGATTGTTGAGGCATGACTTCCCATTACAAAAGCTGTGTTGCCTCTTCGCCAACATATCATGGTCATATATGTGACTGATAATTCTGTTCTTTACTAAAGTTTCAACCAATTTGCCTGGTAATGAAGTTAGACTTACCAGCCTGTAGTTGCCAGGATCACCTCTGGGCTTTTTTTTAAAAATTGGTGTTAAGTTAGCTATCCTCCAGTCATCTGGTACAGAGGCTGATATAAGTGACAGATATGAAATTGCAGAACTACTAACTGTGATATGTCACCTGAGTTCCTTCAGAACTCTTGGGTGAATCCCATCTGGCCATGGTGACCTATTACTATTTATGAATTTGTTCCAAGGCCTCCTATATTGGTACCTCAGTCTGGGTCAGTTCCTCAGATTTGTCACCTAAAAAGAATGACTCAGATGCGGGAATCTTCACTATATCCTCTGCGGTGAAGACCAATTCAAAGAATTAATTTAGCTTCTATACAACAGCCTTGTCTTCTCTAAGTGCCCCTTTAGCACCTCGATCATCTAGTGGCCCCACTGATTGTTTGGCAGGCTTCCTTCCTCTGATGTACATCAAAAAATAACAATCATGTACTTATGAACCACAACTGATGTTTTATCAATCAGAACTCCTTCTTTGTGTGCTAAGGGGTAAACCCATCCTCCCCAGCAGACAGAGGATTCACTGGCAGCAGAATCAGTGTGATTTGACTGCTTCAAAGTGGACAGGGTGCACAATGGCTACACTGGGAATCCTACACATGATACCTATGCAACCACTTAATGGGGAAAATTGTGAAGAGGCACGTGGACAGTTCTGGAGGCTCTATTCATATCCTCTCACCCTGCTCCCCTCACCAGAGGTGACTATAAAAAGGCCTTGAGAGGCTTCTCCAGTATCCAATCTCCAGTATGATAAGATTGCTCTCCTTGGCATCCTCATTCCCCACTCATGATGATTAAGCAGTATTTATTTTATGGTAGCACCCATATCCCTATTGTGCTGAGTGCTGTACATATAAGCCTAGACATTATGGAAAATGTTGGATATTTGTGATGACAGTGCCAAGCACTGGAACTTACTGTTTTTGGGCAGACTTGTGATTTCTCTAAAATCGCATTTAAAAAAAAATGTTAGGTTTGACTCATAGAACCATAGGGTTAGAAGGGACTGCAAGGGTCATTTAGTCTAACCATTACCAAGATGCAAGACTTGTTGTACATAAACCATTCAAGACAATGCCTATCCAGCCTCTTTTTGAAAACCTCCAGTGAAGGAGCTTCCATGACTTCCCTAGGCAGTCTGGTCCATTGTCGTACTGTTCTTACAGTTAGGAAGTTTTTCATGCGATTTAATCTAAATCTGCTATGCTATCATGTGAACCCATTGCCTCTTGTCCTGCCCTCTGTGGCAAGAGACAACAATTTTTCTCCATCTTGTTTTATGGCATCAAGTATTTGAAAATCGCTATTATGTCCCCCCACACACACCTTAATCTCTTTTTTTCCGAACTAAAATACCTAGTTCCTTTAGCCTTTGCTCATATGGCTTGTGTTCCATCCCTTTGATCATCTTTGTCACTCACCTCTGGATCCTTTCCAGTTTCCCTACATCCTTTCTATACAACAGTGACCAAAACTGGATACAGTAGTCTAGTTGAGGCCTAATCTGTCCCAAGTAGAGCAGTACTATCACCTCCCATGACTTACATGCTTTGCCTCTGTTAATGCAACCCAAAATTGCATTTGCTTTTTTTGCAATAACATGTGCATCATACTTTAGAAAGCTCTTGGGAGCAATCTAAGGCCAAAGGAAATATCCACAGCTGCCCAAAAATGCTGTCACTGAAGTCAGTGGAACTAGAATGATTTACAGTAGGTATGGATCTAATACAAATGTGAACAATTCCTTCCTTTTTATTTATTTTTTGGTTTTAAGTGTGGCTCTTGGTGTGAACTGGCTAATGCGCTTGTGACTGGGATCCCAGTGGGGAGCCTGCTGAGGTCACTCAATTAGGGTGAACTGCAAAGAATGGGGCAGACAAACCCCAAAGCTGGTGGATATTCCAATACGTAAATTTACTAAGCCAGCATAAACCAGCTCTTTATTACCTTTATCACTGGTTGTCCAGAAACCAATAACACCGTTCCCATAAAATAACCCAGCCTCTGGCCTTCATCCAGGTATCCAGGTAAAATATGATGAAGATTTCTGAAAATCTTATTTCATCATATAAAAGAAAAGGTTCTACCAATCCCAAAGGATCAGACACATTACCTCCCAGGTTATTCCAGCTCTTACCCAAATACATGCATATAGCTAATTTTTATTAACTAAACTAAAATTTATTTTAAAAAATAGAGTATGGTTAAAAAATCAATATACATACAGATATGAGTTCAGTTCTCGAGGTTTAGAGTCATAGCAGAGATGGTGAGCTTTGTAGTTGCAAAAAGTTCTTTTAGGTTATAGAATTTAGTTCATTGGACTATGTCCAATATCACCTTTAGGGAATACCAGCATAAATGGGACCTTAATCTTGTGGCTCAAACTTCCCCTGATGAAGCTTAAGCAGGTCTGAGATGAATACAGCAATATCCCATGTTTACAATTCATTTAAGTGCTAGGATGTTCTTTTGATCTTTGAATTAACAGAATGCATCATAGACAGGGACTGTTGATTACTTTGTTGACCACTACCCATATACAGAAACACAAACATTATCTCCCTATTTGCCTTTCAGGGTTGAATTTGAGTCATTTATTCTACAGGATGTTTAACCCTTTCTGGCCATGCATCACAGCACTTCGAACACTTCATCTTATGTCAAATATTCAATTTCTACTTACGTTAATTTCAAAACTTGCTGAGACCTTGTGAGGCTTAATTAACACCTGTAAATCACTTTGAGATCCTCAGGAGCACAAAGTATTAGAAAGTGCAAAGTATTTATTATGATGGCGATGAGGATTATTACTAATAAGACATTTCTATTATTCCTGGGATGATGTGGACTCCCCCGGTAGCTAATTTAAAGAAAATCTTGGTTGATATTTACTCAAGAATCTGTATAGTCTACTGCTAACTTTCATAAGGCAAATTATGGGATCTAATCCTGTTATAAAGTGATTGGAGTTTTCTAAGGTGCCACAAGTACTCCTTTTCTTTTTACTCTGAAAATAATTATTGTTTCTCATAGTGTGAGCAGAATTACCATCACTTGATTGTTTAGAAAACTAGAGGCTATCTGTTCAACAGAATTAAAACATATCAAAATATTCAAGTTAAAAAGATAGTCCATCTTTCTAGGGCTATCACAGTAAAAGAAGCAAGGTGAAAAAAGTTACAAGCTGAAGTGGCTACAAGACACTAAATACAAGTAGGCCCTGATCCTGTAGTTGACTGCTTGTGAATCCACGCTAGCACCCACATAGAATTCCACTGACTTCAGCAGGCTCCAGCCCCGTCCACAATGGGTGCACCACCTGGAGTCAGTTGGGAGATCAGTGCCTTAGTATTACTGAGTCTCCCTCCTCCTCTTCTCCCAGCTGTGACTTTCTAAATCCTAGGGTGAGGAAAGAGGCTCAAAGGAGCACTGATTTTTTTTTTTTTTTTTTTATTGTTTGCTTTGGCCACAGTAAGAGTTTCAGCTTGTATTTTGGACCAAATTTAAAGTGTTGGCTTTGATTCACAAGTCTTAAATGGCTTGGGGACCTTGGCACTTGAGATTTCCTCATACCATAGGGTACAGGCACGCAAGCTGGACCATTCTCACTTTGAGCAAGGGGGATGACAGTAGATCATTCTCAGTGAGGGGCCCTCAGCTCAAGATTAGGCTTTCCTCAAACCCAGGGGACAACTTCCTATGCAGGCTGTGGAGTTGGGCTTTTGACAGACATCAGATCTGTGAGTGGGAGGAGAATTTTTTTTCAGTGTGCTGTCTAATTTTATTTGGTTTTGTAATTTATCTCAGGGGCACCTAGAACACTGGATAGAATATTTTATTTTTTGCATAAATCAAATAAAGTGGGTCGCTGTACTGATCCCTATCGCAACACAGTTTCCTAGAGCTGGTCAAAACATTTCAAAATATTTGACAAACAACAAGACAATTTTTTCATGAAAATCTTTGCAAAATATTTCCCCATTTTCAATCAGCTTTGGGGTTTATTTTTTATTAACATGGGTGTTTTGGTTTATGTTACATATGTTTTGCAGAATAGGAGCAGCCAGAAACTGGTTCAATAAATAAATATTTTTCTCTATATGTGAGATTTTATCACTTATAAAATATATGTATGTGAATGTAGAAAATTGGGGAGAGGGAAGGAAAATGTGAATTTTGATATTTGATTTCCTGGAGCCCTTTTATATTACTTTACTATATTCTGTTTAAAATAATTCATCTTCTAGTGAAAACGTTTCCTATGATCTAAATCAGTAACTTTATATATATATTTATAAATCAGTAACAATAATATTTATAACTGTCTAGAGATGCTACAAGGCTAAATTGTGTGGCCTGTGTGCATGTTAATCCTGGATATGGTGGAAAATGACTAACAATGATATACAAATTAAAAAAAGATGACTGAAACCAAGAGCTGATGTGATCAATGCACTCAAAATAGATCTCAGTGGCTCAAGTGCTCATTGTCTAAACACATGCTCCTAAGTGTAACCCTTCTGCCCGTCAGAGTTGGCAGCAACAAGGGCTGGGTTCAATATCTAGGGAATTCATTCCAATAACACAATGCAAACGGGCTCGAGCCCCCACCCAGTGACCTGGGGCAAATATATACCACCCCCGCTGGGCGCCTCCAAGAGGCAATACTTCCCCTCTCGCAAGCACATAGTCTGAGTGTAGCAAAAAGCCTTTTAATAACAGAGAGAAACAATGTGGCATTATGTTGGGGAAACACCACCAACAGGATTCGTAACACAACCCATGAGCAAAAAAAAAACATCCCAAGCAAATTGGGGCATGCCCCTTTCCCTTTGGTTCTTGAGTCCAGCAACCCCAAATCACCCAAAGTCCCAAAAGTCCAATGACCCAAAAGTCTCTGTCCCTGGTCAGGGCAGCCCCAGAGTTCGAAAGTTTATCTGTAGAGGTTTACCTCCCAACCTGGGTGGAGATGGGGGGGGGGGAGAGGTAAGGGCACCTTACATGATCTGAAGCTGACCTCCCCACAGCTCCATAGGCCTTTGCTCCGCCAGCCGCCCCACAAACTGCTTCGCTCGGCTCCGCTGCTCCACCAGCCAGTCCACGAACTGCTCCGCTCCACGTCCCACAAGCAGCTCCTGCCGTCCAATGAACTGCTCCACCAGCCTGTCCACAAGGCACTCCAGCCATCCCACAAACTGCTCCACAATATATCTTCAGGCTCCCCCACTACTTAACACAATGCTCAGTGACTTCAGCTCTTAGTCAGTTCAGCTCTTTGGTGAATTCAGCTTGTAGTAGGGGAGCCTCAGTGCTGGTGCACCATTAGCCCAAAGTGAGCTCAGCAGCCTATAACTAGACTCCTAATAGAATCAAAATTAGCTCTGATATTCCACAGTGGAGAGAGGAGGAAGTGCAATTAGCATGTAAGGCCCTCATCCAGGGGCCCATGCCACCAAGTATTAATACTTGTCCCCAGCCTCTCTCCATTCATAGAGTTTTGGAACCCATGACCCTTGCGTAGCGAGTGCTACTTAGTTGATGGTGAGTCCCTCCATCATAACAAAAGGCCAAATACAGTTCCAAGCACAGTTCCCATAATCAGGGTAATAACAATTTATTCTTCCTGCCCCAATAACAGAGACACTGGGGATCCCACAGCAGCCAAAATGACCATTTGGGCAGCTATGGCCTCATTCTAGGTGGGGTGGGTGTGCCTATGCAAATGAGATCAGCCCCTGAAGTTCTTTTCCACAACTTGCCACACCTCACCACCAGATGTCAGGGTGGAGCTCATCCTGACACTGCTTACATAAGGTTGGCAGTCCAGTGAAAATGATGTGTGGGAAATTGGTGCAATGTGCTGATTATTATATGCTAATGGGGAAATCCAGATTGTTCAAATTAAATCCTAAATCAGAAACAAATCATCCAGCCTCCCCCACCCTATGCAGAGTCATTGAATCATTTAGTGGCCTCTTCTGTGACCTCAAAGTTGTAAAAATTAAACAATGTTAGGGGTTGCTGTTGTGAAGGGCTTCTGGTCGCTGAAAGCGGTGCTGATTCTCCTACAGTTGGCTGTTAATTTAAAAGCCAACAGGAGGGATCACAGCAATTAGTTCTAACTGCATCAGGGTGAATAATGTTGGAGCCTCACTCTGTGCTTTTTCCCATTAGAAGCTGGATACCAGCAGTTCTTCTCATTTAAAAAAAAATCTTACTGT
The DNA here is from genome assembly GCF_965140295.1 of Lepidochelys olivacea. NCBI lineage: Eukaryota > Metazoa > Chordata > Testudines > Cheloniidae > Lepidochelys > Lepidochelys olivacea. The sequence goes on along the minus strand of NC_140414.1, from coordinate 60,276,059 downwards.
GGACTTGAACCAAAAAAAAGAGAAGAGACTATGCAAGACTGGAGAGAATAAAATGGGAATAAATAAAATATTTAAAAGGAAAGAACAGGTCACTTGAAGGCATATCTTCGCTTTGTATTAGAATGCTCACTGCTACTTAACCATAAGCTGCCTCCCCATTGGCTTATCCCATGTCTATGCTGCAGTGACAGTATGTGTGTGACTCTCCTTTTCCCCTCCCCTATTTTGAGCCATGGAGAAGCGTGAAAGGACCTCAATGTTTTGCTTAGGACTAAGTGAGGGCCTGGCAGTTTATACAGTAATAATCTTAGAAAATGTTTGGAATTGGTGCTTGAAGAATGAAAATAAAATAGAATTCAGACCCCTCCAGATAGGAATTGCTCACTGAGAGAACTCTTATGCATAACATATACAGAAATATTCTGTTCATACAACACACACACCTCTGTCCTAGTATGTTCTCCGGTGAATTATCTGAACTCCTATGTATCCAAATGTTTCTAATATCACTGAAACATCTTGGAGGAATGAGGTAGTACTGTGAGCCACTGAAGACAGCTCAAGTACTTCTCCAGTGTATTTCTTGAATTAGAATGATTTTCAAAAGTCCCCTTTAGTTTCTCTCAAAGATTAAGAAATGTGTAAAATTTCCTTCAGTTCCATTTAATAGAGCACAGACCTGTCATTCTGAAATACACCAAGCCCTGTAGAGGGATTTGTTTCACTGCCCACAATTATGCAAATATTTAGGATTTGTCTAAGTCATCTGAGGTGATATACATCTGATTCTACTTTGTGGTAAAAAGAAAAGGAGGACTTGTGGCACCTTAGAGACTAACCAATTTATTAGAGCATGAGCTTTCGTGAGCTACAGCTCACTTCCTCAGATGCATATCGTGGAAACTGCAGCAGGCTTTATATATACACAGAGAATATGAAACAATACCTATTCCCACCCCACTGTCCTGCTGGTAATAGCTTATCTAAAGTGATTTCCAGCACAAATCCAGGTTTTCTCACCCTCCACCCCCCCACACAAATTCACTCTCCTGCTGGTGATAGCCCATCCAAAGTGACAACTCTTTACACAATGTGCATGACAATCAAGCTGGGCTATTTCCTGCATAAATCCAGGTTCTCACATCCCCCCCACCCCCATACACACACAAACTCACTCTCCTGCTGGTAATAGCTCATCCAAACTGACCACTCTTCAAGTTAAAATCCAAGTTAAACCAGAACATCTGGAGGTGGGGGGTAGGAAAAAACAAGAGGAAACAGGCTACCTTGCATAATGACTTAGCCACTCCAAGTCTCTATTTAAGCCTAAATTAATAGTATCCAATTTGCAAATGAATTCCAATTCAGCAGTTTCTCGCTGGAGTCTGGATTTGAAGTTTTTTTGTTTTAAGATAGCGACCTTCATGTCTGTGATTGCGTGACCAGAGAGATTGAAGTGTTCTCCGACTGGTTTATGAATGTTATAATTCTTGACATCTGATTTGTGTCCATTTATTCTTTTACGTAGACACTGTCCAGTTTGACCAATGTACATGGCAGAGGGGCATTGCTGGCACATGATGGCATATATCACATTGGTGGATGTGCAGGTGAACGAGCCTCTGATAGTGTGGCTGATGTTATTAGGCCCTGTGATGGTGTCCCCTGAATAGATATGTGGGCACAGTTGGCAACGGGCTTTGTTGCAAGGATAAGTTCCTGGGTTAGTGGTTCTGTTGTGTGGTATGTGGTTGTTGGTGAGTATTTGCTTCAGGTTGTGGGGCTGTCTGTAGGCAAGGACTGGCCTGTCTCCCAAGATTTGTGAGAGTGTTGGGTCATCCTTTAGGATAGGTTGTAGATCCTTAATAATGCGTTGGAGGGGTTTTAGTTGGGGGCTGAAGGTGACGGCTAGTGGCGTTCTGTTATTTTCTTTGTTAGGCCTGTCCTGTAGTAGGTAACTTCTGGGAACTCTTCTGGCTCTATCAATCTGTTTCTTTACTTCTGCAGGTGAGTATTGTAGTTGTAAGAAAGCTTGACAGAGATCTTGTAGGTGTTTGTCTCTGTCTGAGGGGTTGGAGCAAATGCGGTTGTATCGCAGAGCTTGGCTGTAGATGATGGATCGTGTGGTGTGGTCAGGGTGAAAGCTGGAGGCATGCAGGTAGGAATAGCGGTCAGTAGGTTTCCGGTATAGGGTGGTGTTTATGTGACCATTGTTTATTAGCACTGTAGTGTCCAGGAAGTGGATCTCTTGTGTGGACTGGACCAGGCTGAGGTTGGTGGTGGGATGGAAATTGTTGAAATCATGGTGGAATTCCTCAAGGGCTTCTTTTCCATGGGTCCAGATGATGAAGATGTCATCAATATAGCGCAAGTAGAGTAGGGGCTTTAGGGGACGAGAGCTGAGGAAGCGTTGTTCTAAATCAGCCATAAAAATGTTGGCATACTGTGGGGCCATGCGGGTACCCATAGCAGTGCCGCTGATCTGAAGGTATACATTGTCCCCAAATGTGAAGTAGTTATGGGTAAGGACAAAGTCACAAAGTTCAGCCACCAGGTTAGCCGTGACATTATCGGGGATAGTGTTCTTGACGGCTTGTAGTCCATCTTTGTGTGGAATGTTGGTGTAGAGGGCTTCTACATCCATAGTGGCCAGGATGGTGTTATCAGGAAGATCACCGATGGATTGTAGTTTCCTCAGGAAGTCAGTGGTGTCTCGAAGGTAGCTGGGAGTGCTGGTAGCGTAGGGCCTGAGGAGGGAGTCTACATAGCCAGACAATCCTGCTGTCAGGGTGCCAATGCCTGAGATGATGGGGCGCCCAGGATTTCCAGGTTTATGGATCTTGGGTAGTAGATAGAATATCCCAGGTCGGGGTTCCAGGGGTGTGTCTGTGCGGATTTGATCTTGTGCTTTTCCAGGAAGTTTCTTGAGCAAATGCTGTAGTTGCTTTTGGTAACTCTCAGTGGGATCAGAGGGTAATGGCTTGTAGAAACTCGTGTTGGAGAGCTGCCGAGCAGCCTCTTGTTCATATTCCGACCTATTCATGACGACAACAGCACCTCCTTTGTCAGCCTTTTTGATTATGATGTCAGAGTTGTACTAAGTCACAAATGTCATTAGCATCATGGTAGCAGTGATAGGTAGACAAGTAGTTTACCAAAGAATTTTCTCTGAAAAAAGAGAAATAATGATCACTTACCTAAAGTTTATGACCAAAATTATTACAGCTTCTTTAAAGGTTCTGAATGAGGAAGGGAGAAGGTTGGAGCCTACAATCAATAAACCCAAACAGAGAAATCGATATATAACAGTCTTCTGTTCATAGTATTATGCACATGTGACAAAGGATCTGTTTTACAAAATACATTTATATATAGAAGTTTTAGCTGTGTAGTTACTACCCTGCACAGTCATTTTATTTATAGTTCCTTGCATTTTCTCACAATATACACGTAGCTTATTCATTGAATTAGTGTTATAGGGATACAATTTCCTTTTCAGAGTAGCAGCCGTGTTAGTCTGTATTCGCAAAAAGAAAAGGAGGACTTGTGGCACCTTAGAGACTAACAAATTTATTTGAGCATAAGCTTTTGTGAGCTATAGCTCACTTCATCGGATGCATTCAGTGGAAAATACAGTGGGGGGATTTATATACATAGAGAACATGAAACAATGGGTGTTACTTGGTAACACCCATTGTTTCATGTTCTCTATGTATATAAACACTGTATTTTCCACTGAATGCATCCGATGAAGTGAGCTATAGCTCACGAAAGCTTATGCTCAAATAAATTGGTTAGTCTCTAAGGTGCCACAAGTACTCAGTTTCCTTTTCATATCACATTACATACAAACAGACTTTATTTTAGCTGGAAGCCCTACCTCTTATCCTCCATGTATGCAATTATGCTGCATACATCCATAATCCAATATTCTTCTCAACCTCCGCTTACCTTTTTTAACACTATTCAGCATTCCAGTTTTTTCTGCCCTCCTTATCCCTGAAAAAGAAAAGCTTTGCTTTTATTCCCATTTTATCCTGATGGGGGAAGATAGTAACAAGTGGAGTGCCAAAAGGATCAGCAATATTAAATGGTCTTTTATTTAACTGTGCTATGTAAAATCACAAGAATGAGAAAATAATTCCCCAGGATGAGGAAATCAGAGGATAGCACAGATGTGGGGCAAAGGATAAGCAAATGAGTATTCTGGGATAAGATGAACAAATCCACAAAAGGTTTGGAGCCAGACTTCCAAATAGCTCCATGCTAGTTTTCAAGAGCTCAGGACCTGGGGTCAGGTTTTTCAGAGATCAGTGCTCAGTAGCTCCTGTTGTGCTGCTTCTGACCTGATTTTCAAAAGAGTTCTGCACCCACAGTGATGAGCTCTTGAAAATCCAGTCATTTATGTTAGTGCTTACATGGGAGTTGAACTCTTCTGAAACACTAGCCCCAATTGTGGGGCTGAGCCCTTCTGAAAATTCCATCCCTAGCAATTCATTGTAATTCATTTTAGCAATAATGAGATTAAGCACCAAAAATAAGTGGATATGGTCCCAAAACCAAATCCCAGATCTGAACACCTCAAACTTGATAAAAGTTTGAGTCCACATCTGAGTTTTTCTTTTTGACTGGATCTCACAGAAACCCTGGATCTGAGCTTTGGGGAAAATCCAGATTTGTACCCAAACTTTGTCATTTAACCATGTCTTTAACATTAATCAAAGGGGCTAGTCTGATACTGAGGTCAGAAAATGACAGACCTGCAAAGAGCAACTGTGGATAACACAATGAATCCATATGTAGCATGTTTGGCAGCAAACACTCCAATGTGTCAATGCAAAGTAGAAAACTGTAAAACTTATTTTGCCACTTGATGGCACTTGGTGACAAGCAGATAGTTGGAGCATGTTATTGGGTGTGCCATTCTGTGCACCAGATTTCCGAAAGGACACCAAAGAAATTGGATCAATGCATATGTGCACTACCAGACTACATCAAGATTTAGCAGTACCAAATATTACAAGTGAAAGTTCGCTAGGGCCACATAGGGAAGCAAACTTTCTGAGGAGAGTCTCATGCTGATTCATAAGCTCTTGAAAAGCATGGAATAAACTGCCAATCAGCTGTTAGGGCTGATAACAAAGACAAGACTGACCCCTTGACATCACTAGTCAATACTGCCTAGCAAGAAATCTATTGCCAGCAATGGAAAGACTGGAGACAAGTGCTGATGCCCACAGGATTTAAGGAGAAGCCTAGCCTAGAAGCAATTCAGGCAGAATTTACACAAAGGTCAGTTGAAATAAGAAACAAACTACCAGAACTGGCAATAGAAGCAAGTGGTATAAATCAGTTCAAGAGCGATTTGCACAATTTATTATAAGGGAGGAGGAAATCTGGCAACATGCTACTTACCCAGTAATAAATCATAGCTATAGTGATGGGGTGCAGATGAGGAAGAGAGGAGTTGTTTTTAGGGTTAGCAGAATCATTCTTCATGGACCATTTGCTATTCTCCTGGCACTTAAAAGATCTAGCATAATCAGTAGAGTCATATCCATTACTCTGTTATTTCCTGTGGGACATATATCATCCCTCTGCTTCATGGTATATTTTGAGGCAGAATTATACCACTCATTTGTCAACTCTAGACATGAAGTCTGAGCACACAGACTTTGAACAGTGTTTATTATTCTCTCTAGAGCAGCAAAAGCTCCTGGTGTGCATATATGGCAAGACTAAGTCTCGTGAACCTTTGAAGTAGTCAACATATTAGTTACTTGAGCTACATTTCGACAGCACTTAGTAGAAGTCTTGCTATAGCTAGTGTTCTTGGGAATCCTGATGCTAGGGATATTTCTGGTGTATTCCAATGTGCTTTTATGAACTTCACTAGATTTAGCATCTGGACCATACTCCCTCCGGCACCAACCTGCTTTGCCTCCTGAGGCTGCTAATACCACTGGCACTTGCCCTCTTTCTCCATGCTCTTCCACTAATCTGACTAATAGGGGAGTGAATTTTTTAAATCTCTTGTTTTCCCCACGTTTTCTTTAAGAGAACAAGAATAAATCCTGTCCCGGCTTGTGCAGCAAGGGAAACTACAGATGTCCCTGCTGCCTGGTAGAAACCCACAAGGAGAACCAGAGTACAAGACTGGTGAGCATGTTGTTGAATCTCTGAGCTCAGCAAAGTATGCCCACCCTGATGATATGAAATTCTTGATGCTGACCATGTTAGGCATGTGCCCAGCTGGCTGGGAGCTAGACAACCCCCTACATCCTATCCTGCACACCAACAGACGACTTGCGCCTGGGATGATGGATTAGGACCTGTTCTCCTACAGCTCTTGAGAGCTATAGTGACACACCAGCCTGCTTTTCCTATAGGTTTTGGAAAAAGGCTTGTGCCCTCATTCCCTTCTGCCTCTCTTCCTTGTACACCAGTATGGCAGAGAGCAAGATTTAGCCCATAGTGTTTTCAGGAGATGTGGTTTGAGCATTGGCCTGCTAAACCAAGGGTTGTGAGTTCAATCCTTGAGGGGGCCATTTAGGGAACTGGGGCAAAAATTGGGGATTGGTCCTGCTTTGAGCAGGGGGTTGGACTAGATGACCTCCTGAGGTCCCTTCCAGTCCTGATATTCTATGATTCTATTATCTCAGAAGCTTCATTTCCACTGGAAGATTTCAACTACATTAGGATGGAGTGGCACTGTCTGGCTTGGATGTCTTAATGATGAGCTTTTTTAGAGGAAGGATGGTTTCCATGTTAGCTTTTCTTGCTGATGTGGACACGTTCACTTGGAAATGAAATGTATGTTTAACATCGAAAGCACCCCAAGTCTTGAGATGTGTGGTCTTTTTAGTAGGTTAGTATAAATGGGAATAAATTCCATGTGAGCCATCTAACTTCCATTGGATCGTAATGAAACAACTTTCTCCTTCTCCCTATAAGGCGTTGCTAGGTTCTAAGCAGGTAGCTAGAAGGCTCTATCAGTACCATCCCCAAGTCATCCAGTCCACTTCAGTTATATTTTGTGACAGCCCCACGGCAAGTGAGTTTTCTGACACAAAGATCCATAGCATGTTTGTCTGTTTGCACTGGGCTAGATTCAGACATAGTGTGTGAGGCAGTTAAACTCACAAAGGGCTCAATCCTGCAAGGTTGCTGAAAACTCTGGCTCTGATCCTGCAAAGCAGTCTGCTTAAAGATAAACAAGTGCTCAACTGCCTGGCAAGATTGAGCCTGGAGTGTTCAGTACCTTGCAGGATTGAGTCCTTAGCACCTCATCAAAAAATGAATGGTTTCAGAGTAACAGCCGTGTTAGTCTGTATTCGCAAAAAGAAAAGGAGTACTTGTGGCACCTTAGAGACTAACCAATTTATTAGAGCATAAGCTTTCGTGAGCTACAGCTCACTTCCTCAGATGTATATCGTGGAAACTGCAGCAGGCTTTATATATACACAGAGAATATGAAACAATACCTCCTCCCACCAGGACAGTGGGGTGGGAGGAGGTATTGTTTCATATTCTCTGTGTATATATAAAGCCTGCTGCAGTTTCCACGATATGCATCTGAGGAAGTGAGCTGTAGCTCACGAAAGCTTATGCTCTAATAAATTGGTTAGTCTCTAAGGTGCCACAAGTACTCCTTTTCTTTTTGCAAAAAATGAATGGAGTTAATGAAAAGACTCCTGTTGACTTCAATGAGTTTTGGATTAGTTCTTTAAACATACTTATATCCACTCCTCTCATGTGAAAGTTGCTTTTACCCTATGGGGCCAGAAAAATGTACTTTAATTTGCACCTTTTTCCAGTTCATTAACAAGTAAGCTACATCAAACTTACATGTGAAGAGAGTGTGTATAAATAGGTCTAAAGTGAACTAACACACATCACCTCTGAATTCAATCCACACCACTACAAATTACTGTCCGTTCATTATAGTCAGGCTGAAAGATATAACTATATAACTTATTTTGCTTTTTAGTTTTTGTTTTGTTATTTATATCCAAGAGCACACTCCAAACTAACAAGAAAGATGCAAACTATGCACAGGGTTCATTTAATCTACCATGAAAATGCAGCCAGCTCTGTAGTGAAACAAAGAAGCAATTTAACAATGCGCAATAACATTGCACAACAACAGAGACAGAAAAATACCTTACCCAGCTGAAGGGCTAAACATAATGATAAAAGTAGCATAGATGAGAATACCCAAAATGGAATGTGGCCAAGACAGAGAGGTTAATACACCTCTTCTTGAAGAAAGTGCCATGGACTCTTTAATAAAATTAAGTGGCCAGGACAGCAGTTTTTCTTGTCATTGGAAAGAAAGCACCTCCAATAGCACAGTGTCACTAACATGATGTGGCACAGTAGTTTGATACTGACTCAGAGGGAAGAGTGCCACCTACTTGCTGAATCATCAAGACCTTCCCAAAGCACCAGGATTTTTTCTCTTTTAATTTCAGTTGTTAATTTGGCCTGACTGTCTAATTTATGCACATTGATTAGATCACAGCTCAAAATTAATATGGCTACAGATTCTTTTCAGGCATAGCAATGTTTTGTCTTATCAGTGACAGAGTTCTCATCTCCATACACTGGATGAAAATGTACATACTTATCCCTGTAGCCTGCTCACTAAAATAAAGTTAATGTATCTAATTTTTAGTTATCTACAAATATACACTATATAGTATTCTCCTTTAATTCAGTGTTTTGAAACTTGGTTCACAGTTACCCATGGCATAAATAACATAACTTCGATGCCTTATCCTAAAAAGCTGGTCACTTCAAATGATGTTACTAGAGCTCTGTGGGAACTAGAATTTGTTTTGTGGGAAATTGTGCAGTTTTGAAACTTGATTAGTTTTGAATCGGAACAAAAACAACACTTTAAAATATCCTGAAAAATTAAATTTCATGTTTCTTTTTGTATCTATCAAAATGTTTTTGTTTTTTAGACTAATTTTGTATAATAGAAAATAAATTTCTAAACAAAGTTATTTCAAAATGAAAAATCAATGTTCCATTCCAAAAATGTCAAAAAGGAGTATTTTGACCTTATCAAAATGCTTTTCACTTTTTTCCGAAATGAAATTTGTCTTGTTTTTTGACAAAATAGCATTTTTGACATACATTCCATTGGAAAACATTCAACCAACTTTAGATGTTTGAGAAGCTAGAATTCTGACACTAATTAAAACAACAATTAAGTGATAACCATGCTGCCTTATGCTTTGATCCCTACCATTATTCCATCTAATTCTTATCTTCATACATTGCATCCATTTTGTCTCTTGCTTAGTATTCCTTTAAGAACAGAGGTCTGATAAATTAAACGTTGACCTAACACTATCCTTCTCTTTTTTAAAAAAAATCTTCTTTTAAGAAAACCAAGTTAAATTAAAATTGGTCTTTGTATAGTTACCAATGACCCACAACAAAAATTAAGGCCTAAGTTTAAACAAAATACACTAGGGGGCAGCATCTACTGGTAATAGCTCTCAATTCTTAGGCACAGAGGATTTTCAATAAGGATGATTCTGTAAAGGAAAAGAAGAGTTTGAAATTAGTGTCGGTTTCAGAAGACTAAGTAGAATTGCATACCCAATGCTCAGGGCTTGTGTACCTGAAAATGTGTTTGAGCCTTTTTCCTTCAAAAAGAAAATAGCGGTTAAAATGTCATCCATACCCACGCTAATATCCATAAGGGTTCTGTGGAATGAGGCTTCTCCCATTTCCCTTCTCAATACAGATTTATTGTAACTGGTTCAAGGAATTCAGATTGGCACCTTGCATACAGCACAAGCACTGTTTTATTGGCTGTTTTCTTGGCCTTTCTTTTACAGTGAAGATTCAGACCTTTAGGTGGAAGTCTCAGCAGACAAATGGAGAATTAGTAAGATTATGATGACACAACAGCTATAAAGGAAAGTGAAATATAACTAATTTAGAGGGGAAGTGAGTCGTCCAGTTTATCAGGCATTTGAGTTAAACTGAATACTAAAATGGGTTTTAAGCAGTGTAAATAAAAATCAAACATCCCCACTCTTTCAGTTACAGGCTGAGAGTTCCCAACCACATCAGAGTTTTTCAAGAAGACCTCCAGCAAAACCATGGAACATCAGAGAGTCCAGATATTTCATTGCTCCACCCTGCCCTAACACAACTAGTGTTCATTAGTGTTCAAAGTTCATTAAATAAAAAATCTAGAACTTTATATAAGATAATTCATAAAGGACACAAAACCAGTCTTTCACTCCTCAGCTCTCCTTTAAGAATAATGGAAGGTCCAAATATATCTGTACAGCTACTTTTCTGAAAACAAGAATATTTGGGTGGGGGGGATACTCAAATCCACATTCCTGTTTATTATTGAAAATTGCACACATAGCGGTATCACAAAATCTCTAACGATTTTTGTCATTACTAAAACAGTGCCATCAGTATTAAAAATCAAGGCTAAAAAACTATATTTTGCAATTTTATCAGAAGTGATGGCCAACTTTTGACTTAACCATATGCAAGAAATGGAAAAAACTATGAACTTAGTGGTCATCTGACATCACAAACAACTCTTATCTTCTCTCACCTTCTCTCCACCCACTCTATCCAATCTCCCAGTTAGGGCTAGGGGAAAGTCCAAACCCCAGCTGAGCCAGCTGCATTTAGACTTCCCTGAGCTGAGCCTCAATGTTTGATCCAACACACAGGAAGCCAGATCCTCAGCGTAATTCTCATCAGGTCAAGACTTGTCCATTACAACATTAAGCTGAGGCATCTCATGATGCACAATGAGAAGAGGGCTGGATACTTCTCTTCTCAGCCCATGCCCAGGGAACAGCTCTCAGGAAAAGGCCAGTCAGGCAAGGAAGAGACTATCAGGAAATGCTTGTGACTGAACTATATTTAACATGAACCACGTTATTGCCCTGCAAATGTGCCAGAGTGTGGCATGATTCAGGGATATGGTCTGACCGCCACCTAAAGTGCAAGACAGAATCATGTTTTCACTCTGTCAGAGAATTACCATATTATTAACAAGGTCCCATAACATAACAGGAATTAGTGTAGACAGTTTCTTAGTGATTTTAGTAATCACAAAAAAATCATGACTAGCACCGACAGCAGTGAAGCCGGGCATTCTGCTGTCATCTCCATATAGTTCTACCAAATAAAGCACCTAGGTCTTAACATATAGGCTGCAACATTTACAATGTGCCTACCCATTGGATCCTCTTAAGAACGCCACACTTGTTAGAAATGTGGTTTACAGATGTGAGTAGGCTGAGAATACCAGACTTATCTCACTTGTACCCTAAACAGGATATGAATTAGAGGCTTCAGAGACAGAAAGCTAGTGCATTAACCATTTTGTTACTTTCACCCAGGTTTATTTGATTTGTTCAGGTTTCTAATTTTGAGGGTCAGTTTATTACCCAAAAATATGCAGTTCCCTCAGTTAGTGGTATTAAATAGCTGCTAAAAGCAGGTTTATTACTTCCGTGCCAGTAAATGGGCCCCAGTAGGATTGAGGAGAATATTCTTAGCATCTTTAAGTGTTCCTACACCAACCATCTTCCACTACTGTAAGTGGTACAGATATAAATATAATATGAATAATCACATCTAGACTTAACAGCCAGCACTATTTACATAAGAGTGATATTTAAGCTTTATTTTCACCCTTTATAGCATCATGTAACCCTGCCGGGATCTAGATCAGATTACCCCAGCTGCAAACTGCTGTGTAAACAGGGTAATTTTGAGATCTGTATTAAAATAAGCTCTTCTTAGAAACCACCTGTCTGTGGAAATAACTGCTTTTCCCCCACACACTTTGCCAAGTCAGATTAGTTTTAAAAGAATTATCAAATAGGCAATCAAAATAACTAGATAATGCAGATTTTTATATGCCAATGTATAGGCTTTTCTGTGGCAATCACCGCCATAGCTTCTGAGCCATTCATTAATATTATAGATATCCTCATGACTCTCCTTTGAGGTAGGGAAGCATTAGCCTCATTTTACAGATAAGGAATTGATACAAATTAAGGCCCTGATTTTCAGAAGTGCCATGAACCCACAGGTCCCATTAACTTCACTTGGAATTATGGGTGCTCAGAGCATCTGCAAATCAGACCCTATGGGTATGTCTATACTGGAACTGGAGCATGCCTCCCAGCCCTAGTCAACAGACATGCTCTAGCTCAACTCAAGCTAGCGTGCTAAAAATAGCAGTGTGGATGTTATCATCTGGGCAGTGGCACGGGCTAGCCACATGAGCACAGACCCAGGGGGCTGAGCAGGCTTGTACTTGGGTGGCTAGCTCATTCCACTACCATGCTGCAATAGCTACATTGCTATTTAGGTATGTCTGACTACCTGTGCTGGGACGTTCACCCCCAGCTGCAGTGTAGACATACCCTCATGTCTTGTGAAAGATTATGCAGGAAGTCTGTGGTGGTTCTGGGATTAGAACCCAGTTTTCCTAAATCCAAGGCCAGTGCCTTAGCCATAAAAACATTATTCTTATCTAATAAACCTATAATGTTATGGATTATTCAGATTATTCAATGTGGACAAGATGTTTCAAATAGAGGTAAATAAATCCATGTTCAATTAAAATAATTTAGATGTCCAGGCACCAGATTTACAGGTGCAATCATCTTTTTAAATACCAAGCATGTCCTTGCAAAGAACTGCATGCACACAAATAGACATATTTTCTTGCCATAACACCTAGAGACACTAACCCCATTCTGGCAGGTGCTGTATTCTTAACATTGTGTGTCTGAAAAGGGAATTAAGTAGACAGAATGTATTAGTGGAGTTGGAGTTCAACCAGGACACCACAGACAATGCCGTTAACTCTTAATAAAAGTGTCATGGGACACTTTTAATTACCTCCGCCTTACTTCTCATGCGAATAGATACAGCTCTAGCAGCAGAGGTCCCAGGGCATTGGTTCAGTAGCAACTTGGAAAGGCATCGCCTGAATCAACAATACCACATCCTGTGCAATCTAGGTTGGGGTTTCCCAAGCTGCGGGGAGGTGACAACAATAGTAGTTCACAGGGTGCACAAAGAAAAGGTGAGGACAGTGAAAACTGCATCACCCTTCCTCCCTCGCACCCTGCATTGCACTTATTCCTGAGTCTGTAGGTAACATGTCAGGCAGTTCCTTGTGGGCCACACTCTTCCTTCCCATGTCTGTAAAGTAGCCCCCAATTCCCTTGATGCAGGAGCTAGTTATGTGTAATGAACTGGAGCAGCAACAGCTTTGCAGCCCAGCTTGGCTTGGCTTGGCTTGGCTTCTCTTCTCCCACAGCTCAGGCATGGGAGCATATTCAGGCCAGCCTCCCGGAGCACCACAGAGTAGAGGAATATTTAAAGAAAATGGCTCAGTGGGCACATGAGCTATTAGTACCTTCCTGTGATATTTTGTAACTTCTAGGCCCAAGACTCCCAACCAGAACCAGGAAGTGATAGATTACAAGAAAGAAAAAACAGGAAACTTAATGCAATCTTTATAAACATCGAGAAAATAGGGCCGTCAAGAGATTTAAAAAATTAATCGCAATTAATCGCACGATTAAACAATAATAGAATACCATTTATTTAAAATAGTTTTGGATGTTTTCTACACTTTCAAATATATTAATTTAAATTGCAACACAGAATACAAAGTGTACAGTGCTCACTTTATATTTACTTTTTATTACAAATATTTGCGCTGTAAAAACCAAAAGAAATAGTATTTTTCAATTCACCACATACAAGTAGTGTAGTGCAATCTCTTTATCATGAAAATTGAACTTACAAATGTAGAATTATGTACAAAATATAACTGCACTCAAAAATAAAACAATGTAAAACTTTAGAGACTACAAGTCCACTCAGTCCTACTTCTTGTTCAGCTAGTCACTCAGACAAACAAGTTTGTTTACATGTGCAAGAGATAATGCTGCCCGCTTCTTGTTTACAGTATCACCTGTGTCAAGGTTCCTCCCCCACTCTGAACTCTAGGGTACAGATGTGGGGACCTGCATGAAAAACCTCCTAAGCTTATCTTTACCAGCTTAGGTCAAAACTTCCCCAAGGTACAAAATATTCCACCCGTTGTCCTTGGACTGGCCGCTACCACCACCAAACTAATACTGGTTACTGGGGAAAAGCTGTTTGGACGCATCTTTCCCCCCAAAATACTTCCCAAAACCTTGCACCCCACTTCCTGGACAAGGTTTGGTAAAAAGCCTCACCAATTTGCCTAGGTGACTACAGACCCAGACCCTTGGATCTTAAGAACAATGAACAATCCTCCCAACACTTGCACCCCCCCTTTCCTGGGAAATGTTGGATAAAAAGCCTCACCAGTTTGCATAGGTGACCACAGACCCAAACCCTTGGATCTGAGAACAATGAAAAAGCATTCAGTTTTCTTACAAGAAGACGTTTAATAAAAATAGAAGTAAATAGAAATAAAGAAATCCCCCCTGTAAAATCAGGATGGTAGATATCTTACAGGGTAATTAGATTCAAAAACATAGAGAACCCCTCTAGGCAAAAACCTTAAGTTACAAAAAAGATACACAGACAGAAATAGTTATTCTATTCAGCACAATTCTTTCTCAGCCATTTAAAGAAATCATAATCTAACACATACCTAGCTAGATTACTTACTAAAAGTTCTAAGACTCCATTCCTGGTCTATCCCCGGCAGAAACCAGCATATAGACAGACACACAGACCCTTTGTTTCTCTCCCTCCTCCCAGCTTTTGAAAGTATCTTGTCTCCTCATTGGTCATTTTGGTCAGGTGCCAGCGAGGTTACCTTTAGCTTCTTAACCCTTTACAGGTGAGAGGAGCTTTCCCCTGGCCAGGAGGGATTTCAAAGGGGTTTACCCTTCCCTTTATATTTATGACAACCTGAAAGTGAGAACAGGAGTTCGCATGGCCCTGTTGTAGCAGGCGTTGCAAGATATTTATGTGTGAGATACGCTAAAGATTCATATGTCCCTTCATGCTTCAACCACCATTCCAGAGGGCATGCATCCATGCTGATAATGGCTTCTGCTCGATAACCATCCAAAGCAGGGCAGACAAGGAATGTTCATTCCTGTATAAGCAGCAAAGAGTCCTGTGGCACCTTATAGACTAACAGACGTATTGGAGCATAAGCTTTCATGGATGAATACCCACTTAGTCGGATGCATTCCTGTATGTTCATTTTCATCATCTGAGTCAGATGCCACCAGCAGAAGGTTGATTTTCTTTTGTGGTGGGTTGGGTTCTGTAGTTTCCTCATCAGACTGTTGCTCTTTTAAGACTTCTGAAAATATGTTCTACACTTCATCCCAGTCAGGTTTTGGAAGGCACTTCAGATTCTTAAACCTTAGGTCAAATGATGTAGCTATCTTTAGAAATCTCACATTGGTACCTTCTTTGTGTTTTGTTAAATCCGAGATTGCTATAACATGAAATATATGGCAGAATGCGAGTAAAACAGAGTAGGAGACATACAATTCTCCCCCAAAGATTTCAGTCACAAATTTAATCAATGCATTATCTTTTGAATTAGCATAATCAGCATGGAAGCATGTCTTCTGGAATGGTGGCCAAAGCATGAAGGGGCATACGACTGTTTAGCAAAACTGGCACGTAAATACCTTGCAATGCCGGCTACAAAAGTGCCATGTGAACGCCTGTTCTCACTTTCAGGTGACATTGTAAATAAGAAGCAGGCAGCTCCGTAAATGTAAACAAGCTTATTTGTCTTAGCAATTGGCTGAACAATATGTAGGACTGAGTGGACTTGTAGGCTCCAAAGTTTTACATTGTTTTGTATTTGAGTGCAGTTATGTAACAAAAAAACCCCTACATTTGTAAGTTGCACTTTCATGATAAAGAGATTGCACTACCGTGCTTGTATGAGGTGAATTGAAAAATACTATTTCTTTTGTTTGCCATTTTTACAATGCAAATATTTGTAATCAAAAATAATATTATAAAGTGAGCACTGTCAACTTTGTATACTGCGTTGTAATGGAAATCAATATATTTGAAAATGTAGAAAAACATCCAAAAATATTTAATAAATTTCAATTGGTATTCTATTGTTTAACTGTGCGATTAAAACTGTGATTAATTGCAATTAATTTTTTTAACTGTGATTAATTTTTTTTTAGTTAATCACGTGAGTTAACTTTGATTAATCAACAGCCCTAATATGCACTATGGGGAAGAGTAGGTTCCATTCCCATAAAAACTGATTGTCCTGAAGATCTAGGCCATAAAAACAGTTATTTTTTTAAAGTAACTTTACTGTACAAAATTGCTATGAATTTGGACAATGTTTGGAGACTTTGAGGCAATATGATAATTAGCATATTAGCCATGCACAATATGCACTTTCAGTTAACCCCGGACTTCTCTTTTAGTGCTGCCCTTTGGTAATTAAGCAGGGCTGCGGGGTGAAAAGCTGAGCCTCACATTAATGGCAATACATGCACTGAGTGGGGTGTGGATTTTCAGCTCAAGGGGAGAAGAGAGTAAGAGGAAATTGAAGGTGTTGGTAGACAGGTCAGAGACAGACAAGCTATAGCCTCCAGGTGAATGCAGGCTTAAGAGTGTCTCACTTATGGCAACATCTCCTAAATACGGAACAGTCTCACTCTGCCCCCATGAACTACAGTCTCCTTTTTAATAGCTGGGTGCCATCACTTCCCAGAGATAACATCTGCTTTGTGGCTGCTGGTTACCCTATAGGTCAGAAATAAGCCTCGTTTACCAACCTGTGTTTACAAAATACTTTTTGATCTTTCATGAGCCCGGCATAGCCCTAAGCAATGAAAGAAACGAATAATTCTCAGACACTGCAAATACTCCAGGGGAACTTTCTTTTTCTGTATTATTTGGAGACATGGCTTGTTGTAGCCAAATATTCATCAAAGGAAAAGAAACTTGGATTGGCAAGTTATGTGCATTTAGAGCATTGTTAATGACTACAATGAACCCTTTCATTAGGTACATCAACAAACTATAACTACTCTTTTCCCATGGAGTGCCTAAATCAGCATTTATTACAGGCAGAAATGTTAGTACATGAAAATGTATTTGACTTGTTATGTTTAATTGTATACGTTTTGTATTTAAAAGCACAGAAGCTTCATGACAAAATTATCAAAACTAGTAAATATGCTGCAAGTAATTACTACCCATGGTTCTGACTGTAAGACCATGAGCAGAAATCTCTCTCTGGGTTGGCAGTAGTTCAGCTCATGATGATGAGAGGCATACACAAATATTTCTGTTGCTGTTTGATTATCAGCAGTAAAAATTGCAAAGAGACTGAACTCTAATCCAGAGATTATAATGCCATATGAGTGATGAGTAACAACTGCAAAGCACTGCTAAACAAAAGTAAAACGAGTGCACCCCAAAAAGTAACAAGCCCAGTCCTATCATATATTAATAAATTTATTAATTACAATCTCTAATAGATTTCAGAGTAACAGTCATGTTAGTCTGTATTTGCAAAAAGAAAAGGAGTACTTGTGGCACCTTAGAGACTAACCAATTTATTTGAGCATAAGCTTTCATGAGCTACAGCTCACTTCATCGGATTCATCCTTTTCTTTTTGCAATCTCTAATAGTAAATAAAAAATATCAAGCCACACATGACACAGCACAGCATTCCAACCCTATGGTCTTTCTCCAGGTGAACCTAAATCAGGGGAGGGAAAACTATGGCCCGCAGGCCGGATCCGGCCCATCAGGGCTTTTAATCCAGCCCACGGGATTGCCAGCCCCGTGGTGCAGTGGGGCTAAGGCAGGCTCCCTGCCTGCCCTGACCCCACGTCGCTCCCAAAAGCGGACGGCACCACATCCCTGCCTACCTTATCCCTGCTGCACACTGCTGTCACTCCGGAGCCACTCGAGGTAAGCGGTGCCGGGACGGAGCCCAAACCCCTCCTGCACTCCACACCCCAACCCCCTGCCCTGAGCCCCCTAACCCCCAGCCTTGAACCCCCTCCTGCACTCTGCACCCCCTCCTGCACCCCAACACCTGCCACACCCTGCACCCCAACCCCCTGCCCTACGCCTCCTCCTGCATCCCGCACCCCTCCTGCACCCCAACCCCTTGCCCTGAGCCCCTTTCTGCACACCACACCCCCTCCCACACCCTGCACTCCCTCCCGCACCCCAGCCTTCTGCCCCAGCCCTACATTCATGGCCCTGCATACAATTTCCCCACCCCACAGATGTGGCTCTCGGGCCAAAAAGTTTGTCCACCCTTGGCTTAAATGATCCAAACCAATGCTGAAAACACAACTTCAAAAGGAGTGCAAAATGAAAAAAATCAATCCACTGACAGATTTATATTGGTATCAGCAGATATGCACTACAGACAAGAACAACCTCAGAGCCAGTTATGCAGTGCATGGTACTTGGGATATGAATTTTGATATCACAAGATAAGAGATTTCTAGATCACAGTACTAAACATACAGGAATTGTTAAATTCAAATGCAAAATGCAAATCTGTGCTGGGTAAATAGTTAGCAAAGGCTGAGTGTTGTAATGAACTATTGAAGTTGGGGAAGCCCTGGAGAGGGCAGCAGCAACTGCTAGTATAATTATGTTGCAATAAGTAAGTATTATAGCAAATTCATTGTCCTTTTTTTATTCTGATAACCTATTTGATTAGAAAATGCACAGAAAAGTGACTCATTTGTGTCATTTTCAGGAAAGTTTGGTAACATCTAAAATCCACATAGTAACTTATACAGGGAGTTCTATGGCAGGGGTTCTCACAAAATTTTTGGTGGCCTCAGAGTGGCTCTGACAATTTTTCCTAAAATACTTAATTCACTTTAGAAAAAACAAATGAATATTCACATATACATGTCTAAATCATTGTAATTTATTTATGTAGGGTTTGGGGTTTTTTGCAGACTCAATAATAAAAATAATGTACGGTTGTCTCTATTCTTTACTGGACCTAAACAGAATAGAAACACAAATAAGGTGCTTTGCATGTTCTTGTCTTTTTTCTTATTGTTTCTTTTGCTTTTTTTGGTTGCTTTTTTTTTAGACTTGCTAGCTACTAAGTCTGCTGTGCAAAGTGGTATTAACAAACACACAAATATCACTTTTCACAGCAGACTTACTCAGCTCCAGCAAGCCCGGGGACAAATTGAGCCCTAGATGGGGAGGTGGGTATGGAGGCAGTGAGAGCCAGGGGCAACGGGGCACTAGGGGAGGCAGCACAGGCCAGAGGTGATGGGTGGGGTGGTGATCTTGGGGAACGGAGCCCAAAGCCCCGTGGCTGGAGCCTGCCACCCAAGGGCTGAAACCCAACCCCACCGCCCCTGGGAAGGTAGGAAACTTATTGGCTGTCTGCTCTTCCAGATTTTGTGTCTCCAGAGAGGGGCCACAGCTTTGTCCCTTGCCCCTCCTCCCCACGCCCCAATAACCACCCAAGAGGCTGTGGCCGCAAGAAAAACCCCCACATTGGCCACATTTGAGAAATGCTCAGGTCACTCTAACTAGAATTACTATACTGTAAAATTTACAGAACATAAGTAACCATGTGATTGAAATTGAATGGGAACTGTATCAGATGACGGCAACTTCATTATCTTTATCTCCTGTAAAAAAATCCAGAGTTTATATAAAGTCATTACAACAAGAAGGCATCTTCTATGTCAGATGATCAACTGCCAGCCACCAGAAGTTAGAATGAAATAGGTCAGCAAAGGAATGTCATTTGACAAAGGTTGATGCATGAGATTGGGCTTGAGGCAGACATTTTGCTGTGTGGGAGATTAACATCTAGTCTACTACTGAGAATGGGCTACGTGAATCACCATGTATCAGTGACCTCACCTGGATACTGCCTGTTGGAGACTGCAGTAGGTTTGGTAGCCAGTCTTAGAAATCTCTTTAGCTGCTCAGATGCTCTGTTAGACAGACAGCCGAGAGACTGCAGTTCCATTTTACTCCAGGTAACTGTAGGTTGATGACTGTGCTGGAAGGATGCCCCCCATCCCAGAGCCTATCACCCTGCTGGTGAATCCAAGACCCTTGGATGATAGGTCCACCCCACTTCCTGGACCTTGCCGGTCCCCAGAGCCAAAAGGAGCTGCTGCCCAATTCAGCAGCTGGTTGGTGAAGGGCGAGCTGCCTGTGTGTGGCACAACACAGAGCTGGACCTGGCCATTGTGTGGCATGCTGCATTCAACATAACACACAGTGGGATCCAGCTGCCAGCCAGCTGGGCCAGTCCACAGCAGGCTCCCTTCCAGCCTAGTTTTCTAAAGGGGAGGTACAATGGTTCATACGTCCCCCTCATCCCACCCCACCTCAATCTCTGGAACCTATGGACCTGGTTATAGGGAGTTTGACTTGGGATGGCTGTTATTATGTGGTGGGTTTGTACTATAGGAGCATTGGCAATTTGAAATGTGTACTAATTTCTGTTTAATTACTACGGCACACTTAAGGTAGAAGGCTGGTGCTATAAAACCCAAAAATAAATCAGTGACAGAGTAGCAAAATAGCAGTATTTGGCCCTTGAAATGCAGTCTGCAAAGCCTTTGCTGGTAGTCTAGAGACAGCTGGTTGGTCAGACTGTACTCTCTTTCTTGTTTCCAATTGCTTAACCCCAAGAAAAGAAGCTAAAAATGTATTAACTACCTTGCTAATGCTTTCTGGGTACACAATTGGTATAGTTAACATGCCTGTGCCATGTGATTTAGGAATGGGAGAAGTGTCCAAGAAACTTACTCTGTAGTAAGATATGGTTCATACTATGAGAATATTTGAGAACTCCTTTTTTATCCCTAAAACAATAGTTATTAGTAGATTGCTTTGCCAAATGAATGCGTAGAAGAACTGAAGTATAGAACATGTGTGGGTCTTCAGCCCCCAAAGATTTTAGGAAACTATAAGGCTTAAGCAGACAACATTCAGCATGCTGAAGAGAAGGCAGAGAGGTGATTTGATCATTGTGTACACATGGAAAAGATATTTGACAGTAAGAGGCTTTTCAGTCTTACTGACAAAAGGCAAAGGATCGAATGACTTGAAATCAAAGTTCGACAACTCAACCTGGAACAAGATGCAATTTCCTGGGCGGGAGGGTAATTAACCACTGGAACAGCTTTCCAGGCAGTGGAATCACCATGCCTTAGAGTCTTTAAAATAAGATTAGATATATATCTAAAAATATGCTGTCTGTGGGCGCAGAGGGTCAGGCAGGTCCCTTCTGGCCTTGGAGTCTATGAATCCCCCTGTTAATCTCCTTTTTTCATGGGCCCTAGGGAGAACAGGATGGCCTGCGCTGCTCAATGCTTGCAGCTCTGCATTAAGACAATGACTACAATTAAATCTCATGCTTCAGGGCTTCAGCAGGTCCCTTGCAGGGGTCAAATAGGAATTTTTTTCTGCAGATGAGTAATTGCCCAGATGTATTGGGGTGGGGGGGTGGGGACGGTGTTGTGTGGTTTTGTCTGAACCCAGTTTCAGGAGGAAGATAAGCCAATTCTTTCTAGGTTACTGTTTCAAGGTGTAACTGTCCTGCAGTTCCAGGCATTCCTGCCTCAGTTTCCCATCTCAGTAACTCAATAACTCAGGTCCTATGAGTCAATAATACCCTCATTGAGGCTATCCATATCCCCTTTCGGTCCTTATATTGGACCTTGCAAACCCTTAAAAGACCATGCCATGTGGTGGGCTGGGCTGTCCTCTAGGCACTACAGCCTTTAAGGGGCAGACTACCCCATCACAGTTACAAAAGGGCGAAAGCATTTTCTCCACCCTTTTGGCAGGTAACCTTTGAGTACAAATATTTCTCTGCATGGGAGCCTGGTAATTCAAGCAATAAAGATTCTGATTTTAAAGTATTTCTTGCTATATTCTAAACTTTGTAAAATTATTCTTTCCATCCCTACTTGACCCTGGTTCTTTAGTCTCTCATTCTATAGGCTAGATGTACTATTTAGAGAAGGAGAGGGCAAGCTTTTTGGACGGAGGGCCACATCGAGGTTCCGAAACTGTACGGAGGGCCAGGTAGCAAAGGCTGTGCCTCCCCAAACAGCCTTCCTCCCCACCCCCATCCACCCCCTCCCACTTCCCGCCCCCTGACTGCCCCCCTCAGAACTCCTGACCCATCCAACCGCCCCTGTTCCTTGTCCCCTGACAGCCCCCTCCTGGGACCCCCCACCCCTAACTGCCCCCCCCACAGGACCACACCCCCTATCCAACCCCCCTGCTCCTGTCCCCTGACTGCCCCAACCCCTATCCACACCCCTGCCCCCTGACAGGCCCTCCAGGACTCCTACGCCTATCCAACCCTCCCATCCCCTGACCGCCCCCCATCTTCTTTCAGGAAGAAAAGTCTAGTGTATTGGGGGGATTTCTATAATCGTTCTGCAAACACTTGGAGTTATGAGGATGGACCCTTTTAATAGAGAAGATACAAAATAGATTTGAAAACAAATGTACATTCTTTCATGGTTTATAATTCTTCACTACGGTATGTAACCTTGGGGTGAGTTTGTTTATTTGTAATAAAACTTCTAAAAGAGATTGTGCCACATGCTGATTTCAACTATGCCAGTGTAAATCTAAAGTAACTTTTCTGGTGTCAATGGCATTACCCTGGTATAGCTGAAATCAGGATCTGTCTCTCTCTATAAGAGGCCTAGGATATATCTCCTTAAGCCTGAGTAAATGTTCTTGCCTGCCCCCAGTGATGAGAGCCTTGTATGTCAACAGTGTGCAGTTTGAAGCGAGGTGTGTGGAATTTCAGCTGGTCGGTCTTGCTTTTGCAAGTTTGGAAAGAGTGAAAAGAGTGCACCTGAAGCAATGATGTTTTTTTAAGCCGGCTTTGCCTGTTTCAGTAAAGCGCGTGGTCTGAGAGTCTTCCCTGTGGATGGGATTGATTGTCACTTTTGACTGAAGTTAGGATATATTTCCCCAGCCCAAAGAAAGGGGTGAAAATTGTTTTATCTTCTTTTGCCGCAGTTATTCTTGGCATGTTGTATTCATTGTAACGGTTTCAACCCACTCACAGTAGATAATAAAACATTCCAAAAATGTCCTTGATCCAGTCCTTCAGTGTGGGACTTCTAACCACAGATAGTAGCATTGTATTCTTCAATATATTTTACACTGTATTTAATCTACTTGTAGGAAAACTCTGCCAGCTAACATATTAGACTGGAAATATTTTTTTCAGGAAGAGATTAAAAATCCATTATATTGTCTCTCACACTCAGAACCAACTACATTGAAGGCAAGTCAGTTTTTGCCAGCTGAAACCTCTCCAACTGTAGGAATAATTCCCATCAGTTCACACTAGTCAAGTTGGAAGATGACAATGAAGTAGAAAATGTGTAGGTTAAATTATGAGTTTATCAGCAGTAAATGCTATAATATAGCAAAAGTTTCTGTTACACCCTGTACAAGACAGCTGAGAGTCAATGTTGCTGTTGGAACCTTGGCTTTTGCATTTCTTGGTTGTTTGAGATGACGACAACATTCAGTGTGCGTTGTTAATGTAAGGGGATGGTCCTTCATGTGTTCTGCACAACTTCCATTAATTTCTGGATCAGTTCTATGCAGAGGAATGTTTCAGGATCCAACCCTTAACATAACTAATGCCTACATAATACTCTTCATCTGTAGCTCTCATAGCCTGAGCTGGTTGGGAAGTTTTTGATTAAATGTTTTTCATTAGAAAATGCCAATTTGTCAAAACTGAAACATTTTGCAGGAAAGTTTTAACTAAACTTTCTCAGGTCCAGAATGGAATTTCTGGTTGAGGGAGACTTCAGAGTAGCTGATTGCCCAGGGGTTAGGGTATTCACGTGGGGGCAGTGGAGATTCAGGTCCCTGCCCTGAGTTAAGCAGAGCAGGGATTTGAATCTGGGTCTCCTACCTCCCAAGTGAATGCCCTAACCACCAGGCTATCAGCTAATCTTATTGTGGGGCCTCTTGTTGGAACTATTCCACTTTATATAAATAAATATTAATTGGGCCAGAGGAAGAAAGACTAACTCTATAGCCCCATGGCAAGGGTGCTCATGTGGGAGAGCCAGGTGGGAGAAATACAAGTTTCCATAGCCTTTTCCTAGTTAATTTGAACAGGTTGAATTAGAGTGATCAGCAGTGTCACAGGCATGTATCATCCATAAAAGAGCATCTCCCTCTGTGATGTTCACCTACTTCAGTCTGAATGGTGCTAAATTCAAGCACTGCTACTGATGGAATCTACACCAAATAGAGAAAGTTTTCACTTACTTGGGGCTAAATTTTCAACCCACCATCTAGTCTGAGTATCTAGGCTAGGTGCTCAGGTGATGGGTGTCTTGCCTGAACCCCTGGAGTGGCTCCACAGCCACTTCACTGAGGGTGCTTTAGCCCAATGTATGTTCTGTGGCCTGGAGGTATGGAACTCATTGTTACTATCTGTTAAAACAGGTGGACAGAAGCTTCATACAGAAAGGAGTTCTCTGCTCCCATCTTTTGGCGAACAAGGGGAAGTGAGCTGTAGCTCACGAAAGCTCATGCTCAAATAAATTGGTTAGTCTCTAAGGTGCCACAAGTACTCCTTTTCTTTTTGCGAATACAGACTAACACGGCTGTTACTCTGAAAGGGGAAGTATGGCTACAGAAGTTATTTGCATAAGCTTTATACCCAGAAATCCTCCAAGTGACACTTTGGGGACTCATAAGACTTGGACATTAACTCTTGGTGGGGTGAGATGAGACAAGGGTAAAGGAGTTTCTACCCTGTGGCAAGGAATGCATCCCTGGTGGCAAAGACTCTGCTCAAGGGTTTTATATCCTATTGATTCTCCTCCTCCACTGAATATTTTGTGAATAGATGATGGAGACAACCTTACTATGAGAGATGATGCAGAGCTGACTCTTCACTGAAGCAACAAAGCTGAGTGAACTCTGGTGAGGCCCCATCCCCTCCCCAGCACTAATAAAGCTGAAATCGCTATGGCTAGGTTAGGTGACAGAGCCACTGGGCTGGACCAGGCAGCACTTCCCCTAGGGACTAGAGACAGAGACGCCCAACTGCTCTCCCAGACTCAGGGACTATGCTATCCACTGACACCAAACTGTGAGTGAGCACAATGGAGGGGGAAGTGATGCGTTAATGGGGCATTTGCCTATCAGATATTCACACTGATGGATGGAGTACTGAAGGAAAGGACAATAGGAGTGGATGTTTTGCTTATAATTCACTTTGCATACTGTTGTAATTTCTCCCAAGCTCATGCCATGTCCCCTGAAAGTCTTTTCCTGTTTCACACACAAACTCAGTGCTGGTGAGTGGAGCAGTATTGCCTGTTAAGAGCAACCAGGGAAGGTATTTACTTTTCCCAGGTTTCTGGGTTGGGACTCAAGCTGGTGGTGTTTGTTAAGTTTTAAGAGGAATCCCTCTTGACCATTTGAACCCAGCCCTTGTTGCTGCTGACAGCTCCTGGCAGAAAGGTTATGCCTATGTCAAAAAGTAGCTCCACACACCCTGAAAATGGCTTAACTGCTGATGGAAGACCAGGGGATTTAAATAGCAGATTCTTTGATCCTATCCCAGTCTTCCCTTGCTCCATCCTTTCCCACATTTGCATACTGACATGAAAGGGCCCCAGAGAGCTTGGCTCAGTAGCTGTTGTGCAGCATCCTTGAACCCAACCGTCTCCCATCCGAGGTTGAACCATACGGACCCTACTGCTGGAGGGAGTGCTGTATCCTTGGAGGTGGGGCTGCACCTCAGTATAAAATTCTCAGGTCACGTGCACACTAGAGAACTTGACTCATTTTTTTTTTCTTCCCACATGCTTAGAACTCCCTGGATGTCCTCTGCATGTAGGAAGTTGAGATCAGCCATTAGAGCAGATCCTTGAGGGGTGCGAAATGTGCTGTTGAATATGACACTCCTCATTAGGCTAAATTCAGCACAAAGTGCCAGAAACTTGACAGTTGTGAAGGTATAGAAGGAGCAGTGAACTGAGTAACACAGTGGGTCACAAGTAGGTTGAAGTAACATAAAAAAATTGGCTAAGCATTTGTGTTTCAAGGGGTATATCCAGTGAGAGCCTCTCAACTATATGAGATTCCTGATTACTAATATTAGCAAATTCTATTTCCTGTGTCCACATGCAAATACTAGACACTGCAGAGTCACATCTTTCTCTGCAAAGATGTAAATGTTTTAAATGTTTTGCCATAGCTTTGAATTTTTAATAGCATGTACTGAACACGAATCTTTTATACGATAACAAGGAAGTGGTAACTATTCATTGATTCTGTATGAATTACTCATGTCGAATATACCAGACATAGGGCTGTAATTGCAAATTAAAATATCTTGCAGTAGGAAGTAGTTTTCACTGAAAGCTCATGGAAACATATGTTACAGCTCCAGGTAGATACCTTATGGAAATGCCCCATAGCAAATACCACATTTATCCTACAGCCACAATCTTGGTAGTGAAGTGAGCAGGCAATAACTCACCCTGGACAGCAGCAGCCACTGAAAAATTTCTGCAATGAGTCCTTCAGAAGTATCTCTACAATTCACTCACTGGGAATTTAGAAGCACCATGTTGCTACATGTCCAAATCCACTTTCTTGTGTATGTATTGGTGTGTTTAGATATTCTGGCCAAGAATAATCTCCATTTCTTGTGCAGCTGCCAGAGTTTCAATTCAGCTACACCAGGGATTAATTTGGCCTGGTACATTGCTGAAGTAAACTCTGAGTCAAGCAGAATCTCTCTGTTTCCTTTACAGATTGACCATGTGGGATTGTGTGGCAAGGTGGGATCACTGTCAAATACTACCCTTCATTTTACTTACACAAGCACACTGCTTTATTTATTATATCTGTTTGCAGTAGCATGTGTGTGAGGATAGAATATGGCCTGGTGAGAATATAAGGTCCATAGTTAACAATAACATGAATACTTTCCTCATGGGCCTAGTCTACATGCAAACTTGCAGCAGTTTTTAAACCAATTTAGTGCAAACCCCTGTACGCACACTTAAATCTGTTTTAAAAGACTTATAACCATTTAGCTTAATTCAGTAAGGAACTAACTTAAACTAAATCAATATAAAGCAGATTTAAATTAATTTAAGAGTATCCACAGATGAGGTTTTGTGTCAGTTTAGCCAAACTGGTTTTTAAACCAGCATTGTGAAACATGGGGCTGTTAGATTGCATTTCTAACACAGCTCATGGCTAGAGAAAGAGAGGAATGGTTTTAAACATCTTTTAACACTAATTTTACCAGAGCCACTAAACAAGTTGTAAGTCAGTGTTCCATGCAGCAACTTTCCATTAAATAAGTTAGAATCACTTTATCTGTAATCTAGCTAGACTCTCTGAAATTCAGTTAAGCCTGAAAGAATACAATCTCTTAAAGCCCTTCCACCATTCAAAAACAAACAACTAAGCAAAAACAAAACAAAACCCATCCACAATGACAAAGGAAAACAGATTTCACATCACCAGCTGTACAAAATAAATTATCTTAAGAAATTCAGCTAAAAATGAACTTCTCAGCCACATTTCACTCTTAGCAATTAATAGTCCCTGAATAGCTTCCAAAATGAGGTACCTGGTTGTGGATGCATGGTTATAGCATACCTCAGGATACTCAGCAGTGGCAAATAATTCCAAAACAGCTATTATTCCAACCGCCCTCCTTTCCTAGTCAAGTTTGTGTTTCCCCAATATCTATTATTCCCCTGGTTATCTGAAACTACAGGTATCCAAAATTAATTTATTGTCCCCATTCTATCTGAATATGCAAGGATGAACTCGATCTTTGAAACTTTTTACAACCGTGACAAAAGCAGAACTGCATAAAAACAGTTTCCAGGTCAATGGAAAAGAAAATAATAAAGCAAAGATATAAGATGAATAGTATTCAAAATTTAATGCAATCATTTTGCTATTCAAAGTCTACTGTGATTCTTTTGAAAAATAATTTAGTCTGCTAACTTGTCCGTGGGTCATAGGGGACATTTTCTAAGGAGCTAAATATCCCAGAGATCTGATATCCATTGTCATGCCAGCTCTAGTTTTCAATTCAGAGTGGCTTTCCACTTTGCTAGCAATGAAAGCAAATGAGCAAACTTCTATTGATTTATGTCTAATGTGACATTATGATATTTTCTGTCATATGTGTAAGCAGTGTCAGGATGAGCTCCACCCTGACATCTGGTGGTGAGGTGTGGCAAGTTGTGGAAAAGAACTTCAAGGGCCGATCTCATTTGCATAGGCACACCCACCACGCCTAGAATGAGACCATAGCTGCCCAAATGGTCACTTTGGCTGCTGTGGGATCCCCAGTGTCTCTGTTATTGGGGCAGGAAGAATAAATTGTTATTACCCTGATTATGGGAACTGTGCTTGGAACTGTACGTGGCCTTTTGTTACGATGGAGGGATTCACCATCACCTAAGTAGCACTCGCTAGGCAAGGGTCATGGGTTCCAAAACTGTGTGAAGGGAGAGAGGCTGGGGACAAGTATTAATACTTGGTGGCATGGGCCCCTTGGTGAGGGCCTTACATGCTGATTGCACTTCCTCCTCTCTCCACTGTGGAATATCAGAGCTAATTTTGATTTCATTAGAAGTCTAGTTATAGGCTGCTGAGCTCACTTTGGGCTGACAGTGCACCAGCACTGGGGCTCCCCTACTATAAGCTGAATTCACCTAAGAGCTGAAATCACTGAGTGTTGTGTTAAGTAGTGGGGGAGCCTGAAGATATATTGTGGAGCAGTTTGCGGGACGGCTGGTGAAGCAGTTCGACACGGAGCAGTGTGTGGATGGCAGGAGCTGCTTGTGGGCCGTGGAGCTGAGTGAAGGAGTTCGTGGGGCGGCTGGCGGAGCGCAGCTGAGCGAAGGAGTTCGTGGGGCGGCTGGCGGAGCGGAGCACAGCTGAGCGAAGGAGTTCGTGGGGCGGCTGGCGGAGTGGAGCGCAGCTGAGCGAAGGAGTTCGTGGGGCGGCTGGCGGAGCGGAGTACAACTGAGCGAAGGAGTTCATGGGGCGGCTGGCGGAGCGGAGTGCAGCTGCGCGAAGGAGTTTTGTGGGGCGGCTGGCGGAGCGGAGCGCCGCTATGGAGCTATGGGGCGGTCAGCTTCAGATCACGTAAGGTGCCTCTTACCCCCGTCCCATTTCCACCCAGGTTGGGAGGTAAAGCTCCGCCGACAAACTTTCGAACTCTGGGGCTGCCCTGACCAGGGACAGAGACTTTTGGGGCATTGGACTTTTGGGGTTGCTGGACTCAAGAACCAAAGGGAAAAGGGCATGCCCCAATTTACCTGGGGTGGGGTTGTTTTTGCTCATGGGTTGTGTTATGAATCCGGTTGGTGGTGTTTCCCCAACATAATGCCACATTGTTTCTCTCTGTTATTAAAAGACTTTTGCTACACTCAGACTATGTGCTTGCGAAGGGGAAGTATTGCCTCTTGGAGGCGCCCAGCGGGGGTGGTATATATTTGTCCCAGGTCACTGGGTGGGGGCTCGAGCCGGTTTGCATTGTGTTATTGGAATGGAACCCCTAGATATTGAACCCGGCCCTTGTTGCTGCCAACTCTGACGGGCAGAAGGGTTACATATGCATATGTCATATGCAACTAAAGAAGCTAAAGGACCTAAAGGAATATCTCTGTGGACTACTTTGAAGATGTGCCATATTCTTCCATATTAATATCCAGACAACTGTGGACAATGTCAGACTATACTAATTAAATTGCTTTCTGAATTTTGCATCTCTGTTGAAGAAGAACAAACAGCATTTTATAAGTCATTAGACATTGTGACATTAGACACGGTAAAAATTTCAAAAGCACCTATTTATTAAGGTCCAGGTTTTCAAAGGTTTTTAGGCACCTATCTGCATCTTTAGGTGACTACATATTTCAGAAAATCTAGTCCTAAGACACTTCAGAAAATGTTACTCCAGTAAAGTTCCTTTAAAAAAACAAACACAAAAAACCTGTTGCAGTAACTCATTATCTGCAGTAGGAACCATGCTTCCACTAAGGCCTTGTCTACTCTTGAGAAACAAACTAAAAATTCCTCACTGTTGCAAAATTGTGCATACCTCCTTCAGCATCAGAAACATTGGTAGTCATGGTAGATGGACTATGGGGGATTTCTGAGATGAGGGTGATGGGTGAGTTAATTGAATTGAGTGGGACATGGAAGGTGAATGAAGTTGTGTTTAAATTGTAGGTTTGGGGAACCTTACACTGTCACTTCCACCACTGTATTTGGGGCCAGATTGTGATACCCTTACTCATGTAAAGATAATACCTTTTTCACTCCTCATATATTCCAGTTGCAATCTGGTAGAAGAATCAATGGCCATTCTTTCATCAGCACTAGATTCATTTAGAAATAAAAGTAATCTGCATCTTCTGGTTTCAAAGTCTGGGTACTTAAATTTCCACAGTGGGGGTGGGGGGGTTCAGATTATAGAATACAAACCCTTTTCATCTGGATGAGACACAACATGTGAAACACAACTCTACATTTTTCCTACATCCAAATGTGCAAACTGGCAAACTACAAATAAAAGAGAAGAATTGATGAAGCCAGTAGGTTGTACAGCAGGGGAGTCTTTTGGCGAACACCAGATGTGTTTTGAAGCCATAAAATGATAGCTGGCCATGGTCATGGCTCTATGAAAGTGATACTGCGTATTATTCCTCCCACTGTGTGCTCTTTTCTTTTTTTCTTTTCTTAAAGATTTGATGTGTGAGATCACTGTCCTACAGAATCAGGAGATGAAGAGTATTGGAGGAAAGCTCTGGGAAATGTCTATCATTCCGGAATGATTGCTGGCTCAGGTTTCCATCTTGAGCTTCCATCACACATTTGAGAACAATCTGTCTAGCTATACACAGGATACGAAAGAGATAAATGTATAGTGATAATGATGGCAAGACAGCTCTCTAGACGTCACTTTAAAAGCAGACAAAAAACAGCCACAAAGTAGATAACCAGGCCCTCTTTTTGAAAGCTGAAAAGAACTTGTAAATAACATGTTCCTTTTTGTTGATGTAACACTAAACTAAACAGGTTTAACATCTTTAGCAGAATCGAATTCTTGTCAGATACAGTTAGACGTGCTCTAATGTAATAGCAGATTTTCCTTCTTTTACTTCATTTTTTCTTTTATCAACAGCTGCTCAAAGTTCTAATATAGTGGGCCAAATTCAAACCAGGTCTAATAATAATAACTAGCTTCTGTAGCACTGGCAATGCAAAATGAAAACAAATCTCAACCTAAACATTCTTCACTAAATGGAATTCTTATTTTCTGGCCAGGCCCAGTAATTGGTCTGGGGAGATTACTGTGTGACGGCTGAACAATTGCAGCTTCATTGACTGTGAAGAAAATATATAAGTAAGTGCAGGAATAGCTGACAGCAGAGCATATTTTAGAGTTTGATTGATAGAGCAAAAACCAGGCTGGTGCTGCATGCTGCAAAGCCAGGGTGCAGAACAGGGAGATCCCTGTATGGAAAAAATAAAGGAGAATTTTCAACCTACCAAAAAATAATCTGGTGCACAAAATAATTAAGTATTTTGGGGTTTCCTAAACCCCGTAAGACAGTGATTAAATACTTTGATGCTTATTTAGCAGTAAGCCATATTTAAAGAAAGATATGTGCTCAAGCTTTAGAAATGTTTATGGAACTATCAATGCAATCTCCATTAAAAACCCCTAGTTTTTAAAACATAGTACAAGCTTGAAATATAGTAGATCCATGGACTAAACTACAGGATTTTGTGGTGTCCCACAGCACCTGCCATATCAGTGTTCAGATACTGTGGTGATATACATGGAATAAATATTATTATGAGAGATGTCACTAATTGGCATTGTTACACGTAGGCTTACAGTTTCTTTTTCTTAGTGTGTGAGCAAGTTTTTAGGCTTAGGAGAAATTTATGGGGGTGTTTTTTGTTGTTTTTGTGATGCAAATTCTTTGGGGAGCTGTGGCAGGCATCAAAGGAGATTGCTCTCTGCCTTAGTCTCTCTAACTAGAGTCAATTCCTGGGGAATAGTTGCTCCCTCGGAACAGGATTTGGTGTTTGGGCTGGCATCCCTGAAGAAGAGGATTGCTGGCATGCTAAAAAGGTTCAGGCTGAAACAGCTCAAAATAAACTAGTACTTAACTCTAAAACAAAAATCATAATCTATGGAGCATAGCTGATGGCACACTTGTAAAAATACCTCACATCCACACACAAAAATGCTCAGACAATTTATGTCTGCTTAAGTGTGCTTAGCCAGTAAATTTTTCTAGTGTAGATCTATTGATG
Organism: Lepidochelys olivacea; assembly: GCF_965140295.1. Lineage (NCBI taxonomy): Eukaryota > Metazoa > Chordata > Testudines > Cheloniidae > Lepidochelys > Lepidochelys olivacea. Next base: position 60,243,676 of record NC_140414.1, on the reverse strand, counting down.
TCAGCACCTTTCATGAAAAGATTAATAAAACATAGCCACACAGCCACTGTGAAATAGGTTTCGTTCTGGTGTTTGGGAGACTGAAAAGTAAAAATGCAAAGGTTGTGCTATTCACAGAGTCCTCTCTTCTACTTAGGGCTAGTCTTCATTGCGAATTAGTGTATGGCAAACCAGGGTGTCAATCTACAGCACAGTAGTCTGGCACATGTTAACTGGGTGTGTGGACCCTGGTACCACACGCTAAAAATTCTGTAGTACATATCAACGAACTACTCTTTGAAATGAGACTACATCAAAGAGAAGTATGGAACTTCTAGTGTGCAGCAGCAGGGACCACAATGTAGGTTAATGTATGGCTGGCTAATGCATTGTACATTCACACCTGGCTTGCTGTGCAGTAAGTCACCATGTCGAAAGCCCTCAGAACCAAATTAGACTCGCTCTATGTCCCAACTAGTGTTCTATTTTTGGAGCAGATTCTGATCTCACTTACACTAATGGTAATCAAGAGTAGCTCCGCTGAAATAAACGGAATTACGATGAGATAAAACTGGTGTACCAAAGAGGAGAAGACCCTTTGTGTTGGGTTTAGGAAGATAAATACTTAAGAGTGACTAATTGTGTTTCAGCCTAAGTCACCAGCAGGCTAAAAAGCATTTCCCCCTCTTCATTCTATTAATGGAAATGGGTTAGGGATCTTCCAGTGTGGCAATGGATTTGTTCAAGCGCTTATGCTGATTCTCCTGCCTTCTGTATCCCTCCCCATCACATTTAAACCTAAGATGAAAAACCTCTCTGACCTATGCCATCTTGTATTTGTTGCCTTTATCTCACCCAATTATTATATTATATTATTACAGTGTATCATTTTATTAAACTTTCTGAAGCATTAGGGGCTACAGTTCATTCTGAAAGATGCTAAACCAAATAGTATAATGGAATTTTAAACATCAGTACACTAATTTGTGAATAGTAGAAACAGATTAGTGATAGGTTTACCATCTCTTCACTGTTACTGTTTTTTACTTGGTAACTATACAAAGTACATGTGGTTATGGGGATAAGAAGGCATGACTATTTTTGTGTGGATTTTTTTTTATCAAAATAAATCCAGCCCCCAGCTTTTCTTTTTTATCTTGTCTATTTTTAATAGACTTACATTTAGCCCATTTAATCTGCAAAGCTTCCAAAGTTCTTTAAAATCTGAAAACAGATCTATTAACTATCCTAATTGGAATTATTTTTCCTACCAACAAAAAGCAGTTCCTTCTGGGGTGCAGGACAGCAACTGTTTAACTGCTTGCAGTAACATTATATCATAGGACAGGGTGAATTTAGAGGAGCAGAATTCAAAATAGAATTTGGGCAGGAGTTTATCATAAATACTGTCTTATTGTTACAATTCTTGGAATCTTACTGGTCAATGGTATTTGATTATGAGGTATATAAACTATTGATATCTTACCATTTATTATTGTTGACCTTTGAGCTATAAAACTGAGATTATAGGAAAAGAAGAGCTTTTTACATCACTAATCCCACATATCAAGCTTTCTTCCTAGCTATATTTTTGTTTTGTTCTCTTCCCATTTTGGCTACTTCTCACTTTATCAGTCAGTGTCTCATATTTTGGCTCTTGATGGGTGGCGAATTATTCTGTGATAGGATTTTCTCCCATACTGGGGAACAGTTGAAAACTCTGCAAACTATTGAAAGGAAGCCAAGGAAGGGGTAATGTCAGGCACTTGGTTTTCCAATAACCATCAGTCTGAACAGTCAAAGCAATTTTCTGAACTACAGAAAGAACAAAGGTCCTTGTGAAGTGCCCCAAGATGATGGATGGGTTACCTGCAAGGAACTGACAGTGAGGCAATCCCAAGCTGTCATTGACAAGGAGCTGGATGCACAGACATGACAGGGCAGTAATCAAGTATTTGCAGTTTTGCAGCTGCTTATTTTGATGGTTTTAAAAACAAATGGCTCAAAGTTTGAAAAAAAGGATCACAGAGAACATCCAGAACGTTATGTTTTACCAAGCCTGTGGACCAAACGTATTCCTGGGTGGAGGTCAGAGGGCTGGAAATAGGGTATAAATGGTACTGCAAGAACTTAGCATAATTTTATAAGAGCATCTATTTTTATGGCTTAGAAACTTGAACGGATACTTTAGAGTGGAGACCTTAATATAGCATCTGAAACTGCTTCCAGAATTAGATTTACACTCAATTTTTGCTTCCTCTTAATGCTTGGGCTTTGAAGACAGACTTAGGGCACATGATAAAAAGGCAATGCCATAGGTAAATCCTTCAACAGCGATGAATTTGGCACTGACTACACTGCAAGCCCTGCACCCCAGAAACAGAAACCAACCCAGGGTGTGATTTGTTGCTCACAAAAGGTCTCCATGGTTACAAAGCAGGTGAATGAGGCAAGGGCATATAGTGGGGATACTGAGTCATTGAACCAAACTCTAAACTCTGTATATGATGGAAACTGATTCAAGCCAGGGGGTGTGGCAGCATCCCTAGTTCCAGCACCTATAGAATAAGGCGACAGAGAAAATATATTTCTGCTAAGGCTCTGCAAATAGGTTTTTTGGCTGCTTCCCTTAAGGTAAAAGTGTATATTTATAGCCAGCTGCTCCAGTGATGTTCATCATTTCCTCCCACTGCTACATGGCTCCAGATTTCAAACGCAAAGTGGCAGGATCATTGAGGCAAATTGATCTCTGGTGTAACTTGCCCTTGATGAGCAGCTTCCAAATGTGAGATCTTTCATTAGCCAGTGGCTTGATAAACTCACACCTTCATAGGCTATTGAAACTGGACAGCAGTTAAGTATATTGTAATAAAGTTTGTTACTTGAGCTGGGTATTTGCCAATTTCCTAATCTAGAAAGGCCTTGTGCAGGGAAATGTATTCTCCTTTCCTTTGCTGTGTTTCCTATGGCTCTCATGGTACTATTATGTCACTGGGGGAAAATTTTGCTAACATTCAGGAATGCTTTTCATTTCATTCTAGGGTCAGATGGACATAATGACAACTCTGAAATGAGTTCATTTGCTCAATCAACTAAGCATTCAGTAATGCTGCTCCTGGTAAAAACAGCTTAAGTTACTTGCAAAATATACTTCATTTGCATTCACCAAATAATGTGGAGATGGCAGGCCATTTCCAGGCTCAGCAACCTTTAAAACATGGGGCCACGTTCTGTCTGGGAATTCAGTGGGAATTGAACAGACCTATCTAAGGGCAGAATTTGGTCCAAACAAATGGTTCACAAACCAGACTGTTCTTGATCATTATTAATGGAGTAATGCCCAAATCTTTTGCAGTCTTTTCTCAGTCCATTGCAGGACAAACAACTCCCATTGACTTCAAAGGAGATTTGGCCTTGAGTAAAGAATGCAGGCATGAGGGAAACATATTAGTTCTAGCATTGCTACTTTCCTTGGGTTGGGGAGGATGGTGTTAAATACAAAATTAGAAGAGAGGTGAAGAGGAAGCAATGGCATTTGTCAGTTTTCTCCTGTTTTTGCTTTCTATCAATTGTACTAATAAAAATAAATGTTAATATAATTGGCTCCTATACCTGAATTCAGCAAAGGATACAAGAGCGTAGAAGTTCCATTTCTTTACCTGGGCAGCCCTTTTCTAAGTGCTCAGTTGTGAGCTGCCTACATTGTGCCCACAGTAAGAAAGTAAGAGAGCAAAAGATATCACCTTACAAGGGGAAGGGGAGTACAGCTGAGCCAGCATGTTTGGGGAAGTAAGTTGTGCCAGAAAAAGGGTTGGTGCAGCTTACTTCCCCTGCAGAGAAAGTGGGAGGGAAGGCAAGGACCAAAGAGTGCTTGAGTCACAATTCAGTACATGGTGTGAACATGAGGAAGCACAACTATGTGCTGTCCCTACTCAGGGTGTCTTGTAAGGTGGTGGTGTTATCTATTAATGTCACCGAGGTGCAAGTGTAGGAAATCACGGCCTGCAGATCTTCCTCTGTACACTGGAAAATACACACAGTGCAAGGACCTAATGGGAAGTAGTTGTTTTAAGTTCAAGTGAACAGGAAGAAGCAATTTTGTGTGTGTGTGTAGTGACACAGAACCTGACCTCTCTATGCTACAGAGAGTTGCATTTCCATCTTGGTGCCCCATGTAGCTAGTCAGTGTAGGTGCTCCTTGTAGTATTAGGAATTGTGCCTTTCAGCAGGGGTTGTGGGGGGCCTGAAGCAAAATCTGAGACTGAAGCTTCCCACTCTTCCAAAAAGCCTTAACCCCACCCCACCCCTGGCCCATGGGCCTGTAAACCCACCTCCTCCCAGAGCCCTGGACTCCCCTCGCCTACTCCTTACATTATCCCTCCCTGCTGGTGAGCTTCACTCTCCAGTGAGAGAGGTCCATCCAGCTTCCTGGCTGGTCCCCAGTGCTGAGAGAAGCCTCCATGGTTTCTGCAGCTGGCAAGTAAGGCCCCAGTGTGCTGCATGCAAGCGCTGATCTAGCTACTGTGGAGCTGCAACTCCACACCCCAGCTTGTAAAGCTACTCATGCAAATTTGGCCTAGTCACCCAGGCCAAACCTGATGCTGTGCTGTGACCCTGAGTGCCAGGTCACAGGCCCAGCCATCCACATCACCCCCTGTCATATTGTTCCACTGGTTTGGGGGCCCTCTCAAACAGAGATACTGGGACAAAGAGCCCCTTTTGCCTCCTCCCTCCCCCCAAAAGCAGCTCTGCCTTTTAGTGGCCACCCTGAGTGAAGGACAGCACTGTCCCAGAACCATGGACCCTTGAAATCTGGGTTCCCCAGCAGCCTGCATGTCAAGATGGTTGGTTTGTTTTTTTGTTTAATTTTCTAAGCAGTTGCATAGAGAAGCAATGCAGAGAAAGGTGACATTTACCACTGTTCAGTATCATGGTTCCATACTGAGGAAAGAATAGGAATAAAGGCATGAGTTGTTAAATTGATTTATGCATCCTTGAATTCCTAGTCTAAACCCCATTCCTGCAAAGGGATCCATATGGGCATGAGAGTCCTTCCACACAGATTCCTTTTCAGGATCAAAGCCTGCTTTTGGCGTAGACAATAGACTCATGTACTGAGGTTCTGTGTCCTGGTGATTTAGCATGTCTTGTGGGTAAAAACTGGTGTCAGGATGAAGTGTACCTTCCACTCATGTATTTTTGTTCCAATTGTCTGAATATTATAAACAAAGCCTCCTGCTGCTCTATTCCTTGCCGTTCATAAACATTCACTGACTTCAGTGGGAGCTGAAGACCCAAAATCCAACAAATTACTTACGCACACTGTAACAGAGTAGTCTGCCCCTTTAATGGTCAGGGTGCTGCGGAGTTACAAGCTCTGTTCTGAAAAATAGCTTGGCAGGTAGGTGTTGGGCCTCATTAAACCCAGCTGGATGGCAACAAGAGATTGGGTCTGATGATTCCCAGCTGGGGGATACAAATGGGGGCCTGGGAGTGGCTGCAGCAGAGGAGTATGAAGGGGAAAGAGGCTCTGTAGACCTCTTAGCGTGGGTGGCAGCTACAATCTACGTTAGCAACAAGATATTACCTTTTTTTTTCTGTTGGAGAATAAACAGAGGCCTAAAGTAAGGCTATACATTGAACTGGACATGATTTTGCATCCTGTGTCCACTGGACATCTTTTGCAAGGTAGTGCTCTTGGGTTGCTGGTTTGAGCAGCTGGATTAATTTCCCTGTGTAGTTCACCATTCCCTGGAATTTTTGTACTCCTTCCTTGTCTGTTGGGGCAGGCATGTTGTGGATGGCCTCAACCTTGCCGTGATCTTATCTGTGCACCTTACTGTATTCACTTCTCTCCTGGATATGCTATTTGCATTATAAGAAATTCACATTTGTTTGTTCAGCTTTAGCCCAGTAGCTCTTGCTCTTTTCAGAGCTGCCTGGTGTAGCCTTTTATTTTATTTAAAATAAATTTTGTAATGTGGTGTTACACCACCCTGGGTTCGGCTCTAGCAGCCACAGTTTCAAGCTTAACAGAGTGAACATTACCTCTGCTACTTGCTTCAGATCTGGAGTCTCTAGGACCACACATACATTCACAAGTACAAGGTCTAGTCTGCTTTACAAGTTTTATTACAGTTTACAATTAAAGTTATGATTACCCAAGCATATAGAAATTCTATACAGACCTATGCACAAGTTACAAATATAGTTATACTCCCAACCTTAACAACAGTGTTAGGATCTGATGGGTCCTTCATGGCTTAATCATCTGTAGAGGGATGGTCTCTACGGGAGTCTCCCATAGGGAGCTCAATTTTCCTGTTCTGGGCATCCCCTTTTTATAGTGTGATTCTGGCTATACCTACATTCTGTGCATGTCCATAAAAGTGTCAACCCTCTTCTCAGTCTGTGTCCCCTAGAAACTTAAGGGACCCCAATTTTATATAGGCTGTGTAAATTCTCTTTATTCTCATTAGCACTGATGCCCAAGCTGTATCCTGTGATTAAGACACATGTCAGAGACATATGCTTCTTTACAGTATTTTTATGATTTAATATTAATCTTCTGGGTAATCTTTCACAATATTACCACTTGGTACCTCTTTTCCCATAATCTTAGGGCATCGAGTTATTTTCCGGTCACTTATGATGTAATTTCTTGTTTCCAAGGCCTAAAATAGCTAAGCTAAAGTCTTGTATGCCTCAACCTACAGGTTCTTGTGTTTCAGCTTGTCTGACTCATGTCTAATACTTGGTTCTTCTAAATACTGATCATTCTTATACCTTTATAATCCTACAAATTAACTCTAACATACAATGAATATATGTAATATAACCTTGATTAATCATAACATCATACAATAAATGGATAACAAACTAAAATCGTTGGCTACACTGGATCTTTGATCATGCTTTTCTACTGACAACATAATCTATTTTAGAGCTTAGTACCCTCTATAGCATTTAAAAAATTGTTGTTTCTAGTGAAACATGTTGGGTGCAGAACACAATCTAAGCAATGGTCTGCGGAAATGATGTTTACCAACGGGGATGTGGAATGTGCACAGATATATGCTGTTTTTCTCAAGGCATCTGCCTGAACCCTCCTGGCATCCGACATCTCCCCCAAAATGTCTCCCCTTGTAGATAGTGAGAAGTGTTCCCTTTTAACATTTAATTATTTTGGATTTACATGTAAGAGGAGGCTTCTGTTCTGTCTTTTTCTTTTTCTTCTCTCTCTCCCCCGCCCCCCCCCCCCAAAGACTAAGTGCACCTGTTGGTTCTTTTACTCACTCTGATTCCCAGAGCAATAGGCCTATCCAGCTATTCTTACTAGCCTCTCCCTCAGGGCGACTGGAACTTTTGTAGGGGTGTGAATTGTGGAATAGTTGGGCTCTTTTGGCTCTATTCTGTACTCTGTTGAGAGCTTTCCTTTCCCCTGGAATATATCCTCAAACTCTTTCTCAAGTATTTTGGTCCACTGCCCCTCCAATGAGTGTACCCTCTTGGTGAGAACAAGGGCTTGACACACTCTTAACCCAATAATGGGGGCTCTTTTTTTTGCCAAGTACTATTACAAGTCTTATCACTTCCAGTTGCTTTACCCATATATCTAGTTCTCCTATACCTTTAGTGGGGATGGGCTCACCCTGTGAGCCTTAGTTTTCCCAAAGAAAAAGAGTACTTGTGGTACCTTAGAGACTAACAAATTTATTTGAGCATGCTCAAATAAATTTGTTAGTCTCTAAGGTGCCACAAGTACTCTTTTTCTTTTTGGGAATACAGACTAACACGGCTTCTACTCTGAAACCTGTCATTAGTTTTCCCAGTTTACCTTTCATTACCTGTGGCTTTTCTTTTAGTGTTATTAACAGTGGTGTCTGGAAATACAGTGGCTTGTGTACCTGTTTCCAATTTAAAATGAATAAAGGGACTATTTGCTTTCAGGCTGACAGTCCAATCATCTGCAGCTGCAACAATGTCCATTGCTCCTATGAAAAATTCACCTGAGATAGTGGTGCTGCTGTCATCATCCCATTGGTCCATGCTTTGCACACTCTGCTGGTGCTTGCAAACTCTTGCAAAGTGATATTTGCATCTTTTCCCACATACTGAGCATTTTCCTGACTTGTGTTGGATGACAGTGTGCATTTCCATGTGCTGGTCTTGCTTGAGTCTGACTTTGAGCTCCACTTGTCTTGCGGCCTCAAGTCTCTTGTCATATTTTGGATTTTCAATCATGTCTATAGTGTCATCGCACTTCTATGTTCATAAGCTTTTGTTCCAGATGGGAGGACTTCCCTTGCTTGGCAAATACTCCAGGACTAATTCTGAACCAGTAGTCTCTGATTTTTATTTTATTTTTGTTCTGTATTCCAGCTATAATCTGGTCTCTAATAAAATTACAAGATTGGCTGTTCAGCCTTAGATCAACCATACACTCATGTATAGTTTTCATGTTCTTTGTTTAACCTCTGGCTAAAAATATCTTTGCACTTAATGTAAAATGAGAGCTATGTTCCCCAAATTTCTGCACTACGGTTTCATAGGTAACTCAGGCAAACAGGGCTCACTGAAAACTGTTATGCACCTCAAGTGCATCAGAACTTGCTATTGTCAGAAATGACTACCTTCTGATAGTCTTCCTTGTCACTGGTTCCCAGAGCTTGCAGATACAGACTGAAGCTCAACTTAAATCTCTTCTCACTGTCTGTTTCCAGAGAGTTTCAGCTCTGGTGGAGCTTTAAGATGCTCTCTTCTTCCATTCTAGTTATTTAATTTCTATTTACTCCGAATCATAGAATATCAGGGTTGGAAGGGACCTCAGGAGGTCATCTAGTCCAACCCCCTGCTCAAAGCAGGACTGATCCCCAACTAAATCATCCCAGCCAGGGCTTTGTCAAGCCTGACCTTAAAAACTTCTAAGGAAGGAGATTCTACCACCTCGCTAGGTAACGCATTCCAGCGTTTCACCACCCTCCTAGTGAAAAAGTTTTTCCTAATATCCAACCTAAACCTCCCCCACTGCAACTTGAGACCATTACTCCTTTCCTGTCCTCTTCTACCACTGAGAATAGTCTAGAACCATCCTCTCTGGAACCACCTCTCAAGTAGTTGAAAGCAGCTATCAAATCCCCCCTCATTCTTCTCTTCTGCAGACTAAACAATCCCAGTTCCCTCAGCCTCTCCTCATAAGTCATGTGTTCCAGACCCCTAATCATTTTTGTTGCCCTTCGCTGGACTCTCTCCAATTTATCCACATCCTTCTTGTAGTGTGGGGCCCAAAACTGGACACAGTACTCCAGATGAGGCCTCACCAATGTCGAATAGAGGGGGACGATCACGTCTCTCGATCTGCTCGCTGTGCCCTTACTTATACATCCCAAAATGCCATTGGCCTTCTTGGCAACAAGGGCACACTGCTGACTCATATCCAGCTTCTCGTCCACTGTCACCCCTAGGTCCTTTTCCACAGAACTGCTGCCTAGCCATTCGGTCCCTAGTCTGTAGCTGTGCATTGGATTCTTCCATCCTAAGTGCAGGACTCTGCACTTGTCCTTGTTGAACCTCATCAGATTTCTTTTGGCCCAATCCTCCAATTTGTCTAGGTCCCTCTGTATCCTATCCCTGCCCTCCAGCATATCTACCACTCCTCCCAGTTTAGTATCATCCGCAAATCTGCTGAGAGTGCAATCCACACCATCCTCCAGATCATTTATGAAGATATTGAACAAAACCGGCCCCAGGACCGACCCCTGGGGCACTCCACTTGACACCGGCTGCCAACTAGACATGGAGCCATTGATCACTACCCATTGAGCCCGATAATCTAGCCAATTTTCTACCCACCTTATAGTGCATTCATCAACATGGGGAATAGATGGCCAGCCCTCTGTGGAGAAAGAGGTGGTTCGGGACTATTTAGAAAAGCTGGACGTGCACAAGTCCATGGGGCTGGACGAGTTTCATCCGAGAGTGCTAAAGGAATTGGCGGCTGTGATTGCAGAGCCATTGGCCATTATCTTTGAAAACTCGTGGCGAACGGGGGAAGTCCCAGATGACTGGAAAAAGGCTAATGTAGTGCCCATCTTTAAAAAAGGTAAGAAGGAGGATCCTGGGAACTACAGGCCAGTCAGCCTCACCTCAGTCCCTGGAAAAATCATGGAGCAGGTCCTCAAAGAATCAATCCTGAAGCACTTACATGAGAGGAAAGTGATCAAGAACAGTCAGCATGGATTCACCAAGGGAAGGTCATGCCTGACTAATCTAATCGCCTTCTATGGTGAGATTATTGGTTCTGTGGATGAAGGGAAAGCAGTGGATGTATTGTTTCTTGACTTTAGCAAAGCTTTTGACACGGTCTCCCACAGTATTCTTGTCAGCAAGTTAAGGAAGTATGGGCTGGATGAATGCACTATAAGGCAATATTTTTATACTCTTATGAGCAATATTTTTATACTCTTCCCTGGTCATATGTCCAACCTTCCACTTCTTGTAAGCTTCTTTTTTATGTTTAAGATCCGCTAGGATTTCACCGTTAAGCCAACCTGGTCGCCTGCCATATTTACTATTCTTTCGACTCATCGGGATGGTTTGTCCCTGTAACCTCAACAGGGATTCCTTGAAATACAGCCAGCTCTCCTGGACTCCTTTCCCCTTCATGTTAGTCCCCCAGGGGATCCTACCCATCCGTTCACTGAGCGAGTCGAAGTCTGCTTTCCTGAAGTCCAGGGTCCGTATCCTGCTGCTTACCTTTCTTCCCTGTGTCAGGATCCTGAACTCAACCAATTCATGGTCACTGCCTCCCAGATTCCCATCCACTTTTGCTTCCCCCACTAATTCTTCCTGGTTTGTGAGCAGCAGGTCAAGAAAAGCTCCCCCCTAGTTGGCTCCTCTAGCACTTGCACCAGGAAATTATCCCCCACGCTTTCCAAAAACTTCCTGGATTGTCTATGCACCTCTGTATTGCTCTCCCAGCAGATATCAGGAAAATTAAAGTCACCCATGAGAACCAGGGCGTGCGATCTAGTAGCTTCTGCGAGCTGCCGGAAGAAAGCCTCATCCACCTCATCCCCCTGGTCTGGTGGTCTATAGCAGACTCCCACCACTACATCACTCTTGTTGCTCACACTTCTAAACTTAATCCAGAGACACTCAGGTTTTTCTGCAGTTTCGTACCGGAGCTCTGAGCAGTCATACTGCTTCCTTACATACAGTGCTACTCCCCCACCTTTGCTGCCCTGCCTGTCCTTCCTGAACAGTTTATAACCATCCATGACAGTACTCCAGTCATGTGAGTTATCCCACCAAGTCTCTGTTATTCCAATCACGTCATAATTCCTTGACATCACCAGGACCTCCAGCTCTCCCTGCTTGTTTCCAAGCAGGGAGTCCCCTAATCCAGTCCAGTCCCCTAATCATTTTTGGTGCCCTCTGCTGGACTCTTTCCAATTTTTCCACATCCTTCTTGTAGTGTGGGGCCCAAAACTGGACACAGTACTCCAGATGAGGCCTCACCAGTGTCAAATAGAGGGGAACAATCACGTCCCTTGATCTGCTGGCAATGTCCCTACTTATACATCCCAAAATGCCATTGGCTTCTTGGCAACAAGGGCACACTGACTCATATCCAGCTTCTCGTCCACTGTAACCCCTAGGTCCTTTTCTGCAGAACTGCTGCCGAGCCATTCGGTCCCTAGTCTGTAGCTGTGTATTGGATTCTTCCATCCTAAGTGCAGGACTCTGCACTTGTCCTTGTTGAACCTCATCAGATTTCTTTTGGCCCAATCCTCCAATTTGTCTAGGTTCCTCTGTATCCTATCCCTACCCTCCAGCGTATTTACCTCTCCTTCCAGTTTATGTCATCTGCAAACTTGCTGAGGGTGCAATCCACACCATCCTCCAGATCATTTATGAAGATATTGAACAAAACCGGCCCCAGGACCAACCCTTGGGGCACTCCACTTGATACCAGCTGCCCACTAGACATGGAGCCATTGATCACTACCTGTTGAGCCCGACAATCTAACCAGCTTTCTATCCACCTTATAGTCCATTCATCCAGTCCATACTTCTTTAACTTGCTGGCAAGAATACTGTGGGAGACCGTGTCAAAAGCTTTGCTAAAGTCAAGGAACAACATGTCCACTGCTTTTCCTTCATCCACAGAGCCCGTTATCTCATCATAGAAGGCAATTAGATTAGTCAGGCATGACTTGCCCTTGGTGAATCCATGCTGACTGTTCCTGATCTCTTTCCTCTCCTCTAAGTGCTTCAGAATTGATTCCTTGAGGACCTGCTCCATGATTTTTCCAGGGACTTAGGTGAGGCTGACTGGCCTGTAGTTCCCAGGATCCTCCTTCTTCCCTTTTTTAAAGATGGGCACTACATTAGCCTTTTTCCAGTCATCCGGGACTTCCCCCGATCGCCATGAGTTTTCAAAGATAATGGCCAATGGCTCTGCAATCACATCCGCCAACTCCTTTAGCACTCTCGGCCCCATGGACTTGTGCACGTCCAGCTTTTCTAAATAGTCCCGAACCACTTCTTTCTCCACAGAGGGCTGGTCACCTCCTCCCCATGCTGTGCTGCCCATTGCAGTAGTCTGGGAGCTGACCTTATTCGTGAAGACAGAGGCAAAAAATGCATTGAGTACATTAGCTTTTTCCACATCCTCTGTCACTAGGTTGCCTCCCTCATTCAGTAAGTGGCCCACACTTTCCTTGACTTTCTTCTTGTTGCTAACATACCTGAAGAAACCCTTCTTGTTACTCTTAACATCTCTTGCTAGCTGCAACTCCAGGTGTGATTTGGCCTTCCTGATTTCACTCCTGCATGCCCGAGCAATATTTTTATACTCTTCCCTGGTCATTTGTCCAATCTTCCACTTCTTGTAAGCTTCTTTTTTGTATTTAAGAGCAGCAAGGATTTCACTGTTAAGCCAAGCTGGTTGCCTGCCATATTTACTATTCTTTCTACACATCGGGATGGTTTGTCCCTGTAACCTCAATAAGGATTCTTTAAAATACAGCCAGCTCTCCTGGACTCCTTTCCTCCTCATGTTATTCTCTCAGGGGATCTTGCCCATCAGTTCGCTGAGGGAGTCAGTCTGCTTTTCTGAGGTCCAGGGTCCGTATTCTGCTGCTTTCCTTTCTTCCTTGTGTCAAGATCCTGAATTCGACCATCTCATGGTCACTGCCTCCCACGTTCCGATCCACTTTTGCTTCCCCTCCTAATTCTTTCTGGTTTGTGAGCAGCCTGTCAAGAAGAGCTCTGCCCCTAGTTGGTTCCTCAAGCACTTGCACAAGGAAATTGTACCCTACGTTTTCCAAAAACTTCCTGGATTGTCTGTGCACCGCTGTATTGCTCTCCCAGCAGATATCAGGGTGATTGAATACCATGTGGATGTTCGGGAATCACTCTGGGGCCCAAAGTCCATGAAGGAGATACAGGGACTTAATTCCAAAATGCCTCTGCATAACACAACGTGGCTTCTTCAGCATCTCTTCCCCCAGACTTTCTCTGGGAAGCTAAAACCCTTGACGTTACAGTTCCCAATACCACACTCCTCACCTCAGAACAGCACTTTCACTATTACATCCATAAGTAACAAAAAATGATAACTCAAAAGACCAAATGCAGTGCTACTAGACTACTGCACACCAAAGGGAAGAATGCTAAACAGAAGAATCAGACTGCAGCTAACTGCATGCAGCTCAGTATTTAAACTCTGTGTAGTGGCCTTTGGTAATGTGATCAGGTTTCCAAAGGAAAAATGGGTCACCTGTCACTCCCCACTGAGCAGGGAGCCCGTGCTCTTGCCCTCCTCAACTCTCATCACTGCTGACTGAGCCCCATTCTTGCCAGCATGATAGGTCCCACTGCTGTCAGCCTGGTGGCCACAAGATGGTGATGCTGTCCTGGTACCACTGACAGTCTCTTCCCTGAAGAGCTGCTGCTGTCCACAGGAGTTAGAGAGAACAGCTTCCTAAAGCATATACAGCACTCCCTACCCAGACACGCTCCTGAACACAAAACAGATGCTTGGTATCCTGTTTTAAGTTCTTAAAGACTGGGACAATCAATTGAAAAATAGCCATGTACCAGAAAAGAACATGTCATGTGGTCACTTAAGTGAAGGTGAAACAAGCAGGAGAATCCTCTGTGCTAGGAGAAGTCAGTGTTTGACCTGAGCTCCTGAGATTAGAAACTGAGAGCTTGGTGTATTATTTATAAATGGTTCTGCTCAGACACTAGCTCCTGAGTATACTGTAAGAATAAAAATATCTGCAACGGGTGGGGAGATGCACTAATTTATAAAACTATTAAACCTACAAAAGTTCAAGTTTTAACTCTCAACTATATGTAGTGACATTTTTATTTCATGTTGTAGAATCAATCTGTTCTTAAAAGGGACTATCAAAACAGTTTAAATGTGCATTGGATTTTTGTATCTACAAAGGCCCTCAGACAAACCTATTTAAAGTTAAACTATTTCTATTTCATGTACTAAAAATTCTTTAAAGAGTGGAAGATGTACAATGAGGCATGAAACTTTTCTTTACTACTACTACTACTGTTCTGTCACTGAGTGGTGAATATGCACATATAAAGCAATTTAATAAAAATAACTTCCTAACAAGTAAAAGGACCATATGCTGTCCATAATCTGCATCCTCAATGGCCATTAGTTAACATTACTAGGAATTCCACATATGAAAAAATATGACTTTATAGTTCCATCATAAATATTACAATAGTAGCAATGAAATTTTTTCTATACCAAAACAAAAGCATGATTCGAGGGGGGGGAATAAGCATGATAAACCAGTCTCCTCACTTTTCTCCTATGACTCAGTATTTTCTCTTGTATGTACAGTACTTTCCTCACCTTGAATAGATAGAGCAGGCTCTGTTTCATATACTGTAAGGATCAAATAGCTTAAACATAGTTTTCCAACTCCTGTCAAGTTATCCCTGCTGGAAAAAAATTGGATGAATGGATAAGCAGAGACTGAAATAATTTAGGTGTCGAACATCTGATACATTTTACTGCATCAGATTTCTCTGATAAATACCAGGTGAGGCCATCCTGTGCCACATTTTATAAGTTTGGGCCAGTGTGTGACACTCTTATTCTGTGCATCCATTTCTCCATCTATAAATGGTTAGAGTGCTATTTACCTCCTTTGAAATCCACTGATGGGGAAAAGTGCTTTATGAGAGGTAAGTGGTATTATTTTTGTATGTATTTTGACAATTATGGGATTACTTGCAGTGTAAGGTACTATTCAAGGTACCTTGTGCCGCACAACCTGGCCCTTTCGGATTGTTAGTCATTAACAATATTGTATTTCTTTTCTAGACTTTTTTAAAGAGATTTGCCCTCACTAGAACAGTGGACTGTGTTTATAATTATTCTAGAAACAGCTGGAGGAAATGTTAAAAGAGTAGAACTGTCCCATTTTCCTGAAGATATTGAGATCCAGAAAAAAACAGGTTCCATTAATATTTTTGTAAATTGTAGTGTTTGCACTGTTTTCATGATTGGTGCTGCTTGCACCATTAGTTGCAATGTTTCACTTATGAGAAAGTTGAAATGATCGGTCTAATTTTTAAATTAGTGTGGAAAGTTATGCATGTTACAATTACAATACTAGTACTCTGATACTGTGATTTTCTGCAAATAAAAAGTCTGTGTGTTCATGGTGGTTGGCTTTTACAGCACTTATTCACAGGCTTTTCTTTGGTACTTATCATTGTGATATCTGAACACATCACAAATATTAATGGATTAATTCTCAGAAAGCCCCGTGTGAGATAGGAAAGCATTATTCCCATTTCATAGACAGGAAACTGAGGCACAAAGTTAAATGGCTTGTCCAAGCTCTCTCAGCAATTCTGTGAGAGACCTAGGAATAAAAGCAAGATTCTGGAGTCAGAGTCCAGTGCTTTAGCCCCAACAACATCCCTACTCCCTGATATTGCACACCTTTATTTGTAAAGATTTGGAATAATAAAAAGCATGACCCTCTTCATATTTAAGTATATTTCTCCCAGACTGACTATTAACATGCTAGTAGTGGGCATCTCTTGAATACAACTGTTCATTATCAGTCATCAGTGCAGCTGGACCTTCTGTCGGTCCATTTTTAACAGATTATATTTGTGCTCTGAACCTAATAATTAAAGCTCAGGTAAAAATTAGACCTGAATGCTGTTACTTTGTGTACATCTGATTTCCTGCTTGATGTTGTACACGGTGTCTGTTTTCTACACATCTGTTTTCTAGCAGTGGTTCAATAATCCTAGTTTATATTAATTTAGCTGAGACATTCAGGATCCCAATTATTTTCTAATTCAAAATGTTGTCATGTGATGCAAATGTGTGAGGAAGAAAGTATAATATGGGGTTCTGTTCTGGCAGTTCTGAAAAGTCATTGTGGGTGAGGACAGGCGATATCTTAACTCTGGTGTGAGGAACTCCCTCAGGTCTCTGAGACTGTCCCCTACCCCACTCTTTTTTCAGTTCTCCCCCAAGTAGAAGCTGGGAAGGGGGCATTTTTCAGGACACTGTATAAGGAAGGACATTTTTGGGGTGGGGGGTAGTCTGAGAGGGTATTACTTGTTTTGTGGAAAGGAAACTGGTGACTCTCTCAGCTGGCAAACTAGGAGGTTCTCCAGCTGAAGGATCTATCAGCTTTCTCAGCTGTCAAAGATAACAGCTGTGAGAGATGACTGCACTGATTGTGCTAATGGGATGCATCCACACTGGCACTCAACTGAGACTGCCCCTACAAACTTACTGAAATAACTTCTATCACTTTTTTTTGCCTTTCTGGGAATCAACTGAATGATTTTCAGGGTGCATTCTAGTCAATTGGGGGACATATATAATACTTAGTCCTGTCTTGAGTGCAGGACTTAAATGACCTCTTGAGGTCCCTTCCAGTCCTACAATTCTAAGATTCTAACTGATCTCTCTGATGTGGATCAGCTCTTTGTGCAGGTATGTAATATGACCAGCGTGTAGCAAATGTCTATGGGACTACAAAATTCTGCCAGCTGAAATAGGGAACAGCAGAATCTGGCCCAATGGGAGTATTAATATCAGATTGGTAGACAAAATGTCTTCCTAATTTAAACTGTCTTCCAAAATAAGATTAACCTTTTAATATAGGAGTAAGCTTTTGTTCCAGAGTACAAATAATGCCCACTGCTGAAAGCAGGTAAATTCTGGCATTCTAAAGAGCAACCAGACAGCTGTTAACCCTTTTACGCTGCTCTTCTTTTATAGTATTTGTTAGGATAACAAATGTATTTGTATTGGAGTAAATAAGAAGTAATTCCCTTGCAGTCTAAGGCTGCAGGTTTTGATCAATAATATTGGTCAAGTCGTGTTGTGGTTTTTTTTGTTTGTTTGTTTAAAAAAAAAAAACCACACATCCATTGCCTGTAAACAATATTGTCAAAGGTAAAGGATATGTGGAAAGAACCAGATGCTTTTTTTTATTCCATTATGACAACATCTTCATACTGAACTGGGCAAAATGCAACCATTTAGGCTGTTAATCCCATATAGAAATCCTTTGGCTGACCTCTCATTGCTGTTCCTTCTGAGTTATAATTGAAATGAGTGTTACAAAGACCATTTGGAATATTGATCCCCCTTCTGGGGAAAATGAAGGACTGAAGAGGGGTACCATGAAGATTTCCATACAGTAATGCCTATGGCGCTATGCATATATAGACTGACAACAAGAGGAAGGGGAAAACATTCAGCTCAAAGCAGTTCAGCAAAGCTAATCAGTCAAATAATACAGGAGAAGACAGAGGAAAAAGAACTGCCTTCTAAAAATGTATGTTTGTAGGATTCTTACCCAGGCCAGTGCTCTTGCAGCATTAAAATTTTGTTTCATATAAATCCTACTTACTGAAGATTGCTTTCTTAAGTAGAGACTAATGGTGCTTTCAAACCCTCAAGCATGGTAGCAGCTGCAAAACCTGGGCACCTGCTAGGGTAATATGCCCATTATTCATTCATCTTATCTTTTGAGCAATTCCTGAAGTAGTTTTTTCTTTTGCAGTTTTCTTCAGAAATTTACTACTTCTGATTTTAATTGTTTTAAACTGTCATTTACTATTGACTTCCTCCTTCACTTGTTTAAGTTTAAGTAAAAATGTAGACATGGTGCCCTATTTTAGGATAGGGACTTAGGACAGGATCTTGCAAACATACACTAGTATCCCCACTGAATTCAATAGGACTAAGCATGTGCATTCAGGAGCTGACTCTGATAAGGTAGAGAGGGAAATCTGATTGTTCATACTCACATTTTGTTAAGTAGAAAGTAGATGTGCTTTCATCCTGCCACCTATTTATTAAAACTGTGTGTGGAAGAATTTGGTTTTAACCAAACAAATCTTCAAAGTCAACCTTTGTTGAAGTTTGTCCTGCATTTGCAAGCCAGCCGATGTTTTGTTGAACTATTTTAAATTCATAAATTGCCCTTCAAAGTTATTTGAGAACTTTTTTTTTCTTTATCTGGATGTCCATAAAGAATTTCCTATTGAAGTGATGTTTGTTGGGATAGATCCAATGGCATATGTCAAATGGTACTTGTTCTGCATCCCTAATTGGCTGAGCCTGCCCCAAATGACTGGGGAGGTCATTTCTGCTCAACAGATGCTATTTTCATTTGGTTTCTCAGAGAGAGTGTCTGTCTGAAATACATGCACCTGTTATGAATCAGGCTTGGAAAACTTCATGAAGTTTTGGTCTTTGTGCCCTGCTTTTACTGCCTAACAGTAACAACTAAGAACTATGTGATGTTCTACCAATTCTTTCCTCTGAAATTGATTTGGCTAGAAATAGCAGCAGAACACTAGAAATGTCAAGTTGCTGGTGTTGTGAGGTCACTCTTTGACCTTCCACCTTCTAAATCTAACCTTGCCCCACACTATGGACTGCTGTGCCCAAGTGTAGTCTGTATCTCCATGGCTATTCTATGCTGTCTACTTTCACACTTGAACTCTTTTGCTTTATCTGAACGTCAGTAACATATGCTTGTGGCCAGTCTGTTTTAAAGCATGTTAGAATACACTGGTTCTGTTTTTTCTGAAGACAGTACATTTTGTCTTTGAATTCAAATGTAGTTTTAACTGCAACAATGCTTTTGTTTTAACTAATTTTAAAAAGCAAACTGACCAGGGAAGGAAATTCCACAAATAAACTGTTCTCCCTTTTTCTAGATCTGTCACCAAAACTCATGTGTTGACAGTTCTATTTTATTATGACTTTCAAGAAGAAAGAACACAGAAAAATCTGTCAAGGAGTCTGTGTATGTTTAACTTCTCTCAGGCTAAAAGTCTTAGAGAACCCCCCCCCTTTTTTTTTAAAGATGATCACAACTAATTACTATCCCCACTCCCATCAGAAAACAACTCGAGGTGGCTCAATCGTGGAGAAATTTACAAAATATATTTTTAGGTTCATCCAACATTGGTTAATCAAAAATATCCCCAGATGCTTCTGGAACTACATTATATACATAGAGCACAACTGAAATATAGCCCTCTGTGGTTAGAGTGGCAATCAACCAGGATATCAATGGAGACAGGGGAAATTTTCTTAAGGTTATAGGGCAACTCCTACTTTTATAGTGATTTTTTTTCTTTTTAAATCCTTTCATTTTATTTACTGTGCATGACACCATGGTGGTCTTCACTACCATCCTAGTGACTAAATGTAGGATAAAATTCTGTCCTTGTTCAAGTCAATGGAAACTTTGCCATTGACTTCAATGTGGGAGGGTTCTGCTTTTTTCATAACATGAATAAATGTTATATCTTTGAATACACTTTATCTAGGCCTACAGTATATCCAGAATGGACTAATTTTCTCATTCAGGCTTGCACTTTCCGAGCTTAATAAACTGTTGGACGTCCACAGCAGACTTTCAACAAAACATAGTTCTATATAAAATTTCTTATTCCAAGTATACTGCAATATCTCTGACATTTTGCAATCAATGTGGACTACTGTGCTTGTAGGTAGCACTGGTGACAATGTTGGGGGGAGGTGTTCATAAATTCAATGTAAATTTTTAAGAAAATTTTTAAAAATATTTTAACAATCTCCGCGTACAGGTAAAGTAGATAACTGGGGGATGAGGAAACAAATACAAGCTGCCAGCTAGGTTCAGTCATCCAATCGTATTTTCTTGCTTTGTTTGTGAATGTTCAAGTCAAAATCCTATCGTTCTTTATATTTTTCAAAAAATGTGGAGTTTGTTTTTTCTTGGCATTCCATTGTCAGCTTTGAGACGTAGGACAGTGACTGTTTATTACGTTCTAGAATACTCTGGTTTTAATTGCTACTTTTTTGTTTTACATGGGAGAATAACTGGAACTGTGCCTAACATGCTTAAAAGTGGCCATGAGCAGTATTTAATGCACACACTTATCTGTTTAAATTGATCCAAAATGGTTTCTAAATTGGATGTAGTTTTGGCTTCTTAATTAAAAAGAAAAAAAATTAGCTGCTGGCAGCAGAGATCCTAAAATTAGCGTCTTCCCCTTTTTTAAAAAAAATACTAATTAAAAATCTCTAATCTAATTGTTTACATAAATCCCTTCATTGAACACTCCGATCTTCTTCAATACAAGTTGTTCTACTATAGAACAATGAGTAGCTAGCTACTACTTTTCCACAGGCTCCTTGACCTTTGCTGGCCTAAGGCACTGGTATACTCATTAACTCATGATTAAAAAGTTTTGAACTAAGGAGAATGGGCAATTCTTGGACTGTGAGCAGCTTCTTTGCCAGATAAATATGCTTGTCAAATAGCTGTCCAGTATCCCCAGCACTAAGCTCCTGTCAGAAAGTGCATTATAATAATATTAGATGTGTGACTCTGGTAGGTGACTATGTAAATAGTGTGCACTAGCCTTTGGTCAAAGAGCTGTATTGGTGAGACATAAGGGAAGTAAGGTCTTGCAACATATAGTTATGGTGGGTGTGTTTACACTGCAGTCACAGGTTTTGATTGCAGGTCAAGTTGACATACCCAAGCTAATTTTAATCAACTAGCTCTGGTTCCAGAACCTTGAAGCTGCTTCAGCCTGGATTATACAAGCCCACCTGGAACTCTGGGAAATTACTCACTGCCACACTTCACTGTTCCAAGATCCAAGCTCGCTTCGGTATGTCAGCTGTCAGGTGGTAAGAAGTGAAGGATCGTTGTTGTTTCAATAGGGACATGGAAAAACTCTCTGGGATGAGGGGACAAAATCTACCATACCTACAGCACCACAGGGGAAAAAGTGCTTTAAAACAAAAGACTAGATTTCAGACCTTTTCCCCAGGCACTTGTCAGGCATGGCTCATTTAAAGAATAATGGACTAAAAGGGAATAAAGTTCAGATTCATAACTGAGCCTTTGGAATGACAGTTTAGGTAAAGCTGAATGAGAACAGATGCCAAACTAATCCTCAGATACATGGTCAGCCTAGAAGCTAACAGTTAATCATTCACCACAACGCTAGAAGCTTGCTGAAGGAAATGGCCCTTATGAAAGGCAGTGCACCATGAGTCTAAACTCCTGATACCTAATTCACAAGGCTTGAAAAGCAAGCAATGAAGAGAAGAGTACTATGATGTAAGCAGAGTCAGGGTGGGTGAGGTGTGGCAAGTTGTGGAAAAGAACTTCAGGGGCTGATCTCATTTGCATAGGCACACCCACCCCGCCTAGAATGAGACCATAGCTGCCCAAATGGTCACTTTGGCTGTTGTGGGATCCCCAGTGTCTCTGTTATTGGGGCGGGAAGAATAAATTGTTATTACCCTAGTTATGGGAACTGTGCTTGGAACTGTACTTGGCCTTTTGTTATGATGGAGGGACTCACCATCAACTGAGTAGCACTCACTAGGCAAGGGACATGGGTTCCAAAACTCTGTGACTTAAGAGAGACTTGAGACAGGTATTAGTGCCTGGTGGTGTAGGCCCCTTTGCGAGGGCCTGAAGCACCAATTGCACCTCTGTCTCTCTCCACTGTGGAATGTCAGAGCTAATTTTGGGTCTATTAAGAGTTTTGTTACAGGTACTGTGCTGAATTCACTTTAGCCTTATGGTGCACCAGGACTAAGGCTCCCACTACTATGAGCTGAAATCACTGAGCACTGTGTCAAGTAGTGGGGAGCTGGAAGATCTAGTGTGCAGTGGTGCTATTTGTGAGACGGTGGGGTGAGCAGAGCTGTTTGTGAGGCAGCGGTGTGCTCATGAGACGGTGAGCTGAGCAGAGCTGTTCGTGAGACAGCGAGCTGTGCAGAGCGGAGTCGGTCGTGGTGGAGCAGAGCCCTGTGGGGCAGTCAGCTTCAGGACACGTAAGGTGCCCCTTACCTCTTTCCCCCACACCCAGGCACATTTTAGCCAGACTGGGGAGTAACGCTCTGCAGATGAACTTTTGAACTCTGGGGCTGGACTTTTTGGACTTTGGGTGATTTGTGGATTGCTGGACTCGAGACGTTTGGGTTCTGGGACTCAAGAACCCGAGGGAAAGGATGTGGTCCAATTTTTCTGGGGTGGGTCGTTGCTCATGGTTTGGTTAATGAACACTAGTTGTGGTGTTTCCCCAATTTAATGCTGATGTTGTTTACCTCATGTTATTAAAGATTCTCTACTACACCAAGACTCTGTGCTTGCGAGAGGGGAAGTATTGCCTCTTTGAGGCGCCCAGGGGGTGTGTAAGATTTTCCCAGGTCACTGGGTGGGGGCTCGAGCCAGTTTTGCATTTGCTTTGATGAGAGGGAACCCCTGTGTACTGAACCCGGCCCTTGCTGCTATCAACTTGGCCTGGCAGAAGGGTTACAATTAAAACCTAAAACACAACAGTGCCTTCTATTGCCTTCTGAGAGGGCTAAGCAGAACCCTTGCGGGGTGGAGGGAAGAGTCTTCAATTGGTTCTAGAGAGGCCAAGGCAGCTAGATGTTCGCTTTGCAAAACTTTGTCAGCTGGGTTTTTGTTTTGCCAGACCAAACTAAGAAGAAGCTCATGGGATGTGGATTCTGTTTTTATCAGATGCATCGAAGTTTAGGGAGAGTTTAAATAAAAGTTCTGGGTTTGATTCTATCTCTGTGTACAGAATAACCCTCTGTGCTCTTTTTTTTTTCTTCCCCTCTCCACTCATACTTTTACATTAATTTTTCACACTTCTGAATAACTTGATGGAGGGTGGTAGGTGAAGACAGATCATATCTAAAATAGGATGGAAATGAGTAATTTAAATCGTGGGCCAGGTAGAGCTAAACTAGTTAAGATCATCTGAGAACGTGGCCCCATATTTTTATCTGGTGAGGTAGATTGTTATTGTATGGAGATTAAAATTCGCCTGCTAATTGTCACATGCATAAGTCTCTGAGCTTCCAGAAAAGATTATATCCCTGTATATTTGATATTTTTCCTGCAGTTTTATAATCACTATATCGACACAGTTGCAAAGAAGCACTTGGAGGGAGAGGAAAGCAGAGGAGGGACAGCGAGAAAAATTGTAAATTATCTTGCTTATATAAAGCAACTCCCATACAAAATAAAATAACTAGGAATTCCAGGCATATACCGAGATCGGGTCCTCAACAATCAACATTCTTTCTGGATCAAAAAAGAGACTGAATTGTATTAAGTCACAAATATTAAATAAAAACAATTTATCCAAATGGCTATTTTCAAAACAGCTCCTTAGTCAGTGATAAATTTGGGCAGAATTGTTCAGCCAAAACTATTTTCTGAAAAAAATAAAAATAAAAAAAAATGCAGATTTGGCACAACAAAATTTTTTTTGTGAATTAACATCAGTGTTTCTGGTTTGTCATTTTTACACACACACACACACACACGAGAGAAATCAAAATGTTTCAATTTTGGGGCTTGAAATGACTGTTTCAAAAGTCTAACTTTTAATCAACTTTTAAAATGGTTGAAATTGAAACAAAACATTTTGTTTTGTTGAAATAAAATATTTCATTCAACCCAAAACATTTTTTCCCCCAGAATTTCCAGCACACTGAAAAATCTGTTTTTTGCCAAGCTCTAATCAATGGAATCTGATTTGATATAATGGAGCCAGGGTATAGGCTCTAATGTTTTAGAAGAAACTTTCAGCAACAAATTATTCAAAGTAAACCTACCAAATTTGAACTGAAAAGATGAAACTCTTGCCAATGTTATAAGCAAATGAAAAAGGGTCCTTTTGCAATAAAAAGAAAAGGAGTATTTGTGGCACCTTAGAGACTAACAAATTTATTAGAACATAAGCTTTCGTGAGCTATAGCTCACTTCATCAGATGCATACAGTGGAAAATATAGTGGGGAGATGTTATATACACAGAGATGTTATATACACATATGAAACAATGGGTGTTACCATATAGACTGTAACAAGAAACACCCATTGTTTCATGTTCTCTGTGTATATAACATTTCCCCACTATATTTTCCACTGTATGCATCCGATGAAGTGAGCTGTAGCTCACGAAAGCTTATTCTCTAATTTGTTAGTCTCTAAGGTGCCACAAATACCCGATTTCTTTTTGCGGATACAGACTAACACAGCTGCTACTCTGAAACAGTCTTTTGCAATAAGAATACCTTAACTGTGCACCAAGTTATCAAATTGAGGTCTTATGGTTTGTATTCTGTAAAGATTTTAACAAAGGTTAAAATAGGACTTACTTTCTATCTGAGCTGCTATGTGTTAACTTGCACAAATTTGGTGACTACAGTTCAGAGGTCTGGGAAATATTTCTTTACGCTGATGTGTTGTTGCAAGGCTTTTGCACTTCACGTGGAAAAATGCTTTATGTTGACTTCACACCTGACCTTTGTTCTGTGTTGGTAGCCCTTAGTTTCCTTGCATGGTTGTAATAAAAATGTCATTGAGAGTTCTGATTTAAGCTTTCACAGTTGTCTCCAGGCTCACATTTCATCCTTATTCCCTAGATTGCTCTTAGTTGGATTTGACTTTTTGATTTATTTCCCCCACCCTTCCCCATGACTGGAAGATATGCTTCTAAAGTTTTTTATTCTCTGATTTTTAAAAGAGGGCAGGAAAAATACAAAAAATGTAGTAAGAAACTTTGGGAGCTAAAACGTTTTCCTCTACTGAGCAGAATTTGCTCTGAGGTGACTAGAATGTTCCCATGGAATGAATACTGTGTGTCATGCGGAGTGTTCAGATGGAAGAGAAAAGTCAATTTAAAGTTTATACTATCAAAGGTACTGTTTTGCATGGAATGAATGCGAACCATACTTGTTTAGTGTGTCAAACTCATTCAGAATATTAAATTATTGGAAGAATCCTGTGCTCAAGGAAAGAGCATGTGGTGCTCTTGAGTAAGATCTGGAAGCAGTGACAGTATGCTTTTTTTTAAGTGTACTTTTTGTCTTTCGAATTATTTTGTGATCTTAAAAATGTCACCACAAAAATGTCCTGATTTTATTTTGAAAATATTGTCACTTTATCTATCAAGCTTTTTTACTGAGCACGCAACCTGAAACCGTTTAATGTAAGTGTATCCTTTACATTTTTCTCTGCAAAACCAAAAATCTTTAAATAATAGTTTGGCTGAGGAGCGTCTATCTCAGTTTTCAGCTAGCACATTGGTATGAGCAGCAGTAGGGTGTGTCTGTCACTTCTTGTTATCTCAGTCACATTAAATTCTCCCACCTCCCCCATCAGCATCTTGATGTCACAATTGCTCACAAAAGCTTAGGCTCAAATAAATTGGTTAGTCTCTAAGGTGCCACAAGTCCTCCTTCTCTTTTTGCGAATACAGACTAACACGGCTGTTACTCTGAAACCACAATTATCAGAGTAACTCACCTGATCAGAAGCCTGGTGTGACATTGCAACCATATGGAGTATCTTTAGAGGAATATATTGTATTAAGTTTTATGTATCACTGTGGATCAGGAATTATATGTAATTCCAGGGTGGGAGGTTGCCACAGCTCTTACAGGAACTAAAAACAATGGGGTCATTAAGGTGAATTACTTGGGTTCCAAACAGACAGGTACTACCCACTGGGAGGATTTGCAGATACTGTGTTTTCTGGAGACCAACAGACAAAGAGCTTTTGCCCTAAAAGGTTGCATTTAACTGACTCAGGACCTTCTTTCTTTCTAAGGGGGAGCCCCGACCTTTGGAAGGATTGGAAAGACTTTTTTTGGCCTACAAGAGCCCTAAGACTGATGGGTGACCGCTGGTCATCTTTTAGCATGCATATAGGAAATTGTATTGATGTTTTTTGTCCTCTCTGGAGGCTTTTACCTTAAAAATAAATATGCTTGCTTAGAGCTGTGTGATGAGGTGCAACTGCTAGAAATGCAGTGTTCATAGCACTGATAGAAAGCAATACACAGACACTGGCTGTTAAGCAGACTGGCTTGCTGGGAATATCCTAGTGTAAGGCAGAGACACTGCTGTGCAGCCTTAAAACTCCCAGGTCAGAAGGGAGTGGGACAATGGTCCCTGCCCAGATACAAGTGATGGCTGGAGGCCTGACAGGGTACTCCTGGATGGAACACAGATTGGGTGGGCAGGGAGGGTAGGAGGGAATACAGGTGCAGTTACCCAGAAACTGAGACACATGGAAATAAGCTATGGATTTTGGGTGGGACCCGCAAAGGCACTTAGGCGTTGGCACTGTGATACTCACTGTTGCTGTCTTTTAGTCACCTAGGAAAATCACAGGAACAGCACTGTGATCTACAGACCTAATTAGGTGAGTAGACTCTCCATACAATTTAATGGGGAAAGATAGACCCCTCAGCATCCACAAGCCCAGCGCGGTAGGCATGGAGCCACCTAAATGAGCCAATGGGCGATGCCAGGAACAGTGATGAGGGCTAAGCCCCATCCCTCTCTGGGAGATAGGTGCCTAACTCTGCTTGGTGATCTATGAAGAGTGGTTGCAGGGCATATGAGTGGGACTGGTAGTGGTGCTGCAGCTGCTGTCTGTCCTACATCTTTCAGCCCAGGGATTAGAGCACTTGCTTAGGATGTGGGAGACCCAGATTCAAATCCCCCTTCTTTTTCTCTCCCCTCTTTTCCCACCCCCCGCCTCCCAGAGGGGAAGAGAAGGGTCTCCCTTTAGCTCTCCTGTTGAAGCTGTCCCACTTTGTACAGAGTCACTGAAGCCTGGGTCTCCCATCTCCCAGCACCTAAGTCCCTTTGTGGATCTGGGCCACAGATGTGAATGCAGCCCTGGGCCATAGTCCTAGAGTGCAGCTACCCTGGGGATGAACACTGTGTAACAGCATGTACAGCGGGGGTGCTAAACAATAAGTTAAAACCCAAATTAACTATAGAATCTCTAATGCAAAGTAAAGGGGAATTTTTATTGTAGTTAGGCAAAATGATGTAATGACCCACACATTGAATTTGGCTTGATGTTAGATAAATGGGAGCCATATAACTCCTCTGGTGGAGGCATAATAGTGTGAGGTGGTGCAATTTATTTTACAGAATGGTGGGAGTAATACTAGTAATAAACTTTTGCCTGCCCCCTTTCTCACAATTATAGTATGGCCAGACCTCCTCTTTGAACTGTAAATAAGCTAATCTTTCAGACTTTTCATTATCTATCAGGGATAATGCAGTATATAACACAGTACTATATTTGTTAATGCCTCGCTCTCATAACAGGAGTGGAAAAAACTTACAGGTTGTGTTGGTTTATATTTCCCTGTCTAGATATTCCCTTTTCACTTTTTTTCATTTCACTGTATAATCACTCAGAAGGTTGACATACATATTTGTACTGAACTGATCCCACTGTCCGCTCTATAATCTCTTACATATGTAGAAAGAACTAGCAGACAGATTCAAGCAACATTACTTAGTAAATACAATACTCTTATTGGCAATGGCACTTAAAGCATTTGTTTGATCTTGTTGCCCCTGACATGGCTTCTTTATGAGCGCAATATATAATCTCCTGTCTTCAGAAGACTTCCTGGATGTCTAAGTAGCTCAGCTTCACAGTTGACTGACTTTGTCATATCTTAAGCAGATGGCTTTAACAAATCCTACTTGTGCCTAATCTCTTCTCAGCCAGCCAGTGGGTCCAGTTATGCAGCTTAAAAATTTCTACAAAAAAGAACAAGACAATCCCCTGTCATCGTCCCTCCATTCATCTTCTGAAATGACTAGTAAGGCTGCATTCCATGCTTAAGTGTGGAACCCAGAAAAGATATACCATATTTGTATTTTTGGACTATTGAATATTGGGACGCTTAATATCTGAGGGGAAAATTTGAATCTGAAGCTGAATGATGGTTGCCCTAAACACTGGCCTTTACAGCCAGCCAAAGCAGTAAGTCAGTCCAGAACCTGCCTACCCTCCAAACTCTAATAAATCCCTGGTATTTTAGTGGAGCATTTAAGATGCAGGAGAGGATGATACCATCTGAATAAAACCTGCTCCGGCTCCCCAAGTTTCCTCATAGTTTGCGCGCTACTGGCCTACACTCTTTGAAAGTATCTTTTGTGTAGCTGGCTACACAAGGGTACTTGTTAAATAACACTGAGTGGGCAAAGGCTGCACTGATAGCTGAACTTGACTTCCTCTGAGAAGCTGCTTGGTTGGATGCAAACATCTGAAAGGGGGAGAGAAAAGTGTTGCAAACTCCACAGAAGAATTTAAATAGATAAACCTGTGAGACCCTCTCCACCAAAGAACTGGAAGGAGTCAGCTAAATGTTAGCTAGGAGCTGGCAAAAGTAAAATATTTTGGCTTGGAGAAGTTCCCTCATCTTCACATTTTAGGGTACAATTAGACAATGGAACAGTAGCAGGGAATAGGAAATCTGTAAGTCAAATTTTGGCCTTCCAAAATCTGAAACTAATATTCGTCTCCATACACAACCCAATTGGTTAGTATTTTAGTTTGGGGGGGTTTTTTTCCTTTCCACTGAATATACTAAAGTCCCCAATTTAAATACTTCCTTGTATTCCACAGGCTGATTCCATGATGGATTTCCATAGCAGGTGTGACAACACAAGCACAGAGCAAATAATAAATAAAAGGAAGCATTTCTTCACACAACGCATAGTCAACATGTGGAATTCCTTGCCAGAGGATGTTGTGAAGGTCAACACCATAATAGGGTTCAAAAATAGAACTAGATAGCCATTCAGATCCTCCATGAATTTATTAGCCAGGATGGGCAGGAATGGTGTCTCTAGTCTGTTTTCCAGAAGCTGGAAATGAGCGACGGGATAGATCACTTGGCTACCTCCTCTGTTCATTCCCTTTGGGCACCTGGCACTGGCCACTGTCAGAAGACAGGATACAGGGCTAGGTGGACCTTTGGTCTGACCCAGTAGGACCATTCTTATGTTCGTATGAGCATAAGGAGATGAAGGGTTATACAAATTTCTGAAAGATATTAATATATGTCCTCAAATTTAAAAAGATGTGCTGGATGCTTCTCTGACCCTTCCTATTTGGGGCACTCCCCATATCCTGTCATTCTAAAGCTAGTGTATTTTTCTTAATGCTGTCTGTAGATGTTCAAAATGTTACAAATCTGTTTTTAAAACACACAAACCAGGAAATTCAGAGGGAAGGCTGAAATCCCCTCCTAAGCTTCTTCCTTTTATGTCTGTCTTCTAGGTATTATGGTACAAACATCACTCACCTGCAATATCTGGGCACAATGAGGTAGGTTAAGGATGGATTTTCAGTTTTAATCCTGATTTCCTGGCTTTCAGCAGTTTGACAGACTTTAACCCTATCTTCTCATAGTCCTCAACAGTAATAAAACTGACATGGTACATAGAAACAAGCAACTCACTTTGTACAAAGCTTGAAGACTCTGTTCTAACTAATTACAGAGCTTCTTAGAAATATTTGTCCACTTATTAGTAAACCAGGTGGCCAGATTGCATTTAGTCAATGTACTGACTAATAAACAGAAGTTGAACCTCTTAATGGGATTATTGGAAGACTTTCATTCACAAAAAAGGGCTCTTTTAGGTACTACAGCACTACAAACAGAAAAATCACACCACCAGTGAAAGTGCTTAAAGCCAAACAGGGATTTCTGGGACTGTAATGGGGATTTCTTTAATATTTCAGCTTCCAGTGTATATAGTGAGCCTATTGTACCACTCTAGGTGCGCACAAATTGAAGCTTAAAACACTGCCACCACCACCCATACCATGTATGCAGGGCTGGATTATGGCAATCCAGCCCTCATCAGAGCCCCGCAGAGTAGCCCTATGATCCTTGTCCCCTCTCATTGCCAATCTAGGGTAGTAGCCATTCATATAAAAGCTTTGTGCGGGGGTGAGGTAGGGGTCTGGGCCTCCAGCCTCTAGATAGAACATGGAGCAGGGGCACTCTGGCTTGCAGCTGCGACTTTTGTTGGGGTGGTGTGGGGCCTCCCTGGTCCCCAGTCTGCCACTCCCTAACTTCCTTAGCAGCCCTGAAGGAAGAAGACATACGGCTTCCACAAGTGCTCTGAGGAAGTGGAGTGATGGTGCTGCACTTTTCATGAGCTCGTGCCTGTTTTGTAAGCAGAAACTAAAAATAAAGTAGGGAGGTTGGGAGCCACCACTCACCCAGGAAGTCTCCTGCTGGCATGGGGAAAGAGTGAAGGCATTCCTTGCAGCCCTTTCCATCCCTCTAGTACACTCACCTTGGGCCAGATGTGCTTTGGCAGACTGCCCACATGACAGCACTGGATAGCAAGTTGCTCTTCATGGTGTTTAGTGCACAAAAGGAATAAAATGTACATGCCAACGAGATGGCAAAATCCAAGCCTCTTCCTAAATCAGAGGCAGGCAAACTACGGTCCGTGGGCCACGTCTGGGCTAGCCCCCGCCCTGCTGTCCTCTTTCTTTTGCAGCTGCGGGAGCAGCATGGCTTGCGCCTGCCCACCTCCCAGGCTTTCCAATAAGCCTGTCCTGCCGCTCTGAGCAGCATGGTAAGGGTGCAGGGGGAGAGGGGTTGGATAAGGAGCAGGAGGTCCCGGGAGATAGTCGGGGGGTGGTTGGATGGGGTGGAGGTTTGGGGGTGGCGGTCAGGAAGCACGAGGGGTTGGCTAGGGGGCTGGGGTTGGGAGGGGTTCCAGGAGGGGGGAGACAAGGAGCAGGGGGGTTGGATGGGTCAGGGTGTGTGTAGATAGGGGTCAGGGAGCAGGGAGAGTTGGATACGGGGTGGGGTCCCGGGAGGGGATGGTCAGGAGACAAGATGCGGGGGGAGTTGGATGGGTCAGGGGTTCTGAGGGGGGCAGTCAGAGGGTGGGGGCCAGTCTGTTTGCAGAGGCACAGCCTTCCCTACCCAGCCCTCCATATCATTTTTGCAACCCTGATGCGGCCCTCGGGCCAAAAAGTTTGCCCACCCCTCTTCTAGATGGAGAATGCCAACCACACCTCCCTTCCCTCTCACTTCTGCCTCCATTGCTATGGGCCAGCAACAGTTTGCAAGGTCTGACCAGAGGTGAAAGTAAGCTGGTACAGTGTACTGGCAAGAGCCGCTGCACCATACTGGGGCAGCCCGGCTTCTCCAGGGGGCAATTTAAAGGGCCTGGGGCTCCCAGCAGTGGCTGGAGCCCCAGGCCCTTTAAATTGCCTCCAGAGCCCTGCTGCTGAGCCCTAGGGTAGCGGCTGCGGGGCTACGGTGGCTATTTAAAGGGCCCGGGGCTCCCCTGCTTCTACCACCCCAGCCCTTAAATAGCCCCTGGAGCCCCGGGCTGCTACTGCTACCCCAGTTGGGGGGCACTTACCTTACAGGGTGGGCTGGGGCTGGCTCTGACCCCCTCAGCCCTGCCTCTTCCTGGAGCTGGCCCCAGAGTTCTGGTAGGTCACTTGACTGACTCTCACCCCTGGGTCTGATTGATCTTTGCTGGGGCTCTCACAGCTAATGGAGAAGAGAACCAATTTTGTTGTGAGGAAATGGAAGTGCTGGTGCAGAAAATCAGTAACCCACACAAGTGGTTTAATGAGAAACCTGTTGAAAGAGAGCCTTATTAACAATGCAGACCCCAATACGGGAGTATGGTCCTAATAACAGGATTCAAAAGGGAGAAATTCATATACAAACATTCCCCTATGGCTATACTGATGCTCAAAAAGAAATCTCCAAAGGTGTGCCAGAAAGCCTTCCTTTGTTCAGGCCTCTAGAAGTGTAAGCATGTATAGATGGAGAGGGCACTTGCTGACCCAAGGGTCAGCATAAGTATTTGTCTGTTTGAACTGCTTATTACCACAAAGATTGCAGAAGGAAGTAAGCCCATTACTGGTTCCTTGATACCTCTCTCACACGTCTCAGGTGTCATGAATGTCTCAACATGACACTGACACATTGGTGGTGTCCCAGAGAATCCCCTTCAATGCTTCTCCTCCAATAACTGCAAGGACAAATAAAATAAAACTAAGTATTTAATAGAAGAAAGGGGGGAAAGCCCCCACAGATTTCTCTCTGCCCCTCCCAAAAGAGTCAGGAGGTTAATTTTCATATCACTTTTTCCCAGTGTTTGAGTTGCCTGTTGCAGGTGCTTTGATTTCCTATACCTGGCATACCTAAGGACTGCAGAATGTGCTGTAAATGAGAACTAAGGGGAAATAACACATGGCATGCAGAAGTAATAGCATAGCAAAACATGAAAATTTGTTAGTCAGGACCAAATTTAGGGATTTTTATTGTGTGCAAACCAGGCAAAATATCCCCTTCCCCTAGTTTATGCTTGGCCAGATAAACCATTACTATACAGCTTGCTGACCCAAGTACATTTCTGCCCTAGGTGATGACCTCCTGGATCTTGCATGGTACTGCTAGTTCTGTAGAAGGTCTCAGTGAATTTAGTGCTCAAAAGAAAATCAAGATGCTAGACTGAGAGAAGTTTGGAAACAAAGATAAGAGGAACCAGGACAAGGGTGTGAGGCATACGGGGCATGGAGGTGGGCTGGAGATACTTTTCGGGGGGGATATTGGACTTTGGAGTCGTGTTGCTCTGGAAAGGGGTGGACTCTTAGGGTTACCTAGTCTGGGGGCCGAGACTCTATCTACTGGAAGAGGGACCACCATTGCAGTGGAGCAACCACTGGCGGGAGATGCTAAAAATGGGGGAGGGTTGCTACCAGGGGATCTTAACCACTAGGCTGCATCACTCTTAAGCCTAGCCCAGAATATTACCTGGTTTTGCAACGGCATCACATTGTTGACTCTTATTCAATCAGTGATTCACATCAACACCCAGATACTTTTCAGCAGCACTCCTGCCTAGCTAATTATTCCCCATTTTGAATGCTGTGACGGGGCAAGGCCAGATGGTGATAGAAAAGTAGTGGGAGATAGATATATTAGCTCCAGGCTAAACAAATCCCTAGGACCAGGTTAAGTGAAATGGAAGCTGCTCCAGGTCAATTAAGACACCTGGGGCCAATTAAGAACTTTCCAGAAGGCAGGGAGAATGCTAGGTTGATTGGGACACCTGAAGCCAATCAAGGGCTGGCTGAAACTAGTTAAAAGCCTCCCAGTCAGTCAGGTGGATGTGCATGTCAGGAGCTGTGGGAGGAAGTTGTGCTGTTGGAGAGGCTGAGTAGTACACACCATATCAGGCACAAGGAAGGAGACCCTGAGGTAAGGGTGAAGTGGAGCTTGAGGAAGTGAGGGCTGCTGTGGGGGAAGTAGCCCAGGGAATTGTACATGTCATGTTTCTAAAAAGTCAGCTACCATAGCTGATACTATTAGGGTCCCTGGGCTGGAGCCCGGAGTAGAGGGTGGGCCCGGGCTCCCCCCCACCTTTGCCCTCTGATTAATCACTGAGACTGGGAGACAACAGAGACTGTACAAGGAAGAATAACTTCTCCTCGCCTCCCTTGCTGGCTTATGATGAAAATGGCTCAGTAGACTGTGACCCTTATCTCAAGAGAAAGAAGGGTTACATGGAGGGTCACAGTGAGCCTCTGAGGCTAGCGAAATCCACCAGGAAATGCGGGACCCACGGAGGCAAGGACAGAGCTTTGTCACAATGCGTATATTTGATTTATCCCCCTTAAGTGTAGTACTTTGCACTTTACTGAATTTCACCTTGTTGATTTCAGATCAAATGTCCAATTTATCAAGGGCATCTTGAATTCTAATCCCATGTTCCAAAGTGTTTGCGACTCCTCCCAGCTTGGTGTCATTTGCAAATTTTATAAGCATACTCTCCATTCCACTATCTAAGTCATAAACTAAAATGTTAAATAGTATCAGACCCAGGACAGACCCCTGTAGGACTCCAGTAGATAGGACCTCCCAGTTTGAGAGCAAACCATAGATAACTACTCTTTGGCCTGGTCTACACTATGGGGGGGGATTGATCTAAGATACATCACTTCAGCTGCGCTATTCTCGTAGCTGAAGTTGCGTATCTTAGATCGACTTAGAATCACTTACTTCGTGTCCTCGTGGTGCTGGATCGATGGCCGCCGCTCCCCTGTCAACTCCGCTTCCGCCTCTCACCCTGGTGGAGTTCTGGAATCGACAGCAGAGCGATCGGGGATCGATCACTACCCGCTGATCTAGCGGGTAGTGTAGACGTGGCCTTTGAGTATGGTTTTTCAACCAATATATAACAGCTAATCCGGTTCGCTGAGTGCAAGAGAAAATGAAACTATGGGACAGATTCTTGATAGTTGTAATTGTAGATACAATCCATTAGTGTTGTCACTTTACATCCACTAAGAATCTGTCCCCATTGTATTTTCCCACTCTGACTGTCTACATAGAACTCAAGCTGACTGGAAACTCTTGCAATGCCCTGCATAATTTAAAAGTCAGTAGCTGGTAACAGTAACAATTACCATCATCTAAAGAAGTGGATTCCACTGACTTACAATTATCATCTGAGTTCACCACTACTGTAGCTAAAGAATTTCAATAGTATGATTTGGGAGAGATAAACAGAAGAAATGTATTTGATCTGTCTACAGCAGGGCATGACTCTAGGGAGTGAAATAAAGGATTTCTATGGGAGCGAAAGCCATAGTGTAACAGATTACATGATTGGTGTATTATGCTTACAGTTTAGGTATGTGTGGTTCTGTTTACAAAGGCAATGCGAGGTGACATTATTTTATGTGTGTACATTTGAAACTCAGTATTGTCTATACAGACATGATTGATTGATCATGGGAAACCCAGATTAAAGGTAATAGAGAAGTCCTCCAGTTTAGGGAACCACAGGCACACTTTTGCTTAGCTTCATAAACTTCCCAATTGCTGTTAGCAGACCTAGGGCCATATCCTCAACTGGCATAAACTGACATTAGTGGCATTATGATTTCACCAACTGAGGATCTGGTCCCTATTAGAGTCTAGAGCAGCTTGTAGCTCTCCGAAACAAAAAATTACAGTTCTCAGTATGTGAAATCTTTTGATATTCATGGTGTTGTGATTGATACTATTCACCCCTGTCATAATAATTAGGCCTACAGATTTACCCTAGTTACACTGTAAAAAGTGAGTGAAAGTTAATAAGATGTCACAATAACATATAACAAATGTTGGTGGAAAAAGATGCGGCGGGGGGGGGGCGGGTTGGGAAGACATTGAATTAATCCAACCAAAAAGGCCTACTGATATAACTATGTGAAAATTATGGCTGGTAAACAAAAACAGTGAGAGACTGGAAACCAATGAACCAAAACTAGTGTGTTGGAAATTAGGCCTACCTGGGGGACAAAATGAAGGGTGGAATTGCCCCTCCTCTCACTGCCTTTTTGGGGTGCTTTAAAAAGACTTTTGAGGGTGGGCAATAGCAAACCAGCTGGGGGAATTCCTGGATGAAGGGAAGGCTGTCAGGCCTCCATACTGCTCTGCTCCAGGGACTTTGTCCTTCACCTGAGGATGCTGAAAATCACTGCATCATTGCCAAGGCCAGACCTCAACACACCAGTGGGGACACCTGGTCATCGCCATTGCACCAGTTGAGACTCCAGCCAGGTACACATGCGTTTTTTTTTTCCCATTCCCTTGTGTGTTCCTTTCTGCCCCACTAATTTTCCTCCCGTTTGTTCGCGTGCTCTCTCTCCCCTCCAGCTTTCCATCTGATCTGATCTTAAGATCAGCTGTACCACATGGCACCAGCAAATGAGGTCAGACAGCCCATCGAGCTCTGTCCAGCCTGAGAGAGACCGGGAAAGGAGGGGGACCAGACCAGACCACACTGGAGGACATTCCAGACCAGAAAATGAGCCAGAGCACTGCCATTGTGGCTGACTTGCCCACCCAGACCTGCTGCCCAGAATCGCAAGGACATTAACAAAAGCCATATTTTCTCCACCTTTACTGTCCTGTCTCTTCTAGCTCTCACTCCGTCGAAAGAATGATTACTTTTTCTTTCTTTCTTTACATCTCGAAACCAAGCAACAAAACTAGGCTTTTCCTCCCTACTAAAAAGAATTATCCAACTGAAAAGGGGACTGTACCTGATATCCTGTCTTACAAAAGCACTTTGGTAGGTTTTTGGTTAAGTTTGTCTCATATAATAATTTAATTTCAGACTGCTTTATAACTTGTCTTGGCTCTTTTTTTCTGTATTTTAGTTAATACACTAAGTAGTTTAGGAATGTATCTTGCTAAAAAACCAAGATCTCTGTGTATCAAACCCAAACTTTGTTCAAACTGTTTAAGTTTGGACAGTTTCAGGGTTATGTTAACACCTTTGACTCTTTAGGCCCATTTATTTCATCTAAATTAATACAATGCCCTTTTCTTTAAGAAGAGTTGGTCTGATTAATAGAGTGTGACTCTCTAGTATTCTTAATATTAGAAGAATTTCCAGGTACTGTATTTGTGCTGAACAGTGAAGTTCTGACTTCACATTGGACCTTGCAAAGAAATACAAGCCTTAGGGACAACTTTCCAGCCCACCTGACCCCCACACATGTCCTCTTGAAAATCTAGCCATATATTGGCTAATGGAAATCTGCAGCACTGAACTATCAGAAATTTCAAACTGTTTCAAACACTGAAACTGCAAGATGATCAGAATGAAATTTGTGCCCCATCTGAATCAGTCTCTAAATTGTCATAGCTCATTGATAGTGTCTATTTCTGGGAAAGAGATGTAGCTGCAGGAAGGACTGTTGGTTGTAGCTAAGACAAATGTAGGGCTTGATTCTTCTCTCAATTAACCAGTATAAATCAAAAGTAACTATATTGACTTCAATAAAGTTACACTGGTAAATACCAGAGTGAAAGTAGAATGAGGTCCATAATCTTTTCTTCTGCCTTGACTGGAGGCTTAGTTGTTATACTATCTCCTCTTAGTTAGGAGGAGCTAGAGAGATTTTTGTGAGCTCAGAAGAGAGAAAGTACATTGAGGGCAAAATTTTATTTCCATGATGACTTGACCAGTGATTGTATTACAGCCACTACCTAAGCAAAGAAGCTTGAAAGAGAGTTTTCGTTTTACTTTTTGTAATGAATTTTGCTTTCCAGATGTGTTCTTAAGTTCACTGCAATTCACACAGCTGTCCCTTACAGAAGAGAACTACCAGTAAGAGCAACAATACCTCAGTTGAAAATGTATGAACTGGCCATCAAGGACAGCTCAAATTCAAGTTGCAGGCACTCATATGCCATGAAAATGAACAGCATAGAATGCCTATAAATGTATTTTATTTTTATTTTTTTT
Organism: Lepidochelys olivacea; assembly: GCF_965140295.1. NCBI lineage: Eukaryota > Metazoa > Chordata > Testudines > Cheloniidae > Lepidochelys > Lepidochelys olivacea. Next base: position 60,206,002 of record NC_140414.1, on the reverse strand, counting down.
AAAATAGGCTAATTTGAAACATTTACATGATTTTTTATATTCCAGGTGATTTAACTAAATTCAACATTCAGCATGATAAATTCATAGTAGTAGTGCAGTCCAGTCACTGAGAATCAGAACAATGTAGGTCAGTTTCTGGAGTCCTGATGCGGCAGCACCCAGAGTTCCAGCACCTACGACAAGACTTGACACAACTACTAGCTGTCCTTTAACAATCGAACCTTGTACTTGATTTCCTAATGCCATGGTGACTCTTGCATAACATCACAAATTTTTAACTGCTTACCTATCTTTGATCCTCATAAACAGGTGAATGCAGCTGTTGCGCGCACAGAGCCCACGCTGATGTGTCTGAGTACAATCCCAATATGTCTGTGCATTCTAATGTGGAGTTTTTTGTGTCAACAGGTGCATGCATGTATTTTGTAGGCATGGTTTTGGCACATAACTTTGAATATTTGGCCCTCTGAGAGATTTCTTAATTAGGATTGCAAGTGTTTGCTCTTTTCCCATACTTTACCATCCTGGTCAAAACTCTTAGATGAAGAATGTGAGACTTTTCTTAAAGGCTCTGAATGCTTCTCTATAATTGTGCTGTGATCAATCAGAATCTTGTTTAATTGGCATGTAGACAGTGATAAAATGGCTTCATCATCTTTTGTTTTAATTTTTCTCCTAATTGTTCGAATGCCTTCTCAAAAATAGAGCTTTTTGGAATGGCTTAGTTTGGCAGATGTATTTCATTTAAAGTCAGTTACCACCTCTTCTTCAGCAGTCCTAGAAATCTGACTAGATATTATGTACCATTAGAATCTCCCCCCCTCACCCCCCCCACACAAAAAGTTTGTGGAACTATAAGCTTTTTTTTTTCAGATAATTGGTATCACTGACAGGGTATTAATACCTTTCTGCTTCTCAAAAAGGATCTAAATAAGGAGGAGATCTTTCTCCACAAAAAAAATTGCTCGCACGCGCTCTCTCTCTCTCTCTCTCTCTCAGAGAGAGCATGAGAGCAAGCGAGCACGTGCATATGTAACAGGAGATAAATGCCTACAATATATTTCTCTTCCCCCTAATTTCTCCTAACATTCTGAATTCTTTGGGCTGTGGCAGTAACTGTGAAGCTGTGAGAGGCTAGAAAAGGTAGGTATATAAAAGCTGAAAATCAGGGAAAATGTCTGAGTGCCAGCAGACTCCTTGAAGCAAGATAGCATTGCAATCATAAGCACTGCTGACTTGGAGCCAATTAAACCCTCTCCATATGCTAGCTACTGTATGCTAAATATAAACTAGATCCTCTAGTATATATGACAGAGCAAATGGTGCATACAGTAAGGGGAGCATTTGGTTTCATAGGTCCTTACCAAACATATCACTGCAGCAATGTGGCACATCACATGACAAAAATCTATAGTGTGTTGTTAAAGATGAACTTGTGTGTAAAGACTGACAAATAAAATACAGAAGTTAGGGGAAGCCACAAGCACAACACATGGGCTGGGTATGGTTTTAGATAATCCTTTGGCAAACTGCTTCCTCCATACCAATGCAGAAAGAAAGGACAATGGGAATCACGGCCATTGGGCTTTGTAATCTTCAGAGCAACTTCAACTGGGACTCTTAATTATGCCAGTTTTGCACTCAACTCAGGAAAAGGACACTCACATTTAATTTTAAAAAAAAAGAGAGCGAGAGAGAGAATGGCAGTGATTTCAGAAACTGAGCTGGCAATTATTCTGGTTTCAGTTTCCTCAGATTTTCTTCCCTTGCTCCTACAGCTCAGTTTCTATAGACGTATAACCTTCAATAATGCTATTGTCTTTTTTTCTTTTTATTACCCAGCATTCATTGAATTACAAGCAAAAATTGTCCAGTTATCCAGAAGATGTTGGACACAGTGGAATACCTGATGCAGCTGACTTTGGAGGCATTCTGACCTTGGAGGCTCAAGCTTGCATCAGCCAGCCCCTATCAGAGTAGAGACTATCCAATTCAGCATGAAATGGAAAAAGAAGTGTGATAGGAAAGCAAAATAAAAATGGATATGCAGACTACTCATGAACTTGGAGGTATGCAGAGTACTTTCATCTGGTTTCCAACTGGAAGAAGAATTTATAATGAAAATGGAAAAGATGTATTTGGGTACTTGATTTACTATAACTTCATTTCTTAAATTATAAAATGTGAAATCCTTTTATTTCCACAAGTACTTTGTTTTATGAAGATAATTTCTATCCCTGAGTTACTTTTTTTTTTTTTTTTTTAAAGTTATGGTAACATACACTGCATTCAGACCCAATGTCATCTAGAGCCATGTTCTCAAAGCCGGTCTGCCGCCTGTTCAGGGAAAGCCCCTGGCAGGCCAGGCAGGTTTGTTTACCTTCTGCGTCCGCAGGTTTGGCCGATTGCGGCTCCCACTGGCCGTGATTCGCCGCTCCAGGCCAATGGGGGCTGCAGGAAGCGGCACGGGCCAAGGGACTTGCTGGCCACCCTTCCCACAGCCCCCATTGGCCTGGAGCGGCAAACCGCAGCCAGTGGGAGCCGCAATCGGCCGAACCTGCGGACGCTGAAGGTAAACAAACCGGTCGGGCGCACCAGGGGCTTTCTCTGAACAAGCGGCGGACTGGCTTTGAGAACTACTGATTTAGAGCTAGTTCAAGTTTAAACCTCAGCCTGTCCAAGGTTTCCGTTTCCTTTTCCTGAGGGCTGGTGGACTCTCATAATCATGTTTGGTACCTGCTGGCTCTCCTGATGATTGGGTAGATCCTAAAATTGAAGATCTCTTCAATTGGGCTAAGAACCCAGGAGCCCAGGACTTTAAAACAATCCCTCTTCTTCTTGTGTACCCATGGTGTGACCATTGTAATGGCCACGCACAGAGAGAGCCTCCCAAATATGTTTGTCCAGTGTTCTATGCATTGGAGCTTCATGTCACAATTCTGCATGGAGATGTGTAAGCAGCTCCCTTAGTATACATGTGAAGAAGCACATGTTTCATAACCACTCCACCTGCTGCCAGAGTTTGGACCGGTATAGTCCAGAACTCCTGGGTCTTGACCCAATTACCCAAAAAGGCTAGCACACCTGCGCAGAGCCATGAAAGTGATTCCTTGTGTAGGGTCTGATTCTGCAACCCTCTCTCACGTTGGATAGCACTTGTGATTAGTCTCACTGACCTCAATGGAACTTTTTCTGAGAGTACTACTCAACAAAAGGAGCTGTGGAATCAGGTTTTTAGTACATCTCTGAATCTATTCCTCAATGAGACCCTAGTTACAAAAGAAACCGAAGGATCTTTAAGGTGGTGGTGCTGCTGCTGCTCCCACCTTTTTAAAAAAAAATACAGAAGTAAAAACTATTATGAAGACCGGAGGACCAGATCGGAATGTAAGTAAACTAGTAACCTCATCCACCCCAGGCAATTAACACCCTTATTCTTGCTCAGTGCTTTTATAAAGAAAGATAGGATTTAATTATTTTTTTTAAAGGTCAGGAAATGTCTCTTACTACATAGGTCTGTGTGGGAGCGGGGAAGGGGAGCAGAAGGTACCTTTGCCATATCACACTGGGCTATGCAAGCACCGCTACATGACTGCTGAGCCATCCAATCCCCCACACAGCCGCTACATGGGACTGAAACAGTGTGGAGGACTTTGAGTGGCACTCTGTGCCTAAGTGAATTGAACCATAGGATTATTATTTGTATTGCTGTACCTCCTAAAAGGCCTATTCAAGATTTGAATCCTGAAGTGCTTGTCATGGCGTGCGCGCGCGCACACGAAATTGTCCACTTTTTGGAGTGGAGACCATCTTTTAAAGCTAAGTACAGCAAACTAATTGTAAGGAATATCAATACATGTAGTAGTTCCCCATTAAAGTATTGGTAATAATAATTATTCTGTAATTACACAAAATAATCTATGAATATCTATATTCTTTACTGGCCTATATGGTTAAACCATTTATCCTCACTTTATATTTCCCAACATATTAATAGCTAGATAAATTTATCAGATGTTTAAAAATAATCTTAATTTAGAAAAGAACACAAGCTGAAACAGCCTTTCAATACAGCTGTATAGTGCTATCCCTATGTGAACTAACTGTAGGCCAATTATTTTAGGGAAGTTTGTCTGATAAGTAGTGCTGTCGATTAATTACCATTAGCTCACAAGATTAACTCAAAAAAATTAATTGCGATTAATCACTGTTTTAAGCACACTGTTAAACAATAGAATACCACATGAAATTTAATAAATATTTTGGATGTTTTTCTAGATTTCCAAATATATTGATTTCAATTACAACACAGGATACAAAGTGTACAGTGCTCACTTTATATTATTTTTTATTCCAAATATTTGCACTGTAAAAGGGATAAACAAAAGAAATAGTATTTTTCAATTCACCTCATACAAGTACCATAGTGCGACCTCTTTATCGTGAAAGTGCAACTTACAAATGGAGATTTTTTTTGTTTGTTACATAACTGCACTTGAAAACAAAACAATGTAAAACTTTAGAGCCTACAAGTCCTCATTAATTAAATTTGTGAATGAACTCCTAGTGGGAGAATTGTATGTCTCCTGCTATGTATTTTACTTGCATCCTGCCATATATTTCCTGTTATAGCAGTCTCAGATGATGACCCAGTCCATGTTGTTTGTTTCAAGAATATTTTCACTGCAGATTTGATAAAACGCAAAGATGATACCAATGTGAGATTTCTAAAGATAGCTACAGCACTCGACCCAAGGTTTAAGAATCTGAATTGCCTTCCAAAATCTGAGAGGGACAAGGTGTGGGGTATGCTTTCAGAAGTCTTAAAAGAGCAACACTCTGATGCAGAAACTACAGAACCTGAACCACCAAAAAAAAATTTTTTTTAAATCAACATTCTGCTGGTGGCATCTGACTCAGATGATGAAAATGAACATGTGTCGGGACGCAATGCTTTGGATTGTTGGTGAGCAGAACCTGTCATCAGCATGGACGCATGTCCTCTGGAATGATGGTTGAAGCATGAAGGGACATATGAATCTTTAGCGCATCTGGCACATAAATATCTTGCAACACTAGCTACAACAATGCCATGTGAACGCCTGTTCTCACTTTGAGGTGACATTGTAAAACAAGAAGCAGGCAGCATTATCTCCCATAAATGTAAACAAACTTTTTTTTGTCTGAGTGATTGGCTGAACAAGAAATAGGACCAAGTGGACTTTTAGGCTCTAAAGTTTTTTACATTGTTTTATTTTTGAATGCAGTTATTTTTTGTACATAATTCTACATCTGTAAGGTCAACTTTCATGACAGAGATTGCACTACACTACTTGTATGAAGTGAATTGAAAAATAACATTTTGTTTTTTACAGTGCAAATATTTTATATTTATTTATTACAAGTGAGCACTTTACACTCTGTATTCTGTGTTGTAATTGAAATCAATATATTTGAAAATGTAAAAAAAAAAAATCCAAAAATATTTAAATGGTATTCTATTATTGTTTAACAGTGCAATTAATCATGCAATTAATTTTTTTTAATCACCTGACAGCCCTACTGATAAGCTAATTTTCTGATCTGGGGCTCGGAAATTTTTTACTCAGCTAATTCTAGAATGTACGTGGAGAGAAATGCTGGCCTTTCTGTCCTCAGCAGTACTGACATCCTTGCATACAGCAGAATAGGTGGTGTTCAACTGTGCAGAAGCACAGGATTTGGGGTGATCACCGGGTTTTCAGGAGGATCTCCACTCCTTCATGCTGCAGAGCCCAGGTCTAGGAGGAATCCCTGCACATGGCCATAGATGGACACCGAGGGTAAGACTGGTAGATCCATGACTATGCAGATCCACTAGTCATTCTCAGAGTTCTGGTTGTGGAGACTACTTTAGACATAAGATTACAAATTTAAAGATTTTCAACACTAACTTCTTACAAAGTCTTTTATCTGCACTAGTTGCAACCTTTGTTTGTCCCCTAGAGTACAATGTCCCGCTAAACAAGGGACAGCTTATCCACATGTTTAGCAGTCTTGTTTTCAATAGAGAGTTTCCCTAATGTTTTTCTGTCACTGCCCAATTGCCCCACCTTGTCAATCAAACTCAGTGGAGCTACAGGCTCCATAGTAGGAGAGGGGGATGGTAGGAAATGCCTACTGGGGCATTCCACAGAGAACTCTGGATAAAAGCTTCTGAACTGTATTTGTCCTCTGCAGCTGCAGAGCTAAGAAAACCAAAGAAGTTGTGTGTGACAGCAGCTGCAGAGGCCCTTTAATAAATAATTTTTTTTTAAAAAAGTGAACAGAGCCCTCTAAAAGTTGAGTAGTAGTTGGCCATTTTCAATATCAAGTTTGGAAATCCTCAAACTTTATCTTGTAAGTTGCAAAACTATTTCTAAAGAAAAAGCAATACACCTAGATTAACACTATTTACTTCCCTAATGTATTTCTCAATATTATTATTTTCTATAAACATGTGGCTTATGTTGGTCAGGTATTACATAAATAAGCTTTTGTACTCAAAATCTTTTGATTAGGTGAACTTGTCATAGCTGCTCTAGCTTGGCTTATTTTCTTAAAAGTAAAGTTCTGTGATTGTTTCCTAATAATTCCATGAATCTTCATGCTAGAGCAACAGTATTTTTACACAAAGGAAAAGCAGCGGGGTGTGAGTGATGTATGTAAAAATATGATTTGGGAGTCATGAAGCAGCCATTTTTACTCATGTGTAATGATAGAGGATTCTAACTCCTAATTAAAGAATGTCAGTCTATACATTGGCTTCACTAGACTTCAGAAATCATTCTAGAAAAGGACTAGTCTTACTGTTAAGCACCTCTGTACTTAATTGCTAATTATTCAGTTGCTTTGGTTTTGCACTATAATGATGAAGCCTTGAGCTCTAAAACAATGTATTCTATAGAACTTTGGTGCATTTTTTCTTTATTCCTATTTATAAAATGTGCTTATCCAGAACTCTAGACGCATGTGCAGCTCAACATAAAATACATGAATACAAATTCAAATTGATCCAATGGTCACATTAATGTGTTTTCCAGTCTACCATGATCTTGCAAGGTCCCCTTTAGATCAATAGAATGTGACTCTGGTAGCCCAGGGGAGAGTAACTTCCAAAGTCATGGGCCCTCTTTTGTAAACTCCTTCTCCAAACAAATGTAACTAAGGACCATCATCTTGAGCTTTCCAGTTGGCCTAAGTTGCACCTAGGAAGAGAGAGGTAACAGTTACATGCAGGACCAAAATCAAAAAGGGCTTTATAGAATAATCATGCTGTCAGCCAGTTCTGTCTCTATAGCACAGGTCTAATACACTCATTGCAGGAAATATTAATAAGCAAGTAATGAGGCAGTGAGCCAGATTCTGCACCAGCTGAAATTTCTGAGCCGCCTTCAGGAGACGGTATAAGTAGAACACAGTGCAGTAATCCAAAAGCATGGGTAACTCTGGCAAACCATGGGGAATGGTGGTGAGGCCCACGTCCACAGAAAATACCATTCTTCTTGGCAAGAGTCGATTCAAAAGAGAGGATATAGCAGGATGCCCTAATTGTGAACTTGAATGACTAAATGTGATTTAGTAATTCAGTCAAGGGGCAGATGAGTTAAAATTTCATCTGAGTTTTAGTTTTTTCTTAAAACCAGCAGATACTAAAAATGATTTCAAGTATTTTCAAATAGTAAAGGTTTCTAAGCAGCATTTGGGAGCCCAGATTGTGATGGTGAAATCCCCATTTAGGCATCTAAATAAAAGTAGTCCAATTTTCAAAAGTGCTGAGCATCTTCAGCTCTCACTAGAGAGAGGAGCAGGCACCAGCTATGCCAACCAAAACATACCTGAATTTTTAAGCAATCAAAATTTAGCTGCCATGGCTCATCTTTACTGTGTTTTACACAAATCTCAAAATGGAATTAAAATTGCAGCTGGAAGATGAATAGCTCAGGAGAAGGTGCATCCAATTCTTCAATTCAGCATGTAGCCCAAATGGCTCTTTGTGCTATGAGCTGCTTCATCATGGCTGGGAATGAATTAATTCTGCTTCCATTCAGATTGCAGAATCTGGAGTATCCTTGACAGTTGATACATCCTTCCTCCATGCAAGGGAATAGCTGGTGGTAGTCCTGCATTCACTGGCCTTGACCCTGCCTAGCCACAAAAACTCCATGTGCATTGAAGCACAGGGAGTCCCAAATCCTGTCTTCTTTCTGCAATGGAGACACTCTGGTTCGGGCCCATCCCCACCTAGAGAAGACCAGCAGGATTTGGCCTATGTACAGGCTTCATAATACTATTGAATAAACCTGGATTTAGGTTAGTAACATAGGCCCTGTCCTTAGTACTCTTACTAGTGGGAGTAATCCATATTCTCAAAGACAATGGCACTATTCATGTTAATAAGAATCAGTCGTGAGAGTTAGGATTCACAGAACTGACCAGTGTGTAGTTCTAAAATATTTAATTACCTAATTTTGTTTTAAATGTATGGATCTTGGCAATTTTGTTTCATCACAACACCTTGATTTTGTTTTAAACGTTAAAGCTGTTGAGCCCGAAATATTTGTATCAGTTGCTTTTTAAAATGCATCTACAGTATGTAGGTAGTGTGGTATACTGTAAGTGTCATCATTTTATGGACTATCTGCTTTACTTGAAACTACAGTTAGTGTAATATACTTCTATGCACATTTGGGTTTCTGTGTTGAGAGAAAAACAGCCATCTGTTAGGTGAAGAGAGAAAGCTAACAGAACAAAGGGACGAGGCAGATCACGAGATCGTTGGTGTTTTGAGCAACCCGGAAAGCAAATGTAGCCTCATGGCTGGTAAGTAGACTCTGTGTCTGTGTCTGTCTGTCTGTCTGTGCTAATCAACCTACTGAACACCCAGTGATTGAAAGCAGTGTAAAGTGAAAAGTAAATGAATGTGCATAGTGATAAAAGATGCAAACTCCCTGAGCATCAATACAAGATGTACTGTTTATATATGTGTAGAGAAGTAGTAGTTGGGGTGAAAGAGTTAAACTGTGAATCTAATACATTCCTTCCCTGTACCAGAAGACCAATTATGAAAAAAAATTAATTTTTACCATTTTGAAGGAAAAATTAAGTATTTAAAACAATTTTTTTCCAAAAGTAAACTTTTTTTTTCCCAGGTGGGAGGGAAATATATCTATTAACACAAGCTTAACAACACTGAAATCACATGACAGCTGGAGAAGTGCTTTTATAACTAGAGTGGAGAATAAGAGTATCATGAAAGTCAATTGTGTAAAAGTAAAAGCAAGCAGTGGTGGTTTCATTCTCAGTTTACAGCATAATCTTATTAGACATGTTCATTAGGTCAAGATGCTGTCAGCCAAATTCTATCCCAAAAAATCAGGGTCACCTGCACACGCACACAAGAGCTGGAAGTTCACCAAGTACCAGTCAAAATTGGCTCCTATACATGCTCAACACAGGAACTGTGCTAAAACAGATGTACTTATTCTCCACTTAAGACCTGTTCAAAATTTTTCTGTGGGTCTAAGGTGCTTGTATGTTCAGGGATCTCCTAGTATAGATGGGAGAGGTTGGGGGGGGATAGTTGCATCCTCAACATCACCCCCCCTCAGAAGCCATGGAAACTGTCAACATCTGTCAGGGTTCCCTCCCCACTCTGAACTCTAGAATTCAGATGTGGGGACCCTCATGAAAGAACCCCTATGCTTATTTCTACCAGCTTAGGTTAAAACTTCCCCAAGGCACAAATTCTTTGCCCTTGGACGGTACACTGCCACCACCAAGTGATTTAACACAGAATCAGGGAAAGGACCACTTGGAGTTCCTATTCCCCTCAAGCCCTTACACCCCCTTTCCTGGGGAGGCTTGAGAATAATATCCTAACCAATTGGTTACAAAGTGATCACAGACCCAAACCCCTGAGTCTTAGGACAATAAAGAAATCAGTCAGGTTCTTAAAAGAAGGATTTTATTTTTAAAAAAAGTAAAAATCACCTCTGTAAAATCAGGATGGAAAATAACTTTACAGGGTAACAAAAGATTCAAAAACACAGCAGAACTTCCTCTAGGCTTAGTTTCAAAGTTACAAAAAGCAGGAATAAACCTCCCTCCAGCAAAGGAAAAATTCACAAGCAGAACAAAAGATAATCTAACACGCCTTGCCTGGCTTTTACTCACAATTTGTAATATGAGAGACTTAGGATGGTTTATAGGAGAAGGAGTTTTCTGACCTGATGCTTCTCTGCTTCCCAAGAGAACACACCAAAACAAAGCCTCCCCCCCTCCCCTACCCACGATTTGAAAGTATCTTCTTTCCCCATGGGTCCTTTAGGTCAGGTGCCAACCAGGTTATTTGAGCTTCTTAACCCCTTACAGATAAGGAGGAATTCTAGGCTACCCTTAGCTCTATGGTTATGATGACATCCGATAATGCTATTGCTCTCAACATTTTTTTTTTTAAAGCCGAGATTTCCTACAGGCTAGGAGCACCACCATGGAGAGAAGCTGGGGACCACCAGTGGGTGCAACCACACACATTCCTTGGGTGTCCCACAGCCACCTTGAAGTAGGCATAAAACAGAATGGTAAAAAGTTGTGGAGGGCCATGTCTGTCTCCCCCCTCCCCATCCCACCCCCAAGGTTGCAGCTCAGAAGGTTTCCATGATAGCACAGTCCTAATGGAGCTACAGCTGCTCCACTGGCAATGCCTTTCTCTTTTCAGTGGTCTCCTGAGGTCACCACCCTCTTCCCCTGATCATTCCAAAGGGACCAGACTCCACCCTTTTGACAGTCAGTGAGTCAGTTTCCAGTCCTCTCTGGGGGTTTCACTTCTGGGAGTTAATTTTTTCCCTCTACCCTGAGATGCCCACATGCAACTCCCTTTGATTTCAGTGCTGCTCAGAACAGCACCAATTTGTTAGGTACTGCAGTGTTTCATATTGTGGTTTTCGCTACTAGGATTAGAGGTACCTAATGCTGGTTTTGAAATAGGAAGTACTTATATGCATAATATTCTTGTCTTGCTCTTCATGTATCTGGTTAACAAACTCAGCTTCAGGAAGAATAAAGAGTTAAGAGTCCTAAATCACTGACACTAGTAAATCTGACATCTTATTAAACCAGACAGAAAGTAATCTGTGGACAGCTAATCTAAATTATCACTTCCACAGCTTGTGTGTACCCTGTCACGTTACAGTGGGTTACGCATTTTCAGTTATATTTCGATTTTAATATTTTAGTCATAGTGGAAATGCTCTCAAAAGACCCAGGTCTGCATCTACAGCTCTGTCCTCTCCACTCTTCTCTTTAAATAGTCTGATCACTTTTACTGTAAGATACAAAAATAACTTATTCCAATATACAATCTTTAAAGAGAAAATGGGTCGTTTTAAGGTAAGATTTGAAGAGAGTTGTCCAGAAGGGGGAAAGAAAACAGCACCCAAAATTATTGTTGTTTACTAGAACCCAATAGAATCTACTGAAGTTGTAAACTTTGGACAAAGGTATTGCAAAAGTCCCACCAGAAAGCTGCCAAATTGTCCAGTGCTCTTCAGACACCCTTTTAATTATTCCCTATAATTCTGCATAGTGCCGTCAATTGAACAAAGTATAAAAGTGATGGTGTTTGCATAAGGTTTTCAGACTCAGGACTTAATTATCCAGTTTTCATGTACTGTACCATGTCCATACCAGACTCTTACACAACTATTGAATTTTACAAATAAACTCTGTTGCAGCTAATTACATATACTTGATGAGAATCAACAGCTGCTCCCAGTATAGAACACTTCAGGGGGGATTTTAGAAGCATTCTACCAGAATTCTATACAAACTGAATCATATCCTGCAGATCTCCAGCAGCCTAATCTCGGATGCTCACCTTCTCATCAAGCTACATGGGTGGCAAGCCTTCTGCATGTAGGTGCCCAACCTATGACACACAACCTCTGTTTTACATTACCTTTTCTCATTCGTTCATATCCAGTTAGATAAATCACATGATACAATATGCCCTAACATCATGCAATACAAACAAGTGTACTAGGCATTTGTTTTTCCTTTTGCTGAAAGGACATGCGCATAATGTTGCTCACACACTGAAGATTACAGGCCAAAACCCTGAGCCAAATTGAAAGCTAGCATGTGTACCCTTTGCAACTTAATGGAATTGTACCTGCTTGATCCAGCAATAAATTTAGCACTCTAAGGATCTGAAATATCATCACATAAACATACTCTATACTGGATATGCAGACAATTTTAAGTACATTGCTTGTCATAAATTAAAGATCAGTTATAGTTGTTAAATATTAAAATGCCCTCTTAACTCCTTCATGTGTGTCATTGCTGCAGCCAGTTTGGTGACTTTCTTTGACTTATTGATGCTACACTGGAAGAAGACTTCTGGGGGGGAGGGATTTTGACATCCATATTTCTAATGATATGGCCCTTGCATGTGAAACTGTGGTATCTAGAGCACAGGCCTGTACATAAGGAAACCTGAGTTCTAGTCCACAAGCTCTCATCTGATGTATGATTCTGTGCGTGTTACTTTGCTCCTTTGTGTCCAAGTTTCCCTGTCTTTAAAAAGGGGACAGTGCTTTCATTATCTACTTTAAAGGGGTGCTAGGTGAAATGTTTGATCTCCTCAGATAAAGCTAGAAAAAGTGCATTATTTTCATGATTATTGCTCAGGTCCCCTCTTTTAAGAAAACCATATAATCCTCAACTCTAATGGATACAATGTGCATAGCACTGAAACTGTTCTACATACTTAGGCCCTAATTCTATAAAGACATGTGCACTGTGTGTAATCCCAGTGAACAGAATAGAGCTACCCACAAGGTGTAAAGTTAAATGTAAGTCTTTGCAGGATGGGGTCTTAGTCAGTTAAAGACTAACAGTTTATCAAAAATTTTATGTATCTCAGTCAGGTAACCATGCATAATTTGTGGTCACGTTTCAGATGTACACAATGTACTCCTGTTGCGAATTACACCTGGTAGGACACGCACAGTTCGAATCTAGGCTGAGGCACATAAACAAAGTCCACAACTGCCGCGTTCCCAAAAAACACCAAGTTTATTACGCTCGAGCGTGGTGCCCCCCTGCTAGCCAGGAGGGGACCCCGAATACAGATTATACAAAGGTTATATACTTTTTAGCAAAGCATCTTGCCCTCGTGCATTGGAAACCTTAGCCAATAAACAAACCCTTTTCTTATCTACCACCTATCCCTGCTTGGTGCATTCCTCGTGCTAAACTAGTATGTTAATTACACAGCATGGTCCTACAGCCATGCATCAGTAACTTTTATTATCAGGATGGGAGGCCTCACATCAAAGTCCAGGAGATAGGGAGTTTAGGGACTGACAAAGAACAGATACCAGGAGTCAAGGCAGGCTGGAGACAAGGAGGAGGATTTTCACAGGAATGCAGTATCTAAGGAACACTCCTCCTGGTGCATGATGTGCTTGCTTTTAGACAATGGTGGGCCCCAAACCAAAATGGAGTCACATGCGCTAACTTTTCCTTAACACTCCTTTTAAAAACAAAAAAAAGTGGTTTGTCTAATGTGTATCTCTTTTTGTTTCAGAATTGAGAATTCAATTTTTAAAAACACTTCCAAATGTCCTGATGTAGGAGCAGGGTTAGTACTAGGAATTTGCAAACCCTATGAGAGCTAAAGTTTGCTGGGGCTCTGGCAAACATCTATAACCTGTATAGTACATCTAGGTGTGTCAGTTTGAAAGCTGGGTGGGGGGTTTGCATGGGAGACTTTGCAATTAGGGAAAGAAGGTTAGGATGCATTGTAATTGTGGGGACAAGTCAAAGATTTTCATCAGCAAGGAAGGTGGGGAATGGAGGATTTTAGCACTTAAAATGGAGACTGAGCTACTGCAGTTCATTTTTTCAAGTTGGTGGTGGTCAAAGGGTCAATGTTAGTTGAGACCACTCAAATAGCATGCATCAACAACCTCCTCTACTCAGTGTGGGAAAGAGAATGCTAACAAAGCAAGGCCCTGACAGCTGCATGCTTATCACTTACCTTGAGGCCCGCCCTGTGGATGGAATTTCTGGATATGTCTACACAGCAAAGAAAAACCTATGGCTGGCTCATGCCAACTGACTTGGGCTCACAGGGCTCAGGCTGGCTCATTGCAGTGTGGCCTTCCGGGCTCAGTTTTTTCTTTGCTGTGTAGGCATTAGAGTTTGAAATCTCATTTGTGCCTATGATATTACAATCAGAGGAACCAGGCTTTGGAAACCAGGATAAATTTTTTCATCTTGTCCTAATATCATTAGCAAAAAGGACAAATTATGCTCTCAAATGGCTATGTGTGGTTCCCAACTAAGTTAATACGAGCCCCCCCTGCACATCCTCGGGCAGAATTTGCCTATTGTCTTATGGGGGCTATGTTGATTTTGTCCTAGTTGCTGTGAAAGATATCTCAAGTGAAAACATGTCCAGTGTGTGCATCCTCATAAAGCAATGGTTGAAGCTGCTACCCTGCATTGAGATCTATTTGCCTAGTTTAGGAATGTCTCATGTCATAATATCTATGCACCAAGATCAGCTCATACTACCACTCCCAAAAGAAGGGGATTTCATTTTTTTTAGCTAAAAAAATCTGCAAAAGAAAATAGTTCCATATTTACACTTCAATTTAGAAATATCATTTATTACATGCCTCTTCTACCTTTTTTATTTTTCAGACTGCTTGGTACTTTTTCTATTCTGGATATCCATTAATAAAGCCTCCCTCCCTAAAACACAAATACTGCAGCAGAGCTTCATCCAACAAACCTCTTCATTACATTTTGTATAAAGAGGGATTTGATCTATGAAAAGCTTGAATGGGCCTGGAAGCTGAGTATTATCCTGATTCAGAAGACATGAACCAAGGCTAATATGGAAGCACCACTTCAATGCGCTACTCAGACAACCAGACCTTTTGATGAATGTCAGTTGAGAGTACTTCAACACCTCCTAAAATAGGTAAGAAGATGTATCTTTGGACATTCCAGTGTCCATTCAGTTTGACACCTGTGTAGCATTTGGTTTATAATCTGGAATTTTGTAGTGCTACAAAATAGCTACCTCTATTGAAAGACCTTTCCTCAGTTTCAGTGTTAAGAGGGTCATACCTACTTGTGCAACAAATAACGCTCTGTACATTCAGAGATCTTTCTGGCGATCAGCTTGATGCCTGTTCATCAAGGTGACTATGAAAAAGAATCGCAGTGTGACAACACGGTCCATTACCAGAAATCAGCTTTTGTTAAAGACCTTTCTGCTCACTTGGGCTGCAGTTTGTAATTGCCATGGTAGTCTGTTGTGAAATGTCAGCCCAGTAGTACATCAGAGTCATCACAATGGATTACTCTACCTAGCCACCTCCTAGAAGTTATTTCTGTGCAGCAGTGCTTTCACAACAAAAAGCAAAATGTACTAGAGTCATAAGAAAACAACATAATTGATTCACATCAGAGAAGACTGGCAAATACTTTCATTTTTCCTGCTTAGCTTGCAAAGAACTTCTTACCACCACCCACGGCTAGTTTAACTCTCCATGGGAAGATTTGGAACACTGTGTCAGTATCTTATTTTCCTCTGACATGTTTTATCATTTACTAAACTCTCAAAACAGGTGTTACTCTTACTTCATCCTTCCTTAGAAATGATGGGCCAGACCCTTCACTAAAGTCAATGGAGCTACACTGACTTACACCAGCTGTGGATCTGACCCTGTATCTTGAGCTGCTCTAAGGGTTTTTTTTTTTATTGTTTAATTCCATCTGAGAACATAAAGAAACAAAAATTGTGAAGAACATAAAGAAAAAAAAAAGATCCTAATCAGGGAATGTGTAGAATATAGATGCTAGATAGGTATTCAAGAAAATATAGGGGTTGATTCACCACTATGGTACACCTGTTTTTCAGTCAGTTACACAGGTGTACAACTGGAGCAACACAGTGGTGACAGGCCCTTTATATACTTTTTTCCTAATGCTTGACTAATATATATTCTGCACATTCCCTGATCACACAATACATATTACGTGGAACGCTGCTTATATGATGAATAGTAGACAACATAATAGCCAAGCCCTGCTCACCTTATTCAAGCACCTTATTCAGTGAAACTACTTGTGTGAGGACGGTGAGCAGGATCTGGCCTTCATTTTGGATAGCATTCTTAATACAATCGTTATTACAAATAATCTTCTTCGGGTGTAAACTCCAAAGCTGCTCTCTCTCACCAACAGAATTTGGTCCCATAAAATATCACCACACCCACCTTGTCTCTCTCCAAATAATTTTATGCATATATTGATGTACAATGTACAGCTTTAAGTCACTGAAAAGCAAATTCCAATAAAAGTTGATTGCTCCCAACCATGCTTTAATCTTGAAGTCTTAACTCCAAAGAACACTCCAAGGAGTGTGTAGAACTATAGCTTATCCTACTGTACCTTAAAATGCTATATCTGAGAGGAAAAGTTTTTACTCTTTACATCACCATTGGCAAATTTAAAAACTAACAGAAGCAGTAAATTGTATAAAGCTCTGGATAAAAGTAGTATCTGGTCTCCCAGTGTGCTCCCTACTGCTTCTACACGAACAAACTAGAAGTTTTTTGAAAGCTTTTCTGCTGCAAAAACCACAAATTAGACCAAAATTTTTTTTTTAAAACACAAAGACTTATAGGGACTAATCTTGGTCTCATTGTAGTCCATGGCAAAAGACCAATTGATTTAAATGGAAGCAGTAGCAGGGCAAACATTAAAGAAAATAAACTGGGTTAATATTTTTAGTATTTTTTCTTCAAGCTCTTAAGAGGATATTACAGAAAGTAAATAAAATATAATGATAAAAGTATTTTATACTCTTGTCCTCTTAACAGAATAGTATTAGGATAAATCTAGTCAAAAACCTTGTTAAAAATGTGCTTTTAAAAAAATGAAGACTGTGTTTTATTCCAATGGAAATTGATTTAAATAAACATTCATTTTCCCTGTAGGCAATCCTAGCATTGAGCTGGTACATGAAGATGGAAAGTGAAATTAACAAGAAACTTACTGAAAATGTAACACTGGCCAGGCTATTTTCACTATCCAAACTGCAAACAGTAGAACAGAATAAAGCATAAAACATAAATATGATTTTACAATTCTTTCCATTTTAATAATTAAGAAAAACTGAGCACATAATGTTGTGATAACTTTAGTGATCACTAAATGCATGTTTGCTTTTGATTTTTGTTATTTTAAAAAAAGACTACGATGAATGTAATTTGCGTACCAATATTTACAGAAAAGGCCGTTACAGTAGTTTGTCATGATGGTTGCATATGTTTGGGTAAGATCCTTCTTGTCTCTGTAAGAGTAGCCATTCAGTAAATTGGTTTTTCAAGCCTTCCTCTTCCCTCCCTAATGCCATAGTTTGAAAATCTCAGCCTTGTCTCATGTGGATTTGCTAGTGTTTGTTTAGCAGAACTAGATAGTGACTCAACGGCAACAGAAATTTTCCAAAGTAGGCTCAAAACTTCACTTCTTAATATACACACCATGGAACTTGACACTAAACTAGGAAAGGGGCAAGTATGTTTTCTCCAGATGTATAGCATGCTGTATGGAAAGGCATTGATAGTACCAGGTGTGTTTTTTTTTTTTTTAACTGTCTGGAATGCCCTCCTGTTCCTTAAACACTGTTGGAGAGTCAGAGAAAGATGTTTATGGTAATAAGGGATTTGAAGCAGGTCCAGTGTCACTCTCCCCAATTTGGACAGCACTTAGCAAGCTTAATTATTTTCAGCTGTGGTTCTTATGTAAGAGCTTAGTATTAGTTGTATCATAGTACAGTTACATAGTTAGTTGATTGAAGGAGATGAGATGAAAAGCCCTATGCTGTTCTTAATGACACCTGTGTAAAGGTAGAGACATTGCGTTTAAACAGAGTGCAGAGTCTGGCTCTGAAAGCTGATCCAAGGAAGCATGGGGAAGCTGTAGTTCACAACAAACCATCTTATGTGAGGTGAGAGATTAGTATATCAGAGAATAAACTGAAGTCTTTGTGCCCTAGGGGGGTACACACTAACCTAGAGCCATTTGTGGTGGGACTAGAGCCCCAGTCACTTGAAGTCACTGCAGTCCCAGAAGAGACGAGTGAGTCCCTGTAGTGGAAAATCAGAGCCCAGCAGGAGGGTTCCTGTCTCCTGCGGGCTGGGTTAGTTTGTGCAGGAGCTGCTTTCTCCTCTAGGCTGTAGGGCTGGCGCTGGGTCCCCGGGTGAGCTGTGTCAGGCTGCGCCGGGGCGGTGCTAGGAGCTGCCGCCCGCTTCTCTTTCGTACCTGCAGCCGGCTGGGGCAGAACAGAGCGCACCGCTGGCGCACCGCTGCTAGAAGAGGAGGCGGCCAGTGCACCTTGCCGCGGAGCCGCCCCAGCCGGTGCAGCAGCAGCCGGGCTCCCAGAGCAGGACACCCCGGCTAAAGGGGGCGATGGCTAGTGATCACTGCCTGGTGCTGCTAGCCGGGCTGCTGCTGTGCAGCCTGGCGGCGCGGCGAGAAGCGCAGCAGGACCCGGACCCGCTTCCTCTCCTCCTGCCCCCGGGACTCGGTGGCGGAGGGCTGCTGGTGGCCGGCAGGGGGCTGCGGGTGCCCTGCGGCCGCTCCGTGGCGCTGGACCCGGCGCGGGACCTGGCGATCCGCGTGCCGCCGGGGGAGACGTGCGAGCTGACGGCGCTGGAGAGCGAAGAGCCGGGCCCGCCCCGCCCCGGCGCCCTCTCCCCCAGGCGCTTCCCCTGCCGCTTCGGCCCCGGCCAGGTCACCTACACCCACTACGGCGCCCCCCGCCCCGGCCGCTACCGCCTGCGCCTCCAGCTGCGCTCGGGCTCGCCCCGCCGCCCGCGCCTCCTGCCCCTGGCGCTGCCGGTGGAGGTGCTGGCCCGGCCGCCGCGCCTGCTCCGCCGCCACCTGCCGCTGGAGGTGGAGTCGCGGCTGGGGCTCAGCCCGCCCCTGGACGCCAGCGTGCTGGGCTTCCCCGAGGGTCGCTGCCGCCTCACCGCGCGGCCCCCGTCGGACGGCGGCGCCCCCCTGCCCGCCCACGGGCGCCTGGTGGACTCCGACGGGCGCCCGCTGCCCCCCGGCTACAGCAGCGAGTGCGGCCGCTTCCTGCGGGCGGGGATCCGCTACCAGCACACGGCGGCCGAGCCCTGGTCCCGCCGCGACGCCATCCCCATGCGGGTGGAGCTGCTGGCCGGCGCGGAGCCGGAGTACTTCCAGGTGGCGGTGCGGCTGCGGGGCGGCGCGGCCAACACGGCCCCCTCCCTGGGCTTCGCGGCGCTGCTGGTGGCCGAGGTGGGTCAGTTCGTGCTCACCGCCCTCACCCCCGACATGCTGGCGGCCGAGGACCTGGAGAGCCCCCCGGACCTGCTGCTCTTCAGCCTCACCGCGCCCTGGCCCAGCCCCAGCCCCAGCCCCGGCGGGCGGGAAGGCGAGGATCTCCGGCTGCGGGGCTACCTGCTCAGCACCGACGAGCCCGGCCGGCCCCTCACCTCCTTCACCCAGCGGGAGCTGAGGGAGCTGAAGATCGCCTACCAGCCGCCCACTGTGGACTCGGACCAGGAGCGCATCTTCCAGATGGAAATGAAGGTGCTGGACCCTGAGGGCGCCTCTTCCCAGCCCTTTGCCTTCATGGTGGTGGTGAAGCCCATGAACACGCTAGCCCCAGTGGCTACCTTCAGCCAAGCCGCTGGCCCCCAGCTCATGCTCTTTGAGGGGCAGTCGAGGCCTCTGTCTGGCACTCTGGAGATAAGCGATGAGGACAACTTGAGCGAGGTGAAGGTCTGGGTGACACGGGGCCTGCGACATGGCGAGCTCAGGGTACTGGGCGCGCCACCCGGCCGCGAGTACTTCACAG
Organism: Lepidochelys olivacea; assembly: GCF_965140295.1. Lineage (NCBI taxonomy): Eukaryota > Metazoa > Chordata > Testudines > Cheloniidae > Lepidochelys > Lepidochelys olivacea. Next base: position 60,186,066 of record NC_140414.1, on the reverse strand, counting down.
CAGCCGAGCTGGAGGCTGGGCAGGTAGTTTACCAGCACGATGGCAGTGAGCACAGCTACAGTGACAACACCGTGTTCCTCATGGAGGACGGGCAGCACCAGGTGGAGTTTCTTTTCCCCATCATCATCGCCCCTGTTGATGACCAGCCACCCCTGCTCAACGCCAACACTGGGCTGGTGCTGAGAGAGCGCCAGGCTGTCCAGATCTCACCCTTCGTTCTCAGCGCCACTGACATTGATTCTGAAGAGTCGACAATTCGCTTTATACTTCAGAAGGACCCTGAGGAGTCTGCCCACGCCTCACACTCCCACTGCCTGGGTGAGCTTCTCCTGTGCCAGGCAGAGACACCACCATCCTATGAGAGGGAAGAGGACATGGAGGAGGCTGGTGGTGCTTCCTCCTCATGGCACTTTGTGGAAAGTGAGGGTGTGTATGAGAAGGTGGTGAGTGAATGGCTGCAGCAGGACATCCTGGATGGAAGGCTGTTCTACAGGCACACAGGACCCCATAGCACCAGTCCTGTGATAGACCAGTTTGTGTTCCGCCTCCAGGATGACAATGAGCCCCCTAACCAGTCTGGGGAGCAAATATTCACCGTCAAAGTGCAACCAGTAGACAATTTGCCCCCACAGCTATACCCAGGCACTAGCCTACAGATGACAGTCTTGGAGTACCAGGTGACCCAATTCAGAAAGCGCTATCTGTGCTACACTGACCTGGACACAGATGACAGCGAGTTGAAATACACCCTGCTTACACCCCCAACTGACATAGATGAGAACCACCCTCTGCTGGCTGGAGAGATCGTGCTGGCTGACAACCCTCTGGTGTCCATTACTCAGTTCACCCAAGCCCAGGTCAACCATCAGAAGGTGGCATACCGGCCTCCTGACCAGGAGCTGGGTATCACCCCAAGGGTGGTACAATTTAACTACAGTGTAGAGGACTCAGCAAGCAACTCTGTGCCAGGGACCTTCACAATCTTCCTGCAGCCAGTGGACAACCAGCCACCCCAGATCACCAACATGGGCTTCACTGTGCTCGAGGGGAGCAGCTTCCTTCTCACCACCAGTCAGTTGGATGCCACTGACCAGGACACGGACACAGACCAAATTGTCTTCATCTTAAACCAGGCACCCCAGCATGGCCACCTGCGCTACCTGGAGGGGCTGATGGTCCAGGGGGAATCTTTCCTGCTAGATGATATTGCCAGTGGGCGTATATCCTACCAGCACAGTGGTGATGAGTCCACCAATGACTTCTATCAACTGGAAGTGAGTGATGGCATCCACCATGTGCCAATCACTGTTAGGATCACTGTGCAGCCAGTGGACGATGAAAGGCCTAGCATCACTCTACCTGGTGGTAATGGGCTGCTGGGACCCTCTATTGACGTGCTAGAAAATGGTGTCACTGAGATCACTACTTCCCTTCTCCAGGGCACAGATGAAGATACTGATGATCTGGCACTGACTTTCTTTGTGAAGGATCCGCCCAAGCTGGGTGACATTCTGGTAAATCGGGTGCCCATGGAGAGATTCACCCAGCAAGACCTTATCAGTGGGACAATAGTCTATGCTCACACTGGTGGAGAGATTGGCCTGAAGAAGAGATATGACTCTTTCAATCTGACCATCTCTGACCTCTCCCATGAGTGGGTGGTGGGAGGCAGCACGGTGCAAGGGGTATGTGTGTCTGTGACTGTGCTGCCTGTGGACAGCATTGCACCTAAAGTGATTGTGGGGCCCGAGCTGTTCATTGTCTCAGAGGGAGGAAAGAAAGCCCTGGCCCAGCAGCAACTGGATGTGGAGGATGTGGATACTCCCATAGATGACATTTTGTGCACCATCACTGTTCAGTCCACTTCTGGATACCTGGAGAACATCTCTCCAGCCCCGGGGTCTGAAAAGTCTAGGGCTGGCACTGCCATTAGCACCTTCTCCATCAAAGATGTTCACCTGGGACATATCAGCTATGTTCAGAGCATCCACAAGGGGGTGGAGCCCTTAGAGGACAGATTCACTTTCTGCTGCTCTGATGGCGTCAACGTCTCCCCACACCACTTCTTCCCCATTATCATCATCCCTACCAATGATGAAAAGCCTGAGCTGTCTGTGCGTGAGTTTGTGGTGCTGGAGGGGATGAGTCTGGTTATTGACACGCCCATCCTCAATGGCTCTGATGCTGATCTTCCCCCAGACCACCTGCACTTCTTCATCAGTGTTCCCCCCAAGCATGGGCAAATTGTGCAGCAGCTGGCAACTGGTGCCATACCTATCCGCAACTTCACAATGGAGGAGATCCAGGAGGCCTCCAGCATTGTCTATGAGCATGATGACTCCGAAATTAAAGAGGACAGCTTCAAAGTCCAGCTAAGTGATGGCCAGCACACAGTGGAACAGAAAGTGCTGATCATGGTGATCCTTATGGATGATGAGACCCCTCGGATGACTATTAATGATGGGCTGGAGATAGAGATTGGTGGGTCTAAGGTCATCACGAACAGAGACCTTAAAGCCACAGACATAGATTCAGAAGACAGGAACCTCACCTACATCATCCGCTTGGCACCCAGGCAGGGTCTTCTGCAGCATGTGAGCAGACGCGGGGAGCCATTAAGCAATATTACAGTGGGCATGAACTTCACCCAGGATGATATAGACTATGGTTTTATCCGTTATACTCATACTGGCCAACAAGGGGTCCGTGACCTGGTTAAATTTGATGTCACTGATGGCATTAACCCCTTGATAGACAGATACTTTTATATTACCATCAGCGGCATTGACATAGTCTTTCCTGAGGTGATTAACAAAGGAGTAACTCTGAAAGAGGGTGGGAAGGTGACGCTCACAACTGACCTGCTCAGCACTAGTGACATTAACAGCCCTGATGAGAACCTGCGCTTTGGCATCACCCGGGCCCCTAGCCGAGGGCACTTAGAGAGCTCAGACAGTCCTGGGGTGCCTGTTGCTTCCTTCTCTCAGCTCCAGCTAGCTGGCAATAAGATTTACTACATCCACACTGCAGAGGATGAGGTGAAGATGGACAGCTTCGAGTTTGAAGTGACAGATGGCTATAATCCGGTCTTCCGCACCTTCAGAGTCTCCATTACAGACGTGGACAATAAAAAGCCAATTCTGACTATCCATGACCTTGTAGTAGAGGAAGGGAAGACCAAACTGATTACCCCCTTTGAGTTGACTGTGGAAGATCAGGACACCCCTGACCATTTGCTCCGTTTCACGGTTACCCAGGTCCCTGTCCATGGCTGGATTTTATATAACAGCAGCTATCCTGTGACCAGCTTCACCAAATTAGATTTGAATGAGAATCTGATCAGCTATAGACATGATGGTACAGAAACAAGCCAGGATAGCTTCTCGTTCACTATGACTGATGGGACCCACACAGACTTTTACATTTTCCCTGACACCATTCTGGAGACTCATCAACCCCAGACGTTGAAGATCCAGATCAATCCCCAGGACAATGGGGTGCCACAGTTAGTGGTGAACAAAGGTGCCCCGACTCTGAGAAACCTTCCGACTGGACACTTGGGCTTCTTGATCACCAGCAAGTCACTGAAGGCAGAAGACCGAGACAGCCCACACAAACTGCTGAAGTACAAAATCACAGATAGCCCAGACCATGGATTCATCATGAATATTGGCCTTGGAAATGAGAGCATTTACACATTTACACAAGGTTGGTGATAATGGATTTATTCATTTACAGCCTTTAGATCCATGAATATACCTTAGACAATTCACTTGCTCACCTGTGAGGTAATTTAAGGTTAAACTGGATTGTCTTTTAAAAATAATGACAAAAACTTAAAGATCTTAAACCATTTACAAGGTACATGGGTAGCCTTGAAATTACAAATAAATACATTTTAAAAGGAAGCTGAAAGGCTTGTTTTACCTGCCAACACTTAACCTAAAGTTCTCTTTCTTACTTGCAAGACTTGATAACATCTCTAACGTGTGGTCAGGTCCTGGTACAATGCATCAGGAGGCACAGGGTAATATTTTCAAAAGCACCTGAGCGTTTCTCTACACAGCCCGTGCTGTGAGCCTGGGTTAACAGACTTGGGATTGTGGGACTTACATTAGTGCTCTAAAACTAGCTGTGTAGCCAGCACTTTGAAGTTGCAGGTTGGGCTGGAGCTCAAGCTCTAAAGCCTAGAGATGTGGTGGGTTTCAGAACCTGAGCTGCAACTTCAATGTGGTGTCAACGCAGCTATTTTTAGAGCACTAGCATGAACCCTGCAAACTCGAATCTGTTGACCCAGACTGGGAGGCTTGCTGCTGGTTTGTTTCCACAGGCTGTGTAGACATACTTTATGTGATTTACAAAAAAAGAAAAGGAGTACTTGTGGCACCATGGTCTGTGTGTATAAAAACATCGATATTTTCCACAGTATGAATCCGATGAAGTGAGCTGTAGCTCACGAAAGCTTATGCTTAAATTGGTTAGTCTCTAAGGTGCCGCAAGTACTCCTTTTTTTTTTGCGAATACAGACTAACACGGCTGTTACTCTGAAACCTGTCTTTATGTGATTTAGGAGCACATGCCCTATTGACTTTCAATGAGACTTGAAAGGGGTGCCTAAATCACTCTAAATCACATTTGAAACTGGGACTTCAGAGCCTAAATCAAGTAAATACTTTTGAAAAGTGTAGCCCTAGCCTCTATTCCTGTCTTGCTGTGTAAGTTATGAGAAGTCATTCCACGTTTCTGCTTTGGTTTCACCATCTGTAAAAATGGGCTGAAAATGTCTGGAGATTTACTGATGGTGTGTATTGTTCTGTCACAGGACATAAGTAATTCCCATTGATAGCAATGTGGAGTTACTCATCTCTTATGGGGGAGAATCAAGTCTTAATTTGGCCCCAGAAGTGCTTTGACCCTAGATCTCTGGTCCAGCTCCCATGGGTAGATTCCTGAACAAAGTAGGGACAAAGGTAAAAGGGGGAAGGCAGCCACCTTTGTTTCTGGATTTAGAGAAAGAAGAAAAAGCTATTAGGTTGAAAATCTGTATGATTTCAGATTTTTCGTTCTTTATTATCACTTTACTTAAAAGTCTTTCGGTTAATCTTTCAAGCTCTAATGTAGTAAAATTTGTTTACAATTCAGCTGCAAATGTTCCACACCTGTAAAGAATTAGGATTTCAGTTTAACTAAAAGTACTGAAATCAACCATGAGGCAAGCAGGTACCACTGCTATTGAAGTCCACAGGAGTTAACACCCATGTATGGCAGGGTAGCATTAGATCCAGGACATTTGCATTGCTGAGTTGGGTATGAAGAAATGGGTACTTTAAGATGCACAAAGAATGTTCACTTAAAACTGAAACTGTCAACTTATTTCTTGTGTGTGAAGAAGCAAAAGTAAAAGATCTTCAGTGAGCTTTGAATCAGACTTTTAGTAAATTCAGAAATAGTCACTATAAAGTAAAATTAATTAAAATTTCCACACTATTTCATCTGATACCCAGTCATTTGAAATAGTTGTGTGGTACAGGTTGTTGGGGTTTTTTTTATTTTGTTTTTTTTTAAAGCACAAAACTATGGGGATCAAGTTTTATTCCCCAATGTACAATTTAGGTGTAGCATAGTCATTCTCATTATAATGGGTGAAGGGTTTCTGAAAACTAGAATTTGCAATTAATTTAAACTTTTAAATACTATATTAAAGAACAGATTAAAACAAAACAGAAGTTAGTTTTTTAGCTTTAAATTAATAATCAGGTTAATTACTGCTGAACTGCAGAGCAAGGACCATGGTAGGAACTAATGCTACTGCAATAGAGTTTGAGTTCTTGTTTATACAATTTAAAGTGATACATCTTCTAAAACTGGCTTTTTCTTTGTTTGACAAAGAACAGTGTTAAAGTATTATTCTTCAAAAACAATTAGTAATTTATGAGAATGTTATCAAATATTGTTTACTAAATTAAAATACTAAAGTTCAAAATCTATTGGTAAGTGTTATATTTTGCAGTAAAATGCTGTGGTGATTCACTTAGCATGTTTCATTTATCAGCTGATATTGATGAAATGAAGATCAGCTATGTCTTGAAAGAGGGCGATAGTTCTACCAGTGACATCATCTACTTCTCTATTGAAGACAATGGTAAGGTTATACTTCTTATATATACTATATCTTAAAATGAGATCCAGCAACAGAATAGTATTGATATTGGAATTATAAAATACTTCACTCTATTTTACTGCAAGTTCATGAGTTTTGCATACAGTTTTATACTGAGATAATGGATGAATCACTTATTAAATATATAATGTTAAAATTAATGTAAATTGCTAAGGAAAACTAAATGGTGTAAGAAGTTCTTAATGAGTTACAAAATCTTTCACCATGGTGTTGCTAATTCAAATCTTCTCACAGTTCAGTAGTAACTAGAAGATGTTACCATATGATTGCTGTTCAGTGGAAAGTGTTGGTTCTAGTCTAGTTCCTAGTGATCAGCCATGCTCATTACAAAAACTTAATATTACTATAGGTGGCTCTTGTTAATAGTGTCAGCAGAGAGACCAAGAACAGAATCAGCATGGAGACTGAACACTACATTGCCAGCACACCATCTAGGTGGTCCCTCTAGATCAGGGGTCGGCAACCTTTTAGAAGTGGTGTGCCGAGTCTTCATTTATTCACTTTAATTTAAGGTTTTGCATGCCAATAATACATTTTAACGTTTTTTAGAAGGTCTCTCTCTATAAGTCTATATATTATATAACTAAACTATTGTCGTATGTAAACAAGGTCTTCAAAATGTTTAAGAAGCTTCATTTAAAATTAAATTAAAATGCTGATCTTACGCTGCCAGCCCGCTCAACCCGCTGCCAGCCTGGGGTTCCGTTCACCTAGGCCGGCAGCGGGCTGAGCGGGTCTTGCGGCCAGGACCCCGGCTGGCAAGGGGCAGGCAGCCAGAACCCCAGACCGGCAGCGGGCTGAGCAGTGCCGGCGGCCGGGACCCCAGACCAGCAGTGGGCTGAATGGCTCACTCAGCCCCGCTGCCGGTCTGGGGTCCCGGCCCTGTCCACATAGAGTGGGTACCTACCTTCTCCCTGGTTCTAGCCATTCTCTTCCTCTCTCTGCACTGAGATGAGGGCGGGAGTGCACTGAGTACAGGGCTGGGGGTGAAGGAGCAGGCTGGGGGTTGGGGTGCAGAGTCTGGCCAGGAGCTAGAATGAGGAAGGGGGCTCAGGGTTGGGGCAGGAGGTTTGGGTGTGGACCTCTTACCTGGGCAGCTCCCATTTGGTGCAAGGGGTGCAGGTGGGACTGTGTGTGTGTGTGTGTGCGTGTGTGTGCAGGAACTCCCGTTTGGTGCTCAGGGTGGAGGTGAGGATGTGGGGGATGCAAGAGTCAGGGCAGGGGGCTGGGGGGGTGTGAGTAGGGTGCCGGAGTCAGGGCTGGCGTTGTGGGGGGGTGCAGGGGTAAGGACAGAGGCTTGGGAGTGTGTGAGGGCGGTGCAGGGGTGAGGGCAGAGGGCTGGGGCATGTGGGCTGGGGTCGTGGGGGTGCTCCCAGCCACCTGCCCTGAGTGGCAGGGGGCTGGAGGGGATATGCCCTGATTCCACCCCCCTTCCCCAAGGTCTCCGGAGCAGAGAGCGCAAGTGCGCTGCAGCTCCGCTTTTCCCTCTCCCCCTCTGTAGCAAGGGCCGTCAGCTGATTGGCCACAGGGAGGGAGAGAAGGAGTGGCAGTAACCCAGCACACTGGGGGAAGAGGCGGGGGGAAGGGGGATGCTTGCCTGTCCTGCAAGGAGAGAGCGGTGGGCGGGAGGGCGGAGAAGAGCGGGCCGGGCAGGATTTTTAGTGGCACACTGCTGTCTGCTGGGGTCCGCAGCAGACAGCAGCGTGCCATTAAAAATTGGCTCGCATGCTGTCTTTGGCTTTGCTTTGCCGACCCGTGCTCTAGATCAAGACTGAGATACTGGTATGCTGCTGATAGGGCAGCCTGGTTAAATTTGTACTGCTGTCACCTATGCTGGGGCCATCTTTACATGATGTGAATTGTCATAGCTATAACGACTTAAACGAAGTTATGACAAAGCACACCAGTCAAGGATCTGCTGTGCAGGTATCTGTTTTGAGTACTTCAGCTTTCAGTGATGTCAGTTTGGCATTATTCACCTTATGAACACTGGTAATGCATGCACTATTTTGCCTTTTGCAGTAACGAAATGAAATGAATGAAATAGTTGGGGTATTTTGCTTGTTTGTTTTAACAAGGGCTCAATCCTGCAAGTGTTTTGCATTTTGAATTCTTATTGAAGTTAACAGGAGTTCTGCATATGGGCCCTAGTTGAGGGAAGACAGGAAGATTCATTCTGTGGTATTACCATAGCAGAAATTGTCCATTGAATTTTGCAGACTGATTAACATCTATCATTATATGCTTTCATAATAAGTGCTGCAAACTTCCTGGCTGATTCAATGTAATGAGGCTAATGGAAGTTCTGTGTGTGGATGGTTTGCAGGATCAGGCCCTAAGTGTAACATTCCATAAAAATTACATTTTTTTTTAAATGCACCCCTTTTGAGTGTTCGCTGTCAGTCCTTAAACGAAGGCTGTAATAGCATTAAAATACTTTCTCCAAAATGGTTGACCCAAAATCAAATCTAGTTTCTGGTACAATGACTGTCACCATGTTGTTTTAGTTCAGTGTGTTATATCCTGTTCTAATTATAGGAAACAAGGAAAGCGGCCCGGTAAATGGTGCTCTTTTTGAATGGTGAGCGCTGTAGTCTATTGAAAAATGGAACTGATTCTGTTCTCACTTGTGCCAGTGTACTTCACTGTAGTTAATAGAGTTATGCCAGTTTAAAACTGGTCCAAAATTAGACTCTGGACCAATGATCACGTTTATTCTTCGGACCTCCTCTTCCTGTCCAGAGGAGAAAACGGGCTGCCTCGGAGAGCCAGCGAGCAGCGGGGAGTTTGGGCTGCAGATCATGCCGAGGCTGGTATGCTGCACTGCTCGCCATTGAAAGGCACCCTGATATCCACCCTTCCCATTAGCACAGGCAGCGGTGGATGGAACGTTTTCTTTTCTCATTGATGTCCTTTACCACCTGCCATTAGTTCAGACTCTCCTCTGGTGTGTCAAAGCCAGAGAGGAGGAGTTGCTGTTGCTTCCTACAGTTGTAGTTCACTGTGCAAGTGGCCTTGTAAATTGTGAGCCTTTGAAAGGGGATTGTACCATGCAGAGTGCCTCTTTCCTCACTCCTTCCCTCTCCAGTTAGCCATACCTCTATTCGTGGAAAGCTGAGTTTGTTGACTGAGCTTCAGGCAGCTGCAGCTGCTAAGCAGTGGGGAGATGTTACTGCATGTCACACCCAGCCACAATCTAGCCTTGTTTAGGGGTTTCAAGATCGGGTCCATGGGCTTATAGTTACACAGAAATAGAGTCACAAGAATGACTTTGCATATTTATTGTATCATATCATATGGAAGTAACATGTTATTTACAAATAGGACAAATGTCACAATGTGCAGTTGTGTTAATACAAAAATAGTTGAACCGTACATTGTTGCATGGAGACAGATCACGTATTCTCTAGCGACTTCCAATAAAAATTGGTGTTTAGCTTGTACCTGGGATTTACAGAGTTTAAAATGTAGGAAATGTACAAATAAATAAATAAAATAAATGAGCTTGGGAAAAAGACCTAACTTACAGCAGGAAAGCCAAGGCAAGTGGTCATGAGCAGAGTTTGTACTTTCTCCTCAGAGTACTCAAAAATACTTCATATTATTAAAATCGAAATGTGTTAAAATATCATTGTAGATGAAAATTCAACCTCACTAAAGCTCTAAGTTATTCCTCTTTCAGCAACCGTAGCTTGGACATTTGTACATATAGGGCTAAACTGTTGCTTAAAATTATGTGAATTTACCTCATTCGTGTTGTTTCTGCTGAGGATCCAACTTTAACGTTCTGTGATTCCAAAGCGCACTGATATTTTTGGTATCACTTTAAAGTTCATTAAGACACACTGTGTAAATGAGAGAACAGAAATCTGACATAAATGTCAGTGTTCTACCCACAACAGTTTATTACACAGACCCTTACAAGGTCATCTGTTGGAAAAAAGAAAGCTGATCGCAATAAAACAAATCTGTTTGCCAGCCAGTTACTCCAGGAGACTTATGGGAATGTGGGCCATGTATGTTGGTGGTGTATGTTTATATGACTTAGCAGATGGATGAAGTCTAACAAAGTGCAGGAAGGAATTACAACCTATTGGGTAGATCTGGCATCCAAAGCTTGAAAAGGAGCTGCTTTTATAAAGGTTTCTGTAATTACAATAAATGTGCAATAAAAGAGTTCCATTCTTAATGGCTTTCAGGGTTGCTCTCTGTTTAGACGTCAAAAGATGCTTAACAAAATGGTCTCATGAGCCGAAAGATGGGTGTGAAGGGCAAAGGATTTTTAGAATGAAGTCGGAAGATAAAACAAATGCAAGTAATGAAAAGCTAGTGGCTATAAAAGTGTCTGGTTAGATTTTAATATTGATCAATTACTTAGTGGAAAGCTAGAGAAATTTAATGTGATGCTGTGGTGTTTTGAAAAGGTGGGCTACATTCTATTTGCTGAAAACAAGTTTCTAAAATAAAGGCAGCATATGAAGCCAGGGCAATTGCAGCCCATCCCTCTGCAGCTGTGGAGCACCCTATGGCATTGGAAATGGTGTGGCTATTCTACGTACAGGATGGAGATGGACTTTGGGCGATGGCTTTGGGCAAAAGGAAGGCTACATAGTAGATATGCACCTCATTTTATAACAGAGCCCAGCTCTGCAGGGATTCCTTGCCTGTCACATTCACAGCATGGGTGGGAGTGGGTGGGGTAACGTGTGTAAGCAACAAGATTCAAAGCACTTTCAGATTGGGGAAGGATGAGCTATTAGGCTATCGTAGCCGACTCAGAATAGCTCCATAGCCTGAGTGGGGAGGATATATTCTCTTTCACCCTGTTCTCTAGAGATACCTAATATGTTGTTCAGGATGGGCCAAATTTAGGGATTCTGCCTCCTCCGTGCAGGACTCCTGCTCAACAATGTCTGTTTTTCTTACCCAACTGAATAAATACAGGCATTTCTGAAATCCTATGGAGAGCTAGTTTATTGGATGATTTTACTTAAACAGTTAAGGCCATAGGCCAGAAGGCCCTGGAGCAGTGATACTCAGACCTCAGTAGTTCAGGAGCCAAATTAGCAATCAACATTACGCAGAAGAGCCACAGTAGTGTAAATTCATTGTTTCATTTAATATAGTTCTCTCTCTCTCTCTCAAATATTCTCACAGCAAATAAGTTAACTTAGTGCAGGTTGATAACTTAATTGGTCAATAACATAGTAAAAGCATCCTGGGTGGCTAATAACTTTGATTAATAGTTAAATCACACAGTGTTTTAATACCAGGTGCTGCAAAGAGTTGCAGGAGACACATTAATGAGCCACTGCCCTGGAGCAAATTCAGAGACACTGGGGTTTGGAAGCCAAACTCAGTACTACTTTTGCAGGGGAGCAAATCCCATCTGCAGCTCCAATGAGAGAATTTGGAAGAAACTACAAGAGCTTTTTCTCAGGATCATTTCTACAAGTTTTCCCACAGGGGACTTGTTCTCCCTCACTTATTTTACATTCACTTTTGTCTGAAAGCAAAACTGCAAAAAGGAAAGCAAAGGTGCTGTCCTGTTGCTGTTAAGAGAACAGCTTTGTGTACAGATTCTTTACCCAGGAGTGTTTTTAAAAACAAAAAATGAGAGCTTTGGACTGAGCACTCAGTGCCCCACGTAAGCAGGCTAGGGGCATTTCAGCACACTTGTAATGTAAATTTTTGCTGCTTTCCTCCTTTGATATGCCTGGGAAGTGTTGTTCTTTCCCAGTCCTAGACTCCATCATAGTGTGATGTCCCATTGTGTACTTTGCAAACTCACCATCGAACAGCATTGGAGCATGCAGACTGATAGCAATTTAGCTTAATTCCTGCCCTCCTCCCCAGGTTCCCGCAGTATTTCATGGCTTTTTAAAATTGTCAGCTGGCCATAATCTAAAAGCCAAGCTTTACAAAATTCTGTGCCTACAAGTTAGGCTTCTAAATCCTCACATAGCAGCTTAATAAGCAGCCTGATTTTCAAAAGAGCTGAGCACTTCAGTGGGAATCGTTAGGTGACAGCACTTTTGAAAATCAGGCCACTTATGCAGGGGCCTGTTTATAGGCACTGATTTTGATTTATTTAATTATTTAAATCTTGGCTTTAGTCCTTAGGGAGTTATTAAAACTATCATTCACTTCAATGAAAGTTTTGTCAAGGTAAGGAATGCAGGACTCATCCCAGGGTTCTTACTACATGTCCATTATTTGAAAAGAAGATTTAGGACATCTATGGAATACTGGGAAGGGAACAGTCACTTACCTTAATCCTGTAGACAGCATGAATGCTGTTTTTCATCATAGTGATAGGCCACCAAAGAGAATGCATTACTATTGTTCTTTGTTTTACAATAGCACCTGGAAGTGCCAATCAAGATCGGGAGTAACCTCATTGTGCTAGGTGTTGTACAAACATCGAACAAATAAGCCCCAGTTAGATTTTGCATCCTGGCATGATGACCATAGTGGGAGCTGGCAGTTGGAAACACTTCTGAGACCTAAGAAATTAGGAAGACATCCTGTAAATTAACATTAAAATGTGCTTTAAATACACTCTTCTGTTTATAGGTGTACCAAGGGCTAATCTGGGAGTTGTAAATCTTGATTTGATTTTGCTGACCACCTGTAAGTAAGGGCCAGATCCTGATAAAATAGCAGAAGTGTCAATCGGCCAGATTCTGCTCTCTGTTACACCATTGTAAATCTGGAGAATCTCCACTGATGAGAGTGGAAGGTCTTTGGATTAATCTGTATGCACCTAATTTCAATGGGAGCAGGTCTGGTTCCTGAGGTGTAGGTATAGGAGGCTGACAGCTGTGGGTGGTTGGCAGGAGGCCATATATGTTTGTCCCAAAGTGTCCTATAATGAGTGTGAGTGCAGATTGGCTGATATAGATTATCACCTACTTCTAGTTTGAGTATCATGTTGATTCAGATGCTGGATGAGTGAATCTGACAAGATTCTTACTTTCCAGGATATCCTGACACCATTGTACAAAGATTAATGATCACTTCTGGATTTCTTTTGGTTTCGAAACAAGATGACTGAATCTGATAGGAACTTTCCTCCTTGCATATACTGGAATAGCATTGGACAAGCATTATCTTGTTCCACTACATAGAACAGCAATCAGCAACGTTTGGCCCTCCAGGGTAAGCCCCCTGGTGGGCTGGGTCGGTTTGTTTACCTGCCATGTCCACAGGTTTGGCCGATCATGGCTCCCACTGGCTGTGGTTCACCGCTCCAGGTCAATGGGGGCTATGGAAAGCGGCACGGGCCGAGGGATGAGCTGGCCACTGCTTCCGGCAGCCCCCATTGGTCTGGAGCGGCGAACTGCGGCCAGTGGGAGCTGCGATCTGCTGAACCTGTGGACCCAGCAGGTAAAGAAACCGGCCCGGCCACCAGAGGGCTTATCCTGGCGGTCCACATGCCAAATGTTACCGATCCCTGACATAGCTGAATAATGCAAGCATCTTTCTATCAGAGAATAATGCAGGAAAAATATTGCAGAATAGGAGCAATCTGACAATGGGATGGGTGGAGCAGAAGCTTTGATTCTTCCCTGTTGGTCTCCAGACACTGTGGAAACTAGCTAGGAGATCAGGGCATTGTGGCTTGTGGGATTGAAGTGGGATGGAAAAAATGGAGAAGCTCTTTGTGGTTAGCTCTCCTTGGGCCTTGGAGGATTTCCAGTCAGAAATCAACCCAGAAGGTCTACACAGACATTTCTAGTGGTCAACCACAGTAGTGCAATTTACTTAATCACTATAAGTAATTAAAAATACCCATACCCTTATTATGCAAATCTCTGTGCTCTGGCTAATAATTGCCCACAGCCAATCAGAGTGCAGGTAGGTGCATACTTGAGAAATGAGTTACTGTTATGAAAGTATCTGCACCCTGAGTGAATAAGGCAGTTCAGTTCAGTACATTTCCTGTTAATGATGGAACTAGTAGTCCCTAGTTGTACCTATTATATTTCCTCACCCAATTTCAGTACAAATCTTTAGTAAAACCACAATCACATTTCATTTTTATGCGCATTATCTTCAGTTTTCTCTTCTGTTATTGTTTCTTGATTTATGAACCATTACATCATTTTATGGAGGTCAGAATAATTTAAAATATTGGAACAATTTCAACCCTGATATAACTCAACTGATTTTAGTGGAATTATATCTGGGAAGAATTTGTCTTATGTTTACAAACAAAGATAGAATAGTAGGCAGCTTGGAAGTGTACAGCCTTCGTAGTCTGAATGAAACCAATTTCCTTTTTGGTTTAAGATGGGTGAGTAAATTATTTCATTCAGCTTTAGTCACATTGATTTTCAAGGAACTGGAAGGCCTCTGCTTCATAAGCAACGAATACACTAAGCCATACTTCATAGCTGGCACTTTGTATCCTTGGCAACATTACAGCTGGAAGGATCTTCCCTTTTAGGAGCCAATAGAGTAGTCAATAGACAAAGCTATGAGAGCCTGCAAATGACCTTTGGACTGTACTCCCTTTGATGAAAGAAAAAAGTTGAACATAAGCCAGCTGGGAAGAAATTGGCAAAAAAGAAAATATATTTCTCGAGCCAATTATTTTCTAGCCCATTTTGTAATGCCATGTAACTGATGCCGTTAAACAACACATAGGTCTAGTCATTTATGACAGGTTGGAGATGTATTTCTTGTTTCCTTTTGCTAACATTGCACTTAGTATGCAGGAGAAGGTGCTATGAAGTGCCACCTACTTTTCTTCCAGAAGTCTTATTTTGCTGTCAGTTGATGAATATGTGAGTCCTTCACTGGCCATGGCATGACTAACTTGGCTAACTGCAAAATGATTAGAAAACCTGGGAGAGAGGGAACCACACACAGTGAACAGATGGTGACTTTCATTACTTATCGACCAGGGGACACAAGGAGGTCTGTTTAACTGGGAGCCTGTTTTTAGACATTTCATCAGCAATACTTCTAGTCTCTGCTAAACTGAGCAGTCCTATTAGATAAATTACTAGGCCATAAATGTACTATGGGATATTACTTTATATAAATAAAATGGAATAAGAAAGCTGGTGTCTGATTAAGGCAGTTGTACTGTGGGAGTAAATTAAAATGTAGCTGTGTGTATTTATAAATGAAAGTGGCTGAAGTTATCTATTATCTGGGTTTTTTGTATGCTAACATGACTGCCGTAACTTCAGGAAAAACTACATGACCATTGTCAATTAAGAGGGTATCATATCAATGAGTAGCAGCTGTCCAATGCAGAAAATAAGCAAACGGAAAATTAGAGGGAAAATAATTTTCTGTCCAGTCACTTTGGCTTGCAATAATGTTAGAAGTTACTTGTACCAATAAGAAGCAAAAGTAATTGAGACAGAAGTGTGATCTTTTAAGTTGATGGTGTTCCCTTTAAATCACATAATTTAATTTATGGGGGAAAGAAAGCTCTCTTTAATACACTAATTACAAATGTGAGTTGTTTTGATCTGCAACATAAGTATGATTTGCCAATTAGGGGAGTTACTGGGTAAGTTTATTGGTGGTGTGCATGCATAAGAGAGTATGACTGACTCAGGACCAAATTTTCAAAACGGTGGGGTATCCCTTTTACCTGCACAAACTGTACCCACTACTGAGTTGTCGGTGAAAATCTGAGTACTAGCTCCTATAATCAACTGATTACACCACAGATTGTGCAGTTAAATGCCCAAGTATTCAGATTTATGTCCATGGGTCATTTTACAGGCACAGATGTTGGCAAAAATTAAACCCACAAAAGGAGGTATGGTTCGTATTTATAAAATGTACTTTTAAATCTGAGTGAGGCAGTGTCATAATATTATGTTTGTTCAAAGAAACAATATGTAATGATTTGCAATATACTCTGAGCCTATTATTGTTGACTTTACTCTATGCTGACATTTAAATACTGAAGAAGTCATTATTTTTCCTGATGCTCTTCATGCAAAGCACAGTAGATGGAGTAGTGGGCACCAAACAATACCTCTCCAGGTTCTTTTATGTTCAGCGATGCTATGTATAAATAACTCTCTACCACCTGGAGGCTTCACCTTTTCTTTTTATAGTTATTAGTACCCTTAACCTTTTGACATCCACTATCGTTGCTGCCCTGGAGACCTCTTTTCAATTACTGTAGCAAAAAGAGTAAGGAGAGTTAACTGATGCTGAAGGTGTCAAGGTTCCTCCCCCACTCTGAACTCTAGGGTACAGATGTGGGGACCTGCATGAAAAACCTCCTAAGCTTATCTTTACCAGCTTAGGTCAAAACTTCCCCAAGGTAACAAATATTACCCCCGTTATCCTTGGAATGGCCGCTACCACCACCAAACTAATACTGGTTACTGGGGAAGAGCTGTTTGGACGCGTCCTTCCCCCCAAAATACTTCCCAAAACCTTGCACCCCACTTCCTGGACAAGGTTTGGTAAAAAGCCTCACCAATTTGCCTAGGTGACTACAGACCCAGACCCTTGGATCTTAAGAACAATGAACAATCCTCCCAACACTTGCACTCCCCCTTTCCTGGGAAATGTTGGATAAAAAGCCTCACCAATTTGCATAGGTGACCACAGACCCAAACCCTTGGATCTGAGAACAATGAAAAAGCATTCAGTGTTTTACAAGAAGACTTTTAATAAAAAATAGAAGTAAATAGAAATAAAGAAATCCCCCCTGTAAAATCAGGATGGTATATATCTTACAGGGTAATTAGATTCAAAAACATAGAGAACCCCTCTAGGCAAAACCTTAAGTTACAAAAAAGATACACAGACAGAAATAGTTATTCTATTCAGCACAATTCTTTTCTCAGCCATTTAAAGAAATCATAATCTAACACATACCTAGCTAGATTACTTACTAAAAGTTCTAAGACTCCATTCCTGTTCTGTCCCCGGCCAAGACGACTACAGACAGACACACAAACCCTTTGTTTCTCTCCCTCCTCCCAGCTTTTGAAAGTATCTTGTCTCCTCATTGGTCATTTTGGTCAGGTGCCAGCGAGGTTACCTTTAGCTTCTTAACCCTTTACAGGTGAGAGGAGCTTTCCCCTGGCCAGGAGGGATTTCAAAGGGGTTTACCCTTCCCTTTATATTTATGACACGCCCCCCAAATCTCAGCTAGGGTGAAACACTGGCTGGGATTTCTTCCTGGAGCTCTAGGAAAACAGAGTTAATAAGACACATGCATCTCTAAATATACTACCAAGTACATAAAGACTAACAATATTTTCCACATCTCAAGGACGATTTTAACCAGTTGATTCTGGGAAACTTTCACGGGAGAGTGCATCAGCCACTTTGTTAGAAGCTCCTGAGATGTGTTGGATGTCGAAATCAAAATCTTGGAGAGCTAAACTCCACCGAAGAAGTTTTCTGTTAGTTTCTTTGATGGTGTGAAGCCACTTTAGTGCAGCATGGTCGGTTTGCAGGTGGAAACGCCGTCCCCAAACATATGGGCGTAGCTTTTCCAGAGCGTAGACAATGGCATAACATTCTTTTTCAGTGACTGACCAGTTGCTTTCCCTCTCAGACAGTTTTTTGCTGAGAAACACTACAGGGTGGAATTCTTGATCAGGTCCTTTCTGCATTAAAACTGCTCCCACACCACGCTCGGATGCATCTGTGGTTACTAGGAACGGTTTGTCAAAGTCTGGGGCCCTTAGTACAGGGTCAGACATGAGTGTCGCTTTAAGCTTGTTAAAGGCCTTCTGACACTTTCCGGTCCACTGAACAGCATTTGGCTGTTTCTTTTTGGTTAGGTCTGTCAGTGGGGCAGCGATTTGGCTGTAGTGCGGTACAAATCGTCTGTAATAACCGGCCAAGCCTAAGAAGGATTGAACCTGTTTCTTTGACTTTGGGACAGGCCACTTTTGGATAGCATCCACTTTGGCCTGTAGGGGGCTGATAGTTCCTTGACCCACCTGGTGTCCAAGGTAAGTCACTCTGTTTAGGCCTATTTGACACTTCTTAGCCTTAACAGTTAGTCCTGCCTCCCTTATGCGCTCAAGGACTTTTTGTAGATGTTCCAGGTGGTCTGCCCAGGAATCCGAAAATATGGCCACATCGTCAAGGTAGGCGACTGCATATTCTCCTAATCCCGCTAGGAGACCATCTACAAGTCTTTGGAAAGTGGCGGGTGCATTTCGCAGCCCGAAAGGGAGTACATTAAATTCATACAGCCCGAGATGTGTGATGAAGGCTGACCTTTCCTTGGCAGATTCATCTAGCGGTACCTGCCAGTACCCCTTGGTTAAGTCCAAGGTAGAGATGAACTGGGCCCTTCCCAGTTTCTCTAATAGTTCATCTGTGCGTGGCATGGGATAGTTGTCTGGGCGAGTTACAGCATTTAGCTTACGGTAGTCCACGCAAAAACGTATTTCCCCATCTGGTTTGGGAACTAGAACCACTGGAGATGCCCATGCACTTTCAGAGGGGCGGATTACACCCATCTGTAACATATCCTGGATCTCCCGTTCTATAGCAGTTTTAGCTTGAGGAGACACCCGGTAAGGTTGGACCCTAATTGGGTGAGCATTACCTGTGTCAATGGAGTGGTATGCCCGTTCAGTCAGTCCTGGGGTGGCTGAGAACGTTGGCGCGTAGCTAGTGCACAGCTCCTGGATCTGCTGTCGCTGCATACACCCAAGGGTCCTGGAGAGGTTCACCTCTTCCACACCACCAGCACATTTCCCTTCGTAGTAGACACCTTCAGGCCACTCAGCGTCGTCTCCTCCCTGGGCTGTAAACTGACAAACCTTTAATTCTCTGGAATAAAAGGGCTTTAGAGAATTAATATGATACACCTTAGGCTTTCGGTTGGAGGTGGGGAATGCTATGAGATAATTAACAGCTCCCAGGCGCTCCTGGACCACGAATGGCCCTTCCCACGATGCTTCCATTTTATGGGCCTGGAGCGCCTTTAAGACCATGACCTGGTCTCCTACTTTGAAGGAACGCTCTCTGGCATGTTTATCATACCAGGCTTTTTGCTCTTTTTGAGCATCCTGTAAGTTTTCTCTAGCAAGGGCTAAAGAGGTTCGGAGGGTGTTTTGTAGGTTGGTTACAAAGTCCAGAATGTTAGTTCCTGGAGAAGGTGTAAATCCCTCCCATTGCTGCTTCACCAACTGCAATGGCCCCTTAACCTCACGGCCATATACAAGTTCAAATGGGGAAAACCCTAAACTGGGATGTGGTACAGCTCTGTAGGCAAAGAGCAACTGCTGCAATACTAGGTCCCAATCATTGGAGTGCTCATTTACGAATTTACGTATCATGGCCCCCAAAGTTCCATTAAACTTCTCCACCATGCCATTTGTTTGATGATGGTAAGGAGTGGCAACCAAGTGATTTACCCCATGAGCTTCCCAAAGGTTTTTCATAGTTCCTGCCAGGAAATTAGTCCCTGCATCTGTGAGGATGTCGGAGGGCCAACCTACCCTGGCAAAAATGTCTGCTAGTGCCTGGCACACACTTTTAGCCCTGGTGTTGCTTAGAGCTACTGCTTCCGGCCATCGGGTGGCAAAATCCATGAAAGTCAGTATGTACTGCTTTCCTCTGGGTGTCTTTTTCGGAAAAGGACCCAGAATATCCACAGCTACTCGCTGAAATGGAACTTCAATGATGGGGAGTGGCTGGAGAGGAGCTTTGACCTGGTCTTGGGGTTTTCCCACTCTTTGGCACACCTCACAAGACTGGACATAGGTAGAAACATCCTTGCCCATTCCCTCCCAGTGGAATGACCCCCCCAAACGGTCTTTGGTCCTGTTCACCCCAGCATGGCCACTAGGGTGATCATGGGCTAAGCTCAAGAGCTTGGCCCGGTATTTAGTTGGAACTACCAACTGTCTCTGAGGATGCCAGTCTTCCTGGTGTCCCCCAGAAAGAGTTTTCTTGTATAAAAGTCCTCTTTCTACAACAAACCTGGATCGATTAGAAGAGCTGAGAGGCGGTGGGTTGCTCCGTGCCGCCGTCCAAGCTCTCTGGAGGCTTTCATCTGCTTCCTGTTCGGTCTGGAACTGTTCCCTTGATGCTGGAGACATCAGTTCCTCATGGGATTGTGGACCTAGGCTTGGTCCCTCTGGAAGCGATATAGGGGATGGAGCTGTTTCTGTTGACTGTGAACCGCTCTCCGCTGGTGCACTATGTTGGGATTCAGGCTCCGGCTGAGCCTCTTGTGTAGGGTTATCGGCTGCTGCCAGTTCAGGTTCGGTGGGGCCCTCTGGTGTTGAGGTTGCAAGTACTGGATTCAGTGCTGACACGGGGTCTGGTGTTGGTTGTTTGGCTGGTTCCGGTTCTGGGACTGGTTCCGTCTGGGTCTCTGGGACTGGATCCACTACTGCTGTTGCAGACATTGGCCTGGGGTCCAGGTCCATCACCTCTGACTGGGTCCTGATAGAAGTTTCCGGAACAGAGCTAGGCCTCACGGCTTGTTTAGCCTGGTTGCGGGTGACCATTCCCACCCTCTTGGCCTGCTTCACATGATTGGCCAAGTCTTCCCCCAACAGCATGGGGATGGGATAATCATCATAGACTGCAAAAGTCCACATTCCTGACCAGCCCTTGTACTGGACAGGCAACTTGGCTGTAGGCAAATTGAAAGAGTTGGACTTGAAGGGTTGAATCGTCACTTGGATCTCTGGGTTGATTAAATTGGGGTCCACTAAGGAAGCATGGATAGCTGACACTTGTGCTCCGGTGTCCCTCCACGCGGTGACCTTCTTCCCACCCACACTCACAGTTTCCCTCCGCTCCAAGGGTATCTGGGAGGTATCTGGGCCTGTGGACCTCTGGTGTGATTCCGGTGCAATGAACTGTAATCTGTTGGGGTTCTTGGGGCAGTTGGCCTTTACATGCCCCAGCTCGTTACACTTAAAACATCGTCCAGCTGACGGGTCACTGGGGCGAGGAGGGTTGCTGGAGAACGGGGTGGTGGGACGATAAGGGGTCTGGAGGGTTCTTTGGGAGGTAGGTGGGGCTTTGGGCGGCCCCCGGTAATAGGGTGTGGTCTGGGGTGGTCCCTTCTGGTCTCCGCTCCAACTGCGACCAGTTTTCTTCTTCTCTGCCACCTCCACCCATCTGGCTCCAATCTCTCCTGCCTCAATTACAGTTTTGGGTTTCCCATCTAGGATGTATCTTTCTATTTCCTCAGGAACACCCTCTAAGAATTGTTCCATTTGCATTAGGAAGGGCAAATTTACTGGAGATTCAACACTTGCTCCTGATATCCAGGCATCCCAATGTTTTACAATGTGGTAGGCATGTCGGGTAAATGACATGTCTGGTTTCCACCTTAGGGCTCTGAACCTGCGACGAGACTGCTCGGGTGTTATCCCCATTCTGACTCTCGCCTTGGATTTAAACAGTTCATACTTGTTCATGTGTTCTTTAGGCATTTCAGCTGCCACCTCAGCTAAGGGTCCACTGAGCTGCGGCCTCAGCTCTACCATGTATTGGTCAGTAGAGATGTTGTACCCAAGGCAGGCCCTTTCGAAGTTTTCTAAGAAGGCCTCAGTATCATCACCTGCCTTGTAGGTGGGGAACTTTCTGGGATGGGAAGTGGTACCTGGAGAAGGATTGCTAGGGTTTGTTGGTATATTCTGCTGGGCCTTTATCCTCTCCATCTCCTCCACATGCTTCCTCTCTTTTTCCCTCTCCTCCTCCACATGCTTCCTTGCCTCCATTTCCCTCTTGTGGGCAGCCTCTTGGTGTTGTTCTGCCTCCCTTTCTTGTTCCTTCTTCAGCTGCATGAGTTCTATCTGTCTTTCATGTTCCCTTTGTTTTTCCTCAGCCTGAAATTTGGCTAATTCCAGCTGTAGTCGAGCTGAGGATTTGGCCATTCTAACCTCTCTGTTTTTAACTAACTTTACACCCGAGGTTTAGAAATAAACAAACAAAACTTGGCTGTAAAATTTTGCTGTGCTGGAATAGAATACCTATTCTCTGATAGTGATTGTCAGCCTACAGAAAAAGACAATTCCCTTGTCTCTGCTCTGGGCCCAAATTAAAGCAAAAAACCTCCAACTACTTGGAAACCTGCTTACCCAGCCCAAAGAAGAAAAAAAATTTCTTTTCAAACCTGTGCTCCTTGTAAAACAAAAAAAAAAATCAAAATCCTAAAAAAAAACCCTGCCACTTTTGTCTCCAGGCAAATGGGTAGAGCACACACCCCCTATTTACTTTTAGGAAGAAAAGAAAAAAACAAAAGAAAAAAAAAAAAAAAAAAACCTCTGGGTTGGAAGACTGTGAATTTCCCTGCAGGAGTTAAGTACCCTGCCTCCAGGCAAAGAAAATCTGCAATTCACAAGATAATCCCCTTTTGTCTCTGCTTGGCCACAAAGCAGAGAGAAACCAAGCTGCTTTCAGTTTCAAAGCTGCCTTCTGGACTTCCTAAAAATTCCTTTTTAAAATCTGTATTTCTAGTTCAAAAAATCTCAACTGGATCTCAAAATGATTTCAGGTTAATCCCACCGCTGTGCCACCATGTCAAGGTTCCTCCCCCACTCTGAACTCTAGGGTACAGATGTGGGGACCTGCATGAAAAACCTCCTAAGCTTATCTTTACCAGCTTAGGTCAAAACTTCCCCAAGGTAACAAATATTACCCCCGTTATCCTTGGAATGGCCGCTACCACCACCAAACTAATACTGGTTACTGGGGAAGAGCTGTTTGGACGCGTCCTTCCCCCCAAAATACTTCCCAAAACCTTGCACCCCACTTCCTGGACAAGGTTTGGTAAAAAGCCTCACCAATTTGCCTAGGTGACTACAGACCCAGACCCTTGGATCTTAAGAACAATGAACAATCCTCCCAACACTTGCACTCCCCCTTTCCTGGGAAATGTTGGATAAAAAGCCTCACCAATTTGCATAGGTGACCACAGACCCAAACCCTTGGATCTGAGAACAATGAAAAAGCATTCAGTGTTTTACAAGAAGACTTTTAATAAAAAATAGAAGTAAATAGAAATAAAGAAATCCCCCCTGTAAAATCAGGATGGTATATATCTTACAGGGTAATTAGATTCAAAAACATAGAGAACCCCTCTAGGCAAAACCTTAAGTTACAAAAAAGATACACAGACAGAAATAGTTATTCTATTCAGCACAATTCTTTTCTCAGCCATTTAAAGAAATCATAATCTAACACATACCTAGCTAGATTACTTACTAAAAGTTCTAAGACTCCATTCCTGTTCTGTCCCCGGCCAAGACGACTACAGACAGACACACAAACCCTTTGTTTCTCTCCCTCCTCCCAGCTTTTGAAAGTATCTTGTCTCCTCATTGGTCATTTTGGTCAGGTGCCAGCGAGGTTACCTTTAGCTTCTTAACCCTTTACAGGTGAGAGGAGCTTTCCCCTGGCCAGGAGGGATTTCAAAGGGGTTTACCCTTCCCTTTATATTTATGACAGAAGGCTACAGGGTTTTGCTGATATCCTGCAAGACTAGTTCAGACATCTTCTAAGCTTTGCTTGGAAAGCTGTTTTTACGCTTACAATTCTGTTGTATAAGGGAATTTTACTGCACTGTTTTAAAGATTGTCTGCTGACCATTTAAAAAAAATTAAGAACATTTCCCTATTATCAGGTCAATGCCCAAAATAAGCCTATAGGTAAGGGACACTTACCACACTAGTAATATAAAGTATGTGGGGTTCTTTTGTTCTGTGGGTCCTGCTTGGGATAGCTCCCAGCATGCCTGGGGTGATGTTTATGGGAGTTTTATCATTGACATCAATGGGGCCAGGATTTCAACTGTGGACTCCCACCCACCATAGACTGGTGATGGTGCAAGTACACTACATGTGGGGTTAAGGAAAATCCTGACATTCTCTAAAAGTATGACATTTTCTACATTTTTCTTGTTTTATACCAATCACAAAATTAAAAGAGGAGATTCAGCTACAGAGTTCAAATTCAGGTCTGAACTTCC
Source organism: Lepidochelys olivacea (assembly GCF_965140295.1). Lineage (NCBI taxonomy): Eukaryota > Metazoa > Chordata > Testudines > Cheloniidae > Lepidochelys > Lepidochelys olivacea. Next base: position 60,161,932 of record NC_140414.1, on the reverse strand, counting down.
TCAGAGTTCAAGATGTGTGTTCTGCCCATGCCCATTGCAGTAAGAAGTCTAAACTGCAAAGTTCAGATTTAGATCAGATCCAGATTCAGACTGGTTCAAGGTTGGCATAAGAGATGGGGTCTGATCCAGGGTTCTGGTTTGGCTCCATCTCTAATATGAATGTTAAATGCTATAAAAACATTTTGATTCCCCCTACCCTCTGCTCATCTGCTGCTCAGGAGTTGCACTGATTTAACACAATGCTCATAGACTGACAAACAGCAGCCAGACACTGACTACAGTATTGTTTGGTTATTACTGATTTGGGGCCAGATTTGAAGTGACAAGAGCTATACCTGGTTACAGATCCAACACCTCCATCCAGGTACTCAGATTAATTTAATCTTGTTGAGCATGTGGAGGATTCCTCTGGTGATTTCCAAGGCTCTGCTCCTCCACCCTTTTTCCATAATATCATCTTCCTTTCCCTTATTTAAATGTTTTATGGGTTTGACTTTCTCCATTTCCATCAAGTTATGTCATTTGTCATCATCCCAGCTATCTTCTTATGACTGGGAGATTTCCATTCTGTAGTATTAGAGACTATAACGTGGTGCCTGGTATCCATGAAAACCTAGGGGAGGGGGAGTTGTGCAGTGTCAGGGGAAGCATACCTACAAAGCCCGCCATGCTCTTACCTCCTTGATGCACCCCTTGGGTCGGATAGTGCCCTCTGGGCCTAACAGAAAGCATACTCTATCCTTAGCGGAGCATAGAGCGTGAAACTGTGACACACCCTTTCCACTTCCTTTCAGACCTCACAGAGGCCAGTCAAAATCTGGATTTAAGAAGAAGAATATAGGCTAAATTTTGCCCTCTGTTTAAACATATCCAGTAAAATCACTGGGGACATGTGAGTGTAACTGTGATCATAACGTGGCCCAATGTGTTTTGTTTTTTGTTTTTCCACTGTTTTTTATAAAAATCTCCATTAAACATTTTTTTTATTTATTTATTTTTTATTTTTAAGCTTTCAGCTACTGTAACTAGCTCACATCTTTTAGAAGTGTGGCGAGTAGTGCTTTTGCTTTTTGTCAGTAGGGGATAGACTGTGAATCAAAGGGGGAAGTCTAATTGGTGCTGTGCATGCCCTGCATTACTCTGATTTGCCTTTAATCTTGTTGTCAGTCAGGATTTGCTCTCCTGTCCTGGGTAAAGAAAGAGTGTTTTAAAATGTACACTTATCTCACTAGGATAACAGTGTTGAAAAAATTGAGAGGTAAAACATAATATGACCCTATTGCTTTTCCTTATTGCAGAACCCGTATCTTCCCCCAAGAAAGCTAGCATTATGATACTAAGATTAGTTGTACTTTTATATGTATGTGCTTTTCTATAGGTCTTGAACCGGTGTGCATAGATAAGGCCTGATTACACTGATGTAGCTGATGTCTTCAATACAGCTATTCCTAGTTTACACTACTGTATGTGTGATGGAAGAACTAGAGCCATAGAGTTTGGTGTGAATTATCTGTATACATTAGTATCAGTAGTCAAAATCAGGGAAAAATGTAAGGAAAATCAGTGTGAAATCGAGACCCCTCCTCTGTTGGTGCTGAGGGTCTGTCCTGGGTAGAATCAGCATGGTTCTCTCGAGTATGGGAGTTTGGGGAACCTGAAGTGAGGGTATGCATCGCACACAATCCACAAAACAGATTTAGGTTCATAAGAGAGGTTGGGGGAGGGACTCATCAGCCAGCTTCTCTCCAGTCCTACCTTTTTCAGGCATAAGAGGGGCACAAGCTATTTAAGCTCCAAAGGAGGGGGAGGGGCAGGTAATAGCTGAAGAGTGGCTTTGCTGTAGCTATGCAGTCTAGTTGGGAAGATTTCTGCTCCAAGGGAGTTCCCAGCATGCAGCAGGCTGCTCAGGTTATGCACAGGAGACAGAATTTGTGTCAGGTTGACGCGTCCATAGGGAACATTAGCACCGGTCTACAGTAAGATCTAATAACATCTGTCAAATAACTGTTCTCTTTTCTTCTTTTTCATCCTCCTTTCTTTCCTATTTTATTTAACTTTCCATTTTATTCTTTCATTCTTTCCACCATGTTGTTTTTGGGGGGGGGGGGGTTTGGTTTTTTTTGGTTCAGGAGTTGGGTTGGTGCAGGGACTGCCTTTTTGTTCCGTTTATACAATGCCTAGCACAATAGAGTCCTGGTGCATCACTGGGGCTCCTAGATGCTACAGCAGTACAAGCAACAATAATAATCAAATGCTTCCTTGAAGTAGTAAGACACAGTTCCCCCACAGTTTAAATAGTGTTGGAGTTCATGTCCCAGCGCTTTGGGAATCACGATTCTTGTTCATGCACATAATACACACATAAAGATGAACATCAGAATTATCACTTCTTTATTTTAAATAAGTTTTTGCTGCAGTAAATGGAAACATTTTCCCCCCAAACATTAATATTTTAAACATTCTAAACAAATTGCTTGTGTAGTAATTACTTACTCTTCACTTTTTGATACATGCATGTTTAAGCAAACCTATGTCCGTATGTGTTCTTTTTTCTGCTAACTGGTCCAAGTCTTGCCTATGATGTGTGGTGATTTTTTTCCATAATAACATTTTCTTGTATATGAGAAACTCAGCTGATTAATCTTTTGACAGTCCAAATGAGTAGAGTTCAATTCTTGGCCAAATTCCATATCTGTGGTAAAGTTTTTGCATGACATGTAGTTAATGACAGGTTATATCTAATATGTAGTAAGCCTAAATTAGGGCTTAAGTAAAGCATTGTTCTATTGACTGTATAAGTTGTCTCAAACATTTTCTTCCAGAACATTGCACTACCACATCACATGTAAAAGAGTGCTTTCTGTTGCTCAGAATTGCCAATTCTGTTGTAATATTCTTTTGTACTTGCACCCTTCTCACCCAAGAATCTCAAAATACTTTGAAGACATTAATTGTGATGTAAGTATTATTATACTTTATTTTAGAGATAGGTGAACTGTGGTACAGAGACACAAAGGCAGAGCCAGGAATAGAACACATGATTTCTAATTCTTGGCCCACCTTCTCCAGGCTTTAAATAAGAAACCAAATTCCTTCCCAAGCAAGTTAAATAAAAGATTTTTTTAAACTTATATCACTGATTTTTAATAAAAATTAGAAAGGTTAGTCAACAAAGGCATGTGATTTCTTGAACAATAAAGCTTATCAAGAAATTTGCACTACAGGAATCTTTAGAATTCAGCAGGAGAATGCAGACCTCTTTTTAATACTTCTTTTTAAATGTTCTGTAATTTTGCTTTCATGCTTGACAACATTGAATGATGTATGTTACCTGTGTTGACCTCAGAAGTGCAGAACTATGAGGGGTGGGATGCTTTATTTTGATACTGGTGTTTGCAAAGGCATTATGTTTCTGCTGGAAGGAACAAACATGAGCTTTAGTGGAATGAAAACACCCAAGTGTTCTTGACTGGCTTTGAATCATCCCTTATTATTTCAAGATACGCTGCTCGCAGTGTTGTAAATTAAAATTCTAGGGCCAAAATTTTTCAAACTTGTGGTTAGCTAAAAGTTAGTCATCTGTATAAGAGCACTGAGCACCCACCATTCCCAATGACGTAAAGTAGTTTTGCCATTAAGTTACCCACATATATTTGCAAACTCAGCTACAGCTTAATTAACATTTTTTCCTGAGAATTTTCTTTTGTTTTTGAAAAAGTGGTGACATTTTCATGCTCCCCGGATCCCAAGCAAGTAGAAATGGGACCAGGTGTTTTTTCACTGTCCAGGGCACTCTGCATAGGGCCAGGAGAACATCATTTAAATGATAGATGCAGAAGGGAAGAGAATTATTCACTCCCAAGGCGCCTCTCTTCCCCTCCCCACCATGCTGATTGTTAGGATTCCCTCTGAGACCTGTTTCCACTCAGCTTCCCAAGAACTCAGTTTGACTCCAGACTTTATCACTCAGGTGTCTTTATTTGGCATATAGCAAAGCTGTATAGAGTTGATCAGACTTAAACACAGTGGGGATGGATGTAGGGTACACCACAGCTCCAAAGTTACCCCCTTCCCTTATATTCATTACACCTCTCATTGCATTTACTGTACATTGCATCACACATTTTAAGATTGGCTTGGTAACTTTGCAGTAACCAGTCCCTGTGCAGCATGCACTGTCCATGGTTTGACTTCCTCTTTACCTCATCTTTACATTCCCAACTTATTTTGTCCCTTGTTATATAGTTCATAGTATATAGTTCCCTGGGTGTTCTCCATCTTATCTTAGTTAGCTCAGACATTGTCTTCTTAAACTACTGACCTATTGCCTTACTTTATTTAGCACAAATATTGTGTTTTCAAGCTTACGACTCATTTACTTCCCTAATTCTGTCTTCCAAAAAATGAGGCCTCCCTCCATGTATTAATTACTCACGTTGGGCCAAGCCTCAGCTACACTGATGAAACTTATTGGGATCTTCAGCTGCTTGATTAGCCTAATTAGCCTCAGAATCTCCAAAAGCTCAAGTTGTCTTCTCTAGCCTCCACATCCCCTCTTCTCAGGTTCACCTCTCCATTTTCCATTGTGATCCCCCCATCTGCGGTCCCCACTTTCTTGCACCTCCTGCCCACCACTCACCATCCCAGGGGTTTGTCTTTCTGTTATCCTTCCTCTTCATTTGGTCTCCTGCCTTGCTTTTCCTCTCCTGTCTCAACTCCTCTTCCTCCTGCATCCCCGTCCTGGGTTCCCTCTTTTGTATTCTGATCTCTTCTACAGTCTTCCAGAGAATAGTAGAACACTTCTCAGGCAGAACGCTTACCAATATAATAAAATGGACTTGTTTAGCCTGATCCCTTCCTACTTCCTATGGCTTCAATTCTTAAGGGTTAAGATTTCTAACTAATTCTTGCCTCGATAGAACACACTCCTGTGCCCCATTTCCAAATGTATAACGAGCTGCATCTCTGTGTGAAGTTTGGAATCCACAGCTAGGCACCCAGATTCATAGGCCCATACAGTGAACTGCCACTCTGTGATGGTGCAGCACTGAGCAAGATGCTCTCCCCACTTTGTGAGATTTTTCAAGATATTGGTCCCTGGGGATCTCAGGCTTCTTGTTCCTGCTCCCTGCCCAGGAGCTGGACTCTGAAAAGGGGGCAGGGAGGAGTTTGGGCTCATGGCCCTGCGCTGACTCGTAGAGGATCAGTGCATGTGAAAAAGTGATCTGTTGCTCCATACTAATGGACAAATGGGACAAATGGCTCCAGTTCTTCTTCGGGAGTGGGATGGCTTCATCCCACTCCCATCTGTGGGTTGTGGCATTTAAGCCACAATCCAGCCAATAGGCATGTTCCTTTCAAAAAAGCGGCTTAATTCTCAGAGGTGCTTCTTACCTAACACTCATACTGACACTGGAGGAAGAAAGAGGTGAAAATCAAGCCACATATTTAGGTGACTGACTTTAGCATGAATCTAGAATCAGGCCCACAGTGTCAATTTCAAATAGTTTGTCAAATATTAGTTAGTTATTATTATACTAATTAGTTAGTTATTATTATACTAATAACTCCAGAGTAAGTCTACTGATGTCAGTGGAATAACTTTTGAATTGCACCAATATAAATGAGATCAGAATCAGGCCCTGTCCTCTCCATACACATGAATGTAACCTGGAGACTCATATTTGGTCAAACTTAGCAAAAACATATCCACTCTCACTCTGAGACCAAGTTTGGAAGGAACGTTTTTGCTATAGTTATGACTTTTTAGATAAAGTGGTTTTGTCTAGAAATTACTTTCTAGCCTTAGCTATAGTGTTGCTAGGTTCAGAATAGGACTGATTTTTAGATATAAATTGCCAGATGCTTCTGTCAGTCTCACTCAGAAATTCTGTTTAATTTATTTGGAGATCTGCACAAAGACCCATTTATTTTTGTTTTAGATTCATTTAGGTGCGTAATCCCTACATAGAGAGCCAATAAAGAACTTTAAAGATCCTAAAAGATGAAAAATGTTCTATAAATATAGAGCACTATTAGTGTTATTACTGATTCATCATAGCTTGAGCAAATGAGAATAATTAAAAACAGTGTGTGCTTTTGGAAGGGATTGGTGCAATCTAAGCATGAGCTTTTTCACAATATTTTCTTGGTAGTGCAGTAATTATTGCAGGGCCATTTATGTACCAGGATTCAAAACAAAACAAAAAAATACCCCTGACCGCGTTTGCATTCAGCATAGTGAATGGTGTTTAAACCTTTGATTTGTTAACTAGCTGAGATCTGCCACATAGCTTCTTTCTCATAGTACCTAAGATAATCATTGGGGGTAAACCGGGCAAGTATGCTTTTGCCTTCCAAGGTCTTCATCTGAGTCCACCCTATTGTCCTTGCTCAAAGACATGTACTGAGAACTGCTTCTGAGTGCTACTTCATTTGTCAAAACCAT